>NC_136065.1:493264445-494715014 GCF_964261635.1 Lissotriton helveticus | reverse complement strand
ACATGGTGTGTGTGGGGTATGGTGTTGAGAGGTGAAGCACCCTCAAGTACTAGTTGGGGCATGTGATTTCCCTGAACTCCTGCAAAAGGAATGCTCTGCAACTGCAAGGTCCCCAAGTTTTTTCAAAGAGGGCCACCCTCCCCTTCAGCCTGGCTGAGATTTGCGCTGTCCCCTGGAGTTTCTGCAGTCTGTTGAGCCATGCACAGTAGTTTGGCTTTGTGTCCTTTCCCCAAACAGCTGTGATCTCCTGTAGGCTGCAATAGAGCCAAGGAAATTGTAATGCCTCTTACTGATCTTAATAGGTAAGTTGGCCTGTTAGGTAAACCTAGGCAAATGTATGCTGAGAATTGCAGGATATCAGTAGAAAATATGGCATTTTTACTAGTTATTACTTATTGCAAGTCCGCGGGAGTTAGGTCACCAACATAGGAGGTGCGTCAGAGTTCCTATACTCCCACACCAGCTGTCTGTAGGCTACATAGGGTTCCAGCTATGTATGCAAGCTGGGGTGTAATATTAATACAGTGTAGTTTTTGTCAGGGCCTTCTTGCCTTTACTGCTCAAGGCACAGATGCATGTTCTATAAAACAAAGTCCATCCATACCTTAAACAAGTGTGAATATGCCAGTTCTACGTCCCACTTTTCTGTACTTGAGATTTCACTGGAGGAGCCATTTTTTTAATGGCTTTACTAAATGTACAGTATATGTGCTTGTCATCATGGTTGGTGAAGACCCATTTCTCAAACAGTGTCAGCTGTATTGGCTTGGGATTTGATAGATGGCTAGGTCACCCAGTGTCTGATTTGTAGATCGTGTATGCATTCATTCTCCAGGGTACCATACCTGGATTTCAATTGTTTGAAGGTTTGCAGGCTCTCCACGTCATGAAAATCTTTTACCCTCTAAAGATCTGCTAGTCTGCAAATTTATTACAGGTTAATGTAGGGTAAATTCAGGATTATTGGTTATTGGTGTCATTGGGGAAGGCATTGTTGTAAGACCCTTGATTACTGCCACCCTGTCCAATGCTTCTAATGTTGCACTAGTGAATGGGAAAGATTACACCTCAGTGACTGCGGAAGAGTACACGCCTTCTTCCTGGTTAACCAAGGGACCTTACATGTATGGATACCTGCAATGTGCTTGTTATTAAAGCACCAGTGTTTCTCAGGGATGGGCCGATGCCATTCCACCATAAGACACAGTTGTGCTGCCATCTAGTAATAATTCCAGTGGCCCTGGCTATAGCACAGTGCAAAGTCATCCAGGAGATGGATTCTTGGGAGACAATATATCCAATTAATTGGTTGGTCTGACCCGCGCTTTTGATTAAATGCTGACTCCAAAAATGTGTCTTATACCATGCAAGGTAATTATTGTGCATAATGTACTGCATTTACGGTTGAAAAGGCTGGCTTTTGTTCCCCTAGGAGGTGCTTTTAGTGTCTGGCTTGTTTTTGTCCCATGGGCCTTCCATTTGGCCACATAGGTTCCCCAGGGTGGTCCATTGGCAGCTCTAAGCCCCATGTGCCTGACGCTCTTGCACTTTTGACTCAGTCATAAGTTGACTCCAACACAAGGCTCAGGTTACTCCCTGCGATCATTTAGTTACCAGCGTGGAACTAGGAAGACTGAGAGAGCCCTGTATTATTATTATTATTATTAACGGTTTTTATTGAGCGCAGACATATCACCCTGTTGGGTCTCATGGCGCTGTTACGCTGTTATGTATGACTTCTTCTACTCTTAGAGCTGAGATTTCCATGAAAGTCTTATAGTCTGAATTCAGCACCTGAGCATATTAGGACGGAATGTATGAAGCTCTGTGGTTATACTGAATAAGCAGCTACCTATGTTATGCCATCTATTAATGTAATAACTGCACTTTCACAATTGCTTTATTAACCTACCTACTTTCTCAAATTTGCTTGAAAATGCACGATTTTTCTTCTTTTTTTCAAAATTTTCTTGGGGGGGGGTAACCGCCGCAAACCTCCCTTTTGGGGTTCGGGCTCGCTCGCTGCGCTCGCTCGCTACGGTGCTGTATGCAAATTATTTTGCGCACCACCACTTTCAAATGTCACCCACCGCCCCTGCTCCCAGCTGAGACAACTCTCTGTAGGCAAAAAGCAGGCTTGACAACGGGACATCACATCTCCTTTTGGGTTTTTCAGGGACATCTATTATCAAACCCTTCAATATCTTGTTGAATCTCTCAACAAGGCCATTAGTTTGTGGGTGATTAGGAGTTGTGACCTTATAGATCACTCTACACTCATCCGACATGTGCTTCAAGTATGCAGACATGAAGTTGGAACCTCGGTCTGATACTACCTAGGAAACCTTACAATGGAGAAGTTACCAATGAGGGCCTTGGCTACGTCAGGGGCTGTAGTAGACCTAAGGAGAATGGCTTCAGGATATCTGGTAGCATGATCCACACTATCTCAGGAATTTGCAACATGGCTGCATGTGTCTTTCTTTCCACTTCATCCCACGATGAGGTCTCCAGATCATTTCCAAGCAGACCACTACCTGTTTTAGGCCAGCAACAACCCCAATGTGTAACGTCACCAAAGCCATGGCATAATTAGTAGTGACACTGTTAGCACTGGTAACTGGTTAGGCTTTTCCAGTAAGTTATTGGTCTGGGGAAACCAGTGTGTCTCTCACCATGGTGACACTGGCACACGTATCCCTCGGGGCTTATAGCTAATTCCCTTTCAATAAGGGGTATTGTAGGTATTTGTTTTAATTAGAGGGCCAGACAGCCAAAGGGGCTTACACTTTAGAGACTAAAACAGTCTCAGTGGGGCCCGTGATTTGCTCTGGGTACACTATTGATCCCACCTGGAGATTTGCCATACCAGTAAAAAATGGATGGGGACTAGGGGCATTCTTATTGGGACAGGCAGGATCTCCAGTTTGGTGTCCCTTCTTTTTACAGTGGAAATACCAGGCCATAGCAGGATTAAAGTTTTCCCTCTTATAGCCAACAGCGGACTGGGAAGAGTTCTTGGGCCCACCCCCCTGGACAGGATTTTGCGGGCTTTTAGAAGACTCTTGTGTTTTCTTTTTGGGCTACTCACCTTCTTTCCTGTGGGAAGGATTTGTAACCCCTTTCTTTTGGTCACCCCCAGTGGGTATCTCAGTCACCCTTCTTTCTTGAGGACAAATTCGACCTAGGCCTGCCTGATACTGATGCAACTTTTCTTTTTTTTTTTTATTTGTTTATTTGGCATCTCATAATTGCAGATACAGACATAAAGAACAGCCTTTTAATCTTCAAGCATATTTAGCAAACACAAAAATAAAATTATAGTATAAAGCAGATATCTGGAATAAAGAGAAGAAGGCCACGACATTATTTACATTAGTGGGGATAGTCTAGTTAACCACTCTAATATTATTACTCCAATTCTCGATTGGTTTCCAAATCTTAATGCCCCGGGCTTTCGCCCTTACACCTTTACAGGCGAAAATCGCCTTCTATTGATTAAACATGCCCAAGAGTCGGGATAACCAAATCTGGAAATTAGGGGGATCTGTATCTTTCCAGCGTGCTGTTAATATTATACGATACACAGCTGTCCCCAAAAAGAGCGATGTTTCTTCCTCGGTGGTGTGTGACAGTGTGTTATCATAACCCAAGATGTAAAGGGTAGGGGATTCTGCCACTGGATGTCCAAACACTTCCTACCAAAATCCTGTTATCATATTTTTCAAAACTACTAATTTTTCACATTCATATAGCATATGAAGCAGGTGTGCCTGAGTTTTTCCACGCCTAGGGCATTCTGAGGTAGATCTTTTCCCCCAAGAGAAGAGTTTAGCAGGGGTAAAGTACAAATCATAAATAGTCTTGTACAGCTGTGCTTTCAAATTGGAAGACACAAACAATTTTGTTAACAATGTTAATGACATATCAATGTCGACATTAGGGTTATTTAATTTCCTTGACCAGCCCTGCTCATTAGAAGCAACATCATCCCGCTGACTGTCAATGAGGATATCATAAATCGTGCCAATCCTAGTTATGGGTCTGAATAAACAATCAAATAAAGGGATATTCTCTAATGTAATATCGGCACTTTTTAGGTCTAAAATCGTACTAATCTGTATATATTTGAATACACTATTGCTGGGAATAGAGAATTTAAGTTGCAGCTGTTGAAATCTTTGACCGACAGGGAGCAATAAGAAATCACCAAGGGTTAAAACTCCTAAAGTTTCCCATTTCCTAGCAATCACATCATATATTAGTGGTGGTAATAAGGTGGAGTGCCATATCGAGGATGCCCCAAACACTCAGTATAATCTTAAATTTCACTTTCTTGAAATAAGAAGGTTCTAGTTGTTTTACCAGAAGGCCATTAGCCTTATCCCCAATAACCAGTTCGAATACTGATGGTATGTAATTCTCCCCTACTTCACTTTCCAAAGATTTTGCACGGAATAATGACACCATCTGCTGGAGCAGAGCTGCCAACATATAGAATCCCAAATTAGGAATTGCTAGCCCCCTCTTGTAACTGGGAAAGATAGAAAGCGGATAGATCTCCTTATCTTCCCATATCCCCATATGAACTTACTCATCTGGGATTCGAGGGCCTTGATGGTTTTATCATCCACCAATAACGGGATCGCCCGGAACAGGAATAGGACCCGGGGTAGAATATTCATCTTAAGAAAATTGCCTCTTCCGATAATCGAGAGATGTATGCCATCTATACGTTTAAGATCTGTTTTAATTTTTTGTAGAAGATGGTCATAATTTATTTTGACGATCTCATCAATTTTAGGGGATATAAGAACTCCCAAATAAACAGCACTTTCTACTCTCCTGGACTCTATAAATTGAGTATTTTGGGTGCAGATAACCATCGTTTTATCCCTATTTAAGGAATAACCCGAGACTTGGCCAAATGTTTGAGTGATCTGTTCGATTTCAATTATTGCCTCCGTGGGGTGTGATGTTACTACCGCCACATCATCAGCGTAGGCTAATATTTTAGTGTCGAAGGGGCCCAAAGTAATCGGTCTAATTGCCTCAGCCATTAACAGTTTTAAAATAAGGGGATTAATATAGAGGGCGAAGAGGATCGGAGAACATGGGCATCCTTGCCTTGTCCCCCGAGATATATCAAAAAGCGACGACTCCTGACCCATTGCCAAAACTCTGGCCTTTGGTGAGAAATACATCGCTTTAATAGACTTCATAAAACAGGGTCCCATATTATTTTGCTCTAATACTGCCCACAAGAATGCCCATGAGACCCGGTCAAAGGCCTTCTCGACATCCGACCCCCCGCGACAGCCATGGCATCAAACAGGGCAATGACACGCCTAGTATGATCCGTAGTGCCCTTGCCCGGGATGAAGCCATGCTGCCACGGAGAGACCAGACGTTTGACAGTCCCCCTGAGCCGATTGGCCAAGATCTTCGAATACACCTTCGAGTCTGAATTTATAAGAGAAATAGGGCGATAGGATGGTAGCAATTTAGGAGGTTTGTCTTTTTTTGGGAAAACCACAATATTCGTTTCCATCCATGACCTAGGAGGAGTGCCGCTAACTTGGATTCCGATAAATAAGTCAAGGAGCAGAGGGGTTATAATATTACCCAGAATCTTATAGAGCTCGAGTGGAATTTTATCTGGGCCTGCAGCCTTGCCCGGGGCTTATTCTGCTAGAGCAATTTGTACTTCACTCAAGGTTATATCTCTTTCTAAATCTTGCCTAGTAGCCATATCTACTCCTAAGGTGCTTTCAGACTCGGCTGCCCATCTAACCAGTACTTCTTTAATTGCGGTAGAATTATAGGAGTCCTCATTTTTATACAGTTTCTCATAGAATGTTTTAAAGGCTTCTAAAATAGTCTCAGGTGTTGTGTATTCTTGACCTTCTGACTCTATACACGTAATTGAGTTGAGAGACTGCTTTTGACGAGTGCTGAGAGCAAGCTGCTTCCCAACCCTCTCTCCTGTTTCATAAATCTTATTACGATGGGATTGATAGGTCTCAGCTGCCCTTTGAGTAAACTTATTATTTATCTCTGCTTTTAGAATCGCCATTTCTCTCAAGGTTGTGCCCCCTTCTCCGCCCTGAACAATTATGGCAATATGCTTCTCTTCTATTCTAGCTAGCTCTTGAAGTTGTAGTTTGTTTAACCTGACACTCTCTTTCCTCTGCCTAGCTACATAACTAAGTGTCTCGCCCCGTATTGACGCCTTGAAGCTGTCCCAAACCGTATTTCTAGATGAACTTTAACGATTGCAATCCAAAATCCTTGCGCCCATGCCTTGATATACTCAGTATATTCCCTATTGACAAGCAGTTTTCTGTCGAAAGTCCAACTTGAGCGAGGTCTGGCCATATTATCTATACTAACAGAGAGTACTAAGGGATTGTGATCCGCTATAATCTTTGGTAATTTAGCAATTCTTGCCCGACTAGCCCAATTACTAGACATCCAAATATAGTCGATACGGACATACTTATTGTGAGGATACGAGAAGTACGTGTACCCTGGATCTTGCGGCTGCTTCAAATCCCATATGTCAGCCAAGCCTAAACTTTCCTTAAGTTGGGAAACAGCACTATAGACTTTCGGCTTGCGGCCAGCATATTTATTTCGGGTTTGGTTATGTGCTAGATCTATTTTTGGGAGGGAAATATTAAAGTCTCCACAAAATATAAGTGCTCGAGACCAGGATGAGAGTTCCATCTCGAGTTCGGTAAATATAGAAGGGTCATCTTCGTTAGGGGCATAAATAGAACATATTGTGATTCCGAACTTAAGTTCCACAATGACCCACCTGCCCAGAGAGTCAGCAGCTACCCGTATGGCCTCCCCCAAAAAAGGCTTAGCAAGAATAGCAACCCCTCTAGTCCTAGAGGTATGAGATGTGCACACCAGCAGATTGAACCCGGGGACCCTCAATATTCCTCTTTCCGCCCAAGGGATATGAGTCTCTTGGAGACATATTATATCGAATGCATTCTGGCTAATTATCCCGCACATTTGTTCCCTTTTCGCCCTATCATTAAGGCCAGCCACATTCCAGGATCAAAGTTTTACCCTAGCCATACTGTGCTGTATTTATTTTCCAATCCAAATCTGCTATGTAACCAAACTTAACTCTATATTCTATGTTAACACTATAGTTTATGTTTCTAAATCTGCTTCTACAATCATGATTGCCATTTTTATACATTTTCTCCCGCCTGCACCCCCCACCCCTTAACCCTTCTATCCCCAGCGCACCCCCCACCCTCCCAGAAATGAGGCATTAGACTCCATAAGAGTCTGTGGTGATGGACGTGCATTTTCGCACCAGTGCTCTCAGATTAACCAATAGACCAAAGTACCTAAGCCGTAAGATGTGAATCATGAACCATAAACCAACGAAAAATAGAAGTCGTGCACACATTTTTATCCCCCTGTTTTTTTTTTTCCCCTTCTTTTTTTTTCTCCCTTTCCTTTCCCACCTCCCCTTCTCCCTTTCCCTAAAGACCCTTTCAATCCATGACTTGAAAATAGAAATAGAGGAGGTTTTTTTCAAAGGTTTACACATCTACATATCCTGACCCAAAAAAAGAAAAAACACCTGGAAAGCAAAATTTTGATCTCATGAAAGGCTATCTAAATACTCTTTTGCCTTAACCTCAGAGGCAAAAAACTTTGTCTGATCACCGTTAATTACTTTCAAGCGAGCTGGATTATTTAAATACGCCTGAAGCTTCTTATCCTGACAAGGATTTAATGAGTTGGCGCAAGCGCCACCTCCGCTCAACTGTTGCGTGACAGAAGTCAGGGCGTACAAAATAGGTTATGTGGCCACTAGATTTTTTTGCCTCTGGCCTTGCTTTCTCCCTAACTGCTTGCCTCAATATAAAGTTGCCAAAGTAAACTAATAGAGCTCTTGGGTATGCACCAGGTTTCGGGGCACTTCGCATGGTAAAGGGTACTCGGTGTGCACGCTGCACCTCCAGGTCCCAATTCCACGTTGACAATTCTGGTATGGAGTCTTGAAATAATTTGACCATAAAGGTGTGAGCGTCACCCCCCTCTGCTCCTTCAGGAACGCCCAAGACCCGCAGATTATTTCTACTTAGGCGGTTTTCCATGTCTTCTAGTTTCCACATCACATCAGAAAGCTCTGTCTCATGAGTGTCAATCTGCTCACAATTTGCGGCAATTTCAGACTCATTACCCAAAACTCTGGTCTCCATCTCAGTGATTCGTTCATTGAAAGAGCTGATTTTCCTCGAGAGTTTGCAAACCACCCCCTGCACCTTCCGTAACTCTGCTTGGGCCTTCCGCCCATCGTGAGAAGTCTCTTCTCTATGTGCGGCGATGGCTAGCAACACAGTCTCGATCGTGGGGGCAGACTTATCCAGAGAAGACCCGGATTCCAGCTGCTGGGTTGGTCCATGTACGCTTACTGAAGCCACTGCAGAGAGCATATGACTAGTAGGTGTGTAGTCCCATGCTAACTCAGCAGAGCCACAATGGTTCTTTCTGTGTCTCATTACAGTTTTTTGGACAGTTTTCGCCGCCTTATTACTAGTTTCATCGTCACTAGAGTCACTAAGGTTGGAGCCTGTATCTGTTGACCAGGCCAGCTCATCCGAAAAAGAATAGAAATCACTTGGGTCCTTGTCCTTATCCTTCTCCCTGTCTTTATCCTTATCCTTATCTGGGTCGTCATCACTCAGATTACATGGGCCTTCAAGAAATATTGCCTTTTGCTTCAGCTGCAGAGCAGGTGACAAATCCTGATAGTCCAACCGAACCTCGGGCTGGGTTTCCGGGCCCCTAGATGTAGCTGGGAATGGAGCTAGCTGTATGCGTTCCAAACTGATATTTTCAGTTCCGTTGCCTACGTTAATATCTGCATTCAAAATAAGCGAGGGAGATAGGTAGGCTGTACGAGCTCTGCACCAACCTTCTCAGACCCTTCCGGTAGTACAGTTTGTGTGGTCGATATAATGTTCATACCCCCGGGGTTATCAACAATGGTTCCTGCAGTTACAGTCAGCAGGGGAGACAACTGTGAATGTATATCAGCAGAATTGACAGGGTTAGCACTCAACAATATCGGGACTGTTATCAACAAGTCAGTCTGCCCATTTGCTCCCGCTGGTGCATCTCTCCTTACACCATCCAAGCACTCCATATTAGACCTGCTCACCGTATTATCCTGGGCCCCCTCGCCTTCTGCAAGATCTCCACTGATTGTATCAATTACAGTATTGTTAGCCGATTCGGAATCTGTAAGCGGCGTCTGAGACGCGTGTTCGGCTCCCGGCTGACTCTGTACGCCCTGACCCGGAAGCAGCTTCCCCGGGGCTTTCCGGAGGAGCTCTACCACCGAGAGAGCATTCTGGCCGCCTTTCCGACCGACGTTAGCCTGAGGATTCAGCTTACTGGGCGTCTTCTCCGAGGGTCCCAGTAGAACTGGACTCTTCGCCGAGCCCCTCATGGACGCCTCAGTATTCTCACGAAGAGCGAGCTTTGCCGCTCTCGTCTTTGCAGCGGCAACGGCAGCGGCAGCATTCTTCGGCGGCATACCCACGGAGCACAAACTTGGCTTCAGCTCGCAATCCTTGGAGCAATGCAGGTGAGACCGGCAACAGTCCTGAAGTCTCTTAGTTAGGCGACAGTAATGTTGAATGAGGGCCAATCCGAGTGCAGTAGCAAGCGCAGGAGTTTGGCTCTTCACACGCGCTGCCTGTTCTTTTAAAACGTTCTCAGGAACCATTATACGGCGGGACAAGGCTTCAATGCGACATAAGCCGGGCGGAATGTATCAAGATCAAATGTTTTCCCCTTTCGCGTAAAATAGCCTTTCGGTACCAGTCCGTGTAGCATGCACTATCACATCTTGAAGCAGAGTTTCACAACTGAGAGCACTGGGCGACCCGCACAGCGGTCTCAAGCGGCTGCCATCTTGCCCACTGATGCAACTTTTCATTGATGTAGCTACTTAAAATGTGTTCCTTCATAAAGAAATTATAAAGTCCCTCATAATCCTGCACTTTACTTCCAGTCAACCAGCCACCTAGTGTTTTTACTGTGTAGTCTACAAATTCTACCCAGGACTATAAAAGACCTATAAAAAAGTTTTAAGTACTCCCCCCCTAACTTCAGTGACTTTTAAGTTTCTAAAAAATACTACAGGTTCTTAATTCAAGACCCTAACAAGACTTTTAGTAATTTGAAAAAAAAATCAATAAAAAAAATGAGTTGTACGAACGTTAATGTTTAGATCCTTGTTGTGTGATCAGGTGTTGACTGAGTTAGTCCAATAAATGCAAAGTCTTAGACCCCACTGCTGATCCACTAATGTAGGAAGCTGACTCTGTATATACTATACCAAATTAAGGTATAGTGTGCACAGAGCCCAGTGGATCTCCACAGGTATAGCAAAGGGTAAATTAGATAATCACTCACAGCTGGTAGTGTGATCGAGCAGTTAGGCTTATCAGGGGGTATGTTAAGCATTTATTGTATTCTCTCAATCAAGACTGAAGGCACACACTCAGAGACTGAATCCAGACTAAATAGGTAAGTATAAAAAAGGTATACCTATGTTTTCATGATTTAAATAAAAGCACAGGTGCACCATAAACTGAACAAGTTCTTGAATTCAATTGTAACAAATTCACAAATATGAATGTCCAGAAATCCGTTTTTTTGTTTTGATGATTTATTTTTTCAACAGTAAGAAAAGGACAGCCGACGCGTTTCGTCCCAGCCGGGACTTCTTCAGGGCAACAATTAAATAAATATCCAGATGAGATGTAAAAAACCAGTTGGGCTGCAGTCCGCTCTGTCAATCTCTACTATATGATGAGTAATATGTATCAGCGTGGATAGTCATAAGGCAATTCAATCATGAGGAATCGTATAAATAAGGGGTCTTGGCCAAATTACTACTAAAGGCTAACCGCTCTGTCCTGGAGTTCCCACAGTCCGTATAGCGCCTGATGGGAACTCCAGGACAGAGCGGTTATTTCCTGCCTTTCCCAGCTTCTCCTAGAACCCAGGACGAGCAATTATGAGAGACTACATTTAAAGACAGGTTCTTCGTTATAAGGGGTACAAGGATATCTTTAGATTACAGTGCACATCGCTTTGATGGTGCACCACGCACTAATTTTTATTTGCTAATTGGAGCTCAAAATTATTCTCCTTCAAAGTACTGATAGCCTTTAGTAGTAATTTGGCCAAGACCCCTTATTTATACGATTCCTCATGATTGAATTGCCTTATGACTATCCACGCTGATACATATTACTCATCATATAGTAGAGATTGACAGAGCGGACTGCAGCCCAACTGGTTTTTTACATCTCATCTGGATATTTATTTAATTGTTGCCCTGAAGAAGTCCCGGCTGGGACGAAACGCGTCGGCTGTCCTTTTCTTACTGTTGAAAAAATAAATCATCAAAACAAAAAAACGGATTTCTGGACATTCATATTTGTGAATTTGTTACAATTGAATTCAAGAACTTGTTCAGTTTATGGTGCACCTGTGCTTTTATTTAAATCATGTTTTAAGTTCTGTTTAGAACTGGCATTGTGTTGGCGGATGTCGTATCGGTGTGCACATAATTCCCACCTAAGGGTCTATACAAGGGAAATTTTGATAATATTGGCAATTTATGCATCAGGTGCATATTGATCAAGGTTCCGCCATCTACTATGTTCTAGCATACCTATGTTTTCAATCAATCAATCAATCAATCAGTCAATTTATAAAGCGCACCACACACCCGCGAGGGTCTCAAGGCGCTGGGGGGGAAGGGTGGCTGCAGCTAGTGGTCGAAGAGCCAAGTCTTGAGTAGTCTCCTGAAGGTCTGAGGGTCTCCTTTCTGTCATAGGAAGAGAGGGAGGGAGTTCCATGTCTTGGCGGCGCGGTGGGAGAAGGACCTACCCCTGGAGGTGGTCTTGTGGATGCATGGGATAGCGGCCAGTGAGAGGTCGGCGGAGCGGAGTCTCCTGTTGGGTACGTAGAATGATAGTCGGTTGTTGAGGTATTCTGGGCCGGTGTTGTGGAGTGCCTTGTGTGCGTGGGTCAGCAGTTTGAAGGTGATTCTTCTGTCGACGGGGAGCCAGTGCAGGTCTTTCAGGTGGGGGTGATGTGGTCTCGGCGGGGGACGTTGAGGATCAGGCGTGCAGAGGCGTTCTGGATTCTTTGAAGTCTGCTGATGAGCTTGGACAGGGCTCCGGCGTAGAGGGCGTTGCCGTAGTCGAGTCTGCTGATGATGAGGGCGTGGGTGACGGCTTTTCGTGTGTCTGTAGGGATCCATCTGTAGATCTTGCGGAGCATGCGGAGGGTGTAGAAGCAGGTTGAAGAGACTGCGTTGATTTGGTTGGTCATGGTAAGTTTTGAGTCGAGGATGACTCCCAGGTTGCGTGCGTGGTTGGTTGGTGTAGGGGCGGTCCCCAGGGATGTGGGTCATCCCAGGCTGAGGGGTTGGGTCCAAGGATGAGGATCTCCGTCTTGTCTGTGTTAAGTTTGAGCAGGCTTTCTTCCATCCAGTCGGATGGCTTCTAGACCAAGCAGAACTTGGCACAGATAGGTTAAATATACTTTCAAATGCAAGGCAGCTCCAGTCGCAGTCAGGGGGACCCCTCAGGTTCAGGCTCCGGGCATCAGGTAGAAAATCGAAGGAAGCCAGGGATCACCGGATCCCTGGTCAGGATCCATGGGGAGAACTCCTCATGCGGTTGGGCAACTTGAACTCGGTCGGTGGACGTCGGGTGCAGAACCGCAGGGCCGGTTGGGTCCGGGGTCTATGTTAGAGTCTTTGGTTTAGCAAATCCGGTACTTTCGGGAGACTAAGGGCCAGATGTAGGTAGCCAAATACCGGTCGGTAACGGCCGAAATTCGGTGAATTAGCCGTTACCTACCGGTATTTAGGCCATCGAGATGTAGGAGGTCAAAAAGTATGGATAGGGTAAATATGAATCGTAAATACCGATTCATCATTACAGAATTAAAAATTACCGAATCGGTATTTACCGATTTCTTATTTACCGAATCGGTAAATACGAAAACTGTAAAACAAGAAAAGATATGTAGGTAAACTCAGAAATACCGAATTTCATGAAATTCGGTATTTAAGAGTCGGTAATTAACACCACTGGAAGCAGGTGGTAATCAGCCACATGGTATATAAGCAATCCTAAAATGCAACTGTGTGATCACCATGGCGGATTTCCACATCATTGCAAGGCGGCTACGGCTACAGGCAGCAGAAGAGAGGATCTGGAGACGGGAGGAGCAAGTCTACAGACAGCAGATCACGCTCTTCCAACTTACTGAGGCTGAGATCTTGCAAAGGTACAGGCTACACCCCCACACCATTATAGACTTGATAAGGGACCTGCACCCACTCCTGGAGCACCCAACACCAAGGGTGCACGCCATACCCCCACATGTGCAGGTGCTCTGTAGCCTACATCTCCTTGCTTCTGGCAGTTACCAAGGGGTGTCTCAGAGTTGCCTGTCCCGTTTCTTCAGAAAGTTCCTGGATGCCATGATGCAGAGAATGCACCACTACATCAGCTTCCCAAACACACAGGCGGAACTGCAGAAAACCCAAACTGACTTTTACCTGATGGCACAGTTCCCGCACATCATAGGCTGTATTGATGGGACACACATTCCAATAAGCCCTCCTGCAGCCACTAAATACATACACAGGAACAGAAAGTCCACCCACTAAATAAATGTGAGGGTGGTCTGCGACGCTGGCAACATAATTACTGACATTGTGGCCAAATTTCCAGGGAGCACCCGCGACTCCTACATATTCCACAACTTTGGGATCTACACACGCCTGGCTGCTGGAGAATTTGGGGAATGATACCTGCTAGGTAAATCACTGTGACACACCCTGATTGATACTGCAGCTAAATGTTTAAATGGTATTTAACTAATGGCACTCTCTTTCCCACCTAGGCAATAGCGCGTATGCTCTGCGGTCCTCACTCCCTACCTGAACCCATCAACCCGGAGTGAGAGACGTTACAATGTGGCACACAAAGCCACACGCAACTTTGTGGAGCGCACATTTGGACTCTTGAAAAGCAGGTTCCACTGCCTCCACAAGAGCGGAGGTGCACGTCAGTACACACCCATCATCTGCTGTAAAATCATTGCAACCTCTGCTATGCTGCACAACCTTGTCACCAAGAAAAGCACAGAAGTTGAAATAACTTATCATGAGGACATTGATGATGGACTTGAACAGCCAGAGCCCTGCGCAGCAGGAGTAGCGCCTGCAACAGATGGGAGACTGAGATGGGCAGAGATCACACTCAGCTATTTTTAAGTAAGTAAGGAGACACAGCCAGGCGTTGCATGTGCATGACGTAGTTTAATGGGCACTACCATAATTGACAAATGGCACACCATGGCAGTCCAATTGGTGACAACCTTACAAGGTGGTCACAGGTTACTTCACCCTAAAATGTTCTCATAAGTGTGGGCAGCATTAATGTCTGCGCCCACACACAACAGTGCGGGATGCTTGAGGCTGGGTTTCCACACTGGCTGTTGTGCCAGGAACCGCAGAATGGTGCCGCTGCTCCTCTGTGTGTCTCGTACGGGTGTGCTATTGCTGCTCCTGCTGGTGGTGTCTTCACTCTCCCCCACACCTAGAGCACCAGCGGTGGCTGCCTGGTTGGTTAGCAGCAGTTCCATTGCAGATGTCACCCTCCCCATCCCCCTGGAGACATCGGTGCAGCAGTGTACAAGCCCCTCCAGTTGCCAGACGGTTCACCGCCTTGGTGTGCTGCTGCATTTCCTGCCTCTCCCTGTGCCTTCTTGCCCGGTCCTCATCAAGTTTGTCGCAGAGTGCCATCATGGACTGGGACATGTCCCGCATTCCCGCTGCCAATTCCCTCATGCTCTCTGCCATGGAGCTGATGCCCCGGTCTATATTGCCCATGTTGTGATTCAAGTGCAGCATCTGTCTCTGCACTGATAGTATGGCCTTTCCCTGCAGGCGCTGCACTTTAACCATGGTGGCCTCCAGCCTGCAGAAGAACCCGTCACCATGCCCAGTTGTGCTGCTCTCTCGGACCCTACGGCATCTTGCACCTGTGTGCACACCCTCGGAGGTGGACTTTAGCCCAGAAGTGGTTGCCTCCAGTGGAGCAGTTTGCGTGTCACCCTCCCTTTCTTCATCAGAGGACGTCTCCAGGACATGGAGAGGGGGTACATCATGCCTCCTGGGTCTTACCACTTCCGATGAATTTGAAGCTGGTGAGGCTGACTGTGCTTGTGGGTCCTGCTGTGGTGATACATTCAGCAGTGGCGATGCTTGCTCTGCTGTTGTGGCTGGCTCTGGTGGTGAAGCTGCCAGTGGTGTAGGTGCGGGTGGTGGTTCAGTGCTGTGGCCTGCACTCCTGCTTGCATCCTCAATCCTTCCCTTATGGGGTGCCCTTCTCTCCTTCTCCTGCGCTGTCCTGCGCGATTACTCTCCTGTGGACAGATGTGGACATTGGCTCAGTGGTGCTGCAACCCTGTATTTCAGTATTAAATGACAATCCTATCACACCATATCAATGTCCTCAACTGCATCTGAATGTTGTGTGTGGCATGCCTTGTTATTTTGTGTGATGACTGTCATGATGGGTGTTTCAATGACTACCTCTCCCATGATGCATTGCTGGTGTATCCCAAAACCTGTACTGGAGTGTGAGTCACACAGCCACATTGGGGAAGGGGGACAGGCAAGGGGGGAGGATTGCTGGGCATGCTCCTTACCTTGTTTTGTTGCAGCTCTGGCTGAGCTGTCTGCATCCCCGATCCCAAACACACTCTCGGGCTCCAGCGTAGACTCCACCAGCTGCTCCAGGTCAGTGAGGGTAGGTGCCCTTCTCCTTCCTCCCCCTGTGACACTGGCCTCTTTCTTCAGTGCAGTCAGCTTCTTTTTTGTAATGATCCTGAGATCATACCAGCGTTTTTTCAAGTCATCGATCTCTTGTGGGCTCACCCCTATGGCGTTCACCTTCGCCTGGATTCCCAGCCAGGTCTTCCTTTTCACAGCCTCTGCTACCTGCAGAGACTGTTTACCAAAAAGCTGGGTGTGGTTTTTGACCACCTCCTCCACGAGCACCTGCAGTCCACCTGTGCTGAACTTTAACTTTCTTTTTCGGTCTGCTTCTTCCCTCTGTGATTCCTTGGATTCCATCCTGCAAGTCTGCTCAGAACAACCACTAGCTCAGTTGCTCACAGCTCTCCAGAATGTTCTGATAGTATGCACCTGAATGGGTGGGGCCACTTCCTGGTTGTGGGGTGGGGTGGATGCACAGGATTGGTTGAATCCTCAGTTGCTTGATTGTGGGGTGGGGTGGATGCACATGATTGGTTGAATCCTCAAATGCTTGTATTTTAAATCTCCGATTCAGTATTTACTGATTTGGTAATTCCCATTCATTCCTATGGGCCTGGAGGCCCATAGGAATGAATGGGTATTCCCCCCCCCCCCCTGGCACTACGATAGCCCCCTACAACAGCAGGTTAGAGGGTTTACCTATCCAGTGGGCACAACAGAGATCCTGACTGTTTGAAGGGAAATTGTTGGAAACGGGGGTACACCGGAGGATCTGAAGTCCCCGGGGGGATCTGCCTGACCCTGTACCTTACCCTAAGATGGCGCCTGGAATTTCCCATCATAGCTGTCAGGAAACGTACATGACAGCGCCTGCCTAGAGTTACAAACTACAACCCCCAGAAGGCCTTGATGAGAGAGAGTCTACATTAAGACGCGCTGTGCCTTAACGCATGTGCGTAATTCTGCTGGGTAATCGTGACAGCGTTTCTTCCGGAGAGCGGCTGGACTCATCTCTTGGCGTTCGTGTTACGATGGTTTCTGAAGCAGCTGTGAGTGTCCTGGTGAGGCAACAAAGGCGGCGGTTGTGAATACCGTGGAAGCCTAACTCCTGCCTGGCATTCATTTTTTCCCTAGCACCGTGTTGTTACAAAGGCGGCGATTTTTGAATACCGCGGACGCCTTTCTTCTTGTTTGTTGTTTACATCCCCAAACTCAGTGTTCCTTAAAAGGCAGCGATATTGGGAAAACCCCGGACGCCTTTCTTATGGGGAACATTCATTCTGACAAACTGTATATTGCCTAAAGTACATTCCTGGGCGGCGGTGACGTAACCGCAGAGACCCGATAGTGTTTTTCTTTGTTCTCTTTCTCTTGGCAGAGTTTTCAAGGGCAGCGGCATATACGCCGTGGAAGCCATACACTTGTTACTGGTCAAAATATCATGGCGCTTTAAACATTTGCTGGTTGAACTGTTTATGAATATTCAGTTCTTATGATTTTGTCAAGATCTTCAGGGAACAGCTGGTATCCTTATTTCAAATGAGTTCCAGTAATTAATTAGTGACTTTGAATTGCTATTTCTTTTCCAGAGAATCGGTGAGCCTGACATAGGGGAGATTTAACATATGTTGGGAACATATGGATTGTTTGAGAATGTGAAGTTCTTAAGTGTGATTCATTAACACGTGTTCATTGTGCTTATTAGGAATTATCCACATAAGCGCTCTGTTATGCCTGAAGTTCTTTCATGAATATGCGGGGTCATATGTGGATAAGGTATGCAGATTTCTTTAGCGAGACTATATAAGAGTAGAGCGTAATGTACTATTTTTCTGATGTATGTCATTTTATTGTTACAGGTTCTCATCCCTGCTGTTCCCACCCTTTCCTATCCCTCACTTGATCGCCCTAATACTCTGTAGTTTTCAGTCAGAGTTTGGTGATGTCAGGAGGTGGACCATAATCAGCATCATCCAGATCTTGAGGAGTACCAAAATCCTGACAATAGCCCCCAATGAGTGATTTGTCTACCTTGGTACTCCACTATTAACTGGACAATCCACTACAGAAGTACACCAGAGAGTCAGGGGGTACAACCAGAGGAAAGGGGGGAATTTGAGCCCGGAAGCCCTCACAGCTAGCTTCACAACGGAGTTTGGGGATCGGAGTTGACCATAAGCCTCCCAAAAAAGCGCAGCCCAACAAGGTCTCCAGCTACTTTGGGACCTCCAACACGGGGGACAAGCTGGAGCCAGAGCTCAATCAGGTGGTGGGAAGGATAGCGTGTACGCAGGAAGATCTCCTGGCGACACTTCAGGATTTTAAGAGAGATCTACAGGATGACATCAAAGCAAACATAAGCACCTCCTTCGATGCCTTCAAATCCGAGATGGGATCTAAGCTTGGTGAACTGCCGGCAGATGTGGATTCCGTCGGTACTCACGCCCTCGAGGAGCAGTGCCAGGACCTAGAGAATCGCCTCCAACCAGTGGAAGAAGGCTCAGCGGGATTTGCAGCACAACTGAACTTGAACTCAGAGTTCCTTAAATGCGAAGATCTAGAAAACCGTTCACAACTGGAGAATATAAGGGTGTGCGGCCTGGAGAAGGGACGCTAAGGAGCGGACCTGGAAAAGTACATAGTGGGCCTCTTTGCCAGCATTGTTGACGAGGGATCTCAAGTAATTCATTTGGAGCGTGTCCACAGGGTGGGCCGGGAACAGCAGGGCAAGAACCAACACCCAAGAGACATCTTAGCTAAATTCGCCTCCTTCAAGAACAAGGAAATGGTACTCCGCAAAGCCAGAAAAAGAAACAAGGTAGACTATCAGAGTGCGACCTGTGTGCTCTTTCAGGATGTCACCCAGGCCACGGTGATGCGGCACCAACAATTTCACCTAATCACATCCGCTTCGACAGCGACAAATCAAATACAGATGGATTTACCTATTCAGACTCGTCTTCTCGCTCAACAACAAGCAACACCACTTCTCCGAGGTCAAGGGGACGGCGGCCTTGCGGGGGCTGGGTCGAGCATCACCGCTAAAAGACTCTACACCACAAGAAGCTACTGTTGAACAGCGCTCGGGTCGAGAAGCCCCTGGAGCCTGGCAGAAGCCCACTGGAGCCAACAAGACAATGCCGTAAACCGAATGAGCGAACACAATTCTCCATCGCAGGACCTTTAAGGCGGGCTGCTCCACACTGAACGCTATACAGTCTCTTGAACACTTACCTGGAGACACCCGGTGACCCTAGAGTGGGGGTACGTGGTGGTCAGGGGGGGAGGTCCCCCAAATTTGTGCTCTACAGAGTCTAAAGGGGAGCGCTCATCAAGCAGCATGGACGAGCAAGAACGGTCCTACTGACTTGCTCTACATTGAGAGCCCACCAGAGAGAAGGTCTCATTTGGAACTCTTGCGGGGCTCTGGGTGCGGGAATGGTCCTGCGCCAGTAGCCGGCTGAAGATACAGTCCTTAGGGACTATGCCGAATGCTATACAATATTTTTTTGCTCTTTGTTGTTCTTATTATGTTTTTAAATCTTCTACCTAGGGATGGCAACTCAAAGGTAAGGAGGGGGATGGGGGAAGAGGGAGGGTCCAACTATCGCATGTCTTGGTGTGAGGAGAGGGTTGGGGTTACACTTTTTTCATGGAATGTCCGGGGCCTTCACTCCCCTAACAAGCGGCAACGATACTTGGGGGATCAGGACCCACTGTACTAGGTATTACTCAACCTGTAAGTCTGGAGCTTTTGAAAACACTATCTTTCACTGCACCTGGAGAGACTGACTAAGGTGGCAGTGTGCCACCCTTGACGAACGTATGACTACAAGGGGTTGCCCGCTACTCCAGTGCCAGCTCTAGCACTCATCATAATAAAGTCGTTATCATCTGATGAGTAGTGTTTTCAAAAGCTCCAGACTTACAGGTGGAGTAATACCTAGTACAGTGGGTTTACTAGAGGGGTTTTGATTGGAAAGGCAGCATAGGGATCCTGTTTGTCCTGGCAAATGCCAGAAAAGAATCTAAACCCGGCAGAACATGTTGACCTCAATGCAGAACGAGGGGTGGTGAGTACCTAATTTACTCACACCGCCACCATCCGAGGGTATCTCAATACCCTTTTTTTTATATCTGACTAGGAAATCGAGGAATAAAATTATTATGAAGATATCTCATAGTCAGTTTTAAAATCACTATCTTTGTGCACTATTATAGGATCCTGGTCTATTCCTTTTTCTAATTGTTTGTATTGTCTACCCATCCCTATTGCTCCGCCTCTAGCATTGGGTTGTGCAGAGGCATCAGTAGCAGCCCTATGATGAAGCGTGCTACAACTTGTTGTGGATGAGGGCAGTTTTCACAAAGTGTTTGTGCTCCCTTTGCAACTACATATCACATACATAAATTTTGCCACTGATATTCGCCTTACCTCCTTTTGTGTTTTCTAATGGGACAACACACTAGTGAAGAGGGGAAAGCACGGGCCTTCCATGATTTTTACCGCACACTATACCAGGCCGATCCACTCAGGGAGACCGATCAATTACAATACTGAGACACTCTAGATCTCCCCCAGGTCCCAGCCTTAGTCAACGATAACCTGGGCGGTGCTATATCGACAGAGGAAGTACAAGCAGCCATCGACTCCCTAAAAAGACATAAGGCACCAGGCCCCAATGGGTTCACGGCACAATTCTACTGTACTTTCTCAGCAGAACTGACCCCTCAACCCACCAAGTTATTTAACACTATTGCGACTCACCAAGCAGTGTCACTGACCACGGGGGAAGCCCTGATCTCTATCATCCCGAAACTGTGAAAAAACCGCAAAAATGCGCGTCCTATAGACCCATCGCCCTCCTTAACCTATATGCAAAGCTCTACTCCAAAATACTGGCCACTAGACTAGAAAAAAATCCTCCTGACCTCATACATCCCGAGCAATCAGGGTTTATTAGAGGGCGCCATACCCATGATAACCTCCGAAGAATATTTCTCCTCATAGACAAGGCCCAAAAGAAATGGATCCCGGCAGCCTTGTTATCACTGGACGCAGAAAAGGCCTTTGACCAAGTCGATTGGCTTACTTGCGTCTTTCTCTGCGTCACTTCGGGTTCTGTGAGGCCTTTATAGGGATGGGACAACAACGAGATCCCTGGCTTTACGTGATCACTGTCACCAATAACCGAGAGTTTTCCTAGTGGACCAGATGTATTTTCAGGCAAACAATAATATATGTTTTTCAAATATTGGACTATTTAGGCAAAATATAAACAGTTAGACCCACAAAATTATTTCTACACAGACGAAAATATCAATCAAACAATTTTTTGATCATATAAAAAAGGTTTCAAATTTTATTATTCCACTCCCAAATTGGGTTACAATCTAACATATAAAAAAACCATCATGTAATTTATGCATCAAAATTAGAGTATTAAAACAATAGTCAAAGTTAAAACAGTAGTCGACGCAGCGTTTCGGTGCTTTTTTCCTTTTTGTCACCTTCTTCAGGACGTTTTAAAAAACAATTGACTCCAATAGCTCTATGAATAAAATAAAAATATTTCAATTTCATTTCTGTGCAAAAAGAATTTCACCTATTTGCCTAGTCTCAAATGTCAATTGATTCTATAAGTATAATCTATTCGGCCACACTCATTAAAGTTAAAACTCTCACTTTATCTTTAGGAGCACCCATTTACACATTTCTTGTGAATGCCCTATGTTCAGTAGTACTTCTATAAGGATTCAATCACACACTCTTCAATTGCGCTTTATAATACATATTTGAGGCCTGATTATATGGCCTGTTCACTCTACCTGTTTTTTTATGGGCGATTGGTTGCAAAAGAATTACTTTCTGCGAAGTTTCAGCACATATTGATAGTAGCTCAGGCACCTCAGGTTTCCTTGAGCTCTGGAAATTAATCAATATGAAATAATGGCTCAGTAATAGTATTCTAAAATGTCTTATCTATTGTTACTCATGACCAAAACTCGTGCCCTATTACCTTTCTTATTGGAACAATGTACTCTTCTGATTACACGGAGGAGCCACCGTAAAATAACGAGAAGTAATGTAGTTTTTATGGGTTATGAGCCTGGAAAATACAAAGAGTATTTGTTGATTAAATAAAATAACCAGTCTGAGTGATTGTTATTCTACTCGGTACTAGATACAATGTACTAACCTTTTTTGTTGATAAAGGTTACTTCATTAGCAGAGCTTAACTCCTGCACGTTTGGTCTATAGAGGTTTCTTCATATTTTGTTGTCGAAGCCACTCTATACTGGAGATAAAGAGGACCATTTATGCTTTCATTTTGTTTAAAACTTTAAGTTTTTTAAACATGATTATATACACATCTCGATTTATTCCATTAACATTGCCCAAGTGCGCAGATTGTTATTCAGTGCGTCTGAGCACTGGGTCGAATTAATGTTGTTACAGCGGGTGCGTATTTTTTCTATTCAGTCCAATTTTATAAGGCTCGCTTCTTCCCTTTCATGTAGGCTCCACGAGTCTAAAGGTTAAGGGTTTAAATACTCGATCCCTACTCCCTACACGATTCCCAGGATTGGGGTCTATTAATTATAATTCCCTGTGACTGGGTTTGTTCTTACCTTTGAGTCGGATTTCGGCCTCCCTGCTCCTCCGTGTATGCGTCTTCTTTGGGATTTCGAAGAGTCCCGTTTCGACGCTCTACCTGTGCTTTTAAGGTCTATGGTTACTATTGACCCGGAAGTGCTTTTTTACCAATGGTATCGAGTTTACAAAAATAATCAAAAATAATATATTGATTGTCGACAATGGTAAAGATCGAGTCGACGACCTTTTTGTTAATAATATATATGTAGTGGTGTTTGCCACTGACACGAGCGCGAGGGAAACCGGTAGTTGGTATCACTCGGTATTTTCATCAGTATCTATTCAGAGATAGTGTCCCCCAATTCTGTAAATTTAAGTATATATCTAGGGACCACAGCGTTTGATTATCGTCTTTAATTTTAACCAAGCTCTATATTCATTTGTATATAGTATTAATGAATACATTTTTAGTGTCGGCCATCTTGGAATGGGCTGATTTTACGAGTAAATCTCGAGGTGTCGGTTTAAGTTCTATTTTTGTGTGGCAATCTATATTCTATGAGTCCTCATCATATTTCCCATCTTTTGTAAGCCATATACATCCACCGTTGCATAAACAGTTTTTTACGAATTGATATTGACATTTGTCGATCATAATGGATTTACAATGTCTGTTTCTGATACACGTAATTAATTGTCAAATCTCAGGAAAGAAATACAATCGTTACAATATATTTCTACTCATTTAAAAACCATACAAATAATCAAATGAATAAACAGTTTGTTAAAGAAGTGATTTTATCCGTTTTAACATTTATAGGTCTTAATATTCTTAGAATATCTACTCCTGATACACGTATTCATTTCCGAGTCTCTGGAAAGTCCATATCTGAACTGTGTGTGATAGCTCCCTATTGTATTGGGATGGTACAAGCAAATTTTAGTGCCCCTAGATAGAGGGTCCTGGTCAATGGGGAGGCCTCTGAATTTTGTAACTTAGCCAGAGGGACTAGACCGGGCTGCCCTCTATCCCTCATGCTCTGCGCTCTCAGTATTGAACCCTTTGCAGAGAGAGTGCGGGCAAATCAGAGGATTAAGGGATCAGATTCAGGACTGAAGAATACAAAATAGCTCTGTTTGCGGACAATGTCCTTCTGCCACTTACCAATCCAGCTATCTCCCTCTCTGAAATTAGTCAGGAATTAGAACAATTTGAGACTGTGTCAGGCTTCAAAGTCGATTTCTCAAAATCTTTCATACTAAACCTCACTCTGCCTCACGTGACCCAGAGACTGATAGAAGGAATGTCACCTTTCCAGTGGGCTCAAAAGCCATCACATACTTAGGGGCCCAAATCACCCCCAAACTCAGCGATTTATATAGGGCCAACTTCCCACCCCTTTTCAGACAACTCGCTGCTGATTTTAAATAATGGAGTGCGGCCTATATTTCATGGATTGGTAGGATCAACACGACCAAGATGAATGTATTACCACAGCTTCTCTACCTCTTCCAGGGGCTTCCTGTCCCGCCACACAAAGGGCTTTTTAATGAGTTAAAAAAACATGCTTATTAAGTTAATCTGGCAGGATCAGCGAGCATGGCTATCATACAACCTATTGACGAGGCCAAGGGCCGAAGGGGGCCTCGTCCTCCCAGACTTTTTAATTTACTACAGAGCTGCTCAACTGCGGGTCCTGATTGAATGGTTACTTAGGGGATCGGACAAGCTGTGCCTCCATATAGATAGACAGGTGACGGGTAGAACTATTTGGGACTTACCTTGCAGGCACAAATCAGACAGGCAAGTCAATGCTTACCTGAGTATTCCGACCTCCACAACCCTCCAAGTATGCGCTAAGGTGTCCAAAACGCTGCCACTAACCACGTTCCTGTCTCCTTACACTCCCATCCATTTTAGCACAACCTTTCCCCCGGCTCTCCAAGAATGGCCCTTCAATCTATGGAGGGAGGCTGCTTCATGGTCTCGGACCTTTTTCATGAAGATAAAATACGCCCCTTCATAGATTGCATGTCCCGCTTCAAACTCCCACAAACTGAGCTATACACGCAATTGGTGCACAGGGTCCAACAACCACAACTTCATCAGTCGGCCACAAGGGATTTACTCCCGCTAGAAAATGTTCGCTCCGGCACCATGGGAAGAGGGTGTATCTCTTTTCTTTATACACTTTTGCTCACTCTTAATCCACACCGCACGCAACATCACAAAACATTCTGGGAGGACATGCTGCAGTCACCACCCTCGGAGAAGCAATGGGATGCCCTGTACAAAGATATAGCGAAGTTTAATCGCTTGATGTATCTGAGAGAAGCCCACTACAAAACATTATACGATTGGTACCTCCACCCACACAAACTGCACTCAATCTTCCCCGACACCTCTGACCGATGCTGGCGAGGGTGTGGCCTCCTGGGGGACTTCAATCACATATGGTGGGATTTCACGGTCATACAGACCATTTGGAAAGAGATCCTATCCCAAATTAAGCTCATCCTGCGATACCCAATTGGGGATTCAATGGAACACATCTTGCTGGGTATCCGTGATACACTGCTCAAATACCAGACTCACAGGGATAGATACATCATGTGGTTATGCTTGGGGGCAGCAAAGATGGCTTTGGCCGCAGCCTGGAAGAAGCCAGAGGCTCCTTCACTCACCCAATGGCATGCCCGCTTGTGGCGGGCACTGGCGCTGGAAAGCTTGTCAGATATAGCTGTAGACTCCCGCATTTGCTTTGACTATATTTATGGAGCCCCCTAGTCTGTTACATATCTGAGGGACTCCCCCTGCTTGCTTGCAGTCCAAGATTAGGAGCTTCGCATCTGTTCGTGATTTAGCCCGGTCCCACTTCCTCCTGAGGTTGGGACCACGGGAAGGTTGCCCCGTTTATGGTTCCCCCGTGCTGGTCACGGGGGGTTCTCGTGCCTGTGGGAGTGCAGCCTTTTCAGAGTGCCACCGGTGCAGGGGTTCTCCCTTCTTTGTCTTCAAGTCCTTGGACTGACAAAATTGAGATTGGCATGGAAGCTGTCATATCAAACAAATATTTTATTATCACCCATGAGTGGGGACTACATCGATACAGAACCCTCATGCAATGTCTGAGGCAGTACAAGGAGTACAGAAACCAGGGGTCTTTTATATGCATTAGTTGCATTGTCAGCATGAGACCAAGGAGAGGTACTGGTACATACAAGAATCGTTATTGACTAACATAGGCATACAAATATGTCTTGGTCAGCAAAGTGGGAGGGGAGACATTTCTGTTTGCATCAGTTTAAACAGCCTGACATTTACAAACTAAGACAGGTGCATTCTGGCAGCTACAGGCCTTTCTGAGCATGCGCAAGGCTCTGGCTCAGTACTGAAGAAGTTAATTATAGTTGATGACTCAAGCGAAATACAAGGGCAAGCAACAGTGAAGACGGAAGGAGCACATGGCTAACACATGGTTCACTAAAATGGATGCCAAAACAAAATGGCTTCAGCTCATGCTAACAGCGACTTCTGCTAGTTTCCACAGACGAACCTTTTAGCATTAGCTGAAGACATCTCTATGATTTAATAGGAACAAGGAAAACATCTTGCACATCAATTTTCATCAGATCACTAACTTCTTGGTCTAATTCATATTGGGCGTTCACATGCTTAAGATTGCGTTTGGTGGGTATACAAAGTGAAACACAAAGGGAACAAAGCATCGGGCCACATTGTATACAGAAACACCATGACAGTAGGATCGCAAAGAATATTCAGAACTGTCAACAGTTTCCAGCCCCAGGTAACGAACAATGTCCATAACCAGCCTGTTAAAGTACATGTCCTGAATCGGGATGAATCTCAGCAGCTATCTTATGCAATTTAGAGATTGCATCGAAAACTGAAGGGGCGTGATCAGGGATGTAAACACAACAGCTGCTCCCAATGATGCAACATGCACCACCACAATTAGCCAACACGACGTAGAGGACCATTCTGTTTTGGAGCGCCACAATCCTCGCAATTTGTAGTTCTTCTGTGATGTTTCCAAGTGCCATAGCTGTTTGGTTGGTTACAGCCTCTGCAACACGTGTTAAGCGTCTGATTTTCTGGCTGTTTAAGGCAGCACCAACAAAGAAGAACAATCCCAAATTAAAGTCAACATATTGCTGCAGTGCAGTGTCAGTCTGATCCACCTCATCATGATTTATTGTTCTCTTCGATTGGCTCTTAGAAATGACATTGTAAAGTTTATAGTCTTTATGGTAGGATGCAGGAGCCAAAAACACACGTGGTAGCAAAAAGGACACACAGCAAGTTCCTGACCAACCAATGGGTAGATGGTAGTATCCTTTATTTCCACATATAAAGTAAGTATTGTGTGATGACATACAACTGCTGTTGTTTCGCCCAGTAATACTCAACACCCGGGTACAGTGGCTTTTCCCCACGGGAATACTTCCAATACTGTTCACATATAGGTCTGCTCGTGCTCTAGTAACAGCTATAACAGGAGGCCCATTACCCTTGACAGTTCAAGAGTTTGGGAAAACATAGCATATGGAGGAGTTTCCTCGGCGATACTCCTCCATTTCCCATACAGTTCTTTTAGGTTGTGATTCTCCTTCCTTATCAGGGTAGCACACTTTATTGAGTTGAAAATTCAGTCTTCCTACATCAGCATAAAAATGTATTAGCAACTTCAGATGCCCATAGCAGCGCAAACCAGGCCCTACAAGATCCATTGTGTGAAAACGGCAGGGGAATGAAAGGTGTTCTTCCCTTTTTCTGATGTGCTGGCATCATTCCACACACCCAACAGTTGGTAATGTTCGTAGCATTATGGGTGTGATGCAACATTTGAATGAACGTATTGTTAAGGTAGGACATTCTGTGCTGCTGCTCATGATAGGGAAGGGAGAAGTAATGATGCTCAATGGGGACAGGAGTAGTGACAGTCTGTAGATTTTGAGCAGGAGTTACTCTCTCTATAACCCATGTTTTTGTAGCAATAATGAGAACAATGGAAGTGAGTCCAACAATAACCATGGCCTTTCTGTCACAAATGTTCGCAGCAGTTGATCGCTTCTCTGCAGACATATTCACTTTGATGTTAAAAAACAAAACAGATGGAGTCCTAAGGTCCTGGGCAGCCGCTGGTTTCTTCACTGAGTGTTGAGGCGAGTACTACAAGGTTCCCCCCTTTGTAGCTCAGCCTTTCACTAACCCAGAATGGTGACTCAACCAGTCTTTTTCAGCAATGCGGTCTTTGTTTTCCGGGATTGCAGCTGATATCGAGATGAACCAGGGATCGTATGGTTCGGGAACACTTCCTCAGGTTCTGTAGGTGATGCAGCTTGGCCACTCTCTGTGTCCAGGATGTCACGATGATCGGTCAATGTAGCAGGTTCCACCAAGGTGGACGGTACCCTCTTGCAGTGGGTGGAGTGAACCCAATTCTTCCGATTGGTCACTCGGACTGCAGTTCTGGTGGCCAGGAGCACCTGCTCAGGTCCGCACCATCAAGGTTCCAGGCCGATCAACCGCTGGAACACCTTGATCATCACATAATCACCGGGCCGTAGATCATGACCATCACCTTGCAACCTGTCAGGAAGAGCTTCTCGAACCTGTTGATGAATAGAAAGCAAGCTGTCAGTCAACTGAGACAAGTAGTCGCTCATCAACACATAAGGTACATCATGTATAGGGCGTGGCTTAGGAATCCCCCAAATATTCATTGGCCTCCCAAATACGACCTCATATGGTGTGAGGCCAGACCATGTATGTGGCACCGACCTAATGGATAGCAATGCCAAGGGCAGTGCATCAGGCCATTTCAGAGATGTGGAAGCCTGTATTTTAGCCAACTTAAGCTTGAGGGTAGCCCTGCTGATTGTGGGTAAAAAGCAGCATGGAACTTCTGCTTAATTCCCAATCCTTTCAAGACATACTCAACAACTTGCCCAATGAAATTAGGCCCGTTGTCACTCCACAGGACTCGACAAATGGCGAATCTGGGGACGAATTCCTTTAGGAGCACCTTTGCTGTAGTAAGAGCTGTATTATCCTTCGTAGCGTATGCCTCTATCCACTCACTAAAGGCAAAGACCACCACTAAGACAGGTGCAGTTGGTGTGGCATACCCTCCTGCTGGAGTTTGTGTTCCCTTTCCATGATTATACTGTAGACAAATCAAACAAGACTGAACTATCTTTTTAGCTGTGCCGGCAATATCTGGATGATCCCAAACTTGCATAAGTAGCTTTGCTATTGAGAATTCTCCAACATGTGCCGGCCCATGTGCCATGTGAATCATGGGATGTAATTAGGCTGTGGGCAATCTCCACTTGGTCATGTCTTTATTCCTCCAGCAGCCCTCATCATCCAATGTTCCCTCCTTAGACCATTGGTCTAATTCCTCTGTAGAGGCAGACTGCTGCATGTCCAGCACCTCTTGCCTGGCATCATGCCAACATTCAGCCTGTGACTTAACCACGTACATAGATGTAGTGCTTCGCTGCATTGCAGTCTCACGGGCTGTGTGATCCGCGAAGGCATTGACCTGTCCTATTTTATCAGTCACTTTCTTGTGTGCACTGCACTTAACAATCGCTACTTTCTTAGGAAATGTCAGGGCAGTAAGGAGATTATGTACTAATTCCCCATGCACTATTTTGTCCCATGTGATGTAAGGAAGCCTCTTTTCTTCCAGAGTAGCCCTGCTTATCACAGTGTGTCTGTGTTAAAACTGAGAGAGTGCAACCATCCCTCTCGTGTACATAGAGTGTAAAAGCCTTAGTGTAGTCTGGAGTTCCTAGCATTGGTGCCAAACATTGAGCGTGACCCAACTGTTCAAAGGCATTCTGGCATTCAGTAGTCCATTGGAGAGGCATCGGAGTGTCTGTAGTCAAAAGAACCAACAAGGGTTTAACAATGTGAGAAAAGCTAGGAATCCACTGCCTACAGAAAGAAGTAAGGGCAATCAGTGGACGAACATCCTTCTGAGTACGGGGCACAGGCATGTCTAAAATAGCTTGACTGCGGTCTGGTGTGAGTGTAAGTCCCTTCTTAGACAGGAGGTGACCTAAATAGGTAACCTGCTGTCTACAATATTGCAATTTCTTCTGGGAAACCTTGTGATGGTGAGATGCAAGAAAGGAGAGCAATAACAGTGTACCTTCTTCACACTGGTCAGGGGTATCAGCAGCCAACAATATGTCATCAACTTATTATATGAGAGCCACTCCTTTCGACACAGTGAAAGAATCAAGCTGTCTTTTCAATGCCTGGCTATAAATACTAGGACTCTCTGTATACCCCTGTGGAGCTCTACAAAGTCTGAATGATCGATTATGCAAAGTGAAGCCGCACAAATAACGGCTGTCAGGGAGAATAGGTATCGAGAAGAAAGCATTCTTCAAGTCTATCACACAGAATGTAGTTGCAGTCGGAGGAACCATAGTAAGAAGTGTTGTGATGTCAGAGACTACTGGGTATTGGGGCACTACGATCGTAATAACCTCTCATAAGTCAATGATAAACCTTTATATTTTAGTATCAGTGTCTTTTTTCAAGACGGGAAGGATAGGACTATTACAAATATTGTAAGTGACTTCTTCCACAACTCCTACTCTAATCAGATCTTGAACAATACGTATTAGTGCCACTTCGCCTTCTCGAGATATTTTATATTGAGGGAGTCGAGGCAATGAAGCACCCTCCTTCACTTGAATATGGACTGGTGGGATAACCATTTGTCCTACATCGGTATCTGATGTAGCCCACAAAGTACTAGGTACTGATGCCAAAGCAATATCTTCTCTAAAGAGACAAGACCTCTCAACCATGGGATAGTTATCATTTAAAATAACATGCACACCTTCTGGGGAACAAGGTATTGTAGCACGAAAATGTTTGAGCATATCGAGACCCACAATTTTGTCCGGCGTGTTAGGGGAAAGGAAAAAAGCACATGCTGCAGTGAATTTATCAACATGAAATGCAAGCGGCTGTGACAGTGGGTTATGGGTAGGTGTCCCATCGAATCCTATCGATGTTATTGTTAAGCCAGACAGGGGAGCCCTAGGAACCAGGGGCCTTATTTATGAAAGCCTTGCGCCACCGTTGCGTCACTTTTTCCCATGTTAAAAGTGACGCACCGGCGACGCAAGGCCTTCATAAATAAGGGCCCAGTTGTTTAGACAGGGCGCTAGGAGTAGCTCCTGTATCAACCAAAAATCGATCAGTAGAACCCAAAATGTTTGCATTAACATAGGGACCCTTCTGATCTACTGGGACTTCAACTGGTTCCTTACCCCATCCTAGGCTTTCCTAGGCATAATTAGAGTCCTTCAAATCATCGGTCGAATAATCAGACATTTGATATTGATTTTGCCTGTCAAAAGTATTAGAGGAATTTTGAGTTTGCTCAACTGCCTCAAATCTAGTACGATTATCCATACCTCCCCTATTTCTTAAGTTCCCTGAGCGGCTTCTTATAGGTCTTCTACCACACTTGTACTGCTGTCCTTGGAAAAGGGAAAAACAACAATTGATGGACAGAATGCAGAACAATGTCATACATTCACCCCAGTACAGAGATCTGGGCCTAAATCCATAGTTTTTTTGCACTCCACACCACCCCAGGTCAGACATGGCCATATGCAAATCAGCCTTGACCCTGTGCCTCATGGGAAGAGTCCATCCCGAACTGCCAAGTCATGTCTTTCCTGGACCGGAATCAAGCATCCAAGGACCGGTTTCTAGCTATCAGCCGCCTGTCGTCCGGTACGGTACCCCGCTCCTTCAAGGAGGCCGTGTTGGTGCCTCTACTGAAGAAGCCTGGGGCTGATCCCGCCGTCCCGGCGAATTACCGCCCCATTTCTCTTTTGCCTTTCTTCTCCAAAATTTTGGAGGCCCATGTCACCACCTGCCTCTCACAGTTTATTGAGAACTCCACCTTTCTTGAGACTAACCAGGCCGGCTTTAGACCCGGCCACTCTACGGAGACTGTCATCTTGGCTGTGCTGGATGCCCTGAGAGACGGTGCCGACAAGGGTACCCCCCAGGCTCTGGTTTTACTAGATCTGTCGGCTGCCTTCGACACGGTGGACCACAACATCCTTCTCCACCGTGTCGAGCAAGCTGGCATCCAGGGCCTGGCGCTGGCATGGGTCAAATCCTTCCTGACCGGGAGGTCTCAGACCCTTAGCCTGGGCACTTTCAGAGCTCCTCGGGAGCACTTGCCCTGTGGGGTCCCTCAGGGCTCCTCTCTATCCCCCCTTCTTTTCAATCTTTATCTTCGACCCCTTCTTTTTTCCGTGAGGCAGTGGGACGTCACCGTGTTCAATTACGCGGACGACCTGCAACTCATTTTCCCTCTTGACTCCCCCTCTGCTATCCCCAACTTTCAGGCAGTTATGTCACACATTCTATCGTGGATGTGCCAAAATCAGCTTAAGCTGAATCCCGGAAAGACGGAGCTCCTCCTCCCGGGTAAGAGCTCCACCTACTGGGGTCCGCATTTTTGGCCGGTAGAACTTGGCCTTCCCCCTACCCCTGCGGCCTCGGTAAAAAGCCTCGGGATCACTATCGACTCCGACCTCTCCCTCGGGCCTCAGGTGGGGACAGTTGTCTCCTCCTGTATGTGCCAGCTGCGCAGGATCAGGAAGGTGGCTTATCTCCTCACTCCTGAAGCCCTCCTGCAAGTAATCATGGCCCTCGTCCTCTCCCGCTTAGATTTCTCGAATGCTATTTATCATGGTCTGCCTAAAACATCTCTTTGCAGACTACAATTCGTCCAGAATCAAGCGGCGAGATTTGCCTTTGGGAGCCCGAAATGGCAATCCGCTAAACCCCTCCTTCTAAAACTGCACTGGCTCCCCGTCACCTTGAGGGCAGCCTTTAAGATCGGCTGCCTCACCTTTAAATCCCTATCTGGTTCCTGTCCTGTCTTTTTGAGATCTCTTATCAGGACCTACAGCCCCTCTCGGAATCTGAGATCCTCTCATCTGCATCTCTTACTCACTCCCCCTGTCAAACTTTGCAGATCTGGAGGCCGGAGATTTGCATTTCTGGCCCCCAAACTTTGGAATTCCTTCCCCATCTCTCTCAAAACTTCCAATTCCCTCACCCTCTTCCGCAAATCCCTAAAAACTTGGCTCTTCCCTCAATCTGGCTAAACCCTCCCAGTCCCCCAGCAGTCTGCCAGCGCCAGGAAACCCATGGTGTCAGCGCGCTTTATAAATGCCCCTTACAATACAATTACAATACATCAGCCTGGATAGCTTGACTCCAGTGGTGTGGAGAGCATGGGACTCACGTCTGAGCATACCCATCCCACTCGGGGTGACAAATGCAAAAACAACAATTGATGGACAGAATGCAGAACAATGTCATGCTTTCACCCCAGTACAGAGATCTGGGCCTAAATCCATTGTTTTGTTGCACTCCACACCACCCCAGGTCAGACATGGCCATATGCAAATCAGCCTTGACCCTGTGCCTCATGGGAAGAGTCCAGCCCGAACTGCCAAGCCATGTCTTTCCTGGACCGGAATCAAGCATCCAAGGACCGGTTTCTGGCTATCAGCCGTCATCAGCCTGGATAGCTTGACTCCAGTGGTGTGGAGAGCATGGGACTCACGTCTGAACATACCCATCCCACTCGGGGTGACAAATGCAAAAACAACAATTGATGGACAGAATGCAGAACAATGTCATACATTCACCCCAGTACAGAGATCTGGGCCTAAATCCATCGTTTTTTTGCACTCCACACCACCCCAGGTCAGACAATCAGCAAATCAGCCTTGACCCTGTGCCTCATGGGAACAGTCCAGCCCGAACTGCCAAGCCATGTCTTTCCTGGACCGGAATCAAGCATCCAAGGACTGGTTTCTGGCTATCAGCCGTCATCAGCCTGGATAGCTTGACTCCAGTGGTGTGGAGAGCATGGGACTCACGTCTGAGCATACCCATCCCACTCGGGGTGACAAATGCAAAAACAACAATTGATGGACACAATGCAGAACAATGTCATACATTCACCCTAGTACAGAGATCTGGGCCTAAATCCATCGTTTTTTTGCATTGCACACCACCCCAGGTCAGACACGGCCATATGCAAATCAGCCTTGACCCTGTGCCTCATGGGAACTGTCCAGCCCGAACTGCCAAGCCATGTCTCTCCTGGACCGGAATCAAGCATCCAAGGACCGGTTTCTGGCTATCAGCCGTCATCAGCCTGGATATGCCTGGATATGCATGGGACTCACGTCTGAGCATACCCATCCCACTCGGGGTGACAAATCCAAAAACAACAATTGATGGACAGAATGCAGAACAATGTCATACATTCACCCCAGTACAGAGATCTGGGCCTAAATCCATCGTTTTTTTTGCACTCCACACCACCCCAGGTCAGACATGGCCATATGCAAATCAGCCTTTACCCTGTGCCTCATGGGAACAGTCCAGCCCGAACTGCCAAGCCATGTCTTTCTTGGACCGGAATCAAGCATCCAAGGACCGGTTTCTGGCTATCAGCCGTCATCAGCCTGGATAGCTTGACTCCAGTGGTGTGGAGAGCATGGGACTCACGTCTGAGCATACCAATCCCACTCGGGGTGACAAATGCAAAAACAACAATTGATGGACAGAGTGCAGAACAATGTCATACATTCACCCCAGTACAGAGATCTGGGCCTAAATCCATCATTGTTTTGCACTCCACACCACCCCAGGTCAGACATGGCCATATGCAAATCAGCCTTGACCCTGTGCCTCATGGGAACAGTCCAGCCCGAACTGCCAAGCCATGTCTTTCCTGGACCGGAATCAAGCATCCAAGGACCGGTTTCTGGCTATTAGCCGTCATCAGCCTGGATAGCTTGACTCCAGTGGTGTGGAGAGCATGGGACTCACGTCTGAGCATACCCATCCCACTCGGGGTGACAAATGCAAAAACAACAATTGATGGACAGAATGCAGAACAATGTCATACATTCACCCCAGTACAGAGATCTGGGCCTAAATCCATCGTTTTTTGCATTCCACACCATCCCAGGTCAGACATGGCCATATGCAAATCAGCCTTGACCCTGTGCCTCATAGGAACTGTCCAGCCCGAACTGCCAAGCCATGTCTCTCCTGGACCGGAATCAAGCATCCAAGGACCGGTTTCTGGCTATCAGCCGTCATCAGCCTGGATAGCTTGACTCCAGTGGTGTGGAGAGCATGGGACTCACGTCTGAGCATACCCATCCCACTCGGGGTGACAAATACAAAAAGAACAATTGATGGACAGAATGCAGAACAATGTCATACATTCACCCCAGTACAGAGATCTGGGCCTAAATCCATCGTTTTTTTGCACTCCACACCACCCCAGGTCAGACATGGCCATATGCAAATCAGCCTTGACCCTGTGCCTCATGGGAACAGTCCAGCCCGAACTGCCAAGCCATGTCTTTCCTGGACCGGAATCAAGCATCCAAGGACTGGTTTCTGGCTATCAGCCGTCATCAGCCTGGATAGCTTGACTCCAGTGGTGTGGAGAGCATGGGACTCACATCTGAGCATACGCATCCCACTCGGGGTGACAAATGCAGAAACAACAATTGATGGACAGAATGCAGAACAATGTCATACATTCACTCCAGTACAGAGATATGGGCCTAAATCCATCGTTTTTTTGCACTCCACACCACCCCAGGTCAGACATGGCCATATGCAAATCAGCCTTGACCATGTGCCTCATGGGAACAGTCCAGCCTGAACTGCCAAGCCATGTCTTTCCTGGACCGGAATCAAGCATCCAAAAACCGGTTTCTGGCTATCAGCCGTCATCAGCCTGGATAGCTTGACTCCAGTGGTGTGGAAAGCATGGGACTCACGTCTGAGCATACCCATCCCACTCGGGGTGACAAATGCAAAAACAACAATTGATGGACAGAATACAGAACAATGTCATACATTCACCCCAGTACAGAGATCTGGGCCTAAATCCATCGTTTTTTGCACTCCACACCACCCCAGGTCAGACATGGCCATATGCAAATCAGCCTTGACCCTGTGCCTCATGGGAAGAGTCCAGCCCGAACTGCCAAGCCATGTCTTTCCTGGACCGGAATCAAGCATCCAAGGACTGGTTTCTGGCTATCAGCCGTCATCAGCCTGGATACCTTGACTCCAGTGGTGTGGAGAGCATGGGACTCACATCTGAGCATACCCATCCCACTCGGGGTGACAAATGCAAAAACAACAATTGATGGACAGAATGCAGAACAATGTCATACATTCACTCCAGTACAGAGATCTGGGCCTAAATCCATCGTTTTTTTGCACTCCACACCACCCCAGGTCAGACATGGCCATATGCAAATCAGCCTTGACCATGTGCCTCATGGGAACAGTCCAGCCCGAACTGCCAAGCCATGTCTTTCCTGGACCGGAATCAAGCATCCAAAAACCGGTTTCTGGCTATCAGCCGTCATCAGCCTGGATAGCTTGACTCCAGTGGTGTGGAAAGCATGGGACTCACGTCTGAGCATACCCATCCCACTCGGGGTGACAAATGCAAAAACAACAATTGATGGACAGAATACAGAACAATGTCATACATTCACCCCAGTACAGAGATCTGGGCCTAAATCCATCGTTTTTTGCACTACACACCACCCCAGGTCAGACATGGCCATATGCAAATCAGCCTTGACCCTGTGCCTCATGGGAACAGTCCAGCCCGAACTGCCAAGCCATGTCTTTCCTGGACCAGAATCAAGCATCCAAGGACTGGTTTCTGGCTATCAGCCGTCATCAGCCTGGATAGCTTGACTCCAGTGGTGTGGAGAGCATGGGACTCACATCTGAGCATACCCATCCCACTCGGGGTGACAAATGCAAAAACAACAATTGATGAACAGAATGCAGAACAATGTCATACATTCACTCCAGTACAGAGATCTGGGCCTAAATCCATCGTTTTTTTGCACTCCACACCACCCCAGGTCAGACATGGCCATATGCAAATCAGCCTTGACCATGTGCCTCATGGGAACAGTCCAGCCCGAACTGCCAAGCCATGTCTTTCCTGGACCGGAATCAAGCATCCAAAAACCGGTTTCTGGCTATCAGCCGTCATCAGCCTGGATAGCTTGACTCCAGTGGTGTGGAAAGCATGGGACTCACGTCTGAGCATACCCATCCCACTCGGGGTGACAAATGCAAAAACAACAATTGATGGACAGAATACAGAACAATGTCATACATTCACCCCAGTACAGAGATCTGGGCCTAAATCCATCGTTTTTTGCACTCCACACCACCCCAGGTCAGACATGGCCATATGCAAATCAGCATTGACCCTGTGCCTCATGGGAAGAGTCCAGCCCGAACTGCCAAGCCATGTCTTTCCTGGACCGGAATCAAGCATCCAAGGACCGGTTTCTGGCTATCAGCCGTCATCAGCTGGATAGCTTGACTCCAGTGGTGTGGAGAGCATGGGACTCACGTCTGAGCATACCCATCCCACTCGGGGTGATAAATGTAAAAACAACAATTGATGGACAGAATGCAGAACAATTACATACATTCACCCCAGTACAGAGATCTGGGCCTAAATCCATCTTTTTTTGCACTCCACACCACCCCAGGTCAGACATGGCCATATGCAAATCAGCCTTGACCCTGCAAATCAGCCTTGACCCTGTGCCTCATGGGAAGAGTCCAGCCCGAACTGCCAAGCCATGTCTTTCCTGGACCGGAATCAAGCATCCAAGGACCGGTTTCTGGCTATCAGCCGTCATCAGCCTGGATAGCTTGACTCCAGTGGTGTGGAGAGCATGGGACTCACGTCTGAGCATACCCATCCCACTCTGGGTGACAAATGCAAAAACAACAATTGATGGACAGAATGCAGAACAATGTCATACATTCACCCCAGTACAGAGATCTGGGCCTAAAGCCATCGTTTTTTTGCACTCCACACGACCCCAGGTCAGACATGGCCATATGCAAATCAGCCTTGACCCTGTGCCTCATGGGAAGAGTCCAGCCCGAACTGCCAAGCCATGTCTTTCCTGGACCGGAATCAAGCATCCAAGGACGGTTTCTGGCTATCAGCCGTCATCAGCCTGGATAGCTTGACTTCAGTGGTGTGGAGAGCATGGGACTCACGTCTGAGCATACCCATCCCACTCGGGGTGACAAATGCAAAAACAACAATTGATGGACAGAATGCAGAACAATGTCATACATTCACCCTGGTACAGAGATCTGGGCCTAAATCCATCGTTTTTTTGGAATCTATGACAGAATATCGAGAATGCAAATATCGACAGACAAAATATCGGCGCTGGAATATCGAAGGCAAGTATATCGACACCCTATCTACAACATGGTAAGTACAAAAATATCGAAAATAAAATATCGATGTTAAAAATATCGTAATTAAAAATATTGTTTTTTTCCAGTAAAATTTTTTTTTTTAAATTAAATAAATAATACTTATATATAATTTAAACTTATTTAAAAATGTATTATAATGTTTAAAATGAATAAATAATACATATTTAATATTAAACATTTAATTAAAATTAAACATACAATATATAATATACACTTAATTAAGATATATATATGTATTAAATTATTTAAATATATTAACAAATACTATAAATTAAAAATACATCAACACTCATAAAATAATAACATACATAATAAAAACTAATTATATTTAATAAATAACAACAATTAAATATACTTTCAATATTTTAAAAATTAATTAAATACAACATTATGTAACATATTAAATACATAAATAAATATAAATAATATTGGATAGCGTAAGGGTAAAAATTACTATTCAAACTCCAAAGGGTGCAACAGTAGGGAAAGCGTTGGATAGCAGGTGGGTAAAAATTACTATTCCCACTCCAGTAACTGCAATAGTAGGGAAAGCGTTGGATAGCGTAGGGGGAAAAATTACTATTCCCACTCCAGAGATTGCAACAGTAGGGAAAGCGTTGTATAGCGGGTGGGTAAAAATTACTATTCCCACTCCAGTGAGTGCAACAATAGGGAAAGCGTTGGATAGCGTACGGGTAAAAATTACTATTCCAACTCCAGAGGGTCCAACAGTACGGAAATCTTTGGATAGCATAGGGGTAAAATTACTATTTCAACTCCAAAGAGTGCAACAGTAGGGAAACAGTTGGATAGCGTAGGGTGAAAAATTACTATTCCTACTCCAGAGAGTGCAACAATAAGAAAAGCGTTGGATAGCGGGTGGGTAAAAATTACTATTCCCACTCCAGTGAGTGCAACAGTAGGGAAAGTGTTGGATAGCGGGTGGGTAAAAATTACTATTCCCACTCCAGAGAGTGCAACAGTAGGGAAAGTGTTGGATAGTGTACGGGTAAAAATTACTATTCCAACTCCAGAGGGTGCAACAGTAGGTAAAGAGTTAGATAGCATAGGGGTTAAATTACTATTCCAACTCCAAAGAGTGCAACAGTAGTGAAAGCGTTGGATAGCGTAGGGATAAAATTACTATTCCAACTCCAAAGAGTGGAACAGTAGGGAAAGAGTTGGATAGCGTAGGGGGAAAAATTACTATTCCCACTCCAAAGAGTGCAACAGTAGGGAAAGCGTTGGATAGCGGGTGGGTAAAAATTACTATTCCCACTCCAGTGAGTGCAAAAGTAGGAAAAACGTTGGATAGCAAGTGGGTAAAAATTACTATTCCCACTCCTGTGGGTGCAACAGTAGGGAAAGCGTTGGATAGCGGGTGGGTGAAAATTACTATTCCCACTCCAGTGAGTGCAACAGTAGGGAAAGCGTTTGATAGCGTACAAGTAAAAATTACTATTCCAACTCCAATGAGTGCAACAGTAGGGAAAGAGTTGGATAGCGTAGGGGGAAAAATTACTATTCCCACTCCATAGAGTGCAACAGTAGGGAAAGCGTTGGATAGCGGGTGGGTAAAAATTACTATTCCCACTCCAGAGAGTGCAACAGTAGGGAAAGCGTTGGATAGCGGGTGGGTAAAAATTACTATTTCCACACCAGTGAGTGCAACAGTAGGGAAAGCGTTGGATAGCATAGGGGTAAAATTACTATTCCAACTCCAAAGAGTGCAACAGTAGGGAAACATTTGGATAGCGTAGGGGGAAAAATTACTATTTACACTCCAGAGAGTGCAACAGTAGGGAAAACGTTGGATAGCGGGTGGGTAAAAATTACTATTCCCACTCCAGAGGGTGCAACACCAGGGAAAGCTTTTAATAGCGTAGAATATTATTTTAACATACTTATAAATGATTCTTATATTTGAAATAATGTATAAATAATTTTTTCAATACATCAACATCAATAAAATACAATTACTAATTAATAAAACCAATGACATTTAAAAAAATTAATTGACAATAAATTAACAACCAACACCATTAAATAATAATAATTAAATATTACTCACCAAATAATGAAAATAATAAAAATAACTATTTATCATAAAAATAAAAAATACTTGTAATTTAATTTACAAATAAAATTTAAGAAACAATATACAATATATAAAAAAATTGTAAAAAAGTTTACCAATTAATTACTGATTTTTCTAGTTATTAAAAAAATAATTACGATTTAAAAATATTAATTCCAATTAAATAAATTTATTATGTTTAAAAATAATTATTTGGCATTTAATAATTAATTAATACATTAATTATCAGTAAAAAATGTGTTTAAATAATTAAATATTTACAATTAAATTACTTCCCACCCAATACCCCTATAAAACCACAACACGCTCCAATACTAAAACATCACATTTAATAAAAATTAACAATAATTACCAATTAAATAATTAATTTATCAATTAAAATAATTAATTTCCAAATAATAAATAATTACAAAATACATTATACATCAAATAAATTAATTATTTACAATTAAATTACTTCCCACCCTATTCCCCTATAAACCCACAACCCACTCTGATACTAAAACATAACATTTAATAAAAATTAACATTAATTACCAATTAAAAAATAAATTTATCAATTACAATAATTAATTGCCAATTAATGAATAATTACTAATTTAATTATACATAAAAATAATTAATTAATTACAATAAAATCACTTCCCACCCTATTCCACTATAAACCCACAACCCGCTCTGATACTAAAAAATTACATTTAATAAAAATTAACATTAATTACCAATTAAATAATTAATTAATCAATTAAAATAATTAATTGCCAATTAATAATTAAATTAAAAATTATTTACACATAAAACAATCATTAATTATTTACAATTAAATTACTTCCCACCCTATTCCCCTATAAACCCACAACCCGCTCCGGTACTAAAACATAACATTTAATAAAAATTCACATTAAATACCAATTAAATAATTAATTTATCAATTAAAATAATTAATTGCCAATTAATAATTAAAATAGAAATTAATTACACATAAAAATATCATTATTTATTTACAATTAAATTACTTCCCACCCTATTCCCCTATAAACCCACAACCCGCTCCGGTACTAAAACATATAATTTACTTAAAAATTAATTTATTAATATATAAAAAAATACACATATAATATAAATTAATTTAAATACTTAACAAATACATATAACACACACATAATAAAAAACATAAAAATAATACTAATATCGATATTAGTGACATCGAAATTAGTTACATCGATATTAGTGACATCGAAATTAGTTACATCGATATATATGCTATCGATATTACTAACTTCGATATTACTTACATCGATATAAATAAATTCGATATTACTTACCTTAGGATCGATATTCTGTCCAAGGATTTTCTTGACATCGATATTCATGACCTTCGAAATTTCAAACACGATATTTTGGTAGGTCGATATTTACAACTCGATATTTTGACTGTGTACCGTTTTTTTGCACTCCACACCACCCCAGGTCAGACATGGCCATATGCAAATCAGCCTTGACCCTGTGCCTCATGGGAACTGGCCAGCCCGAACTGCCAAGCCATGTCTCTCCTGGACAGGAATCAAGCATCCAAGGACCGGTTTCTGGCTATCAGCCGTCATCAGCCTGGATAGCTTGACTCCAGTGGTGTGGAGAGCATGGGACTCACGTCTGAGCATACCCATCCCACTCGGGGTGACAAATACAAAAACAACAATTGATGGACAGAATGCAGAACAATGTCATACATTCACCCCAGTACAGAGATCTGGGCCTAAATCCATCGTTTTTTTGCACTCCACACCACCCCAGGTCAGACATGGCCATATGCAAATCAGCCTTGACCCTGTGCCTCATGGGAACAGTCCAGCCCGAACTGCCAAGCCATGTCTTTCCTGGACCGGAATCAAGCATCCAAGGACCGGTTTCTGGCTATCAGCCGTCATCAGCCTGGATAGCTTGACTCCAGTGGTGTGGAGAGCATGGGACTCACGTCTGAGCATACCCATCCCACTCGGGGTGACAAATGCAAAAACAACAATTGATGGACAGAATGCAGAACACTGTCATACATTCATCCCAGTACAGAGATCTGGGCCTAAATCCATCATTTTTTTGCACTCCACACCACCCCTGGTCAGACATGGTCATATGCAAATCAGCCTTGACCATGTGCCTCATGGGAACAGTCCAGCCTGAACTGCCAAGCCATGTCTTTCCTGGACCGGAATCAAGCATCCAAGGACCGGTTTCTGGCTATCAGCCGTCATCAGCCTGGATAGCTTGACTCCAGTGGCACAGGGTCAAGGCTGATTTGCATATGGCCATGTCTGAACTGGGTTGGTATGGAGTGCAAAGAAACTATGGATTTAGGCCCAGATCTCCGTACTGGGGTGAATGTATGACATTGTTCTGCATTCTGTCCATCAACTGTTGTTTTGCATTTGTCCTTGCAAAAGGGGGCACTCAAAACGCCAGTGTCCTATCTCCTCACAATAAGCACACTGATCGGAAGACAAAGGTGCTCGAGAGAAAGGGGGTGCACCAGAACGATACATCGCACGTCCACCTCTACCACCACCTCTACCTCTATAAGATGGACCATAAACTTGAGCTAACATAACTTTAGGTTTTAAATCTTTAGCCTTTTTTATCCTCCTTACCTTTCGCTTCCAATTCCTGACGTTCATAATACTGAAAAAAACAAAATGTGGAGAGCTAGGACTGTTGGACGGCCGTCCTTGTCCCTAGAAGTATTTGATAACCAAAGAAGATGGCCAAAATGAATGACTGTCTGACACTAGAGTGTCTGGCACCTCAAAGGTTTGATAAGAAAACCCTCATACACCAACCTGGTTGGTGGCCTGCTTCATCATCGGGTCCCAGCCGGGTAGCCGAATGCTACCCAGCTGTGCTGCAACACCTGTTTACAGTGGAGCTGGTTGAGGTGTAAGTGAATGTGATGAACTGAGTGTAAATGTAAAAATACCTCCAGAATTCTACCCATTAATTTATTCCTGGTGATCTGGGTTATGTTTAAAAACAGGAGGGTGGATAATGGGCTACAGATACTATGTGTAGCTTATTATTACCCTATGGTGGTCGACATGTTTCAGCCCTCTTGAAAAAATATTGGGGCTTTCTTCAGGACCTCTCAAAACAAAGGTGAGTGACGTGAAAAAGTGAGTGGTAAAAATAGCTGCCACGTGTAAAGCATTTTTAGCAGTGCTATATATGCGTAGAGGACTGACCGTATGTACGTCCTCACAAATTCTCAAGTACATTAATAGATTTGCAGGCTTTCATATCTGGTCCTGGAGGGGAGCGAGCCTCTTTTAAGTCACATATTAGTGTTAAGGTCTCATCCGTCGATTCACCGCTGGGACCCGATGATGAAGCACGTTCATAATACTGAGCCATACTCAAAAGAGAGACGGGGAAGTCGTAGTCCATGAACTCTCACTAGCCTTTAGGTGACTAGCTATTTCTGGCAACATGTTCGTGACAAATTTGTCAATGAACAGATGCTTGCCGTGTCATCTGTCAATGACTTCCCATTAAAGTCATGGAATGTCTCCTCAAAACGTGTAAAGAAATCAGAAACTGATTCGTCCACTTTCTGCTTACAAGACACTAACATAGTCCAATCTATCTTTTTAGGAGGTACAAGAATTATCAACTTAGTAGTAATAGCCTTTGGAAGATCTAATATCTCTTGTTGCGGTTTCTGTGAAGGTTCTCTTGCTGCATCTTTTCTCTCTATTTCCACCCAAGTATTTCCAAAAGCTGTATGATTGTCTACTTTCCGAATTAATCTCCACATATCAGGGGGTAAAATAAGCCCCAAAAACATGTCAATATCAGGCAAAGTCATAGTGCAAGAACTAATAGCTCCTTCAACTTCTTCGTAAAAAGCAGTCGGATTTTTCCGCGGGTCAGGCAAAGCCGCTGTAAGAGCCATGACATCCGCTCTACTCCAAGGAGTATAAACCCAATTATAAACAAAATAGCCCTTCGCATCAGTTGAATCTTTATTATCACTGGTTCTCGCACCCCTAGGAGAAACATATACATTTGCAGCTTCACACATTGATTTCCCATGAACTACAGAATTACTGTCATCCTTATCTGTCCCTGGATCTGCAGCATGTGGCACAGGGGTCTGATCTGTTTGTGCAGCTGGAAGTGCACCGGCGGCCTTTTTCTCCTCTCGCAAATGGAATGTATCAGTTGGTAGTTTAACCACTCGTCTAATTACATCAGCCACCTGGGAAGGGAGAACAAGACCGCCATTTAATTGTTTATGATCAGATTTTATATAAGCAGACTCTAGATTATCGGAATGTTTCCTAAAACTAAGTATTACTTCCCCATTAAATGACACCGCAAAATATAACTACTCTGATACTGGCCAGTGTTGAACCATTGCTATAAGGTCAGGAGCAGAAGTGGTACCGCGAGCTGCTTTACGAGCAGCAGATCTAAGAGTGGCCGCATGGTCAGCGGGCAACAAAGAGCCAGTTTGCTGTTTACCTTCTGCATCTACCCCTCTCTGATCTAAGAGAGATGCATCATCATCTAATTTGTCTTCAGGTGCAGAGGGAAAAGTATATGGAGGCGCAGATCGATCTAACAAAATTGAATCATCCTGAGGTTTATTAAGTACATGATAAAGGGGGCGCTAGACAGGGTATCGGCCAATTACCTCCAGAGGACGCTCCCTATCCTCTTTCTCTTTTATTTCCTTCATCTCTTTATTTTTTATTTCCAACGCTTTCATATAAATATTCTTGTGCTGTTCTTTATCTGCTATAGCTTGCTCTTTTCTCACTCTCTCATGCGCTTCTTTCTCCCACATTCGTACACAATCAAACATATCTTGTCTATTTTTATACTTGAACGCACATTATTCCACATATTGAATCTTTCTACGGTCAAATGACCCAGTTATTGGCCATCGGCAATCAGGATCCTTTTTTGTATATTTATTCCACAGTGCACTATACATTATGGAAGAAATACAGTTTTTAACGTACATGTACCTATTCACTGTCCCCTCATGGGGAGCCGGCTGACTACGTTCTAAAGCCATTTTGCTTTCCAAAAAGCAACACATCCTATGAAGCGTGCTAGAAACAGGCATGTCGCAAATAATACAGTAAATATAATATTATAACAAATTAGTACTTATCACAAATACAGTACTGTTCATAAATTCAAAAGTTAGAGAAAAATCTCCTCACTGCCTGCCTATGTATGTTGCTTTTTCTTTTGCTGTTCATAGGCAACCCTATTTACCCACTTGGGGTTTCATTGTTCAACCAACGAAAGTGCTATGGTCTTTTTTTTAATGCACTGTTTGTAATTTGTTCAATAACATTCAATAAACAGATTTTGACACACGTTACTGCATTTTTGTGATTCACTGCATGATATGGGTCTTACTGACATCGTCACCTTGATCGTGAACTTTGGTATACAACTAGCTGAGTGATGATCTTCTCTCTTTCCCGTTTTCCCTTCCCTTCTTCTTTTTCTCATGCAGGATGTAGCGCTCTAGTGTTTCACGGGTCTCGGCTGAGGCCCGGAAACACATCCACACAATGTAGCACCTTCTGGCCAGGCGTGGCCAGAAGGCTTTAAATAAAGGGACCGGGGTCGCTCGTGACTTCCGGTCCGTACCTGCCAAGCTGAGTGGAGTGTCCCCATCCTTGTGTGCGTGTTGACCGGTGGTCCGTGGCCCGTGAGTCTGGTGGGCCACGAAACAGATAGAGTCCCTACACTGGCGACGAGGGCGGGCACTGGTGTGGTGAGCCCGTTAGCCCTGCGGCGGAGCAGCGCGTCTGGAAGCGCGTCGCGCCTACCTGCCTCGTGACGATCTGTGGAGGCCCGGCCGTGCTGGGGTAGTGAAGGCGGCGCTGAACTGAGCCGGTAAGCAGCGTGTGTGGAGCTGCATCAGGGACCGGCGCTGTCTGTGGAGAGCGAGTGTCGGGCCTGGGAAACTCTTTGGCGGCCTCGTGTGGCTCGCGCATGCGCTGTGAGTCACCCTGTGCGCACACTGGGCCTAGGAAGGCCTGCGTCTGCTTCGAGGGAGGCGCGCATGCGCAGAAGAGACGGCTGAAGCGGCCCGGCGCCTGTGTGGCGCGAGAACGTCCCTGAAGGCCGCGAGTGCGGCGTGTGTCCTCGCTGAGAGGACTGGAGACTCTGAATTTGCTGGGAAGAGCCCGGCTGAGCTGGAAACGGACTGTGGATCAAGCATTGGCCCATCCAATCAAAAAAAAAAAAAAAAAAAAATAAGAAAAGAAAATTGTGATAATTAAATGACATTTGGAAACGAACAAGAGTAACAAATAATTATAAACAACATTAATTCCCATCAAGCATTGGCCCATCCATTCCAGTTTCCACTGAGTAACGTTTGGTCAACAGTATCACTGGCGCAGGGGCCAACAAAGGACACGTAATACACAGGGAGCAAGGCGACAGATAGAAGACGATCAGACCTGAAGGGGGTACGTCACCAGTCAGACACCAGCATGTCAGGGCAAGAAGGGGGAGCGGCAGGGGGGACACCACAGGCCGCGCAACTGGCAGCAGTGGCAGGAACAGTGGCACAGCAAGCTGTGGGGACGGTCGTCCAACATTCCCCACACTCACAAATCAACCCCTTGCCGCCATTTAGTGCCCACATTGAGCCAAACACCGCTGCACCGAGATGGGCGATGTGGCTACGCCGCTTGAACAATTATTTCACGGCAACGCGTGAGAAGGACGAGGAGGTGAAACGCTCCCTTTTACTGCATTTTGGAGGAGATGAACTCCACAAGTTGTTCACGCATCTACCAAATACAGGAGCAGCAACAGACTACAACGCAGCGGTACAAGCGCTGAATGACCATTTCGACCCCCAGTTGAATCCCCATTACGAGCGATTCAAATTTAGACAGTCCAAACAGCGTGAAGGTGAGACCATGGATGCGTTCCATGCAAGACTCAGAGAGATGATAAGCACCTGCCCGGACGACGACCAAACGAAGGAAGTGACGGCGCAGCTGATCCAGGGCTGTAGAAGTAAGCATTTGAGGACACTAATCTTGCGACAGTCGCGCATTACGCTGGACGAAATTCTGATGCTCGCTAGGTCACACGAATTGTCGGATGCTCGTGCCACCGCGATGGAGGAAGCCATAAACCCATCCACCAGCCATGAAGTGACGGTGAAGACAGAAAGAGTGGACGCGATGAAAAACAGCAACAACAGGGGCAGAGGAAGATGGCCTACCCGAACGCAGCGACAAGCCCCGTGTGGAGCATGCGGATATGAGGAACACAGTCAAAATGGCTGTCCGGCACGTGGTAAAGCATGCGCCAAGTGTGGCGGAATGAACCATTTCGCAAGCGTTTGCAGAGCGGGTGCTAGAGGAACGTTCAGAGGTCGGGAACCGGCAGGGAAGAAAACTCCAAACAGAGCAGTCAGACAACTGACACTAGAAGATACCCGGGAGAAATCGGCTGCAACGGGCAACAGACCACAGCCTCGACATCCACAATATCCAGATGACTCGTCTAGTGATGATGACGATGAGTGTTATTATGTCTCATTTGTCAGTGAGTTGAAAAGAAGACGGAGGCCACAACCCAAGTGCGAAATACAGATCGATGGATCAACAGTAACAGGTGTCATAGACACTGGGGCAACGATCAATGTGATGGGGTGTCAGCACTACAACGCTTTGAGACCAAGACCGGAACTACTGCCATCAAAAGCACGCATCCTCACATATGGGAGCACGAAACCTTTACCCCTCAAGGGGAGGATGACTGTGCAAGTAAGAGCAGAGGGACAGGAAATCACCACTACGTTTCACGTGATAGATCGAGAAGCGGATCTACTCATAGGAAGCCATACCGCCGAGGACCTCAAATTGATAGCATTTGCAAACATAGTGAAGGCGCTACACACCGAAGAGCTCCTACAAAGATTCCCCTCGCTATTCAACGGTCTGGGCACCATCAAACGACCGCCTGTCAAGCTACATATAGACAAAGCAATACAACCGGTGGCTCTGCGCCATAGGAGGATTCCATTCCACCTGCGGTCGGCAGTGGAACAGGAGCTGAAGAACCTTGAAGAACAAGGCGTGATTGAAAAAGTAACGGGGCCAACCCCGTGGGTATCTCCTATGGTAATTGCACAGAAGCCCCGACAACCTGGTAAAATCCGGATCTGCATAGACATGAGGATGCCGAATAGAGCAATAAAACGGGAAAGACACCTCACGCCTACAGTGGATGACATTTTGACCGATTTAAATGGAGCCCAATGGTTTTCTAAATTAGATCTTAATGCGGGGTATCATCAGCTCCGGCTGGCAGAAGAGAGTCGGTACATCACGACATTCTCTACACACTTGGGACTGCGACGTTACAAAAGACTCAACTTTGGAATAACATCAGCAGCTGAGATCTTTCAGAACACTATTAGAGAGATCCTGTCCGGGTTGAGCGGAGTATTGAACATAAGTGATGATATCCTGATACATGCGAAGTCAAGTGAGGAGCATCACAAACGACTAAAATCGACACTCCGAAGGCTAGCAGAGTACGGAATCACTTTGAACAAAGAGAAATGCCAGTTCTTCAAAAGGTCAATTGAGTTTTTTGGTTATGTCTTCGATGCAGAAGGTGTCAAGGTGGACCCCAGGAAGTCGTCAGCAATCAAAAACGCACCCGCTCCAGTGACGGCGTCAGAGGTGAGGAGTTTCATGGGGATGGCACAATACTGCGCCAGGTTCATTCCGCAATTAGCCACAATTGCTGAACCGCTAAGAAACCTGACGAAGACAGAAACGGCGTGGAGATGGTCGAGAGTAGAGGCGGAAGCATTCGAGAAAGTCAAGAAAGCGTTACTAGACAGCACGACGATGGCCTATTTCGACGTTGCCAGGGCAACAGAAATTTTGGTGGACGCCAGCCCCGTGGGGTTGGGCGCACTCCTCACCCAAGAATCAGAACCGGGGGTGTGGGTCCCGTTGGCTTTTGCAAGCAAGGCCCTCACAGCAACCGAAGCAAGATACTCTCAGATAGAGAGAGAGGCGTTAGCAGTTAAGTGGGCCTGCAATCATTTTCATCTCTACATTGCTGGACAGCCCTTCAGGATGGTCACCGATCATCAACCGCTCCTATCGCTATTCAGAGGGACCGCTCCACACCCGCCGCCACGGATTGAGAGATGGGCCATTCAAACACAGCACTACCAAATGGACTTGGTGTATCGTCCAGGAGCCAAAAACCCGGCTGATTTTCTGTCGCGACATCCCTCTGAGAAGGAAGAAAATGGAAATGAACAGGAATCGCAGACGGAAGAGTTCGTAGACATGATATCACAGTTGGCGTGTCCCCGTGCACTGGTGGCCGAAGATATTGTGAATCAATATGAGCATGACGCCACGATGGTGAGAGTGGCAGCGGCCCTAGACTCAGGATCCTGGGAAAGTTTCCTGCGCAACGTAAGCGACTGGAGTGAAACTGACCGAAACCGACTGTCTCAAATTTGGCGAGTGCACAACGAACTGAGCAAGGCCAGCAGTGGACTAATCCTGAGAGGGTCGCGGATAGTTATCCCAGTGACACTCCAAGACCAAGCAACCCTGTTAGCACATGAGGGACACCAAGGGACCAGAAGAATGAAGGCGAGAATGAGGGAAAAGGTATGGTTCCCTTACATGGACGAAAAGGTAGACAGCGTGGTAGAAAACTGCCGAGCGTGTCAGCTCACGAGCACTCCAGAGTCGCCAGCCCCGGTCATCACGGAGGAACCATCACCATCTCCATGGAGTTGGATCAGTCTAGATTTTGGTAGTTTCCCGGATGGGAGAGTGACAGTAGTGATGGTGGACAGTTACACCAAGTACCCTGTGGTGGAGCTGGCTGCATCCACAAGCTTCGCAAACATCCACCCGCTGCTGAGTAAAACTTTCGCGCTGTTTGGCATTCCCCGAAGAATCAAAACGGACAATGGCCCGCCATTCCAAGGAGCTGAGTTCAAGGAATTTGTAAAGGAACTGGGAATAAAACACCACAGAATCACTCCACAGTGGCCACAGGCGAATGGGGAGGCCGAGCGTTTTATGAGGACAGTCAACAAAACCCTACGAATCGCCATGGTGGAGGGCAAGGACCCAGAGCTAGCACTGCAGCTGTTTCTGCGAGAATATCGGAGCACCCCACATAGCACAACCCAAAGGTCCCCGTGGTCGTTGATGTTTGCCGGACCAAGGAGAGATCGACTGCCCATGGCGGACAATTGGAAAGTGGCGCCATACCGACCAGCGGCCACCCAAGAACGACGGCGGCAGACCAATGAAAGGGCCAGTTACCGGAGGAGGGCTCGAGACAGAGAGCTCTGCCCAGGGGACACGGCGCTGATGCGAAACAGAAGACCGGGAGGCAAGTTCCGCACACCCTACGAGGTTGACCCGTGGGTCATCAAGACGACAAAGGGTACGGCCGTGACAGCACAGAGAAATGACGAAGTAGTAACCCGAAATATATCTTGGTTCAAGCGCATCCCAGCGAGCCAGGACACCCGACAAGATAGTGAGACACAGGAAACGGAGAGGTCGGAGCAAGACAACGAAAACATCCACACCACGGACAGAGATCGAGCACCTGAACCGATGAGAGGAACACAGCCTGGGTCACAAACAACCAGGGGAGGTGAGAGCTACCATCTAAGACCCAACCCTAGACCCAGTGTAAAACTTGCTGATTTTGTGTGTTGACTTTTGACCGTCCTGTCCCATAACTAAACAAGGAACCAAGTTGGAATGGGATGTAGCGCTCTAGTGTTTCACGGGTCTCGGCTGAGGCCCGGAAACACATCCACACAATGTAGCACCTTCTGGCCAGGCGTGGCCAGAAGGCTTTAAATAAAGGGACCGGGGTCGCTCGTGACTTCCGGTCCGTACCTGCCAAGCTGAGTGGAGTGTCCCCATCCTTGTGTGCGTGTTGACCGGTGGTCCGTGGCCCGTGAGTCTGGTGGGCCACGAAACAGATAGAGTCCCTACACAGTGGACTGTTGCGAACCATATCTCCTTCAATATATTGCAACGTGTGTATGGTATCGTTTTTGTGATTAATGGTAACTGTAAGCTGCAGGCGCGGCAGTACAGGTAAGAGCGGTGCGGTGGGGAGTTGACATATGACAGAATAGGGAACATACAAAAAACTCTTACAATGCAGCAAGTAAAAGGTAAGTGGTTTTATTTATATATTTATTTTATTTTCCGTAACCTGTGGTATATGTCGACTTCCCGCCCCACCCCACCCCCACGCTCTTACCTGTACCGGCTGCGTCTAGTAAGCTGTAACCTCTTCAATGTTTGAAACACAATTTAAAAAAATCTAAATCTTAGGTTCGTATCACTGACTCCAGGACACTTGTTCCTGATGGCCTTTACTATTGCAGACATATCACCCACAATCTGATTTCATCGGCATTTTAATGTTGAAGGCCCTGTCATGTCCTAACTAGTAACTTTCAAGACACAAAAACTTGACGATTAATGTGCAAGCTTGGTTAAAGACTTGCTGGGCACTGCAGCTCAAACCTTCATCCAAGATCTCAGGTCTTGGACCTGGTTTGCAATTTAACAAAAGAATCAAATTAAGGTATTTGAAAATACATAGGTTGATGAGTACTTTGTTTTTCAAAATTGATCTGCCTAACTTTTACTAACCTTGGAACGTGTAAAGAAAAAGGTTCTTGGATTTGTGCTTAGGCCATATGAAAATTTACAGGGAATGAAAACATCAAGAAAGGGAATTTATGAGACCACAGTGCCTGACAAGTCCTATTTCATCACTTCACCCTTAGCTAGTGTAAAACTAGAGAACATACAAGAAAGTCTGGAAGTAATTTTCTATGAAAACTGTAAATGGTTTAGATACATGATTAAGTACCCTTGGTGTGTGTGTGTGTGTGTGTATCCATGCATGTTTGTACACATTTTTATGTTATGTTTGCACATCTCTGCATTTAACGTCCTGTGCCTGCTTGTAAGACTTGTTGCTCTATTGTGAAAATTACTGACCAAAACCTACCAATACACTCAGAGCCTCATTTACGAAAAGTGCCACATCGCTGCGATAAAAAAGCAATGCAACACTTTTCATTGCACCCTCCTTGCGCCGTATTTACTGTATGGCACTCCATGTCGCAAGTAGTGACAGATGCGGCAGAAATCCTGACGTATCTGTTGGTGCAAAAGTTACGACTTGCTGGAGTTGTTTCCCAACTACAGCAATGCACCAGGCAGGCCTATACGCATAGCACTGCGTCAACCTTATGCCTACTATGAGGCAGGCTTAACGTTGTGCAGAAGTGGCGCAGTAAAATCTGATAGATTTCACTGCACCACTCCTACGAGGTTTGTTGCATGGGAACGCCCACCCTGCATAAATTATACCTGATGCAAGTATAATGTGGCTCAGGGCTTTACAAGGTGACTCGTCTACCTAGATGCGTCACCTTGTAAATATGGTGCAACGTGGTGCATTGTTTATGCCACCGCTGCATCACAAAAAGTGACGCAACGTTGGCACAAAAGTGTTGCAAGGGGCTCATAAATAAGTCCTTCAGTAAAGTATCAATGTTAATGCTGACTTGACTAACATTGATAACTAATTTGGGGGGGCGTGGCTTCCTAGATGGCCTCCTAGGGACCGAGCTCCAAATGACTTTTTGACGTTCTTGAGGCTGTTTGGACGGTCACCCGTACAGGAGCATGCAGAGGAAGATGGCGGGAAGCTCCGCTCCCGCTTTTCTTTCAGAAACAAGCATTATCAGGCTTGATATTGGCGTCACAGCCGTTTCCTTAGAGGCGCCCACCATATTGCAATTTTCTGTACAGTTGGTTCAATACAAAGGATGTGGTGTGAGTTTACTGCCACCTTTTTTTTACCTTTTTTTTCTTTCTTTCTTTAGCAGCCTTATAATGCAGGATATTCTGCTGCTATGTTTTTAAGGGTTTTTCCGCCGTTATTTATATGTCATTGTGCTTGGCATTTTTCTGGCACCTTATCACCTGGCACATGTAAGCATTCTCTGGAGTTCTGGCTGCTGATATATAGTGCTGTTTGGCTTTGTGTTGTATACCCTTCCTGTATGGGCAGATTAAAGAAGCTGTAGTGTTAATTTTCATCTAAAAAGAAGTCTATAACTCCCCTCATTAGTAGTTCTACTCCGGACGCTATATTGTTGGCACAGCTCACTTCCTCTGGAGAGATAACTACTCCTACTGCTCCACGTGCCTCCTCCAAGCAGTAAAGCACAATCACCCTCTTCAGCTACTAAGAGGTTAAAACAAGACCCTCCATCGCCTGAAAAGTCTTCATCTTCTATTTCTTTGGAATTAGTGCTGGAGGAGATATGGGCATTGCTTCCCTTTGTTGAGGAGACTAATAAACGTATCCAAAATCTGGATGATAACTGGATATTAATGGAACATCTGGTTTCTTTGGTGGAACAGCAGGTGGTAGAGTTGCATAATGAAATACCTAATATTTGTCATTTGGAATTGGAGGTTGCCCAGCTTAAAAAACATTCAGAGGATTTGGAAAATGGAAATCAGAGAAACAACCTCCATATTTATAGTCTTCCTGAGGCACTGGAAGGGGATGATCCTGTCTTTTTTTACTTCCTTTCTTCCAAAACTATTGGATATGCCATCTTCTACTTCAATCAACATCCAGAGAGCGCATAGATTAGGTCCTCTTCGGACATCCTCTGTATTACCCACAAAACCATGTTGGGTCATCATTTTCTTTTTACAATTTACAGACTTACTCTAGGCTCTTGCGGCAGCTAAAGCTAAAAAGCAAGTGTCCTGGATGGGGCATAAGGTTTTTTTGTCTAGGGTGTTTCTACTGTGTAGGAAGCTGCGTTTCTGTTGCAGTAACCCCCCCGCTTTTTGCCAGACTACTGATGCACTTTGACTCGATGTGCCCTGGGCCCCTGCCAATCAGGTTCCCAGGGCCTGTGTTTTTTCCCAAAACTGTACTTTGTACTCCCAATTGGCATCTCTCTGGCCACATGCCAGTCCCTTGTAAAAGGTACATTGGGTACCAAGGGCACTGTGGCCAGGCAAGGCTTCTAAGGGCTGCAGCACTTATTGTGCTACCCTTAGAGGCCCTGTACCTTTACACACACACACACACACACTCTGCCATTGCAGGCTGCATGTTTTGGTGCAGAACAACGTGAAGAGTCAACGTGGTACACATCCCTGTGTGCCATGCCTGGCATAGGGCAGCTTCCCCTCTAACTGGGTGCACTATACCAGTGGTGAGGGTACAGGTGCATGAGTTCTGTACCCCTACAGTGTCTAGACCAATTCTTAGATATTGTAAGTGCAGTAATGCCATTAAGAGTATATGGTGCTGGGAGTTTGTCGTTACGAACTCCACAGCATCATAATGGCTTTACTGAAAACTGGGAAGTTTGATATAAATCTTCTCAGCACATTAAACCCACACTGATGCCAGTGTGGGATCTGATGAAAAATGCACTCAGAGGGCATCTTAAGATGCACCCAAAAAACTTCCAACCTCTGGTGGGTTCCCTGACTGGTACACACCAGCATACCACCATGAGACATGTTTCTGGACCCCTGGGGTGGGAGCCTTTGCTCCCTGTGCCCAGAAACAAGCCTTTGCTGGGCGAAGGTGTTCACACCTCCCCCAGGCTAGGAAGAGCCATCTGTGACAGGGGAGCTTCAAAAGCCTTGCCGCTTTTGCAATGCAATGCTGCTATCAGGCGCAGGCCCCCTTCCTGTCTCCTTTTCTTTTCGGTTGGAAGACAGGCTGGAAAAATTAGCAAGCCCAAAAGGTGTGTCCACCTCTGCCAACCCCACCCCTCAGGTGGGGGAGGCGAGGTGAAGCCCACGCTTCAGTGCCCGCCATCTTGCAGATGGCAGGCACTCCCCAATCAGGATTAGGGATTGTGCTTACTCCCCAATGTGGGGTGAGCACACCAAGGGTGTAGTCACCCTAAGGTCAGTAGCCCATTGGCTACTGACCTCAAGACCCCTAAAACGCCCCCTAAAGACAGTATTTAGCGGGCAGCCCTGAACCAAGAAGACAGATTTCTGCAACCTAAGAAGGACGAAAGAAGACGCCAGTAGAGGAGACTGCAGAGAAGAACTGACTTGGCCCTAGCCCTACCGGCTCATCTGCAGTTTCCAGAGATCCTGCTCTAACGGTAGCCTTGACCTGCAGCCAGCGACCTCCAGAACCCCTGGGAGGACTGACTGCCTTCCATAAAGAACGGATCTCCTGTGAACAGCAGCTCTGTTTAAAAGAATCTCCCAAGCAAGACTCTGAGCCTGCTGAGGACAAAGAAACCCAACGCCTGGAACCACCACTGCCCCCAACGCCTACGGGCCGAGTTCAAATGGCCTACTGGTCCCAGCGAGGTCCCCCAGTGCTCCACAGCCCAAATCCACCGTGGGTTTGTGGAAAAGTAAATTTTGCCATGTTCTGTGTCCCTACATGTCATCCATCATATGTTATGTGTGCATGATTAAATATGCATATGTATTCCCCATGTTCGATTAATGACGCAATTACAGTTGTGTCCACCTCTAGTATGCCAGTTTCCAGTCCTCGTGAATACTACGAATATCAGGCCTATGTAAAGCTACGTTGCCACGTTTCTCAGTGTGCACGTTATTCTATTATAAAGTCCCCGTTTCTAGGCCTCAAAAGGGCCCGGACACCAGATTCAGCTCCTGTCTCCAGAAGCCTCGCTGAGGAGCGATACAGCCCCCACCTGTATCCTCGACCCTTCACTTACTTCCTGCCTCGCAGTGCCCGGCCCAGCCTGGCTCAGTCTCTGAGTCTGCCAAGAATATGTTATGATTCCAGTTATCAGTTCAGTCCTCCTCCTCTGCATTCCTAAGCTACTGAACTGCATCAATAGTTTCCGTCATTGTCTAGCCTTCACGTCTTCACGTTAGAGAAATACTGCATTTAATGGTCATTTAATATTCTTCATCACGCACTACATGTAGAATAATGCATGGTCCAGTCTTAGAATCAAGTTAGCCTTTCCCCTCCTAACTTATAGTTTATATCAACATGTTCTCTAAACATCAGATACTAGATACTGTTTAGGTACATGTCGCCCTGACTCTCCAGACTTCAGTCTCTGCTCCTAGCACAGAGTTCATAGCCCCCAGCTTCTCCTAGTGATACGTCATTGCTAGTTTGCGCGCACCATCAGGTTAGAGGTCCCGGCTCCTCAGGTAGCCCCCTCCATGGTTTCCGCCCATTCATGACATATTCTGTTACGTTTGCATCACATGTCTATGTATACGCCCAGTTACACCTACTTTCGCCCTTATCTTTCGCGACTGCTACGCGTCACGCCTTCTGCTCCACCCACTGCTACGCCTACTGCAATGTAATGCTATGTGTTTGCGTTATGTATATATGCTCATGTATTGTTATTAAAAGTCAGCGCGCTCATCCCAGATCCAGCCCCAGCAGCTGCTGGGCCCTGCCATCCTATTCCTATGCAGGTTGTCCTGTTCCTGTCCTTATGCTGTATTAAACCTGCAAAACTCCTACTACCTCGAATCTTGACTCTTATTTATTGAGCTATCTGTTATGATATATGTCTAGTCAAAAAGAGAGGTATTATTTATTTATTTACCACATAATGGCGCCCGAACAGGGACTTGCCCTTTCCCCACGCGTCGGTGAAGCCACGCCGACCCCCTGACCCTCTGCAGTCGTGACGGAACTCTTCTGTGCACCGGCAGATATTTCTGCTTCAAGTATCCCTCAGGCCCACGGAGGAGACGGAGGAGGCGGTCCAGCATCCAAACGAGACGGTGGAGGAACGCGGCGAGTCCCGACCAGAGCCCAAGCCGAGAGTCCAAGGTCCGAGGTATCCGGAGGCCCACCCGTAACTGAAGTCCGAAGTTCGTCGTCCGTCGTCGTAGCAGTCCAGTCCAGTCCGAGGCTTTCCGTTCTTGCTGCCCGGTGAGTACCATTACTGGGGTAGTATCTAGACAGGGTCAATCTAAATTGACTCTGGTCCGTGGGTTGGTGGTACACAGACTCACAAACGAAGTGTTCACCTAGGTGGATACGGGTCTTGATGCGTCCCTTTATGGGACCGGTATGTTCCGTACTGTTTCAGCAGTGCATCCAGTAACTCTAGTCTGTTCCGTTCTCGAGAAATTCTTGTGTTTCTGTTCTCAGTATTCCAGGTAATATTCTGTCCGACCTGTTATGTTATGATGTTGTTCAATGTATTTCCAATGTCGTGGTATGCCTGAATTGTTCTCCCAATTGTTATTGTTTCTCGTGTATTGTATTGTGTTCCGATTCAAGTTTACAATGTCTCTCTTTTCGAGATTACGTCAGCTAAAAACTAGAAAAGGTTTGTTAGAAGAAGCAGTTCCTGTTCCGCCGAGGGACAGTCCAGGTCATTTTATGTATCAGAAGCATGGCATAAGCGCCATATTGTATCTAGATTTATGGGTAGATTATACCAAACAGTTAGAAGAAAAGTATAGATGGCCCGTATCGGGTACATGGGATGCCGAGTGCATCATGCGAGTAGAAGAAGCATTATGGAAAAAGAAAGCCAGACAGTCACAGATAGATGCCATCGAGTTATGGCGCAAAGAAGCTCATAAAAGAACTGAAAAAGAAATCAGAAAGTCAGAATTAAGTAGAGAATCCTTAGAACGAGCACAAGAAAAAGAACTAATCGAGATAGGTGAACAAGTCAAAGCCGAACAGTCAGACAGACAGAGGCATGCCCTTATTAGGGGTATGTATCCTCTCCTTGCCGAGGGCTTGCCAAAAGCGACCCCAGAGGCATCCAGTAATTTCCCGCCACCATTAGTTCCGACCAAGCTACGTCACAAACAGACCGCAGCTGATATTTTTATTTCGTCCTATTTGGACGACACAGTCCCAGAATATGCAAATCCTGTTCGCGCTTCGCCAGTCCCTGTAAATCAGGCACTTCCCGCTCCTCCAGACACCGGAGTACCTGTTACGGTACCCCCGGTCCAGCCCGCCATACAAGTCCAGCCTGCATTTCCATTTCCCACTCTGCCAGGACGAAGAGCCTCAGTAGACGACTCCAGTTTAGGGGCCGCAGGGGGAGGTACTCCTCAAACCCCGCCGCCACACAAGCGTTTAACGACAGCCGAATTACATGCACAAGCGTCACAGCGTACGCCTAGACATCAGACTGTAGCAGAAATAAGAAAATCCCTTGCCGAATGCGGCTATGATCCAGTCCCAGGCGAGGATAATATGGTTTTATATTCATTCCGCGTAAGAAAGGTGGCCGAGTATCTAGTCACCTTACCGAATATGAAAGAAGATCTAGACAGAATATATCGTTTCATCCGTACAGGGGATGATCCAGAAAGCATTAGCGAGGCCATGTCTCAAAGGAAAGCCGAGATCCAGCTCATGATATTAAAGTTTCTGATCAATTGTCTAATAAGAGAACAAGATTACCCGTCTAAAGATCCAGCGGAAATGAAAATCCTGACAAGGTGGAGTGATAATATAGCCGAGGGTAAGCACAAGACCGTCGGTGCTGTGGAGAGTATGTACAAGAAAATCCGTGGAGAAATAATAAAGATACACGAACAACGTAAAGCAGCACAAGTAAGCGAGAAAGAAAGTAATTCTGATACTGAAGAGGTAGAGGACGAGAATCCCGCCAGAATAGCGTATGTAGGAAAATCTAGATTTCCAGATCGCCATTTACGCCTAGAACACAAGTCTATTTTTCATTCTCCAGCACCAGAACAAGGTTCTCTAGAACAAGTGTTTCAAGCTACCGATCACATTCTGAAATCACGAATCGGTTACAGTGAGTTAAGTACCATGCATGAACAAGAACTAGCCCGATCAGCAGTCCGATGGATTACTGATTCTACCACTTTTCCAGACGAAATAGTGGCACAAATGTTTCTGAAAATGCCCCCAGCCGAGCAACGACTGGCGGGTATGTATATGATCCAGCACCTCATTACATTGTATGAGGGTCAACACTCTGATCCAGGCCCGTTACATGATATCCTGAACGAGTTACTCCAGTATAGATGGAAAGGTCTAGGTACCGATTTAATTAGTGTCATTCTAGAACAGCGTCACAAATATAGAACGTTTCTGAACCCGCATTTTGTTCATGTCTCACCCCCAGAAAGTAAACCATTTTACATGGAGAGACAGAATCCGTTACGAGAAGTCCACCCAGTTAAAGGAACGGGTGGCGAACTAGAACGAGTGTTTGTTTACACTCCAATTACAAAGATGGAACTCCTCGAGATGAAGAAATTAATTCCCTGTCATGACAAAGATCCAGCAGGGTTCCATAGAGAATTAAAAGACATGCTCCGTATGGGAGAATACACATATCCAGATATAATTAAAATGTTAAAGGTTCTGCTGCCCGCAGGGGTGTATGAAAAGCTCAAGGAAAAAGAATGGGAGGTGGGAGAGAAAAAGATCGATTGGGCAGTTCTAGAAGCCGAAGATAAGGCACGAGTACCAGGTACCGGTCTTGGAGATAAATGTAAAGAATTACCGGAATTATTAATACAAGTTTTACCCAGATTATTGACAACTAGAAAAGAAGACTGGGATGCAATCTCAGCCTGTAAACAGAAGCAAGACGAGGATATTAGTGATTTTTATTCTAGATTTGAAAAATGTTTCAGTATCAACAGTGGCCTCAAGACGAGTAGTGAGTCATACCCTCACCTTTTTGTTACTAAATTAGTCGAGAATTCAAGCCCACAAATTAAAAATCGAGTTTTGAAAGTCGAAAGTACCTGGCAAGCTAATACCCCGTCCCAGATGTTGCAGATGCTCCAATACCACCAGAATAGAATCAGAGAAGAGCAAGAACACGAAAGAAAACGTATGAAAGACACGAAAATGAAAGTACTAGTTGCACAATCTGTTCCTCAAGACAGTCAGAAGAGGGGTCCGAATCAAGCCAGTCATCCTGCAGCTCCCGTTAAAGGGAATTGCAATTATTGTAAACAGCCAGGTCATTTCATAAATGAGTGTGCAGTTCTGAAACACAACATAGCTACCGGTAAGACTAAAGAAAGACCACGTCCGCCTAGACAAGAACAAGTTTCACAGACTCCTCAGCCACAGAATGCACAACAGACAGTTACAGCTCCGCAGCCTATTGCTGCAACACAGCATGTTACATCGCAGATGTACCAGTATGCACAGTCTGAGTATCCAGAGTACCAACAGTATTCATGAAACAGCCTAGAGAGGGAGGTAGGCTTGCCTCTCATCGAGATACCTGTAGATCAAGAAGGTCCCTATGTTCACAGTCAAGTATTAGGGAAAGACAGAAAGTTTTTGATTGATACAGGGGCAAGTAGGACCACAATTAGTCACGCCGAAGTTCCAGGGGCTCCGCTCTCAGGCTCAAGAAATGTTTCCCTTGGATTTTCAGGAAAACCTATCGTAAATGAGATTTCAAAGCCAGTTACTCTAGAAGTAGGTCCATTGTCCCGCACTACTAATCTGTTACTTACTAAGTCATGTCCAGAAAACCTATTAGGCATTAAGACACTGAAAGAGTTAGGTGCAGTTATATGCTGTTCCCCAGAGGGAATACGATTGTTCCTACGTGACTTTAAGGGTCACTATGTATTACGAGATTTTGATTCAAGACTGTCTAATGTTCCGCAGCATTTATGGGCGCAAGGTCCAACTGATGTAGGTTACATGCAAATCACACCCTATCGTGTGACTCTCAAGCCAGGTGTAGTGTTACCACGAATCAGACAGTACAGATTGCCACCAGAGGCTGTAGCAGCCTTATCCAAAATTATTGACGAGCTTATTGCTCAAGGAGTGGTTGTAGAAACTGACTCCAATGTATGTAATTCTCCGATCATTCCAGTCATGAAACGCACTGATCCAAATGCACCCCCAGTATATCGATTAGTGATTGACCTACGAGAGCTTAATAAATGTATTATTCCTCAGTACCCAGTTGTCCCAGACATCTCTTCCCTATTAACGGCCATTGATTCCGAAGCCACGTTCTTCACTGTCATAGACCTCAAGAACGCATTTTTCAGTGTTCCTATTCATCCAGACAGCCAGTTCCTTTTCGGATTTTGTTTAAATGGAAGGAGCTATATGTTTACACGAGCTCCTCAAGGTTTCACAGAAAGTCCTAGTATTTACAGTCAAGCACTCAAGAGACAACTAGACAACATTCACATGCCAACTGACACTGCCCTGCTCCAGTATGTCGATGATCTACTGATCACAGCCCGTTCTGAACGTGCTTGCGAGCAAGCATCCCTTACAGTCTTGTATTTCCTAGCCGAGATGGGGCACAAGGTGTCCCCTTCTAGGCTTCAATTCTGTGTCCAGCAAGTGGTCTACTTAGGACACTTACTGTCCAAGAGGGGTAGGCAGTTGACACCAGACCGTATCCAGTTGATAGCGAGTCTTCCCCAGCCCAAGACCCAGAAGGAGGTACGTGCTTTTATCGGCCTCACTTCTTACTGCAGACAATGGATTCCCCAGTATGCATTTCTAGCCAAGCCACTAATACAGTTAACGACACAGGAGGCAGCCGTAGCGACTGTCCTCCCTTGGACATCTGAACATACACTTAGTTTCAATGAGTTAAAGAAAGCCCTATGCCAAGCTCCAGTTCTAGCGACACCGAACTACAGTAAGCCTTTTACACTTTTCGTTACTGAACGTGAAGGTACAGCATTATCTGTTCTCACACAAGATCAAGCAGGACAATACAAGCCCTGTGCTTATTTTTCGAGCACATTAGATCCTGTAGCCCAGGCTCTGCCTGCGTGCCTCAAGTCAGTTGCAGCCACAGCACTAGCTATCAGACAAAGTGATTCCATAGTCTTAGGACATACCTTGACAGTACAAGTTCCACATTCCGTGGAAGTTCTTTTAAACCGAACACAAACTCAGCACTTGACAATTGCACGTTTAACAGGTTATGAATTGACACTGTTCCAGCCACACATAGAAATCAGACGCTGCAACATCCTGAATCCTGCTACACTGTTACCATCAGTTACTTCAAATCCAGCCACACATGATTGCGTGGAAGTAGTTAACATTACGACAAAGCCAAGACAAGATCTGACAGATACTCCGTTACCAGACCCCGACCTGACACTTTATGTGGATGGTTCATGCCTAAGAACTAGTACAGGAGAACTAGTCGCCGCGTATGCAGTGACTACTGACACCGAAGTTATTGAAACACACCGTATTGACACCCTGTCCGCTCAAGCAGCAGAGCTAGTTGCTCTGACACAAGCCTGCATACACGCCAAGAACTTGAAAGTTAATGTTTACACAGATTCACGCTACGCATTTGGAGTTGTACACGACTTCGGAGTGCTCTGGCAGGAGAGAGGTTTCATGACTTCTCATGGAACCAAGATTCAGCATGGTCTCCTTATTCAAGCTCTGTTAGATGCCATACACTTACCGACATCTATCGCTATTATGAAGTGCAAAGCACATACGAAAGTTACTGACATTATTTCCCAAGGTAACGATTTAGCAGATCGCACAGCCAAGCTTACAGCACAGACTCCAGACTTTCAAGTTAATCCGACACAGACACATACTCCAGATCCGACTACATGTATGACAGTTAGGGACCCTACACAAGATGTCATAGATATCCAGTTACATGCTACTCCCGAAGAAATCAAGAAATGGTCCGAACAAGGAGGGGTCCAGACAGATCAAGGATGGTTAACGAAGGGTAGAGCCACATGGTTTCTCCCCGACTCTATGGTTCAAGTCATTATTAATACCGCACATAGTCCAGCACATTTAGGAGAAAAAGCTATGTTAGACAGTATCCAGAACATTTGGTTCAACAAGCATTTACGAGCTGCAGCCAAGCAGAAAGTCCGTACCTGTATGATATGTTGTCAGTTTAATCCAGGTAAAAGTGTCCCGGTGGAACAAGGTGGATTCCAGCCCCCTGACCACCCTTTTGAAGTCCTCCAGATGGATTATATTCAGATGGAGCGATGTCGAGGTTTCAAGTATGTCCTCGTAGTTGTATGCGCTTTGTCCAGGTGGACAGAAGCATATCCAGTCCCAGATTACACAGCCGCGACCACTGCCAAGCAGTTGGTTCGTGAGTTCTTCCCTCGTTATGGACTCCCTAGAGTCGTATATTCTGATAACGGCCAGCCATTCTCATCCGAACTCATGAAGCATGTTTCCCTTTTGCTAGGGTACCAGTGGAAGTTTCATTGTGTACGCCATCCTGAAGCAGCCGGTCTCGTAGAGAGACATAACCAGACCCTGAAAATCCGAATTGCCAAAGTGTGTAAAGAAAAAGGTGTGGACTGGCTAGTAGCTCTGCCAGTCGCTTTATTTTATATGCGCATGGTCGCACATTCCAGATCAGGTCTGTCCCCGTATGAGGTCGTATTCGGCCGCCCGCCTAACATGTGGGGTACTCCTAGACCCCGAAGTATTACCAATGTTTCAAGTAATATGCTGACAGATTACCTAGCTTCCTTGATGTCTGCCCTCAACTCATGTCGTTCACAGGTTGCCGCCGCATTTCCAGACAATACCGAGGTGGCACCGCATGAAATCGTTCCAGGATCCATGGTGATGGTCCGCAACTTTGACAGATCAAGTCCGCTGGAGCCTCGTTGGAAAGAGCCCCGACAGGTCCTCCTCACCACCCGTACAGCCGTGAAGTTGGAAGGACGCAAAGGCTGGGTGCACCTTTCTCATGTCAAACTTTTTAATGGACTGAAACCCGTCTTAAAGAACATTTCCCAGGATTTGAAGGATTGCCAAAGCATTGTTCTCAAGGACTGTCCCGCAAAAGACATTGCTACAACCCCTCCCCTGTTAGAGAAAACTCCGCAACAGGAGTACAAGCTAAAACTCCGGTCTAGTAAAATAAGTCAGTCAGTTTGATTGTCTAAGTCCTCCCCTAGGTGAAACGGTTAGACTGTTTCTGACATGTATAAAATAGACCCCCATAGTGAGAGAGTTAGTCAAAACTCAATCCGATGTATTGTTTTTCTATGTTTCATATTATTTCTCAGCATTATGATTTCCTGCACCAGTTATGCATTTTTCTTGTATTTCCCAGTTCTTCATGTAAATAAGTCTGCTAATGCTACAGTAGAGCACACGTTTAGTGATCTGCCTCCTCATGAACTCTCTTACCGCCTCGCCATGCGAAATAACTCATTTATCCGCATGTTACATTACTCACACCAGACCAGCAATGCCACTAATTGTTGGGTGTGTGGTCGACTCCCCCCTTTCCAGACACCGAAGGGAGTTCTGCCACTTTTTCCTTATCCATTCTCACATAATGGTTCGTGTGGAGCATGGTCCACGTTAACGTCATCCTCAACAGATATGTCTTTTCTTAACAATACATGTTTTCCAGACAAGCAAGGTCTTCCCCACAGAACAGGGTTAGATCTAGAAAATGAAGTGTATAATTTAGGTAATTATTCGTCGAATTTTATGGTCCTGAATGTTCAGTCTGATACTACTCCAGACTTACCTGCTATTTCAGTACTACCAGTCAAAGGCGAATTATGTGTCCGAAATAAGGGTTCCATACACGTAGGACATAGTGATTGTACTACTATTGTCAAGTATAGTGACAGTGGGAAATCTATTTTCAAAGCTTCACGTCATTCTTATTTTATTTGTGGTCAAACTGCATATGTTCGTCTGCCCCTCGATTGGGAGGGAACCTGTTACATTGCCTTCCTACTGCCACCAGTTTTCCTAGCCCCACCTGATTATCATAGAAACACACATCTAGTACACATTAGACATAAAAGGGAGTCCCCAATTGTCGATTATACTGAAACTGCTCTAGAACAGTATACAGATTTCAACAGAGGTTTCTTCTTCTTTATAGGACCTATCCAGAATAGTAAGCTAATCCGTAGGTTAACCAGAACCCTCGAAGCTGTAGTAAATGAGACTGCCTCTGCTCTAGGTAACTTAACCGAAGAGCAATCTGCTATGAGATTTGTCGTTTTACAGAATCGTCTCGTCCTTGACGTCATACTGGCCGATAGGGGCGGGGCCTGTAGAGTCATCGGATCTAGTTGCTGCATTTTCATTCCAAATAACGCGCCGTCTGTTTATTCAGCTATAACCAGACTCCATAAAATTGCCCATCTGATACACCAAGATCCAGGCACCTGGACATGGTCCGGTTGGTTCTGGAATATAATTTCCGCATGGGGATGGAAAATATTGTCCTTTCTAGGTATTGCAGTAGCGATCATATTTAGCTGCTGTCTCTGTATACAATGTGGCCCTGCGATTTGCGGCATTTGTGCTACCTCTTGTATTCCTAGTCCCAAGCCCCGTTCTAAATCCCGTTCCAGGATAATTCGAGACGAGCAAATGATACTGTATGAAATGATAGACGGTATCATGAAAATTGATGTTTCCTGATGGAAACGTAGTGACAAGGAGGGAATGTGGAAAAGTAAATTTTGCCATGTTCTGTGTCCCTACATGTCATCCATCATATGTTATGTGTGCATGATTAAATATGCATATGTATTCCCCATGTTCGATTAATGACGCAATTACAGTTGTGTCCACCTCTAGTATGCCAGTTTCCAGTCCTCGTGAATACTACGAATATCAGGCCTATGTAAAGCTACGTTGCCACGTTTCTCAGTGTGCACGTTATTCTATTATAAAGTCCCCGTTTCTAGGCCTCAAAAGGGCCCGGACACCAGATTCAGCTCCTGTCTCCAGAAGCCTCGCTGAGGAGCGATACAGCCCCCACCTGTATCCTCGACCCTTCACTTACTTCCTGCCTCGCAGTGCCCGGCCCAGCCTGGCTCAGTCTCTGAGTCTGCCAAGAATATGTTATGATTCCAGTTATCAGTTCAGTCCTCCTCCTCTGCATTCCTAAGCTACTGAACTGCATCAATAGTTTCCGTCATTGTCTAGCCTTCACGTCTTCACGTTAGAGAAATACTGCATTTAATGGTCATTTAATATTCTTCATCACGCACTACATGTAGAATAATGCATGGTCCAGTCTTAGAATCAAGTTAGCCTTTCCCCTCCTAACTTATAGTTTATATCAACATGTTCTCTAAACATCAGATACTAGATACTGTTTAGGTACATGTCGCCCTGACTCTCCAGACTTCAGTCTCTGCTCCTAGCACAGAGTTCATAGCCCCCAGCTTCTCCTAGTGATACGTCATTGCTAGTTTGCGCGCACCATCAGGTTAGAGGTCCCGGCTCCTCAGGTAGCCCCCTCCATGGTTTCCGCCCATTCATGACATATTCTGTTACGTTTGCATCACATGTCTATGTATACGCCCAGTTACACCTACTTTCGCCCTTATCTTTCGCGACTGCTACGCGTCACGCCTTCTGCTCCACCCACTGCTACGCCTACTGCAATGTAATGCTATGTGTTTGCGTTATGTATATATGCTCATGTATTGTTATTAAAAGTCAGCGCGCTCATCCCAGATCCAGCCCCAGCAGCTGCTGGGCCCTGCCATCCTATTCCTATGCAGGTTGTCCTGTTCCTGTCCTTATGCTGTATTAAACCTGCAAAACTCCTACTACCTCGAATCTTGACTCTTATTTATTGAGCTATCTGTTATGATATATGTCTAGTCAAAAAGAGAGGTATTATTTATTTATTTACCACAGGTTGATTCCTCCAGGACTCCCAGACGTCACCTGCAGCCTCTGCACGGAGACCTCCCCAACTAGGAGTAGCCTGGTAAGGTGAAATCTGACCACAAAAGACACTTGAGCATCCAGCTGCCCTGCGCCCCGGAGAAGAGAACCCGAGGTGCACCTATGTCCCCGAGCCCTCCAACTTACCTGCCCAGCTGTTCGTTCCTCCCGGAAGTCTTCCTGGACCAAGCCTCCAGCCAAAATCTAAAACCGGCAACTCCTATTGAAAACAACAGGGCACCAGAAGCCAAAACAACACCCTGCACCTAGCCACCCCTGCGCCTCTGCGGGTGTACTTCTGGTGCTAACTCGGATCCCCCTTTGCCCTGAGTCTAACACCAAGAGCTTTGCTCCCACAACCTTGTGGCCTGCTCGTGAACAGCCACAAACTGGAGGCCCCCTATCCCTCATTGGATAACATCAGCACTCCTTACCCGGCCGCCCTAGTGCTGCTGAGGGTGTTTCAGGAGTGTATCCTTGACCCTGGGGGAACCCTGGTTCTAACCCCAGAATGAGGGTGGGTGTCTGAAAAATGTCAGCGCTCCGTACATCATCTCCTTGTGTTTGGTTTGTTCGCCATAAGTTGGCACGATATGCCCAGACGTGGGTCCCGTGCTCACTTTGCCACTGGATTCAAGCTAGCCTGGCTGATGAGGGGTGTTACCCTGAAACCGGTCCCAGGATGCTTGTTTCTGGTCCAGGGAAGACATGGCCATGGCAGTTCGGGCTGGACTGTTCCCATAAGACACAGGGTCAAGACTGATTTGGGTATTGCTGTGTTTGAACTGGGGTGGCGAAGTAAGCTAAAGAACGATGATGGATTCAACCCAGATCTGTGGCTGGGGGTGGGTGTCTGAAAAGTTTTAGCACTCTGTCCATCACCTCTTTGTGTTTGGTTTGTTCACCCTAAGTTGGCAGGGTATGGCCAGACGTGGGTCCCTTGCTCAGTTTGCCACTGGATTCAAGCTTGCCAGGCTGATGAGGCGTGTTAGCCTGAAACCGGTTCCAGGATGCTTGTTTCTGGTCCAGGGAAGACATGGCTTGGCAGTTCCGGATGGACTGTTCCCATGAGGCACAGGTTCAAGACTGATTTGCGTATAGTTGTGTCTGAACTGGGGTGGCGAAGTGATCTAAAGAACGATGATGGATTCAACCCAGATCTGTGACTGGGGGTGGGTGTCTGAAGTTTCAGCGCTCCGTCCATCATCTCCTTGTGTTTGGTCTAACCCCAGAATACCAACTCTCACAAACTTGCACTTACCTGCAAACCGTTAACTTCATGTTTCTCCATAGGAATACACTGACAGTTTGTCCTTGAAAATTGTTTTAAGTGTGGAGTTGATTTGTATGAGACATTGACAAAACTGCAAATGTATTAAAAGTTAATTATTGACCTTTTGTCGAGGAAATGCCTCAGGGTGATATCTAGGCATATCACACTGATTAGCAAAAGTAATCTGAAAAGTAATATAAAAAGTAACGTACATTGTAATATAAAAAGTAATTTTGAAACATTGACTTACCTGTAATTCAATCAACTGCATTTGAACCTGCATTCAATTGTAAAACATTGCATGAGATTTTGCAAAGCATTTATTTCACTTACCTGCATCAGGCTTGGCTTGTTTCTAAAAGTAAAATACCTTAATAATATTTATTATACAACAAAAGTGGTCTGAGTTCAGTCTTTTGAGTGTGTGACATAATTTGCTGCCTGGGTGTGTACAACAAATGCTTAACACTACCCTCTGATAAAGCCTTACTGCTCGCTCACACTACCAAAAATAGAGAGTAAGGTGCTATCTACTTTTCCCTCTGCCTACCTTTGGGGTTCCACTGCACTCTATGCACACTATACCTCATTTTGGTAAAGTATATACAGAGCCAGCTTCCTACATACTGCCACTGCAGCCAGAAGAAAATAATTTCTCAATCTCCAACCTTCATTAAGGTCTTTAGGTGCCAGATATGGTTTGTTTCATCCCTGCATTTTCAAAGTAACCTATCAAAACAATACTACTGTATTTGAAGACCCAGCAGAACTCAGGAAAGTCATACAAGTTCATAAATCAGATACCATGGATACTGGTGGACCCACTCAGCGTAGATCTTTCCTTTGATTCTGTTTTTCTCTAATTGTTCCTATCTCTTTCTGAATGTTGTATGTAGGTTATGGTGTTCACAATGGATTTGTCTTTGAGTTCCATTTGATTTCTATTATGGTCTTTAATTGTTTATAGGGGTTTCCTTGCTGTTATCCTTGATCATATTGTTATTTTTTGTAACGTTATTTATTATAATATCCCTCTTTTCTTTTCACAGAATCGTCTTGTTCGTCTGCATAATGTAAGATCCCTTCTGAATGTATTTGTCCTGGTGTGGCGTGGACTCCTTCCTTTAGGTGTGTCGTCTGTTCTCGTGTCTTCACCACCCCATTTCCTTTTGTTCCTCTTTTCAGGTATGGCTTCTCAGTCGTCCTGTTCAGACATGTATATCCCTTCTTCTTGCTCATTATCTACTTTTCATATCTTCTTTTTTATCTTCCTTACTTGTTTCTTTTCTTTTGTTTTTTTCTATCCCTTTTCTCCCTCCTCCCCTCTGCTTTTCCTTTCTTATACTTTAAGTTGGCCTTTTCTTGCATGCATTATGGTTTTTAAACGATTATTTCTCTTCATGTGTATAATTCAGAGTAATATCCTGGACTATTAAAGGATCTCTTAATCCTATTAAACGACAGAGAGTATTGTGTCATCTACGTAAATCTAATCCTGATTTTGTTATTCTTCAGGAAATCCACCTTGTTCATTTGGAAGCCTTAAAATTTAAGCGGGCTAGGGTGGGTCAGGTGTTTGTTTCCCCTTCATTGAATAAAAAGAATGGAGTTGTCATAGTTGTAAAAAATACCTTAATGTTACTATGGTATCTTAGGAAACGGATGATATGGGAAGATGGACTATTGTGAATCTTTTTACAGAAAATGTTTCTCGTATTATAATAAATGTTTATGCACCTTACTTACGTACCTTTACTTTTTGATCCTCCATTGCGCATAAATGCACACGACTTCATGATACATATTGTATCCTAGGAGGAGATTGCTATCAAATTATGGACCCTTTTTTAGACAGACAATCCTTGTTTAAATTTATGTCAAGTAAAATTCATTTTGCTATTTTGAAAGGAGCCTTGGTGGATTCCTGGTGATTGTCTAACCCTAAGACCCGTGAGTATACCTTTTATTTGAATTCCCATGGTACGCTCTCAAGACTAGACCATATATTTCTTTCTAAATCCCTTGCACAATATATTATACAGTGCAGTGGTTGTTATGGGCTTGGTTCCCTCTCGTTCCCCTAAGCACAGATGGCAATGTAATAATTCTTTATTGCAGGACGCTCAGTTTTCATCATGGGCACCATCAAAATCCATCATCCCCATAAACCAGACTGGCTTTTGTAGAGGACTGGGAACGACTACTAGCTTTATGGTGCTAGCTCTGCTGATGGAAACGGCCAAATCGGCAAAATATCCGCTATTCTTATGCTTCATAGACTATAGCGCAGCATTCAATCATGTAGTCCATCCCAAACTATGGCAGATGTTGGAAATATGGGGGATTTTGAAGACTCTCCTAAACCAGTTGATACTGCTACATACCGACACCTGGGTCAAGATCCAGCTGGGAGCTGGGACGCCTCTCTCAAGGCAAATCAACACCTCCAAAGGTCTAAAACCAGGGTGCGTTTTAGCAACCCTGCTCTTTAACGTCCTCATGGCTGACCTTCCTGGGGAGCTGGGCAAGAGCACATCACATGCCCCAAGATTGGGAAAGATACCCCTGTCCAATCTTTTATACGCAGATGACCTGGGGTTAATAAGTCGTACGCCAATTGGCCTGCAACACCTCCTGAATACCACTAACTATTTCTCACAACATAACACTTTAAATATCAATTTAAAGAAAACAAAAATCATGACAGTGAAGTATCACAGGAGGAAAAAGACAAACTGGTATTTGGTTAGGCAACGCCTAGACCAGGTAACCAACTACAAATACCTCAGAGTTTTATTGGACAGTTGAGGTTCCTACAAACCCCAACTGGAGGCCCTGAGAAGGAAGGGCACCACAAGCTCCCGAGCATCGAAGCCCTTGAGAAAAGTCCTGTGAGACCTAACTCTCGACCCTTACCTATAGGTCATTTGAGCAAAACCACAAACAATGCTAACATATGGGAGTGAATCAATGGGAGGGAAAGATGCGATGGCCCTGGATATACAATCATCAGAGCTTACAGAGCAATTTTTCACCTACCTACCTATGTGCCCCCACCCAAATACTCTTAGAATTTGGTGTACATAAACAATCAGTATAAAGGACATAAGATGCACTTTACGCCGCCCAATATTCAAACAGAGCGGCAGCAGGACTACAGACAGGCAGTAAAGCTATACTTCAATTGTGCCGAAACTTAGTTAAACTGCCGACTTACAAAGTTCTTCGATACAATGGAAGTGAGACTCAAACGCGAGCCACAAAGCAAACAGTGAACATCAATATAGTATTTATCATGTAAACTCAAACCCTGGGTCACTTTTAATTGGCACATTCGATCCGGCCATGCAATTGGTTGGCTAGACTGTGCAGTCCATGTTTACATTCTGAGGCACAGGCACTTTAAACGTGAAATGACTTTGAAAATCTCCAATTTGACATCAGAACTGAGAACTGGGTGCGGTCTTCCACTCACATTGTATTATCAGCAAGCTCAAAATAAAAGGCTGGATACTCTGATATAATTTATAACAAGCTGTTCAAATTGAAAGAAGGACGAATTTAATGTGGTTTTTAAATGTATCGGTTATGCTTTTATATTGTGAGTTTTAATTAACTAAACAATAAATTACTTACTTACTTGAAAGTGCGTTTAATTCTTTTAACGCTGAATTTGTTTCTTTTAATGATGGCATTGTTGTTTCTCCTTCTTTGCTTTGGGATACGTTCAAAGCCTCAGCCAGAGATTTTGTTTTAAATTATGTGTCCCAGAGAAGAAAAATTGTTTAAGAGAGCATATGTTGCTCTCGAAAATGAAGTCTTTGGAAAATAAATATTTCACTTCCAAATTGTCTTCTGATCTTAATACTTTGCTTCAAGCCAAAATGCAATTCAACACTACTTCTACTGAGGAAGCTGATTCTATCCTCCTTAAGTCTAATGCACGATATTATGGTGAACGGAATAAGGCTGACAAGTTATTCTCAAATTATCTTAAGGGAAGAAGGGAGAGACACATTATTGATTCAATTTCAACGTCCTTGAGGAAGTCCACTAAAAAACATCAGGATATTTTAGAAGAATTTGTTAAATTTTATAAATCTCTTTACACCCCTTAATCAGATTCGAATTCCTCAGTGATTGTAGATTATTTAGATCAGATCCCTCATCCTATTCCACCGAATTTGGATTTCAACTCTTTAGAGAATAACCTTACTTCTGAATTAATTGCTTCAGCCTTACGAATGTTAAAGTTGTGGAAATCACCAGGCCCTGATGGCTTCACAGTAGAGTTTTATCTTCATTTCTTAAACATTCTTCTTTCTTATTTATATTGTTTCATCATTTTATAGCATCCTCTTCCACCTCTGGTACTTTTCAAGAAGCCATAATTTGTCTTATTTTCGAGGAGGGTAAGGATCCTCATGAGTCTAAAAATTATAGTCCTATCTCTTTGTTAAATATTGATTATAAAATATTTGCAACGCTCTTAGGTCTTCGTCTGGAATCCTTTCTTCCTCATCTTATAGGGAGAGAGAAGTCAGGATTTGTTAAAGTAAGACTTATATCTGATAACGCTAGATTATTTCTTAATGAAGCTCCTTCATTTAAATCTTCCCTCGCTGCTATTACAATAGATGCTGAGAAGGCATTTGACAGAATTAATTGTGCGTTTTTGTTTCATTCTTTAAAATGGCATGGATTTCTATCCTCATACTTCCCGCTTTACAGAAGAGTAAGGCAATGCTGCCCACTTTCTCCTTTATTATTCGTTTTAGCTCTTGGGCCATTTTTCTCTCGGATTCATCTTAATTCTTCAATTTCTGGTTTTCCTTATGGTAATGCTCATCTGAAATTTGCTGCTTATGGAGATGATATTTTTAAATTTATCCCTCTCCTGAAAAATCCTTGCTTCCTCTTTTATATGAAATTTCCCTATTTTCAAATGTTTTCAGGAAATAAAATTAATAAGGACAAAAACAGAGGTTCTTCTGCTTAATTAATATACTTTAAGTCACTCTTATTCTCTTACTGGTTATCTCTGGTCTATATCCAAAATCAAATATTTAGGTGTTTGGTTTATAAATTCAATTCTAGATATTGTTAAAATAAATTTTATAGACATAAGTATTAAGATTGATAATATTCTTTCCTCTTGGAATTCTTCATTTGTATCTTGGTGGGGGTCATTTAGATTCTATTAAAATTATGATTTCCCTTTTATTTCTATACCTCCTTTCTATGTTGCCTGTTCAAATTCCCAAGTATTTCTTTAAGAAAATGAATGCATTGCTTTTTAAATTTCTTTTGAAGAATAAAAGGCCCAGAATAGCTCTAGTTACTACGCAAAAGTCAGAATTGGCGGGGGAGTTAACTTTCTACATTTTTATGGATATCACAGAGCTTTTACTTGACGTCAAGCAGTCCTCTGGACTCAGAATTCTTCTTCGTCCTTCTCTCCATTATAGCATGACATTAAATAAGTTCCTCTTCTTCCCTTTACTTTTAAGGATGTGATATCTCTGTCTTCTACTAAGTCAGCTCTTCATTCTCCCCTTTTAAGTAATGCTGTTTGATGATTTGATGATTCGATCTACATCCCTACCACTTGTGAGAAGTTGGCCTGGTATATGCTGACCACTAGTTATAGTGGGCACCTTGTACCAGTCCAACCAATCCTTATTGGTGATTAGGTTAAATACAACCTTTATTGAAAGCTATCCTAGTGGTAGCTTTGGAGAGCAGCCTTCAGGCTAAGTCTCGAAGGAATGTAAGCAGCTTGTTTTACCAGTCTATAACCTCTTGAATAACTAAATGAAAGGAGAACCTCACCAGGTTTATATTAGATATATATATTTATTTCTAAAAACTGTCTACTAACCTCTTTATGAGATTAGAGAACAAGGCACACAATATTACAATACTAGAACAACAGTAAAGACACAGTGCCTAGAGCACATAGAATTGCTGGGACCCCAAGGAACCACCCAAGGTAGTGACACAGGGGACCCACGGGGGACGCGTGCACTGTGAGGACACAGCTGCGAGCTCTGTACAATCCTATGGGAAAGTCGCGGTTGGAATTTTAAATATTAAGGACACTTAGGAGAGGACTTTGAGCAAATCCTTTCAGACTTAGAAGGTTCTAAGGCCAGCACCCATGTGAGCACTGGAGTACTCATGTTACCTAACCCAGGGAAGCCGGGTGCATAGGTGTCAAATGGTGTCGGGAATCTTCGTTGTTTTCAATGGTGAGATGCTGCAAAGCGCCGCTGCCGTGAAGAGGAAAAGTGTCCGTTGTGATCCAAGCCAGGGTCGAAGCTGAGAAGAACCTGAAAGCAGAGGGGACAGAGTTTGGGTCACTTGCCAGTGATCAGGGGCTCTGTAGACGAATGCCCACCGATGTCGGGTGCTTCAGGTGTGAAGAGGTGTAGCTTGACTCTGCAGCCACTGGGACCAGGAGACGTCGACGACAACCAAAGTCCACAGGCGACCTGTCCCACAAGGATGTCGAGTGCTGGGGGGTCAGTGTCCGGATTGAACACCAACAAACCTTGGCAACTGCAACCCAAGCAGTCAGAGAAAAGATGCTTCGGTGAGGACCAGCAAGGTCCTGGGGACTCCACAAGTGATGGAGAGTCAGGGCACATCTGGAGCAACCAGGGAAGCCCACTGAAAGTTAAAGTTGCCTTCGCAGGGACCCACAGGCCAACGGATCAGGGATCGTGAAGGGACCTCGGGAGGAATCACCAAATACCAGGCTACGGAACACTCGTGGAGTGTAGGCCAGTAATCTTTGGTGGAATCACTGCTCGAGTCTGGACTACAAGTAGCCCAAAGCACAGTTTCAGGGGGCGGAAAGCCGATGCTTCTGCAAATGTACACGGTGCCCAGGGGTTCGGGTTGCACGCTCCCCACAAGGGATACGGGTCTCAGGTTTGCTGAGCACACTAGTCAACCTCGGGGACACTTGAAAACCCACCTCCTGTGTTGCAAAAGTCTTCGGAGTCCTCAGGAGCTTCGGAGTTGCAAACCGTTCAGATGCGTCTTTGGTACCTGCTTAGCAGGGGAGTAACTCCCTTACTCCAAGGGAGATTCTTCAGTCATCCAGCGTCATGCAGATCGTCAAAGTACTTGGTTTCTGTAGCAGAGTTTAGTCCAGGTAATATCCAAAATACTGTTGCCAGGGGTTCCTACTTCATACTCAAGGAAGGGGTGGGACAAACTCTGGGGACCCACCTATGGGATGGTCAGGACAGAGGGGTGGCTACACCCATATTCTTTGTCCAGTTTCACGTCAGAGCAAAGGGCTGATAGCCCCTGCAACCGGTTGGAGCGAGACTGTGCACAGGGATACCAAATGTGCCCCCAGTGCAGACATCGAAGCACTCTTGGAGTGCACCCACCCAGCCCCAATACACTAAAGCCTGTCTGGGAGGTGGTTACACCTCCCTGTGACAAGAAACCTATTGTCCAGCCTTCCCGTGCCTTACTACAAGCGGGCAGTGCAGGACCCGTGAATCACGGTGAGATCGCCCTGCTGGGAGCCATAGGCAGAGGAGGTGCATGTGCTGAGAACGAAGGATGGTCACCATGCGGTGAAGTCCGATCTGTGCTGGCTGTGATGGACCACGAGACACCAAGGTTCAGTGGCGGCCTGTCCTCCGGAGCCCCGGAGCGGCCACTGGAGGTGAAGCGGTGTATCCAACTGGCGCGGTCGCCGTGAGGTGAGAGCATGACTTGGCCGCTGGAGCTGAAGACCTGAATGAAGCAAGGGGCGGAGTGCCGTACGAGGCAGGGGCCGGCGGTACCAGGGAGAGACAGCGGCAGTAACCGGAGCCTGAATGGAGTGGGCAAAGCTTGCCTGCGCGCCTCCTGCGCGCCTCCCCTCACCGGCTCTGAATGCCCGTAGTTGAGCTGTTTTGCTGCGCAGAAGGAGAAGATCACACCTGGTACGCGCTGCCGCAAGACGACTCACCTGGTCCTGGTGCGGAGTTGCTGTGCCGGGAGCCGGGCCAAGGTGTGCGGCCCATTCTCTTGCTCTTGGCTCTAGACAGGGGGTGTCGCCTGCGATGCTGCACCTGCTGCGGGCTAAGTGGTGACAGTCCTGCCTGGAGAGCCTACGAGACGTGGCCTGCATGTGGCTGTGAGGTAAACAGAGGCCTGCTCAGGCTGCAGAGGGCGAGCTACGGTTTGGCCTACCCACGAGGAGCAGCCTGGCTGGTGGCTGCTGCCACCCCTCCCCCCCTTTTTTTGATCACATTTGGTACAAAGGTGCTGGAATGGAGGGCTACATCCTCTGAAACTGTTCCTGTGATAAGACTGTAGGCTGGCCAGTGAGGGCCTATTCCTGTACTGCTGGTGGACTTTACCGGCTGGGGGCATTATATCATAACTTAGACCTGGGATTCTGCAGTTGCCCCATGAACACTGAGCCTACGGTACCTTGATTTGTGCTTGTCAGGGCCAAGTCCAACAGGCATCCTCCAACCGGGGTGGTCTATCACCCATGTGATCGGCTCCTGCACTGTTGCAGTGCCTGTGAGCCCTACTGGAGCTGGCTGGCTTGGGTGCCTACGAGACAACCAGTGACATTGAAGAATTCCGGGATCTGACCTGGGCCGAGGTGCAAGGCCTGAAGCTTGGGCCAAACCTGGAGAGTGGACTGACTGGGCCTTTCTCTGTCTCCCTCATCCTGTGCACAAGGGGTGCTGGCACTGGTTGGGTGGGCGCTGTTGCCCTAAACTGCTGTGGTATGGCTGCTGGATGTACTGGCTGGCAAGGCACTGCGTCTATGCTGAGACTTTCCAGACCAGTTGAAGGAACTACAAAATAACTCCGGACTGGGACCTTGTGGCCTGCACTAGGTGAACTGCACCTCCAAGACCCTTTTACGAGTGGCCCAAGTTGGGAAGTCTAACCATCCACACGACCGGCTATGTCATCTGGTGCTACGCTGCACTACGAAAACACTATACTTCAGCTTTGCTGCCCGGCCAGACTGATCACTTGGAACAACAAGGGGATCCAAAAGGGTGACTCAAGCACTGAGCATGCAGCCGCCTCAGGACACCTATCGTGGGGGGCGCCACCGGCACTTACCCCAGATTGCTGCAACCAGGTCTAGAACTACACGGTGGTGCATTATGGGGCGCACAAAAGGGAATCAGCTGAAATCAACCTCAGCTAGCGCCCTACCACCTGAAGAGCATGAAAACATCACCCAGATGCCTGCTACAGACTGTATTCCACCAACCAATGTTGAGACTGCCACTGATAAACTTGACTTAATCCTCCAGGATTTGGGGAAAGTGATAGAGCAAGAAATAGGCTCATTAAAAGCAGGTTTCACGCTACTCAAGGCAGACCATGACAAGCTAGCCACCAAAGTGAAAGACAACTCTTCGCTAATTGCAGAAAGGTGCCCCAAGCACAGAGAACATACAGAACAAATTGCCCAGCTGCAGAGCCAGATTTCCCACCTAGAGGAAAGAGTCGATGATGCAGAGGGGCGGGCGCAAAGAAATAACGTTCGCATAATTGGTCTGCCAGAGCGATGTGAGGGTCCCAATGCCACTCGCTTCATGGAACAATGGCTGTGGGAACAGGTGGCCCCTGAGGGATTATCTGAGCTTTTCTGTGTGGAAAGGGTGCACAGGATCCCAATGCGAAAGCCGGTTGACGGTGCGCCGCCACGCCCTATGATCGCACGAATACTTTATTACAAGGACCGGGACACCCTGCTCTCTAGCAAGAGAGAAGTCCCCATTATTTTTTGAGAACCACCGAATTTCACTGTTCCTGGATTTCTTAATTCTTGTCCAGTGGCAAAGGACCTCTTATCAAGCATTGAAAAAGAAACTAAGGGCCCTGGATCTCAAATATGCTGTGCTGTTTCCCGCCCATTTAAAGAACATTCATGCGCAAAAGTCATGCTTCTTTGACAACCCGGGAGCTACAGCGTACTGGATAGAGGAGACATTCCCCCCACGGACGGCAGAGAGATCTACACAGAACACAGTCCAGATGTATGGGCAGCACCAAAAGGGAGGTGGCGCCGCTCCGAGCCTGTTCACAAATCCACCCCCAAGAGCCCACCCCTGGAGCAGGCACTGGAGGGTCGAGAGGCAGCGCTTCTCACTGCAGCGATATTCAGAGATCCGGACCTCCTTTCCTCTGTGGACTCCTCTGAGGATACCAACATGCAGGCAGACTCCGAAAACAGTCTTGTCCTATTTTCCTCCATAACCCCACAGACGGTGAATGATTACCTGGGGTAGTGTCGACCCTGGAGAATAGGCAGGACTGCTCCTTGCCTGCCTGCTTGTAGAATACAGATAATAGCAGTCCTCCCACCTCCAGACATATTGTACACCTAGCAAATGATCATGGTCTGGACAGCTGAGCTAAAATTCAACCATGGGTGCTTTGCTTGGCACCGGGCCCATATCACCTGAAGTGACTGCAAGCCGATTTCAGATGTTAGCATTACAATCTGGATTATTAGTTTGGGTCAGCACAGTTACTTGGCTGGACCTATTATTGGGTAGGTACACAGGTTGATGTTTATCTGTTTATCTGGCTCACCCCCACTGTAAACAAGCAAGGCTCCATGCGCATGAGGAGACAATTCACGGAACAGAGTCTGCGCAGTGATGGCCACACAACGGAAATACACAGTAGTTACCTGGAATGTTAAGGAGCTGGGCTCAGTGCACAAATGGCAGAGGGTACACGCTCAACTGAATAGGAGGAAAATACAAATTGCACTCCGAGGCTGCTAAGCTACGCAAGAAATGGAAAGGGCAAATATATAATACAGAATGGGGGTTGGGAGCACACTGCCTCACAGTACCAGCACAGTTCGCCCCTTTGCATCCTGGTAAATGCAGTACACAGTTCAAACTTACATCAAAATTAGCTAGAGTTTTTCACCAAAGTTGGTGCAGACATTGCTGTATATCTCTAGACACGTGTTTCTGGGTTGAGCCCATCAGTAGAGAGCAGCAGTATTAGAGAGCAAAGAAAAATCATCTGGGGTTGCTGGAAATGCTGCCAAGTTCCTCTCAGGTCACAGTACCACTCACAGGCACACAGGTGCATCTCCAAAGCTCGTCAGCTTGCTGGCTCAAGGGAGCCTTTTAAACAGAATGGGGGTTGGGAGCACACTGCCTCACAGTCCCAGCACCGTTCACCCCTTGCATCCTGGTAAATGCAGTACCCCTGTTCAAACTTACTTAAAAAATAGCTGGAGTTCTTCACCAAAGTTGGTGCAGACATTGCTGTATATCTCTAGACACGTGTTTCTGGGTTGAGCCCGTCATCAGTAGAGAGCAGCAGTATTAGAGAGCAAAGAAAAAATCCTCTGGGGTTGCTGGAAATGCTGCCAAGTTCCTCTCAGGTCACAGTACCACTCACAGGGACACAGGTGCATCTCCAAAGCTCATCAGCTTGCTGGCTCGATGGAGCCTTTTAAACAGAATGGGGGTTGGGAGCACACTGCCTTGAAGTAAGTATGAACTATGTACTGCATTTACCAGGATGCAAAGGGGCGAACTGTGCTGGGACTTTGAGGCAGTGGGCTCCCAATCACCATTCTGTTTTACAGGCTCCCTTGAGCCAGCAAGCTGACGAGCTTTGGAGATGCACCTGTGTGCCTGTGAGTGGTACTGTGCCTGAGAGAAACTTGGCAGCATTTCCAGCAACCCCAGATGATTTTTCTTTGCTCTCTAATACTGCTGCTCTCTACTGAAGACGGGCTCAACCCAGAAACATGTGTCTAGAGATATCCAACAATGTCTGCACCAACTTTGGTGAAAAACTCCAGCTGATTTTGAAGTAAGTTTGAACTGTGTACTGCATTTACCAGGATGCTAAGGGGCGAACTGTGCTGGGACTGTGAGGCAATGTGCTCCAAACCCCAATACGGTTTTGGGTATCACTGCCTCTCTCTGTAGCGGGTAGGGTGTCCATCTCCAAAATAGTTATGCTGCTGGGCCTGCTATATTTCTTCACGAGTCTCCCAGTACTGAACCCTGCCTCCTTTTTAAAAAAACTAGATACCCTCTTGTCGGACCTGATCTGGCGGAAAGGTCAGAGACGAGTGGGACTGGCCATGTTGCAGCTCGGGACGACGGCGGGGGCCTGGGGGCCCCAGACTTCCAAGCACACTGCGTTGCGAGTCAGCTGCATTGGCTTGCATACTGGCTGGCAGGGTGTAATTTACATGAGCTAGGTTATACGACACAAGCTCTGGCCCGAGGCACCCTTTATACACTACTGTTACCTCAGGGTCGGATTCCATTCACAGCTCCACTTCAGCTCCGGATTGCCCTAACCTATTGGAGACGAGTATTACAGTAAACGAGGCAACGGGCCCCATATGACCCCAATACCCCACTGCTCAGGATTCCCATGCATGCGGAGCTGGTAACTGTTCAGAGCATAGGTCACCGGGGGGAAAGGGGAGTATCCACTGTGGGGGTGATTTTTAGGGATGGCACAATGATGGACCATGAGAATTTTGCTCGGGAGCAAGGGGTCCCGAGATCTCTTTTTATACTACATGCAGTAATAATAATAATAATAATAATAATAATAATAATAATAAAACTGTTTATAGAGCGCATGGTAACACTATCACAGTGTGTCCCCGCGCTATGGATACAGTCCCCCTGGTGAGAAAGTCTTACTGCACTCATCACCACGAGAGGAAAGAGAGTCTAATGAGGGAATTAAGTTTGTGGAAAAAGATGAGTTTTCAGTTTGAGAGGGAATCTAGCTTCCGACGGTTTCATCCGAAGTTCTATAGGGAGCTCATTCCATCTCTTACTAGCCAGATACCTGATTGAGCGATCTCCCATTTTAGCTTTGTAAATACGAGGAACCTGAAACAGCATGCTCCCTAATGATCTCAGATTGCGCCTAGGACAGTGAATAGTAAGTAGCTTTTGAAGATATCTCGGCCCTTTCCCCTGGGCCACACGATGTGTAATACACAGTGTTTTAAACAGGATACGTTCCCGTATGGGCAGCCAGTGGAGGGTTGTCAGAGCCTGCTTCCCTGAAGCTCTTCTGGACAGGTTCAAAACCAGTCGGGCTGCCGAGTTCTGTACTCATTGCAGCTGCTATATTCCTTTCTTACTCAGGCCAATTAGCAGGGAATTTCCATAATACAGGTGGGGGGTAACTAGTGCATGTATCAGAGATTTCCTGGTATTGATGGGTAGAAAGTCAAGTACTTTGCGTATGGTTTTGAGGATTCCATAGCATTTGCCTGACAGTTTTCCTATGTGCTGTCCAAAGGATAGACTAGTCCAAAAAGACACATAAATTCTTCACCGTCTCTGAGGGGGAAGGTGTTGGCCCCAGCTCAGTCGGCCACCACGCCAATGACCAGATCGAAGGTGCTCTCCCAATCACCAGTAGTTCAGTTTTATCGCCGTTAAGGCGTAGGCAGTTGTTATTCATCCATCTGGATACAGCCTTGAGGCAGGAGGAGAAGTTGGCTGCTGCCTCACTCTGGCCTTGGGCTAGGATGATCATCAATTGCGTATCATCGGCATACGTTACAATGTCCACTCCATAAGATTCCACAATTCGAACCAGGGGTTCCATATATATGTTAAATAACGTCGGGCTCAAGCTTGAGCCCTGTGGAACACCGTGCCTTAACCAACGGGGGGACGATTTAATTGGAGGACAGTGCACTTGGAAACTTCTGTCTTTAAGAAAGGACCGTATCCACTCATGGGCCGATCCTTCAATTCCTATTTCCGTGAGGCGGGTCAGCAGCGCGGTGTGTGATACGGTGTCAAACGCCGCACTCAGGTCCAATAATACCAATGCTGCCGTCTGTCCCTCGTCCACTATTTGCCTAAGCCTCTCTGTGGAAAAGAGAAGGACTGTTTCAGTTGAATATCTAGCCCTAAACCCGGATTGAGATGGGTGGAGACGCTGACCCTCCTCCAAAAACTCCATGAGCTGAGTGTTGGCAATTTTTTCCACTGTCTTCATACAGAACGGGAGAAGAGAGATAGGGAGAAGATTCGCCAGTTGAGAGATATGGAGGTTGGCTTTCTTTTTGAGGGGGATTACCTGAGCCCTCTTCCAGTCCTCTAACACATGGCATTCCTTAAAAGAAAGAGAAGCCATGTCGCTGATGTGATCAATTACCACTTCTAACTGGTTCTTGAAACTCTTAGGTGGGGCTGCATCACTGGGGGAGCCTGATTGGATACTATTCGCGATCCTCAACATTTCCTGCCTGGTAGGCACTGTAAAACAATTTAAATACAGGTCTTTGGCAAGTATCGTGCTATTATTAGATTGATTAGTATGTAGATCAGTCTCAGCCGGGAAGGAGGCATATATTTTCTCCACCTTATTCACAAAGTAATCCGCGATCGACTCGCAGATTTCATCGGAAAAGGTGTCTTGGGCTGTTATCCTTGCAGGGGCCGTAAGTTCTTTATATATAATGAATAGTTCCTTGGATGGATTATCCGCAGACTCTATTCTCTCCTTCAGAAATGCTCCTTTCGCTGTTTTTAAGAGTTTATGGTATTTTTTCAGGCTGTCTTTATACTGGTGTTTACAGTCTGAGTTGTATTTTTTGCGACATTTACAAGCCGATTTGGCTGCTACTAGCTCTTTATTAAACCAAGGCACAGTTTTGTTCCGCCTGGCCGGTGTCTTAGTTGTCCAGGGCGCAACCGTGTCTAAGGCCTTTGCCATCCACAACTCATGTGTCTTCCAAGCCTCTCTCAGGGTGTCGCTGACCGGTGGCGGCTCCCTCAGCAAAGCCAGCTTATATGCTTCTTGACTGAATTTTTTCCAATTCCTGCGTTTGGGATGCAGGGGTTTCCTCTCCTCCCATTCTACTGGCCTAATTTCATCATGAAAGGGATTAAGCAATGGTCCGACCATGGCACCCTAATAGGGGGCGAGACCTCCACTCCCTCCCAATTTGCAAAAATGGGATCAAGCAGATGACCCAGTTGGTGCGTGGGTGTAAAAGACTGAAGTTCCAGCATTAGGGATTTCATTGCCAACACGACCTCCTGTGCCTCCCTACAATTTGTATCCTCAAAATGCAGATTTAAGTCGCCCAAGATGAGGAGCTTGCTGTAACGTAATGCAGGCTGGGTGGGACTCTCTGCCAGGCTATCAACAAACTGTGAGGTCGAACCCGGGGGCCGATATATCAAAAAACCATTGATAGTGTTCTTCAGAGAGACTTTTATGGTGAAGAACCCTGCCTCACTGTTCATGATCTTTACTGAATCCAAAGTACAGGGCAGTTCCCTTTTGTGGATCAGCGCAATTCCACCCCCCCCGCTGGATCCCCCTATCAACTCTTAGCAAGCAATATTCTAGAGGAAGGGCTTCCAGGATTTCTGGGGTGGATTCCTCGTCCAACCAGGTTTCGGTTAGAAAAGGCACATCCAACCGACGATCTATTAAAAGATCGTGGATTTCGAGTTTGTGCTTCTTCAAGGAGCGGCAGTTCAGCAGCGTCATGCTCATCCTATCTGCCTCCTTCTCCAAGCCCTTTGGTACAAGTGGGTGAAAGGCACAATTGATACACTGGAACAGTAATTTTTCCACGCGCATCCTGTGCTTACATCCGTCATTGGCCCTAGGGCACAAGTTCAGCATTTGTTCTCTAGTATAATGCAGCCTGTCCAACCCCTTGATGTCACATTGGGCAGGGGTTCTGGCCCCTGGCTGCGACCGGCCGCAACCGGGCGCGACCGGCCACAAGTGATAGCAACAGTGAGTACAATTTTTACAGTGATTAAGACCAAACTGAGAATATTTTTTTTTAAAAAGTGTAGCGGTTAAAAATAGAAGACAATTGCGCAAATCAGCAAGGTCTCATGAGCAATATGCAGTCAGCTCTCACCAAGTGGATGCGTCTGTCTCTGCCACCGACAGACCTGCATCCACAGCGCGGCACGAGCAACCTCCCTCTTTAAATCAGGGACAGGACAGCGCGACTAGAGCGCTACCCTGTTTCCTGCTGTGCCCGGAAGTGGTGGGCTGCCTCACCCTCCGCGATCAAATGCCCACAAGGACGCGGCGGAACGGGGTGGGCCACAAGTGATAGCAACAGTGAGTACAATTTTAACAGTGATTAAGACCAAACTGAGAATAATTTTTTTTTAAAAGTGTAGTGGTTTTGGGCAGGGGTTGCTGCTACACTGAGGGGTGAGACTGGAACCCATAGCTGGGACACTGCAGAGCAATGCATGCTGGGGTTGTACCGTCGCACTAAGACACAGAAGGTGCAGCTCCGATTTGCGGACTTGGCCTTAATCATAGGGAAACGTTCTATCACCATGAGATTGAAGTCAGCCATGCCCCAACGTTGTGGGGGTGGCATTAAGAGTTAATACGATGGAGAGAAGCAGAAAGTGCTACTATCCGCATGGAGGAGTACAAGGGATTATGGAAACAGCTGATATCCATGGAATGGGACATGATGCTGGAGTGCCTTAAAGCCATTGACCCCTTCACATTATAACTTACCTCAGAACTTGGCCCCACATCTGACTCGTGGCCTCAGACAGCCTTGTGATGCACACGATAGGCAAGGAATGTTCAAGGGCTCTGCTGCTGCCTCTACAAGGAGAATACACTTATCTAGAGCCGGACCCCAGGCAGAGTAGCCCAAATTGAGGTGAGCCAGATAGGGGGAGGGGAGGGAGGGTTGGGGTAGTTTGAGATTACTGCTGTTACTGTTTTACATTCTGCATTTGCTATGCAGCAAAGATTGTGTACTAGACTATATTGGAAGAATAATCCAAAGAATGTAAGAAGAATCGTATCAGGTGCTATGTTCTGAGAAAATCAATAAAATATGTTTTTTGGTTTTTTTATCGTTTTATTGCCCAACCACACTTTTGTTTTGGCACAGGGTGCGGTCTCAAATCATAAAGATTTTTGACTTGATTTACTCTTTTAATATTCTTTATATTTTCTTAGGAACATTGACTAATTCCATCGTTTCCTAAAGATAAATTCTTAGATATTTTATTAACAACTGCTTTTCCAACACTGGAAGTCACTACCGTTGACTCTTTTGGGGCGCGCTGCCCTGTTTAAGATGATGTTCCTTCCTAGACTTTTATATGCGCTGCAGAACACCCCGCTCCCAGTCACCGCCTCGTACTTCAGGGACCTCAACGGTATTGTTCGAGATCTGCTGTGGGAGGGTAAACCTCCCCGTATCGCAACATCAAGCTCACACTGGGATGGTATAATGGTGGTATTGGGCTCCCGGATATCAAAAGGTATTACTGGGCCTCGCAACTCGCAGCTATTAATCAATGCACATATGAACCACAGGAGGACCCGACCTTTCAAATGCATAGGTGGCTCCTCCCGGGGGGGGCGCGGCTCGAGGGCGCGCTATACGCTCGAGCTCTGAGGCTTGTTTTGACCTCCCCGACCAGGCACGCAGTGCACGTATGGAGGGCGGCCACCAAGAGTCTGGGATGGGAGGGCAAACTCATGCAAGCTACGCCACTCTGGCACTGTAAACAATTGGGTAGATTGATCCATTCGAAGGGCTTCAATAGATGGGACCTTATTGGATTTATGGAAATCGGGCGAGGTGGTTCCCTTTTCCTGACTGCAGCATGTGTACAAACTTGCCCAATCCGAATATTTTAGATATCTTCAAATCAGACATGCCCTGCTCGCAGTTCTCCCCAGGGGTGATGCCCTCCCTGAATCCTCCCCACTTGAAGACAGGATATTAGATGGCGATCTACTGAAAAAAGCCATATCCCTTATTTAAAAAAAGCTCATCAATAATACGGCGGATCTCCTGACTAGCTTAAGAGCAGCTTAAGAGCCAAATGGGATCATGACGTTGCGAGTCTGGACGACGAATAATGGCAGGAGGCGGTGGCTTCCCCTCGTGAGGTGGCCATCTCCTTTCGTCTTCGACTGGTCCAGTTAAAACTTCTTCATAGATCCTACTTCTCAGGGCCTTTCCTAGTTCACATGGGTTACATGCTCAATGGTGGCTGTGTACGACAATGTGGGCAGGAGGGTACATTTATTCACACACTCTGGGAGTGCGCAGTGGTCCAGAAATACTGGGAACAGGTGATACACCGAATGGATGATGCACTGGGGCAACAGATCCACTGTAACATTAAGCTAGCATTGTTGAATATCTGGGATCCTACCGATTTGAACTCCAGGGAGCGAATATGGGTCACGTTAGGCCTTATGGTTGCAAAAGGAATATTGTGCGACTGTGGAGGGCTCCGAACCCACCAAAAATAGTGGATTGGGTCAATGATATGGACTGGTGTATGGTGACAGAAAAATCCATCTATGAAGCCAAGGGATGCCGGAATAAGTGGATGCAAATATGGGGGCAATGGAACGTGTATAGGGGGGAGGATACCGCTGGGGGGACTTGACATTGCACGATGAATACTGTCAATTATATGTCGGGTGGGTGCACCACAAGGAACCATTTACTATGTAACTTATAAGTCTCAATTGTTTACCATTGTCTTACCTGTGCATCATGCCTTTCTTTTCAATAACAAATAGTTTATATACAAATAAAAAAAACTTTCTTTTCCGCATATTAGTTTTCATTGGAAAATGTAATCTAAGTTATCGTAGAAGACATGGTGGGATTAGGTAGGCTCTCATCATAAATTAGATACTATGTATACTGTTCAATGTATATTTTCTCATAATGTGCAATTGTTATGGTTACCTCTTACTTCATTTCTTAACCAAGTTGACAGTGATATTTCCAGTACAGTACCCATATTATCTGAACACTTCTTTCTTCCTTGATTAGTTTCTCTCTGTTCTTGTTTTATATATAAAGTGAAATTCTATGACTTTTTTGAGTTACTGTTTAGGTTATGAGGTGAAATTTGTATGGAAATGGTGCTACTTTAGAAGAGTGGTCAAGGGTCATAGTCCATTCTGTATCATGTTCATAATCTGGTGAGACTGAGATCTAAGTGTTGTGTGAAAGCTCCGTATATCCACCTAAATAAATGCCTCAACATCGCCCATCTTATATAGTGTCTGCAGGACAGCTGAGCTGAGTCAGAGGTTCATGTGTTTGTATGTTCTAGAGTATATGCAAGGCAAGTTTAATCTACTGATCAAGAAGGAATTCACTCTGCGGACGTCCTTATTCGTAAACTGATATGTCAAAGTCACACAAGGCTTCGTAGGCAAAATAAGTATTTTATATCACTTTGGACTGCCCTTGTTAAATACCATTGTCTGAAAAGTAGTACTCTTAATCGTTATTGTAGGTTTTGTAACTCATTGTTGCATTAGTGGGGCTTCGAAGTACTGTCACTTCATCCTTGGAAGGCACGTAGGTGCATGCATGTGGGCATAGTAAGAATGGAGGTTGGTGTGTGCCAATTTGGAGCGACATGTGCTGTTTCATAGGTAACTTAGGTGATGATCTGCTTTGGAATTTAAATATATATACATCAAAGTTATTATGACTGTTTCCCAGCTATACACTCAAACACCTACGTTCACGCTTATGCAGGATACCTCATCTTTGTACTGAATGACTCATTTATGTGTGCTAGCTACAAGTGATGTATTTATATAAAGAGCCATATATATTTAATTATTGTGTAATATATTTTAGTATACTGTATTGCTCATCAAGATAACTGAAGTAATAACTCCTAACTAAAGCTTAATTCAGGCAGCTGGCCATGTGACAGTGATTAGCCCTACTTTCTCAAGCGACTGAAGCAACACAGATATTATCAGCATTGGAGAACTAGATACCATGCCATGAACAACACAAAATGACTACATAACAAGCATATTTATCCATAATCGCAGCACAACAATTCTACAGAATCAAATATCTAAGACGGTCACCGACCCTTTAACCACTTGGATGCTAAGCCTATTTGCTCTTCTTCATGTAATTTCCATTGAAATCAATGGAAACTCCATGACGAGTTACCCTTGTCATTAGCACTGAAGGGGTTAAAGAAGCATCAGCATGAACTAGATTTACACAAATAGCCTAATGCCTCATTGGATTATGTGAATGGCTCTAACATCTAAACTGAGATTTATTGAATTAATATGTGCTTTCCAGAAACATTTCTTTGAAAGACAACAAAGCATGAAAGTTGGTCCAACACATGTGCCCACTGTTAGACAAGATCCCAAGGCTAGATTGAGAAGTAACAACAATTGTACATCTAGCCTACCAGAGAAAACTGAATGAAATTAATTTGAGAATTCTAAAACATGGTCATCAGGTCTAGCCTGCCAGTAGAACCACAAAGTGCTCACCCACTGGCATTTCAGAAATATTCTTACAATTAATGTCCGAGACATTTGTCCTATAATGTCCTGCATTCTCCTCAAATCACAGACAAAATTAACTGCACAAGTACGGTTAACTTTTTCTCTAGTAGCAAATAAATATTCATGATGATTCTATGAAAACAGTGGCGACACCCTATCCATTCAGTCCAATACAGGTTGCTAAATCTATACCCTCTAAAAGGCATTTTGTGAAAATTAAGACCTCACCATGGAAAAGGGTTAGGGCTATTTTGGGTTATCTTACAGTTTAGACTTAGGGTTGTGGTGATGTTGAAGATTGAGGAGATAGTGTTGGTAAGAATTTGGGCTAGGTAGGATTTGGGTTAGAGTAATGTTTATGTTTAAAGTTAAGGTTAAACCTAGAATTGGAGTTAGTATTAGGGTTGAGTTTAGAATTATGTTTAACAGTAGGATTAACCTCATGGTTCTGTTTAAGGTTGCGATTAGAGTTAGGATGTGAGTTAAATCCAAGGGAAGAGCTAAGGGTACAGCTAGGGCAGGGACTGATATCATGCTTTTTCATTTTAACATTGTTCATACTGGTTTCTTTTTCCTTATTAATGTGGTATCCGATGCATTTTATGTCCTATTGGATTCCCGATAATCACCTCTTGATAAAAGTATATAATTTTGCTTTATTTATTATCACAACAAGACTTTAGGAAAATCATTGCCAGAAAAAGTGAAACAAAATAATTTGAGTAACTAAAACAATTATGGTGAAGGTTTGTTTTATCTTATGAGAATGAGAGTGGGCAAGTAACTGTGTATCAGAAAATGGCTGAAAAAGTCTTTCATTAGCAGTTCCTCCTTTGTACATCTGATAGATGTTAGAATCATTCTATCAGCATTCTAACTGCATATCTTTATGATCTTTATAATTTAAAGGTCGGTTTAGAGGGGAGTTGGTGGGTTGCTATATTTGTTGTGTTGTGTACTCTTCCCCCGTCATGCTGTTGAGCGTTTAGACATATCCGTAATACTTTTTCTCAAAGTTTATTAATCAGTTACTGTTAACTACAACTGAAGGAAGCGCTTATATTCTCATGCATCAGCAAATATTTGTATGGCATAAAGAGAACCATGATGGGATTACAATATGGCAGGCTTCTTTTATATCACAATAATCATCTACAGTTTTTATTTATGCTTTCATGAAACTAATTTTTTCTGGCAAGATATGCAAATGACATAAATTAAACAATGTAACAGAGAACATAAAATGGCTTTATAAAGCACTTTATGGGTATTCAGCATCTGCACTTTTCCAAAAGTGATTTACAATTTCTGTTGATACTGTCTTTCACATTTACATTTCAAAAAACTACTAAACTTGCTGGAGATTGTGTTTACTTGTAGATGTATTAACTGGCACTTCAGGCCTGGGAGGAAAAGAATAAGGTTGTGTATTTGATATAAATACATTTAGGGATCCAATAATTTCACAAAGAGTGATAGAAGAGGAACTTTCTTTGAAGCTAATGTGGATTTTGATGGCAAAAAAACTCTATGCTCGTGCTATATATTTTGCGTAATTTCAAAATAATTGTATTTGCTAATGCAAGTGAATATCTGTTTTCCAGATAATTGAACTTATTTTTGCATTTTAGGCTAAAACCCAAAAATCAGATTCCACAATAAAAATACCGAACCTCAAATAATAACATTCAGTCTTATCACATCTCTTAAAGCAATGATAAACATAATGAGGCAAATCAATAGTTTATGGAGCTGGTGAATTATACAACAGAGGGCAACTGGTTTTCCTTTCCATTCTTTTCAAACTCTAGCAACATGTTTACTAGAATCAACTCCATTTGTTACCAATCTTTTATTGAAGAGGGCTTTGCCAGCGATAGTTCCAAATATAATTTTAGATCAGAAGATCAGAATGCTGGAATTCATATATCGTAGTTAAAGGCTTAACATATTCCTCTCACGGAAAACAGAGTTGATCTAAATTTAATAATTGGCTTTATTCATCAATCATTTAGAAACAGTTGTAGTTGTACTAACCTGTCTCAGCTTGGGCACTTTGGATACCTTTAAAGCTTCACCACAGGGCTGTTTTACATGGGAGTCTGCTTCTGCCAGCAAACCACATGCTAAATCAGTTGAGAACTGGACAAGAAAATATGAGATGTATATTTATACAGTGGACAACTGTTACCTCCAAAGTCTCTACACACTGAAATTTTGATTACATAAATAACTTAGGGAAGTTATTTATATATAGGAAAAAGTGGTCCATACAGGGAATAATCCACCAGTATAGATTCCTCTACTGTATTTACCCGTAGTTGATGACATTCCACTGGTGGATACTTCTTTGGATTTGACTTCTTCTATTAATCTGAGGAATTTATCTAACCTCTTAATTATTCTTTAATTATACATTAATTACTATAATGGTGGGAACCTATAAGGCCCAGTTCTGTTAGGCTTCCTAAAATAAAAAAGCCCTCAAGCAAAAGTAACAGATTACAGTTCCATTTTGCATATTGCAGTGTGGGGTCAGTTTTCATAACAGAATCTAAATGGTTATGATAACAAATTACCAAAAGCACGTTCATTCATTAAATAACTCTTCCACAGGTTTTAAACTACTCTTGGTTACAATGCGACAACGTTGATGCGATGCGATATATGCATGCTCGACGACCGTGCGGCAACTCGATGATCTTGTGAGCCACAATAGGCCCTGCGACACGCTTCTCCGGTGATGCTACGGTGACCTCTGCGGCACGCTTCTCCAATGATGCGACGCGCTTCTGTGATGCGATGGCGACTGTGAGAGGACTATGTTAAGCCTTTAACTACGATATATGAAATCCAGCAGTCTGATTGTCTGATCTAAAATTATATTTGGTACTATTGCTGACAAAGCCTTCTTCAATAAAAGATTGGTAACAAATGAAGTTGATTCTAGAAACATGTTGCTAGAGCTTGAAAATAATGGCAGTGGCGATGTGACGGCAACTGCTGTGGCGGCGACACGCTTCTTGTCGTTGAGTCGCGCTTCCAGCTCCTAGCGACAAGCAGTCTCACAGAAGGCCCAGCACAACAGAAGGCACTTCAATCCCCAGCAAGGGATTCAGAGGGGAGCTGGTTGGTGAAGTCTTGTATCCCTGAGACTTCAGACAGGAGCCAAGCTCAAGTTCAAGCCCTTGGAGATTGTTCTTCAAGTTGATGAAAAGCACACTCAGTCCTCTTCTCTTTTCTTTGGCAATGATACAACCACTGCAGGCCAGCCCCCAAACACACAGCACAGGGGTAGTCTCCTCCTTCAGCTTCCTGGTTCTTCTCCTCAGCAAAGGTGTGTCTTGATTCCCAGAGGCGATCTAAAGTTCTGGGGTCTGGGTCCCCCCTTTTATACACCAAATTCCTTTGTCTCTGAAGGCACAGAGTGTCTGTGCCTAGTCCAAACCAGTTCTGTGCAGTCCTGGAGCACTTTGTTTACAGGACTCCTTCTTTCCTTTGGCAGTGTGGGTCAGGGTCATCAGACACACCACATGAGGTGGAGCCAGCATTGTGGAAGGCATGCACAACCCTATTCAGGGCCTGGTGCAACTCCTCTTACCACTCTACATGCAGATAGGTCTATTCAGCCCTGTGCTGACTTACCCTGTCTCCTGGAGCCCCCCAGCCCCTGTCACTCACAAACTAGACAAGGAATACACAACCTAGCAGAGGCAGGCTTACATAGTTAGGCAAGAAAATACCTACTTTCTAAAAGTGGTATTTTCAAACACAGAATGTTAAAACCAACTTCACTAAAAGATGTATTTCATCATTCTGAGTTCAGGCATACTAAACTTGAATTTCTACCTAGTTCCCTGAGCCAGTTAGGATTATAAGATGTTATAATCAAACTGCCCATTCTGGCCTATGGGGAACAGGTAGCCCTTCAATACTGAAAAACTAAAATGGCTGTATTTCACTATCAGGACATGCCACACACATCAGGGCATGTCCTACCTTTTACCTACAATCCACCCTGCCCTTGGGCCTACCTTAGGGGTGAATAATATGTAGAAAAGGAAGGTTTAGGGACTGCCAAGAGGTTGCACTTGCCAAGTCAACATGGCAGTACCAGACTGCACAGGCTCTGTAATGGCAGGCCTGAGACACACTTGACAAGCTTCTCCGGTGGGTGGCACAATCAGTGGTGCAAGCCTACCAGCAGCATTGCACTGTACTAGGGTCTGACAAGTAAACCAAACAAGCCAATCATGGAGTCACTAATCTATACATCAATTTACCATAGGGAGCACTTGCACTGTGGCACTGAATAGCAGTTGCGCAGTGTCCAAAAGCATCTAAAGCTAGCAAAAACATTAGAGGCAACAGCAAAAAATGGAAGGGAGACCCGGGCCAATGGTGCCAGGTCTAACAATCACCCATAAGATTCTTCAAAATATATTATTGGACTCAATGTTACCCCCTCACATTAGGTAAAAGGGGTACCTTAAAACCTGCCATGTCATTCCACCAGGTCAGTGGAGGTATTGGAACTCTCTCAATTGGCAGGGGACCATCTTCCCTATCAGCCATGTAAAAATATTCAGACTAGTCCACATTTCAGGATGCGGCAACTAGAATAGGGTGATGATGGCATGGTTGTGTCATGGCAGAGCATCCTGCTATAAATGCAGCCTCTGAACCTTCATCCCACTGGGAAAATGCCAGTATGGCAATGGCCAGTTGACCCCTAGGTAAGGGAACCATGCATTTCAGAAGGTTGAGACACTATGAATTTATTGTGGTGCTTCCGTCTGCCAAACTGTAGATAACCAATATACTCCCTTTATGACATATTACAGCCAATTGATCAGTTGGTAATACCAGACTATGCTATTGTGCCTTCCAATATTTTGAGACATAAATGCATTTTTCTAATAACAACCAGAGGAAACTATACTTTAGGTCAATCCTATTTATGTGGCGATCTTGGGGAATAGGGAAGACTCTGGAATACTCAGTTTGGTGTAACACAAATATTTTAATCATGCACTGGTGAGATGACCCAAGAGTATTTAAAGAGGTATGGTAGAAGCTAGGTCAAGCCAAACGGAGTGTTTATTTACAGTTATTTTGTTTAACCCTTTTGCTGCTAGGTCGTTTCCCCCATGATAAACTTTTTTTTAGCTATTTGGAGTAGCTCACGCTTAGGCCCCTATAACTTTTTGTCCACAGAAGGTATCCATGCCAAATTTGCAATCTTTTTTTCCAACATCTTGGGGATTCTAAAGGTATACAGGGTTTGTGGATTTCCCTGGAGGGGACCCAGAAATTAGCAAAAATACACCTAAATTGAGTTTGATTTTTGGGGAACAACTGCTGCAGAAGAAAGCATCTGTTTTTATTCCTGTAAATGAAGGGTTTAAGGGGCTAAAATCACCATCTTCCCAGCTTTCCGGAACAGGCAGACATAAATCAATTAATCAATCAGGGGGTCTTGGGGGCGTGGAAGGAGATTTGTTTGTTGAGGTATTGGGGTCCAGAGTTATGGAGGGCTTTGTAGGCGTGTGTGAGCAGTTTGATGGTTAGTCTTCTTTTGATGAGGAGCCAATGGATGTCATGGGGGTATTGGCTGATGTGGTCATGTCGTGGAATGTCGAGGATCAGTCTGGCTGTGGCGTTCTGGATGGTCTGGAGTTTGTGGAGGAGTGTTTTGTTGATTCTGGCGTAGAAGGTGTTTCCGTAGTCCAGTCTGCTGGTGATGAGTGTGTGGGTGACGGTTTTCCTGGCATCGGGGGGAATCCATTTGAAGGTCTTGCGAAGTATGCAGAGGCTGTTGGAGCTAGTGGAGGACACAGCATTGATCTGGTGGTTCATGTGAGGGAGGAGTGGAGTATGATACTGAGGTTGCGAGCGTTGTCTGTACGGGTGGGTGGGTTTCCAAGGGCATGGGGCCACCAGGTGTTTTCTCCGAGTTGAGCTTCAGGCAGCTGCTGCTCATCCAGGTTGCAACATCTTTCATCCCTTCTTGGAAGAGGCGTCTGCTGATGTCGGTTCCTTAGTGAGGGCGAGGATGAGCTGGGTGTCTGGATCACTCATATCCCCTCCCTCCTTTCGGGAGCGGCCTCGGTGAAAAAAGCGATGCCCTTCGCGGGTGGACCGAGGGGTGGTTGCTGGCAGATGTGAGGTGCCTCAAAAACCTGAACAGCCGTGGATTTTCCTATTAAACACCACCCCACATGCTTCACACTAGGCTGGATAGGGTGTTTTGTTCTGACACTCTTACAGCCAAGATTGCGCATGCCACGCACCTAGGGAAGACTTTCTCAGACCATAACCCTCTCGAGATTACAATATCCTGGAGAATAGTGCCCACAACAGTTCCCCCTTGGAGGCTGCGTCCTCAGCTACTGGAGGATGCCGCTTTCCACTGCGTAATGGCTACAACCATTAGCAACTTTTTTACCGGGAATGCTGGCTCGGCATCCTCACCACTAATAGAATGGGAGGCGTTTAAGACTGTTATATGTGGGGTTGCCATTAGTACCACTGTGGGTACCCGACAGGAGATCCTTAACAGCCTTAAGGCAGTAGAAAGCACGCTCAGCAGACTAGAACAAGATGTGGTGACCAGCACTTCTAGGAGGGATGAGTTACAGGAGGCGCACATTAAACATGCAGAACTTCTGGAGCGCTTACGCATAATCGACCACCTATCCTACACCCAGCTACAACATGCAGAGGCTGACAAGTCCGGTGCACTCCTCGCACGATTACTGCATGAGACGCCATCCCATACCACTATACACAAGGTAGTCTCACCTAATGGCACGGCAGCGACTATGGAGGTAGACATTAATGATGCTTTCTGTGAGTATTATGAAACGATGTACAGGGCACCAGCTGGAGTGAAGGGGGAGACATTGGAGGCATTTCTGGACAATCTTTGCTATCCCCAGTTATCCCCAGAGGACTGAGAGACTCTAGATGGCCCCATCACTAAAACTAAAATTAAAGAAGCCATTCGGGCTCTCCCACGCAACAAAGTAACAGGTTTAGATGGCCTTCCAATTGAATTTTATGACACCTTCTGAGACCAGTTAGTCCCTCAATTGGACAGTTTGTACTGTTCAACTATGGAATCAGGCGCCCTGTGCCCTACCACAAGGCAGGCCCTAGTCACTTCCCCCTTCAAACCAGACAGGGATCCTGCAGACATCTCGGGCTAACGGCACTATCGCTGCTAAATACCAAATACAAAATTTCAAGCAACATCCTGGCCCATCAACTGCTCCCGTATCTGCAGCAACTTATACATACGAACCAATGGCGCTTTGTCCCAGCGCGCAGCACATCTTTGAGCATCAGGCGCTTCTACCACATCATGGAAGACACCCCTGTAGAACTTCTTGGGGCAGGCTGTATTTCCCTGGATCTATGCCAGGCATTCGATACTCTTAACTGGAAATAAATGTTATTCTCCCGTAGTAAGTTCGCGACACAAGCTCTGGCCCGAGGCACCCTTTATACACTACTGTTACCTCAGGGTCAGATTCCATTCACAGCTCCACTTCATCTCCGGATTGCCCTAACCTATTGGAGACGAGCGTTACAGTACACGAGGCAACGGGCCACATATGACCCCAATACCCCACTGCTCAGGATTCCCATGCATGCTGTGCTGGTAACTGTTCAGAGCATAGGTCACCGGGGGGAAAGGGGAGTATCCACTGTGGGGGTGATGTTTAGGGATGGCACAATGATGGACCATGAGAATTTTGCTCAGGAGCAAGGGGTCCCGAGATCTCTTTTTATACTACATGCAGTCTTCAGCAAATATGTAAATAAACACTGGGCCCCGGGTGGAGTGGAACCCCCTAATCACAAGCTAGTCCACGCTTTGTACCTGTTGGGAGAGGATTGTCACCTGGTGAGGTGGCTTTACAGAGGCGTTCGTGCACACGCAGTGGTTTCCCTCACGACACTCAGAGGATAATGGGCCAGAGACCTTGGGAAAGACTTATCAGACAGGGCCTGGGCCATTGTCCTTGAGTACCCCAAGAGGGTCCAGCAATGCTAAATTTAAGTTCATACAGTATATGATCTTGCACTGGGCCTATCTCACACTGCACTGCTTAAACTGCATTTACCCTGAGGCGTGGGAGATGCCATGGGGACAACGCTGACTTATTACACATGACATGGGCGTGCCCGCGGCTGCCTGGCTTTTGGGCAGGGGTTGCTGCTACACTGAGGGGTGTGACTGGGACCCATAGCTGGGACACTGCAGAGCGATGCATGCTGGGGTTGTACCGTCGTACTAAGACACAGAAGGTGCAGCTCCAGTTTGCGGACTTGGCCTTAATCATAGCGAAACGTTCTATCACCATGAGATTGAAGTCAGCCTTGCCCCAACGTTGTGGGGGTGGCATTAAGAGTTAATACGATGGAGAGAAGCAGAAAGTGCTACTATCCGCAGGGAGGAGTACAAGGGATTATGGAAACAGCCGATATCCATGGAATGGGACATGATGCTGGAGTGCCTTAAAGCCATTGACCCCTTCACATTAAAACTTGCCTCAGAACTTGGCCCCACATCTGACTCGTGGCCTCAGACAGCCTTGTGATGCACACGATAGGCAAGGAATGTTCAAGGGCTCTGCTGCTGCCTCTACAAGGAGAATACACTTAACCAGAGCCGGACCCCAGGCAGAGTAGCCCAAATTGAGGTGAGCCAGATAGGGGAAGGGGAGGGAGGGTTGGGGTAGTTTGAGATTACTGCTGTTACTGTTTTACATTCTGCATCTGCTATGCAGCAAAGATTGTGTACTAGACTATATTGGAAGAATAATCCACAGAATGTAAGAAGAATCGTATCAGGTGCTATGTTCTGAGAAAATCAATCAAATATGTGTTTTTTTTTATCGTTTTATTGCCCAACCACACTTTTGTTTTGGCACAGGGTGCGGTCTCAAATCATAAAGATTTTTAACTTGATTTACTCTTTTAATATTCTTTATATTTTCTTAGGAACATTGACTAATTCTCTTATTCCATCGTTTCCTAAAGATAAATTATTAGATATTTTATTAACACCTGCTTTTCCAACACTGGAAGCCGCTACCGTTGACTCTTTTGGGGCGCGCTGGCCTGTTTAAGATGATGTCCCTTCCTAGACTTTTATATGCGCTGCAGAACACCCCGCTCCCAGTCACCGCCTCGTACTTCAGGGACCTCAACGGTATTGTTTGAGATCTGCTGTGAGAGGGTAAACCTCCCCATATCGCAACACACAAGCTCACACTGGGATGGTATAATGGTGGTATTGGGCTCCCGGATATCAAAAGGTATTACTGGGCCTCGCAATTCGTAGCTATTAATCAATGCCCATATGAACCACAGGAGGACCCGGCCTTTCAAATGCATAGGTGGCTCCTCCCGGGGGGGGGGCTCGAGGGCACGCTATACGCTCGAGCTCTGAGGCTTGTTTTGACCGCCCCGACCAGGCACGCAGTGCATGTATGGAGGGCGGCCACCAAGAGTCTGGGATGGGAGGGCAAACTCATGCAAGCTACCCCACTCTGGCACTGTGAACAATTGGGTAGATTGATCCATTCGAAGGGCTTCAATAGATGGGACCTTATTGGATTTATGGAAATCGGGCGAGGTGGTTCCCTTTTCCTGACTGCAGCAGGTGTACGAACTTGCCCAATCCGAATATTTTAGATATCTTCAAATCAGACATGCCCTGCTCGCAGTTCTCCCCAGGGGTGAAGCCTTCCCTGAATCCTCCCCACTTGAAGACAGGATATTAGATGGCGATCTACTGAAAAAAGCCATATCCCTTATTTATAAAAAGCTCATCAATAATACGGCAGATCTCTTGACTAGCTTAAGAGCAGCTTAAGAGCCAAATGGGATCATGACGTTGCGAGTCTGGCCGACGAAGAATGGCAGGAGGCGGTGGCTTCCCCTCATGAGGTGGCCATCCCCTTTCGTCTCCGACTGGTCCAGTTAAAACTTCTTCATAGATCCTACCTCTCAGGGCCTTTCCTAGTTCACATGGGTTACACGCTCAATGGTGGCTGTGTACGACAATGTGGGCAGGAGGGTACATTTATTCACACACTCTGGGAGTGCGCAGTGGTCAAGATATACTGGGATCAGGTGGTACACCGAATGGAGGAAGCACTGGGGCAACAGTTCCCACTGTAACATTAAGCTAGCATTGTTGAATATCTGGGATCCTACCGATTTGAACTCCAGGGAGCGAATATGGGTCACGTTAGACCTTATGGTTGCAAAAGGAATATTGTGCGACTGTGGAGGGCTCCGAACCCACCAAAAATAGTGGATTGGGTCAATGATATGGACTGGTGTATGGTGACAGAAAAATCCATCTATGAAGCCAAGGGATGCCGGAATAAGTGGATGCAAATATGGGGGCAATGGAACGTGTATAGGGGAGAGGATACCGCTGGGGGGACTTGACATTGCACGGTGAATACTGTCAATTATATGTCGGGTGGGTGCACCACAAAGAACTATTTACTATGTAACTTATAAGTCTAAATTGTTTACCATTGTCTTACCTGTGCATCATGCCTTTCTTTTCAATAAAAAATAGTTTATATACAAATAAAAAAAACTTTCTATTCCGCATATTAGTTTTCATTGGAAAACGTACTCTAAGTTATCGTAGAAGACATGGTGGGATTAGGTAGGCTCTCATCATAAATTAGATACATTGTATACTGTGCAATGTATATTTTCTCATAATGTGCAATTGTTATGGTTACCTCTTACTTCATTTCTTAACCAAGTTGACAGTGATATTTCCAGTACAGTACCCATATTATCTGAACACTTCTTTCTTCCTTGATTAGTTTCTCGCTGTTCTTCTTTTATATATAATGTGAAATTCTATTACTTTTTTTGAGTTACTGTTTAGGTTATGAGGCGAAATTTGTATGGAAATGGTGCTACTCGTTGCCATTATTTTTATGCTATAATATATGATGTCCCCCCTTTACTCCTTTGTATTCTTTCCCTTGTTACCCTTCATTTTCTCCTTTCCTTCCTTATAAAATTATAAAGACTTTAGGGGCTGTTTCTAAAGCTTTTAATACAGCATGTCCATTGATGTGTCATTATTATTAGATTCAGTTGTATTGGTTTTGCTGTATACACTGGATTAAATAAAGTATTTTAAACACAGATAGCTAATTTGTGGAGGAGAGCTAGCATGGTGACGCAAGTTGGCTGATTGTTTATAACTGCTGTGCTTCCTACTCTCATTACCTCTACTGATGTATCCCTTCCATACCCTTCTTAATATAATTCAATGATCACTTCTGGTCGTGAATGGTTGATAAGTAATATATACTTTCGATGAAATAGTGATTAAGGTGATGTAGTGAACACAATATTCTCCATAGTCTTTGAGGTACGAAGTGTGCCCTGTTATGTATGTGGAACTAGATCAACGTAATTTACACATTACGCAATACTTTAGAAGAGTGGTAAAGGGTCATAGTCCATTCTGTATCATGTTCATAATCTGGTGTGACTGAGATCTAAGTGTTGTGTGAAAGCTCCGTATATCCACCTAATTAAATGCCTCAACATCGCCCATCTTATATAGTGTCTGCAGGATAGCTGAGCTGAGTCAGAGGTTCATGTGCTTGTATGTTCTAGAGTATATGCAAGGCAAGTCTAATCTACTGATCAAGAAGGAATTCACTCTGCGGACGTCCTTATTCGTGTACTGATATGTCAAAGTCACACAAGGCTTCGTAGGCAAAATAAGTATTTTATATCACTTTGGACTGCCCTTGTTAAATACCATTGTCTGAAAAGTAGTACTCTTAATCGTTATTGTAAGTTTTGTAACTCATTGTTGCATTAGTGGGGCCTCGAAGTACTGTCACTTCATCCTTGGAAGGCACGTAGGTGCATGCATGTGGGCATAGTAAGAATGGAGGTTGGTTGGTGTGTGCCAATTTGGAGCGACATGTGCTGTTTCATAGGTAACTTAGGTGATGATCTGCTTTGGAATTTAAATATATATACATCAAAGTTATTATGACTGTTTCCCAGCTATACACTCAAACACCTACGTTCACGCTTATGCAGGATACCTCATCTGTGTACTGAGTGACTCATTTCTGTGTGCTAGCTACAAGTGATTTATTTATATAAAGGGCCATATATATTTAATTATTGTGTAATATATTTTAGTATACTGTATTGCTCATCACGATAACTGAAGTAAGAACTCCTAACTAAAGCTTAATTCGGGCAGCTGGCCATGTGACAGTGATTAGCCCTACTTTCTCAAGCGACTGAAGCAACACAGATATTATCAGCATTGGAGAACTAGATACCATGCCATGAACAACACAAAATGACTACATAACAAGCATATTTATCCATAATCGCAGCACAACAATTCTACAGAATCAAATATCTAAGACGGTCTACGACCCTTTAAAGAAGCATCAGCATGAACTCGATTTACACAAATAGCCTAATGCCTCATTGGATTATGTGAATGGTTCTAACATCTAAACTGAGATTTATTGAATTAATATGTGCTTTCCAGAAACATTTCTTTGAAAGACAACAAAGCATGATAGTTGGTCCAACACATGTGCCCACTGTTAGACAAGATCCCAAGGCTAGATTGAGAAGTAACAACAATTGTACATCTAGCCTACCAGAGAAAACTGAATGAAATTATTTTGAGAATTCTAAAACATGGTCATCAGGCCTAGCCTGCCAGTAGAACCACAAAGTGCTCACCCACTGGCATTTCAGAAATATTCTTACAATTAATGTCCGACACATTTGTCCTATAATGTCCTGCATTCTCCTCAAATCACAGACAAAATTAACTGCACAAGTACGGTTAACTTTTTCTCTAGTAGCAAATAAATATTCATGATGATTCTATGAAAACAGTAGCGACACCCTATCCATTCAGTCCAATACAGGTTGCTAAATCTATACCCTCTAAAAGGCATTTTGTGAAAATTAAGACCTCACCATGGAAAAGGGTTAGGGCTATTTTGGGTTATCTTACAGTTTAGACTTAGGGTTGTGGTGATGTTTAAGATTGAGGAGATAGTGTTGGTAAGAATTTGGGCTAGGTAGGATTTGGGTTAGAGTAATGTTTATGTTTAAAGTTAAGGTTAAACCTAGAATTGGAGTTAGTATTAGGGTTGTGTTTAGAATTATGTTTAACACTAGGATTAACCTCATGGTTCTGTTTAAGGTTGCGATTAGAGTTAGGATGTGAGTTAAATCCTAGGGAAGAGCTAAGGGTACAGCTAGGGCAGGGACTGATATCATGCTTTTTCATTTTAACATTGTTCGTACTGGTTTCTTTTTCATTATCAATGTGGTATCCGATGCATTTTATGTCCGATTGGATTCCCGATAATCACCTCTTGATAAATGTATATAATTTTTGCTTTATTTATTATCACAACAAGACTTTAGGAAAATGATTGTCAGAAAAAGTGAAACTAAATAATTTGAGTAACTAAAACAATTATGGTGTAGGTTTGTTGTATCTTATGAGAATGAGAGTGGGCAAGTAACTGTGTATCAGAAAATGGCTGAAAAAGTCTTTCATTAGCAGTTCCTTCTTTGTACATCTGATAGATGTTAGAGAGAATCATTCTATCAGCATTCTAACTGCATATCTTTATGATCTTTATAATTTAAAGGTCGGTTTAGAGGGGAGTTGGTGGGTTGCTATATTTGTGGTGTTGTGTACTCTTCCCCCGTCATGCTGTTGAGCGTTTAGACATATCCGTAATACTTTTTCTCAAAGTTTATTAATCAGTTACTGTTAACTACAACTGAAGGAAGCACTTATATTCTCATGCATCATCAAATATTTGTATGGCATAAAGAGAACCATGATAGGATTACAATATGGCAGGCTTCTTTTATATTATCAAATCATCTACAGTTTTTATTTATGCTTTCATTAAACTAATTTTTTCTGGCGAGATATGCAAATGACATATTATAAACAATGTAACAGAGAACATAAAATGGCTTTATAAAGCACTTTATGGGTATTCAGCATCTGCACTTTTCCAAAAGTGATTTACAATTTCTGTTGATACTGTCTTTCACATTTACATTTCAAAAAACTACTAAACTTGCTGGAGATTGTGTTTACTTGTAGATGTATTAACTGGCACTTCAGGCCTGGGAGGAAAAGAATAAGGTTGTTTATTTGATATAAATACATTTAGGGATCCAATCATTTCACAAAGAGTGATAGAAGAGGAACTTTCTTTGAAGCTAATGTGGATTTTCATGGCCATAAAAACTCTTTGCTCATTCTATATATTCTGCGTAATTTCAAAATAATTGTATTTGCTAATGCAAGTGGATATCTGTTTTTCAGATAATTGAACTTATTTTTGCCTTTTAGGCTAAAGCCCAAAAATCAGATTCCACAATAAAAATAGTGAACCTCAAATAATAACATTCAGCCTTATCACATCTCTTAAAGCAATGATAAACATAATGAGGCAAATCAATAGTTTATGGAGCTGGTGAATTATACAACAGAGGGCAACTGGTTTTCCTTTCCATTCTTTTCAAACTCTAGCAACATGTTTACTAGAATCAACTCCATTTGTTATCAATCTTTTATTGAAGAGGGCTTTGCCAGCGATAGTTCCAAATATAATTTTAGATCAGACGATCAGAATGCTGGAATTCATATATCGTAGTTGTAATGGTGGGGGGGCAGGGGACCAGGGTCCTTGGTGCTGGTCGCGGTCAGGTCGCGGACGGGCACAGTTGGATTTGCCTTGGTCACGGCTGCACAGTGGCTGCCATTAGGTAGGGGGAGGGGGAGCAGCTGGAAGGCGGGAGCAGGAACATACTGGGAGGAGGGGCCGCAGGGGCAGCAGCGGCTGGAAAAAAGACTATAAAACAGAGGCAAACAAAGAAAAAGGCAATAAAGGGGGAAAAAAGCACAAGAAAAAAGGCAAAACCAGAAATGGCTGACACCCTCAGAGAGGACTAGCAAAACAGCAGGCTCTTCTACCGGACCAGCAGGGTGGAGGAGGGAATCAAACACCTACCTGGATCACCAGAAGGCGCTGGGGGCAGTGCCTTAACAATGGAGCCGCGCAAGGGCAGGGCAGTTACCCTGACCAGGAGGGTCAGAGGTCTTGCTCTTCTTGGCGAGCAGCGGCCGCCATTAATTAGAGGTCAGGGGAGGGTGAGCAGCTGGGAGGCGGGAGTGAGAACACGCTGGGGGGAGGGCCATCTTGTATATTGTGGATGGCATTCCCTCATTAACCTTGGTCAGTGAGCTGTACCATTACTGATAATTGCAGTGATTCTCTCAATACATAGGCTGTATTCATTCCTCTTCCAATTCAGATAAGTATATAACTGAACAACATCCCTAATCCTGTTACTATTCCATTCACAAGGATATTAGATCGAATTCTTTCAGAATCTAGGATTCTGAATAGTGGAATACAGCTGATGTCTGCAATGGAGTGGAGCTTCCTAAGTCAAATCATACATGTAGTAACTAACGTTGCAAATTTAAGTTGCTAGCAGTATTTCACATTAATGTTAATGTAATAGTCAATTGTATTTATATAGTGCTTACTACTCCTGACAACGCATTAGAGTGTTTTTTGGCAAGTAGCAAGCTAATCCGGAACCCAAGGTTAGAGGTAAATTGGTAGTAGATCCGGTATATATTATTCCTTTTCCTTGTAGGATTAGCTGTATTATGCTTGTACTCACTTGATCTCATGCATTTGCTCTAGTGTTTTGAATAGGGAAAAATTGCTTGAAATGGATTAGTAAAGGGAAGATGTGAGATGTTATTGGGAGTGGTGGGCGTATGTGCTTTTGAGTGGTATGAGTAGCTAGAGAGGAGAAAGGACTATGGAAGCCCACTGTAGACTGACATTTTTAAGATGGGTCAAAGAGTGAAGGGACACACAAACATACCTACAAACATCAACACATTATACATAGTCATCTCTCTATACAAAGCATAAACCCAAACATGCATGTAATAATATTTATATGGCCAGCCATACATACATATGTAGTGCATAAATATACATACACTATTACATAAATTTTTGTATTTATTGTTTTTTAAAGATATGTATATATTATACTGTGTGTTCCCTTGTATCTGTACAAAGCGGATGTATGACGTTACGACGCATACTTTTACAACGCCTACCTTTACAACGCAATTTTTACAACGCAGGATCCACTACAACGAATGTCTTTACAACGCATTTTTTTACATCGCAGGTACCTTTACAACGCATACCATTACAACGTAAGTATTGGTAAGTATATCATTTTTTTTAAATGTAATTAATTTAAATTAATATATTTTAATTTAATTTAATTGTAATTTTAGTTAAAAAATGTTTTATAAATATATATTTTTTTTATTAAATAATTTATGTGTTTTAAAATAATGGGTGTAATAGTAGGGTAAGTGCTGGATAGTGTAGGGGTAAAAATTACTATTCTAACTCCAGGGGGGTGAAATAGTAGGGTAAGTGCTGGATAGTGTAGGGGTAAAAATTACTATTCTAACTCCAGGGGGGGGAAATAGTAGGGTAAGTGCTGGATAGTGTAGGGGTAAACATTACTATTCTAACTCCAGGGGGGTGTAATAGTAGGGTAAGTGCTGGATAGTGTAGGGGTAAAAATTACTATTCTAACTCCAGGGGGGTGAAATAGTAGGGTAAGTGTTGGATAGTGTAGAATTAAAAATATTAATTAATAATAAAATTACATAAATTATTTTTTTAAAATAAATAATAATTTTATTTTTTAATATTATAATTAATTAATATTTATTTATTTGTTATAAAAAAAGAAATCAAATTTTTAATATAATTATATACTTACCAATACTTACGTTGTAATGGCATGCGTTGTAAAGGTACCTGCGATGTAAAAACATGCGTTGTAAAAACATTCGTTTTAATGGATCCTGCGTTGTAACAGTTGCGTTGTAAAAGTAGTTTATCGTAAAAGTTGCGTTGTAACGGTTGTATACCGTACAAAGCTGAATGTCTCTGAAGAGCTGTAATGACAGGAAAACATGTGTCAGGGGTTGCTCCAAAGCTGTAATACTGTGTCTGGATTGGTAAAAGGCTTTTGTCATTTTACAGCTTGGAGTGGATGGCACCAGCTAATCCTATGCTCAAAGACTTTGATGTATAAATGGCAAAATAGTTTGTCCCTTTCTTGCTCGGTGTGGATAGCACCGTGCTAATCTTATGCTTAAAGCACACAGCATCATCGACCCACATGAAGTGGCGGAGCACGCCCACAGAAGGTTTCCGTGCAAAATGATTTGGTATAATGCACTCTCAGGACTAGATAAAGATAATTGCAGGAATCTGTTTATTTTCACTTTACCCATTTTAGCTGCCCTGCAGCCTTGATCACATGTGAATTAAACACCAAGCATGTGCAATGTAAGCATAATGTCAATAACATCAACAATGGGCTCACAGAGCTACTTCTGTTTCAGCCATTTTGTAGTGTGTTTAAACATAATTGTATACATACTGTGGACCGAACATCAGACATCATTAGTGTCTCTCTTCCAGCCTGATACAGTTCTGTATAAACAGTACATAAAATGCATATGTCATCGTCAAACACATAGGTACAAAACATGAGCTGTACTGTGAACATCCACCAGTCAATGTTATAACATGTCTGATAGACAAAAAGGAAGTAAGGAAAAACTGAGGAGATTAGAAAGAAGAGGGAGTGGCAGAATGTAAACCCATTATGCCCTCTAAGGTAATTACAAATCATGGATAAAATTGAAGATATAATTACTCCCATCACAACAGAACCTGCAAGACTGGGAACATCTGAAAAAGTATAACGTTCTGGCATAGTGCAGTTGTTCTTGCTGTCTAGAAAGGTGGAAATGTATGGCCAGTGCCCCAGTGATGAACTGACTCCCATACTACTCGTTGGCAACCTGAGCCAAATAATATCCTTCTGAGGGAACCAACCCCAGTATATGTCAAAAGGGAAACCCTCACTTGTCCCAAGGACAAAAGTTCTAAACCCCACAGAAAAATTACTCTCCCAAAAATGAATGTCCTTCTGCAGTGCAGCAGATTAATATTAGAGCTCTGAGTCCAAACATTGAAGAATGAGACAAAGATGATAAATGTCTTATCTGAAGGTGCATCACCCGTATGTGTCTTCGAATAAAAGGGTAGGGAACCCGTGCAGGTGTAACCACAACAGCCAGGTGGGCCCCTTCCTTTCCTCCTGTAACTAAAACAAAATATTTAACAGAATGCGATAAAAGTTAAAATCACACAATAACATACACACTTACTACTATACATATCAACAATGTCTCCTTGGAAGGCATCCTAGGATGAAGAGGTACATGTCTCAACTACAAAAATAATAAGATTGGCGGGGGGGGGGGGGGGGTAGTAAGTATGAATGAAAAGTGCTATTCTGTCTGCAAGTTGATCCCTAGTTCTTCCTTCTGGTTCAACTCTCCCAGGCCCTTAGTCTGAGGGTCAATGATGTATTTTGATTCCATCTTTCTCAGCTTAAGAACCCTATTGCCACCTCTTGATGTATTTGTTATCTGCTCAATAACAAAGTAGGAGAGAAGGGAACTGTCTGAGAAGGGTTTGTGTTGGAAATGACGTCCTACAGGTTAATGAGGGTCTTTGTTGGTAATGGCCCTTATGTGTTCCAATGACCTTTTCTTTGCCATCAATGTGGTACTGTCAACGTACCAAACCTTGCAGGGACATTCCAAAATATATATGACTAATATCGAACTGCATGTAAGAAACTGGGTAATGGGTTTCAAAATATTCTGCGTGGTGAATTCCTTCCGCATTTAACTATTTCTACATACTTTGCAAATAGCCTTATTTTTTTAATGCATGGAATGATTATGTGTATTTACTTATTATTTTGTTTTACAGATCGTTCTGGAAGACATCTGTACAAAAATGCAGAGGAGCTAGGATACATTTCATTTTTTATTTATAAGTGTTTTTCACAATATGTCTAAGCCCACTGGGACTTAATGATTGACTATTATTTTGTTTAAGTATATTGTATTTTGTTTAGTATAGTGGGTGGCTCTTGATACTGTGTACAGGGTATTCTTTGGTACATGAGTACTAGAAATCAAGTGGAGATATTATAGTTTGTGCAGGAAATAATTGCCGAAAAGGGCTGAACATTTGGTACAATGATGGACTTGGCTATTCCCACACAGAGAAAGATATCTGGTTTCCGAAGTACACTAATTTTTACAATTAGGTATTGTACATGGGTATTTTTTTCAACAAATAATTTTTGTGATGAGATGGAAAACAGTATAGTCAAGGGAATGCCCTGTGTTAATTTACAATGGAGTTTTTCAAGCAATTGTAACCATGAAACATTATAAGAGTATTTGCATGCTCTAAGATGGTCGTCACACAATATGTGAGTCGTGGTTTAGCCACTAGTCCACTTTCACTGTTCTTTAATTACATTACATAATGGTTGTAGGTGCTTCAGTTAGAAGTCGTGAACAATGCTCAGCGAGAGCCGAAACATGTAGACATTTTGTCTGTAAATTGGGATTAATAAATAGATGAACCCCATCATGTGGAGTACCGTCCTTCGTGTGGGGAGTACGGAGTGTTAAGAATATATATATATATATATATATATATATATATATATATATATATATATATATATATATATATATATATATATATTACCTACTAGGGGTCACCACTAGGTAGTTATAGTTAGGACCTATTTTCCATAGGAAATCCGCAACATTCTATTTGGAATAACTTTGGCACCGGTTGATGAATCTTCGCGAAATGTTCAAAACTTAGTCAGCTCAGGTCCGCTCCTTTCCTGAAAGTTTGGGGGTGATTGGTGAAGCGGGGGCCAAGAAAAAAGGGGGTGTCCCAAAACGCCTTTTCCCCATGCAATTTCCCATAGGACCTTTAGCCACAGCTACAGCCCGAACTGCTGAATGGAATTATGCCAAATTTGGCAAAGAGGTAGTCCTCAGTTCAGACTTGTGCCTTTTGCTTAAATGGTGTCAATCTGTTCAGTAGTTACTGAGAAAATTACAGTTAAATGCATTTATATATCTATGAGCGCGGTGGATCCGCGCATCCTGAGCGAACCATGAGCGCACTGTAAGCGCATCCTTCCGATCACGCGCTGAATGCTAATTGGCTGTCAAGTGGTTGTCAACATTCAAAACCAGGAACTGTTGGCAGCCATTTTGTGCCTCGGTAGAAGCGAGGCTGAAGAAGTCAGTGGAATATGTGTGCAAAATGTAGAAAGGGGGCAGGGTAGAAATACTTTTACCCTGTAGACCTGCTTAGGGGGTCCCAGAAGCACCCCAGGGCCCACATTTATTTAATTTTTTTAAAAGACCAGGCAGGTGCGTGTAGGGTGCGCGAACTCTGCCGTAAAAAAAAACAACTAAAACTGAGCTTTTTTTATAGTTAGCCCCCGGGGGGGGCTAAATACCAGGGCAAAATTATTAAATTTTATGGGGAGCCCAGAGGGGCCCCGGGGATCGTCATCCCCCGTGGCTACAAAAAGAAAATTGTGGGGCGAGGGGTCCAAGGTCCCCAAAGCCGCAGGGACCACCACCCCCGGGGCTTTATGTATTGTGGGAGTGGGACTGCGTGGCCTCCCTCCTTGAGCACTCGAAGTCCCGGTCACCCCTCGGCGTGAAGTACCGGGGTATTTAGAACCCAGCAGTGCCAGGGGACACACCCGAAGACTTCGGATTCTCCTGACTCAGACTACAGAAACACAGAAACTTCTTGGTGACGTCAAAGATCAGATTTATTGGCTGCAGCCAGTAACAGGTATCCTAGAAGTACAACACAGTGTATGTTCTCAGGAGACTGCTCAACTTCACAAAGCTAGTCATCCCTTCTTATACCAAATACTATGCTTCATGTGAACATTCCTGATTTTACAGTTGGCCATTCACATGTTTTCACGATAAAACCGCAGAATAATGATGACAAGCCCATTTTTCAGTTTGTCCAGCCCACAATCAATTTTTAGTCAAACCCAACATTCTTCATCAGACAGGTCGATCGAACCCACCATAAAAACGGGCACATCCCCATCGTAAATGGACCATAAAGAAAGGAGCAGAGACAGGTGTGAGCAAGATAAGACATAATAAAAGGTTTGATGGTGTCTTGTGTCTTGATCAGCAATCTTGATCAGCTACTGGGAAAGGAACTGGCTTAACAAGTTTGGCTTCAGGCAAGAGGGTCGCTCGCTCAGGTCATCCTGAAGTCAGCTAAAGTGTACGTGTGCTTGGAGACTCGTTCGGCCATTATCATCGGCCTATGTGAGGGCAACCACAAAATGGCTGCCGCACGCAAGATGGAACCCGAGGGTTCAGAACGGAAACTCTGATTTCACGGTGATCTCGTCACTCGAATATGACGAAAATACTTGTACACCTTACACTCGCCATTTTCGGTCTGATGCTACCAAAATCGTCATGGTATGATGACTTTTATGAAACGGGTTCAGAATTTCAGTACCTCAGACCCTCCTTTTGCCCTAACATAGGCAATAACCTAAACCCATGTTAGTCTGAGTCTAGGTCTATATTCATCAGGTCATCAAGATGTTGCTGTAGCATCATCCTATTACTTAGCATGTCTCTTGGTACAGGTTTCCTTACACACGATGTAGCACAGAGGCCACATATAGCAGGAGCACACTGTACCCACAGACAGAACAGGAAAAGAATGGCTAAGATCATCCCAATGATCATCAGAATCTTCCATCCCCACGTGGATAACAGTCCCCAGAACCATCCCATCAACGACCAATCTCCTTTATCCACGTGTATAGCTTCGGAGATCTTATGCAGTCTGGAAATGGCCTGGTACACTGTCGGAGCATTATCTGGAATGAAAACACAGCAACTTGATTGGATCACTTTACATACCCCACCTCGATCTGCAAGTATGACGTCTAACGCAACTCTGTTCTGGAGTGTCATAAGACGATCCGACTGGAGCTCAGCAGTCAAGTTACTAAGGGCACCGGCAGTTTCAACTACGGTGGACTCAACCACCCTCGTCAATTGTCGTATGTTCCTGCTGTTAACCATAGGTCCCCAAAACGGCAGAAAACCCTTCAAGAAGTCACTCAATTCTTGTCCTGCAGTATCTTCCTTACTGAAGACGCCTCTAACTACCCTTGTCTTGTGGTAATCTGCCGCAGCTGTGTAGGTGGGAGGCAACAGGAACGAGACAAAACATGTGCCCGAGAAATCAGGGGGCAACCATGTGTATGCTCTATCATAACAGATGAAATAGGTACCCTTAGCTGCTAGGAACGATGGGGAAGTCTGCGACGCAAAAACATACGTCTCAGTGCAGATACTCTTCCCTAACTGAGCTCTTGGATTCTTGCCATTACCTTGCAGACATAGATGACCCTGATGGGGTACGATCCAAATCGGAGAGGATCTTTTTGCTCGCTGATTCTCACTCAGACTCGCTCCATATCCAGTCACGTTCCATCCAATATACGCTAGTGTCTCATCTTTCGGGATAGCCTCATAGGAACTAGCTCCCTTTATCATGTCGACTATTCCCTTGACTAGAGGACTATTCTTTGGGTTGTCTTTCACAGAACGTAGGGGGTGGACTTCGCGAGCATAGATGAACATCGTTCGGTATGCCCACACAGAACCATTATAGCTGAATGGCAGGACTAGGTAAGGAATACCTTTATCAGTAGTATGAGGCATAAGACCACACACCCAACAGTTAGTTGTGTTCACTACTAATTGGTGTTGGTGCAGAAGCTGAACGAAGGAGTTATTAATAAACTCTAATCTTCTAGCGGACTCATGTTCAGGTAGAGGGTGAAAAGAATGCGAGGAAACAGTAGACGGAGGTATGGGCTGTGGAGTGGGTGCAAACGTCACTCGAAAAGAGAATAAAACATATCCCATTAAAAACACCATCACGCTAAGCAACATAAAAATGCATAATATCAGAAAACGTTTTCTAGTCATCACTGTACACAGTTTGGCTCTAAAATTCATCTCTTTGGCAGGTCTCTCCATCTCGAAAAACTCCATCCTCTAACCTTGCTGCTCGCGGAGGTAGGGTGTTCCGTGCTAAGGAATGCGTCTGTCAGTCCAGAGAATGCCCTAGGATCAACCAGAACCGTCGACCTTGTGCCTTCGGCTTGCACTCCAGAGTCTTGACGCCGCGACCCTACAGCTGAACCCGGATGGCGGTTCGAAAAACAAAAATCGGTCAAAACAGTTTCTCGGATGGGAGAGCTGAACCTTTTTTTTTTCTAAAAAGTAAAAAGAACTTTTATTTGTCCATGGTTCTTGGTCTCAAATTATAACAGCTTTTTCCAGATAACGTCTGGTCTTGGAATAGGAGTTCAGGCCCGGTAGTGTCCAATCGAACTGACGGTGGCACGGCTTCTTGCAAAAGGTCGTCGCTTTCACGCTCAGAACTTGTCCCAATTAAACGTGCATCGCTGAAAGGCAGAAAACGAGGCACAGTCTCAGTTTCAGAATCAGCAATACCCTCCTGGACCCACTGGTCGTACGGCAGAGGCAAAGGGACCCTCTTGCAGTGTACGCCGTGGATCCAGTTCTTTTTTCCTTGCACTCGTACTGCAGTTCTTGTGGACAAAAGCACCAAGTAGGGGCCAATCCAGCGGGGCTGATCGTTCTTTGTCTGCTGGAAGTTCTTGATGAGTATCCACGATCCAGGATCGATTGCATGCCCTGGATCTCCAGAAGCCTGAGGCAGTGTATCATGAACCTGTTGGTGTTAGACACGCAATTTAGCCGTCAGATCATACAAGTAATCAAGCAGTACAGGGTGTTCAATCTCGCTGAATTTCGTTGGCCTCGGCACTCCCCATATGTTGGCCGGGCGACCAAACACAATCTCATAAGGACTAAGTCCTACTCTGGAATGTACAGTCATCCTAGTTGACAAAAGTGCTAATGGCAAAGCATCAGGCCATTTAAGGCCAGAGCTTGCTTGTATCTTGGCCAGTTTTAGTTTAAGAGTGCCATTATAGCACTTTACTAGTCCAGCTGATTGGGGGTGATTTGCAGCATGGAACTTCTGGCGGATCCCTAGCCCTTCACACACTCTCTTCATCACTTGACCCACAAATTCACTCCCATTGTCACTCCAAGCCATTCTCGGCAAACCGAACCTAGGGCTGTGGACAAGGCAGTATTATCTTTTAGGGGATATGCTTCTACCCATCTCGAAAAGGCACAAACAACAATGAGTACGTATTTCAAGTTGTTGCACCTCTCCATGTGGATGAAATCTAGCTGCAAAACCTCGAACGGATACGTTGGAGGTGCAAAATGACCAGCTGGAGTTGGAGTTCCCTTACCAGGATTGTATCTCAGACAAACCATACAATTTTTAACCACATTCTCTGCACACTTGGGAATTCCAGCATTTTGCCATACTGGAGCCAACAACTTACAGATCCCTTTCACACTGATGTGAGCCATTCCATGCGCCATTGTAACCACTGCAAGCACGTACGCATCGGGTAACAACCATCGCTGATGCTCTGACAACTCAACCCAACAACCATTCGCATCCAATTTACCCGTACTCTCTCTCCACACACTCAATTCTTTCTCTGTAGCTTCAGCTTGGATAGACTTCACACTCTTTATCGTATCTTCACACATTCCAACGTCACCAATCCATCTTGCAGGGCCCGCAACATACATTCGGCTTACCACATCTCTTGCCGTTTCTTTCGCAACCTCATCAGCAAACGCATTACCGCGACCAACGTCGTCAGTAACCTTCTTACCTGCACTGCATTTCACAATCGCAACTTGCAACGGCAAAGTAAGTGACTCGAGGAGCTCATTTACCAACTGACCATGCTGAATCTTAGTTCCATGAGACGTGAGGGACCCACGTTCCTTCCACAATCGTCCAAAACTGTGAGCCACACCAAACGCATACTGGCTGTCAGTATATATGGTTACTCTCATTCCTTTTGATAATACACACGCTCTCGTAAGTGCAATCAACTCTGCTGCTTGAGCGGAGTTATGTGGGATACGTGCAGCTTCAACAATCGTATGCAAGGTCGTAACAGCATATGCCGCAGTCGTATCACCATTCGGAAGCTTGAAGCACGAACCATCCACCCATAAGGTACCATCTCACTTCGCAAGAGGAGTGTCCCTAAGATCTACTCTTCCTTTCGTCTCCTCTTCTGTCCTGAGAAAACAATCATGTTGTTCAGAAACATCTGACTTTGGTGCAATTGGTAACAACGTAGCTGGATTCAGTGTGTTGCATCTCTTTATGTGCACATGGCTCGCTAAAAGTGTCAGCTCATAACCTGACAATCGAGCACTAGTTAAGTGCTGTGTCTTGGTTCTGTTTAGCAAAGTATCCACTGCATGTGGAACCATTACAATCAACGTATTATTCATCACCAAACCAGCAGACTGTCGAACAGAAACAGCTGCTGCCGCTGTAGCTCTCAGACAACTCGGCAACGCTCTAGCTACCGGATCCAAAGTCGACGAGAAATACGCACATGAACGCTGCTTGTCCCCAAAAGATTGCGTCAACACTGACAATGCACATCCTTCTCTCTCATGGACATACAGTGTAAAGGGCTTACTGTAGTCGGGGGTACCCAACACAGGAGCCGAACACAATGCATCGCGCAATTCCGAAAAACTTTTCTGACACTCTTCGGACCACGGAAGGGGATTTGGTGTATCTTTACAAGTCAATGCCACCAAAGGTTTGGCCAGTAGGGAAAAATTCGGTATCCATTGTCTGCAATATGACGTGATACCCAAGAAGGCACGCACTTCTCTCTGTGTAACTAGCACACTCATTTTTGCAATTGCCTGAATTCGTTCTGGGGTCAATCTTCTTCCCTCCTTCGATAAGAAATAACCTAAGTAGGTCATTTCTTGTCGACAGTACTGTAATTTAGAAAGAGACACTTTATGATGCAAATTAGACAAATGACGTACAACGACAAGGTGGCTTCTTTACAAATCTCTTCAGTATCTGCAGCGATTAACAAATCGTCGACGTACTGAATAAGAGCAGCACCATCAGGTAGAACAATCGTATCAAGTTGTGTTTTCAAAGCCTGACTATAGATTGACGGACTCTCACAATAGCCTTGAGGAGCGCGCTTGAACCGGAAGCTTCGACCTCCTAGAGAGAAACCAAAAATATCCCTACTCTCCTCGGCAATTGGGATGCTGAAGAAGGCATTCTTTAAATCAATCACTGAAAACCAAGTGGCGGAAGCTGGAATCATAGTTAATAAGGCAGTGATACCAGGAACAACAGGAAATTGTGGCACAACGATTTTATTCACCTCTCCAAGATCGATCACAAACCTGTAAAAGGGTGGCTGAGAAGAGTCAGTACGTTTCAAGACAGGTAAAACAGTGCTATTGCAAACATTACCTCTCGTTTCTTCAATTACATCTTTCTCAATCAAATCATAAATGATCGCTAGCAACGCCTTCTCACCTTCATTAGAGATATTGTATTGGGGAATGCGCGCCATTTTAACATTCGCTTTCAACGTCACAACATATGGCGGTATTTCCAAAAGACCCACGTCATTAGGACCAGTAGCCCACAGAATATCAGGAAGAGATAACAATTCTGCCAGAAGTTTATCCTTCGACAAATACATCGGGGAGACCACTTTCTTGCCCAATGTGAGTTGTACTCCCGAAGGAGAACAATACAATGTCGCATACAAGCTTTTCAACAGATCCAATCCTAACAAGTTCTCACCACAACCTGTCGTCAGAATAAGGGGTGCTTCGAATTCACAAGGTCCAACAGAAAGAGACATAGGACTAGAAATCGGGTTCCTAACCGGGGCGCCAGAAAAACCTACTGAAACATTCGTCTCGCCAGACAAAGGTGCGCCAGGGAGTTTAGAGTGCATAATAGAACGCTTCGTAGCAGCAGTATCCAACAGAAAAGGCTCTGACACAACTGATGTAATCACCTCAACATAAGGTCCACTCTGATCTACTGGAACTGAAACAACTCCCTCTCTTTGTCTATGGCTGTCCTAGCAATCATCACCTTCCATATTCTCACCTTCTGCATAGTAGTCATCGGCATAGTACTGAGTCGTCCTACCAGACGCGTTATTCTGCTGATCAAAACTATTCATTGAATTTTGAGGAGGAAACGGACGTGCGTTCTGGGAGAATCCTCCACGCCCTCTACCTCTAAGAGCTTGTGGAACACCCCGATCTCTTGCGCTAGAAACACCATTCATGCGCTGTAACAACACAGGGCAGCTACTTTTAAAATGACCCTCTTCTTTGCAATATGCACACTGATTAGGGCCTACAGGAAAGCATGGTTGAAAAGACTCGAACCTTTGCGAGTTTCTCTGAAATTGCTGAGGTTGCTGATAGTCACGCTGATTACTACGGGGCGGATACGCTTGCTGTAAAAGAACCTTCGTTTTTAACTCTTTAGTTTTCTTGTCTGCTCTGACCTTCTCATCCTTATCTCTATTTTCGTAGTATTGTGCAGTAGCCAATATCTGTGCTGAAGAGGAAACGGCCCAAGAACTCTCTGAGTCTTTCAATTTCTTACACAACTCTGGAAGCAAATTGTGCACAAACTTGTCAACGAACAATCGTTGACCGCCTTCTGTACTCATGTCTTGACCGCTGTGGTCGATAAACGTTTCTTCAAACCTAGTGAAGAAATCAGATACAGTTTCCTCTTTCTTTTGCTTGCATGCAGACAATTTATCCCAATTCACATGCCTACTTGCCTGTCATTTGTCGCACTAATATTAGCCCATGTGTCCCCTAACTCCTGCGCATGATCCGTGTGACGAATCAAACCCCACAAAGGCTGCGGGACCACATTTCCAAACAACATGTCTATATCAGCTAAATTCATAACACATGAGTCTGCAGTCTGTGATAATTCCTTAATAGCCTGCAGGATTTTTACGGGGGTCAGGTAAGGTCTGTTTAAGGGCCAAGACTTCAGCTCGCTTCCATGGAACATGCACCCAAACACGATGAAAATGAGGCTGAACAGGTGGATTAGCGGTTAGATCTCCTTCTTTCCAAACTGGGGGGCTTCTCTCATGGGATACTGTCTCACTTTCCTCCTAACAGAGGGATCAGGCTCAAACAACGATCGAGAAATAGCCTCATTTCTAAATGACAACAATGTCGCAACTGCTCTCTCAACGCCGGAACCCACAATCATGCCTTTCGCAAACTCGAACCGTACATGACACAACTAAAGTGGATTGGGTTCCAAGTCACGATCCTCCAATTCTTCGAGAAGAAAAACACACATTTTATCAAAAACATATCTCTGCTTCGGTGCTTCCCATTGGCGGAAGACATCCATAACAAACTCTAACTCATATCTTGTAGGGTCGGTAACCCATCTACGCGCCAAGTGGTCCAATACTCCCTTCTCTCTAGAATCAGGCAGTTGGCTACGCAACTGTGTATGCTCTGAAGCGGGGGTCGTGTTTAATTACCCAAAGAAAGGAGACAAAAGACTAGTAACAGTGTCCGTCATTCTCTGTCGGACAGAAGGAGAAGTTGACAGAACAGGAGATAAAGCGGACTGAGAAGAAGCTAATGTAGGGGCAGTAGCAGAGGAAACAGTAAGAACAGGTGAAAAAGTCGTAGGTATTAAAGACGGAACAGGTAACAAAGTCGGCAGCCCTTGAGAAGGCTGCACCAGAGGAGTAGGAGCCAGCTGAAGAGGAGCTGGCGGCTGTGCAACAGTAAGAGGCAAAGCAACCTGAGGTTGCGCAACCAAAGGTTGCGGAGGTGCTGTAGCACTCTGCGCATAAGGGGGTGGCGAATTCAACAAATGTGACATTAAAGGATCTTTTTCAAGTTCCTTCGTTGCATCTTGCTGAAAAGGTGGCAAAACTGGATAGCATTTATCAATCGCCAGTTTACCTTGCCTGTGCAACTGCTCACTCGCTTGTTCTTCTTCATTATCTTTAAACTGTATAGCAGCTTGCATTATCGAAATACCCTTCTCTCTTTTATTTCTCTTCGCTAATTTAATTTCTTTCTGTTTGGCTTCCTTTCGCCATAGGCGGAAAGAGTCAAACATCGCCGGCCGGGCTTTCTTCTTGAAAAGTCTAACCTCTAGGTTATCTAAAATTTCCTTGTCGAAACTACCATATCGGGGCCATTGTAGGACACCGTCCTTCTTTGTGTAATGAATCCATACTTCGTTATATGCGATAGGGCCCACGCCATGCTTCACATAGAGCTCATAGGTTGGAGTTCCAATTGGAGGAACGGGACATGAGTCCTCCAATCGGGAGTCCCTATTATAACCACAACAAAACAAATTTCCAAGTCTGCTAAGACCAGGCATCTTCGCTCACTAGCCTAGCTTCAAACTTCAAGGGAATATCAAAAACGATAGTCTCGTGAATACACGAGTCCCTCGGCTTTGGTACTTGCAAGTTCCAAATCAAAGATCCCAAGGGGATACCCAAAATACTAAGGACTGGGAGACGCTCCACTCATACTTAACTGAGGTATCGATGACGTCACCAGAAGACTCGTCTATCGTCTCGCTCTACAAATCATCAAAGGGTCCAAGACAGGGCGATAGTCAGGGCAGCAGTCCTTCGTAGCCGTCGGAAAGCGGGGAACCTCGCAGCAAAGACTTTCGGACCACGACGACATACAGGGGTCGATGAAGTGGTTGGCCTTCCTCCAGAATTTTCACACGAAGCTCCTCACGAACCTCGGGCTTGGACAGGTACCGCTGAAATCGCCCCACGTTGGGCGCCAAATGAAGTATCGGGTTATTTAGAACCCAGCGGTGCCAGGGGACACACCCGAAGACTTCGGATTCTCCTGTCTCAGACTACAGAAACACAGAAACTTCTTGGTGACGTCAAAGATCAGATTTATTGGCTGCAGCCAGTAACAGGTATCCCAGAAGTACAACATGGTGTATGTTCTGACGAGACTGCTCAACTTCACAAAGCTAGTCATCCCTTCTTATACCAAATACTATGCTTCAGGCGAACATTCCTGATTTTACAGTTGGCCATTCACATGTTTTCACGATAAAACCGCAGAATAATGATGACAAGCCCATTTTTCGGTTTGTCCAGCCCACAATCAATTTTTAGTCAAACCCAACGTTCTTCATCAGACAGGTCGATCGAACCCACCATAAAAACGGGCACATCCCCATCGTAAATGGACCATAAAGAAAGGAGCAGAGACAGGTGTGAGCAAGATAAGACATAATAAAAGGTTTGATGGTGTCTTGTGTCTTGATCAGCAATCTTGATCAGCTACTGGGAAAGGAACTGGCTTAACAAGTTTGGCTTTAGGCAAGAGGGTCGCTCGCTCAGGTCATTCTGAAGTCAGCTAAAGTGTACGTGTGCTTGGAGACTCGTTCGGCCATTATCATCGGCCTATGTGAGGGCAACCACAAAATGGCTGCCGCACGCAAGATGGAACCCGAGGGTTCCGAACGGAAACTCTGATTTCACGGTGATCTCGTCACTCGAATATGACGAAAATACTTGTACACCTTACACTCGCCATTTTCGATCTGATGCTACCAAAATCGTCATGGTACGATGACTTTTATGAAACGGGTTCAGAATTTCAGTACCTCAGGCGCTATACAAAAATGGTTGGGGCGGGGCTGCAAGGTCTCCAAAGCCCCGGGGACCACCACTCCCCGGGGCTTTATGTATTGTGGGAGGGCCGGCTCCTGCAGTGCCCCGGGGGGCCCATCCCGCCCTCTCTTAGCAAGGAAATCTGTTCTCTCTTTCAAAATCTAAACCAGATTGCTTTTCTACATGGGGAGCTGCGTGTTAGTAGCTCCCCATGTGGAAAAGCAATGCCGACTCCCAAATGCATAGAAGTTGTGCAGGAAAGGCGCGGGAGTCGTGCACCCCACAGATTATGAGTCGTGCATCCAGCGCCTGCACACTAGGAGGCCGAACTTACCGTAAACAAATAGCCCATATCAGTAATTTCGAATATCGCCAGGGACCCCATCCCCCGGGTCTTATAAAAAATAATGGGGACCGTGGGGGGAGCCCCAATGCCCTCACGGTCCCGCCGGCTCCCCGCGTCCTTCGGGAGCCGGCATTGCTTTTCCGCATGGGGAGATGCTAACATGCATGTGGAAAAGCAATCTACTTTGGATTTTGAAAGAAAGAACAGATTTCCCTGCTCTCTCTTTCGAAACCCACAGCAACTTTACTATGGGAGGGCGGGAGCCGCCAGATTCCCACCCTCTCAAAGGAAATAGCAGCGTCCCGGGGGTAGGCACCATTTATTTTATAGCCCCGGGGGGTGGCTCTAACTCTTGCATAGCAAACAGCAATGTTGAAAAAATCTTCCGGTAAGATAACAAAGTATTTTGAAGTCCATTTTCGCCGTTTTTGTTGTAGTTTGTTGCCGTTAAAGCGACGACAACTTTAACGCCGTGTTTGTAAATATGCCCCTAAGTTTTGTAATGTCGACAATCCCGTCTCCCATCTAAATAGGCACGAAGTATTTATTGAAGTGCATTGTGAATCGTGAAGCAACGCTGTCTAATTATGATCGATAAAGAATTGAAAGAGTTGTGTACTTCTTTTGCTTGTAATGTGCATAGCGGCAGATTTACAAGTTCATTGCGTTACTGTTGCATCATTTTTAGGATGGGAAAAGTTACGCAAAAGTGGCTCAAGGGGCTTTTAAATCTGCTACACAGTGTTCTGTCTTACTTTGCTGTCCTTTCTGTTATGTAAAGGATCCTGGGTAAATATAACGGTTTCTGTACAGCCAGTACCTTTCAACCCTTCCCCCAAACTGATCACTGCCTGTTACCATAGTAACAGTTCATGGAACAGTTAAGTGAGCACAGAGTTTAGAAGTTCACCACACAATGTTGGTAATCGAAACAGTTACTGTGCTGGAGTTTGAAAAAATTTCCATAGGAACCGTTAGTCGTAGAAGAAGTCAGTGGAAAATATAATAGGAGGGGTTCGCTGGGGCCCCCACAGTCCCGGGGCTTCACTCATGTTGGGAGGGGGGTGCAGTAGGCTGTGGAAAATATATGGGGAAAACAACAATGCAGCTTATTGCGGCTTTTCTTCAATATAATGTGGAATAATATTTATTTATTAGGCAGTGTTCACTTTTGTTACGGATATAGTCACTTTGTTACAGGAAATGTATTAATATGTAGGGCGGCGTGTTCTTTATGAGTGCGTGGAACAAATTTAACGTTTAATTGGCTAAGGTGTTCCAACAACAAGCTTAATGTTCATTGGGTGCGAACTATTGAAAGTAGAAGTGTTTTCTGCAATTCGCTTCTGCTCCGGAGAGTAGCAAGGACATCTAATTGACTTACATGTTGTAAGGAGGACTTTCCTGAGCTTTATGTTGGTTGGTTGCGAATTATTGAAAGTAGAAGTGTTGCCAGCCATTCACTTCCGCTCTGTGGAGTAGGAGGGACATCTGATTTGCTGACGTGCACCATGGAGGACTTTCTCAAGCTTAATGTTGATTGGCTGTACACTGTTGAAAGTAGAAGTGTTGTCAGCAATTCCTTCCCTCTTCGTGGAGTATTAGGGACATTTCATAGAGTAATGTGTTTCAAGCGGGACCTTACAAAGCTTAATTTTCATTGGCTATGAAGCATTAAAAGTAGTGTTGGCAGTCATTCCTTCCTCCTCTGCAGAACAACACAGACATTTTATTGGCTAAAGTGTTTCGAGCACATGTTTGCTCCTTATTGGGTGGGAACGGTTCACTGTTGTCAGTAATTTTGTGACGCACTTCCAAAGGAGTATGGGAAAAAGAAAGTAGCAGAGGGGGGGTTAGGAACACTATTAACTCTGTACAGTGGAAGGATACTTCGCAGGAGCACTATTTACTTATAATGTGGTGTTTACTTTTCTGATGGGGAGGTGTGGTTGCGCAGCAAAAATTTCAGTCTAGGTTTGAAACAGTTTTTATTTAGCAAATACAAATAAACTTACTTCAGAAACTGACGCTGTATATATGAAAGGGGTGACAATTAAAAATGGAATTTAATAAATATCAGTTAAGCGTGGCCATACCCTCCTTTTTTCTGCTATAGTTTATAAAAATTTTGCCCCATATTCTTGGTAATGTAAGAGGGCATCAGTTACTTTTAGATAAAGTAGACTAGAAGTGCTACAACAAACACTCCCGCACTACATTATCTGAGGTCAGGAGAACAAGTAAAAAACAGTTAAATACAAGTGACTTCATATTACATAGAAATGTATGCATTATTATTTTTTCAAATGTGTATTCTGTAGAATTCAGGAACGTTCTGTCGTAGTGCTTAGAGGTTGCACACTTTTCCGCTAACAAATCACATACTCACTTAAGAATATATAGGATAGCACTATTATAATATTCAGAACTGGTTCTATATATTCTTTAGGGAGAAGGTGAATAGGAACAGCAATTTAGAAGAATATAAATTAAAAAATAACATTCAGAAATGTAGGGTTTACCAAATATTTAAAGTAACAAAGTATGTATGAAAGCTATATTTGTTATTCTGCAATTTCGTAAAATATGCTCCCTGAAAAAAATATCTGATCAAGTACGTTATAATGTTTCATAAGCTGTATTACAGATGGCGCCGAAAAATCTCCTATTTCTCTTCTGTAACAATAGGACAATCTATTACAATATAACGATTGATACCATTGTTACAGTAAAAAGAAAAGGAAAATAAAGTTATCTATTTAACAGAACATCCATAACGAAATACTTTCGAGCTGTAATTATTTTCTGAGCTTCTTTTGTCCGGGAGGTCAAAAAGTTTGATCTTCGTGGCGACGGGTTATAAACTCCTCTGAGATCTTGACTGTGAAAATTATAATATATATATTCACAGTATATGATCAAAAGGGGGGAACAGACTAGAAACTAGAAGCTGGTGACGTTGCTTATATATCTTTACTCTTTGTGCCGACGGGTCATGAACTCCACTGAGATCAGCATAACTGTTAATATTATAATATACATATTAACAGTATATGATCCCTAGGGAAAAACACACTAACAACTGGAAGGTGGTGACATTGATTGTAAATGTTTAGGGTTTGCGCCGACAGGTCACCAACACCTCTGAAGCGAAGTACAGTGTCAATATTATAATATAGAAAGGCATAATATATACGTTGAAAGGAGCCAGAAAAGGAGCAATGTTTGTTGTAATCTATCTGTTTTTGAAAATAAGCTGCTGACGTTACCGAGAAAAAGGGAAAAACATGCAATAACTATTTTTTCTAGATATAAATGTTTAACTATTGACAAATAGCCACAAGTTATAACTATCTACTATGCTATAATGAAGCAACTTACAACTTCGGAATATCTTTGTTGACGCAAAACAAGAATCCAATGCTAGAAAAGGGAACCTGCATCACAGATTGGCCGCACAGAAATAACTCGCGAAAACGAAACTAATCGCACAATAGGTGTGGTTTATATAGTTTGTGGTTGTTTAGTAGTCTATGGAAAGAAGATTCGGCTCCGCCTATGTAAATATCACGTTTTACAGTTTACACATGCTCACGTTTTAACTGTTTACTGTTGCACGTGTTGGGAAAAGTTACAAACTGTGAAGCTGTAAAGGTTTCGATTTCCATAGTAACACGTATAAGGTCATTATTATCTACATACGTTGGAGAGTTTAAAAAGTTTTACCCGGTAAACTGTGTCCTTTGCATTCTCATGATTAAAAACATCTAAATAGAAGACGTAAAAAAATATATAGTTTACAATAGAAGAAAAAAAGTATTAACATTTGTTATCACTATGCTTTTTAATTAAAAAAATGCCAACATTTGTAAAGCGTAAAGCTACCCCTGGAAAGGTGTGCCGACGGTTGGGGCGTTGGGAAGATTAAGCAAGGTGTTACCTACAGTGAGATAGTGGTGGGCTAAGATGCTGATGGACTCTGGAATCGAACTGTGAACGCTGTTCTTGAAAGTCAGGTATTATTGGTGCTGCGTCATACTTTTACCACAATGATGGACAGAATGTGGATCAATGTCACACATTCACCCCAGTCCAAAGATCTGGGCCCAAATCCATTGTCTAACCCAGGGTGGTGTGGAGTGGAAAAACAATGGATTTGGGCCCAGATCTTTTGACTGGGGTGAATGTGTGACATTGATCCACATTCTGTCCATCATTGTTGTGTTTGCAGTTACCGCTCTAAGTGTACTGGGGATGCTCAGACGTGAGTCCCAGACACTCCACACCACTGGAATCAAGCTAGCCGGGCTGATGAGAGGTGTTACCTCGAAACCGGGCCGGTCCTCGGATGCTTGTTTCCGTTCTGGGAAGGACATGGCTTTTGTAGTTCGGACTGGCTTGTTCCCATGGGGCAACAGGGTCAGCGCTGATTTGCATATCGCCATTGTCTAACCCAGGGTGGTGTGGAGTGGAAAAACGATGGATTTGGGCCCAGATCTTTTGACTGGGGTGAATGTGTGACATTGATCCACATTCTGTCCATCATTGTTGTGTTTGCAGTTACCGCTCTAAGTGTACTGGGGATGCTCAGACGTGAGTCCCAGACACTCCACACCACTGGAATCAAGCTAGCCGGGCTGATGAGAGGTGTTACCTCGAAACCGGGCCGGTCCTCGGATGCTTGTTTCCGTTCTGGGAAGGACATGGCTTTTGTAGTTCGGACTGGACTGTTCCCATGGGGCAACAGGGTCAGCGCTGATTTGCATATCGCCATTGTCTAACCCAGGGTGGTGTGGAGTGGAAAAACGATGGATTTGGGCCCAGATCTTTTGACTGGGGTGAATGTGTGACATTGATCCACATTCTGTCCATCATTGTTGTGTTTGCAGTTACCGCTCTAAGTGTACTGGGGATGCTCAGACGTGAGTCCCAGACACTCCACACCACTGGAATCAAGCTAGCCGGGCTGATGAGAGGTGTTACCTCGAAACCGGGCCGGTCCTTGGATGCTTGTTTCCGTTCTAGGAAGGACATGGCTTTTGTAGTTCGGACTGGACTGTTCCCATGGGGCAACAGGGTCAGCGCTGATTTGCATATCGCCATTGTCTAACCCAGGGTGGTGTGGAGTGGAAAAACGATGGATTTGGGCCCAGATCTTTTGACTGGGGTGAATGTGTGACATTGATCCACATTCTGTCCATCATTGTTGTGTTTGCAGTTATCGCTCTAAGTGTACTGGGGATGCTCAGACGTGAGTCCCAGACACTCCACACCACTGGAATCAAGCTAGCCGGGCTGATGAGAGGTGTTACCTCGAAACCGGTCCGGTCCTCGGATGCTTGTTTCCGTTCTGGGAAGGACATGGCTTTTGTAGTTCGGACTGGACTGTTCCCATGGGGCAACAGGGTCAGCGCTGATTTGCATATCGCCATTGTCTAACCCAGGGTGGTGTGGAGTGGAAAAACAATGGATTTGGGCCCAGATCTTTTGACTGGGGTGAATGTGTGACATTGATCCACATTCTGTCCATCATTGTTGTGTTTGCAGTTACCGGTCTAAGTGTACTGGGGATGCTCAGACGTGAGTCCCAGACACTCCACACCACTGGAATCAAGCTAGCCGGGCTGATGAGAGGTGTTACCTCGAAACCGGGCCGGTCCTCGGATGCTTGTTTCCGTTCTGGGAAGGACATGGCTTTTGTAGTTCGGACTGGACTGTTCCCATGGGGCAACAGGGTCAGCGCTGATTTTCATATCGCCATTGTCTAACCCAGGGTGGTGTGGAGTGGGAAAACGATGGATTTGGGCCCAGATCTTTTGACTGGGGTGAATGTGTGACATTGATCCACATTCTGTCCATCATTGTTGTGTTTGCAGTTACCGCTCTAAGTGTACTGGGGATGCTCAGACGTGAGTCCCAGACACTCCACACCACTGGAATCAAGCTAGCCGGGCTGATGAGAGGTGTTACCTCGAAACCGGGCCGGTCCTCGGATGCTTGTTTCCGTTCTGGGAAGGACATGGCTTTTGTAGTTCGGACTGGACTGTTCCCATGGGGCAACAGGGTCAGCGCTGATTTGCATATCGCCATTGTCTAACCCAGGGTGGTGTGGAGTGGAAAAACGATGGATTTGGGCCCAGATCTTTTGACTGGGGTGAATGTGTGACATTGATCCACATTCTGTCCATCATTGTTGTGTTTGCAGTTACCGCTCTAAGTGTACTGGGGATGCTCAGACGTGAGTCCCAGACACTCCACACCACTGGAATCAAGCTAGCCGGGCTGATGAGAGGTGTTACCTCGAAACCGGGCCGGTCCTCGGATGCTTGTTTCCGTTCTGGGAAGGACATGGCTTTTGTAGTTCGGACTGGACTGTTCCCATGGGGCAACAGGGTCAGCGCTGATTTGCATATCGCCATTGTCTAACCCAGGGTGGTGTGGAGTGGAAAAACGATGGATTTGGGCCCAGATCTTTTGACTGGGGTGAATGTGTGACATTGATCCACATTCTGTCCATCATTGTTGTGTTTGCAGTTACCGCTCTAAGTGTACTGGGGATGCTCAGACGTGAGTCCCAGACACTCCACACCACTGGAATCAAGCTAGCCGGGCTGATGAGAGGTGTTACCTCGAAACCGGGCCGGTCCTTGGATGCTTGTTTCCGTTCTAGGAAGGACATGGCTTTTGTAGTTCGGACTGGACTGTTCCCATGGGGCAACAGGGTCAGCGCTGATTTGCATATCGCCATTGTCTAACCCAGGGTGGTGTGGAGTGGAAAAACGATGGATTTGGGCCCAGATCTTTTGACTGGGGTGAATGTGTGACATTGATCCACATTCTGTCCATCATTGTTGTGTTTGCAGTTATCGCTCTAAGTGTACTGGGGATGCTCAGACGTGAGTCCCAGACACTCCACACCACTGGAATCAAGCTAGCCGGGCTGATGAGAGGTGTTACCTCGAAACCGGTCCGGTCCTCGGATGCTTGTTTCCGTTCTGGGAAGGACATGGCTTTTGTAGTTCGGACTGGACTGTTCCCATGGGGCAACAGGGTCAGCGCTGATTTGCATATCGCCATTGTCTAACCCAGGGTGGTGTGGAGTGGAAAAACAATGGATTTGGGCCCAGATCTTTTGACTGGGGTGAATGTGTGACATTGATCCACATTCTGTCCATCATTGTTGTGTTTGCAGTTACCGGTCTAAGTGTACTGGGGATGCTCAGACGTGAGTCCCAGACACTCCACACCACTGGAATCAAGCTAGCCGGGCTGATGAGAGGTGTTACCTCGAAACCGGGCCGGTCCTCGGATGCTTGTTTCCGTTCTGGGAAGGACATGGCTTTTGTAGTTCGGACTGGACTGTTCCCATGGGGCAACAGGGTCAGCGCTGATTTTCATATCGCCATTGTCTAACCCAGGGTGGTGTGGAGTGGAAAAACGATGGATTTGGGCCCAGATCTTTTGACTGGGGTGAATGTGTGACATTGATCCACATTCTGTCCATCATTGTTGTGTTTGCAGTTACCGCTCTAAGTGTACTGGGGATGCTCAGACGTGAGTCCCAGACACTCCACACCACTGGAATCAAGCTAGCCGGGCTGATGAGAGGTGTTACCTCGAAACCGGGCCGGTCCTCGGATGCTTGTTTCCGTTCTGGGAAGGACATGGCTTTTGTAGTTCGGACTGGACTGTTCCCATGGGGCAACAGGGTCAGCGCTGATTTGCATATCGCCATTGTCTAACCCAGGGTGGTGTGGAGTGGAAAAACAATGGATTTGGCCCCAGATCTTTTGACTGGGGTGAATGTGTGACATTGATCCACATTCTGTCCATCGTTGTTGTGTTTGCAGTTACCGCTCTAAGTGTACTGGGGATGCTCAGACGTGAGTCCCAGACACTCCACACCACTGGAATCAAGCTAGCCGGGCTGATGAGAGGTGTTACCTCGAAACCGGGCCGGTCCTCGGATGCTTGTTTCCGTTCTGGGAAGGACATGGCTTTTGTAGTTCGGACTGGACTGTTCCCATGGGGCAACAGGGTCAGCGCTGATTTGCATATCGCCATTGTCTAACCCAGGGTGGTGTGGAGTGGAAAAACGATGGATTTGGGCCCAGATCTTTTGACTGGGGTGAATGTGTGACATTGATCCACATTCTGTCCATCATTGTTGTGTTTGCAGTTACCGCTCTAAGTGTACTGGGGATGCTCAGACGTGAGTCCCAGACACTCCACACCACTGGAATCAAGCTAGCCGGGCTGATGAGAGGTGTTACCTCGAAACCGGGCCGGTCCTCGGATGCTTGTTTCCGTTCTGGGAAGGACATGGCTTTTGTAGTTCGGACTGGACTGATCCCATGGGGCAACAGGGTCAGCGCTGATTTGCATATCGCCATTGTCTAACCCAGGGTGGTGTGGAGTGGAAAAACGATGGATTTGGGCCCAGATCTTTTGACTGGGGTGAATGTGTGACATTGATCCACATTCTGTCCATCATTGTTGTGTTTGCAGTTACCGCTCTAAGTGTACTGGGGATGCTCAGACGTGAGTCCCAGACACTCCACACCACTGGAATCAAGCTAGCCGGGCTGATGAGAGGTGTTACCTCGAAACCGGGCCGGTCCTCGGATGCTTGTTTCCGTTCTGGGAAGGACATGGCTTTTGTAGTTCGGACTGGACTGTTCCCATGGGGCAACAGGGTCAGCGCTGATTTGCATATCGCCATTGTCTAACCCAGGGTGGTGTGGAGTGGAAAAACAATGGATTTGGCCCCAGATCTTTTGACTGGGGTGAATGTGTGACATTGATCCACATTCTGTCCATCGTTGTTGTGTTTGCAGTTACCGCTCTAAGTGTACTGGGGATGCTCAGACGTGAGTCCCAGACACTCCACACCACTGGAATCAAGCTAGCCGGGCTGATGAGAGGTGTTACCTCGAAACCGGGCCGGTCCTCGGATGCTTGTTTCCGTTCTGGGAAGGACATGGCTTTTGTAGTTCGGACTGGACTGTTCCCATGGGGCAACAGGGTCAGCGCTGATTTGCATATCGCCATTGTCTAACCCAGGGTGGTGTGGAGTGGAAAAACGATGGATTTGGGCCCAGATCTTTTGACTGGGGTGAATGTGTGACATTGATCCACATTCTGTCCATCATTGTTGTGTTTGCAGTTACCGCTCTAAGTGTACTGGGGATGCTCAGACGTGAGTCCCAGACACTCCACACCACTGGAATCAAGCTAGCCGGGCTGATGAGAGGTGTTACCTCGAAACCGGGCCGGTCCTCGGATGCTTGTTTCCGTTCTGGGAAGGACATGGCTTTTGTAGTTCGGACTGGACTGATCCCATGGGGCAACAGGGTCAGCGCTGATTTGCATATCGCCATTGTCTAACCCAGGGTGGTGTGGAGTGGAAAAACGATGGATTTGGGCCCAGATCTTTTGACTGGGGTGAATGTGTGACATTGATCCACATTCTGTCCATCATTGTTGTGTTTGCAGTTACCGCTCTAAGTGTACTGGGGATGCTCAGACGTGAGTCCCAGACACTCCACACCACTGGAATCAAGCTAGCCGGGCTGATGAGAGGTGTTACCTCGAAACCGGGCCGGTCCTCGGATGCTTGTTTCCGTTCTAGGAAGGACATGGCTTTTGTAGTTCGGACTGGACTGTTCCCATGGGGCAACAGGGTCAGCGCTGATTTGCATATCGCCATTGTCTAACCCAGGGTGGTGTGGAGTGGAAAAACGATGGATTTGGGCCCAGATCTTTTGACTGGGGTGAATGTGTGACATTGATCCACATTCTGTCCATCATTGTTGTGTTTGCAGTTACCGCTCTAAGTGTACTGGGGATGCTCAGACGTGAGTCCCAGACACTCCACACCACTGGAATCAAGCTAGCCGGGCTGATGAGAGGTGTTACCTCGAAACCGGGCCGGTCCTCGGATGCTTGTTTCCGTTCTGGGAAGGACATGGCTTTTGTAGTTCGGACTGGACTGTTCCCATGGGGCAACAGGGTCAGCGCTGATTTGCATATCGCCATTGTCTAACCCAGGGTGGTGTGGAGTGGAAAAACGATGGATTTGGGCCCAGATCTTTTGACTGGGTTGAATGTGTGACATTGATCCACATTCTGTCCATCATTGTTGTGTTTGCAGTATTCCAATGTAAGTCATAGTAGAATGTTAGTATGTAATTCTTCTAGACTGTAAGTATATAATGTTAGAATGTAGAGCTGCCATGAGGGGAACCTTGAGGAGTTTATACACGGTGCTGGAGAAGACGGTTGCCTTGCTGTCTGCTCCTGTTGGTGGCTGTTTAAGGTGTCTTGTTTTCCTTTAATAAATCTACTTATCCGATCCACTGCTGCATCATGGTCCTAGGGAGCGCGACTTCCCAGGCGCAGCTCAATCAATGTCCCGGGGTGTGCATCTGCGGGACATGTGTGTTTGCTATTAGAGGGCGGGTGCATGGCTTCCACCCTATGATAGCAAATCCTTGTTTGACTAGTTGAAGCGAGAGGAGGAAAACCTCATATCGCTTTAATAGAGCAGATCCGGATGGTAAAAATGGGAGAGAAGAAAAAAAAGCAGAGTCTCACCTATTCATTTAAATGAGGCCCCTGGTGGATAATGTTCTGTGGCCAATCCTATTATTATATTGCTGGGTCTCTGTAGGACTGGGGATCTTAATGTTACATGTAAATTAGGCGCGGGAGGGCACAGAGACGTATCGCAGCCTATGGGACCGTCACCTTCCCGGGCATTGTTTACTAGTTGTTCGGGGGGTTCCAGGCCAACTGAAGTCCGGGGATCGCAACCTTCCGGGGCTTTACTTAAATATGCAGGGTGGGCCTCGGCAGTCCCTGAAGCCTCGGTGGTCCTATGCAGTGCCTTATTGGTTCTGTAATCACACGGGCAGTACTCATGGTGTTATAAAGGGATACACTCATAGAACCCTTGCAGTTGTAGAATTACCCAGGCTTCATTTGTGTAATAGACAGTTGGATTATGTTTTGTAGGTGCACCGCTAAATTACAAATGTTTTCCCTCATAATCTCCTATAAACAGACGATTTTGACAGTAAACTATGGACAAGTGTTGTCAGAAAAAAAAGACCTATACACTCAGTTATTAATTGGAGAAAAAAAAATAACCTGTATTAAAACACAAGTAAATGGAAACGTAAGTTTATTAGAACAAACAACAGTATAAAATAAAATACGTGGGTTGGACTCCTGTGGAAGCAGCGTTCAAAACATGCAAGACAAAAATGAAACATAAGTATGTGTGCCATGTAGAAGAGGTAAAAAAAGGTAGTCTGAATGAAAGGACGATAGTGAGAATGGGAGGGAGAGGGAGTGGGTGGAAGGGACAATGGGAGGGAGAGTCAAAAGAACAGAGGGAGGAGGAGACAGAGCGTCGGCCTACTGTACCCAGCCCTCAGTGTTTACCCTCCCGTCACCCGTTTGTCTAGGACGCTGGGGTCCGCGAGAAAGAGTGTGGTCCAGCAAGTCCTTAAAATGAAACATATGAATGAGGCCAGAGATTACATTATTAGCTACGGGAAAATCACTTGCCTGCACCGGTGCACCCAGGGTGCTGCACCCCAGCCCCTTCCCCCGCACTGTGCTCAATTGTAGGTCCTGCGCACCGAGGCTTCATTGCTCACCTGCCACTACCAGTGTGTCCAACGATGTGCCGGTGCAAGCTCCGACTCCGGGGTGCCTCTGTCAGGGTGGGAGAGCAGGATTCCAGTCGGTGACGGTGTCTTGATATCACGATGGAAGGCGTCAGAATGCCCAGGGCATCATCGCGGGGTGAGCTCCCGCTCCGCCCATTTTGGGTCCATCAATTCAGTGTCTGAAAAGGGAGAAATAATTTAATGGTGGAAATGTCTGGAGGTAAATGAAGGTTTATTTCAAGCTTAATAGAAAACAGCAGAGGAGTACATCCTTTGTTTTTGAAGTACGATCTACCAACTGTTAGTGGTAATCATGGTTCAAAGAGGAGTTGGAGTGCACGAGAATACACAAGGTTAAATAAAAATATGTTATACGAAGGTTCACATACAAAGGAACAGAGTGCATGGTAGAAGCATAATGTGCACGTGTAATGCAGTGGCGGAAGGCTGTGTGCATGTACACTTAGTAATCAGCTCACTATGGTGCCCTAAAAGCCAACGCCACGTGTCTGTAAGGCAGCGCTGCCCACTGACTCTGGCCTACAGTACGGTCCAGCAGGTCTTTAAAATGAGACAGAGATGTCACTGAATGAGGACAGAGATCACATCATTACGCACAACAACATCGCTTGTTCCCACATGCGGACCCAGGCTGATGCACCCCACCCCTCCCGCAGCACTGCGCTCAACACGTGCCTGTAGGGCAGCGATGCCCACTGGCTCAGGCCTGCAGTACGGTGCAGCAGGTCCTTAAAATGAGACCGAGATGTGACTGAATAAGGTCAGAGATTACATCATTACGCACGACAACATCGCTTATTCGCACATGCGCACTCAGGCTGATACACCCCACCCCTCCCGCAGCACTGCGCTCAACACGTGTCTGTAGGGCAGCACTGTCCGCTGGCTGAGGCCTACAGTACTGTCCAGCAGGTCCTTAAAATGAGACGGAGATGTGACTGAATGAGGTCAAAGATCACATCATTACGCAGGGCAACATCGCTTATTCGCACGTGCACACTCAGGCTGATGCACCCCACCCCTCCTGCAGCACCGCACTCAACACGTGTCTGTAGGGCAGTGCTGCCCGCTGGCGCAGGCCTACAGTATGGTGCAGCAGGTCTTTAAAATGAGACAGAGATGAGACTGAATCAGGTGAGAGATCATGTCATTACGCACGGCAACATCCCTTGTTCACACCTGCGCAGCCAGGCTGATGTACTCCACTCCTCCCGCCGCACCACGTTCAATTGGAGCCCCTGTACACTCAGGCCCCACTGCTCACCTGCTGTCATTGTTGTGTGTGCAAACACTACGGGCAGCAGTGCTCACAATTCAGATGGTGTACACCTCATGGATCTCTTTGGAAACACAACGGGCAGTAGGGTTCACAATTGAGATGCAGTGTTGATTGCAGGATGGTGTACACCTCATGGACCATTTTTTTTCTTGCGCATTGTGATATGCGAGGTGGATGCGGCCATATCACCTGAGGCAGTGTGGAAGAAGTGGGACATGTGGCGTCGTTGTTATCCTATTTATACATACAGAAAGTGGGCTTGGCTTGCATACGCCAGGCCAGCGTAGGGATGTGAATAATTATTCCTGGGATCTGGGCATTGTTCAGTTCCTGCCTGGCCAGGAAGTGTACTTATGTGTGTTTCTTTTGTAGTTTTGACATCGCAGAATGCGCAATTTACATTAATGTAGCATGTGTCGGGAGGGCGGCAACTATCACTAATGAGATGCTGTTCGAAAAGATTGAATGGAGTACATCACATGTTGTTGTCAAGGTTGTGGATATGCGCAGACACGCATGTCAATGGTGTGCGGTATTATTGAAAGTGTTGGTATCGCGAAGCATACACATGTGAATGTGCTCGGATGGAGGGAGGATCAGCAGTGAGGCTACGTCATACACAGTGATAACGCTCATTACAGTCAAGCAATGCATGCCAAACCTGAATCTGAAAGTCTCACATATGACACACTACTATACTGGTAAAGCCTGACAACAGACCATACAGCAAAAGAAATCTACACATTGCTGTTTACTGTTTGTCACATGTGATCTAGGATGTGCACTCTGCCCGTGGCTTCTGATACTTCCTAGAGCCACCAATACCCAGGCTCAAAAGGGAGCACAATATTGTGCACACACACACACACACACACCAGGGGCATCGTGTAACATACATTTGTTTTTTGATGTAACGTTTGAGATGCATGGCCATCACACGTGGAAGGCTAATGTACAGACAATGAATATTGATCAAGATGATCGTTGCATGTTGTGTGTAGTATAAGATATGTGTATACAGGAAAAAACTCTTCAAAAAAGCTCTCTAAGCAGAAGCGGTGTCTCTCATCAAACGCTGTAGAGAGAATGACTAAAATGGGTGGGGTCCTTCACTGTTACAATAGGAAATGTTATGAAGCAATCAAATGGTTTTTTTTTAAGGTCACATGGCAATCTGAGCGCGCAAGGAGGCCACACCTTACGTAATTTTGACAAAATATATTTATCATAATATAAGTTTATTACAGTTAGAAATATATAAATGTTTAAAATATTTTAGATTATTGCTTGCTCTCATATACTGTTTAAAGTTATTTCGATATACTTTTGAGACAAAAAAAAATGAGGGAATGGCGTACCCAGTGCGACACTATATGCGGGTGACATAACACAGGGTCTGGCAGTGTGTACTCGTCGCATACGAAATGTGCAGCGGGCGTGACCCCATACTTACATGACGTAACGCTTGGCTTGGTACTGCGTACCCGTCGGATACCAAAGTAGCAGCTGGAGCGACTTCATGCATATAGGATGTTACGTGGGACACGGTGCCACGAACTCGTCGGATACGAAATGCGAATCATTTACGAGTTTAGCAATATGGTGGATCGGATTCACGTGGTGATGGAGCTTGGTACTCTACCGGTTTGGGAGTGCAGTTTTCTCAACAACAAAAAAAAAATACATCTATTTGGGGGAAGATATAAAACATTACATAATTTTAAAAGTTAAAAAAAGAATTATAATAGAGTTCAAAATATATATTTTTTTAAAATAGAATAATATTGTTTTTATAAACATTAAATTATGAAATTAATATTTAAAAAACCTTTGAAATTTACTGAAAAAACATAGATTTTACAGACGTTATAGTTAGGAATTATCATTTAAAAAACCTTAGAAATTCACAAAAAAAAACATAGGATTCAGGGACATTATAGTTAATTGGACATTTGACTCATATAAAACCAGAGAAATTCGCCTGTTATAGTTAGTTGAGCTAACTATAATTCGCGCGCCCGCAATGCACTGCTGATGATGTCACATATTACATCACTCATGACATGGTCAGTGACATCAGTGATGACATCACTGATGATATCTCAAATGACATCACTAATGACATCACTCATGACATCATCCACGTGATAATCTGATGCACATACTGATGCTCTAATATAAACTTTGATACATCCATTCTTAAATGCAGACTACTAGTTTTGAAACCGTACACACAAGAATGCCATATACTACATACCACTCACTATTTCCTAGGTCTACACACACATCCAGTCACTTATACTTGTAGTTACTCTTCAATACAGGACAATAATATGTGCTCCTCCATCTATACATGCAGTCACACTCTGCCACTCATCCATAGAGTTACTCACACACCTATTCAGTAAAGCAAAGAATCAATCACATACCGTATCACTTATTTACACAGATACTAATACATATTTACTGTCTTATACAATCGCTGATTGAAGCAGACACTTTTTTATACACGCACTCTTCAAATAACTTAGTCTCACGTATACTCATTTATATACTCCAACAATCACATATAGTGTCTTAAAACATATGTAGTTAGTCACAGATATACCACTGAGACATCCATTCACTCACCAGCACACCCATACACACACTAACTCACCCATACAGTCCTTCCCAGATGCACTTTTTAATCCATACAACCACTGAATCACCCGCTCAGACATCTATGCACATACTCATACACTCCCCCACACACCCACCCACACAGACACTCAGGGACCCATACAGATACTCAGACAACAAATCAATAACCTATATAGACACTCATGAAGCTATTCAGCAACCCATGCAGTTGCTTACACACCAACGGAGAGACTAATACAGACTTTTACACAGTTTAGTCACTAACCCATGCATTCAGTAAGACATGTTCAATCACTCACTTATACAGTCAGTCACGCACATACAAAATAATTCCTTTAGGCACTTGTAACTGCATTCATTCTTCAATACACCTTGGCGTATATATATATAACATATTTAACCTTTACAGTAACACACCTTCACTGGATGATGTCATGAGTGATGTCATGAGTGATGTCATTTGAGATGTCATCAGGGATGTCATCAGTGATGTCACTGACCATGTTAAGAGTGATGTAATATGTGACATCATCAACAGTGCATTGCGGGCGTGCAAGTTATAGTTAGCTCAACTAACTATAACAGGCGAATTTCTCTGGTTTTATATGAGTCAAATGTTCAACTAACTATAACGTCCCTGAAACCTATGGTTTTATTTGTGAATTTCTAAGGTTTTTTAAATGTTAATTCCTAACTATAACGTCTGTAAAACCTATGTTTTTTTCAGTGAATATATATATATATATATAATAGCCTTGTACGAGGATGCATAAATCCATAGACATGCACACATGTATTTAGGAAACATCATCTACATACCCAGACATTCATATGTTTGTCTTGTTATATTTGCAAAGTCATTTTTTGCTGTTGTTTTCTAATATCTAAATATATTGTTAAATCCCTATAGAAAGAATTCAACCAAATGCATAGGTGTAGGTACCTACCTATAATCATAGTTATATACTTTGACATATATGTATTCTCTCTGACATATATGTATTCCCATACATAGAGACATATACCAATGTACAAATACATATATGTTATCTACCAACAATGACATGCATATACATGTAATGCATAAACAAACATTTATTATCATATACATAACATAATTCTTATATCTTTACACAATGCTTAAACTCGTGTATGTGGGCATAGGTACATGCACATAGTCATGTTTACATACCCAGACATGTGCCTCCATGCAATACATAAACATACATGCACGGTCCTAATCATAAGATATTTTAATAAATATCTACATCTCTATCTATCTATCTATCTATCTATCTATCTATCTATCTATCTATCTATCTATCTATCTATCTATCTATCTATCTATCTATATTCACACACATATAACACATATATATATTTATATAAACACATTTACATGCACATACATACACATTTATACAAGTACATCTCTATGCAAAGTTTAAACTCATATTAGTACACACATACAAATGCCCACAGCAAAGGTTACATACCAAGATACATATATTCATGTAATGAATAAATATATATACAGTGCCATTTACATAATCATTTTATTTACAGACATAGATACATATACATACAGATATAGATGTGCATGTGCATTCACTCATACATATATATATATATATATATATATACATACATACATACATACACATATATATATATATGAAGGTCCACATTGCCAAAAGCTATAGGATGCACTCTCCATTTGTTCAAATAAGGCTGCAGCGTTCTCTGCCACACACAGGTAAAGTATAATGCCTGACGCGTTTCGAACAAAGTAGTTCTTCCTCATAGGCAGAGCGACCTTTTATAATTCAGGAGGCAAAGAACACTGCTTAAAATATACCCATCACTTTAATGGCCCCCAGGTGGAGCCTTGTAGAAATTTCGCTTTGCATTATGGGATCAGCAGTCCGTGCATGTTATCCTAGAAGATCAATAGCTTCAAAAAGTCACTCAAAATGTACAAACTTACAATAATGCCATTAATGGGCCATCTGTGCAAGGCAGATGACGCTGCAAATCATCTAGCGCCAACAAAATGGATCCAAAACAGCCCCAACATCGAGGGCCGTCGGCCGCTTTCTCAGCGGTTGGTGCAGTCCCCGCGGTCTGGCTACCGCGTAATACATGAAGGTCCACATTGCCAAAAGCTATAGGATGCACTCTCCATTTGTTCAAATAAGGATCCATTTTGTTGGCGCTAGATGATTTGCAGCGTCATCTGCCTTGCACATATGGCCCATTAATGGCACTATTGTAAGTTTGTACATTTTGAGTGACTTTTTGAAGCTATTGATCTTCTAGGATAATATGCACGGACTGCTGATCCCATAATGCAAAGCGAAATTTCTACAAGGCTCCACCTGGGGGCCATTAAAGTGATGGGTATATTTTAAGCAGTGGTCTTTGCCTCCTGAATTATAAAAGGTCGCTCTGCCTATGAGGAAGAACTACTTTGTTCGAAACGCGTCAGGCATTATACTTTACCTGTGTGTGGCAGAGAACGCTGCAGCCTTATTTGAACAAATGGAGAGTGCATCCTATAGCTTTTGGCAATGTGGACCTTCATGTATTACGCGGTAGCCAGACCGCGGGGACTGCACCAACCGCTGAGAAAGCGGCCGACGGCCCTCGATGTTGGGGCTGTTTTGGATCCATTTTGTTGGCGCTTGATGATTTGCAGCGTCATCTGCCTTGCACAGATGGCCCATTAATGGCACTATTGTAAGTTTGTACATTTTGAGTGACTTTTTGAAGCTATTGATCTTCTAGAATAATATGCACGGACTGCTGATCCCATAATGCAAAGCGAAATTTCTACAAGGCTCCACCTGGGGGCCATTAAAGTGATTGGTATATTTTAAGCAGTGGTCTTTGCCTCCTGAATTATAAAAGGTCGCTCTGCCTATGAGGAAGAACTACTTTGTTCGAAACGCGTCAGGCATTATACTTTACCTGTGTGTGGCAGAGAACGCTGCAGCCTTATTTGAACAAATGGAGAGTGCATCCTATAGCTTTTGGCAATGTGGACCTTCATGTATTACGCGGTAGCCAGACCGCGGGGACTGCACCAACCGCTGAGAAAGCGGCCGACGGCCCTCGATGTTGGGGCTGTTTTGGATCCATTTTGTTGGCGCTAGATGATTTGCAGCGTCATCTGCCTTGCACAGATGGCCCATTAATGGCACTATTGTAAGTTTGTACATTTTGAGTGACTTTTTGAAGCTATTGATCTTCTAGGATAATATGCACGGACTGCTGATCCCATAATGCAAAGCGAAATTTCTACAAGGCTCCACCTGGGGGCCATTAAAGTGATGGGTATATTTTAAGCAGTGGTCTTTGCCTCCTGAATTATAAAAGGTCGCTCTGCCTATGAGGAAGAACTACTTTGTTCGAAACGCGTCAGGCATTATACTTTACCTGTGTGTGGCAGAGAACGCTGCAGCCTTATTTGAACAAATGGAGAGTGCATCCTATAGCTTTTGGCAATGTGGACCTTCATGTATTACGCGGTAGCCAGACCGCGGGGACTGCACCAACCGCTGAGAAAGCGGCCGACGGCCCTCGATGTTGGGGCTGTTTTGGATCCATTTTGTTGGCGCTAGATGATTTGCAGCGTCATCTGCCTTGCACAGATGGCCCATTAATGGCACTATTGTAAGTTTGTACATTTTGAGTGACTTTTTGAAGCTATTGATCTTCTAGGATAATACGCACGGACTGCTGATCCCATAATGCAAAGCGAAATTTCTACAAGGCTCCACCTGGGGGCCATTAAAGTGATGGGTATATTTTAAGCAGTGGTCTTTGCCTCCTGAATTATAAAAGGTCGCTCTGCCTATGAGGAAGAACTACTTTGTTCGAAACGCGTCAGGCATTATACTTTACCTGTGTGTGGCAGAGAACGCTGCAGCCTTATTTGAACAAATGGAGAGTGCATCCTATAGCTTTTGGCAATGTGGACCTTCATGTATTACGCGGTAGCCAGACCGCGGGGACTGCACCAACCGCTGAGAAAGCGGCCGACGGCCCTCGATGTTGGGGCTGTTTTGGATCCATTTTGTTGGCGCTAGATGATTTGCAGCGTCATCTGCCTTGCACAGATGGCCCATTAATGGCACTATTGTAAGTTTGTACATTTTGAGTGACTTTTTGAAGCTATTGATCTTCTAGGATAATATGCACGGACTGCTGATCCCATAATGCAAAGCGAAATTTCTACAAGGCTCCACCTGGGGGCCATTAAAGTGATGGGTATATTTTAAGCAGTGGTCTTTGCCTCCTGAATTATAAAAGGTCGCTCTGCCTATGAGGAAGAACTACTTTGTTCGAAACGCGTCAGGCATTATACTTTACCTGTGTGTGGCAGAGAACGCTGCAGCCTTATTTGAACAAATGGAGAGTGCATCCTATAGCTTTTGGCAATGTGGACCTTCATGTATTACGCGGTAGCCAGACCGCAGGGACTGCACCAACCGCTGAGAAAGCGGCCGACGGCCCTCGATGTTGGGGCTGTTTTGGATCCATTTTGTTGGCGCTAGATGATTTGCAGCGTCATCTGCCTTGCACAGATGGCCCATTAATGGCACTATTGTAAGTTTGTACATTTTGAGTGACTTTTTGAAGCTATTGATCTTCTAGAATAATATGCACGGACTGCTGATCCCATAATGCAAAGCGAAATTTCTACAAGGCTCCACCTGGGGGCCATTAAAGTGATTGGTATATTTTAAGCAGTGGTCTTTGCCTCCTGAATTATAAAAGGTCGCTCTGCCTATGAGGAAGAACTACTTTGTTCGAAACGCGTCAGGCATTATACTTTACCTGTGTGTGGCAGAGAACGCTGCAGCCTTATTTGAACAAATGGAGAGTGCATCCTATAGCTTTTGGCAATGTGGACCTTCATGTATTACGCGGTAGCCAGACCGCGGGGACTGCACCAACCGCTGAGAAAGCGGCCGACGGCCCTCGATGTTGGGGCTGTTTTGGATCCATTTTGTTGGCGCTAGATGATTTGCAGCGTCATCTGCCTTGCACAGATGGCCCATTAATGGCACTATTGTAAGTTTGTACATTTTGAGTGACTTTTTGAAGCTATTGATCTTCTAGGATAATATGCACGGACTGCTGATCCCATAATGCAAAGCGAAATTTCTACAAGGCTCCACCTGGGGGCCATTAAAGTGATGGGTATATTTTAAGCAGTGGTCTTTGCCTCCTGAATTATAAAAGGTCGCTCTGCCTATGAGGAAGAACTACTTTGTTCGAAACGCGTCAGGCATTATACTTTACCTGTGTGTGGCAGAGAACGCTGCAGCCTTATTTGAACAAATGGAGAGTGCATCCTATAGCTTTTGGCAATGTGGACCTTCATGTATTACGCGGTAGCCAGACCGCGGGGACTGCACCAACCGCTGAGAAAGCGGCCGACGGCCCTCGATGTTAGGGCTGTTTTGGATCCATTTTGTTGGCGCTAGATGATTTGCAGCGTCATCTGCCTTGCACAGATGGCCCATTAATGGCACTATTGTAAGTTTGTACATTTTGAGTGACTTTTTGAAGCTATTGATCTTCTAGGATAATATGCACGGACTGCTGATCCCATAATGCAAAGCGAAATTTCTACAAGGCTCCACCTGGGGGCCATTAAAGTGATGGGTATATTTTAAGCAGTGGTCTTTGCCTCCTGAATTATAAAAGGTCGCTCTGCCTATGAGGAAGAACTACTTTGTTCGAAACGCGTCAGGCATTATACTTTACCTGTGTGTGGCAGAGAACGCTGCAGCCTTATTTGAACAAATGGAGAGTGCATCCTATAGCTTTTGGCAATGTGGACCTTCATGTATTACGCGATAGCCAGACCGCGGGGACTGCACCAACCGCTGAGAAAGCGGCCGACGGCCCTCGATGTTGGGGCTGTTTTGGATCCATTTTGTTGGCGCTAGATGATTTGCAGCGTCATCTGCCTTGCACAGATGGCCCATTAATGGCACTATTGTAAGTTTGTACATTTTGAGTGACTTTTTGAAGCTATTGATCTTCTAGGATAATATGCACGGACTGCTGATCCCATAATGCAAAGCGAAATTTCTACAAGGCTCCACCTGGGGGCCATTAAAGTGATGGGTATATTTTAAGCAGTGGTCTTTGCCTCCTGAATTATAAAAGGTCGCTCTGCCTATGAGGAAGAACTACTTTGTTCGAAACGCGTCAGGCATTATACTTTACCTGTGTGTGGCAGAGAACACTGCAGCCTTATTTGAACAAATGGAGAGTGCATCCTATAGCTTTTGGCAATGTGGACCTTCATATATATATATATATATATATATTCACTGAAAAAACCATAGGTTTGACACCAGTTATAGTTAGCTGGAAATTTTACCGACATAAAACCATTGAAATTCCCACTTTATAGTTAGTTGGACTCACTATAACTTGCGCGCCTGCAATGCACTGCTGATGACGTCACATATTACATCACTCATGACATGGTCAGTGACATCACTCATGACATCACTGATGACACCATCCAGTGAATGTGTGTCTTTCTGAAAAATAAATATGTTTTATTTATGTAGATGTAAAGGTCGATGGAAGAATAAATGTTTAAATAAGTCTTAATGGATGTTTTAAAAAAAAAATTGATTGGTTAACTGGCTTATTAAGTGTATCTTAGTGAATACATATATTAGCGAGTATAGTTTAAATATTTAAATGTTTGTATCAGTGTTTCACTTTGTGTATAAGTGGCTGCATGGGTTGGTGAGTAGCTACATGTGTGTGTATATGGGTTATTAGATGTTTTTTTTAGTATCAGTATGAGTGTCTGTATGGTTTGGTGGGGGTGTTACTTAGCACATAGATGCATCAATGACTGACTCACTGTTTGTATGTGTTTTGAAGACAGCATATGTGCAGGACTGTATGGGTGGATGAGTGTGGATATGTGTGTGTTAGTGAGTGAATGACTGTCTCACTAGTGTCTTTATCAGTAACTACATATGTTTTAATCTAGTATATGTGAGTATTGATGTATATAAGTGAGTATATGTGAGAGTGAGAGATTGAAAGAGTTCTTGTTTAAATAAGTAAGTGTTTCTATAAGTGATTGTTTAAGAGAGTAAGTATGTGTAAGTTTCCTTAGAAGTAAGGTGGTAGTGTGTGTATAGCTGTATATGCAAATAAATGGATGTTCAATAGTTTATTTGCATGTGTGATTATGTGTGTGAGTAACTTTTGGATGACTGTCGGTGTGTAACAGGATGTATAGGTGTTTCACTACATATGATGAGTGAATATATGTATGAGTGACTATATAGAACTGTTGGTGAATGAGTGGATGTGTATATAGATGGTGGTATTACTGAATTGGTTGTTGTAACTGGTATGGGTATCTCTATTTTTTTGAAAAGTTTAGTTTCTATTTTTGAATATGTGTTTCAAGGGTTACATTACACTGAAAGGAGGTCTGTCACTCTGTCACAATGATGGTGTCATCAGTGATGTCATCAGTGATGTCACTGACCATGTCATGAGTGATGTAATATGTGACGTCATCAGCAGTGCATTGCAGGCGCGCAAGTTATAGTGAGTCCAACTAACTATAACGTGGGAATTTCAATGGTTTTATGTCAGTAAAATTTCCAGCTAACTATAACTGGTGTCAAACCTATGGTTTTTTCAGTGAATTTAATAGGTTTTTTAAATGCTAATTCCTAACTATAACTGGTGTGAAACCTATGGTTTTTTCAGTGAATTTCATAGGTTTTTTAAATGCTAATTCCTAACTATATAAGGCCTGAAACCTATGTTTTTTTCAGTGAATTTCAAAGTTTTTTTTAATGCTAATTCCTAACTATATAAGACCTGAAAGCCCACCAGGAATCTCCAGTATGCGCCAGGGGACTGCATTGCAGAGAGGTGTAATGAAGCCACGCCCCTTTTTACACCTCTCTGCAACGCAGCCCCCGTGCATGTTTGAAGAGGGGGAACTAATTCCCCTTGCATACTGGGGACCCCTGGGGGCCAACTAGCCCACCTGGAACCTCCAGTATGCGCCAGGGGGCTGCATTGCAGAGGTGTAATGAGGCTATGCCCCTTGTTACACCTCTCTGCAACGCAGCCCCCTGCCGCGTTTGCAGAGGGGGAACTAATTCCCCTTGCATACTGGGGGTCCCTGGGCGCCAACTAGCCCACCAGGAGCCTCCAGTATGCGCCAGGGGGCTGCATTGCAGAGAGGTGTAATGAGGCCACACCCTTTTTTACACCTCTCTGCAACGCAGCCCCCGTGCATGTGAGGAAAAGTCAGCCCATAACACACCTGATGCCCAGGCTGCTGGCGCAGGACGCCTCTTAGTTCCCATCTTGAACAATTACCAAATAAAGAGACGGGCGCTGGAAGCAGGAAGACAAGAATAGAGTTTTATTTCTCATGAGGAGAGCCTGTCATTTCGGACACTCGCATAGTGTCTTCAGGAGGTGCTCTATCAAGTTCTCTGAGGCTTCGTCTTTTATACACATGTTTATGATGCACAAACATTCCTTATTACAATAAAGACGCTTTGAAGTGGGAAAAGGCATGCTTGGAATCCCAGCTTCAGGCCTATTCCCATACCAGTCGCTCAGTTGTCATCCTCCCCTCCTGAATGTAACAAGAGATTGTGACCTCTCAGCTGGACATTCCTACAGGGCACGAGGGCAGGAGGGGATGATCAGGTCAAAGGTTGGTCAGGTGATAAGGTCGGACACTTCGGTTGGTGTATCACGGTTTTGTTATGCTGGGTAGGGAAAAGGGGGATGTACATCCACGAGGCTTGGTCTTAGGACTTGGGACCGGGTCGAGAGGTCAAGTGCAGCCGGGGGGGGGGTTGTCAGCTGAGGGGAAGGGTGTTCCTGGGAGGAAATGGGGGGGTGTGGGTCAAGCAGGAGTGCTACTTCTAGAGCAGGGTCACGCAGAGGGAGAGGGTCTTGTGGCCGTTGCATGAGCAGTGCGCGCGGGGAGGGGTGTCGGGGGTTTAGCAAACGGTCAGAGAGGCCATGGTGCCTGAAATAGTTGTCGTGTACATATGTGCATGGGTCTTATGCTGGCGGGATAACACAGTCAGTGTTTCGTAATTATTCGTTCTGCTTACAACAAGGGGTACAGTGAACACAAATGAACGCCGCTTATGTACACATACATTGCCATTTTCAACAGTCACCGCTTTTTTACATAAGCAAGTTCAATTCTATATAGTCGATACGATAGGCAGAATGCAATACATGTTAATTTACATTTGTTGGGTTCTTCATACAAGTCTAGAGATCGATATTATACTTTAGTCGGGGTTAATCAAGAAAAACGTTCAGACACATTATAGAATCATGTTCTGACTTTCTCTCCGCTGACATCAAAATACAGTAGAAAGAGCTCTGATACCTTCGGGTCTTGTCAGTGCTATAAGAGACCTTTGGAAAACTAAATGCATGAGTGATCGATGAAACATTTTAGAAAGCAATACAAAATGGCTGAGGGAGGAGTTCAAGTTGATACAAGCAATTTGGTCAAGGGGGTGAGTAGAAAGTTCAGGAAGGGGGGTTTTCGTCACAATGTCTTTTTTAACAGAGTCCGTCTTCTTTTGTTGGCGCTGTTGAGCACCGGCGGTGGAGCTATAGGTCCAGCTCGGATTCATCCTTACACGTTGCAGGGTGCGATCAGTCCTCTGCTGTTAGATCACAGTCCTGTTTCTTAACTGATTTTCTTAGGGGTGCCTCATGCTGGGCACCTGCGTGTCTTTCTTTTTCCGTGGCAAAACCTCATTCTATAGTCAAAAGTTATGCGAAAAGTGTGATGTTGTTGAATAATCAAGGGAAGAGAGGGCGGAGTGGGATCAGATCTTTGAGCACATCAAGGGACCAAAAGGAGCAAAAGATGACGAGCAGGCAGGCCCATCAGTCGGGCTCAAAAAGGGACGGGGACTTCAGGCACGAGTAGGTCAGCAAATCGAGGGCTTCAAGGCGGCCCTTTATTCCTTCATCTGCCGAGTTTGAGAGTGGTGCCTCGTCCCGCGTCTCGTTGCTCGGTGGCTCCACCTTTGGTCGCGGTCACACGTGCTTCATGATCTGTGGCCAGGTTGTGCGTCACGTCCAGCTCCTCTCCTCCGGTGATTGTATCTTTGAATGGGTAAAAAATAAGTTTTAGAAAAACTGCTGGAGAAGACATTTATACATCTCAATTCCGTCCCCAATCCTATGTAGGTGGGAGATAAGTTCATCGGTCACAGTCAGAAGTCATCACTTATGGAGTATGTAGGAGGGCATTACCATTGAATTCATAAACCTGTTTGGCGTTCATTCGTGACGTATGTGGAGAGAAATTGGACCTTTATACACAGTGTATTATATCAAACTCAAAATCGAGTCCTTATGTAGAGACTCGCCCTTTTTCTTTTTTAACCCAAGTACCGACAATCTTACATTTCCCTTTGGGGTCGGCTAACTCTTGCAAGCAGGGGCGTTATCGTCATGAAGAAGGGGGAGGGGGCAGATGTTAAACATGCTTTTCTTGGGGAGCGACCGTTAATCAAGGTTATCAATTACGCTTCGAGGGTAGCTGACATGAAGCTGGGGTTAATCGGGGGAAACGGGGACGCTTTGGACAGGGAGCTGGGGTCAATCGGGAGAAGCGGGGCGCTTTGGACATCCGCACTTAAGTGCAGAGGGGTGAAGTGATCGGTGCATTGGGAATTGCATTTCTAGCGAACTGGAAAACAGAAGGCCATTGACGTTATAGTCCCCCTATAAAAGGCCAGATTAGGGGACATCCGTCGTCTTACCTGTCCTTTCCTTCATTACCAACTCGGGTTCTATCGTTTTTGCAGAAAGGAGAGGTAGTAATATGGCAAGTCACAATCGTTTTTAGTTCCTGTCAATTTTGCCGAACACCTTTGTGTTCGAGGAGACCCAATTAAGTTTTGTGCCGGGGGGCACAACGTCACCATACAAGGAAAGAGGGAACTGGGGGCTTTTGGAGAGAGAGAGAGAGAGAGAGTGAGAGAGAGAGAGAGAGAGAGAGAGAGAGAGACCGCACTCTAAATGGTCCATTCGGTACACGTATGACATGGAGAGAGAAAGAGAGAGAGAGAGAGAGAGAGAGAGAGAGACGTGTACAATAATGGGTCATTCAGTGCGCGCACAACACAGAACAACAGGGGTTAAGTAATACGGAAACACAGGCAGAGGGATGACGTAGCTCCATACATTACTTACACACATACTCAGGTGAGGGACACAGTACATGTATTATATACAAAAATCCAAGACAAGACATATAACCGTTATTGGCCATAATGATCTCTTCCTGTATGCTGCGCATCCTTAGCATCGTACGCTCTTTTTACCCTTTTCTTTCCTTTTATTGTCGGCTGCCTTTACTGGTCTTTGTGGTTGTACACACTTACGCCTTTGGCAACCAGTCAAGAACTAACCTGGTTGGGCTAATGTGTTTCCAGGCTGAGGCAACAGTGGGTGTCAGTTGGGGAACAATAGGGCAGCTTTGAGTTTCCGGTCCATGAGGGTGCGGAAAGGACGTAGTAATTTCCAAACACTGACAACATTCCTAGTCCTTCAAGCGGAGGGTACTAGATTAAACCTCACCTCAGAATATTCTTTAAACCTTTCCCTATTTAGTTAAGTGTAGAGTGCTTAATCATGAGCGCACATTATTTTTGGTTGTATTATTCGGGGTGCGTAGGCACCACAATCGAAAGCCTTTTTCCCGTCTCTTCGTCCGTTAGATCACCATTTTCTTTTTCGTATTTTTAATCGATGTTCCAAAGTGACCTGCAGAAAGAAGGAAAAAGAAGGGGGCGGGGGCAGCATTTAAAAACACATCAGCGCGCATAAACCCGAAAAGGCTTTTACTTACTACATACTCGGTCTATCTCCACGGAACGCAGTTCTTGCCAACTCGGCATTTAAGCCCAGATGAACCTTTTAGTGTGGGAGAGATGATTATCGGAAGCCGGTGGATAGCATAGGTCACCCAAGTGTGGTATTACGGACCGTATGTAGGGAGGCCAGGTGGCACTCCTTCGGGGCGACTTAGGGACATTTTAGCACAATTTTTCCTGATACAGGTAGCATATAAAGTATAGACTGAATTCCAGGGTCGTTTAGCGGTTGCTTTAGGCTGTACAAAAATGTGCAAAGTACATACAACAAAAACCTGGACCATTCATATTTGCAATATTTCTGCGTACTATACTTTTTAACCCTTAACTAATCGAGCTGAGCCATTTCACCTGTAATTCAGTTATATCGGAAACAGTGGTCAGTTATTCGAGACTTACCAATTCACACGTGACAACTACGTACGTTTTTCTCCAAAAATCTTTAATAAAAAATGTCGGTGCATAAATATGGGCCTATAACCCTGTGGGCCGGCCAAAACTGTACATGTGGGGGTACTTATCAGTGCAAAACCTAATGGAGTCGGTGGTCATTGAAAAAAGTGCGACAAGTGCAATAAAATCATATCGAAACTTCAGTGTGAGCGAGTATCATAAGTGTTGAAATTCGAACTTTCAATAGTCGTGATGCGCCAAACTTAACAACAATTCATTGTCCGAATGTTCAACCAGCACCCATCTCACTTTAATTCATTGTCCGAACACACAATCAGTACCCATCCCATATCAATTCATTGTTTTAAAACCTGTATGCATATTTCATGACACCAAGGTTGAGCAATCGGGGTACAACAAGGAGTTGAAAGTTTCACTTGTACCAGCGCCATTTTGGGTGCGGCCAGGCAGATCCAGGCATAGTCAAACCTCCACCAACTCGTGGTTGGCCCAGAACCTCTTTCGGCAGTCCAAAAAAGTTCCTTTAAAGGGCAACAGAAAGGGATCGGCAGTATGAACCATCAGTCAAAAAGGGGGAGGGAAGCAACATTTTTCTACCGGGTCATACTGCGTTTTCACCGGAACTGATCCGAACTGTAGTCTGCAGGATTTTAGTCATTCAAATTGAGGCTGGCGTCAGCATGGGAGCGCCGACGTCCCGCGGCTACATTTTCATCGTTCCGCGGGCAGTTATGGCAGTCATTCCCCATCGGGGGTATCTGCGGGGGTCGGGGACTCCTGCGGCTCCTATAGAATCTTCAAGGTCGAGGAGAACTTTTATGATGGTGGAGTCAACAAGCAACCGGGCCATTCCTTCATGCTGGGCCCGCTCTTGCAAGGTCGACCGCCATTTTGAGAGTTCGGCAGCTACCGGCAATCGCGGGGTCAAATGAGCAGACGGGCTCCAACCTGTCGGGCGAGGCGTCGCAGCATCGCCACAGTGGACGAACCCTTTGCCGGGTGCGAGGAGCGCCGCTGCACCGTAAGAGTGGACGAACCCTTTTCCGGGTGCGAGGAGCGTTGGGGGTGCAGCTGGGGAGCCTTCACCTGGGGAGGTGGGAGAGGCTCGTTCGCGCCGCCTCTCCCTCCCGGTGCACCCCACGGCGTCTTGCTTGACATTTGTTATGGCCGGACCAGGCGATGAGGACGAGGGGGGGGGTCGGAGGCATGTGCAAGACATCCCCCCCCAGTGTTGTCGCAGCCATTATTGAAGAAGTGGGGACGCCTGCCACATTTCGGGCCGGGCCCACAGCCGATGGCGGCCGGACGCTTCTTCGCCCTGGCCCCAGGAACGGGTCCCTTGGTTCATCCGGGGGACAGGCCTTGGCATGTGGCGCCGCCTTCGGGCTATTCGCGTAGTGGTCCTTCCACCCCACCGCCCCTGACGGTTTTTGTAGACTTTAAAACGCCCAAAAACTACTAGAAAGTAGCCCAAAGTAGCCCAACATTGCTACTTTGGGGAAGGAAGGGCTGAAACGGCGTCAGGCAGACGGCGAAATGCATTGTGGGATTCGTTTTGTCGTTGCAGCAGTTTTGTCATGTAAATAGTTGCTTAAATGTTTTTTTTTGTTTGTTAAAAAAAATAAAACGTTTTCACCTGTTACTTCGCTAGAGTGTTATATATTTTTCTATTATTCGCCTAAGTTTTGTCGTTAATTGGGCGGGGTGGGTGGTGGAGCCAAGCTGTCTCGAAGTCATAGTGTTAAGTTCGGCTTTCCTCACCAGTTTCATATTTCCTGAGGGGTTGTTCCCTATGTTTCCATTTCAGCGAGGTTGAAAAGAGATCTCATCAGCGGCCTACTGATTTCACTCTATTCCTTTTCTTTTCCCTAACGATTTTTATATATATTTTTCTCTTTTATTTGCTAGCACGATACAGCGGCTAATCCGCATTTTTATATTTGTCCTTTTGTATTAGGGGTACCCTCCTGGCCGAGCCAGATGACCTACCTCCAATAAATGGTCCGGGTGGAACTGGTTTACCAATCAGTGGGGAGTAGATAGGCATGACAGATTACAACGGGGGACAAAGGTCCGCATTACCTACCCTTCCTTACTTGCAAAGACTAGACAGAACATTTCTATTCCACGTTATTTGCAAACAGAGAATGCCTCAAAAGAACTATTCCTTGAACAATAATTGTTCAGACAATCAATCAATCAGTGGGGAGAAAAACAGGCATGACGGATTACAACGGGGACAATAGTCTGCATTACCTATCCTTCACTATCTGCAAAGGGAGGCAGAATATTCCTATTCTTCCCCGTTTGCAGACAGGGAATATCTCGAAGAGCAATAATCGATAAAAACCGATAACAAACAATCAATGGGGAGAAAGATAGGCATGACGGATTACAACGGGGACAAAAGTCTGCATTACCTACCCTTCACTATCTGCAAAGGGAGACAGAATATTCCTATTCTTCCCCGTTTGTAGACAGCGAATGTCTCAAAGAGCAACAGAGCAACCAATCAATCAGTGGGGAGAAAAATAGGCATGACGGATTACAACGGGGGACAAAAGTCCGCATTACCTATCCTTCACTATTTGCAAAGAGAGAGGAACGTTCCTATTCGTCGCTGTTTGCAAACAGAGAATGTCTCTAAGAGAACCAATACTTCAAGTAGCAACCGAGGCTAAATGAACCAATCAATAAACAATACCATTATTTTAAATACTGATTTCAAAACAATCAATCAATCAATCAATCAGATGGATAAAGCCATCCTACCAATTGGACGTAAAGACGTCCTACTTAACCTTACCCGGACCGGACCATGTGGGCAATTCTTCGCCTTCCTTTCTCCAGCGCCCCATCGTTCTCTTTCTCCATGTTTTTACCGCAGCATTCCTGTGGGATTCCAGTCAGGACAGTAGGTCACTTGAGAGAGGTCCGTTCAGAATCGGTGAAGTTCATTCAATCGGCAGCCGGACGAGGGCCCTCTCAAGGCAGGTATACTCCAATCGTTTAGATGTTCACCCCATCGTCTGGACCTCTCTTACCGGACCTTATGTCGCTGATGGACCCCGCGTTGGGGCGCCAATTGAGGAAAAGTCAGCCCATAACACACCTGATGCCCAGGCTGCTGGCGCAGGACGCCTCTTAGTTCCCATCTTGAACAATTACCAAATAAAGAGACGGGCGCTGGAAGCAGGAAGACAAGAATAGAGTTTTATTTCTCATGAGGAGAGCCTGTCATTTCGGACACTCGCATAGTGTCTTCAGGAGGTGCTCTATCAAGTTCTCTGAGGCTTCGTCTTTTATACACATGTTTATGATGCACAAACATTCCTTATTACAATAAAGACGCTTTGAAGTGGGAAAAGGCATGCTTGGAATCCCAGCTTCAGGCCTATTCCCATACCAGTCGCTCAGTTGTCATCCTCCCCTCCTGAATGTAACAAGAGATTGTGACCTCTCAGCTGGACATTCCTACAGGGCACGAGGGCAGGAGGGGATGATCAGGTCAAAGGTTGGTCAGGTGATAAGGTCGGACACTTCGGTTGGTGTATCACGGTTTTGTTATGCTGGGTAGGGAAAAGGGGGATGTACATCCACGAGGCTTGGTCTTAGGACTTGGGACCGGGTCGAGAGGTCAAGTGCAGCCGGGGGGGGGGTTGTCAGCTGAGGGGAAGGGTGTTCCTGGGAGGAAATGGGGGGGTGTGGGTCAAGCAGGAGTGCTACTTCTAGAGCAGGGTCACGCAGAGGGAGAGGGTCTTGTGGCCGTTGCATGAGCAGTGCGCGCGGGGAGGGGTGTCGGGGGTTTAGCAAACGGTCAGAGAGGCCATGGTGCCTGAAATAGTTGTCGTGTACATATGTGCATGGGTCTTATGCTGGCGGGATAACACAGTCAGTGTTTCGTAATTATTCGTTCTGCTTACAACAAGGGGTACAGTGAACACAAATGAACGCCGCTTATGTACACATACATTGCCATTTTCAACACATTTTTGAAGAGGGGGAACTAATTCCCCTTGCATACTAGGGGTCCCTGGGGGCCAACTAGCCCACTTGGAACCTCCAGTATGCGCCAGGGGGCTGCATTGCACAGAGGTGTAATGAGGCTATGCCCCTTTTTACACCTCTCTGCAACGCAGGCCACTGGCGCGTTTGCAGAGGGGGGACTAATTCCCCTTGCATACTGGGGGTCCCTGGGTCATATCTGCCCAAACACCGATATTCCGAACGATTGAAAATGACTTTTCTTGAGAAACATTTGGATTTGGATTATCATGTCCTATACTTTGGAATTTTTGAAAGACTGACTTTGAGGATGCTATAAATTACTCAAGTCTGCCCGAATTGTGTGGGTAAAATTGATACCTAGTCACTTTGAATAAGAATGTACTTACGTCTCGTCTAACATTTGGAAGAAATATCTAGTTATATGACAACAGGATACCGACATAACTTGAAGGAAATAAGAACGCCCTGAAGAAGTTCTGTTGTACAGAACGAAACGTTTCGGCTGGCTGTGGTACATAAACTTAAGGAAAATAAAAGCATTTCAATATACACCAAGATTCAGCGCTTCAATAAGGACTCTAAGTGATATGATTTGATTGGACTTATTGTGCAAGTGGTGCTGTGCCAAACTTTGGAATATTCTCCACTACTCTCTACTACTTACTCTCTCCTACTCCACTACTCTCAAATACTCACTCTCTACTACTCATTCTCTACTACTCTACTACTCTCTACTACTCTCTCTCTACTACTCACTCCCTACTACTCACTATCTACTACTCTCTACTACTCACTCTCTACTACTCTCTCTCTACTACTCACTCTTTACTACTCACTCTCTACTACTCTCTACTACTCACTCTCTACTTCTCACTCTCTACTACTCTCTACTACTCACTCTCTACTACTCTCTACTACTCACTCTCTACTACTCTCTCTCTACTAGTCTCTACTACTCACTCTACTACTCACTCTCTACTACTCTCTACTATTCTCTCTCTCACTCTCTACTACTCTCTACTACTCACTCTCTACTACTCTCTACTACTCACTCTTTACTACTCTCTACTACTCACTCTCTACTGCTCTCTACTACTCACTCTACTACTTACTCTCTACTACTCACTCTCTATTACTCACTATCTACTACTCTCTACTACTCACTCTACTATTCACTCTACTACTCTCTACTACTCACTCTCTGCTACTCTCTCTACTGCTTTCTACTACTCTCTACTACTCACTCTCTACTCTCTATTACTCACTCTCTACTCTCTACCTCTCTACCTCTCTCTACTTCTCTCTCTACTAGTCTCTACCTCCCTACCGCTACCTCTCTACCTCTACCTCTCTACCTCTACACCTCTACCTCTCTACCTCTCTCTACACGCACACATATACACATATATATATGCATATATATGCATATGCATTTATATATATGTATGTGTATGTATATATATATATTTCACCACCAATTCGTTCACCAGAAGGCGCACACTTTTAGACGGTCGGTGCCAGACAGCAGGGATGAACGTGTCCCCACAAATAATCCTTCACCAAGTAGCAATAAATGTCTGCACTCGTCCAATTGCTTTAAATATGGGTTTTATTCAAGAGACTCAAGGAGCCCCATTCACCTACGCGTTTCGACCGCAGGTCTTGATCACAGTGTTTGCCACTAGTCCATTTTCTATTTTCAACTTATATACTATTACTACCCATCAGCTTGTAATGAAGCTTCTTGGGAGATGTAGTTTATCAAAACATTGTAACAACAAAAAAAACGTTTTTAAGCATTGCAATTGAATTCATTTTTCAAGTTGGATAATCAATTAATCATTTTCATCATCTTTATCTTTTTTTTCCTCTCTCTCAAAGGTGTTAGAAGGAAAGGATAGCCATTTGAGGGGTTTACATGAAAGTCGGTTCTACGTTTGGAAAAAATTCCATCTAACCTAAATATTGGTTATGCCGACACTTAGTGCATTATTTAAAAAAAGTTTAAGTATATAATGTCACTATTATAGTCATTCATTATATGGCTTAGTGCCATAATTAACTCCTCATCGGTAGTCCCATCCTCAAATAAACATTATAGGGCTCAGTGCCCTTAAAAGAAAAAGGAGGAAGAAAAAAGAAATTTTCATAAATTCTGCAAATACATGGAATCCAGATCTCTCACATCTGTTATAGTCCCCAATAGTCAATATAAAATCATTAAAGATGGACATACATCTCATCATCCATGTTCAATCCTCTCGGTGCCTTGGTTTGAAACCGAATGATTAGACGTGACTCTAATCTCCTCAATTGCAGTTTTCGATTACCTCCTCTTTCATCGGGGAGTATCGTTGCTATACCACTATAGCGTATGTCTTTCCATGTTTTGCCAATATGCAATGACATATGCTTAGCAATGGCGTATGACATATCCCCATTTTGAATCGCTCGGATATGCTCCAAGATTCTTTTATGTAATGGACAAGTCGTCATTCCGATGTAGTTCTTGCCACATGCACATGTAAGGATGTAAACTACATATGTGGTCTTGCAAGTTATTGTATCTTCTATATTGAAGACTTTTCCATGTGGATCCTTTAAAGATTTAAGGGACAGTCCTACTGTACACGCCTTGCACTGTAAACATTTGGTGAAACCTTTTTGTTTGGATGTCAACCAGTCATTCTTCTTTCTCATCTTAAAGTGACTGTTCACCAGTTTATCTTGCAATGAGGGAGGTTTTCTAAACGTTACCAAAGGATGGTCACTCACTTGATCACTGATATCTGGATCTTTTTTAATGATGTTCCAATATTTATTAAGGATCCTTCTTACGTTCTGACTCTCTTTGCTGTATGTCATAATCATTCTGATCGGTTCTGGTTTAGATGGTAATTTCACTTGTTTTTTATCGATCAGAGTTTGTGTTCTGCTAAGCTTTCTAGCTTTCAGTTCTCCTTTTTTAACATCTTTGTAGTTATATCCTCGTTTGAGGAATCTTTTTGTAGTCTCCCTGTATTTTTGATTCATTTCTTTTGGATTCGAGCAGTTTCTCTTCATACGAATGAATTCACCGTAGGGTATACTCTTTTTTAGGATTGTAGGGTGAAAGCTTTCTCCATGTAAAATACTGTTGGTTGCAGTACTTTTTCTATGAACAGTAGTTTCCAGTTGTCCATTTTCTATGTATACCTTTGTATCAAGAAACACAACTACTTTTTCATTGATAACTGATGTAAATTTCAGTCCCAGATCGTTAGTATTCAGTTCAATTAGATATTCGGAGAATTCAATTTCAGTGCCGTTCCAAATCAGGAATAAATCGTCAATAAAACGGAGCCAAATTACTACTTTTGATGTGTAGTAGTCATTCTCTTCATTCCAGGCTATTGTTCTTTCCCAGTAGCCCATTGCTAGGTTGGCGTAGCTCGGTGAAAAAGCCACGCCCATAGCGGTTCCACATCTTTGGGCATAGTATGTTTTGTTAAAGAGAAAGACATTGTTGTTAAGACATAGCTCCGTCATTTCTTTGATCATTTGCCAATGTTGGAGCTCTTCCAAAGGTTTCGGTTTGAGGAAGAAATCCATGGCAGTAAGTCCCATTTTGTGAGATATAGAAGTATACAAGGAGACTACGTCGATGGTAGCTAATTTATATCCATCGACCCAAGCAATATTCATCAGATTACGTAGGAAGTCTCCTGTATCTTTAAGATACGATGTTAGAGTGGGGACAATTGGTGCCAGAAAAGAGTCCACATAAATGGAAAGATTTTCATACAGTGAACCACAACTAGCTATTATGGGTCGGCCCGGTGGTTTCCTTAATGTTTTATGCACTTTCGGCAGAAAGTACATAGTGGGCATAACAAGATCTTCATTTGTCAGAAATTGTACTTCCTGGTTGGTCAATAGTCCCTTATTTTCCCATTCAGTCAACTTGAGATTTAATTCAGCTATCAAATCATTGATCGGATTCTTTTTCAATCTCTCATAGTTCTTAGTCTCAGTTAGTTGGCACATAGCTTCTTGTATATAGTCAGATTTATCCATTAGGACTATATTTCCGCCCTTGTCGGCCGGTTTGATTTCAAGTGATTCATCCTCCATTAAAGTTCGTAATGCATTTCTTTCCAGTATCGACATATTTTCCTTTTTTCCTGTATGTTTGGTTTTTTTCATTTTTTCAAGGTCAGCATTCACCAAATCAAAAAAAATATCAATTTTGTTTCCCGGATGTAACATAGGACAAAATCTCGTTTGTTTCTTGAATTTAGTTTTTTGATGTTGATTTGTGACCTGCCCCATGTTGGATAATATTTGACTATCTGTCATTGTCAGGTCATCCATTTCATTTGCTAATTCAAAAGCTGTTCGCAGCGCAGGAATTTCTGCAATTGTGATGCGTGTTTCGTTATCAACATTGTCATTTATTATTGGATTGTTGGTTTTTTGGTTGTTTTGTTTCTTAAAGAATTTAGCCAGTTTAAGTTTTCGTGTGTACTTGTACAAATCGATTTTTATTTCTACCGGATCATAATGTTTTTCCGGGCAAAATGTCAAGCCTTTATTAAGTAGATTTTCCTCGGCTCGTGTTAATACATGTTTGGATAGATTTATTATCAAGTACGGGTCTGGGTCTTCATTAGCCATTATTGATTCGTGACTCTGTTTCGCAGGGTATATCCCTTTGTTTTTTCCGGAGCCTCTTCTGGTTTTCCTTCGTTTTTTCTCTAGCTTTGTTGGCCCCTTCCTTTTTGCATTATAGCTTGTTGTTTCTGGCCTCTTCCTCTCCCTCTCCCTCGTCCTCTTCCTCGTCCCCTTGTTTGTTGTTGCTCTAGATAGACCATTTTCACCTCTTCTAAAAAAGGGGTCCTTGTTCCAGTTATCTCCTGATCTTCATTTTCGCTCCAGTCTGTATCAGATTCACTCAAAGTGGTATTCGCAATTTCAATTTGAGGTTGTGATTTCATTTGAAGTTTTATTTGCTCAAATTTCTTTGCAAATGTTAGAATTCTGCCACATGAGTAATCTTGTTCATCTCTCCTGTATTTGCGTTCTTTTCGCTCTTCCACTTCTGTCTCATGCTTATCTAGTATAGTTTCCATGTCTTTTCTCAACTTCTTAGTTTCTTCATCTTTGTCATGAGACAGGATTAGAGATTCCAATTCTGATATTTTTACATGTAATTCATCTACATCAATTTCTGCATATTTGATTATTATTCTCAGCATATTCGCAGAACATTGCATGTTGTTGTTGCCCCAATCAATGAGCATTTCTGGGCGTGTGTCTGGGTGGTTTGGGAGAGTATATATTCTTAGGCCTCTTGGGACCATTTTACATTCCAAATATTTATTCAATGTTAGAATTTCCCAACTTTTAGATATTTCTTTTTTTAACAGTCTTTCAAGTTTCACAAATAATTGTTTCAATGTCATGGAGCTCAAGTTTGTCTCCTCTGGTTCTTTGCTGGTGTTATCCGTGGTTTTTTCTGGGTTTTTTCCTTTTTGAAATACAGTTTGTGCACAAAGTGCACGTTTGTTTGCTCTTTCTTCCATTTTATATGCAGATTCTATTTATACCTTGCAATGCAAATGTTTCTTTGTATTGAAGAACTCAATCAACTGTGTGGCAGGGGAAATATTTGTATTCAATAGCTCTTGACCCATTAGCAATGGACAAATAGATTTAAACAAGCGCGATCGAGCAGATGCTTCTGTATTCTGCCAAGTCGCTAGGTTTAAACTGTGTTATTTTACCGCGACTCCGCTGGGCGTTTCCTTATAGTTACAAATGACGCGAGGCGCTCTCACCTTGTTCTTTCTTTGTGAAGCGCAGCGTCCCAGAAATCCTTCTTTACTTCACACTCGTGTGGCGGAATGCCTCTTGCGGGTCCCTCGGGAAGATTAGTAGTTATTTTTAATCCCAGTCCTCTGGCGGATGCCTTGAATGCCTCAGTCCGAAAGCCGACCTGCTTTCTGTTCCGTGGCAGAGTTCAACGCCGTACGTTGTCAGTCACGCTTGTTCGAGCTGGGAAACTCCGAGGGAAGTCGGGTGCCGCCTTCTTTTTTCTTTCAATTCACCACCAATTCGTTCACCAGAAGGCGCACACTTTTAGACGGTCGGTGCCAGACAGCAGGGATGAACGTGTCCCCACAAATAATCCTTCACCAAGTAGCAATAAATGTCTGCACTCGTCCAATTGCTTTAAATATGGGTTTTATTCAAGAGACTCAAGGAGCCCCATTCACCTACGCGTTTCGACCGCAGGTCTTGATCACAGTGTTTGCCACTAGTCCATTTTCTATTTTCAACTTATATACTATTACTACCCATCAGCTTGTAATGAAGCATCTTGGGAGATGTTGTTTATCAAAACATTGTAACAACAAAAAAACGTTTTTAAGCATTGCAATTGAATTCATTTTTCAAGTTGGATAATCAATTCATCATTTTCATCATCTTTATCTTTTTTTTCCTCTCTCTCAAAGGTGTTAGAAGGAAAGGATAGCCATTTGAGGGGTTTACATGAAAGTCGGTTCTACGTTTGGAAAAAATTCCATCTAACCTAAATATTGGTTATGCCGACACTTAGTGCATTATTTACAAAAAAGTTTAAGTATATAATGTCACTATTATAGTCATTCATTATACTGCATAGTGCCATAATTAACTCCTCATCGGTAGTCCCATCCTCAAATAAATAATAATGAATGATTATAATAGTGACATTATATACTTAAACTTTTTTGTAAATAATGCACTAAGTGTCGGCATAACCAATATTTAGGTTAGATGGAATTTTTTCCAAACGTAGAACCGACTTTCATGTAAACCCCTCAAATGGATATCCTTTCCTTCTAACACCTTTGAGAGAGAGGAAAAAAAGATAAAGATGATGAAAATGATTAATTGATTATCCAACTTGAAAAATGAATTCAATTGCAATGCTTAAAAACGTTTTTTTGTTGTTACAATGTTTTGATAAACTACATCTCCCAAGATGCTTCATTACAAGCTGATGGGTAGTAATAGTATATAAGTTGAAAATAGAAAATGGACTAGTGGCAAACACTGTGATCAAGACCTGCGGTCGAAACGCGTAGGTGAATGGGGCTCCTTGAGTCTCTTGAATAAAACCCATATTTAAAGCAATTGGACGAGTGCAGACATTTATTGCTACTTGGTGAAGGTATATATATATATATATATATATACATACATATATAAACATATATAATCTGTATATCTATATAAATACAAATATAAATGCATGCATACATATATGCATACAGATGCATGGTATTTACATGAAAGTTTAAAAAACACTAATAAAAGCAAAGCTAAAAAGCCACCTCATTACAAACAGAATGGCTTTAACTTAAACGAGGGCGCGATCTATTGCATTTTCAATGTTTGTTTACTTTGGTTCCATCAAGAAGGCATTCAGATGTGTCACACATTTGCCATAAATTCTGAATGTTAGCACTCTAGTTGCTCATGAGATCACTGTAGTAAAGCTACTGCTCACCAGGGAAGTCTGCTGCTGGTATTCAAAGTGCATGTTTCAGTCTGCATGTCAGAATTTCTTTAATGAAATAGAAGAGGATTTGAGAAGTGACTCAAAATGATCCCTAATTTCTCTTTCTGAAGCACTAATCATACTTTCTATGGCAAAATGAACCACCTCATTTTGTTCCTTTTTAAATTAAATGTTTTCAGACTTACCACTTCATTCCAATCAAGATGGCTTCTGGTGTGCCATACTTTTGTCATAAGTAAGACTGTTAGCGCTCTAGTTGTTCTTTAGAACACTCTGGGACATTCTGTCATTGGGCTTTACTTGGGCTACATCTGGGTTATATTTGGGCTACATTTAGGCTCTTTTGTCTCTGGTGGCCATCTTGGGAGACTGTATGTCAGAATTTTTTTATGAAATTGAAGAGGATTTGAGAAGTCATTCAAAATGTGCCCTAATTTTTCTTTCTGCAGCACTAATCATACTTTCTATGGCAAAATATACCCCCTCATTTTGTTCCTTCTTAAATTAAAGTTTTAAGAGTTACCACTTTATTCCAATCAAGATGGCTTCAGGTGTGCCATACCTTTGAAATAAGTAGGACTGTTAGCGCTCTAGTTGTTCTTTAGAACACTCTAGGAGGCTGCAGTAGAACACAAAGGAATCAACTGACAGTCTCTGTCCTTGTTGGATGTACATGTTTTACTGAGAATGTCAGACTTCATTCTCACATGACTGAGAAAGATAATGTGAATTTACAGAAAATATGCTTTCAGTTTAGCTTATAGATCCCCTTCCAAACCACTGTGGGAAAATCATGAGATAATAGTTTTCTTTCAAACATGATTCATGATATCACAGCAGAAGGCTTTTTCACATGGTAAAATCACCTTAGAACACACCACAATTCCTAAAATGAGTATGGTACCATCAACAAATGATTTATAATGTAACTAAAGTCCTAAAACCCTCTATTAACTTCAATGCTTTTTAATGAGGTGCTATCATGTATATTGGTCCCAAGATGGCTGTCAACACTTCTTGGATGAAGTGCCGACAGCCAATCAGATCAGATGTGTGGTTAGACTCCACCCAGATATATATATTTTTTTTTAACCTAGATTACTCAAAATCCACTGGAGCACATATCTTGAGACATAGCAAAGGCACATCGGGCTACCAGTCCCTACAATTTTGCCAAGTTTTGTGGAAATCCATTCAGCCGTTCGGGCTAAAAGTGAGTCCAACCGCCCTATGGAAATTAACATGGGGAAAACACGTTTTGGGACCCCCCTTTTATCTCGCCCCCCGCTTGACGAATCCCCCCAAACTTTCAGGGAAGGAGCATTTGCGAAGATTCGTCCACCGGCGCCAAAGTTATTCCCAATAGAATGTTGCGGATTTCCTATGGAAATCAATCCTAACTATAACTACCTACTGGCGACCGCCAGTAGGTAATATATATATATATAACGGTGCATCTCTATACAAAGTATACACCCATATACATACAAATATGTGCTCACACTGTACAATGTCTCTATAAATAGACATATATAAATGTGTTAGTTATAAATATGCATGCATTGTTGTATACATAACAGAGGTTTCTTTTTTTATGTCTTGATCATACTATTGCTGTAGGTTGTTGTGTTGTCAGTATTGTGTTCATTAAGGGAACATCCAACTCTGACAAGTCTTCTGAAGCTGACATGGTTCTCAGTAGACCTTATTTTTCGTGGTAACGAATTTCATATAGTAGCTATTTACATAGAGAAAGATGTGTTCCCCATGTTTGTTTTTTTACTTATATGCTGGGACTTTGAGAAAGGGCCCCGTCTAGAGCATAGGTTCCTGTGTTGGATGTATTTTGTGATTTTCTTCCTGATAAAAGTTGCCATTTACTGCCTTTTTTCGTGATCCAAAGTAATTTTCTGGCAAATCTTCTGGCAACTCGTAACAAGTGATGGGCCTTCAAGGCAGGGGAGAAATGGGCTTGTGACTTTACAAGTAGGAGGATTGAAGCAGTAGAGTTCTGAATTCAAGATGATCCATAATATAGAGTATTAGCATAATGAAGCTTTGATATGGCAGGAGAGATTGTTGCTAGGACCTGCCTTGTGGGCGAATCCTAGTTGTGGAAAGTTGCGTTGCAAAGTTTTCATGATAAGAAAGGTTGATCTAAATAGCTTATCCAGGGTAATTCCAAGGTTTCTTACCTCCTTGGATTATTTTGGTGGTGGTCTTAGATCGTCAGGCCAGGCACAGAGAGGGTTATACCTTTACCATTCGCTGAAGGTGAGTATTTAATTTGAGGTGGCTCCATGGCATCCACTGGCCAACGGTATAGAGACAACTCAAGATTTCTGAGTTTGCAATGTCCTTGAGGCTTTTGAATTTAAAGACATATTTGTGTATTGTCTGTATGGTTATAGGAGGTGAACTCAAAAACATTGATTAGTTCTAGTAATGATTTCATGTAGATGTTAAAAAAGGGGTGAAATGATAAAGCCTTGAGGGACACCTGATTTTAATCAGTATGGTTTTGATGAGAAAGGAGGAGTATGGATTACTGTGAGAAAGTGCCTCCTTTTCACTCCTTTTCATGGTTAGCCCCCACTTTTTGCCTGGTTTTGATGTGGTTTCAAATGTAGTGCACAGGTTCCCTGCCAACCATGTCACCTGTGCCAGTGCTCCTTCTCTAAAACAACCCCCCAATTGGTACTTCTGCCCCCTGTAAATCTGGGGGGAGCTGAAGAGGGTCCCTTGAGACCCCCCCCTCACTGGGACCATGCCACTGCCCTTGCAGCCTGCATGCCCCTGTGAAGGAGAAAATGACAAAGTCGACATGGCACCCTGCCTGGGTTCTTTGCTAGCTAGCTAAGCCACTCCTCCAGCAGGCCTCAGCCCTAAGGCAGGGTGCATTTTACTTAGGGCTCCCGGTTTTATGGTATTTATTTTTTTAACATTTCCATCTGTATTTATCCATATTTCTTTTTTGACCATCTTATTGGCATTTATCCATATTTATTTTCTGTTTTGAGACTAAATGGAGCTGTAAAATGTGATATGTCCACATCTAGTTAACTCATACATGGATGCCTGTCACGTTTTAGCAAATTAAGCAGCCACATATGACAAAACACTACACTCACAGGTACATTATAGTGCTATACTACAAATATGTGTTAACATATGCATTTATTTAAGGAAATCTCATGCTTCATAATGCTTGTTTTCTAAGTCTCCATGCTATCTATCAGATCAGCTGTTGCCTGGAATTCATGAAAGAATGCATGGAGAGTCTCTCCCAAGTAGCACAGTTTTCAGTATTTTTCCGCTTATAAAAATAAATACAGACAGGAAACACATTGTTTTCTGTCTGTATTTATCTGTAAAAATCAGTAAAAACGGAAAACTGGAAGCCTTAATTATACTACAGGCGAAGGCATGTCTGCATGAGCAGATATGCCACTACAATCTTGGGCACTTTTTAATAATATTGCCAATGAGCCTATAGAGAGTAAATGGGCTGGAAACTCGACAACTCGAGTTCCACAGCATCATGATGGCTTCACTAAATACAGCAGTGTTTGGTACCAAACTACTCATTTCAATAAATCCACACGGCTGCCAGTGTGGGATTTATTGTACCATGTTATTGTACCATGTACCCAGAAGGCACCTCAAGGGAGCCCCCTGAATCCCTACCTACCCTGGGGCCATCTCTGACCGGCTATAGGCAGCCATCCACCACCAGACATGTTTCTGGACCCCTTGGTAGAGATCCCCTGCTCTCTGTGACCAGACACAATGCACAACCCTGGGAAGAGGTGTCATGCCTCCTCTCCCAGGATGGGCCAGTACTCGAAGAGGGGAAGCATCAAAGGCCTGCTGTCTTTGCAAGGTGACCCCCCAGCCTCTGCTGCTAGCAGCAGATCGCAGCCCCTGGTTTACACCCCCACATTTGGGTGGGAAAACCACCGGGAAAATTAAAAAACATAGGAGGTGTGCCCACTTCTGCCAACCCCACTCCTAAGGTGGGGGAAGTGAGGTAAAGGACAACTTTCAATCCTAGCCATCTTGAAGGCAGTGGGACCCCTCCAATCAGGGCTAGGTCTATGGGTGGCATACTAGAGGGTTTAGTCACATGAGGTAAGGTGCCCATTGCCCTACCTGCTACTCTCCTAAAACGCCTCCTAAATTTAGTATTTAGGTGGCTCCCCCAGACCTGGCCCTCAAATTCGATGGACCAAAGAAGAAGCTGGAAAATGACTGCTTCCGGACCAGGATCTGAACCTCTGCAGACAGAACCCGGCAAGAACCCTGCTACCTGCAACTAGTTTGACCACTGGACCTGCTGTTCTTCCAGAAACACTCCAAGGCCTCCAAGAAACCACGGAGACCTTTTAAACTTCACCAAAGTGCCAAGAACCTCCCTTCTGCCAAGAGGCTCTAGTCCCCGGAGTCCGCCGGTACCAGAACCGCAGTGGTGAGGACCGACCCTTGTGTCAACGCTACTCACTCAAACCAAAGTACTCCAGGATGCAATGGTAGAGGAATAGCACTTGTGCTAATGTGACTCTACCCGTGCGAAAGAACACCTTGCATCAGAACGGCCTCTACGACCTCAAGGGATCCTCTCTGCCTCGCGACTTGAGCTGTACCCAGCCCTGTGTTCAAGAGCCCGTACCCTCCTGCAAGTGGCCCTGTCAGCCTCCTTCCCCTCTTGCACTGCCTGCACAACCGTGATCTCCCCTTTACGTCAGATGGCAGCAGAACTTCTCCATCCCATCAACAGCAGCCAGCTGCCAATGACAGCAACGGTAACCATTTTGGCGGCCTGCTAAAAACCGACCGACTTCATTGCTCTCCGTGGACCACGAGGGTATATCTCATCGACCGCCTCGTCGTAGATACTGAAACCCGCACCTCTTGGGTGCCCCTAGTCCCCCACGATGACATTGAGGCACCCAAAGACTGGATTGGAACTGTAAGTGGTATATTTACCTGTCACACCTCACAATTGTTTTCCTCGGCAGGATAGTATTGAACTGCTCTGACTGAAATTTGAACTGTCAAACCTCTGAAACCTAAAAAGTATTTTTAATGAGAACCGTACTTACCATAATTCAAAGACCCTGGTCTTAAAATAAAATATAAACAAAGAACCTTTTTTTTAATTGGTTTGGATCTCCTTCTTGAGTCGTGTGTCCATTATTGATCACTGTTGTGCAATAAATGTATTATACTCCTCTGTGTTAGGCCTAAGGCTGCTTGCCCACACTACCACTAACAGAGCACTTTGGGTTTTACATTGAGCCCTGCACACTTTTGGGAACCCCTGGACTCTGTGCATGGTATTATCACATAGTGGCAATATCATTTTCCAACGCCAGCTTCTTACCTCCGAGGAATACATTCTACTGGGAGACCTCAACTTCCACCTGGAAAAAAACAACGACAGCAACACCACCACCCTTCTGGACAACCTCGCCAATCTCGGACTCGTAGACACCCCCACCCACTATGCCGGACACACGCTCGACCCAATCTTCTCCTCCAGCAAGCACATCTCCTTCAATCACGCCACAGGACTCCATTGGACAGACCACAGCTGCGTTCACTTCACCTACAAAAAGACCACGACCCACAACCACCCACAACCAATTCCCCGCAGAAACTGGAACAAAATTACCTCCGACCAGCTCTTCACATCCCTTCACCAAAACCCTCCTGCCAAATCATTGGACCCAAACCAAGCAGCCATCAACCTCACACAATGGATCACCCACAGCACTGACGATTTAGCACCCTTGAAAAACCATCACATCAAGCAAGGCAGCAAAAAAGCCCCCTGGTTCAATGATGACCTTAAGAAATCCAAGAAGATTTGTCGCACCCTCGAGAAAGCCTCGCGAAAAAACCCAACCACTGACAACCTGGCCACCTTCAAGAACGCCACCCGCAAACACCACCACTGATCAGATCCACCAAGAAATCAGCATTCAAGGATCGTCTCGACAACAACGCCCACAACAGCAAAGAACTATTCAACATCGTCAAAGAGTTTACCAACCCCACCGCCGGCACCAACGACATCACTCCCTCTCAAGACCTCTGCAACTCTCTAGCCTCGTTCTTCCATAACAAAATCGCTGACATACATAACAGCTTTGGCGACCAGTCCACCCCACCCACCTCCGAACCTAAACCCCCCTCCAACAACCTTTACGCCTGGAACCCAATCACCACTGAAGACACCATCCGCTTGATGAACTCCATCCACTCAGGATCGCCAACCGACCCATGTCCCCACCACATTTTCAACAAAGCAGACTCCATTATCGCACCCCATCTCCGAGATGTCATCAACTGCTCCCTCAACTCCGCTACTTTCCCGGAAAGCTGGAAACATGCAGAACTCAGCGCCCTCCTGAAGAAACCCACAGCAGACCCCACTGAACTTAAGAACTACCGCCCCATTTCGCTCCTCCCATTCCCTGCCAAAGTCATTGAGAAAACCGTCAACAGGCAGCTCGCCGCCTTCCTCGAATCCAACGGCTCCCTCGACCCATCTCAGTCTGGCTTCCGAGCCAAACACAGCACCGAGACCGCCCTCATCGCAGCAACAGACGACATTCGAACTCTACTGGACAACGGAGAAACAGCGGCCCTCATCCTACTTGACCTCTCCGCAGCCTTCGACACAGTCTGTCATAGAACCCTTATACAACGCCTCAGCAACGTCGGAATAAAAGGAAAAGCATTGAACTGGATCATCTCATTCCTCGCCGGAAGAACCCAGAGAGTCCGCCTCCCCCCTTTCAAATCGGAAGCCACTGAAGTCATCTGCGGCATTTCACAAGGATCATCACTCAGTCCCACCCTCTTCAATGTATACATGAGCCCCCTCGCATCCATCGCGCGCCAACACAACCTCAACATCCTCTCCTACGCAGACGACACCCAACTGATCCTCTCCCTCACCAAAGACCCAAACACTGCCAAAACCAACCTACATGATGGGATGAAAGAAGTGGCCGAGTGGATGAAGAACAGCCGTTTAAAACTGAACTCGGACAAAACGGAAGTCCTCATCTTAGGATCATCCCCCTCCGCTTGGGACGACTCATGGTGGCCACCGGCCCTGGGAAACGCACCCAAACCAACGGACCACGCACGTAACCTGGGCTTCATACTGGACTCCTCCCTCTCGATGAACAGACAAGTCAACGCCGTCTCATCATCATGCTTCAAAATCCTACGTATGCTCAAAAAAATCTTCCGCTGAATCCCCACCGAAACAAGAAAGACGGTCACCCACGCACTGGTCACAAGCCGACTGGACTACGGAAACACCCTTTACGCCGGAACCTCAGCCAAACTACAGAAAAAACTCCAACGCATCCAGACGCCTCAGCCAGAATCATCCTAGACATCCCCCGCCATGCTAACATTTCCGGTCACCTGAAAAACCTCCACTGGCTCCCCGTCAACAAGAGAATAACGTTCCGTCTCCTCACCCACGCACACAAAGCCCTTTATGACCTAGGACCCGAATACCTCAACATGCGCCTGACCTTTTACACCCCCACCCGCCAACTACGATCGTCCAATCAAGCCCTCGCCGCGATTCAACGCATCCAAAGATCCACCATGGGGGGAAGATCCTTCTCCTACTTAGCGGCCAAGACCTGGAATTCTCTCCCCACCCATCTCCGCCTTACACAGAACCACCTCTTCTTCAAAAAACAACTAAAAACTTGGATATTCGATAAGTAACGTACCCCCCCTCCCTCAAGCGCCTTGAGACCCTCTGGGTGAGTAGTGCGCTATACAAATCTTAACTTGAACTTGAACTTGAACACTTACAAATGTGTAGACAAGATGAGATCCAAGTGAGAGTGGTACCCACTATACCGGCTTCCTTGAATATTAGAATTAATGTTTCATGATCAATTGTGTTGAAGGCAGCTGAAAGGTCCAAGAAAAGTAGTGTGAAATACCTTCTGATCTACTGTGTATTTAAACTCATCCCAGACGGAGATTAGGGCTGAATCAGTGCCTCTTTCTTGACCGAATCACATATGGAAGTTGGAAAGTAGGGAGTTTTCTTCAATGAATTTTGACTGTCCAGATTTGTTTTCTTTAATAATGGGCATATATATATGCTTGTTTAGGTCTTCTGAATAAACTCCTGTTATTAATTAGTTGTTGATAAATATTCTTACTAGGATGGATGCTGAAGTTGTTAGAAATGTTTTGGGGACCATTTGTTGTGGTCAAGTGTCATAGGCAACTACCTGGCTTGCTAGCTTTGACTAGTTACTGAAATTAAGTTTACTATTGTCTTTTGGAAGAGAGGATAGTCTGTGTTGACATTTCCAGGAGTGATTTCTTGGAAGCAGGTTTGTGCTGATTGCTTTGTTTATGTGATAAGGATGGATCCAACATGTCTGCTATGGTTGTGTGATGAACTGGCAATGTGTGTAAAAATTCCTGAGAAATGGATAAGTTCCTGTGGTACAAATGGGATTGCGAAATTCTGTGAGCAATTAAAAAAATTCTTTGTTGAGGCATTTTCTATTCTGGATTCTACTTGTGTAGTGGCTTTTTAAAACGTTTTTATTGATGACTTTGTGTTTCTGTTATGTCTGTGTAGGTGTATTTTGTCTTAAGTATTTGTTTGTTCTTTTGTTTTCAGACAGGTCCTTTGATTTGTTGTTTTACCTTTTTTAAAATGTTTGTGAATCTCTGTGCATCCAAGGAGTGTTTTTTCTTTTGTTATGTGTTGATGTTTTCTGTGGTATTAATATATCTAGAGCTTCATGGAGCCATCCATCAAGTGTTTAACTGAGTTTATTGTGCCAACATCTGTGTTGGAAGTAAGCTGGGTTTCTAGGAACTCCAAACTGAACTTGTTCCAAGGTAAAAGTAGTTGTGGTTAATCCGAGGTTTGCTGAGGTGAACTCTGGTGTCTTGGGTTTGAAGGCAACCAGATGGTGGTATGACCATGCAACTGGAGTAGTCCTTTGGAATGCTACTAGGTCTGCGTTGCCGTGATTGAAGTATTAACCCTAGGTAAAAAGCCATTCACTTGATGGTCCCTAGTCATTTATGTTAAAAAACACCTTTGAGAGCTGATTTTTCACTTTTGGAAAAATGGCATGCTGTATAGTTAATGACATTGCTGCCAAATAATAATTTTCAAAACATGAAAGGGTCAACTTGCTGGGCATAGATTTATACCTGTCATAGCGCTAGTTCACAGGGAGTTCCTATCTTATTGGTAGGTTATTGCCACTTTCAGCCATATGTTTGGGATTGAGTTTGGCCCAGTTTATTTTTGCAGTGCCCCTATTTCTTTTGTTAATGATCCAGCATTCCAGTGAGTCCTTTTCTGGTCTCTCTTGACCTAATTGCTTGTCTATGTTTTGTTATTTCTGGAGCCCAAGTTACATGACCGGCTGGGTGACAAGCCTTACGCTCAGGGCTGGATCGGCCCACCTAGCCCACAGCCCAGTCTTGGACTTCCTGACATATGTGCTGTTCATCACTGTGAGACCATCCTTAGATTTAGCCGCAGGAGGGCTGACTAGGCTTCCTTCAAAGTTACTGGTAAGAGTTTGTAATCAATGTTCAATGTAGTCTTCATTCATGAATTTTTCTCTAGCCACCCGATCGTCTGCTTTCTTTATGTGTTTTTGGGACAATTTAAGATTTAAGGGTTGCCAAAGATGCAAAATGGTGGGATTGAAGTGTCACCTTGGGGTCTCGTTTTCATCTGAGAGGGTGCTCTTGACCTCTGTTTGCCATTTTTGTTGGAGTCCCTTCTTTAACACTGCAAGATGGTGTGGGTAGATTCCTGAGGTCAGGTTCTTTCTTTGATCTAGCTTTTTCTAATTAGACTGTCAACTTTATTTATGCTGCAGATAGACTCAACTTCTTGTACCCGAGCTTTGATCCTGAACAACTGTGTCCAGAGAGGGCATGTTCAGGCTTCAGCAAAAGGTGTCTCTTACCTCATGGAGTCTGGGTGCTTTCTTTCATTGTCTTTCTCACAGATTTGGGAGATGATGTTTCCTCACTGGATTGGAGAGTCATTGTATTGACTGTTGGCTCAATGGCTTATGAGCACCAATCATAGACTAATACATATATCTAACTTCTAATGAATCCCAGTCTTTCTGACTCAGCCCTTGCTTACCTCTGTTTGCTTACAGGAGATGCATCACTGAGCAAAAGTCTTCCCAATGAGGATTGTATTTTAGAACAGACCATGTCATTATACCCCTGGGGCTTGCTACTAATTGTGGACTCCGTGATCACATCGTTGTTCTTCTGAAGGCTTTTATCATCCTTTGAGAGACGCTATCGAACCCCTGGAATGTAATCCCTAGGGTGACATTGGCTGTCCCCACCAGTAGAGTTCTTGTCTTACTGTCTGATCTGATTTGGTCTCTGTTCTCATCTTAATATTTGTCTCTGACCTATCTAGCCGCAAGGGGTCTCTGTGAACCTTTGAAAGAGGCACACCTGGGGTGTCTCTTTGTTTTTGTACTACTGAACATCGACACCAACAATATTGTGTTAACACAATATTAAGGATACACAATCAAGGCGCAAAATATTGAATAGTAAGTGCATATAGGGAAGTACAGATTAACTATTCTTCACTGCACATCTATGTACCTTGAAGAAATATGTACCATACAGGTACACTTATGTGGAGTTAGGTGTAGAAAATCTAGACTTACTTACCTGTCAATATATAATTTCCAGTATTCTGTCCTAGATATTCTGGCCCATCGATACTATTGTTTCGATATTCAGAGGTCACATCACTTTTTGTGATAACCAGTTGCATGCTTACAAGCACTTTTGCTTGTTGCTTTGGTGTGTATTTGACCTTTTCTCTATTGTGGTTCAATGATACACTGCTAATTTCCTCTTCATAGTGATATTATTTTCCAATCTCCACCAGCGAATTGTCTAGCTAGTGGTTATCCCTCTCTGTTCTTTAGCTGAGGACTGGTTCTTCACCTTGCACCGTTAGCCACGATGATGGGTTGGCATCTTTAGCCAATTTCAGGTCGTATATTTTGGGCATGTCTGAGTTTCAATGCATTAATACTTCTTTCTGTTCTTTGAATATGTTTGCATTTCCTATGACAGAGTTCTGCAAAACCACCACATGACTCCAACTTCTTCGGACTTCTCATTTCATACTGCTGTGTAAAACAGAGTTGTCTGCTGGGACACCGTCTCAACACTCATTGGAAACTGTGGGTTCTCCACCTGTTTATTTTATTGCTATATTTGTAGCATTTTTACTGTTTGGGGCAATTTTAGTAGCTGCTTGGTATATCCTCACTATTTAAATTGAAGTAAAGAGAAAGAGGGGACAAAGTGGTAATACCAATATAACATTTATTACACAGAGTCGGCCTCCTCGCAGGCCCCTTCTATCCGACTTCAGGTGAGGTGGCAGCCTTATAGTACCTTCCCTTTTATAGAAGGATTTGGGATTTAAATGGGCTTCATATGGCAAGCTACACAAGATTATGTCCTGAAGGGGATAATCCCTCACTACTTTCAAGACTATGAGGAGGAAAATAAAGATTGTGTGATCAAAATTAGTGAATGGAGTCCAAGCCCTCGATTTCAGGTGTTCTGACATCCTCACACTCAGATTATGTCACCTAAAACTCCAAAGCTGGACATCTAAGAAGTCTCTCTTGTTAAACCGATAAAAGCTCCATAGTCATCACTTCCAAATTCAAGAACAAATGTGATCCTGCTGTACTCACTGAACTTACATCAGTCACTTCTCCCTCACTTTCTTGCTCATGAGATCTCTGGGATTCACCCTTGATGACACACTATTATTCCAATTAAGGCCATTTTCCATTAAACAGCACACCACATATCCGAAATGAGAAAATTCCGCCAAATTTTGTCAGTTCTGAAAGGCCTACATCAGCTCTGATTTAAGGTCAGGAGTGCATTAAAACCTGGTCGCTTCACATGCAAGGCCTTTCCAGACGTATGGCCAGTTCTAGGGGAGATAGAGGCCAGAGTAGCAAAGACACTGATTGTTGGAAACTCCGATATTGAAAACGTCCCTTGTTTTGAATCGAACCTTCACTGGTACTCGCAACTCAACTATGGAAAAGCCTGAGATGGCGCTAAGAAATCAACTGAACCTTTTGTCCTTCTGCTGAAAACACATCACTTAAATGATCCTACAGCACATAACGATTCTGGTCCTACAATCGGTCTTGCCCTCTTTCCCCAATTACTGAAAGGTTTATGTGCTTATTGAATACCCACAGTTCCACATACGTTGCAAAGTATTCTCTAGTCTAAGGCTTCTTATAAAGCGCTTTCAAACCTTAGGCAAATAGCGCTATAGAAACATTCTTAAAGAAATAATACATTTGTTTGTATAAATTTGGAATAAAGTGAGTTTTCGTTAGGTTTTCTTCATTTTCTTATTTAAACCATGATTCAATATGTTTTGTTTTTATCTGTCTTTGTTAGTGGTTCATTCACATTTTAGTAATATTTTCTTTATTGCAGATTAAATTGATATGCTATGCTGATTCTGTTGAGATGGTCTTCATGGAGCTTTTATATTCTTTTTATTATTTTGACAAAAAGAAGTCTGAATTCCAGGTCACCTGCCTTACTTTGTACCCTTAGATAGCAATTGCTATAAGTGCCCCTCCCTTTTGGCCCACTTTTGCCAGTCACATTGTTTTCTAGGTGCACGCAGGCAACATCATGCATGCACATGCCAACTGAATGACATAGGTGCCACTTAGATCAGTGAATAAAAAAAAGGGAATTGTTAAGTGTACAAAAGCAATTTGTTGCCTGCCATTTCAAAAAAATATATATGTGAAAAATATATGTCAAAAAAGAAAAGCAGAGGTGCGGTGACAAGAGAGGAGTGGGCAGGGCAGTGGTTTCAGAAAGCAATGGAGAGGGGGCCCAAGAGAAAATAGGGCTTTTTGGAGAAGCACAAGAGGAAGATGGAAGCACAGGAGTGGGGCTAGAAGTACAAGTGGGAGACCGCAACACGGAGCATGGGGTATGTGAGGGGGAGAAGTACACAAAAGAGAGAACAAGCAGCCATGAGAAAGAGCAAACACAGAGCACGGGGTCGGTATTTAAGGGCAGGGCAGAAAACCCCAAAAGGGAAGTAGCTGGAAAACACGTGCACTCTGTGGGAGTGCTTAATCAAGAAGAAACAAGTAGTTTCCAAAAAGTGAGCAGTGGAAGAGCACAATTCAGCCAGTCAAGAGGATGGTAAAGAGGTTAAGCTGTAGGGGAGGGATACATACTGAATGGACAACCAAAGCCATCAAATAAGAAGCAAGAAAATGAGAATGGTAATAAAACCAAATCTATGGTAAGCAATGGGTGGACTGTAAGATCCAGCAAGTTCTTGGTAAGCCCAAAACAGGTCTTTCATAACCAGACAGTTCGTACTGTCTGCTAGGCTCGACCTAACAATGAAATAGGGCATTTATTAATTTCACTATTTTCATTTGTTGCCTTTACAATGGCCTCTTAGCAGCGAATTTGTTTTTTAAAATGTCAAGAATGAGCTAAAAGGTCAACTCTTGAACGTCTTTGGGGTCAAAGGGTAAGCGAAGTCACTGCTGAAATCACGTGCATAATACAGACCTGTGCATACATCCTACCTGCCACTTATTAGAGGACCACACCTGTCTGTACCATCTACATACAGTGATTTTTATGTAGTTTTCTACTTCCTCTCTGAAAAATATAAGAACATTCGGAGGCCACAAATGTTCTCCATTTGAACTTTATGAAGTTCTGATGGATGCAAACTTTCAGTTCAAATCCTATTTTTGAAACAGAGTAGCTTTAATGAATACATCTGCGTTCCTCACACATATCATTCATTAGTCTAATGCCATGCTGTAAATTAGTAATTATTACCATTAGTAGCAGTCTTAATACATTTTATCATTGTTCCTATTACATAGGAGAAGGAGATGACACCCTTGCACAAAAGCCCGCATTTGAAAGCATACAAAAAATCTATTTTCTATCAAAATGCCACTCAAATATATTTGAGCATTCTGTGCCTCTCGTGTGCACATTTGAAATGTTTAAAAATATCACTCTCTTTGTTTTGATTCGTTCCAGGCTGTTAGCTTCACCATCTGGCTGTAGGATGGCGGAACGGAAAAATGTAAACTTTGAGACATGAATAGAATATTAAAAAAAACATCTACACAGAGTTGGTGCGTGTGGCCAGTTCACCCTTTCTGTGCAGCTTCTCACAAGCGATCCTCATGAGCAGGGTCTGCAGTGAACAGGGCGGGGATGTGGAATGCCGCATGGGACACTTATGCTCTCTATGCCAGACAGCTGTTGAAAAGTAGAACCCTTCGGGCAATGGATCCCCAAATTGTTTCACAATTCCCACTGAATCCAGCAGGTTTTTTCTTCTTGGATATAGTACCCAGAAACATCCTGCTGTTAGTGTGCAGGAAGTATTGTTGTATTGCGCAGGAGGACCAAGGCTAATCCTGTGATTTAAGTGCCTATAGTACAGCTAGTGGTTTATGGTTCCATGCTGTTTGGACATAGTCATCGATCAGAAGGCACAAGAATGATTTTGCTGTTCCTCTCGCAATGAAGAAAAGGAGAAGTCAGTTGACCAGGCACTGTCAATCCCCAGCGAGTGAAATGTACTAGCATCATCAATGCTTGTGCCATTCCACAGGTGGGTAATCTGGGCCAGAGTAAAATATTCCAAAGGAGAGTGTGCCTAAAGAGCGCCCAGGGGACAAGAAGAGACCACAGAGGAGAAGGAAGATCATGAGATACCCTTGCATTGGTACAGCAAGCCAGCAGTAAGTCATTGAATGCTGCCAAATGCCACTCATGTATGGAAAGCAGTGGGATCGTGCAAACGACTATAGCAGACTCAATATCTGTGGTGCCTTCAATATCAAAATGATGATCGAGGGAGTTTAGGTGCCTGCTCCAGGTGAAGTACATATAACCGAAACCATTAGGGGGAGCACATTAAATTGTCTGGGGTGGCGGTGAGGCTGCAGCTGGAAGATATGCTCAAGAATTTGCTGAGACCAGATCTGCTAGCCATAGCTCTCAACCCTTTACACCACCATAATTCAGATCCAGGAGAGCCTCTGTGAAACTGCACCATATGAGAAAGCAAATACAAGGACAAAGGTCTAAAACTTGCAGTCCTCCAGCCCCATATTCAGGTCGTTTTGTGATCCTAAAGAAATATACAATTTGCCATTAGTACACAGATTGCATCTCAAATAGCACTCACTTGCATACTTCAGTGTGCATATTGCACATCTGTGTTTTGGGGAAGGGAATAATACAACTAGCCCTAATGCTGTGATCTGTTCTCCTGACACCGTCTCCTCGTCCCAGCCATTTTTAGGTCTCGCGCCTAGCGTTGCAGCACGCAGCGCTGCACACGCAGCAAGAGATTTATTGGGGTAGAGGGATTTTAGGAGGAGGACTTTTGCTCCCGCCCATGCTTTGGATTGGGCAATGTCAATATTTATTTAAAACTATATGTTTTCATTGGTCTGCAGCGGTTTTTGTTACCACCCTGTGGCTTTTTTTGACACGCCCATGAGACAGAGAGTCTACGGTGTGTCTTGCTCACACTGCCTGCACGAGCCAGTCGGCTCTCTGATTGGTTGGCAACTACCAAATAAGCACTGTGATTGATGGACCTTGTAAACCAATCAGAGAGCCTACTGGCGTGTGCAGGACTTGCTGTCCCAAGGGCGTGTCTTGCTTGCACTGGGCTGAACTGGGAAGGCCCTCGCGTGCCCAGACCCGCGCTGAAAACTGCTTGAAATTAATGACGATCAGCTATTTCCGCATTCACAAGTCATCCTACTACATTTGATCGCATTTAGTGCGAACACTATGTTCAAAGATTCGGCAAAATCCTAAAAGACGAGCGCTTCGCAGTTTCAGCATTTTATTTACCTGTTGAATCAGAGTGCTTCAGCGGACCCTTTCAACGCATCGCACATGGGGCCTGTGCCCCAGCTCCCACACGTTCTGTGTGCTGGCAAAGCCCTCCTTTCTCTTTGTGTGCTGCTTTTCCACTATGTTCCTGGAAATATATAAACACGTTACAACCTATTTCGTCCTTACCTTTTCTCAGCAACTTAATTCTTTAGGTGTAGTTAACGATATTAAACTGAGAAGCAAAATAAAACGCTAACAGACACGGAATCTCGTAATATCATGATGCCCCCCCTTCCATGCCCGCGTTCAATTTTACTCCACCCCCCTCTCCAGTGGTCCCTGGGCAGCAGGAAGCACTACACAAAGAGACCACACACAGACTGTTTGGGTACACGCGGAGATTAGTTTAACTGTGCCTGAAAAAGTTGTGCCTATCCTGGGTCCGGTAAGTAACTTCCGTTCAGCGGCACAAGTGTATGACTGCTTAGAAAAGATTGGGGACAAAATAATATTTAACATTTCCAAGTGAATGTGATGATTTTCAGAATGTGTATGAATGAGTCCTTGTGTAATGTTACTGGTGCTTATGTAAAGCGCTCCAAACCCTTCAGGTCAAGTTAGCGATAACTGCAAAACAGACAATTGTATATAGTTTAGGTAATCCACCATAGCTGTGATGGTTCCAGGGTCAATGCGTGATGTTATGTTCGTTTGTATGGTGTTATGTTATTTTATATGCCGAGTTATGTTGCATTACGCGCCATAGTACTCTGGGATACGAAAAGGGCAATTTTGAAGGATCTAAATAATTTCACAAAATCGAAATAAATCATAATGTTAATTTGTTTTCTAGGCGGGTCTGGAAAGGACGTTGTCATTAAACCTGCCTGCCTTTTTTATATTGTTTGATTGTGGGATTTATTCCATTCTAGCCCATACCTTTAGGCTTTCAAATTAACAGTAGCTTTCTGTTTTACTGATTTGTGTTTGCCCTTACACCGGCAGCAAAAGCCAAAAGCAGCTTCCTGCAGCTCTGCCCCCTGCTCCCCGCCTTCCTTTCTTTGCCCTCTCATGCCTACTGTCCATTCCTTACTCCCAGTGTCCAGTTCCCCTGGCTCATTATTACTGCATTGCGTGCGCACTTAGATGCGTTTCTGCTTTTAAAATTACCCGTTCTTGTCTTTAATTTGTACTATCGTTTTGCACACTTTGCCCCCCTGTTTTTAATCCCACATTGCCGCATTGCCGCACCGTAATTGTGCCATTCACCGCTATTCTAGCGGGCCGGACCCTCGCGCTCGCAAATTGGTGGGCGCCATCTTGGGTGGGTGCTAGGGAGCGCTGATACTCGCCGCGCTCTAGCAGTCAGGTGGACTCGCTAGAGCCCTATATAATCTGGTGCCAATGGCGCGCAGCGTGTGCGCGCAGCGTGTCTGCTGCAGCCACGCCGGAGTCACGCCAGAGTCCAGCCCGTCTGCGCCCGTCCGCGCTGAGGACGGGCTGGACAGCTGGACATCCGGCCATGACATCTTTGACCTCCCTCAAGTTAGATATACCCTCCAGACTTTGCTCGAACTTAAACCTTCGAGTCGTATGTGCTCACATACCTGTTCCCCCGACGATCTGCTACGCCCTCTTATATGTGGCTGTGGGACATCCAACACGGTAAGCCCCACCCCTCCACCATCGAGGTATTGGCCTAAACAATATATTGTTCCGGTAACCTGGGTGGAGAGGGAAGGTGGTATTCTTCTCAATGCTCGCTCACTCGTTAAGAACAATGTTTTGTTTAGGGAATTCATATCCGACAGGAAGCCTTCCCTGGTTTTCATTACTGAAACCTGGGCAAAGGACTCCTCTGGCCCTGATCTCATCGAAGCGATCCCGGAAGGGGCTACTCACCGAGCTGGGCATACGCTCGATGGAATTTTTTCTAATGATGAGAGGTTGTCGATGGAGGATTCCATCCCCCTATCATGGTCTGACCATCTGGCCGTCCCATTTCAGCTTATCTGTCCGCGCATATCTGCGCTCGCAAATATTCCCAGCAAACAAGAACTCCGTAGAAACTATAAGGATATTTCAAACAGCTCCCTTTCCCCGTGGGCATCCAACTTGTGCCCACTGCAGTTTGAAAGAACCATGACTGAAGCCTTAGATCAATTAGCCCCGTTCCAACCATGCCAACGTGCCAGGAAAAGGCCTTCAGCCCCTTGGTTCTCAGAACATCTTAGACTTCTGAGACAAGAGGTAAGGAGACAGGAGCGCCTCTGGCATACAGGATGAGACCAAAAAGATAAGGAAGCTCATAAGATCTTGCTCAGGAAATATAAGGCTGAAATTATAAAAGCCAAACAAGAGCACTTTACGTCCTTGACAACCTCATTGTCTTCTCCTAAAGAGCTTTTCAGGGTTGTAGATTCACTTATAACCCTTCAAATCCCAGATCCCGTAGTGGCGTCCCAAGAGCTTTGTAATAACATCGCCTCTTTTTTCCAGACAAAAATATCAGATATCTACTCTGCCTTGGAGCTGCAAAAATCGCTTATGAGTGGGCCCCCTGCTTTAGGGGCTGTAGATTCCGCCTTGGTTGAAAAATCTTCCTTGGGAACCCTAGATTCCTTTCCTCCCCTTTCTATGGAGATGCTGGGTAACCGCCTTAATAAAACTAAATCAGGCTCTCCGCTGGATGTGTGCCCCCTTAGGATTCTTAAACAGTGCAGGGAAACTCTCCTGCCTCCTCTGGTGGATATCATGAATAGAGCCATAAGAGACGGATTCTTTCCCACCCAATGGAAAAGTGCGGTGGTAAAACCTCTTTTAAAAAAGTCCTCCCTGGATCCGTCGGTCTTAAAAAACTTCCGGCCTATTTCATTACTCCCAGCCCCAGCAAAGATGTTAGAGGCGCATCTCAATGTGCACCTTGCCGCTTTTGTTGAGAGCTCGGAATGTCTCGATTCCTCTCAACATGGTTTCAGGAGGGAACACAGCACTGAGTCAGCCCTCACCATAGTGTTGAACAATATCCGCACTCGCGTTGATGAGGGCCAGACCACCCTCCTGATCCTTTTAGATCTGACAGCGGCCTTTGATACCCTTTCTCCCTCAGTATTAACATCACGGCTGAGGGAGATTGGGGTGCGAGGTGCAGCCCTGGACCTACTCACGTCTTTCCTCACCCACCGAGTTCAAAGAGTGAAGCTGGGGGAGTTCCTATCTCCATCCCTGCCTGTGCAATGTGGGGTCCCCCAGGGGTCGGCCCTCAGTCCGACCCTATTTAACATCTATGTGACCCCACTTGCAAGGCTTATTAGATCTTATGGGATGGAGATAGTTTCCTATGCGGACGACACCCAGATCCTTGTCTCTCTCTCCCAGGCTAGCGTCCCGACTGCCTCCAATTTTAGATCTTGTATGGAGGCAGTCGGTCAATGGATGATCCTAAACTCGCTTAAATTAAACGGAGAGAAGACGGAGGTGATGGTGTTCGGAGGCAAAGAGGACATATGGTCATCCTGTTGGTGGCCAGACTCATTAGGAGCCTGTCCTACCCCTACCTCCTCCGCAAAAAATCTGGGGGTTGTGATTGACCCTTCCCTTGACATGGGTAAGCAGGTCAGCCGAACCATCTCCACCTGTTGGGGCATTATCCATGTCCTGAGGAGGATTAGACATTATCTATCCTTACAGGCAAGGAAACAGCTTGCTGTTGCCCTTATCGGCTCCAGGATGGATTACTGTAATGCGCTGTATGCGGGCATGAATAGGAGCCTACTGCAGCACTTACAGGTAGTCCAGAATGCCGCTGCTAGGTTTGTTTTGGATCTTCCCAGGCGCACCTCAGCCACAACGGCCAGAAAGCTGCTGCATTCGCTTCCTGTCGAGTCTCGTATTCACTTCAAGACCCTATGCATGACATATAGGGCTTTGGCCAGAAACAGTCCCACTGGTGTAGGATCTATCTTGTCCCGCTACGCTCCCGCTAGGGAACTGCGGTCCTCGGGCAGACTCCTGCTATCTGCCCCCCGCTTCAGGAGAGTGAAATGGGGTGGCAGGGCCTTCTCCACTCTTGCGCCCAAATGGTGGAATGCTCTCCCTCTGGAAATAAGATCCCTACCTACTCTTCAGGCTTTCAAAAGGGCTTTAAAAACATACCTTTTTGTGCAAGCGTATCTGCAGTGATGTAGCGATTTCTTTTTGATCTGTTTTGTTAGGCGCCTTGATGCCTTCGGGTTATTGTTTGCGCAGTATAAATTTTATTCAATTCAATTCAATTCTGCCCAGGTCCTTGCTCTCTCCTCTCTCTTCTCCCCCCCTTTCCTGCTTTCCCATATCGAAGTGTGTCCGAAAATATTATTTTTTCCAAACTTATCGCTGCCTGCAAACCACTCTTGCCAGGGGCTGTGGAGCAGGACTCACAAATACCCTCGGGCCTGTGTGTGTTGAAGTGGAGACTCAAGCTGATTGGGTGTCACAGCAAATTTTTTTTGTCTTCCTCTCTCAATCAATCAATCAATCAATCAATCAGTAAAGCGCACTGCTTATCCGCTAGGGTCTCAAGGAGCTGGGGGGGGGAGCTGCAGCTAGTGGTCAAAGAGCCAGGTCTTGAGCAGTCTTCTGAATGCCGGGAGGTCTGCGGCCTGTCATAGGGGGAGGGGGAGGGCGTTCCAGTACTTGGCGGCGCGGTGGGAGAAGGATCTGCCCCCGGAGGTGGTTTTGTGGATGCGCGGGACGGCGGCCAGGGACAGGTCGGCGGAGCGGAGTTTCCTGTTGGGTACGTAGAAGGAGAGTCTGTCGTTGAGGTAGGCTGGGCCGGTGTTGTGGAGTGCCTTGTGTGCGAGGATCATGAGTTTGAATGTGATTCTTTTGTCGACGGGGAGCCAGTGCAGTTCACTCTGGTGCGGGGTGATGTGGTCCCGGCGTGGGACGTTGAGGATCAGGCGTGCGGAGGCGTTCTGGATTCTTTGGAGTCTGTTGATGAGTTCCGTCGGGATCCAGCTGTAGATCTTGCGGAGCATGCGGAGGGTGTGGAAGCAGGAGGAGGAGAATGCGTTGACTTGGTAGGTCATGCTGAGCTTGGAGTCGAGGATGACCCCCTAGGTTGCGTGCGTGGTTGGTTGGTGCTGGGGGGGTTCCCAGTGATGCTGGCCACCAGGAGTAATCCCACACTGAGGGATTGGGCCCGAGGATGAGGACCTCCGTCTTGTCCGTGTTCAGTTTGAGTCGGCTTGCCTCCATCCACTCGGCGATGGCCTTCATGCCCTGTGTAGGTTGGATTTGGCGGTGAGGGGGTCTTTGGTGAGGGAGAGGATCAGTTGGGTGTCGTCGGCGTAGGTGATTATGTTGAGGTCATGTGGTCTGGCGATGCGAGCGAGGGGGGCCATGTAGACGTTGAACAGAGTCAGGCTGAGTGAGGATCCCTGGGGGACGCCGCAGATGGTAGAGGTGGTTCCGGAGTGGAACGGGGGGAGGCGGACTCTCTGGGTTCTGTCGGTGAGGAAGGAGGTGGTCCAGTCCAGGGCCTTGTCTCGGATCCCTGCATCGTAGAGGCGTGTGCGCAGTGTGTGGTGGCAGACGGTGTCGAAGGCGGCAGAGAGGTCCAGGAGGATGAGGGCCGCTGTCTCGCCGTTGTCGAGTAGGATTCTGATGTCGTCTGTGGCGGCGATGAGGGCGGTCTCAGTGCTGTAGTTGCTGCGGAAGCCTGACTGGGAGGGGTCCAGGATGCTGTTGTCTTCTAGGTAGTGGGTGAGCTGGGTGTTGACGATCTTTTACATGACTTTCGCATGGAGCGGAAGCAGGGAGATGGGCCGGAAGTTCTTGAGGTCACTCGGGTCAGCCTTGGGTTTCTTCAGGAGGGCGTTGATCTCGGCGTGTTTCCAGCTCTTCGGGAAGGTAGCGGTCTCGAAGGAGAGGTTGATGATGTTACGCAGGTGGGGTGCGATGATGCTGACAGCTTTGTTGTCGATGTGGTGGGGGAGCGGGGCAGACGGGGAGCCTGAGCGGATGGTGCTCATGGTCCTAGTTATGTCTTCGGTGCTCACGTTGGTCCAGGTGGTCAGGGGGTCGTGGTCGGTGGGGCTCGGGGTGGTCGTCGTGGCAGGGTCCGTGGGGTGCGTCCGGGGGGTGAAGATGTTGTGGATGTCGGTGATCTTGCGGTGGAAGAAGGCAGCGAGGGTGTCACACAGGGCTTGTGATGGCGGAATGTCGTTGGTGCAAGAGCTGGGAGTGGAGAGCTCTTTCACGATGTTGAATAGCTCTTTGCTGTTGTGTCCGTTGTTGTCGAGGCGGTCTTTGAATGAGGCTTTTTTGGTGGTCCTGATGAGGTGGTGATGTTTGCGGATGGCATCTTTGTGGGCTGTGCAGTTGGCGGGTGTTCTGTCATTGAGCCAGATATTCTCCAGTTTCCGGCAGGTGCGCTTGGAGGCTAGGAGCTCCGGGGTGAACCAGCTGGCTCTCTGGCTGGTGTCTCTGTCGGTGGGTTGTTTCATGGGTGCTACGGTGTTGGCGCAGTCCTCCATCCAGAGTCTGAGGGTGTGGGCCCCCTCCTCGAGGTCGGTGGGGCTGGTCGGTGGGTGGAGTGCGAGGTGTGTTTCTAGTCGTTCCTTGGTGACTTTTCCCCAGTGTCTGCAGGGGATCAGTAGAGTGCGGTGGTGGGAGATGGATTTCTGGAAGGTGAAGTGGATGCAGTGGTGGTCAGTCCAGGTGAGCTCGTGGCTGAAGGCAACGTGGGGGCTGGCGGTGAAGATGGCGTCGAGCATGTGACCGGCGATGTGGGTCGGGGTAGTGACGATCTGTCTTAGTCCGAGGGTGGCGAGGTTGTCGATCAGGGTGGAGGAATTGCTGTTGTTGTTGTTTTCTAAGTGGGAGTTCAGGTCGCCGAACAGGATGTAGTTGGAGGAGGTCAGGGCGTGCGTGCTGATGAAGTCGGCGATGGAGTTGCAGAATTGGCGACCTGGGCCTGGTGGTCTGTAGATGAGGGTGCCTCTGAGGGTGGTCTTGGGGTCGGTGTGGATCCTGAAGTGCATGTGTTCGGCGGTGGCGAGGGTGTCGTCGGCGTTTGTGGAGACTTTGATGGTGTTCTTGTGGATTATGGAGATCCCTCCCCCGGCTCCATTGGTGCGGTCTCTGCGCGAGATCTTGTATCCGTCGGGGATGGCCACTGCGATGACTGGGATGGAGGCATCGTTCATCCAGGTCTCGGTCAAGAATGCGACATCTGGTGAAGTGGTGGTGAGTAGGTCCCAGAGCTCAACGGCGTGCTTGCGTGCGGAGCGGGTGTTGAGCAGGATGCATCGTAGTTGGTTGGGTTCCGCTGCTGTGGTGGTCTCGGCATTGTTGTTGCAGGAGAAGTTGCAGTTCTGGCAGGTGAAGGGGCCGTGGGTGCGCTTGGGGGTGGCCTTGTAGCAGTTGGGGGTGCGTCTGTGGATGAGTGCGATGAGGGTGTTGGCATCGTAGCGGTGGCGTGTGTTGCGGGTGTTGTGAGGGCCAGGGGTTCTGGCCCTGGGCGCGGTCCAGGCGCGGACGGGCGCAGACGGGCTTGCCTTAGGCGCACAGCGGCCGCCATTTACGGGGAGGAGGGGAGGGAGGACCAGCTAGGAGGCGGGAGGCGGAAACGCGGGCAGCGAATGGGCACGGGGGGCGGGCCGCAGAGGGGTCAGCGGCAGGAAAAGGACAAGAAGCAGTCCCAAGAATAAAGGGCAGGGGCACAGGCACACAGGGTACAAAAAAGAAGGGTGGGGGCACAGGCACAAGGGGTGCACAAAAGAAGGGAAGGGGCACAGGCACACACAGGGAACAAAGATAAGAGAGGGCAGGGGCCCAGGCACACGGCAGAGGGGAGAGCGTCAGGCACGGGGGCAGCAGGCACGAGTCAGCAGGCAGGAGGCGGCAGCAGGAAGGCAGAGTCCCTGGTGGTGCTGCAGCGGAGGGAGAGCGACCTACCAGAAGGTCAGGGGTCGCTCTCTAACTTTCGTGGGGACATTGGAGGCGTGTCATTACTTAATGGTGTCTGCTGAGTTATAACTGCTCTCAATTGTGGAAAAGTGGTACTGTATGTGTGAGAACATGGGGCTTATTCGCTGTATGTAATACTGTCGGGGTGCTCTGCCTGCTCTTGGGAATGTGAGAGGGATTTGGCTGCTCTTGTGTGGATTTGGGGGTCTTTTGGCAAACCACCAAAGGTGTCAGGGTCACCCTATAGTCCACTGGGGTCCGGAATACAAACTGAGACCAACGCTGGAGCCAGAGAGAAAGGATATTTATTACAATCTCATGAGATGGAGAGGCCTCGACAACAGACACCCATAGCTGTCTGAGGAGGCAGTCTGTTACAATGCTCTTACTTCACATGTTATATACTCTTTATCCTGCCCCAGGCATGTACGGGAGTTGTATTACTCATTTTTATTACATTCCTAAAAAATAGAAAATCTAGAGAATCAGCAGGTGAGTAGCCTTTGGGGGTTTTAGCAGGATATGGGTAAAACATTATAATTACATAGTTCACAGAGGTCAATCTGATTTAGATGGTACATGTCAAAGGTTAATCTGATAAGCACAGGTAATGGTGAGGACCCCGCAGGGTGTAGGCAAAAGGCATGTTTATTACAATTGAGTCCATAAATATTTGTCGTTTTGGACTACTGTAGGGCAAAAGGTGAGAGGTATGATTATTCAGCAAACAGAGATAAGTCTGATTAAGCCTGTTGAAGGACGCCTGCAGGGCGTAGTGTGCAGGGTGAGGACGATAAACATCTGAGAAACTCCATGTCCGACTGGTTGAGCATGGGCTGGTCAGTTAGTGGCAGGCCAGAGCATGAACAGAGTGTCCGTGCAGGAATGCAACAGGTCAAAAGGTAGAGCTCCAGCGTGTTTGTGACACAGAGAGAAAGTCTGTCATGAAGGTTAAAGCACAACCAGGTGAAATTAAGTACAAAATGGTGGAGTGAATGGCAAGATAGCAGACCCACTTTTCCACAGTCCCTCCTTTTGCAATAGTCGAAACCATTTTCAGTCAATTACAATGTTCATCAATAACTGTGTCTCATGTTCAGTCATTATCTTGTCGTTTTTGATTTGGGCATTCATGGTGACTGGTTTGATAGCATTTGCACATAGGCCGCAAAGTGGGGGGCCACAATGAAGGCAAAGACAGCAGAAGAAGATCAGTGCAAGAGGTACTAGGATAATCATTAGGCAGAGTACGGACTTGGTGCTGCTCTACTAAACAGAACACTACTCTAAAACAATGCCAGCAGAACAGTAGAACAGTCACACAAATTCACTTCTGGTGGACCATTTTTGGATGCTAGAGGCGGAGCCACTTCCTCTTACATGGCTATTCAGTCAAATGGGAACTTATCTAACATTCACTTTATACAATTGCACTGGAATCGCTTGTGCAACTATTCCCAAAGTCCGTTCTAAGCCTCTTTGGTAGGCTTCTATCGTCCATCCATTGTCTTCTTCCGCTTTGGGCCTTTCGATCCAGGCCTTTCCATGAAAATAGTGCTTCTTAGTATCTGTTGGAGTGCCCTCCGGGCAAACACTCACAGCTCACTCGAAAGTCTCAATGTCTCAAGGCAGGGCACCAGTGTCTTTCCTCTGCGGCAGGCACTACAGATATCGTGCTCTTCGTTGGTCGTGGGCGCTGATCATATCGTGCAGACCCAAGTGCTGTTTAATCAGGAAAGAGCAACAGAGTTTCAGGTTCAGCAACACTCTCAGGCTCCAACACTCGTTATTCAGTATCAGAGGGCGCTCGGGCTGCTCTTTCATTCTAATTTTCCTTTCAACATGGGTACCACAAATGTAGTGCCTCTTGCCAATCTTGGATCCTCCGGTGCACGGCCCTTCTGTTTGAGCAAAGAAAAGGAGGGAGTGGCCAAAACTTAGGCCAAGGGGGTCTAGGGACCGCGCGCTGTCAGAGGTTACCAGCACATGATAGGTAGATAACTGAAGCCTCAAACCAGCCCTGCCTTCAACAACAGGGATCCTTCTCTTTCGGTCTTTTGCACTGAAAATCTTGTTCTGCAACAAGCAGGGCACCAGCTCCTTCTTCTTCTCTGATGTCCAAAGCCGTCTGATGGAGAAAGCACAATGCTTTGGAGATGCTATTGATGACGCGCTGGCGATCGCTGTCCAGCCTTGCTACTTTCTGGGTGCTGGGACTTCAGGTCCAAGACGTCCGCCCCTCATCTGTAGCTGTCACTGATGGGAGTTAGGACTCATCTTTATCATCGTTCTGCAGGGTATTATGACTCTTCCTTTTACTCTGGAAGATCCTGCAGAACCTAGTGATGTAGGAAATGTGACACAGTTGTTAGTTTCCTTCAAATTAGCACAAAAATAATTCATTGTATTTAACAATGTGACTGCAAGGAGGCAGCCTGCAATCTTCGAGGGAGTGGCCAGATACCATGGGACTACTCTGGTCTAGAATGCACTGTAGGATACAAAGGCAAAGGCAGTACTTCTAGTCTCTTCAATTGGGTTCTCTTCATTATCCGCTGCCATCTAAGGGGAGATAGCTACATGGAAATTCTATCTGAATGTGTGTCCTCACTCATAGTGGCATTGTCTAATGGGGTAAACATCTTTTGAATTATTACATCTGTATGTTCCTACATTACTTATCTAGGACACCTCAAAAGGGAAAACACATGATACAGATTATCAGGGACATGTAGATACCTCCCTTTAATAATTGTGCATCAGGTGCACTATGCAATACACAGGCTAATAATCAAATGTGGAAACGAAAGACAAGGACTAGAGAGTCCTGGTATTTCCACGATTAAACCACAGCTGATCCCACCGAAAATCAAAACAACAGGAATAAAAGGATAAAAACCAAACTAGAATAGGCATTGAAAATATGTCATGTTCAAAAAATAAACGTAAAGTATCCCCTATTGAGGGGGGAAACTTGTTTACTATAATAAAAGATCTTATTGAGTCAGTTAACCAGTCCATCACTACCCTGCCAATCAGACTGAAAAAACATCAGTGGGCATGAAGAAAATTCTTGAAAACCAGTCTGGTCTTATAAAAGGGAATTATACATAACAGGGGGTCCCTAGTACATCACTGCAGTCTGGGAGTGTGAACTTGAACAATACACCAACAATAATAAAAAGGCTGACTGGTGAAAGGAATACGGAAAAGGGAATGGGACTAGGACACAGCTGCCTAGGAAGCAGCAATATCATGAGAAAAGTTAGGTCACCTGCCACAGATTTATAGTTCATCCATAGGGTCCAATCAAGGAAAATCAATCTAGGCTGCTCGTTCCTTAAAGGAAGGGGCAGTAACGTGACTAACTGCAGGTGACAAACATTTAATCCTGTATAACTCTTTTATTTTTCTTCAATACCGTTATAGCCAAATAGACACACACTGGTGAAGTGTTGTCTGTCATGTTCACTGCATGAAATCATATCTGTGAAATTTAGTAACCAGAACAAGTCCAATCAACTGTTGTGTAGCGAGGGGCATCGTCATGACCATCCCCTCATAAAACAGAGGAGCTTGTAATAGTATTAAAAACAAAAGCATAAAAACAAAAAACCATGCATAAAAGAAAAACACACATGCCTAGCCATCAGGTATACTTGCTGTATATCAAGCACAGAGGCCCTGGTTAGCAAGGCCATTCAGGAATGCACTTCTCGGAGACAATGCCCTAATTTATGAGGCCGCTGTTCCTACTATGTTTAAGCATTACACATCTTCGTGTCAGAGAAGCTTTCTAAGCAGTCATTTCACTCACTCCTATTTCTAGCCCCCACTTCACAAACTTCAAGGTCAAAATCTGCCTTTAGTTTCTGCATCGCATTCTGCGCATTCTAGCCCCCACCTTCTCCTTACTCTGAAGCTGTCAAAGACAATAAACTTTCCTAACTCTTTCTAACCTGCAATAATTAACCCTATTTAAAAATACATGTTATATATATATATCACTTCTTTTAGGGGCCACAATTTATTTCTATTCTCATATTATTAAAACACTTACTGTGAATAATTCACAGAACCTAATTGTGAGAAGTTGGCCTGATATATGATGCTCACTAGTTCTAGTGATCACCTTGTATCAGTCCAAACAACCCTTATGGTGATTGGTTGTAAGTCAACCTTATAGACCAGCTATCCTAATGGTAGCATGGACAAAGCAGTCTTAGGCTAAACTCTTTTGGCATGTGAAGCCAGCTGTTTCACCACAATATAACCCCTGAATACCAAGTGAAAGGACACCACACAGTTTGTTATGAAAATAAACAGTATATTTATTAATAACAACACCTCTGAACTCTTTATGAGGTCAGAGGGCTAAGCACATGACAATCTCTTACGAAAAATACTACAAGTCGCACAAAATTACAATGGTGCCCTAGGGGCACGACAAACCATATACTAAGTAAGTGGAATGTGAGAGTCGATAAAAGGAATGGAGCTGTCCAGAGGCTGTAGGATCGATGGGACCACGCTATACTAACTTCAGGTAAGTAATAGGAGGCCCACGGAACGCGTGTGCAGAGTGTGAACTCACACGTGAGATGCGTAACAATGTCTATGGACAGTACAGTTCAAGTAAAAGGTGAGTACGGACAATCCTGACTAGATAGGACTAAAACGACTGTGGAACTGGACACTAGGACAGTTAAACTACCCTTGAGCACCGAAATGCTCTCGTTACCTCACCCACGGGCCGCGGGTGCATAGGTGTCAAAGTGCGTCGGGTTCTCGCGTTGAAGTCTATGGAGCCTGAAAGAAAAGATGCTGCAGGCGACCAGGAGGAAGATGTCCGGTGCAATCCAAGGGTGGATTGTTGAAGAAGGAGACCTGAAAGTAGAGGGGACAATGTTCACAGTCACTAGCCAGTGACTGGAGTGGAACCAGGAAGGAACCAGATGTCGTCGTCGCGATCAGGTGAAGAGTGGACGCTTGACTCTGCAGCCACGTGGACTAGGAGGTGTCTTCGATGACCAGCATGGAGGCACGAGCTGTCCCACGCAGGCTCTCGCTGTCGGCGGTGTCGGATCCGGGATTGGACTCAACAGGCCTTGGCAAAGGCAACCCACGCGGTGAGTGAAGAAAGCGTCTGGTGCGGACTAGGAGAGTCCGGGTTGCCCCTCTTTTGGAAGGGAGCAAGGGCCAGTCTGGAGCAACCAGACCAGCAGTGAAGATTCAAAGGTTCGTCGTCTAGGAGGCCACTAGCCAGCCGGCAAGTGACCAGACAACGCGTCAAGCAGCAAACAAGCAGAAGGGCCCCACGCAGATCTCGTGGATGTTGGAGGGCTGATCTTCGGTGCAGGGGCTGCTCGGGGTTGGGGCTTCTCAGTCCCCAAAGCACTTGGTCGAGTTTACCTCGGGAGTCGTGCTGGAAGCGAAGTGCAGGTTCGTTCAAGATGGCCGGTCCCACGTGTCTCGTCGCACCCACGGGTCTCAGCTTTGCTGCAGATGTAGGTAGAGGTCGGAGAGGTCTGGGAATCTGGGTCTCGTCGGGCTCTGAAGTCTGGATCCTTGAGGGAAGATGACAAAGTGAAGCCCCTGGACGCTTGATGGTGCCTGCAGTTGCAGGGTGGACACTCCTTGTCCACAAGGGAGATTCTTCAGTCTTCTGTGGAGCAGAACGTCGAAGGCCAGAGTTTCTTCTTGTTGAATAGTTCAGGATAATGTAATTTGGAATGGGACCAGCTCCTACCTTTATTCTCCTAAAGGGGGCTGCACTACTGACTAGGTCCCTCCCCTAGGTGGGACCAGGAAGGGGGGTGGTTACACCCCCTATCCTTTGTCCGGTTTCCCACCAGAGCTGGGGCAGGGATGCCCCAGCAACTGGTTTGAACCGGTGTATGCACAGGGCACCTTGTGTGCCCCAGGCATGTCTCATTCCTTTCAGGCCTCCCTACTTCAATACACAACATCCTGTCTGGGGTGGTGCTAGCACCTCCCAAGGCAGGAAACCCTTTGTCCAAGCCATCTTCGCTGGAAGGACTCCCAGCAGCAGGAGGTCAGACTTGTGTCTGTGGTGGCAGCATCCATTTTGTGATGCTGAGGCTCGAGTTAACTTTAACCGGGGTTCACAGTTACATACATGTCGTGTCCCTCTAGAAGGGTGGAATGCTACCCCCGTCGCCAGAATTGGCGAGGGGGTAGTATTCCAATTCGTATGACACCTTACTCGACATGTTTTGATAATGTTATACCAGAGTTAGCATTTAACCGCGAGGTTGATAATGCACTTAAGAGTATATGGTATAGCGTTATCATGGAACAGCTATTAGGACTTGGTTCCGCAAGCTGCAAACGGGCTCAGCTCATGCCAGAGCACCATCTCACATAATTCCAAGCACTCTGCCTTCAGGATTGATAAGGCCTTCCATAGGAGTGACTGATAGGAATATATGTATCCATTTTAGGGTTAGATATAGGTATACTATATCTACAGCAAAGGGTGTTTACACCACCTTGCCCCAGCTGTCATGCAGCCAGTTGTGTCAGATTTAGATGGCCAGCCAGGGGTGGCATAATACATGCTTCAGCCCCTGGTAGGCCCTGGGTACACCTATGCCCTGGGTACAGGGACTGATAAGGTGGTCCAGTACCAATTGGTAAATGCACCTAAAGTACATGGAATCCATTTTAACAGAGAGAGCAGGAAGCCTGGGGTCCTGAATAGCAGGATCCCAGGCCAACTAAGTCTAAAACTAGCAAAACACCAGGCAAAAGGTTGGGGGTAACCATAGTCAGATATCCACCATCCTACATAACCCCCCCCCCCCAAACGAAAGGAGATAAGGCTATCCTTGACCAGGTAAGCCTATATTGCCTGAGTGGCCATATGAGGAGGTGCATGCACTGGCATGGTTACCCCCTATCTCATGGTCCACTAAGCAATCCCTCACCCTAAGGGTATCTGAGGGTCTCCACCATAGGGAATCTCTACCTGTGGTGTGTTTTGGCAAAGTAAAAGGCTGGTGCTGGGATGGAGTACTGAAGTGAGGCTCCACTAATGTTGGGCTCAACTTCCTCCAATCACTATCCACCATATATGCCTTTCTTTCCAGGACTGAGTTGCTGTATGCTCTCAGGGTCAACCTCTGGCTACCTAAAGCTGGAGGCTGGGTCCCTCTGTTTGGCTTACTGGAGGGACAGGTCAGGTTTGGGGCCCTTAGGTCCCAGGTTTGGCTGTGCCCAACCGTGTCCATCTGTGGGAGGTCCCTAACTAATTTTAAGGGGGATCCCTCAGGAGTTTGTTTTATTTTCACTTGGCTAGGACTACTAGCTTCAGTGCCCTTAATCTGCTGATTGGGAGTTCTTTTGGACAGGGGGCCCTTTGGGGTCCACCACTGGCCTCCCTGACCTCTACAGCCCTGGGCTGACTGAGGCTGGGTAGAGAGGGGCAGGTTACCTGCTCCAGACTGGGTCCCACCTTGGAAGGGTCCACTGACATCAGGGGTTCTGCCAGGCTAGGCCTGACTACCTCTGGGGCAGTTTCTTCACAAGGGGTAAGATCAGTTCCCTGAGGAGGCTGATCCTTTCCTAAAGTCTGGTGGGAGGGAGATTTCTCTTCCTCCTCAATGCTCTCTGTTTGAGTGGAGTGATCCATAGTTTCAGGCTTCACAGCACTATTATCAGTCTGAGTTTGGGCTGTGGCCATCACAACCCCACCAACCTTTTCAGGAAGGGACTCAGTTTGGGTATGGGCTGTTACCATCACAGCCCTGCTAACCTTTTCAGGGAAGGAATCTGTCTGAGATTGGGCTGAGACTGTCACAACCCTCCTAACCTGTTCAGGGAGGACATCTTGGACTGGGGCTGTGGCCATCACAGCCCCACTAACCTTTCCATGGAAGTTTACCATTTTAGAATGGGTTTCTTGTTCTACCTCAGCCCAGGCTGAGATCTCCAAATCATTCCCCAGTAGGCAATCTACAGGCAAGTTTGATGACACTGCCACTCTCTTGGGGCCAGTGACACCTCCCCAGCTGAGATTCACCACTGCCATGGGATGATTTTCTGCACTCCATCAATGTTTGTCACCTGGTATGTGGCACCAGGTATACGTTGCCTTGAGGGGACTAGGCTCTCAGTCACCATGGTGATGCTAGCCCCTGTGTCTCTATAGGCCTCAACTTTCAGACCATTGATGAAGGGCTCCTGTCTGTATTTGCCCAAAGTGTTGGGACAATCAGTGAAGTTGGCAAACCCCATGCCAGTCTCACAGACAAGAGAATCTGAGTTAGGGGACCTGGTTAGGCCAGAGTCCCCAGGAACTCCCAAAGTAAATCCACCCAAATTCTTGGGGGCATTCCCACCACCTGGGGGATTACTACTAGTAGTAACAGGAGGTTTGGGAGTGTTACTTGGGGGTATGTTCTCCTTATTGTTGTTGGCCCTTGGGCAACTACTGTCAGTTTTCCAATGGCCTACCTGTTTGCAGTTTTGGCAATAAGGTTTCTTCTGGTTATTGGAAGGATTCTGGGACCCACCCCCCTCAAAGGATTTTTGGGGCCCTGATGTGGTTTGATCTGTAGATTTATTGCCAACCTTCTCTTGAGGCTTGGTTGATTCCTTCTTTTGGTCACCACCTTGGTTCTTAGGCCTAATCCTGGTTCTGACCCATTTGTTTGCCCTCTTACCCAATTCTTGTGGAGAGGTCAGATCAGAGTCTACCAGGTGCTGGTGTAATAACTGGTTCTGACAATTATTTAAGACTTGCTCTCTCATAATTAAATTATACAATCCTTTGTAATCAGTAACCTTACTTCCCAGTAGCCAGCCTTCCAAAGCCTTAGTGGCACAATCAACAAAGTCAGTCCAATCTTGAGCCTGAGTTTTCTGGGTATCCCTGAACATCAACCTGTACTGTTCAGTGGTTAAGCCAAACCCATCAATCAGAGCAGTTTTCAAGACTTGGTAATCATTTGCATCCTCATCTCTAACAGTGAGGAGCTTGTCTCTACCTTTACCTTCAAAGGAGAGCCACAATATAGCTGCCCACTGACTCTGGGGTACCTGCTGTACTTTGCAGGCTCTCTCCAAAGCAGTCATCCACTTGTGGATATCATCCCCGGTCTTATAGGGGGGCACTATTTTACTCAGGTGTCTATTATCAAAACTCCTGTCTCTATCCCCAGGGATAGTGCTGCCACCAGTGGGGACTACCCCACTTAACTGTTGCTCTCTAGCAAAGGCAAGCTTCTCTTTGGCAAGGGCAAGTTCTTTCCTCTGGATCCCCAGATTAGCCTGTCTCATCCTTGCTTCATGCTCTCTCCTCTGAGGGGAGGTCATTCTCCTCTGGGGAGAAGTCATTCTCCTCTGAGCAGATGCATGAGAGTGCACAGATCTATTGGAGTCCATAGAAGGAGACCTATCTCTTCTAACTCCAAAGTTAGGCCTGCTCAGGGTCAGTACTGGGGGTCCCCCAGATCCTTCCCTATGTAGGTCTAAGTTGGCCCATGTAAGTCTGCTGACTAACTCAGGACCTTTGTCTGCCTCATCCCCAGAGGTGTCCTCTTCTTCCTCCTCCTCTTCTACATTCTCTGTTTCAGAGAGGTCTGGATCTCCAAGGGTACCCTCTAAGGCTGGCATGCTCCCATCTGTGTTAGAAGCCTTTCTAGCATCATATGTCTCTAAGAGACCTAACAGAAAAGGAGTGGTAGGGTTAGAACCCTGTTTCAATTTCCTGGAGGTACACAATTGTCTCATCTCCTGGAAACTGAGAGCTGCATATCTGGAAAGGACCTGTGGAGGGTCACTAACCACTTGGGGAGTCTCTGAAGACTCTCCGTGGGTAGACATGCTTCTAGTGAGGTGTAAGTGATGCACCTACCTACACTATGGGCTTTCCTACTGATCCCTTGCTAAGAGTTGTAGTCAGGGTGTGCTAGGCCCTTTCTAATACAACAGCTGGTTCGGTAGAACTCAGAGTATTTCTAAGCTTGTTATATGTACCTAGGTACCTTATGTGATCTTTCAAATAATATTTCAAGATTATATGTGGTAAAAACAACAGCAAGCTCAAATCCCAACCGCTGCACACCAATGTGAGAAGTTGGCCTGATATATGATGCTCACTAGTTCTAGTGATCACCTTGTATCAGTCCAAACAACCCTTATGGTGATTGGTTGTAAGTCAACCTTATAGACCAGCTATCCTAATGGTAGCATGGACAAAGCAGTCTTAGGCTAAACTCTTTTGGCATGTGAAGCCAGCTGTTTCACCACAATATAACCCCTTGAATACCAAGTGAAAGGACACCACACAGGTTGTTATGAAAATAAACAGTATATTTATTAATAACAACACCTCTGAACTCTTTATGAGGTCAGAGGGCTAAGCACATGACAATCTCTTACGAAAAATACTACAAGTCGCACAAAATTACAATGGTGCCCTAGGGGCACGACAAACCATATACTAAGTAAGTGGAATGTGAGAGTCGATAAAAGGAATGGAGCTGTCCAGAGGCTGTAGGATCGATGGGACCACGCTATACTAACTTCAGGTAAGTAATAGGAGGTCCACGGAACGCGTGTGCAGAGTGTGAACTCACACGCGAGATGCGTAACAACGTCTATGGACAGTACAGTTCAAGTAAAAGGTGAGTACGGACAATCCTGACTAGATAGGACTAAAACGACTGTGGAACTGGACACTAGGACAGTTAAACTACCCTTGAGCACCGAAATGCTCTTGTTACCTCACCCACGGGCCGCGGGTGCATAGGTGTCAAAGTGCGTCGGGTTCTCGCGTTGAAGTCTATTGAGACTGAAAGAAAAGATGCTGCAGGCGACCAGGAGGAAGATGTCCGGTGCAATCCAAGGGTGGATTGTTGAAGAAGGAGACCTGAAAGCAGAGGGGACAATGTTCACAGTCACTAGCCAGTGACTGGAGTGGAACCAGGAAGGAACCAGATGTCGTCGTCGCGATCAGGTGAAGAGTGGACGCTTGACTCTGCAGCCACGTGGACCAGGAGGTGTCTTCGACGACCAGCATGGAGGCACGAGCTGTCCCACGCAGGCTCTCACTGTCGGCGGTGTCGGATCCGGGATTGGACTCAACAGGCCTTGGCAAAGGCAACCCACGCGGTGAGTGAAGAAAGCGTCTGGTGCGGACTAGGAGAGTCCGGGGTGCCCCTCTTTTGGAAGGGAGCAAGGGCCAGTCTGGAGCAACCAGACCAGCAGTGAAGATTCAAAGGTTCGTCGTCTAGGAGGCCACTAGCCAGCCGGCAAGTGACCAGACAACGCGTCGAGCAGCAAACAAGCAGAAGGGCCCCACGCAGATCTCGTGGATGCTGGAGGGCTGATCTGCGGTGCAGGGGCTGCTCGGGGTTGGGGCTTCTCAGTCCCCAAAGCACTTGGTCGAGTTTACCTCGGGAGTCGTGCTGGAAGCAAAGTGTGCAGGTTCGTTCAAGATGGCCGGTCCCACGTGTCTCGTCGCACCCACGGGTCTCAGCTTTGCTGCAGATGTAGGTAAAGGTCGGAGAGGTCTGGGAATCCGGGTCTCGTCGGGCTCTGAAGTCTGGATCCTCGAGGGAAGACGACAAAGTGAAGCCGCTGGACGCTTGATGGTGCCTGCAGTTGCAGGGTGGACACTCCTTGTCCACAAGGGAGATTCTTCAGTCTTCTGTGGAGCAGAACGTCGAAGGCAAAGAGTTTCGTCTTGTTGAATAGTTCAGGATAATCTAATTTGGAATGGGACCATCTCCTACCTTTATTCTCCTAAAGGGGGTTGCACTACTGACTTGGGGCCCGATGTAGGTAGCCCTTTACCGATCGGAATCGGCCGAAAATACCGATTTTCGGCCGTTTCCGATCGGTAAAGGGCCATGGAGATGTAGGGGCACATTTTCGGTAATTTTACCGATTCGTTATCATTACCGAATAGGTAAATTTACCGAGTCGGTAATATTTACCGATTCGGTAATGATAACGATTCGGTAAAATTACCGAAAATGTGATGTAGGTAGCCTATGTTCCGGCAGCACATGGCTTACAGAATCGGTATTTTACCATGGAATACAAATCCATGGTAAAAAACCGATTCCTGTGTACATGCACATCTGTGCATGTACACATGTGCCATGTGACAGACAGACGTGCCCTTAGGGCATGTCTGTGTGCCACATTGCACACATGGCCGTTTTGGGGGTGCTAGAGGGTGTCAAAGTGACACCCCCTGCACCCTTGTGAATTCCTTAAATACCGATTGGGTAAATACCGAATCGGTAATGCCTAATCATTCCTATGGGCTTCAAAGCCCATAGGAAAGAATGGGCATTACCGATTCGGTATTTACCCAATCGGTAATTAATGAATTGTTAAGGATTCGGTAACGAATCCAGATGTTGGGACCTACATCCCATTTACCGATTTTAAAATACCGAATCGGTAAGATTCGGTATTTCAAAATCGGTAAATGGGATTTACCTACATCGGGCCCTTGGTCCCTCCCCTGGGTGGGACCAGGAAGGGGGGTGGTTACACCCCCTATCCTTTGTCCGGTTTCCCGCCAGAGCTGGGGCAGGGATGCCCCAGCAACTGGTTTGAACCGGTGTATGCACAGGGCACCTTGTGTGCCCCAGGCATGTCTCATTCCTTTCAGGCCTCTCTACCTCAATACACAAAATCCTGTCTGGGGTGGTGCTAGCACCTCCCAAGGCAGGAAACCCTTTGTCCAAGCCATCCTCGCTGGAAGGACTCCCAGCAGCAGGAGGTCAGACTTTTGTCTGTGGTGGCAGCATCCATTTTGTGATGCTGAGGCTCGAGTTAACTTTAACAGGGGTTCACAGTTACATACATGTCGTGTCCCTCTAGAAGGGTGGAATGCTACCCCCGTCGCCAGAATTGGCGAGGGGGTAGTATTCCAATTCGTATGACACCTTACTCGAGTTATATTTAACCGCGAGGTTGATAATGCACTTAAGAGTATATGGTATAGCGTTATCATGGAACAGCTATTAGGACTTGATTCCGCAAGCTGCAAACGGGCTCAGCTCATGCCAGAGCACCATCTCACATAATTCCAAGCACTCTGCCTTCAGGATTGATAAGGCCTTCCATAGGAGTGACTGATAGGAATATATGTGTCCATTTTAGGGTTAGATATAGGTATACTATATCTACAGCAAAGGGTGTTTACACCACCTTGCCCCAGCTGTCATGCAGCCAGTTGTGTCAGATTTAGATGGCCAGCCAGGGGTGGCATAATACATGCTTCAGCCCCTGGTAGGCCCTGGGTACACCTATGCCCTGGGTACAGGGACTGATAAGGTGGCCCAGTACCAATTGGTAAATGCACCTGAAGTACATGGAATCCATATTAACAGAGAGAGCAGGAAGCCTGGGGTCCTGAATAGCAGGATCCCAGGCCTAAGTCTAAAACCAGCAAAACACCAGGCAAAAAGTTGGGGGTAACCATAGTCAGATATCCACCTTCCTACACTAATAACATAACATACCAGCATGGTTACTACCCCACGCAATGATACTCATTTTATCAACCTCAAATAGATGAACGTCTCAGTAGGTCCAGCTAGAATTAGAACCTTCAACCATGATGTTAAACACAAACCTCTGCACCGGGCCAATGTGGCTCAGTGAGCCAAAAAAAAACCCAACCCCAAATGAGAACAACCTGCAAATTCCAAATGCACACATTTTTTTTCCTCTTAAACTGAACTTTTGATCTGTCCATATTTACTTTTCATTAGTACTTTTGTAAATCAAGGGTATCATCAAATCACAGGAGGTGCTCCTTTTCTAACTAAACCTCTTTTAATTATCTTTTGCGACGCATTGATGGCAATGAGGCCAAATTAAACTCATTCCTTGCACTTCTTCCATATTCTCACACATTCACAGCCACAATGCTTTAACCAAAAGGGGTGTAGTACCATGCTTTACATACATATCATGACTCGGGCTGCCCTCAGACGGGGCAGGGTAACTCTCAGTCCGGCGCGTATCATTAGGGCGGCAACAATATCCAAAATAGCTCAATTTACTAACACACGGCCTAATGATTGCTGTCACATATTCCTCATTCAATCATAACAACCAACTTTCAAACATGGCCATGTTTAAACATTCACAACACATTCAACCTTACTTCTCTATCTGTACACGCAAGGTTGGATGCAACTTTTTCCTGTTGTAATTCTATTACTTTCTGTTTATCGCTTTTTCTAGCCTCTTTCTGTAACCTTGCCTGAGCCCTTCTCTCTCTTTCAGGGCATCAAACTTTGCTTGTCGCGACCTTCTTTTAAAGAGATGTATTTCTACAGCTTCAATTTTGTGAGATTCAAAAGAACCATATATGGGCCACTGAGTCTCTTTATCCTTGGATGTGTATTTATGCCATAATGAATTATTATGGGAGAAATACTGTATTTTATGTACATATCCTTACTTGAGGTACCTTCCGGGGGAGCTGGCTGACTATCACCCTTGATCGAGATATACAACAACCAAACCATCGTGCAATTTTACTAAACGCGGGCATGTTTTTCTAGTTTCTTAAAAAACGTCTCTACAAATTTCAGAAAATTGGAGAAATAGTCCACTTAACCCGCTTAACTTTCTTTATTTGCAAATATCGAAATACCAAGTCTGGATAACCAAAATACCAAAAAGAGGTGTCATCAACAACCTTATCAAGCGGATTTACCAAGTACGGCATGCTTTTCTATGTTATCTTAAATAATAATTCTACAAAGTTCAAAGGACGGACAAAGAGTCCACATTACCCGTTTTATCTTCAATCTTTGCAAAGAGTGAAATTAAACAAACCAGACAACCAAAACCAAGTACTAACAAAAAGGTGTCGCAAATCAGTGACCCTACCAGAAACCTTTGTCCCGTTCTCCAGGTGGTCTCTTTACGACAAAGATCGTCCAAGTCTATCGAGGGCCCGAGTCAGGACCAGAGCCACTTGCGGGGGTCTTTTCAGATGTAGAGAAGGTCGGGTAGTGGCTACGAAGATGAGGGTCTTTTTCACGTAGACCAGCCCCACCACCGTCCGTTCAACTTCCTTGTCGGGACCCCACGACGGGGCAACCGTGTCTCTGATCGGGCCCCATGTTGGGCACCAATTGTGGATTTGGGGGTCTTTTGGCAAACCACCAAAGGTGTCAGGGTCACCATATAGTCCACTGGGGTCCGGAATATAAACTGAGACCAACGCTGGAGCCAGAGAGAAAGGATATTTATTACAATCTCATGAGATGGAGAGGCCTCGACAACAGACACCCATAGCTGTCTGAGGAGGCAGTCTGTTAGAATGGTCTTACTTCACATGTTATATACTCTTTATCCTGCCCCAGGCATGTAAGGGAGTTGTATTACTCATTTTTATTACATTCCTAAACACATAGAAAATCTGGAGAATCAGCAGGTGAGTAGCCTTTGGGAGTTTTAGCAGAATATGGGTAAAACATTATAATTACATAGTACACAGAGGTCATTCTGATTTAAATGGTACTGCAGGGCATAGCATGATTACATGTCAAAGGTTAATCTGATAAGCACAGGTAACAGTGAGGACCCCGCAGGGTGTAGGCGAAAGGCATGTTTATTACAATTGAGTCCATAAATATTTGTTGTTTTGGACTACTGTAGGGCAAAAGGTGAGAGGTATGATTACACAGCAAAACAGAGATAAGTCTGATTAGGACTGTTGAAGGACGCCTGCAGGGCGTAGTGTGCAGGGTGAGGACGATAAACATCGGAGAAACTTCATGTCCGACTGGTTGACCCTAACATCTTCATGACTGTGCAGTTGTGTACCATTTATGCCAATGTTTCCCAAACTGTGAGTCGCGTCCCACTGGTGGGTCGCAAGCTGGTTTCTGTTGGTTAACAAAAGTCCAAGCAAAAAGTGAAGAAGTATTTAAATTTGGTGCCCGCCCACCTCCAAATTTGTCTCTAGTTGCGCCTCTGACTCAGAGTGTCCCACAAAAGGGTATAAAGTGAACGAGAACTAGCCAATGCAAATAAGAGCCACTAATTATTTGGGAGATTCTGCAGGAATTGGTCTTGGAAGAAGAGTCAGCGTTTAAGTTAGTGTTTCACTATCCTGGATATTTATTGCCATCACATAAGCAAAGTAAAAAAAAAGCATTTGTGATGCAATAGGTCTCGCATTTACACGAGTTTCAGCTATTGGTATTATAAATGACTTTGTTTTATTTATGTTTTTTTATTAAAAACATTAAAAAAAGGCATTGTCATTTACAATGCGAGAGTTTAAGCTATTGGCATTGTAAATGACAATGCCATTTATTTATCTGTACACATAGATACAAGGTTTGTCATTTACAATGCCAATAGCTCAGACTTTTGCAAATGCGAGACCTATTGCATTGCAAATGCTTGTTAATGATGCATCTCTCTTTGTGTGGTAGACTTCTCTGACCTCCATTTTCTCTAATAATGTCAAGTCAACCGTCGTTCCATGAATTAGGCAGCTGACAAATTGCGTAAAAGTCAGTTGCTAGTGACACAATCCTTTACACTACTGTGAATTATGTAGTTATGGAAGCCATCTCACATGACAGTTGCTGGTGGTAAAGGTCTTCCTGGATTATGGTCAGAATTGATTCTGCCAGGCAAGTCTCCTCTCTAAGCATGCGCACAATTCAGGGGTTTAGAACAACCAAAGAGGGGAACTTTGAGTGTGGAGGTGTGTAAACGGTCACATCAAATTTCTCCAACAGGGTGATCAAAGTGAGTCTTCTTCCTGCTTGATGGTGTGGGGGAGGATAGGATCATCCTGCAAGAATAATGTAACAAAATGGAAGAAATAGTGTATTTCTCAACACAATTTCCACATGCATTTTCTAAAAAAACAAAAGAGAGACTTGTGAAATTGTACAGTACTTTCATTGTGTGGCCAAGAAAACTGTCCTTCCACATGAATATAGGGAATTCATCCTCCCTAAGATCATGTTGAGAAAATGGTTGAAAAGTAGTGCGGCTTCCAGCACAAATGCCTTACAAATACATTAAAAGGCATATGTGATGAAGGCACTTTAGAAAATGCTATTTCACATAACCTGTTGCCGTAAGCTGAAATTAATGTAAGCACTCATTCCTTCCATCCCTTTGTTTTTTGTTGCAATAGATGTCTTAATGTGACTGGAATGCCCAGACGTGGGCCTTGTGTTCACTTTGTTATAGGACAAGCTGCCCCTCACCAGGGTCTGACAGGGACAGAAAATAGGCCAGGTCACAAAAATAATAGTGGCCCCTTAGGCGAATCAGTTAGATAAAAAAAAAGTGGCCCACATATGCAAATTGGTGCAGTTTTGAACTTGTAAAGAAACACTGTACAGATGTATTGAAAGGCATGGGGCACTACATGCCTTTTTACTTGCAGCTCGCAATGCTTGCGGTAATAATAGGGAACTCAGTAGTAAAAACTGGCCAACATGACCATAAGACAGGCCCACAAACAGCCAAAACAAGACCAATATACTGTCCTGTCAAATCAGCCCTGCTGGCACTGCCAGATTACATTACGGGTCAGCCTGGCCCTGACTAATGAAGCCCAGGTAGGCTGAGATTGGTCTGGGGCTGCTTACGCTCCCATTTATTGAGAACGTGGCACAGCAGTGCAGACTGGATTGTTCCTGTAAGAGTGGGCTCATGAATAATTTGTATATAGCTATTCTCTCTCTAGAGAGGCATAGTAGGTGAACAGCAATGGACTGGAATGCCAGGCCTCAGATTATCCCAAGCATTCCTTCCAACACTATGTTGCATTAGACGCAAAAATGTGCAACAAGTATGCTTAGACATCAGTCCTGTGATCACAGCCATAGAACCCGAGTTATACCTCTCTGGCGAGGTATACGTAGGCCAAACCAATCTGCGGCTACTCGTGTTCCCATTTGGAGGGGACCTGGCCTGATCGTTTGGGCTGGACTGTTAGTATTGGAACAGGGGCAAAGCAGATTTACTTATACCAACTTGCAAACTTATAGTTTTTCTCTCTTTCAAGTGGAATAGTAGCCTTCAGTGATTACCAGTGCTGAGAGGAATTCAAGAATTTCTTCCAACACTTTTCGGTTTGTTGCAATCTTTTTCATTGCATCCAGCTTCACTTCCATATTTGACTTACTTTCAATGTTTCATCCCCATTCATTCACACAGATACTCATTATATATATATATATAAATATATATATATATTTTTTTTTCACTGAAAAAAACCATAGGTTTCAGACATGTTATAGTTAGGAATTAGCATTTCAAAAACCTTAGAAATTCACTGAGAAAACCATAGGTTTCAGGGGTGTTATAGTTAGCTGGACATTTCACTCATACAAAACCATTGAAATTCCTCCGTTATAGTTAGTTGTACTAACTATAACTCCCGCACCCGCATTCCACTGCTGATGATGTCACATATTACATCATTCATGACATGGTCAGCGACATCACTGATGACATCTCAAATGACATCAAACCAGACAATGCATTCCTATGGAAGGAAATACAAGTTACTGGTAAGTACGGTTAGAACTATTTTTCAGGATCAGTACTGGGCTCAAAGATGCAGCACTGAGGTCTCTCCTGATAACAGGTGAGTAAATCGGAATTCGTAGTTCGGCTGATTTTAGAGGAATATTTGTAAGTTCAAAACTCCTCACTAAGAAGAATTTCCAAGTGAAACCAGTCAATGTTAGCCTATGGAAGGACATTCAAGTTACTGGTAAGTACGGTTAGAATTACTTTTTAGGATGAGTGCTGGGCTCAAAGATGCAGCACTTTGCAGAGCAGAGCTGCATTGCAGAGAGGTGTAAAAAGGGGCGTAGCTTATGAACACCTGTCTGCAATGCAGCTCCCTGGTGCATACTGGAGATACCTGTTGGATTATTTGGCCCTCAGAGACTCTCAGCCACGGGGCGCGTTTGCACAGTGGTGAAGGAAGGGGGGTGGCCTGAGGTGACATGTCTGCAAACACGCCCTGTGGCGTGTTTTAAGTTAGAGAATTAATTCCTCCTCAATCCTGTGGGTCCCTGGGGGCCAGCAAGCCCACCAGGTACCTCCAGTATGCACCAGGGAGCTGTGTTGCAGAGAAGTATTCAGAGGCCACGCCCCTTTTTACAACACTCTGCAATGCAGCTCTGTGGCGCTTACTGGAGGTACCTGGTGGGCTAGTTGACCCCCAGGGACCCTCAGGATTGACAAGGAATTAATTCCCATACTTAAACTGCACCACTTTTTCTATTTTTTGGCCCTGGGGACTCCATCCCCCAGGGCCTGCCCCTAATTTAATTTTTTTTCAATGTAAAAAAATATGTGGAAGGGGGCCACGTGGCCCCCCTCCCAAGGCCTTAATTGGCCCCGGGACCCCATCCCCCAGGGCATTGCTTTATCCTTTTTTATTAAAATTTTCTTTTTAACTGTTTGGGAGGGGGGCCGCGGGACCCCCCTCCTGGGCCACTTATGGCCCCAGGGACCCCATCCCCCGGGGCCGTCCTATTTTTTTTTTTTCACTTTTGGGGAGCTGGGCCGCCTGGCCCCCCTCCCGGGCCACTTGTAGCCCCGGGGACCCCATCCCCCAGGGTTGGCCCTCTCCTTTGGGTACCGTGGGGGGTCCCCAATCCCCCCATGGTCCCAGCCGGCTCCCCGCGTCCTGCGGGAGCCGGCATTGCTCTTCCACATGGGGAGCAGCTAACATGCTGCTCCCCATGTGGAAAAGCAATCAGCTTTGCTTCATTGAAGCGAGAGCAGGTTTACCTGCTCTCGCTTCAATGAAGCATACAGTTTGCAATGACAGGGTGGGAGCTGTGAGGCTCCCTCCCTGTCATTGCAAACAGCAGTGTCCAGGGGGTGGGCACCCTGCAACACTGCAGGAGCCGGTCCTGGGGGGTAGCGGTCCAAAGGGCCATTGAGGGATCCAGGAGAGGGCCCGCGCGGCCCCCCTTCCACCTTTTTTTAAGCCCCGGGGGTGGTAGTCCCCCCAATTTGCATCTTTAGTGCCCCAGGGAGGTGGCGGTCCCTGGAGCGTGTGGGGGCTTGAGCCTCCCCACACAGGGTATTTATTTATTAAAAATAAGCCCCGGGGGTGGTGGTTCCCGGGGCTGCGGGGAGAGGCTGTCTGCCCCCCGCAACGTCAATCAAGTTGAGCCCCGGGGGACTGCGTGCCCCCCGCAATTATTGATACTTTGCCCTGGGGGTGGCGGTCCTTAGGGCAGTGTTTGGCCCCCCGACACTTTATTTTCCAAATGCCCGCGGGACTTAGGCCCCCCTCGGGGGCTAATTAGGATCGAAGCGCAGGAGACCGCGCTTAGTTTTTTTTTTTTTGGCGTGGCAGGATCCGCGCACCCTGCGCGGATTTTGCCGAATTCAAAAAAAAAATTGTTTTTGGGGGCCATGGGATTCCTTGTGGGACCCCCTGAGCAGGCCTAGGGGGAAAGGGTGTTTCTGCCCTGCCCCTTTTTTGCGTGTTGCGCACTTTTTTGAAGGGTTTCCTGTGCCTCGGTTCTACCGAGGCACAAGATGGCTGCCAACACATCCTGATTTGGAGTGCTGACAGCCAATTAGCATGCAGCTCATGCTCGGCAGGGTGCGCGGATCCTGCGCGGCCATAGATATATATGTGATTTTAATTGTCATTTTCTCAGGAACTACTGAACGGATTTACACCATTTTAGCAAAAGGCACGACTCTGAACCAAGGTCTACCTCTTTGCCAAATTTGGTTCAATTCCGATCAGCTGTTCGGGCTGTAGCCGCGATGAACGGTTCCTATGGAAAATTGCATGGGGAAAACACGTTTTGGGACCCCCCTTTTTTCTCAGCCCCCACTTGATGGAACACCCCGAGACTTTCAGGATAAGAGCGGACCGGAGCGCCCCACCAGTTTTGAAAATTTCGCAACGATTCGTCAACCGGTGCCAAAGTTATTCCAAATAGAATGTTACGGATTTCCTATGGATAATAGGTCCTAACTATAACTACCTACTGGCGACCGCCAGTAGGTAATATATATATATATATTACTGATAGTCTCATCAGAATGGGGAAGGTTGGAAAAGTAAAATAACATCTACCAATGCCCCATTTCTGACAGTATAGAACACAGAACGAAAGATATTACAGTTCCATACAGAAAAGGTTAAAGAGACTTGTAAACGCTATGGACTAATATCTATCTATGTATATTTTTGGGGAAATGCTATTATTTTGTCACCAAGCATTAGATTGTCAGTTTATGGAAATATTAAAACTTTTCACTCAAATATAAGTATTTAATTTGGGGAAAATGTAAAGCTTCATAGAAATAGTTGAATGCCCTCTTGAGATTGCCCAAGTGCAAAATACAGCAGGGCCGCACAAGCATATGCTACCCCTTCTGTAATACTTAGGACGCACTGTTGAAGCTCACATTTAAAGAGATGCACCGGGCACAAACATGGACAGTGCACTAAACTCATGGCTGCTCTCAGTTTAGCACATTAGTAAAAGGCCAAGTGGGTTTGTGTTTCACAGTGCAGGTGGCACACAGCCTACAGTTTAATGTGAGGGACAGAGATCCCCCCTGCAGGTGGTTGCAGTGAAACACTGCACTGCCTGCAAGCAGATGTTTCTGGGTGGTTCATGGAACTCTCCCTCATTTCAGATGGCACCCTCGAGGGAGACGCAATGGCTATTCACCACTAATAGGTGAGGTGTACTGTCAGTTTGCCTCCAGAGGGATTCTTTGCCTCTGCGCTCAGTTCCATAAAATGACAAGGAAAGTGTTTCCCATCATTTGCATGGGCCTACACCTCTGTGCAAAAAAAGGGAAACACACCCTTGGGATATTGCAGGCGCCATCTGCACAACCGGACCGGGAACAGGAACCAGCCCTGGCAATCTGGTTGACTGCCCCCCCCCCCCCCACCCCCGTAGCTGGGGAGGGGGAAAGGAGGGGGCTGCTGCTAGTGAGCAGCTCTGCTCCTGCTGTAGGGCTCCCGCTTTTATTACAGGGGGTGCTGGATATTGCAGCACTGCTGCAAAATCAGCCCCCAGTAACAAAACCGGCCCCCACGGGTCCAAAACCGTTCCCCACCCTTCTGGACCACCGTGGAAAACACCCGGTGCCCACTACAGCCAGTCCGGCCCTTGCTATCTGTATCACAGAAATGGATGCACAAAAGTCTGTGGCCACTTATGTAATTCTACAGTGCAACAGGGGAGCAAACACAGGCGCAAATGCCCTATGCACTCCCGGGGGCACTGTATGTAATACAGCTCCTGAAGTACGTCTGTAATAAGGTCATAAGAGGCGCAAAAGAGTTTGTGAATCAGGCCGTAAATTTAAATTTCGGATCTGAAAGAAAGAAAAAAAACTGTCAAGCCTTTGCACAAGTTATATATAGTCTATTCCGTGGAAGGAGCTGCTCGATTTGTAAGCCAGTAAGATGTTTACTTGATCGCCTTCTCGTGCTGCTTGGAGTGAGCCAATGCTTCGCTCATTATTCTCGGTTTGCTGCATAACTCTCCCCCACAGTGACTGCTGTTTGACCTGCTGTCCGCTCAGAGACCCAGGGAGGGGGGCGGGAGGCCGAGCTTCAGGCTGGCATGCAGCTCATTTGTATTCATTGGAAAAACATGGCCGGTCCTGGCTGTGCTGTGCAGGGCTGTCAGGGCCCCGCTCCCGCAGAGCCGGGGCAACACATCACCCCTGGCTACAAACAGAGCCATCCAGAACAGCAGGCCTCGACGTGGCCTGGAATTAATCTTTTAGCACTTCTTGCAATGACTTAAGAGTCGGGGGAAACACTGGATGATTCAGAAACGAGAATTTCGCAATACTAATTTCTCCATCTCGCCTCTATTAAACAGATAGTTACTTAATGTATAGCGCGAAGTTCTGATGTTTGCACTAGTGAATGACCTTCTAAACTCACACCCACTAACATAATATTGAAACAAGCATTGGAAATGCAATAGGTCTCGCGTTTTTTAAAGACAGAGCTATTGTTGTAAATCGCAATGTATTTTACCTACCAAGGGAGGAGGGAGGGAGCAGACTGCCAAACTGCTCTCTTGAAAAGTGATTGGCCAAAAGTTAACCAAACACAGAGAAACTTTACGAATTAGGTATGCCTAGGGTGACCAGATCTTGAGAACCAAAAACCGGGACATTTTGCAAAAATAGAAGGACTACAATTTTACTTCCACAGTGCTGCGAAGAATGACAACTCTTATCAGCATAGGCACACAGAAGGAGCACTAAGAAAATAAATAAAAGCCAATTTCTAAAATCAAATTGCTTACTTATAACAGCTGCTAACTAGACTGTTCCTGATGAGGTAGGGGCAAAGCTCAATTGACACAGGTTGGTATCTCTTTGGAGTGGCACAGGGAGTACAAAACTCCTGGCTGAGATGGATTCAATCATTCCAACCACTACTTTTATATTTTTCACAACTTGAGAGAAGCACAACACAGGCACTTGTAGGGAAAGAGGTAAAAGTACTGAACTGTAATTGGTTATGTACATTTAACTGAACATGCACAGCAAACAACAGGGGAAACTTTCAATCACTTCCACATGCCTTAAAACTGCTTTGGTGCATGTATGGGCGTATTAGCTGCAATGGGCTACCCATAGGTGCTTGTAATGCATTTAATTTGTGGATCCACATTGTTCGGTGGATCTAATTTCCCCATTCTAGTAGAGCCCTGACAGAACCTATGTGACTAAGGTGGATTGAGTCCTCAAGAGTAATGTGTCCTGGTGGAATACAGTGAATAGTTCTGAAACGTGAAGGGGTGGCAGCTCACTTAAGTAACATGCTCCTATTCTGGCCATGAAGAGGAATGGCTTCCAGCAGAGAAGATTCATGTCACTGGCAAAGCCATTTGGTTTGGCATGGACAATCAAACGTTGAACCTTTTTTGGCTCTTAATTGTGGTGTGGAGTTGTTCCACAGGAACTGATGTCCAGAAACGTTGCTTCAAATCTTATATTGTGAACGAAGCGGTTTGGAAGCAGAGTAGCATGTTGGATTGATATTTCCTGTAGTATAGAGAAAGAATTACAGGAAACAGATACGATTTGGGAGCAGCTGCTGTTTAAAAGCGTCTGCATCAATTATGGCTTTTTTCGATTTTAAGATAATGGACTGACACCACTGAGTTGTCCCACACGTCACATACATTTGAAGCTTCGATCACAATATAAGATTTGAAGCTACGTTTCTGGACATCAATTCCTGTGGAACAACTCCACACCACAATTAAGAGCCAAAATACCAAGTCCAAGTCCTGAAGAGAATCCCGGATTTGTTAGGGATTCGAAACTCGTTGGCTTTGAGTATGGGGGTCTGTTGATGGGGTGTGTCATAAGGAATGTTAAATAATATTTCCCTCAGCAGCTTCTGACAACACCCACAAGTAGTTAGGTATCCCCATCCTCTCACAGGCAGGACAGGAAACATGTGTTTCGATAATGGCCAACTGTCTGTCTGGTGTTAATATGAAAGTAGGACTGGTTTCATTTCAGGCTGGCACATGAGTTATTGATGTTTATCTTGTGATTATTGATTTGTTGTTATTATTTGTTTACAAAAACCTTCCATATATTATTATTTTTTCTCACAAATTTTTTATGCACTATGTAAATGTTGTATATAGTTCTATTTCAAACGTTTTTGAATTGTGCAATTTACTAATGTGGTGTTCCTTAGAAAATACATGCGCTATTGCTTTATGAATGTCTTTGTTGAAATATCAAAAATAAGTGAAATGAAGCTTGAAAACTTTGGAATTAACGGTCTAAGGTTTATCGCAACTCTAATCAAAATAACCCCCGCAGACATCCTGTTTGCTTATTTCAATATTGAGGTGGTTCAGTCTGGGGAGTTACGGACCTAAGCCTTGCTTGATCACACTAACACCAGCAAAAGGCAGGTGTTAGTTCCCTGCTGCTACCGCGGCTTATCGCCTGTTTTTGGTTCGCATTGCAGATCTAGCAGTTCGTTGTGAAAGTGGTGTTGTAGTTTTTTCATGTGTTTTTGCACGGGAACACCTACTCTGAATCTCATTAGGGTTAGTTGGTGGTGTCCACCGTGGAGATAACATTTGGGGCAGTAATTGAGAGAATACTGGCGATGTCTGCAGTCTGCACCAGCTTGTGAATGGGGTGTTAAATCTATCTCCACTTTTTATGCGTTAAGGTGGAGATAAATCGGAGATAAGTCCTTGTGAATATCCCCCTTAGTTTGTTCTTGGCCTCGTTATTGTTGAGAGATCATCATGCACAACATATTGCCTGCCCATATTCCTAGAGTGCCCAGATCACCACTTTGCCCGCTCCTGTTCCAAGAGTGTGCCGATCACACTACTATATTATCATCCTGAACCATTATTACATCCCTACTCCATTTTACAGCTTCAGCAAAGGAGTAAACATTGCTATTTATTTACGGCCATATTAAATGTCACTGGACCCACTATATACCCTGAAATACTTTACTATTCACTGCATAATATGCTGAAGATGACCAATCACTGATCATCTATGAAAGCTCCCCTCAACCAACCCATTTATGTAATTGTACAAAAAATCTCATTCTGATGTAAACTGAAAAGTAACCCTATGTGGTTCACTTTCGGAAGTGACTTTGAAAACTGAAAGCATTTAGTATTTTCTTTCTAGTGCCGCGCCGAGAAACAGAAGCAGGTTAATTCAGCAAGATCTATCATGCCTAATTCCACTCCAGTCTCTACAATGCGCCACCACAAAATGGAGGAATGTCGTGATAGGGTATTTACTTTCCAGCGCAAAACTTTCTTTGAAAATGAGCCTTGATTTTTAATGCAATCAGTACTTTGCATTAAGAGTGTGTTTCACAGATGGTAGGTTGGTGTTCCAGCACAATCGTCCATGGGTTCTGACGCAAAGCTCTATATACTAAAATGTTTAGGCTGGTATTTATGCCAGTAAATAACACCTACTTGAGGCATATGCAAAGTTGGGGAAATCTTTTTATTTCTTCTACCATTTCAAACATTACAAGTGTGATGCACTGTACAGCACATATCCAATGTGTGAAACGTTTAAACGTTTGTCTAGGCATAGCATTTTCACTGGAAGGGTAATCTTCCAGTACAAAACTTGTGTTACACATCACACAAACAGCTTTGCGCTATAGTGTGCGAGTGGGGTTAGGCAGTCTTAAAAGCTATCAATGCAAGGGAAGAGAGCAGCAGCAAGCCATATTTTGTAAATATGGTTCTAAGCTGCTCTCACCACCAACAAGCGCTAACAGCCTTGGTGGCTGAACTGCGTTGCTGTATGTGTTGTAAATCTGCCCCTTAGTGCTGGAAAACGAAAACCACTACACCAAATCAGTTTTGTCTATATTTGTTGGAGGGTGTGCCTTCAAGACTCATACAAGTATTTAGATTGCTTGGAGAATTTTAAAATTTTATAGAAGTGTGAGAAAATATGATTGTAATTTAGGGGAGCCCCTATGATATAATTATTTATATGGGAGCAGCATTTAAAAGTTTTAAGACTATAGAGTTTCATGATTCCAGCAGCAATATGCTTTAAACTCTTCTTCACCTTGGTTTGAACTCAGTGCAACTGCCTCTGTTGCGAAATAGAATTTCCATCTGTTGAACATAATACGACTATAAAGGCGGTCTGTGGTTTAAATGCAGAAAAAGCCAAATAGTTTAAAAATATCCTTGTTTTTATCAGATTTTATGGGCCAAATCTCGACTTTGTGAAATAACCTACAGTTCCCCTCGCAAGACAGCACTCCTACAGTCAGCCATCAAGGGGTTTGCGGTGTTGAAGACAACCCCCGTACAATTTTAACAATTAGTGGTAAAGCCAATAGGTCTGGCGTGGGCTGCCAGCCTTTTTGCTTTGTCAATGATTGTTCAATGCATGTTTTTTGCGTAACTTTATTTTTGATCAGCTGCTGAGATGTCGGCTCGCCAATAAAAAAATTAACATTGACTAAAGGCAAAAATACTTTTTGGCCTTCCAAAGCAAAAAAATATTACATTACTTACCCTGTAAGCATCTGTTCTTGGCATGTAGTGCTGTAGATTCACAAGCTTCGCATAAGTCGGCCATCTATTGTTGGGCTTAAATGATTGAAAGTTGCTTTTGTTCAAAGAAGTTTTTTCGAGTCAGGAGGGTCCGTGACTTCTTTTGGTGATACTGCGCCTGGGCTTCGACTCCATTGCTAGATTGTTTTGTCGCAAGCAGATGGGACTGGAGTTAGAGTAAGTATCTGTAATGTGATGCCCATGCAAGTAATGTGAATTAAGGAAAAATAAAGGGACATATTATCAAGAAACTGCGTTAAAATTATCGTCGCTTTACCGGCACAAAAAAACTGCAGCTAAAGCGTCGATAATGGGCTTGATAAAACGCCCTTGTGAATTCCCATAGAAGCCAATGTTCTGGTGTGAATATGGGCTTCTATGGGAATTCTCTACGCTGTATTATCAAGCCCATTTGCTGCCGCTAAATCGGCGATAATGTTAACGCCGTGCTTGATATTATGCCCCAAAGTGACCTACACAGGCATCCGGGGTGGAGCATAGGCCCATGTGAATCTACAGCGCTACCTGCCTAGAACAGATGTTTACAGGGTAAGAAATATAATCAGTTCGAGGCATGTGTGGTTGTGGATGCACATGCTTTGCAGACTGCAAAGCAGTCCTTCTCCCAAAGAGGTGGCTAGCCTGTGGGGAATGCAGTTAGAAAGAGAGTACATAGTACTGCTTGTCCACCACAGGATTGTTGACGTGCTAGTACAATCACACCACAACAATGTTTTGTTAAGGTGTGTGGCATGGACCATGTTACTGATTTACAAATGTCAGCATTGGAAATGTTTCCTAAGAACGCCATAGAGGCTCCTATTTTACAAGTCGAGTGAGCCCAAGGCGGAACAGGGTAAAGTCTTCTAGCTTTAGCGTAGCAAATTTGAATGCATTTGACTTTCCGTATCGAAATTCCACTTTTTGAAATTGCATTTCCAATGTGAGTAGGTGAGAAAGCAAAGAATAATTGCTTAGTTTTCTGAAAGTTTTGGTTCTGTTGATATAATACATTAAAGCTCTTTTAACACCCAAAGTATGAAGAGCTCTTTCAGCAACATAATCAGGTTGCATGAAGAAGACAGGTAATTCTATTGATTGGTAATATGGAAAGGTGAGACAATTTTAGGAAGGAACTTTAGGTTTCTAAGGTTAGTGCCTGGAGCTCACGGACACGTCTGAGTAAAGCAATAGCTATTAAAAACGTACTTTCCAAGATGAGTATTGGAGTTGGCAAGAATGTAGTGGCTCGAATGAAGAGGCCCCATTGAAACTTGTTAGTAAAATGTTTACCTTCCATGCTTGTGCTGCTGGAAGTTTAGGAAGAATTACTCTTTTAAGTTCCTCCATAAAAGCTTTAGTGACATGTATTTTGAAAAAAGATACATGTTGTCTGTTTTGCAGATAGGCTTCAATCGCAGCAAGGTGTAAACGTATTTAAGTGTAGGCTAGAACTCAGGTTTGAACATGCAACAAAGAATTGTTTGTATCTGTGCATCTAAAGGGTTTACTTTTGGATTCAGACAATAGGGAACAAATGGTTTCCATTTGGCAGCGTTTCTAGTTGTAGGCCTATGAGCTTCATTAAGAATATCTATGCAATGTTGTGGTAGGTTAAGGTACACAAATTCTAAGACTTCAGGAGCCATATGGAGTAGTTTCTTACCTGTAACCCCAGTTCTGTAGTAGGGGATCTCTGTGTTTAGTCATAATCATGTGAATAGTCCCGCTCATGTACGTGGACCCCGGAGCACTTCAATAGAAATAGTCTCTTAAGTTGTCATCTTCTGGAATCCTGCATAGACACTTAAGAGACAATAAAAGACAAATAATGCAGCCTGAAACCAACAAGGCTACACTGGCCAGTACGTCATCCTGAAGTGAAAGAGATAGCCAGATAACAAGTACATTTGATCATTTTGCTAAGTTTCATACATAGAGAAACTCCCCTTCACAAAGACCTTTTTTTCATGATAGAGATGAAGGGTAGGACAGACAAGCCCCAAAGGCTGCCATTATGTATCTGTAAATGGATACCGCGCCTTGAAGGAACCTTCCAGAGACCCTCGGTATCCCATGATGCACAGCCAAAGGCCAGTTACTTTCAGTTATTTTTTCCGACTCCTGCTAGCAGGACCCTTGAGCATTGAGCTCTACCTTTTGTGGTATATCTTCAAATTATTGAGCTTTATTATTAGTTTAGTGTTTCACTCAACGTCTTTGGCCTTTACCTTCCTTTTGCTGTCTTTTTGGGGCAGTTAGCCCACATTTTTCTTGTCAAAATGCCATCTTTGTTTGACAAGCGCCCAGAATGTGGCAGGGAGAAGGCCAAGTCGGACTCTCACAGAGTTTGTATACTCTGTCTTGCTACATATCATGTTCCCGACTCCTGCACCATCTGTAAATTCTTTTCCAGGAGGACCCTGCATGACAGGGAGAAGATTCGCCTTTAAGGCCTGGAGCAGAGAAGACAACAGGCTGCAGGTGGGACATCTAGGCATGGAGAGAGCCTTTCCTCTTCCACAACCCATGCGTCGGCCTCTGGGGGGCTCCCCAGTCGTAAAAAGGCTCAGAAACTACGCTGGTCCCGGTCGAAGTCGAAACCAGGTATGATGACGATATGCTCCCCGTCGACCCAGGGCTCTGGTTCTAAATGACGTCAAAGATCAGCGTCGAGGGGAAGGACGTCGAGAGCTCGTACGAGGTCGGCGTAGAGGACATCCCAGACGACGTCGACACATCATCGCCGTCGGTCTGGGTCCAGGAGATATCGGCGCTCGCCGTCGAGGGGACACCGCCATTCGCCATCGACGCGCAGGTCGCCGTCGACAAGAAGATCGACGTCGCGCAGAAAGTCGATGTCGAGAAGACAGTTGACGTCGAGGAGAAGTTCGACATCACGTAGAAATTCGACGTTACGTAGAAAGTCGACGCCGAGGAGGTACAATCGGAGCTCGACGTTGAGAGACCTGTCACCCTCTGTGGTCAGCCTCTCCAATTCTGAGATTTCAAGATCGTGACAGCATCGACGTTCGCCATCAAGGGGCACCACTTACAGAGCTTCCTCTTCGAGGCCTGCCCGCAAGCGGAGGAGGGTAATTTCTACCTTGGACTATTCCAGGACCTATTCTCCAACCAGGTCACCGGAACCAGCTCAGCCTGTGGCTCCTCGTCAGTCGCTGCTGCAGCCTAGGACGCCTACTCCTCCTCCGCCTCCTCTACCTCTACCTCCGCCACCACCGCCTCCTCCACCTCAGCCTCTTCCTCGGCCACCGGTGGCTCCACCTGTGCCAGTGGTCCTGGCGGAACCAAGAAGGCCAAGATCTTGATCCCGGCCAAGACATCGCTCTCGCAGCCGGCACCGGTCTTCTACCAGATCGCGCCGTTGTCGTCACGAGAGGTCACGTTCCAGATATACTAGAGACACGGATTCCTCTCGTGGAGGAAGATACTCGCCTACTCTGTCGGATTCTCCACCTCCGAGAGTGTCCACGTTTCAGAAGGTTCTTGTAAGGGGAGTGACAAAACTGGGCATTGCACTGTCCGTGCCTGCTCCTACTACATCGGTGATCTTTGAGACACTGCAGCGGAAGCAAGCTTCTCGTCCTCTGCTACCTTTGGTACCCGGAGTGGAGGAACCGGCGATGGAATTGTTCCTGACGCCTGCCTCAGTGAAATCGGCACCCTCGAGGCTTCAGATGAAATACCTCCCCCTCGGACTCGGACCCTGCATTTCTTCGGGCGGAACCCCGGATTCAGTCATAGTGGTGGCGTCGAGGAGAAGTTCGACATCACGTAGAAATTCGACGTTACGTAGAAAGTCGACGCCGAGGAGGTACAATCGGAGCTCGACGTTGAGAGACCTGTCACCCTCTGTGGTCAGCCTCTCCACTTCTGAGATTTCAAGATCGCGACAGCATCGACGTTCGCCATCAAGGGGCACCACTTACAGAGCTTCCTCTTCAAGGCCTGCCCGCAAGCGGAGGAGGGTAATTTCTACCTCGGACTATTCCAGGACCTATTCTCCAACCAGGTCACCGGAACCAGCTCAGCCTGTGGCTCCTCGTCAGTCGCTGCTGCAGCCTAGGACGCCTACTCCTCCTCCGCCTCCTCTACCTCTACCTCCGCCACCACCGCCTCCTCCACCTCAGCCTCTTCCTCGGCCACCGGTGGCTCCACCTGTGCCAGTGGTCCTGGCGGAACCAAGAAGGCCAAGATCTTGATCCCGGCCAAGACATCGCTCTCGCAGCCGGCACCGGTCTTCTACCAGATCGCGCCGTTGTCGTCACGAGAGGTCACGTTCCAGATATACTAGAGACACGGATTCCTCTTGTGGAGGAAGATACTCGCCTACTCTGTCGGATTCTCCACCTCCGAGAGTGTCCACGTTTCAGGAGGTTCTTGTAAGGGGAGTGACAAAACTGGGCATTGCACTGTCCGTGCCTGCTCCTACTACATCGGTGATCTTTGAGACACTACAGCGGAAGCAAGCTTCTCGTCCTCTGCTTCCTTTGGTACCCGGAGTGGAGGAACCGGCGATGGAATTGTTCCTGACGCCTGCCTCGGTGAAATCGGCACCCTCGAGGCTTCAGATGAAATACCTCCCCCTCGGACTCGGACCCTGCATTTCTTCGGGCGGAACCCCGGATTCAGTCATAGTGGTGGTGTCGAAGAAGCAGCATGCTACGGCCCCTTTGACCACAGTTCCAACGTACAAGGAACGCCGTAGGCTTGATTTTGCGGGGAGGAAAGTCTGCAACACTGCAGCCACTTCGATGAATTTATTTATTATTTATTTTTTAAACTTATATGGCGCAAACAGCTACCCAAGAAGGGTTTCCCGGCGCCTAAGAACACAGCATCATAAATGGAAAGGAAAAAATAGCAGGGGTCGTTCAAGGTTACTGATCGAACAACCAGGTCTTTATCTCTTTACGGAACTTGGGGAGACTTCCCTCCATTCGTATGTGAAGTGGTAATAAGTTCCATATAGTGGGACCGAGGTGGGAAAAAGATCTTCCTCCCATCCTGGAGAGCTCGAATCTAGGTATACAGAACTTTTCAGCTGATTTGGACCTTAGGTTTCTTGTAGGGATATAGGGGTGTGCTAGTGTCTGAAGATATTTAGGAGCAGTACCTGATTTGATTTTAAACATGTAGTTTAAGGCCTTAATTTAGATGAAGGCAGTGAGCACTACTGCCCTCTTGGACCGGTACGAATGGGGAGTCTCTTCAACAGTTCATGGAACTCCTGCCTGAAGAAAAACATGAGGATTTCCAGAAGGTTCTCAATGAGGGTCTGATGGTCTCTAATCAGATTATCAGTGCGGCTGCGGACACCTCTCTCCTTGCAGCCCATGGATATTGTCATGGTGTGACTCTGCGACGCCATTCATGGTTGCGTATCACCTCCTTGAAACCAGAGACCCAGCAGCGCATCGCTAACCTCCCGTTCTCGGGTTCCACCCTCTTTGGTTCCCATGCGGATGAGGAGATGGCTCGGATGAAAGCTGAAGTTGAGACCATCAAGGCTGTTGGCTTGGAAAAGCCTAAGGAGCAGCATAGGAGTTTCTGTCCCCATCAACGGCGTTATTCTTCTCAACGGTTCCAACGTGGACAGGGCCGTTAGGCTGGACAGCAGCAGCAGTTTCAGCGGCAACTTTCAGAGACGTCAAAGAGGCTGGGGTAACTAGCAGTCAACATCGGGGAAAAAGGCCACCGCTGGTTCTAAGCCCTGAGAGGTTACTTCCCCCTCTTCTGTTACCCACTCCGGTGGGGGAAAGCATTCAAAATTATCTGGAAGAGTGGCGAAAGATAACTCAGGCCAATTGGGTGCTGAATATAGTTCGCAATGGATACTGTGTATGTTTCACCAGCCCTCCTCCATCGATTCCACCAATTCGTTCACAATACCTGTTGCTTGAACTTCAAGTGGAGGCCGATACCCTGTTAAGAAAAAGGGCAATAGAACTGGTTCCTCCTGCTCAAAGGGTAAAAGGTCTGTACTCGTATGCAAAAACGAATTCAGACCCATTCTCAATTTACGACAAGCGAACAAATGGATATGCAGAGAAAAGTTTTGCATGCTGTCCCTGTACCATATTTATCCTCAGCTGCATCAGGGGGACTGGCTATGTGCCATAGATCTGCCAGACGCGTACTTCCATATGCCCATTGCAAGGAAGCATTGGAAGTTCCTGCGGTTCCTAGTTGGCACCAATCATTACCAATATACAGTGCTTCCATTCGGCCTGAAGTCTGCGCCCAGGACTTTTTCAAAGTGCATGGCGGTGGTTGCAGCGCACCTGAGGAAGAACAAGCTGTTTGTTTATCCGTACCTGGATGACTGGCTAAACAAAGCCGCCACATTTCTGGAAGCACAGCTACATTTCAACAGGACGGCCCTTCTGTTGAATCTTTTGGGTCTTCACATCAGTCTGTCAAAGTCTGTCCCGAATCCTGTTCAGTGTCTGCAGAACCTGGGAGCCTCCATCGATACACTCAAGGCAAGTGTGTGTCCTTCAGAGGAGCGACGCTTATCAATCTTCGGAAGGCTCAGGCGCTCATGTCCGTTCCCTCGCCGACAGTGAGAACTGTGTCCTCTCTCCTGGGTTCCATGGCCTCTTGTGTCTTTCTCACTCCTCATGCACGCCTCCACATGCGGACTCTGGAGGATCAGTAGGACCAGAAACAAGGGAGTTGGGAGGACAGGATTCAACTGTCGCAACACGCCGTCCAGTCCCTGAAGTGGTGGTGTTCGCCTCACAATCTTCTCAGAGATTCCGTTCCACAAAGAGATACCGACTCAGACCATTGTGACAGATGCTTCTTCCCATGGCTGGGGAGCGCATTCGGACTACCTCCAGATACAAGGCAAGTGGTCTCAGACGGAGACCACATATCGCATCAACTTTCTGGAACTCCGAGCGGTTCATTTAGCGCTGAAAGCCTTCCAGACATCTTTCCGAACCAGTTCCCTGCTTGTACAGACCAACAACACAACAACAGTGTATTACCTCAACAAGCAAGGGGTTCAAGATCGCACAGACTGTCTCTGGAAGCGCAGACGATCTGGAACTGGCTGCTGGCCAGGGACCTGATGATAACGGTGACTCATCTGCCAGGTGTGAAGAATGCTCAGGCAGACACGCTCAGCAGACTCGTTCAAGAAAATCACGAACGGATCTTAAACGACGAGGTGTTAAGAGAAATCTTCACAAGATGGGGCACTTCAGAAATCGATCTGTTTACCACCGCAGAAAACAGCAAATGCCGAGACTTCGCCTCCAGGTTTTACCAACCGGGGACCCTGGGGAATGCACTGTGGATCAACTGGTCGAACAGCTTTCTCTACACTTTTCCACCCATCAAGCTGTCCCAGTCCCGGGCCATGATGATCCTCATTGCTCCGGAATGGCCTCAGCAGTGGTGGTTCACCGACCTCCTACACCGGTCTCTCCTGCTGCATCATCGACTTCCGTGTCGGCCGGACCTTCTCACGAAGTTCGGAGGGCAGATGGTGCATCCTAATCTCTTGTTGAATTTGGCAGCATGGCTCCTGAGCTAGTGCAGTATGGACATTTAAATCTCCCTCAGAACTGCATGGAGTTGTTAAAAGAAGCGAAAAGATTGTCTACAAGGACTTCCTACCCTTACAAATGGAAGAGATTTTGCATTTGGTGCACATCTAAGGATGCAGACCCTACATCCTGCAAGGAGGATGTAATTCTCCTATACTACATTTGGCTCAATCTTGTCTTAATTTTCATTCCATTAAGGTTCACCTAGCAGCTTTAACTGCGTATAGGAAATGCCCTTCACAAACTTCCTTTTTCCAAATCCCAGTCATCAAAGGTTTTCTGGAAGGTTTGAAGAAGGTGTTTCCTCCCATTAGGCGTCCTTCGCCTCTGTGGGAGCTTAATGTGGTGCTGCCTAGACTAATGAGGGAGCCTTTTGAGCCCATTCATAAGGCTTCTCTCCAGCATCTGTCCTGGAAGGCAGCTTTCCTTGTAGTTATAACTTCGGCTCGCAGGGTGAGTGAGAACCAGGCTCTCTGTTGTCAAGAGCCCTATACTGGACTTCATGCATCTAAGGTTGTCATGAGAACTCACCCAAAGTTTCTTCCTAAGGTGGTGTCAGAGTTCCATGTGAATCAAACGATTACTTTGCCCACTTTTTTTCAGCATCCTTCCTCTCCGGCGGAGAGGTCCCTTCATTCCCTCGATGTGAGAAGGGTGTTGAAATTCTACTTAGATAAGACTAAGGAGATTTGTAGATAGGATCAATTATTTGTTAATTATGGATCTGACAGGACTGGTCTTGCTACCTCCAAGCAGTCCATCTCTAGGTGGATTGTGTCCTGTATTCAACTGTGTTATCAGAAAGCTAACAAGACTCTAGTTAGTAAGCATAAGGCTCACTCTACCAGAGGTAAAGCTGCTACAGCAGCTTTAGTCCGCAACATCCGTATTGCAGAAATCTGTAAGACTGCCACTTGGAAGTCAGTCCATACCTTTGCTTAACACTACTGCCTGGACTCTGATGCCACGGCAGATGCTCAGGTTGGGCAGGCTTCTCTGAGGAATCTATTTGCACAGTAGTGGGTTTGTCTGTTTCTTCCACCGCTGGGGTTTGGTTTTTTGTAAGCATGGGCGTAAAATCCGTTACGCTCGCGGATTTTTCGTATTTTCGGGGAATCCGCAATCCGCGAACTCTCGCGGATGCGGCGAGAATACGCAAAATCCGCGCGAAGCGGATTTTTTGTTTGTGTTCGCACTGCTCGCGCTGCTCGCGGTCCGCGGCGCGGGCAGGAACAATCTCGCACTAGCGAAAGTACAAAAATTACTTAGTAAAGGAAGTGGCCCAGTCTCCAACTTCCTGTTCCTGTCCAGCAAGCTCCTCCCATAGGGGTGGGGTGAAGGAAGTGCCCCAGTCTCCAACTTCCTGTTCCTGTCCAGCAAGCTCCTCCATTTCCTGGCCACTTTTCGATCATTCTTGACTGGGAAGGATTACTTTTTGTGGTTGCTGCTGGATATTTGGATTTGAGGCTTTTTGGATTAATTTTGGATTCGAATTTTGATTTCACAAAGAAGTAAGTTGATGTTGTTTGTTTGTGGTGATTTTTGTGTGTGTTTTTTTTTTCGACTTTTTGGGGGGAAAATCTGCAAGTTCGCGAGCTGAGGATGTTTTTGCTTGTGTTCGCACTGCTCGTGTCCCGCGCAGCAACAATCTCGCACTCGCGAAATTGTAAAAATTACAATTCTGCTGCACATGAATTGAAAACCACCAGGCTTATTTATGGGTGCATGGATGATACAACTGTTTTGTTGAAATTATTTTTGTTAACATGATTCTGTGCTCTGATGTCATCCATTATGCCCAGGGGGGCCCAGAATCGGTCTGTTCGCGGATTTTGTGGGTTTTTGCCACGTTCGCGCCGTGAAGCAACAATCTCGCACTCGCGAAATTGTAAAAAATGCAATTTTGCACCGGAAAACCACCAGCAGGCAGCATAAGCCTTCTGAAAATGGATGGATGGCATTGGATTGTGGTGATTTGATTTGTGTTGTGTGTTTTCACTTTTTGGAGTAGGGGTTGGGTGCTGGCTATGTTGGTGGTGGCCATTTTGAGGCATGGTCCTGGCCATGTGGATGGGGGGGTCAAGCGGCCATTTTGAAGGCAGGCAGTGAGCTATGAGACATAGGCCTACACCCATTGTGCCTTGCTTTCACCCATGGTGCCCAGGCGGAGTCAGGGGTACATGAAAGCACAACCCTCTGTGTGTGTGCTCTCTTGGATCATTGTTAAATTCCTGTTTCCCAAAAATTTAGCAATTCCTAATTATGAAAATTCCATATTGTGTGGTGTGCACGTGTGTATTCATAAATGCCTACTTGCTAACTGTTTATTCAAGCGCTAGATATGCAACATTTATATTTACTGATGTTCCTCTGTCTTCATTTGCGTTTAGGTGCACAAAACTACGCATCATCATTGAGCATCAGTGCCAGGAAGAAGTGCTGCTGCGGCCTGTTGTTAAGACATCTGAAGAAGATGGCTCCAAAAAGAGGTGCCCGTAGGTCCTCTTCCAAGAAAGATGTCTCTACTAAGGAGAAGAAGAAGCAAGTGGCACCACTTACCAAGGCGACTGGTTGCTCAACCAAGACATTTTTTGGGCAACAACAACCAAAAAAACAAAGGCCCACCATGAGTGCTGCACAGGTAGCCTGTTTAGTTGTTGAATCACCAACGACCAGTGATGTTGGATCATCGCAAGAAAGTAGCAGCACGCCATCAACACAGGTTTTAACTCATCTCACAAGTACTATTCAACAACCAAAGCCGCAACAACAACTGCATGGGCTACTAGTACAAGCAGAAGTACATGCGCAAGGAGCTGTCCGAGAAGGAGCTGTCCGAGAAGGAGAAGGCCGAGAAGGAGAAGGCCGAGAAGGAGAAGGCCGAGAAGGAGAAGGCCGAGAAGGAGAAGGCCGAGAAGGAGAAGGCCGAGAAGGAGAAGGCCGAGAAGGAGAAGGCCGAGAAGGAGAAGGCCGAGAAGGAGAAGGCCGAGAAGGAGAAGGCCGAGAAGGAGAGGTCCATGGAGACTTGCAAGTAGAGGTCAGTGAAGATGGCCATGGAGCGGTGCAAGTTCCCACAATGGTTGTTCTTCCAGAAGTAGGGGCACAGGAGGAAATTGACTTTGGAGCCGGGGTATCATGTCAGGAAGACGAAGCCACTCCTCCTGATGATTCATTTTCTCCCAGCTCCCCAGCAAGGAAAAGATCAAGGAGGATGTGTAGAAGTTCCTCTTCAAGCCCCGCTCCATCAGACGATGATCTGGATCTGGATTGGCAACCATCTCCGATGTCTGAGAGGGAGGCACACCATGAGCTGCGAAAGGTATCAAATGTTAAAAGGAAGGGCCCCGGAAAGCTTATACTTATGGATCCGAACGTCGGACTTGATGAAGTGGTGCATTCTGATGTTGTTGAAGAGGATGACAGCAATGACCTAGTCATCACACATGTCAGTCCAGCCACACCGGCCATGCAGCAGACAGACATTTACACCCTATCCCGACGTCATGCTGAGCGTGACCCTGGCGACGTGCCACTGGTAGCACCACCAACGCAGTCAAGTAGTACCACAAGTTCAACAAAACCTACAGCTCCCATATTTTCTCCCCGGAGGGGGACTCCATCCCGCTCGACTCCCTCAAGTAAGGTTGCTGCAATAATTGCACAACCCAGTAGATGTCTGCAAGGCTCATCCACCACTGCTTCATCTGGCATTGGCAGCAGTATCACCTCGTGCGGCAAAACCAGAAGTTTCCAGTCCCCAGTTTGGAACTTTTTTAGTGTCCATGAAAAATATGATAACATAGCCGTTTGTTGCATTTGTAAGACTAGAGTTAGCCGTGGTAAGACTGGTACCAACTATGGAACCGGAGGCCAGATAGGTCATCTTGAAAGAAAGCACGCTGTCGAATGGTTTCCGCACCTAGCAAAAGTCAAGGGAAAGCGATCCCAAAGGGCAAGTGGCCAAAATATACCCATAGTAGGTGTTTCATCTGAAGATGATGGGGAGGTAGAAGAAGCGTCAGACATGTGTCCGGTTGCACCCAGTACCCCTTGCAGCATCACACCCTCCGTAACACATAGCAGGCACACTGAGAGTCTGGGAGACACACCAATGCGGAAAATGTCAACACTGATCAGAAGTGGGTCGAAGAAGGCATCCGCATCATCCCGTAAATTTGTCCAGCGCACCATTTCAGGCATGTTCTCCTCAGATGCGCAATTTCAACGCAACCACCCAACTGTACGCCTCTATAACACTAAGCTGGCAAAAATGCTAGCGGTGGACCTTCTCCCTTTTTCGTTTGTCGAATGTGTGGGTTTCCTTGAACTCGTGGCAACATTGGCCCCTAAATGGAAGGTTCCTAGCCGGTACTATTTTGCCAGGGTTGCTGTTCCAGCACTACACAAAGAGGTGCTTGAGTTGGTGGGGGCAGCTTTGCAGAAGAGTGCTGTTCACACTATACACCTGACAACAGACATGTGGACCAGTTGCCAAGCCCTTGATTACATGTGCATCACTGCACACTGGGTCTCTTTTTCAGGGGTTATTAAACAGATAAATGCAGGTGGTGATTTGGTCGAGATTTTTAAGGGTGCTCGTAAACATGCAACATTAGCCATGTTTGGCATGGAGAAAAGTCATACTGCAGTCAACATTTTGGCTGACTTTAACAAAAAGGTCTTGAAATGGCTGCGCCCAAGAAATTGCAAGGTTGGTTATGTTTCTACAGATAATGGCAGGAATGTAGTTAAGGCCATGGAGGACGGTTTCTATATCAGAGTGCCGTGTTTGGCGCACTGTATCAACCTTGTTGTGCAAAATTTTTGGAAAAAAGAACTTGCAGTCGACAAAACACTGACCATCTGCAGAAGAATATGCACACATTTCAACCATTCTTTTAAGGCCCGGAAGGAGCTGAGGCGCAAGCAAAATGAACGTAGAATGCCAGTGAAAGCACTTATCCAGGAGGTAGCAACACGTTGGAACTCAACCTTCTACATGCTTGAGCGTCTGCATGAGCTGTTTCCAGTAGTCAATGAGTATTTCTACAACCTGGGTGGTGATACGACAGGAATGATGCTAGCGGTGGAGCAATGGCAGCTAGTTAAAAGCCTGACAGACATGCTTCGGCCTTTTGAGGTCTTCACGCGTGACGTGAGCAGGGAGGACTGTTCTTTGAGCAAAGCTATCCCACTGTTGCTGAAGCTCGAGCACCAAGTCAAGGTGGTGTCTTCACAATTAAAGGACGTTGGAAAGAACGAAGCACATGAGTTGGCGCAGAGATTATTACAACGCCTAGTTAGCAATGAACGGCTTGTAAATATCAAGAAACAACAGCACTACATTTGTGCTACTATTCTGGATCCACGTTACAAAAAGCCATTGTTTGGCAAAGTAATAATTCCTTTTGAAACATCGGATGTTACAGAGTACAAAGGTTGGCTAGCTCAGTCAGCCATTCGTTTTGAAATAGAACGGAAGGAAACTGTAGGAGAAGACACTACTACTAGTCAATCAGCAGGCGATCAGGCGTCCCAAAAAAGCACTTCACCATCTGTGCCTGTGGCAGAAGTGAGTGACTTTCCCTCTGAGCCGTTAACCACACCAGCAACCGTATCATCTGCACCAGGCACATGCGATATGTCTGAAGCGAGTTGGCTAACTCAGCTAGGGTTTCCTGGTCCTAGAAAGGACACAGAAGTGCAAAGTACAGGAATCCGGGAGGACATTCTTTCAATGGTGCAGGCCTATCTGGATGACTCAACAGAGGTCAATATTACTGAGGACCCATTGGCGTATTGGCATGGGAAAAGAAAAATATGGCGAGAGCTCACCAACCTGGCTATCAATTACTTGTCTTGCCCACTCGCAAGCGTGTCTTCAGAACGTGTTTTTAGTTCTGCTGGTGGCATTGTGACTTCCAAAAGGTCCCGCCTCTTGCCCGCAAATGTGGAGCGGCTCACCTTGATAAAGATGAACCAGCACTTCATACCACCAGATTACAGAGTACGAGAATGCACGCAGGAAGAAGAGGACACCGCCCTACCCGAGGAAAGTTCTCCTCAGTTACCAGAAGTAACCCCGACTGATGATTTAGCAGAGTATGAGGACGAGTTCTGCTTCCCTGACAGCGAGTTCTGAAAATGACTCAATCAATCATTCATTAATTGTAAATAGTCCTCCTTATTCACTTTTATTCCTGTATGTCTGTCTTTCTTTAGCAAGTGCTTCATCACATTCCCAACAAAACTGTAATCACCCAATCAAACAACAAGCACATCAGCAGAACTGTCTTGATTTTGATGCAGCAGCATTCCACCGGTTCACAACAGTTAGTTGACAAGAACTCAGTCCTGGTCGTCTATCCTGAGTCCTCCTCCTCCAGACTCACCCTATCCATTACCCATAATGCTGATGCCTGGATTCTGCACAATGAAGAAATGAAGAAATGAAGGAGCCAGCCCTCAAACACAAATTACAGGTAAGATAAGCTTTTGGATGGGAGGTAGTATAAAGGAGTATTCGGAGAGGCGAGAGAGTGACAGTGGTACTAGCAGCAAAGTCCTAGGGCTCTTGAATTAACAAAGTCTGTGACAGGCATTTACTTAGGAAAAAATGTGGCCTATTGCACGTGAACGTGTAGGCGTTCTATTGCTCGCTTGCCTGTCTCAGGGGTGCTGTCTCTGGGGTTTCTAGGTTTTAGGGTTGTGTCAGCACCGCTACCACATTTCTAATGTTGATTGCTTTTGATTTGCAGAAAATCCACGCCGGGAAACTCCAGTTGTGGCCCTGCTGCAGAACGCGTTAGGACTCTGTGAATTCCAGGTGGAGCCAGCCCTCAAACACAAATTACAGGTAAGATAAGCTTTTGGATGGGAGGTAGTATAATGGAGTATTCGGAGAGGCGAGAGAGTGACAGTGGTACTAGCAGCAAAGTCCTAGGGCTCTTGAATTGACAAAGTCTGTGACAGGCATTTACTTAGGAAAACATTTGGCCTATTGCACGTGAACCAACACGATGACAGTGTTCTGTTAAATGAAATTACTGCAAAACCACCACCCACCCAGCTCAAAAGTAGTAAAAAAACAGGTATGCTCAGATAAAGTTTGAAAAAGTATATTTATATCCCTAACAAAATAATCTCCCGCAAGACCCTCCCTAACCCCAACAAATAGTCCTCAAAAGTCCCCAAAAAACCCAACTCCCAATTCCCACCCCCCAACAGTCTCAAAAAAAGGGGCAAGGGACACTCTATGGATGCAAGCTGGTAAGTTTGGCCTCCAGGGCATCATGCTTTAGGGCCAGGGCATCATATTTTTCCTGGAGGATGGCTTGCTCTAGGCGGAGGCCCTCCACCACATTTTGAAATTTGTGCCATTTCTGGACCTCCGCCTCTAGGTCTGACACTCTGCGGAGTGCACGGCGCAAGCGACCTTTAACAGTGCTGCGAGGTGCAGCTTTTGCTGCTCGGCGGTGGCGTCTTCCGGCACGGCTCCGGTTCGCTGGAGCACTGTGCTTACCGGCAGAACGTGGGGTAACAGAGGAGGATGTAGACGATGTTAAGTTGGATGCACTGGAGTGCGTGTCATCCCCCTCGAGTTCCACCAGTCGCCGATATTCCGCAACAGTTGCTTCCAGCCTCCGTTGCCGGGCCAGTACAGCCAGCATACTCCTCGTTGGTTTGGAGGTTTTAGTATTGCCAACTATATGAAGAAAGAAAGACATAATCTGTAAGCAATGCTCTTTAGGAATATGATTAACACAAAATGATTCAGCAGGAAGTTGTGTCACAGTACAACTAGCAACTAGCCAGGGCAGTACAAAACTATTCAGGCCAGTATCATGGGCGTCCGCAGGGAGGGGCGCTTGAATCACCATTTCCCTTCCCACAACTCTCTTGTATCCTTGGTTTGGTGCTCTTTCATATGAAAGAGATCTGGCAGAAGTGAGTGATTTTTCCTCTGAGCCGTTAACCACACCAGCAACCGTATCATCTGCACCAGGCCCAGGCGATATGTCTGTTTCCCTCCCTCTCTCTCTCTCTCTCTCTCTCTCTGTCTCACTCTTTCTGTCTCCCTTTGTCTCCCTCTACCTCGCTGTCTCTCTCTCTCTGTCTCCCTCCCTCACCCTCCCTCTGGCTCCCTCCCTCTCTATCTCTCCTTCTGTCTTCCTCTCTCTCTGTCTCTGCCTCTATCTGTCTTTCGGTCCCAGCCTGCTGTAATTACCATATTGTAATTTGTCACTGGGCCACCACTGGATACACATCATATCCTATCTAAGAGTCAGATAGTACCATGATCCAGCTTACCTGTACTCGCCACCGCCACTGTCTCCTGCCTCACAGTCTGTACTTGTTCTTGGTCCGACTCCTCCCCAGATTGACCCTCGGACTCCGAGTCAATGATGACCACATCCGAGCTGGCCCCGCCACCAGATGTTCCACCTACAAAATAGATTTAAGAATGTTAGATTACACCACTCCACTAGTATTTGGACTATGAATGAAAAAATGTGAAAACAACTGAAAAAGTAATTGACTGTCTACTGTAGTCTAAAGTAAATGTCCCTCCTTCCAGGGAAAGCTGTTGTCTTGCTTAATTTTTTTGTCACAATTGTTGAATGCTTGCTTAATTTTTTAACACACATTATTTTTCTCTGAACAGACAGAAACTGGACTTCTAATGACAAGAGAGGAACATCAACTTGAAACCAGGTGAAAGCTCGGCTCGACCACAAGAAATGTGTACCATTCCAGAACTCATCAAATCAGCACCAAGCACTTTTCCATTTCCAACTAACTTTATTTTAATATATGTGTTTACTTAAACTTTTAATAAAGCTTTTAAACTTGAATTGACTCTGTAGTTTTTCCTCTAGAGAGTCCGGACTAGAGTGACTGAGCGAAAAGTTTTGCAATTTTTGGAAGGAGGAATCTGTGCTGCTGACACTACCAGGTTTATTTATACAGTGTGCCAAACACGCCCCTCTGAAATATTATTACTCTGGTCTTTGGTGTCCATAGTTCGGTTTGTGGAGAATTGTCCCTGCAACAGTAGGATTATTGATTTTGCTCCTATCTAAACACTATTTCAAAACAATTAAATTAGGAATGCTTGGACAACAATAGGTCCTCTATATTTAAAAGAAAACTTACTGGGGCCAGCAAAGGAGCACTCGCCGCCCTGGCCTGCATCCTCCTCCTTTGGAGCCACTGCTGCAGCAGATTTGCCCCTGGGCGGACCTAACGTACAACATGAAAGAAATAACAGAAAACATTGATGATTGCTGCTTGCCGATGTCCTTGTCAACCAAATCAAACATTTAGAAAGAACAAGAACCTACTATTTCATCCAAAAAGAGGGCTACAAAGGAAGGACTGCACCTGAGCCTCTACTCTAGGGGCAGATTTACAAGCCCCTTGCAGCTCTTCTGCTCCATTCTTGCGTCAATTTTGTGACGCAGCGCCACAAGAGAGGCGCCATGGTGTGGCGTATATTAACACCCACCCCCCACTCCCCCCCTGCGTGGGAACGCACCCATTGAGGCGCAGGCCCAGGCATTCACGTGGCGCATCTCCTTAGATGCATCACGTTGTGCATGACTCGCAGGGATGCGCCACGTTTACGTCGCTGTGCATCAGGTAAGGCAGTGTAAACGTGGAACAAGGGGCTTGTAAATCTGCCCCTTTGTGTCTAGCATTACGCAGTTCTGTAACATACACTCATACTCAGCCCAATTAAATGAACACAAAATAGATAACAAATAAGCAGTGGCACCGGCACAGAGAAGGAGAACAGTGCACATGAAATGCACAGAAGATTTTGAAATATTAATGAAAAAATTGCTACTACTACTCACCAAGACCGGGGACCTCCACTCCCAGCACGTCTAGCAGGTCACGCTCTCGGTCAAGGATGTCGGTCCAGCGGTGGGTGACCTGATTGTAGGTGCGCTGGACCCCCGTGATCTTAAAAAGGGCCCGGCACACCTGCGCCCACCGCTTCCGTCGCTCCTGGCTGTTGGTGTAACCAGCAGCAATCCTGCCGCCTGCCGCGATGGTCCTGGGGAGACGGCGCTGCACGTAAAAAACAAGTGCGCCCACCTCCTCAGGGCTGAAAATCTCCCGAGGCACCACCATTTCCGCCCTCAATCGACCACACGGGAGCCGGGCACGGGCTGCGGTGCCCGTCTTGGGCAGCTTCACAGCTGTCTTGACCATGTTCTTGTTCTGGGCAGGTGTGAGCAGTAAAGAAGAGACAAAATGAAAAAAAATAAGAGTAGGGAAGAAGGAAAGTAAAAGTTTAAAAAAGTAGTTCAAAAGTAAACAAAAATAGCCTAAAACACAAAAATATAGATCTAGAAAAATACAGGGATAGAAAATAAGTTAAATAGATCAAAAAAATAGTAAAACAAGCAAAGGATGGCAGAGATATAGAGAGGATAGAAACACCATACCCAGACACATAGGAATGAATGAAAAACAAGATGGCGGCCCGATCACGCGCGAGTAAGTAAGTTCGCACGCGATTTCTCTCGCGAACTCGTGCGAACTTGTATTCGCAAGGCGCGAGTCGGGCGAGATTACACTTAGCGGGCGGAAACGGAAATACGTCACGCAAACAAAATGGCGGCGCCCATACTCAACCTTGAGGTAACTCGCACGAGTTCGCGGCTTCCACGGGCGAGTTCGCACTACGACGCGCCCCGCGAATAGGGCGAAATTACCGAAAAACGAGTTTTGCAAAAGCAAAACGAACGAGCAGGTGCAAAAGTTCGAGCTATTCATTTGTAACCATTTACCTGTAGTGCTTCCTGAAGGGGCCCTCCAGAATCCGGTTGCCTACTTGCAACTATTGTGTGACCCTGCTCTATCAGTCACAGAATAGTTACAAGTATGCCATTGCATCCTGTTAAAAAAAATTATTTACTTTGCATTTGCAACAAAAAGGAAAGGGAGCAGACAAGCAGGTGCCAGCCTTCATTAATGTCAGTTGGGGCAGGGCAGGTGTTGTTGTTTGCAAAACTTAAGGCACTTAGCAGGTGTTTGTTCACTCAGTGGTCAATCAGAGGGTGTTGTGATGACACTGAGGGTGGCATGGGTGTGCCAGCCAGAGGGTGGCATGGGTGAACCAGAGTGCCAGTGTTGACAGAGGATGGCAGTGCTTTGCTTTGCCCCAATAATGTACACTGGTGAACTAGAGGGTGATGTGATGACACAGAGGGTGACATGGGTGAGCCAGAGGGTGGCATGGGTGACCAAAGAGAGTGCCAGTGGTGACAGAGAGTGGCAGTGATGAAGAAAGCTTAGCAAACAGACTGGGCACGTACAAACAACAAGTTCGCTAAACTGGCGACCCGACAAGTAAGTTCGCAATTTGCGAAATAGTACAAAACCCTCGCGAACTTGCAGAAACCCGTGCGAACACACACACCCCCAAAAAATCCGCTAATCCGCGAGAATTCGCGGATTTCGCGTATTTTCGCAATCCGCGAATACGCAAATCCGCAAATTCGCGGATCGCGAATCCGCAAAATCCGCCCATGGGATGGGCTTGACATTATATTCACATGATTATGACTATACACAGAGATCCCCTATTACAGAAGGAGTAGTTTCTTACCTGTAACTCCAGTTCTGTAGTAGGGGTAACTCTGTGATGGTCATAAGCAACTCGCCCTCTTCCCCGGTGGATGACACAGTACTATCCTGAATGCAGCAGGCCTGGCTTTATACACCTTCAAAAAGAACTGAAAGTAACTGGCTTTGACTGTGCATCGTGGGATACAGGTGGTCTCTGGAAGGTTCCTTAAAGGCACGGTATCCATTTACAGACACATAATGGCAGCCTATGGGGCTTGTCTGTCCAACCCTTCATCTCTATCATGAAAAAAGGGTCTTTGTGAAGGGGAGTTTCTCTATGTGTGAAACTTCGCAAAATGAATAAATGTAATTGTTATCTGGCTATCTTTTTCACTTCAGGATGAAGTACTGGCCAGTGTATCCTTGTTGGTTTCAGGCTGCATTATTTGTCTTTTATTTTCTCTTAAGTGTCTATGCAGGATTGCAGAAGAGGACAACTTAAGAGACTATTTCCATTGAAGTGCTCTGGGGTCCACGCACATGGGCGGGACTATTCACATGATTATGACTATCACAGAGATACCCCCTACTACAGAACTGGAGTTACAGGTAAGAAACTACTCCTTCCACACTTTGTCTCCGTTACATTATGGTTACATTATGGATTATCATTGCCCATTCAGGGCTTGATTGTGGAACAGAGTGGGACAATTTGAACATTTTGTATCTATACGAATTGATGTAATTCATGGGAGGGAAACATTTATTACATTTGATCAATCATGATGTGATTCCTTTTTTGTCCCCATGTGTTATTATTCCCACCCTTTACGGTTTATCTATTGATTTCAATATTGTTTTTTAACACACATCACAACTACATGTTTGGTTCTTTTGAATGTTATAAGATGGCTGCCGTTATAACTAGTGAATGATAAACACTTGTAGGCCTTCTTTTCTTTTGATAAATTTATGTTTTGGATTATAAAATGGTTGAAAAAAAGATGCAAACTGACATTGAGAAAGGCGTTGTGCCGCAACGAGTCTGTCAGTGCTTTTAAGGCCCGCACATTAAAGGACTTTGCAACCTATTACTCGTGAGTGCACTCGTTCTTGGCCGGACACTTATTGGTTTGACGGAGTGAATGAATTTGTAGTGGCTCACCACTGCTGGAGTTTTGTACCCGGGATGCGAGGTGCGGCAAAGGGTGACGTATGTGCCTTGGAGATATAAATATATATAAATATATATATACGCACACACACACATATATCTTCGAGGTATGGAGATGTTGAGTTGAGAATAATACATTTATATTTCTCTATATACACTTACATTTTGGAAATTTTTCTCCTTGATATTCTGATCCCACTGTATTTTCGTTGTCGATGTTTACACATACAATCAAAGCAAACAAGTAGCAAAATATGCACACAAAACAAAAACCTGTTTATTTTTATTTTTGATGTATTGGTTAGCGATGTCCGTCACCCTGTGATCTCTTTAGATTGCCAACCAAGTCCTAATTGTGGCCAACCATAATCAAGAGCTCACACTTTTTAAAAATGTTACGTTCATGAAAAAAACTCAGATAATTTGCATAGACTTGCTTAGCACAACTGATATGCAATTAACAAGCTTTCATTGAATTTCTCAGCAAAGAATGAGCACCAAGCCCAGATCAGAGTTTTGAGAAGCCTAGATTGTAAATGTTTTCATTGTGGAAGTTTGGTTGAAGTGGAAGAAGGTGCTTTACGCATCTCCTACTGCAATGTGCAGCACCTTGTAGCCTGGAGGTTCTCTATGCACACCTGCACCATGAGTGTGCGTTTCTGTTTCTGCAAAGGTATTTACTGCCCACAGTAGTTTTCGTTTGGTTCTGAAGTTAACTCCTGACCTGTAACCATTTTAACTGCTCCTGCTGGTGCAGATGATGCATAGATCATGGCACCTTGCAATGTACTCCTGAATTTTGTTCCTAAGAGCTGCCCAGTCTGTGATCAGAGAAGCTGTCCCACTTAATGGTGCAAATCAAACATTGTATCCACTGCTTCATGCTCAAAATCCAATGTGAAATAACGTAATGCACGAGAAATGTATAAGAGTTGGAAATGTTTATTTCCATTTTTATGCTACAAACTTAAAATCAATGCTCCTTTATTTTAGTCATATGGTACATCATTCTCCATCCAGAGAAATAACTACCCATCATGCTGCAGTCCATTTATTAGTCTTGGGCTGTTTATGGCATGTTTTTTATTGTCGCAGGCCAGCAGGTCCTTGGCTAAAGGCGAACTAAGAAATTATGTTTCTTGGTACAATAGCCCTTCTTGTGGCATAATTTTAGGTCTCGTGACCTGATACACTAGCAAAAGGCCCTTCGCTTGTGGATAACAAGCCGCTCCTTGCTTGGTACAATAATAGCATACCCATGACTTGTGGCACACTTGCCGGTTCTGGTCATAAGATACCCTAGCAGTTCTTGAGCTGTGGTACATAACAGGCCCTTTGCTTGTGGAACACAAGCGGGCCATCTTTTCATGGAACAATAGCAGGACCCAGTCCTGTGTATCTTGTCATGTGTTAGACTATCAGCAGTTCCTTGGCATGTACTACACTTGTAGGGTCTTATATCTTCTTATATTAACAGGACCTCAACTTGCAGTATACTGCAAGGCTCTGGTCACGTGGTATACTAGCAAATTTACATGTGTGTGGTACACAATTGCCCACCTCATAGAACGTTAGCCAAGTGTATTCTTGGGGTACATCACCAGGTTCTTACCACATACTACGTTAGTGGGTCCTTGGATCTTGGTACACTAACAAATTCATGACTATGTTACACTAGCAGGTCCTTGTCTCGTCTAGGAGGTCCTCGTTCTACAGTTCACTAGGAATTTCTCACCTCATGGAATATTAGCCGAGTGTAGTCTTTTGGTCCATTGTCAGGGCCTCTTTCTATAGTTCACTACAAGGTACTCATCTTATAGTACATTAGTTGCTCCTCGAGGAAACCTAGCAGATGCAGGTCTTGTGGCACACTAGCAGCGCCTCATTTTGTGCTAATCTAGTAGCTGATGCTAGTGTTGGTGATCTCATGCCCAGGTAATCATAGAGAGATGGTCATTGTCTAGTGAATATTAGTAAACTGTACTTCTCTGAAACTGGATCCAGCAGAGCGTTGTCAATACATGGGCTTCTTACAGCCTTATAACCTGGCCAGCAAGTTTTAAAAGTCACTCTTTAATTTCTTTCATTCTTCTACGAACTGGTACGTGTTCAAGTTTACGTCAAACTTTGTGCTACAGTGCAAGTGTTAAAATGAAACAGAACATAAAAGCTCTTGCCAATAGTCTATAGATGTTTTGGAAACATTCTTGCTAAGAGCAGATTCAACAATAAAACCCTAAAAGAATAAAAGAAAAACTGTACAAAGCGGCCCCTTGTCTTCCTTCCAAGCATTGACAGCCACAGCTGTTGGGGCTGCACGAAAAGGTCTTGGCTCCACAGACATGACCTTGGAGAACCTTCTGCCTCTGAACAGCACTAGTCCTGTGACGGCAATACGACGCAGGCCAGGAGAGCTGTCCATCAGCCTCCCCAAAAGTTCTCCTCTTGTAACTGCACAAATCAGTCGCTCATCTCGGGGTCTATGTCCGTCCTTTGAAAGTGTTCATACAGGTGTAGGATCCTGAGAATCTGTGGATTTCTTCAAGGGCTGCTGTAGGCAGGATGCTGCAGAGGGAAGGAGGGAAACCAACACAATGAGAAGGCATGCCAACCCCAGGGTGTCCTTGCAACGGATGTATGACGTTACAACTCACACTTTTACAACGCATACCTTTACAACGCATTTTTTGCAACGCAACATCCATTACAGCGCATTCCATTACAACGCATGCCATTACAACAAATTTTTAAAAACTACATTTACAACGCATTCCATTACAACGCATAATACCTTTACAACGCATACCATTACAACGCACAGCATTACATTGCATTTTTGGTAAGTATTGGATAGTGTAGGGGTAAAAATTACTATTCTAACTCCAGGAGGTGCAACAGTAGGGTAAGTGTTGGATAGTGAAGGGGGTAAAAATTACTATTCTAACTCCAGGGGGTGCAACAGTAGGGTAAGTGTTGGATAGTGTAGGGGTAAAAATTACTATTCTAATTCCAGGGGGTGCAACAGTAGGGTAAGTGTTGGATGGTAATGTTATGCGTTGTAATGGTATGCGTTGTAATGACTGCGTTGTAATGACATGCGTTGTAGTGGTATGCGTTGTAGTGTCATGCGTTGTAATCGTTGTGTTGTAATGGCATGCGTTGTAATGGATGTTGCGTTGTAAAAGTTTTGTTGTAATGGTAGTACGTTGTAAAAGTTGCGTTGTAAAGGTTGTTTCCCTCTTGCAACACTAGACAAGGTTATCAATTTGGCCACAGACACCCTTTTTAACCATCAGTGACAATCTCATGCCTCCCACTTCTGATATTTATTTATTTTTATTTATTCAAAGTTTTATATAGCGCGAACAAGATCTTTACAGATATCAGAGCGCTTCACAGAGACAGGGGTAGGGGCAACAGGACTAAACAGAACTAGTGGGAACAGTATAATAGTCAATAACATAATAGGATAGCAGTAATGTACAGAAAACATAACATTATTCAATCAGGTAGCCAGTGATGTAAGACGGCGCAAAGTCATTGATCCCGCTACAATAGAGTTCAGGAGAACTTTGGGTGTAGGGATGGCTTATATCATTATCTTAGGAAAGGGAGAACAAGGGGTGGGGGCATCAAGAGGGTGGTTAACAAACTAAAGTGTACCCTATAGTGGTCGGTAGTAGGCGAATAGCATAATAGTGTCGCAATCAAGTAAGAATATAATGCCAAGTGACAATCAGGTAATCAAAAATACAAAGCAATGCAAGGTCTCTGATCCAACACCCATAAAGTTCAGGTGAACTTGGCCATAAGGATGGTTTTCACCTCTTTCTTGAAGAATGCAGTGGAGGAGATAAGCCTGGTTTCAGGAGGGAGTGCATTCCAGATCCTGGGAGCCATTCCTGAGAAGGAGCGTCTGTATGTTTTTTCCTTCCGGAATCTACGAGGCTTCAGGAGTAGACTTTTTGTGCTTCTGTTGGCTCTCGAGCCTCCTGATAAAGACAACTTTTGAGCGAGGTAGTTGGGTGCCTTGTGGTGCACGGCCGAGTGTGTCATAACGGCAATTTTTAGCTGTATTCTGGCTTCAAAAGGCAGCCATTTCAGGGATTTTAAGTCTGGGGATATATGCGAGTGTTTTCTTGAGCCAGTAATGAGTCTCGCAGCAGCGTTCAGGGAGGCTTTTAGGGGTGCTGTTGTGGATAGCGGGAGTCCGCTGAGGGCCACAATTCCATAGTCTATGCGCGGGATGACTAAAGCTTGTACAGCAGTTTGGAAGTCCTTGGCTGGGAGGAAGGGTTTAAGTTTCCTCAGTGTGTTGATTTGGAAATTAGCTCCTTTTGTTGCTTTGCTAACGTGCTGTTGCATGTTGAGCTTGGCGTCGAGTGTGATGCCTAGGGATTTCGCAGAATCCACGATGGTAGGTTGGACACTGAGTGCTGTTAGGTTATTAAGCCAGATTTGGGTGGTGGTAATTTTCGCAGGAGGTGAGATGAGTAGGAACTCAGTTTTCAGAGCATTTAGTTTGAGGTGATTATCGGCCAACCAAGATTGAGTGTTACTAAGTGTGGAATTCAGAATTTTGATATCTTCCGGGGATCGTAGCTTTAAGTAAAGTTGTGTGTCATCAGCGTACATATGGAATTGTACATTGGATGCATGGAGCAAGGTGGCGAGAGGTTCCATGACGAGGTTGAACAGTGTGGGGGAGAGGGAAGATCCTTGTGGGACACCTAGATCTACTGGCACAGGTGTGGACAGCACATTGTCAATCTTGAACTTCTGAGACCGGTTATGAAGGAAGGAAGTAAACCAATTGAGAACAGTTCCCGATAGACCCATTCTAGTACTTAGCAGCTCCAGTAGTTTCTCGTGTTTGACCGTGTCAAATGCTGAGGAGAGGTCAAGAAGGATGAGGAGGCAGGAATCATTGCGATCAAGGATTTGGAGGGCGTCATCAATTATGTGCGTCATAGCCGTTTCCGTGCTATGTTTCGCTCGGAAGCCTGATTGATGAGGGTTGAGGAGGTCAAACTGGTCAATGTGTTTTGTTAGTTGGAGTTGTACACATTTTTCCAGCAGTTTGGCCAGTGTGGGGATATTGGTGATAGGGCGGTAATTGTTCAGGTCAGACGGGTCAGCTGTAGGTTTCTTGAGTATAGGCGTGACTTGCCCCACCTTGAGGGAGTCTGGGATGAGACCTTGTTGAAGGGAGCTGTTGATGATTTTGGTCCAAAGCGGGAGAAGCAGGGGGATGAAGTCTTTTACAGCATTAGCAGGTAGGGGGTATATGAGGTGATTAGAGGGCTTCAAGGTGCCGAGCAATTTGTGTATTGCTTCTTCAGAGTAGGTGTCGAAGGACAACCATGATGCATTATTTTTAGGTTGAGTGTTAGACATTCTGGTGTGGCTGGGGTATCGCCTTACATCCATGATGAGGTCACTTCTTATGTTGTCGGTCTTTAGCTTAAAGAAGGCAGAAAAGTCTTCACAGTGTGGGGTATCGCTTGTTGTGCTGTTTGATTGTGAGGGTTGTGTCTTTGTTTGAGTTTTGATTAGTTCGAATAGTTTTTTTGGCCTGTTTTTTGCTTGGTCCAGCTGGCGGCTAAAGAAGTGAGACTTTGCGTGCTTTATTTTCCTAAAGTAGGCATTTCTCTTGTTCTTAAGCGTTTTGAGATGCAGTGATGAGCGGTCAGATCTCCAGGTGCGCTCTGCCATTCGCATAGCACGCCTTTCATCATTGAGTCTGCCGTCATACCAAGGCTTAGAGATCTTGGTGGAGACTCTCTTCAATTGCAATGGGGCGGCTTCGTTGACTATTGAGTTCATAGAGTCAAGGTAGTGATCGGTCAGTGATTGAACATCCGAGGCGCCCGAGGGGGGAAGGAGGAGACTGCGGATGTGGGGAGGCAGGGAATTGGGGTTAAGATTCTTCATGTCCCTTTTCCAGATCTTGGATTTGGTAGGTTGAGCCGGGTTAAGTTTAACTTTTTCGTTGATAAAGAAGGTGATAATGTGGTCCAGTCACAGGGTTGGATCGCCTGCAGTTGGGTGGAATCCTCTTTGGCGATGATGAGATCGAGTATCGAACATTTGTCGTGTGTTGGTCTATCGCATATTTGGGTGAGGTCAAGCGCATTGAGGAAAGTTTTGAGACTATTCACCACTGCGTCTTTCTGATCGTTCCAGTGGAGATTAAAGTCACCCAGGTAGACTTGAGTGGTCTGCCGACCGGCATTGGATGTGATCATGTCCATGAGTTGTTGAGTGAAAGTGAGGTTGTCACCAGGCGGGTGATAGATGAGATGTAAAGCACAGACTTGTTTGCCCTTGCTGGTGATATCGAGGCAGAGGAGTTCACAGGAAGTAAGGGAGGGGGAGGTGGCTTTAGTAACGGAGAGGTTGCTCCTAAAGATGCATGCAATTCCCCCGCCCGTCTTGCCGGGCCTGTCAAGTCTAATGATGTGATAATTGGGGGGGACTAGTATGTCCATTATCGGTGTAGAAGCTTCAGTTAGCCACGTTTCAGTCAGAATGGCTAGGTCCAGATCCATTGTTGCGACGAGATCCGCGATGTCGGAGGAGTGTCGCTGGGCCGATCTGCAGTTGAGTAGGATGCATTTGAGTCTGGGAGTGAGAAGGGAGGTCGAGCCTTCTAGAGAGAGGGGGATTTTTCTGAGGTTGTTAGGGACGGAACCTCTGTTGCTTAGGGTTGGGGGCCTAAGGGTATTTGTGAGAATTGTGGGTATGGGGAGGTGTGTGATGGATATGCGTTTTACAGGACCTGGGCCAAAAGAGCGAAGGAGGGAGCATAAGTCGCGGTCCGACAGGGTGTTGAGGGCACAACGGGGGCGGTGGGAGTTATTGCGCGCGGGGATAGTCGGCCAGCGCGGGGAGCGTTGGAAGCGAGGGTATGAAGGGAGGGTGGGACGTTTGTAGGGTAGCGGAATGGTGGGACTGGGCTGTGAGAAGAGAAGATCTTTGAAGGCGTGGAGATCTTCTTTGACTTGTAGGAGATCCTCCTTGACTTGTTGGAGGGTGGATAAGATCAGGTCCAGAGGTGGATTGGGGATGGTGTTGGTGATGGGATCCGTTGGCGAGTGGTTGAGTAGTGGGCTGGAAAGCGAGCAGAGTACCGAGGGGGGGGATATGCTGGCGTTATTGGAGGGTTCTGCGGTAATATTGAGTGGGGTGGCATTCGATGCGAGGGAGAATTTGTGGGCGAGGGGTGTTAGTGAGGTAGGGGGAGGGTGGGCGGCATAGGTAGAGACGTCGGTGGGAGGCGGTGCCGGAGAATTGAAGAGTGAGTGAAGGCTGAAGACAATGGGGGTGGCCGGATGGAAGTGGGGGCTGAGAATGGGAGGGGAGAGAGGGGGGGATGCTAAGGTAAGGGAGGTGGTATGTTCTGTGGATCTAGTTGGGAGGGTGGGGAGGTGGGGAGTGAGAGTGGGGGGGGCGGCTTGGGAGGGAGATGGATCTGCCGCGGGGAGGGGGGAGGGAGATAAGCTCCGGACAGTGGTGCGTTCGGAGGTATTCGTGGGGGGTGTAAGGTGGGGGGAAGGGAGGGTGGGGGTATGGTGGGGGTATGGAGGATGGATGAGGGGGAGTGTTCTCCGACAGTAGATGTGGGGTGAGGAGGTGTTAGGACAGGTGTGCGATTGACTATAGCGCTGGGGGGATGGGAGAGGTGGGTGTCAATCCGCTGTTGAGATGGGTAAGGCAAGTTAGCTAGAGTATTGGCGTTGGAGGGTGTTGTGTAGCTTGAAGTGTTCGGAGTGGAGGTCCGCCGTTTGGCGATGTGATCTAAGAAGGTAGGGAACAGGTTGTCGAGACGATCGAGGTTCCTATCAGTGGCTTGTAATAGTATGGTCCCGTTGTTGTAGATGGTGATGGTGGCTTTGCCTGGTAAAACTTGTGATGACGTAATAGACAGCGTTAGGCCATGAGCGGATTTACTGGTGGAGGAGCTAGTGAGAATGGAGAGGAGCGCTTTCCTCCACTGTGCTCTATGCAGTGTGTAGAAGATGATATCGGTGCTTGTGGCTCCATTGGTCAGTGAGAAGTAGGTGTCCACAAACGGTGTTTCAGGGTGTGCTTTCAGGAAGTTGTGTTTGTAGCGTTTGGCGTTTTTCTTGGACAGTTCGGGTGGGTAATTTATTTTGTATGTGTGTTCACCCATGCGTTCCATAGTGGAAGAAGCGTAGGTAGGAGAGGGGGGTGCACGTGGGTGAGTGTGTGAGATTGCAGAGCTGTAGACCCACTTAGACTTACGTATGGGCAGTTGGTAGGGATGACTAGTCTAAGATGGCCACCCCAATGAGGGACTAGTCAAAGATGGCCGCCAGAATAGCATAGGTGGAAACAAGAGTAATAGTCCTTTCTCTGTTGTTGGTGTGCCTTAGAGAGACAGTTTCCCTTTCTGCTTAGGGGCAGGTCGCGTTAGTCCATCTTCTGTGTTGTTAGGTGGGAGGAGAGAGATTAGCTTCCCAGTTGCTTGGAGGCGAGGAGAGAGTCTTATCTCTGTTTTGTTGACCTGTGACCACGTTGGTATGTAGCCTCATGGTCATCTGGTGGGCAGTGGAGGCGATTTATGGCTCCGGTATATGGCCCCAGCCATTTTAGGAATGGAGAGTGAAAGGAATGAGAAATCCGCCCTGTCGCGAGGAAAGTTTGCAGGCAGATAGACTTTATAGGATTCAGGATTCAGGGCAGGGGAAAGTTTGCAGGCAGATAGACTTTATAGGATTCAGGATTCAGGGCAGGGGATGCAAAGCCGGCATGATCCTGCTGAAAATAGCAGAATGTGTGCAAATACCTTCAGGACATCACCATAGTTAGGCTGCACTGAAACTGTTCAAATCTGATGCAGAGAGTAGACTTGTGCAGTTAAGTGTTGAAGGTGCTGGCCGGTGTTCGCAATGTCAGTATTCTTTCCATATGTTCAGTGTATTTCCTGGGCATTTCCCTGGGGGGGCGGGGCTATTAGGCGCCTTCTCTCCGTGTGTGCGGGGCCTGTTTTGGAACCGCCGACCCACCGGCCCACTCTCCCGCCAGCACCGCAGTCCAAACGCCGCTGAGCGGCCACCCCTCTGCACCCCACCTCCACAGTTCCTACCGTTCAGCCGGCGAGAGGGGAGAGAGGCCAGGCGCCCCCGCCACGAACCGCGCAGACCGGAGCCCGAAGCTCCGGCTCAGGGACCAGTCCTCCAGCGCCTCCGCAGCGCCCTCCGTCGTCCTCGCCTTCTCTCCGCCCTGCTGCTGCGTCCCCCAAACAGACCACGGACCGCACGGCAGTGAGCTGCAGCCTCAGCGCCTCGACCACAGCTCCTTCCCAGTGCCCTTCAATGATTGCCGCTCCAGCCTTTCTGCTTAAAACAGGGCTCTATTTAAACTGCTAACACTAGTGATCGAGACATAGTTGGGGGCTGCTTCCATTTACTTGCCCCATATGCTCTCTTGCAATACTCTAACGTGAAACTCCCAATTGATGACCAAATTACAACCTGCTAAGCATCCCTTGATGATCCTGCACAACATGCAGTTTATAGTTGTGTAGCCTCAAGCGTCCCTGCACTGGCCGTCGCTCAAAGCTGAGCTACAACCAGTCAACACTCGCCCGAAAACAGACCACCTTCTAATGGAGAACCATCCACATTTTGTGCAGACCCACCTCCATCTACGTGACACACAACTAGTAAAAATGTGCATCCATCCCCATCCACGTGAGTCCTCCTTTTAAGGGTGAAGCACAACTAAATATGTGCAGCCTGACCTTCCGCAAAACCACTAAGTTCCGACCACGTGAACCGTAACTGAATATGGCCATCAACTCCATGTGCAGACCCACCTCTGTCCAAAGGTATTGAACCTGCTCTATATTATGTACTTTTCTACTGTCATTTTTGTAACTTTCTATATGTACGTCCGTAATTTACCCCTAAGTCAACCTTAATTGTAATCTTGTACTTACTCTCTGATAGAAATGCTTGTGCTTGTTTCAATAATCTTCACAGATTTGCAGGGTGACTTAAGACACCGATTGGGGGACTGCTAGCCTGCTGAGGCAGCAGAGACCATGGACTCTGCACCACTGGTGGAAGGCAGCTCCAACATTATGAGATCAGTACCAGCTAAGTGGGGATCTCCCTGCCTTCAGCGCAAAATATGGGGCGGCATTTGCATAAAGAAGGAACAATATTCCCACTGGGCGCCCTAATTCATTTGGTCCCGCTCAGCATACTATTTTGTATTTCTGAAACAAACTTTAAAAGTGGGAGTTTGTTTTAGGAAATAAATCACTGACCCTGGCATGCATGGAGCTTTGCCTATCTATGTCAAGGCATGTGTGTTTTTCCTGCCCTGGAGTATAATGCCACGTGTGGCATTTCCTAGTAGGGTGATCTAGTAATTGTTGCACCTAACTTAATAGCGTATGCCAGCTCCACCGTGACTGTAGACTGGCCTTCAAGACAAGGGCTTCCAGTGGCGAAGCCAGCTGATGCTCTGCCAGTGGAAATCTGACAATTCCCCATCTCTAAATAGGGTGGGGAAATCACGAGGTTGAGTGGCTGGGCGTCGCGGCCTGCACCCACCAACTTTAAATGACCTTAATGTCATCAAACCCACAACTTTTACAGTCACTCGCTTTTCAGTTACTAAACATGGGCCTCGTCTACTGAAAAATGACTCAGAACGGCGCTGCAAGCCATTTAGCTGCGTCGTGCTGCATCATTTGCAAATCACAGGGATGCGTTGTATTAACAACAATATGACATATCCGTGTGCTTTGCCCTGCGCTGGTGCACAATTGGCTGCCATGCGCCAGAGCAGGTATCCTTGCGTCATTTTACATGGGTGCCTGCACTGAGGGGGACCCTCCTGCACAAAATCAATCATTGATGGCATTTTCCTCTTTCTATGCATGCTGCAAAATGCAGTAATCACAGAAAGATGAAAACGCGAGGAGAAATAAAAGTATTTCTGCTTACGCCTCCCCTGGTGAGGCGTAGAATTCTGACGCATTCCCAGTTTTACTAAATGTAAATCTGGGAATGTGTCAAGTTCCATGGCTGTTGTGTGGGAACACCCACAGCAACACCCACGCAGAGTAATGCATGAAAGGGGCTCATATTTACAAGGCCATGAAAAGTCATGCAGGGTGACTTTACGTGGCCGTGTAAATATGGGCCAGCACACAGCACCACCGGTGAGTCTCAAAAAGTGGCACACTGGCAGCGCAATGGACTCGTAAAAAAGCCCATATCTCTTTGGGTCTTTTGAGTCAATTGCCTTGAATGATGTGAACCAAGACCACAACTTCCAGCATGCACTGAGTTGTTGATTAAGCCCCACACTTCGGACCACAAAGGACCACACTTCCCCTAGTGACAAAGATTATTTTGGTGACCTCAAGCAAACACGCGAGAAACTTGAAGGGCTGAATGAAGCAAGGAAAGGAACTTGTGGAACAATTTTGTGCTCACAAGTGCAAAGCGAGGAAGTGGTACCAGCATCCTGCAAATGCGAATGTGTTTTGATCCAGTTAATCACTAAGAGGAACGACAGCCTCACTTCCTCTACTTGTAACTACTTGTTTTTCTATAGTTTCGCAACTTGTCTTTCAAACTAGGCGGTTTGGTTGGTTCATTTATGTGGTTTATGAAGTTAAACCCTCAATTTACTGCATTGAACTATTAACCATGAACACCAAGCCCAAGAACTTGACACAAATCTGAGTGCTTCGTGGCCTCTTCAAGAGGGGGAAGTGCTATAACACAGCACACTACAATATTTCCCGTCTTTCTTCACTCTGAAGCTGTACTGTATTTTCGATTTGCTATGAACGATCTATTTGAACTGCCAAACAAATCAACCAAAAAGTGATCTCCCCTTTGTTTACATTTTGTCTAGGGTCACTTTGTGTGATTTCTATCATACCTTCAAGTTCTGAAGCATATCTTGGTGCACCTGAGTAGGCCGGGCTTCATACCCAGCATTGCTGACATATCCTGAGCAGCACAGTTCAAGGCTACTTCTGACAAGAGGAATCATTTAAATAGGAACTTTGGCAGAACAAAATCAGTACAGCCCGAGGCAGACAAACAGGCTGCATCATGTGAAGCAGTTTGAGTCACTGCGTGGAAACGTAAATAGGAAGCATGGAGCTGAACACAGGATATGAATCAGGAACCAGGCCGGGGGCAGGACTCGAGGCTGAGCCAGATATTATTGCTGGGTAGAAGCTTCTAATTCCATCCCGGCGAGCCCTGTGATCTGACAAGTGCCTTGAACCACATGTGACCATTTCGACCGATCTACAATTGTGGAAATTATTTGTTTTATGGATCTCTAGACATACACGGGGCTGTAGGTTTATGCTAGGAAAGCAGAAAGACAATTAAAAATTTTGTAGTCTGGAATATCGAGTACGGTATGTCGGTATACCATAATATTGTAGCCTAAATAACAAAGATAAAAATATCGAGAGGGTTTCATTATTCTTAACTTCACATTTACGTACCTTGGAAAAATAAAAAAAAATAAAAAAAAAAAAATATATATATATATATATATAGAGAGAGAGAGAGAGATAAATAATCAAGGTACATATACTTTCTTTTGACTTTGACCTGAGAGGAGGAGCAGTTGACCGGACTCACCGCCTGCTTTGTCTACAGCTCGCCGGACCCGCTTCGCGGGTCCCGCATCGCAGTCCCAGGCCAGGAACAGACTCTGCATTCGGTGTAGCGCTTGAGGCGCTGTGGCCGGGGAGAGGTGAGGGCTAATCTGCAGCAGGGCTGCGAGCGCTGTCGCAGGGACTCCGTCTCCCAGGAGCCTCTGCACGACCAATACACACCACCTGATCCGCTCTCCCTGCCTGCCCCGCCCCCTGACCACGAAGTACAAGATCAGCAGTGTTTGGCATTATCGTGGGATACTTTCTTTTGACTTTGCCCTGAGAGGAGGAGCAGTTGACCGGACTCACCGCCTGCTTTGTCTACAGCTCGCCGGACCCGCTTCGCGGGTCCCGCTTCGCGTTCCCAGGCCAGGAACAGACTCTGCATTCGGTGTAGCGCTTGAGGCGCTGTGGCCGGGGAGAGGTGAGGGCTAATCTGCAGCAGGGCAGCGAGCGCTGTCGCAGGGACTCCGTCTCCCATGAGCCCCTGCACGACCAATACACACCACCTGGTCCGCTCTCCCTGCCTGCCCCGCCCCCTGACCACTTTTCCACCCCTTATAGCAGGCATAGCATACCGCTGCGCGGGAGCGTCCCGGGAGAAGCCCGGGACAAGGGCGGGCCGTCTGTGCCGTGAGGGGCTGCAGGAGGCTGGGCTGGGCCTATCCTCTTTCATCTGGCTCAGAACTACTGGACACTGTCATGTCTTTGTTATAGTGAGTGGTTACCCTTTTGAGAACTGCAACTGTTAGTACTAAAAGTAAATTATATTGATGTAACTCCCTGCGCTGTGGTATATTGCGATTACGACTGACTCCACCATAGCTAGCTGGCTTGATCATGTCCACGTGTTCACCAAATCCCTTACCCCCCACGGTAGGGGTTTCAATATTAGGTCCACTAGACAAATATTTTCTCAGGGCTACCCGTGAGATAGACAGAGAAATTGCCCTAGCTGAGAGACGTGCTGAGCGCCGGCTATCCGTTGAACTTCTCAAACATCCCTTAGAGAAGCGGCCGCCCCTGGGTTTCCCGGCGCCGGCTCTCTCTCTAGCACGGGCAGTTGATCCTGTACTGAATGTCTGTCCACCCCTGGATAAGCCATTAGCAGCTGCCTTGACGCTTAGCTTTGATAGGTTGGAGCGTACAATAGACGTAGTTCCACCTAGTGAAGAAGAAGCTTTGGCCTTGAGCCCTAGCAAGGTACTAGCCCCCATCCCTGCCTCCAACACCCTTTCGAGTCATGGGGAACTCCCTCCTTCGCCTGTGTTGTTACCGCGGCCAGTAACCAGACCTGTCCACATTAAAAGAAAAAGAATTGCTAGTCCGCGTAAAGGTTGTCACCCCAAACCCTATAGGAAAATAAGGAAACTTGGCACTAGGGTGGGAGTGATCCAAAAGACCACAGGGGTGGGTGTAGGTCGTCCTCAGGGGGACACGGGGGGGGGAGGTTTCCCTCGGCAAGTTACCAGCAAAAGCAAAACCATGCGCTGTTCTGACTACGGACTCTGCCGAGCCCACACCCCTCGAGATCCCCCTGATTGCTCAGATAGAGAAAATGATGAAATCTCTATTGACTCCGGTCCTAGAGAGAGTCAAAAGGCTGGCGGAGCGGCTGGACATCTTCGAGCAAGCAACATTGGATAACTTCTTCTCCACCAAATCTCTCATCAAACTACACTCCAGGTCTAGGGATGATGATTCAGGGGGGGATTTTGCTGGCAGGGCGACCCTTGCTACCCCACATGTTATATCTAATGTAAACGGAATGGGCAAAGGGGTGCCAGCGGTAGAGGCTCAAGCCGTATTTACTGTCACCCCCAATGGGGGCGACCGGAACCCTGGGCAGGCCTCAAAGAATACTACTAAACACCCAAATCCCCAAGGGCTCCCAATACCCATGTTAAGAAGTCCGTGCGTCCCGAGGCTACTGGCAAAAATGGCTCTGCTCATTCAAGAAACTCCGGCACTGGTAAAGGTCCTGAGCTAGTCCAATCTAGAAGAACTAGCTCCATTCCTCCTCTTATTATCCAGCCCGATGTACTTCCCCCCAAAGAGGCCCCTAGAATACCACCTATGAATTTGCCCCCGGACTGTCACCCTTATGTTGCTATTCTCACTAATGTACCACCCCTGATGGCTGGGCAGCTAGAATCCTACCAGATGCTTAAAAACAAAACCATACACTGGTTAAGGATAAAGAGACCCCTGCCCAGGGAATTAGATGGCTTGATCCTGGGTGTAAGAAGGGTAGGGTGGGTGGGTCATGGGCATAAGCATCTTGAGGGTGACTGTGTGGTGGTTAACTTTAAGGATGTTAGGGTTCCCCAGATAATTTGCAACCAGAATTTGGGGAATGGAGGTGCTGGCATTGGAGTAGTAGATTTGACCTACTTCTACCCGAGATCTGCTGGTAATCATTGTGGTATTAATTGGGATGGAAGAGGGAGGCGCAATTTTACCCTCCCCGGGAATGACTTCTTCCCTATGCCCTACCAGCCAGCTGTATGGCGGGGGTCATATGGGAGGATGCCAGGATATTGAAACAATACTTTCCCCGGGGTGGTTCCCTCGTCCCCGTGTTTGGGACTTTGGCAGGAGACTTATGTCCTTGAGACTATTAATACCAGTCCGACACCCTCTCTAGTTGTATTTAGTCCCCCAGCACAGGTTCCTAATCTGGGTGTTGGGACCAAGCAAGGAGTAAGTGCACCTCGGATACCCCCTGAGAGGGAGCGGGTCCCAAACCTTGTACCTTGCTGCGAGCCTGCTGTGGCGGATCCAGATGTAAGGATTCTCAGCTGGAACGTTGCGGGTATTTTGAGGAAGCTGGCTGTACCGGAATGGAACGCCCTTGTGGAAGGCTACTCTATTTGCATTTTCCAAGAAACCTGGAGTAGGGAGCCTTGCCACAAGGTAGGTTACTCATCCTTTTTCTTGCCAGCAGTGCCACCCCTTTTTGGGAAGGGCCGCCCCTCAGGAGGCCTTCTCATATGGGTCGCCATCTCACTTGGTTGCCAAGTTACCCAGCAAGTGTCAAATTCACTTGATCTTCTGAGTATATCACTTAAGGGACCCAGGAGAGGGCTGTCCCTAGACATTTTTAATATCTATGCCAGGGGTATGAAGGGAGGTTCGCACTCACCCATAGTAGCAGAGTTGGAATCTCTGCTTAGGCAGGGCACTAATAGTTCGCATGTCCTGGTTGCAGGGGACTTCAACTGCACGTTTGAGCCCCTTGGAATGGAGGACATATTGGGGACAGCGGATGAAGATACTAGGAGAGGAATACCAGCTTTAACTATACCTCCAATTAGAAGGTGGTCTCAAGTGGCGGTCCAAATTTACTCCCTAAATATGGAATTTGGCCTTAGGGCTGTGAATGGAAAGACGACCTCGGATCCATCTGGACCCCACACTTATAACAGGGTGGACCATACGTCCAGGATAGATTATATCCTCCTCGACGTAAAACTCTAGGGATTCCTGCAGGACATGGAGGTACTCCTCTCAGTCGAGAGTGACCATAATCCCCTTTCTCTTGCCCTTCGTCCTCTGTGGACCGGGAACTCGGGGGCGCTTACGTCCCATTTGGCGCCTGCCCATCAGGAAGTATATCCTTCCAACTGTGGTAGACGTCTAAAATGGAGTAAACTAATTTTGGACTAAAAGAGAGTGTTAGCTATCGCGGCATTCTTAGATACTGTTCAGTCCAAACTGGATTTGATGATTCCCCAGTCCGAGGAAGTCTCAGCACTTTTCTGTGATACCACCAAGGCTCTGAGTGAACTCTTCCTTCTCCCATGTAAGGCCTCTCTAATCGACAAGAGTAAGAACTTGTCGAATTCAGATGGATGGTACACTAAGAAATGTAGGGAGAAGAAAAATTCTCTGATTGGCGCGGTTATAAGTAAATCCTTGGCTGCCATAAAACTGGCAAGGAAAGAGTACTCCCAGACTACGTCTGCAGCTAAAAGAGAATGGGAGGACAGGTTCTGGGTAGATCTCATGAAAGCAAGCACGGATAGGGATGCTAGAAGCTTCTGGAACCTCATAAGATTTAGGGAGAGGCCAGTTAGCACCATGATGACGTGTAACATCCCTGCCCAGAGCTGGTTCAACCATTTCTCGTCCCTCTATACCTCTACTGAGTCGATCACCTACACCACTCTCTCTCTGTCTGTTTGTCCAGGGGGATTTGAGTATGTTCCCTTTACTGCTAGAGAGGTGGAGGAAGTAATTAAAACTTTGGTGCCTTTGAAAGCAGCAGGGCCTGATGGGATACCGGGCGACCTACTACGGGCAAAGCCCAAGGAGTGGGGAAAACTAGTTTCATCACTGTTAAATGCCATTAGTGAAGGTGCGCCCGTACCCGAATCTTGGAAGGGGGCAGAGGTTGTCCCGATATTTAAAAAGGGGTGTCGGGACAACCCTGCCAACTACAGGCCAATAAGTCTTATTGACTCTTCCCAAAAAGTGGCAGGGAAGACGAATCTGGGAAGGGTGCTCCAGTGGGTGGACGACAAAAACATCCTGTTGAACCTCCAAGCCGGATTCCGCTCTGGCACTGGGACCATTGAACAGGCCTTCAGACTGGCCCTCTTATATTGGAAGGTGGTGGTGCTGGGCAAAGGCAGTCTGTATTTGGCCTTTATAGACCTTAAGACAGCCTTTGACCTGGTGCCTATGGAGGAGCTGTGGAAGGTTCTGTTAGATCTGGGGTTGCCTGCGTATATTCTTTCTCTCTTGATAAAACTACATGCTGGCAATTTTGCGCAGGTCCGTTGGGGTACGAAGGGAGAAAAAAACGAGAGGATCCCCTTGGGGAGAGGTGTCCGCCAGGGATGCGTGTTAGCCCCCACCCTGTTTTCTCTTTATGTAAACGGTGTGGTTGAGCATCTGCTAAGAATCACCTCGGACGCTCCATCCCTGGCGGGCAAACGGATCCCAACACTGCTTTTTGCAGACGATACTCTTCTTATTTCAAAGTTTCCTATGGGTCTGCAGAGCCTTCTGAATGGTTTCCAGGAGTTCTGTTTGTTGAGGGGGTTGGTAATCAACACCGACAAAACCAAGTTTTTGGTTATGAATCCCCCCAAGAAACTTGGGCGACCACCGGCTTTGAATTCCGTTCCACTGGAGAGGGTTTCTGAGTTTGACTACCTGGGTACCCGCCATAATGATTCTCTTTCCTGGAAGCCGCACATCCAAAAAATTCTCCTCGGTCACAAAAGGGTGGGAGGCACTTTACTCAAGGAACAACGCTCCTCCACACGTAAACCCATAGCACCAGTCGTGGAAATATACAAAGCCAGAGGGGTTAGCGCCGCCCTATATGGGGCTGAGCTGTGGGGCACCTGCAACCTGGACACACTAGCCAAATCGGAGAGCAAATTTTTGAAAGACCTGATGGCTCTCCCGTGGAGTACACCAACTGTACCAGTGCTGTTGGATCTAGGTTGCAGATCTATTAAGGATCAAGCACAACTTCGCCCCCTACTTCTTTGGGCCTGGCTGTGGTGGGTGCCCGAACTAGCCCCTTATGCGGAAGCACTAGCAGAGGTTATGGCCATGGTAGGCTGGTCCAGGATTAAATGGCTGAGGGATGTCAATTGGCTATTAGCGGAGATAGGGTTAGCAGACGCATGGGCATTGAGAACCGCCCCACCCAAAGCTATGATTAAAAAGATGTACTGGAATTGGGTCTCCTCCAAACTACATTCAGATTCACGACATTGTAACTCCACTGTAGCTTTTGTGAGGATTAAAGATGTGGTGGCTTATGAACCTTATCTAGACATCATTTCCACCCCTTCTGACCGTACCCTGTACTTTAAGTTTAGAGTGGGGATCCTCCCATTAGGTGAGGTCGTTGCCCGCTGGAAACCGCCTTACCAATCGTCCCCGTTCTGCGCGCACTGTCCCACCCGAGTAGAGTCGGTATCCAAAATTCTTTTTGAATGTCCGGATTACCGTGCACCCAGGAGCTGCTGGTTAAAACCCCTATGTAGACTCTTAGGCACCCGCCAGCACAAAGTGGCGCTGCGTATTTTTTATCGTCTGATACATCCACTGTGATTGTTTGTGCTGTATCAAAAATTTTTAAATGGGCTTGGTTGATTCGTGCAAGAAGGCTTTCAGTGTCAATTTAATTCGGTCTTAACTGTTTTAAATATTTTTCCTTTGTTTTAATCTTTTGTGTAAACTGAATGCGATTGTTATTTATGTTGTATGTTGTATTTGTTGTACAAGCTTTTAAGGTATTTTTATATCGAAATAAAGCCTATCAATCAATATATGTACATTGAATAAAATATTAAAGGGAAATAATAAATGTGATGTTTTTGCACATGAAAAAAAGTGGAGCATTAAGCTTCAGTATAGTGCAGACATGTCTAACTGAGTCACAGATAAACGTATGCATGTATAGGTCAGAAACGTGTCGCTTTTTCTCCTACAATGTTTGCAACAGAAGAAAACAGAAATTGGTAAAGATCGGTCGGTAAATCAATCTGCAAGAGATCTATGCAGATAACCTGTGCCATGCGTCTACTGAATAGAGAAAAGGTCTCAAATGCACACGCAATTGTGGTTACTGAACAATGCACTCAAGAGTGGAAAAGATGAACATGTTGAATGGATTAATGGATGATGGTTTATTTCCTTGTTTAATCTTATCTTGTGGCAAATACTCTGTGGTGTGTCGGAGATGGCTCAGTTGCCGTTAGAATGTCTCGGTGATAGTAAAATAAGTGCTAATAAATTGAATAATTGGGACCTCTGTTATTTACAAGGCTTAAAAATGGCAGCTGTTCAGTATGAAGTGCTATGCAAAACAGATTATTATAATTATGGGCTCATTTTTAGGTTAAAGACTACAAGACACTGCAGATGTCTGATTTGCCAACGACATCTTGGGGACATTGGAAAGCTTCCTTGGGAATGAATTCCACTCATTGCTTACGTTTGGTCTTGTGGTTTGTACTTCACATTTGCTTGCTTTCTGTTTGCTGGCTGTTTGTTTTAAGCTGTCCAGCTTGAGTTTGTCCCTTCCCTTGCCCAAACCTTATTTAATGAATTTTTCCACCAGAACTCGATTTCTGTAAACAGGCTTTTAAATCTTTCTCTTGTCACATTTGCTGGGCATTCAAAGACAGACATTGCATGTCAGGTTCTGTCTTTCAGGGAGTTTGGTGTTTACTTTTCTTCCTCTGACTTCAAAGTGGGAGGATTTATGGGACATTCATGCTGGCTACTGGGGTAGTGCTTGAGGAAGGCTATACAATGTTATTTTTTTCCAGCACACAACAAAATTTAACTGCCTGTAAACAAATTGTGCAGATATTCCAGAATACCTCAGAAATAGAAAAGCACAAATGGAGCACATTTTATGGTAACTCTGAAGTGTGGTGGAAACAAATATTTTAATATGATCAAAGCAAATCAATACTCTAGGTGATGACATTCCCACACACTATCGTTTATGACCTGTATACTTTTATCAGTAAAACTATGTATATCTGTGCAAAATGCAATGGTCATTTCCATTGAAAATGTGTTGCCTGTAATGGTAGTGGTATCAAACCATGCATATTCCATTCTATGCCCTTCCACTGCACTCTGCACCACTCCAAACTACGCCACTCCACTTCACAAGGCGTCTTTGCACCCCACTCTATGCCACTTCACTCTACGCCGCTCTACTCTACCGTATACCACTCTACTCTGCTCTTGACCCTTGTCCTTTCTCAGTCCTTCTACCAGTGATGGACTCTATCATTCCAGTTATTACACAAGTTTGTAATTCCATACTGAGCTCTGGTGTATATCCTAACCCTCTAAAAAACACGTTGCTGAAACCTTTATTAAAAAAACCAAGCCTGGACAAAAATGAATTAAAAAACTACAGGCCTATAGCAAGTCTCCCTTTTATAGCCAAAGTGGCCGAAGAGGCCATGAACTTACAATTATCGGAGTACATTGAGAAATACGGACTGCTGGACGATACCCAATTCGGTTTCCGAAAGTATCATGGGACCGAAACTGCCCTGATCAAAGCTGCAGATGACGTCAGAGCAATTCGGGACCATGGTTGGACAGCAGTTTTGGTACTGCTTGATTTATCAGCAGCCTTCGACACGGTCGACCATAAGATCTTGGTCGACCGTGTCGGAAAGATGGGTATTTGTCACACTGCCAGAGATCTGCTCGCATCTTTTCTGGCTGATAGAACACAGGCTGTCACCTTAGGACCTTACCAATCTGCAAAGCTCTCGCTGCCGTGTGGGGTTCCTTAAGGCTCATCCCTCAGTCCGACCCTATTTAATATCTACGTGTCGGACCTTGCTAATGTTATCAAAGCACATGGGATGAGCCTAACCTCCTACGCGGACGACACGCAATTGGTATTGGCCATTAAAGGTGACGGAGGCGAGGTGGCACAACGCTTCCAAAATGGAATGCTGGAAATCAGAGAGTGGATGGCAATAAACTGCCTCAAGCTCAATTCTGAAAAATCTGAGGTAGTTATTTTTGGTCCCCTCTCACCAGCTTGGTCATCATCCTGGTGGCCACCAGCCTTTGGAGTACCCCCGAGTCCGACGGATAAGGTCAGGAACTTGGGTGTCATTTTTGATGAGGGTCTCAATTTCATGGATCACGCAAACAAAGTAGCAACTATAGCACACTACAAACTAAGAATGATTAGGAAAATCAGCCCGTTCTTGCCAGAGGCAGCCACTAAAATATTGGTTAGCTCCCTGGTCTTATCGTCCCTTGACTATTGTAACGGCCTATTCCTAAACGCTCAGGTTAGGGTCACGACGAAGCTACAGGCAATACAGAATGCCGCAGCACGTCTGCTTTCAGGAACACCTAAATTTGCGGCCATATCAGAAACCATTAAAAAATACCACTGGCTGACGATCCGGAATAGGATTAAGTTTAAATCACTGTGTATAGTGTACAAGGCATTCAACGATCAAGGACCGCATTTTCTCAAGGACCAGCTGACTCCCTATATACCTTGTAGACAGCTTCGCTCCACCACCCTTAACCAGCTAGTGATCTCACGTTCCAAAACAGTGTCCTGGGGCGACCGCCGCTTTTTAGTTGCGGCACCCAAATTATGGAACTCCTTGCCTCAAAACATCAGTTCCAAAACAGTGTCCTGGGGCGACCGCCGCTTTTTAGTTGCGGCACCCAAATTATGGAACTCCTTGCCTCAAAACATCAGACTAAGCCCCTCACTTCTCCATTTCCGTAAGAGTTTAAAAACATGGCTTTTTAATCAATAACATCCACCACATTCCTTTGAAGTAGTTAATATCAAGCTGAAGTTACGTGAATTGTTTAGCGCCGAGACGCCTGCGGGTATTCGTTCGCGCTTTATAAATGGCAAAAATAAAATAAATAATACTCTGTGCCAATGCACTCTAACCCACACTACTCTACTATGCACCACTGCATTCCACACCACTTCACTCTACTCTGCACTCTATGCCAATTTATCCTACTCTGTACAACTCCACTCTACACTGGTGTATTCTATACCAATCCACTCTAAAACACTGTAATCTACTCTGCACCCAAAGCCATTGTACTCTGCTATGCACCACTCCACTCTAAACAATCTTCTCTACGCCATTGCACTCAGCGCCACTCCACTGTGCGTCACTGCACTTTACACTACTTTACTCAAAACCAGTGCATTCTACGCAATGCACTCTAGGCCAATCTACTCTGCACCACTGCACTTAGGCCACTATACTCTGCAACACTTTACACCACTGCACTCCACACCATTTTACTATAAGTCACTGCACTCTATTCTACTCTGCACTACTGTACTCTATACCACTGCATTCCACGCCAATTTACTCTGCCCCACTCTACTATACACCACTGCACTCTGATAGTCTACTTTGCAACACTGCACTTTTTGCCACTGAACTCTAACAAACTGCACTCTTCACTGCGCCACTCTACTCTAAACAACTGTACTCTATGCCAATGCTCGAAACACCAATTTACTCAAAGCCAATGCACTCTTCCCCTCTGCACTCGTATGTCAACTAATCTGCACCACTGCAATCTATGCCAATATACTCTACAACACTCTTCGCCTCTGCACACTACACCACTGCACGCTAAGCCACTCTATCCTACTCTGCACCACTATACTTTGTGCCACTCTACTCTACACCACTCTACTCTTTGCCATAGTGCTCTCCGCCACTGCACTTTACTCTGCACCACTCAACTCTATGCCACACTCCTGCACTGTACGCTACTACATTCTGCATCACTCCATGCCACTCTAATCTGTTCTGTACCACTGCACGCCTGTCTACAACACTACTCCACTCTTTCACGCTCTATGCAACTCCGTCTATACCACTTTACTCCACTCTCTGACACACTACTCCACGTCATTCCGCTCCATTCTATGCCAGTCCAATCTATAACACTTTATGCCACTCCACCCTAAGCCAATCAGCTCTACAACACTCTATGCCATTCCAAACTCCTACACTACTCCACTGTACACCACTCTATGACATTCTACTCCGTTCCATGCCTCTCTACTCTACAACACACAACTCTACTTTACAATAGCCTTTATGCCACTCCACTCTTCTCTACACCACTCCACTGTCCGCCACTCAACTCTACTCCATGCTACACTCTTCGACTCTGCGCCACTCTAATCCCTCCAAGCCTCCCCACAACACTCCATGCTACTCCATGACACCCCACTTCACTCCATTCCACGCCACTTAACTCTACCCCCTTCCACGCCACTCCACTCAGCTCCACTTTACGGCTCTTCTCAAATCACTCTTTTTTACCCCACTAACATTTAGCCATGCTGAACAGCAACCACTCAACTCTGCTCAACTTTATTGCACATCTGTCCACGTCACTCTCTTTACCCCACTAACATTTAGCCATGCTGAACAGCAGCCACGCTGGTGTACAAAAAAAGGCTAAAGCATATTGGCAAAACCATTAGCTCTTGCATAGGAGAGACCTTTTAAACTGTGTTATTATCTGTATGGGCTGGCAAAGAAATATGTTTTCTACAGTTGCAAAACGTTATCCTGCAACTAGGATTCCTTTAAAATGTGCTACTCCAAGATTCCATAAGGATTTTTTAAGTCTAGGTTAGCTGGTTCTTAGCAAAGCATATTTATTGTGGGTGGTAGGTTTCAGCTGTAAGCATTAAGAATGATTGCTACTGTAATGTTGTGGTTGTAATTTTAAGGGCCAGCAAGTTATGAGTGGCTCCCTTTCCCGTTTTTGTGGTAGTGATAGATGAAAACGACTGGCACGTTGATTTTATGACATATCTACCAAGTTTTGCACACAGCATCTAATGTAATAGTAAAAGAATTTTAAAGTCCAATAGACGGCTTTGATGACAGTCGCTTACATTTTATAATAGTGCAGATCCCTAACATCCCAGACGTGTGAGATTCTCATGGCATCCTCATAATGCTTTTGTGAAACCTGTGGGAATTTTCTTTGAATGTAAGAATGTACTGATTTGCTCTCCTACACTTTTTATGTCAATGCACTATTTGACGTCCGTTATAACTATAATATGCTCAAGTCGTGCCATAAGGTGCTCCTAAGCCGAACTAAATAAATGTGGTATAGTACTGTTTATTCTGAGAGTACGAGGCAACAGTAACAACCACCACTAGATGCTTTTTTACTTCTTCTGAAAATGTGGTGCTGATGAAGCCTGGGCATACTTTGCACTATATAAAATCATCGAGGAGAAACAGGTAAAAATTGCTATTTGTCACTTTACTAACCCAAAGGGAGCCTCCCATAAATACCATAATTATTGTGCAAAATCCTGCCTGTTTAACGTTCCTGCTGTTGCAAAGAGGGTGGGCTCTTAGAAGCTGATTTGCCATGCTGTTTGAAAAGCCTTCGGAAGACAGGAGACTGGATCATTGCCATTTATCCTTTGTGTATTATATTTGGGGAGGATATTTACCTTTTCAAGATAACGAGTAGATGCATGGTCCAAGGAAGGAGTAGAATGGCTTGGTTCAATTTAACTGCTTCCACAGTCTTCCGGGCCACGGTCTCTGGTTTCAGGGATGGAAAAAGGTTGGGAAACCTAAAGAAAAAAGTCACACATTGTTTTAGAAACTCCAGTTGTGAGCAATATTGATTTAACTGTCTATCAATTTTTGGGATTCTTATAACTGATATAAGGAATTTCAAACACAGACATGAACTAGGGACCATTTTATTCTGCATCAGTTTTTACAAGTCATGTTTTTGTGAACTGTCACAGCAAGTCAAGTCCTTTCACACAAGTCAGTTGAACTCATGATTAGAGACTCTTTGTTCACATCCAAATACCATATCTGCAGCCTACTGTACTCCGGTGGCAGAAGGGAAAAAAACTTGAGACACACATTTACCAAGTCAAATCTTTTTCATCACTCCACGTCTCCATCACTCTCTCTCCTCACCAAGCCTAATACTACTCTGTACCGAGTGGAGGTGATCAGGCCGTGACTACACTATTGGGACAAAAAAGAACTATGCCTTTCTGCACCTTTGTCACACGAATTTCCTGCCTGCCAGGGCTTGGTTATCTTATCGCATTCAAAATTGCCCAGAAGCAGGGAAAATGTTCTAAGCGGGGTTTTTTCAAAGCATTCAGCGTATTACATAAATGCATTAATTTAAACATCCCCCAACTACAAAAACTGCGTGCTTTTGTAAAGGCCACACTAGCACACGCTCAAACTGGCAGAAATCATACATTTTTTATATAATACATATATTAAAGCCATGCTTGTGGTTCTTTTTAAGCACGGGACCAGTCGGTGTTATAAACTCACAGCTCTGTTGGATACGCCTCCTTCCTGGAAGAAGGATCTTGGAAGGTGCAATGATTTTAGGTGCCCTAGATCAGTTTCTATTTTATCACTCCTCTGTCTCTAATAAAAGGGCTATTGTTTTTACTTCAGTTGGCAATTTGGGCCACCGATGCTGGCGGCAGAGTAAGCCCGGGCTAGGTTTGCCTTATCATAGCATTAATCCTGGCAAGAAGTGGAAAAACTCTGGCATTTTTTAATAGAAAAGTTTTTATTCCCTTTCAATACGCTGGTGTTTCTAGACACGTATGACTGAAGTTCCAGATAATCAGGCTTGAGAAAAAGTAGGTGAGAAAAATAAATAGTGATTTCTGGAAGTCCAGGTTGAGCGGATTACTTCACAACAGAGTAAGAGAATCAGAGGTGGGATGAATTATGTTGCTTACTGGATGTTGGACCACTGGGCATAGCTCGCACTTACCTCACTTTCATGCCTTGAAACATCTCTGTGCTGGTGTGGAATGGTAAGACTGTGGTGGCATGGACCCCGGGGCAGTCCAACAGCCCTAAAGTCAAGCTCTCCATAAACGCAAAGGAGGAGGCCTTTGAGGTGCAGTAATCGATGGCACCAGGAATGGAAGATAGGGACAGGATGGAGTTCAAACACACGATGTGGCCATTTTGTAGCTCCATCATTCGTGGGAGGAAAGCTTTTGTGGTCTAAAAAAAGCAGAAAAATATTGAATGAGCTGCAAGAATAACAATTGTGTCACAACAAGTTAAACAAAGCCTGGATCTCTGGGAGTTCCAGTGACATCTGATGTCATCATCTGCTCTGTAAACTGAGTTACGATAACAAAAATGTCCTTTCATTGTACTTTAGTTCAAGTCCGCTTTACCCTCAATGTGCCCTTAGAGGTGGATCTTAATAGTTGATCTGAACTGAAACCTGCGCTCTCTTCCCAATGCTTAATGTCTTAAAAAAAGCAAAAGTTGTCTAAGTGACCAGCTATCTGTTCTTCTCACATAATGGGGTACCCAGGCAATTTCTGCCTGTCATGGATTCTTCTTCTTTAAATCAATCCCCTTATTGCTCTGGGCTCTCTGGCCTTGTGCTTGGGATGTGGACGTACAACACGGAATGACTGGAGACAATGAAGGGATAAAGTGAACTGGCACAGAAAGAGCCTGAAAAGTTGATATACCTTTATTCTTTTGGTCTGCTCTTTCGAGCTATAATGGTACATATTTTATCTTTTACTGAATGCTAACGGCAACTTTGTTACAGTTTTCTGATCTTCTCCTAAATCTGTGCTTCCTAACAGTGTACCTCCTGTTCTGCCTTGTTCTTAGTTGTCTAAGATGCGAAAATCAGATTGTATTAACCAGGGCTTTAAGTGTGATGAAAAAACTAGGGGGGTATTTTAGAGAGGCGTGGCCGATGTAACTAAGGGCGTGGCTTAAAACATGTAAGCTAAAACTCTGTACTTAGCATAGTGTGCTGCCCCACTGGTATTTTGCTGCTTCTGTCCATACATCCAGATATTTAACACAACAAGTAACATTACACCTACAACAAGCCAGGACTATTAGCTTTTTTAAATGGGTGTAAGTTGCATAAGATAAATAAAAATCAACTACTTAGTTGTGTATAATATAGAAAAAAACATCAGTTCTTGAGCGCGAGGTTGTCGCGTAAGGTTAGAGGTGCCGACTTTGGAACTGAGAAAGCAGATTTCAGCCTGATATCCGTTCTACATCCTGTAATTCTAAAAAATAATGTGTCCTTGTTTAATGTAACTGGTGCGCATGTACAGCGATCCAACACCTTCAGCCGAGTTTGTGCTACATAAAACTGAAGAAAAAAACGAGTCTCTTTTAAGTTACATCAAAAGCAGTGACTGGTGATACTACTGCAGAGTTAGGTTTTGTTTTTTATTAGAGTTGGGTTTTTTTCCACCCTGAGAGTGAGGGAAAATGGAGATTCCGATAGGGACCGGTCTCAGCATCTACCTTTAAGAACTGCCAGTGCTGTGCACCGACAGGACCCCGTGCACTTCAAGCTATGGTATTAACTGCTAGTAAAGTCAATAGTCATGGTTTTATCATCAGGTCACAAGTTCCTACAATCTAAGAATCCACTTAAAGTGTGTCATGTTTAATTGCAAAATGCTAAATACATTTTTTTTCAATCTGCTTACATGAAAGGGAGCTATTCATTAGCAGCATACCATGAGTGGAGAAGTGTGGCTCACTGGTTAAAGCTCTTGTAAACAAGTGGGAGAGAAAGGGTGGTTTGACCCTAGGGGTCTAGTGGGAACTCCTGGTCCCCTTGGATTCAATAAATAAACAAATGAAGGAGTAACCACTGAGGGTACTAAATACCTGTACACATTAGTATGGTATTGGGGTGCAAGCCCTGCCACCCAGACCGGGACAATCCTTTATTCTTAGAAGACCCCTCACTCACCAACCTGGTTGGTGACATGCTTCATCATCGGGGTCCCACCCGGATAGCCGAATGCCATCCAGGTGGCTGCGACACCTGATTACAGTGGAGCTGGTTATTTTGATTTATATGTGATATAAATAGGGAGGTGTGATTAAAAGTTGTCTCAACACTACCCACTCGAAGACTTTATTCTGGAGTGGTTGGACAACCAGTAAAAAAATTACATGAGGCACCTATTGCCTGGTTAGGTAGGCTGTGGTGTCAGAAATTAGACGTAGAAAATGTTTAAAAGGGTAGGTTTACATGTTTCAACCTTCATGTGATTGTAGAGGTTTTCTTCAGGACCAGTGTAACTTAGGCTGGGTGGTCTACACACGCTAAGGTGTATCCTGCCCTCGCCTAGTAATGTAAAGTGAAATCACAAAACGGCGATTTCGTAAAAAGTGTTCTTCTCCGTGTAGTTTTGGTTAAAAACTCGAAGCGCGCTCATTCAGGGCTTCATGAGCTCCCCCGACCCTGCTTTACCGTGCAACGTGAGCTCCTAACCGAACCGCTGCTAGGCTAATCAGCCTGACTTCCCGATGCCACAAATGGTGGTTGCACGGTAAAGCAGGGTCGGGGGAGCTCATGAAGCCCTGAATGAGCGCGCTTCGAGTTTTTAACCAAAGCTACACGGAGAAGAACACTTTTTACGAAATCGCCGTTTTGTGATTTCACTTTACATTACTAGGCGAGGGCAGGATACACCTTAGCGTGTGTAGACCACCCAGCCTAAGTTACACTGGTCCTGAAGAAAACCTCTACAATCACATGAAGGTTGAAACATGTAAACCTACCCTTTTAAACATTTTCTACGTCTAATTTCTGACACCACAGCCTACCTAACCAGGCAATAGGTGCCTCATGTAATTTTTTTACTGGTTGTCCAACCACTCCAGAATAAAGTCTTCGAGTGGGTAGTGTTGAGACAACTTTTAATCACACCTCCCTATTCATATCACATATAAATCAAAATAACCAGCTCCACTGTAATCAGGTGTCGCAGCACACCTGGATGGCATTCGGCTATCCGGGTGGGACCCCGATGATGAAGCATGTCACCAACCAGGTTGGTGAGTGAGGGGTCTTCTAAGGACAAAGGATTGTCCCAGTCTGGGTGGCAGGGCTTGCACCCCAATACCATACTAATGTGTACAGGTATTTAGTACCCTCAGTGGTTACTCCTTCATTTGTTTATTCACTGGTTAGAGCGGCAGACTCTGAAGCAGAGATCAGGCCCGGGACCAGCGTTCAAGTCCCGACGTGGCAGGGTCTTGAGCTCAATGGCCGCAGACTAAATAATTCTCGCCTCGGCGCCTACTCTAATCATGGGTCCCACGCTGCAATTCTGGGCAATAGCTTGCTTAATCTCCACAACGGCCCCTACAACACTGGGATGCCTAGCTTCACCTTGGGGGTGCCCAGGAGGGGCTTCTCACAGGGAGAGCCAGGAAGGGTTCCACAGCGTTATACAGCGCCGGGACGCCCCGTTGGGGCAGCTGTGCGCTTTACAAAATACACTACATTTACATGATCAACAGTATCATCAACAGATTCTGCACTACCAATGTGTGTCAATGGATATGTGCCAATGGGCAGGATTCAGGCCTCTCCTGGGACAAAATCTGAAGAAGTTCCAAGATAATGGGAGCTGGACCTCATTTGAAATTACCTTGCTTTGCTTAGAGCAGCTAGTCTATTGGCAAGCTTCTGCTTTTCTTTTTGTCTTTGAAAAGGGGCTTTGCTTGCCATTGTCGAGCTAAATTTTTTTAAATGTTGTTTTAATTTAAAAAGATTGAACCTTTCGAGGCTATGGACATGTAGCAGAATGCACTGGAACCATTCATTTAAACCACGATAGATCAGATAAAAACCACTTCACAAGTAGATGTCACGAGTTAAAATGATTAGTACACAGACTGAAGTCTAGGAGTAGCATAATTATTTAACAGTTGGTCGTTCTTTTTAACATGTTGAAGCGATTATGCAGCAACATTCTGAATCAAGCCTTTGTGCATTCCTAGCACATTCAAATACAGGGAACGAAAGCCAAGTTTAAGTCTGTGCATCGGTGCTTCTGAGGGATCCGACTCCATATGCTACTTCGCTTAGCTGTGCAATGGAAAACACACCGACCGCAGGCGGCATATTTTATTTCATAGGCTGCATTACTTGTCAGCTAACGCTCTCAACATGGGCTCCCTCCTTTCACTATGTAATGGACATAGAATGCCGGGTGGTGACATACCGCTGCGTTTGGCGTCACTGGGTCGCCTGTCTGACGCTGCCCAATGCCGAGCAGGCCGTGGCACCAGCCACGCGCAAGTAACGCCATTTTATGCTGGCGGTGAAGGAAGCCCCTGTGTTCCGTTGCGCGAAAATAATTTTGACTGAAACTTGGTGCAGGCCACTGAAACCCATCGCATGTCTTTTAAAAATCCCTGCACTTATTTCCCAATTTACTGAATTACTAAAGGCTCATACAGCATGAACACGGATAATTCATTACTGAATCAAATTCAAGGAATTTTGATTGGGTGGCAGAGTCCGAGTGAGAAAGATGCATTTTCTGGGCCCGTACCACACTTATTCCACCTTAACAGACATTTCGTAGAACAAATCAGCTCCAAATCCTTCATGAAGCGCTCACTGGCATACGCATAAAACAAAGAACTTATTCTCTCTTAAATTAACGACAATGGCTGTCAGCTTGGACGGGTGCAATCTGACAGTAGAGAAATAAAGCAATTACGCTGGTGTCTCTTAACTTTAAATATGAAAACCATGCTAACGAGTGCCCGTGATTGGTTGACTGAAATGTCAAATTAAAGAGGTTGATTAACAATCTCTCGAACTTCATATTAAAATAAATAAGTAATTAATTCTCGTCACTTATGTGTAAACATCTTTTATGACTATTTTACTTTCTTCCTTCTTTTTTTGCGAAGCTTAGAGACCATGAATTCATGTTTTTTCTAAATGTCTGAAATGTCAAATTAAAGAGGTTGATTAACAACCTCTCGAACTTCATATTAAAATAAGTAAGTTAATAATTCTCTTCACTTATGTGTAAACATCCTTTATGACTATTTTACTTTCTTCCTTCTTTTTTTGCGAGGCTGAGAGACCATTAATTCATGTTTTTTCTAAATGTATCATTACGGTATGCGGCCTTATAAATAGAATATCATTTTCTGAGATGTTTGCCTGCGCAGTCAGTGGCAGCTTCAAAGCATCTGCTTCGACGTGCAGTCAGGGGAGGTTGGTGCTAGAGTTCAGAAGGACTCCAGATGACTAGAGGTGACATTAGGGCCAATTGTGTGTGCTGGATGCTTGAGTTGTACTGTGCTCAAAGGTTATTTAGAGTGGCCTGTGTAGAGCAGAACCAAAGTACTGTGTTGGACATATCAGCACCCAGTGACACTGCTGTAGCAAACACAGGCCGTGGGCAGGAGCGTACAGAAGCAGTGCTACTGTGGTGGGGGGGGGGGAGAGTTGTCAAATGGCCTAACCCACCTTATCTGTCCTAGACTGTTGTGCCACCCCATACCTTTCTGCCCCTGGCCTTGTAGTGTAGCTCCTATTTTCCCAATAGGCTCTGCGCATTGGAATAGTACCTACAGCAGTAAAGGCCTAGGCCAGACGTTAACTAGGTCTACTACTGTCGATACTAGACTTAATTTTTGGGTTTGCCAGCTAAGCTCAGAGTTCGCTAGAAACTTTCTCGAATGTTCAAGGAAGGATTAACTTCCCTGATTAGACAAGAAGGGATTTAGTTTCTGACAACCATAGAACATGACAACTTTGCTCTCCCCTAATCAAGAGTCAATCTCAAGAGTCGTGTGAGCACAAGGCAATTATTTTACTCAGTCAGTACGTGCATTCTTAGTCTCATCAGAATGTAGAGAAAAGGAAGAGACGGGCGTATTCAATAAAAGATGTTATTTATTGATCAGTCTCTTTTCTCGTACAAGAGAAATGGATCGATATTATTGCGATACTTATTGTTAAGTAAAGTGCATACATTAGAAGCAATAGTATAAAATAATACTGTAAAAACATTGATATGGTTTCTGAGCCATATGATGTTTAAAATGATTAAAATATATTTACATACACATATACATTTGACTAAACGTACTCAACTGGTGTTTCTAAATACGCCTACCCCGTGTACCTGACCTAAGTCTAATGCGTGGGCGGGAATAGAAAGTTACAGTTTAAGTTAAGTTTGTTTTTGCCAAGTGAATAACTAAAGAATTCTCTAGGAGGGGTTATTCAGTTCTGTACCTGGAATTTAGGATGAATGAGGAATGGTATCTCTTTCTCTGCTCTCGATATTCCAGGCTGCCTGCGAGGGCTACCCGGAAGCGCCGGTGCTGGGTCTCTCGGCTTGAGATAGCAGCGCGTCTCTCAGCGCGTCAGGAAGGCGGGGCTGCTGCCTGAGGGGTCTGCTTCTGCTCTCTGCTTCGGCAAGTATGGCTGCTCCGTCTTGTCACCACGCGTGTGTTTTGCATAGGGCAAGGTCGGCAATATTTATACCTTAAAGGTGCCGGGATTGACGTAAGGATGGACATAGGTACGTCAATAAAGATGTCATACGACTTGCTCGTTAGCACATTCTTTACTAAAGTTCTCTGTGAAATCAAAACAATGGCCGCACGGATTATCCAGGTTGTCATAGGTTTGATTTGTTATGAGAACGTCGTATGCCTTATCAGGGGCTGGAGGAATGTCGCTTGTCTAATTAGATCTCAAGCGTTATGACCTAATCAGATAACACGTTCCTGTGCCGTAGTGTGACTGCGTCAGATAACGGTATCTGCATCATGGGGGTTTTCTTGCCTCATGGGCTGACTGTTAGTTAACTAGCTAGTAAGTTTAACCAGAATAGGGTCAGGAATAGGGGGATCGATTCAGAACCTATAGAAATACACGACACCCACTCCACGCTAACTATGGTCATATCTACTAATCTATGCATAGTATAACATAGTACAACATACTATAGAGTATAGTGTATACCTTACCACCCCAAAATACATAAATGCATTTCGAAATTTTCAAATATACTGAAAAATTGCAGTCATATATATCGTATGCACTTAAGCTATGAATTAAATGCAAAAGTAAACACGCATTGTTATGCATTATTGCTTGTTGGTATATGAGAAATACACATGAAATGGCTCTTAATATGGCTATACAGAAAAAAAGTCGAAACCATTTCATCACATAATATATTTTGTGAACATACCAGCGGGCAGCTAAAGTCTATATAAAGTCTATAAAGTATCTAAAAAAATAGAAATCTTAGTTCTCTAGGAATAGTTTCTTACTTTAAGCAGAAGATCAGTGTCCCGGGAAAAAATATATAGAAAAATATTTTTAGGGGCTTGCTGAAAAAAGTTGCTGTCCGTGAACTGGATTGTAATTGTTCATGTGACTTTATTTTTAAAGTTGAAGGCCGAATTCAGGGAACGCCGTGTGCGAGTTTACTCAAAAGTCTCTATTTCTGTTCCGGAGAGAACATCATATCATTCAGGCTTTCGAAAAAACTGTCAACAGCTTCATGGGAAAGTTCCTCTAAGTCGGAAATAGGGGTAACCATGCATTCGTGCGCATGATTGTCTCCATTGACATTCTGATTTGCATTGCTGACAGAAGGTCGTACCTGTTCGATGCTGCTTTCATCTTGAACTTCACTACTCTTCAATCGCAGTGGTGAAGATTCCAGGAATGCCGTCATCAGAATTGGCAGCCTTTGAGGGCAGCACAGTGCGTGAACCTTGGTAGGAACCAACAGTGTATCTGCATCCACCGGCGCATCCGATTGTAGCGTCAGACAGGTGTCTAACACGCATTCTTCTCCGCATAGCAGACACCTTAGTACAGGTAAAACACACCTTTGCCACATTGGTCGAAATGATAGAAACCAAGTCATGTTTAGGTCTCTAAGCCGGGAGAGTCCCAGGATTTTTGATATCCGGTCCCGGTATCCAATGGCTAGGATCGTATCTTCCATTGTCGAGAGAGTTTGTTCTGTGACATGGGTTGCCATAACGAAAAATAAGGACTAGGAATAGGATTCCTGCAATTAGTCCCAGGATCAAGGGAAGTCCGCCAAAAATCGAATGGACGAAATCTGGAAAAATACCCAGTATGGCTTTGAATGGTGTTAATGCCATCGAAAATACTGTCTTAAATACCTTTGAGACCCCAGTGGTATCAGAAATATTTAAGATTTCGCTCAGGATTTCTGCGAAATGTACGGGGGAATTAGTTGATAATAATGTATGTATCTCTGCAGTCGTCCTTGCGACTTGTAGATCATACGTTTCTTTAGATGACGTGAGCCTTGTAGGCGTCTGAAGAAGCACTGTTTTCATTCTGCTTAAAGTGTCTATTCGAATAGAAGTAATTTTCAAACCGGGCCATGCCCTTGCCTCCCTGTCTGGAAAGGAGCTGGGGAACAAAGAACGTCCACAGCACTTGACCTTCGCCGTCGTAGTGACGAGATAAGGAGTCCCGGGCATAAGACTACAACATCTGCGGTCTACAATAAGAATGTAACTCCCATTATAGAGTCTTTGAAAGAATGGTTCTATTTCAGTTGCAGGTGCGCCTTGCTGGTGACATGAAAGGTTGTATGAATTCCCTTCACAGGCTCCGTGCAAACTAATACCGTTACACAGAAGCGTGCCGCTTAGTGACATAGCACAATTGTTGCCACTAAGAAACACTTTCTGTCCTTTGTTACTGACACATGCATGTGAATAGGGCAGGTTCCAAGTTGTTTTAAGGTACCCCTTTCCCAATTTCTCGTACATGCCAGCCTGTATATATTTTTGGCAGTATTGAAACCTGAAGGTTGAGATTGGAATATTTATGATTCCGTGGATTATCCATTCACTGACAGGTCGTTCTGACATTGTCAACGGTAATCTTTCTAGTTTTTCAATGCTCAAGATTGTATAATCAGCACCCTTCTGCGCCATACCGATTTGTCTATCAGTAAGGTTAAAGATTTGGAATAGTGACGTTGTGTTGATTAAACGCCAAGGCACATAGCCAGAACGCAGATTTTGTAACGTCCAGCCAAGCTGTACAATAGAACGCAATTGTGACTGACCATGTTGTAATAACAGTAAGTCTTGCGATAATATATCGATTGCTGAAGACACAATGCTGTCCAATGAAAAAATTCTGGAGGACAGAGTCATTAACCCATTGTCCACTACAGAAAGTGATTTTTCCAAATTAATACGGTCAATTTCCCGTATTCTTTCTGCTGTTTCAATTTGAGTAACCTTCCAGGCCTCATTGTATGCTGCATATACAGAGGCTGCTATGAAACGCTTATGACGCTGTTTGCGTGGTCCCAGTATGAAATCACGCAAGTCAGCACCATCAGTAAGTAAAGTTAGGTGTTGCTTAATTTCAGGCAGTGTGGAAGTTTGTAGCCATTGAAGGCATAATTTGCCCACACTGTAGGTTGTTATTATCCCTGGGTGATGTCTTTGGGGATATCTAGGGTCTGGCCTGGTCATTTTGAAACCCTGTGTTTTATTCAGGAATCTATCTTGACAGTTATTTGTATCTGTGGGCCAGATCAACCATTGTTTCCAATCAGGATGTGTTCTGTTTTGGTTAAGTATATGGTTTATGTCTATTTCTTCATCTGTATCAGAGTTATTGCTAAACATTGTTGGCTTTGGAATAGACGGGTTATTTAAATCTTTAATTTTGGCTAAGCCAAGACAGGTGGTTTGTTGAACAGTGTCATTTAAAAAAATCATTTGTTCTGGGATCATGCAGGCTCTAAACAAAGCTTCTATACCCTGTACTTGCCATTCTTTTGTACCCCAAACACTTTTCAAATCAACATTTTTGTCCCAATAATTAAATCCAAAAGTATTCATTTGTTCAAAGAATAAGTCAGAATAAATCAATTTTGTGTTGGTTATCATGGTTTTGGTCCCTGTCTTGTTTGACAATTTAAAATAAAATGTTTCCGCATTACTTGTGTTAAAACCTGAAAAATATGAATATTTGCCATACACGGTTCTTGAGCTCCCTTTTGGAGGTGTAGCACAATGTTCCCATTGATTAAAATTTAAAACATTTCTAGGTTGTGCAGATTTATGCAAGAAATGGTTACCATAATGGTTATAGCAGTACATGCTGTCATAATTTGTAGAACCCTGCAAATAATCATGTTTTGTAAATTTAGCAGACATGACTAAGTCAGACATCATATTGTTAATACTTTCAAAGTCCCAATCATCAGCAAATGAGTTTGGTTTTGCAAAGTCACTCAAGGAGATCTTGATTTGGTGTGGATATTTCAGGATCTCGACCGGACCATAAATTTCATAGTCAGTGTTGTCCCAGGCTACCCCACCAGGTATTGGAATTGCTGTGAAGTTGGCTGAAGAAAGTTCTGAAGAAAGTTCTCGTTTCTCGACGTGTGAAGATGTGTGTGGTTTGAGGACCAAGTTGATGTTCTGACTTGCTGTGTCCATTTTAGCATATTTTCCCTCAATGAAGCGTCCCAAGGTAAATACCATGATGAGCCAAAGTATGAGGATAAATGCACCAAAACCCACCCAAAATTCAATCCATGGAGAAATCAGATATGTTTCTTTTAGTTGTTTCAAAAGTTCCTTCGCTTTGTCTTTAAAGGATTTTGATGATGGCTGTGTCTTTTGTTCGCTGAAACCGTCAGAGGAATCATCGAAGTTGATGAAGTATCCGGATGCAGTTCTGTCAATTGTTCCAATTGGTTCAGGATTTTTGTTTCTTGCATTTTCACTTGGTACTTCTGTGTAGATTGGTGTGTCTCTGCTAAATGTCTTTATTTGGGTTTTCAGAGGTCTTAGTTCTATTGCATTGTTGCATAGTCCTTGTTGTTCTTCTGTAGGCGTTTCGAATGTGATGAGCCTCTTTGATAGGACCTCTGTACTGGTAGCAAACCTTGGTGTTCTGCTACTTATTGGGAGTCCACTTGGCCTACCGTTGGTTATCGGCCACATGTTGTGGTTTTACCAGGTCGATGGATACAACTCGGTTCTCCTTTTTTCCAGCAAGTGGCGGTAGTACAACTGATCTTGTCCCGTTGACAGACAATACAGGAACTGCTTTTCTGTAAGAAGGCCCAAATTCCTTCTTTACCGCGATCTTCTCTCTGACTAGATCCCCGACTTTTGGAATCCAGACAGGTCTTGCTGGGACAGGTGGTGAATCTTCAGTGGTCGTTGGCTGTTCTTTCAACTCTATGTTGCTCAGGTCTTTTCTTGTTTTGTTTAAGTCCTGCAAAATAGCCAAACGGTCTTTGACATCAAAGCTTTTTTCTGTTACCACTGAAGTCTGACTATCAAGGTCAGAGATCAACATCCTAGTTCCGAATAATAATTCGTACGGACTGAATCCCTTCAGAGAATTTCTTGGCAAGTTATTTAGACTACGTTGGACACTTATTAGATGTTTGACCCACCCAGCTCCCGAACCTAATACCTTTGCCGTTATAGATTGCTTTATGTCACGGTTTTTTCTTTCAACAATTCCGTTCCCCTCAGGGTGAAATGGACAAGAGTACCGCAATTGCACGCCCATGCTGACCATGGCCTCCTTATAAGCCCGAGAGCTAAAAGCAGGACCATTGTCCGAATGCAGAATGCCAATTGCGTATGTGCCGATAAAGACCCGCAAATCTTTTATAACAGTTCTGGCGTCAGCCGTTCGCTGGGGCCACATCTATATGAATCTCGTGCATGAGTCCACTGCGACCAAGATATATTTATAGTTACCGTCCCTTTGTAAGGGACCACAGTGGTCTAGATAAACACAGGCTAATGGTTTATCCGAGATTAGAAGGGGCGTCTGTGCTGGACGTCTCACAGTTGATACTTTCATTTTTTGACATATTTCACATGCTAGAACATAGTTCCTTGTTTGTCTTCTCATTTGCGGCCACCAGTATCTCTGTTTTAATAATGATACTGTGGCTGAGACGCCAGCATGGGTAGAAGCAAGCCCTTCGTGTGCCGCTATTATTAGTCCTAATCTGTGTTCCATGTTTGGAATTGCCCTACCCCCCACTCCAGGGATTTGAGCAAAAGGAACATTGTTTTCATCTGTTATGTATGAGTACTTTAATGGAAAGCCTTTAGGGAGTGGTTCTATCGAATCCTTTTCAGAAGCGCTGACAGCTTGTAATATTTCGCTGTCTATTTTTGTTTTTGACCGGGTGATGGCAGCTACGGAAGCCGTTTGCACAGCTGCCTTCGCGGCCTCATCAGCCAATGAATTCCCTGCAACGTGAACGCCATCACGTTGATGACTCAGTGTATGTATCACGTGAGTCTTTGGTAGTTCTTTTTGTAAAAGAGCTACTTGTTCCCATAGCATTTTATGCTTGATTGTGCCTCCTTTCGCATCCTTGAAACCATTTTGAAGCCAGATCTGCAAGTATTCATTATAAGATTGAACGCAATAATACGAATCGCACACTATGAGTGTGGGGAATTCTCGATCGGTATTTTCAAGCGCCATCTTGAATGCTAGTAATTCAGCTCGCTGAGCTGTGCAATCTCCTAGAGATTGGGTCTTAGTTAGGGTTGGTTTAAAATTCCCTTCGTGCCAACGACCTTTAACAATCGCGCACGCAGCACTGTAAGCTTGTTTACCCCCTACTGCGGGTTGTGCTGATCCGTCTGTATATATTATACAGCCGTATTGGTCTAGAGGCAGAATTTCGGTTGGCAGAGGACATTCGAATTCATATTGTAGAAATTCTTGTGTTTTTAAGTAAGGATCAAATTCGTACACCACGTCTGTTGCAGCAAGAGAGTTAGCCCATTGTATCCATCTCGGATGGAGTGCTTTCGCATTTGGAATGCTTGCCTTTGTTACCGCCTCTAAGGCTGGTATTGGTGTCACGATTATTATTCGTTTACCTTGTGCCAGGGCTCGTTCTTTTGCTATAGCTGTCTGTGTTGCTGTAAGAATTTTTTCCGTTGGGCTAAATTTCATTTCAGCCTTAGTGTACAAGTGCGATTTAAATGCAATTGGTACCTTATCTCCCTCATTAGAGGTTAGGTATGTGAATCCGCATCTCCCTGGGATGACTCGGATCACAAGGTTGCGTGTATTATCACGGGTTTCTAATTTTGTTTTAATTAGCATGTCTGTTTGTAAGGATCTCAAAATTTCTGTGTGCGCTTGAGTCCAACTGGATCTTTTAAAGTCTGGTTTAATTAGATCATAAAGGGGTTTGACCCTTTCTGCGTAATTTGCAATATATGTTCTTCCGAAATTTAGGAAGCCTAGAATTGACTGTAGGTTTTTTAGTGTTTTAGGAGCTTGGATTACGGCACATTTCTCTAGGAAATTGTCTGCCAGGCTTTTGCCTTCACTTGATAACTCATATCCTAAGAATAGGACCGTCAGATGGGCAATTCTGGACTTTTTGAAGTTGAATTTGTAACCCTCTGCAGCGAAACCAAGTATTATGGTGTTCACTCTTTTCAAGTGAGTCTCCAAGTCATCATCTGTTAAGTAAATGTCATCGACATAAGATAATGCTTCATCATCATATAGTTGTAGTAATTCTGTTACTCTCGCTGAGAATACCCCCGGGCTGTTCTTGTACCCCTGGGCTAACCGACAGAATTGTTTTTGAGTGCCATTTACTGAGAATGCAGTTAAATATCTGCCCTCTGGTGCTATGTTTTGACAAAAGAATCCGTTGGAGATGTCCAAGGTTGTTTTGTATTTTTTGCGCACTATGTTATTCATTAGTGCAGCACTGTGTGAGTTTTGCACTGCAAAAGTTTTGCAACATGTGTTAAGGTGTCGGTAATCCAAAACTAGACGGTACGAATTGTCTGGTTTGGAGACCGGAAACAAAGGATTGTTCATTTGTGAGGTGCAAGTTTCAATCACCCCCTGGTATTCTAGCTGATCTAGTATTTCATTTACTTGTTTTTTAGCTTCTTGCTTAATTGGGTACTGCCTTTGTGCAGTAGGTTGTGATTTTAACTGGATTTTGTGAGGAGGAGAATCCTCATCCCATCCTACATGATTTTTATATAAAGCAGGTGCTAAGGCCACTGCCCACTTTCTAGCAAGTGTATATTTTTTATGAATCGGTATTTGATTCGAGAAGGCAGGCATAATTACTTCTTCGCCATGAGGGCACTCCCTGACAAACTCTGGTGGCCAGTCTTTTTCAGCTAGAAGGATGTCATAGCCTTTGGATAGGTTATCCCAAAATAGTCCCCTTATTTTCCTAGTCTTATCTCCCTCTATACGTAATGTTATCTCGTATATTTTGTGGGGCTTGCTAACTCTGGTATCTGCAGTTTCCACTTGAAGGTATTCATTCGTGTCCACTGTCTCCAGATGATCCATAAGGACTTTGCGAGCTATGCTCACCTCTGCTGCGCTGTCTAGCATTGTCTGAGCCCATTCTCCGTTTTTCAGTTGTGTCCTCAGTATTCTCGGCATTGTTAACTACCTTGATACTGGCTACCTTCTTTTTTGGAAATTGTGATTTCTTTTTCAGTTGAGCATGTTCCTTGTCTTTGGACTTGGCGTGCTCTTCTGATCGTCCTCTTCTTTCCGATTTCTGCGAGGAATTCTGAAAAGATTGAGAGGGACGTGTATCAATGTCTTGATATCTATCAGGTTTTTTAATATTATCCCTATTTCTAAGGTTATATCTATTCCCAGAGGGTTCACTCTGAGGTGACCTTTGTCTTGGGTTTGGAGATTTCTCTCTTCGCCTAGGAGACCTTCCTCTGGACTGGAATTTCTTTTCTTTTGGATTGGATTGTTTGTTTCCATCCCAGTTCTTTTTTGGTGAATTATTATTATTATTAAAAAACATTTTTTCTGGACTTGTAGTCAGTTGCGGTTTTACTGGTATTCCACCTAGACTATCTCTGCCTAGTTCTTCATAGGATTTTTCTATGATTCTGGCAATTTCAGCTGGTTGGTCTGCTATATCTGTCTCTTTTAACCTCTGGCGGATCGCCACGTTTGCTGCTTCACCCTTTATGTTGGCTAGTAATATAGCCGAGACCTGTTTGAAGTCTTTTAGTAATTTCATACCAAGAGTTAAAGCAGGTTCTGGACCGTATTCATCTTGAATTTGTTTTAGCACATCTGGTATTACCGAAATGGATGGAACACCGTGCGTTTTTGTGTAGATGGAAGCAAAGACTGTACCCCAAGTGTCACAGTCCTCAATGTGTGGTGCGATTCCCATTGGGAGACATATAGTCAGAATTCTGTGTTTTTCTAATGGGGTGGTGTCAGGAAACACCGCCTCTATTTGGGTAATTTTCTGTGCCAACCAGAATGGTATCTGTTCCCGTTTAGCTGGAACTTTACCTAGGCAGGATTGGATGTTCTGTGGTGTAATTTTATTTGTGTTCCCCTGGTGAGGGGTCAGCTGTGGAAGTTTAATCGCTGGCTGAATTGTTGAAGTCCGCATTACATACTGAACTAATTGTCTGTGAATTTTTAGTAGTTGTTTTAGCTGTATTAACAGCTCTGCTGCAGGCATTCTTTCGATGTCTGGATATGGTGTGTATCCGGCTAAGACCGGCCACGTTGCTCCTGGTCTTCCTAAAGGACCGAGCCTTGTAATGTGATTATTATGTTTTAGGGCGCCATCAAATAAGAGCAAATGCTCTTGGAATTTGAGTGGTACTTCCACCTCCTCGAAAGGAGTGTACTCATTAGGAGGTTCCTCTACTTTGTAATAGTGGAAGTACTTTGTTATAGTATTAGCTGCTGGAAAATGTATCCATGTATAGTATACCTCTGTCTGCCGATATTCGTGTGCCTCGATTACGAATATGACTGTGCCACCTCTAGGTGTCAGTCCATTTTCTATAAGTTTTAAGGTTATAGATCTCCTTTTGGCGACCGGAATGAGTATTATATCCGCGTCTGCTGCTTGCATGGTAGCATCAGCATCTGCTATTTCAGTAGCTAATCTAGTAACCTCTCGTTCTTCATCGCTGTCCATTTTGCTGACAGGATGGTATTATGTTTATTTGCAGATCAGGTTTCTTTATGGAAACAGAGATTAGATGCACAATATTTTGGAACTGTTTTATCCTTCAACGTTGACTAGACCAAGAACCATACATAGGAGTTCCCTCCTGCGAGGTTTTGGAGGATATTATAACCTTTCACCCACTCCAGACGTCTTTGGAGTATTTGGGAAAAGGGGTCTGAGTGAGAAAGCACGACTGAGTTACTCTAAATGTCTTACGTTAGTTTTATCGCCCTTTCCAAACGCGTTGGGCGCCATGTAGTGTAGCTCCTATTTTCCCAATAGGCTCTGCACATTGGAATAGTACCTACAGCAGTAAAGGCCTAGGCCAGACGTTAACTAGGTCTACTACTGTCGATACTAGACTTAATTTTTGGGTTTGCCAGCTAAGCTCAGAGTTCGCTAGAAACTTTCTCGAATGTTCAAGGAAGGATTAACTTCCCTGATTAGACAAGAAGGGATTTAGTTTCTGACAACCATAGAACATGACAACTTTGCTCTCCCCTAATCAAGAGTCAATCTCAAGAGTCGTGTGAGCACAAGGCAATTATTTTACTCAGTCAGTACGTGCATTCTTAGTCTCATCAGAATGTAGAGAAAAGGAAGAGACGGGCGTATTCAATAAAAGATGTTATTTATTGATCAGTCTCTTTTCTCGTACAAGAGAAATGGATCGATATTATTGCGATACTTATTGTTAAGTAAAGTGCATACATTAGAAGCAATAGTATAAAATAATACTGTAAAAACATTGATATGGTTTCTGAGCCATATGATGTTTAAAATGATTAAAATATATTTACATACACATATACATTTGACTAAACGTACTCAACTGGTGTTTCTAAATACGCCTACCCCGTGTACCTGACCTAAGTCTAATGCGTGGGCGGGAATAGAAAGTTACAGTTTAAGTTAAGTTTGTTTTTGCCAAGTGAATAACTAAAGAATTCTCTAGGAGGGGTTATTCAGTTCTGTACCTGGAATTTAGGATGAATGAGGAATGGTATCTCTTTCTCTGCTCTCGATATTCCAGGCTGCCTGCGAGGGCTACCCGGAAGCGCCGGTGCTGGGTCTCTCGGCTTGAGATAGCAGCGCGTCTCTCAGCGCGTCAGGAAGGCGGGGCTGCTGCCTGAGGGGTCTGCTTCTGCTCTCTGCTTCGGCAAGTATGGCTGCTCCGTCTTGTCACCACGCGTGTGTTTTGCATAGGGCAAGGTCGGCAATATTTATACCTTAAAGGTGCCGGGATTGACGTAAGGATGGACATAGGTACGTCAATAAAGATGTCATACGACTTGCTCGTTAGCACATTCTTTACTAAAGTTCTCTGTGAAATCAAAACAATGGCCGCACGGATTATCCAGGTTGTCATAGGTTTGATTTGTTATGAGAACGTCGTATGCCTTATCAGGGGCTGGAGGAATGTCGCTTGTCTAATTAGATCTCAAGCGTTATGACCTAATCAGATAACACGTTCCTGTGCCGTAGTGTGACTGCGTCAGATAACGGTATCTGCATCATGGGGGTTTTCTTGCCTCATGGGCTGACTGTTAGTTAACTAGCTAGTAAGTTTAACCAGAATAGGGTCAGGAATAGGGGGATCGATTCAGAACCTATAGAAATACACGACAGCCTCCACTGGGCCTCTCGCTGGCATCTTCCACCTGCTCTCAACAGTCAGAAAATGTCAACAGATTTCTCCCCAGAACTGGTGAAAATCCACCAGAAAAGGTCCTAGTATTACGACACTTTCTCAACATTCCGACTCAAAACTTGCAAGTGTCCTATTTTGGTACTTGGATTGAAACTGGAGATTACACCCACTCCCATATCCTTGTACCAAATGTGGCAAAAATGTAATAAGATCATTAGTCTCATGCTCTGTCATGCATTTGCTCAAGCACAGTTTAACTTCAGCACATTATTCGTACTTGCTGGATGTTCTCTCTAATATATGCAAGCACTAAAAGAGTTACTTCCACAGTTGTGGCTTTATTCTGCTTTGAGTGAGTTACAGGAGTCATCCCTGGGGAAATGATTAAATGAACTACCTAAAAGGCTCCATTGCAACGTACCAACAGTATGCTAATATCACTACTGATCTTCTTACCCAAAATTGACCTAGCGTGTTAACATGTTGGGATTTAAGAAGTGCATCATCGTCACTGTCCATCAGGCTCTTCCCATGAACCACTGCTGCATTGTTCACCAAGATGGTAACATCACCCACCTGCCAAAAAGAATAATACGGATTGGTAAAAAAGCTGCTAATTTGCCAATCTTGCAGCATCCTCCAACATGGGGTTGTTTTATATTCTAGATATAACAACGGTTATCTTTGTTTGAACCTCTGAAGGAAAATGCTACTTACCAGTATGCATCTGTTCTTGGCATGTAGGGCTGCAGAGCCACACACTACTGCATTAGATCACCATCTGGTGGTGGGCCCGGATGATTACACTTTGTTGTTGTCTTGGAAGAGTCTTTGTCTGTTGGATGACTCCTCCCTTAGATCGTAGTGTGCATGGGCATCGACTCCATCTTCAGATTGTTTTCACCATTGAGCAAATGATGGAGTTGTAGGAGTACAGATAAAGATGGCCATGTGTTGTGTATCTAAATAAGATAATACTGGAACAGATACAGGTAGTCGGGGAGGTGGGGGGGCGTGTGTGGTTCTGCAGGCCTACATGCCAAGAACAGATGCATACTGGTAAGTAGCATTTTCTGTTCGAGGCATAGGGGTGCACACCATACACTATTGCATAGATTGCACAGCAATTTATCTCTTAGCGGCGACCACCCGCATCTGTCGCAGTAGTTTGAAATAATGTTTTGAGTACAGCCTGGCCCACACTTGCTTGTTGTTTTGCCTGCACATCTACACAGTAGTGTTTTGTAAATGTGTGCGGAGTAGACCATGTAGCTGCTTTACAGATGTCAGCTAATGGTATATTTCCTAGGAATGCCATAGATGTCCCTAACTTACAGGTAGAATGAGCCCTAGGGGGAATGGATAGAGTGCGTTTTGCTTTTTGGTAACAAATTTGAATGCACTTAACAATCCATCTTGCAATGCCTGATTTTGAAATAGGATTGCCCTTATGTGGAGGAGAAAAGGACACAGACAGTTGTTTAGTTTTACAAAATGGTTTTGTCCTATCAATGTAGTAGAGAAGCGCTCTTTTTACATCTAATGTATGTAGAGCTCTTTCCGCAACTGTTTGCGGTTGGGGAAAAAATACTGGCAACTCAATAGATTGGTTGAGATGGAACGGTGAAATGACCTTTGGCAGAAACTTTGGATTTGTTTTAAGAACCACTTTATTGTGATGAAGTTGTATAAATGTTTCTTGAATTGTTAATGCCTGGATCTCACTCACTCTTCGGAGTGATGTAACAGCTACTAAAGAAGCAACTTTCCATGTAAGGAACTGTAATTCACACTTATGTAATGGTTCAAAAGAAGGACCTATAAGTCTGGTGAGAACAATATTTAAATTCCATACTGGAGAGGGTGGTATCCTGGGAGGAATTATTCTTTTAAGTCCTTCCATAAAGGCTTTGATTGCAGGTACTCTAAACAATGACAAATGTTGTCTGTTTTGAAGATATGCTGCTATAGCAGCAAGATGTAACCTGATTGAGGAATACGCTAAGTTACATTTTTGCAGATGTAACAGGTAGCATATGATGTTTTGTATGGAAACATCTAAAGGGTTGATGTTGTTATTTGTGCAATATACAACAAACCTTTTCTACTTTGCTGCGTAGCATGCTCTAGTGGTAGGGCGTCTTGCTTCTTTTATGACATTCATGCAATCAGGTGGTAAATTTAAATATCCAAATTCTAAGACCTCAGGAGCCAAATCGCTAGATTGAGCTGCATTGGGTCTGGATGCATAATCTCTCCATGGTTCCGTGTTAGTAGATGTGGGGAGAGTTTTAATTTGTGATGTGGTACTACTGAGAGCTCTAGTAGCGTGGTGTACCAGGGTTGTCTTGCCCACGTTGGTGCTATGAGAATCAATGTGAGAGAATGTTGCTGTAGCTTGCGTACCACTAATGGAATTAGTGGGAGAAGTGGAAAAGCGTACGCAAATTTGTTTGACCAGTTCATCCATACTGCATTGCCTTTAGATAATGGGTGTGTGTATCTGGCGGCGAAGCTTGGGCATTTGGAGTTGTGGTGTGTAGCAAACAAATCTATCTCTGGTTAACCCCACTTTTGAAAAAATGGCTGAAGAACTTCATGATGAAGTTCCCATTTGTGTATCTGTAGTCTTTGACGACTTAACAGATCTGCAACTTGATTGTGAACTCCTGGTAGATGTTCTGCTAACAGAAAAATGTTCTGAGGAATGGCCCACCTCCATATGCTCTGCGCCAGCCGGGAGAGCTGTATGGAGTGTGTTCCTCCTTGTTTTTGAATGTAGTACATTGCTGTCATATTGTCCGTCCGGACTAGTACAGCTTTGTTTGATAGGTAATGCTGAAACGATTTTAGAGATAGAAAAATCGCTAATAACTCCAGATGATTTATGTGGAGCAGTTTTTGTTGCATTGTCCATGTACCCTGTACTGTGTGTCTTTGTAAATGCGCTCCCCATCCTGTGAGAGATGCGTCTGTGGTTAGTATTATTTGTGGAACAGGTTCTATAAACGGCCGGCCCTTGGAAAGGTTTTTGGTGTTCCACCATTGCAGAGAGCGATATGTCCGGTCGTCTACCACCACCAGATCTGTTATTTGTTGCTGAGCCTGATTCCACTGACTTGCTAAGCACTCTTGTATGGGGCGCATTGTTTTGGGACTGGTTCTATTGCATTCTTTTGCAGTAGAGATGCCCCTTCCTGTCTTAGTAGTATGAGGTGTTCCTGTGACAAGGGACGCTGTCTGGGTGGTATTGTTGGAGGAGTGGAAGTGAGCTCCAGGCAATAACCTGACTGAATTATTTGCTTACCCACCTGTCTGTAGTGATGGAGTTCCGGACAGGTAGAAACTGTTGTAATCTCCCCCCGACAGGAGTGGAATGGTCTGGGGGGATGGAAGGGACGTCACTGTTTGGGAGTAGAGGCTTGCGATTATTGTTGCCTCTACCTCTGCCCGTATTGTTGTTTCCTCTACACCCTCCTCTATAATATCCCTTACTGGGCGAGGTTTGATTGGGCGCTTTGTAAGAAGAGGAGGTATTGTCAGTTTAAAGTAAAGTAAAGTCCACATTTGTAAAGCGCACAATCACCCGTAAGGGTCTCTAGGCGCTGGGGGCCGTCGGGAAGATTAAGCGAGCTATTGCCCAGAGTCACATGGTGCTGGGCTAACCTGCCGCCGGAGCCGGGGATCGAACCGTGGTCCCCAGATTCCAGCGTCAGTCGCCCTGGCCGCGGCGCCACACCTTGGAAACCCCTAGAGGCGCCCCTATATGATGAGCGACGAAAGTAAGGTCTATGTGCTTGCGTTTATAAAGCTCCTATGGATTTTGCCGTATCTGCATCTTTTTTCATTTTTTCTAGTGCATTATCGACTGCTGGACCGAAAAGGTGTTGCTGGTCAAATGGTTGGTTTAAGATACTGGCTTGTACTTCTGGTTTGAACCCAGAGATAGGTAGCCATGCATGTCTACGCAACAGTACCGCTGTATTTATTGATCTAGAGGCTGTGTCTGCAGTGTCTAGTGCACATCATATGGAGGTTTTTGTAATAACCTTACCTTCCTGTAATAGGTCAGAAGCCCTAGTATTATATTGTTCTGACAAGTGTTGCATGAGTGACTCTAACTCTTCATAATGGGTTCTGTCATATCTTGCTCACAAAGCCTGCGTGTTAGCAATTCTCCAGACATTGGCTGCTTGTGAAATGGTGCGCTTTCCTGAAGCATCCAAAAGCTTAGACTTTTTGTCAGGTGGTGGAGCATCCCCTGTTGTCTGCGAGTTAGCTCTTTTCCTCACATTTGACACTACTAATGAGTCCAATGGCAACTGTCCTTTAATATATGCTGGATCAGTTGAAGCCGCTTTGTACTTTTTTTCTAGTCTGGGATTAATTACCCTGGCTCTGACGGGGTCTTTAAATATTTCAGGTGCATGTCTTACCACTCCACTAAGTATTGGTAGTATGGTTGAGGTCTTATGTGACGACAGTAGTGTGTCCATGAGGAAGTCTTCTTCCACTGAATCTGTGTGCAGGTCTACTCCATGGAAAGTGGCTGTCTATGAATGATCTGCTTAAACCCAGTAGTATCATCTGCGGGAGACTGTCTAGATGGGTATACATCATCTTGTGGCAGATCTGGTGCATTATAATCATCCCATGGGTCACCTGATGGCCCAGGAATATCGTCTGGGTCGACTGGAGGCTTTTTTATATTCTTCGCTGCCGAGCCAGAAGGCGGGGGGGGGAGGGGTCGGAAGGTTTTGGTCGGTGTGCACCTGGACCCGAAGGTGGAGGTGGAACCGAAGCCTGTCCCGGTATGGTGGGGTGAACAGGGTCGACGCTTGTACTCACGACCTGTTGACCAGCTGGAAGATCGTCATCTTCGGATTGATCCTCTGCTCCGGAAGCTGAATCCTCTGCTTCGGAAGCGATGTCTTCGTGCTGCTGTTCTTCGGCGTCTGTCTACCTCTATCGGAGCCTCGTCTATGATGAGGTCTGGTGTCAATGAAGATGACTGCGCCATTACTCTTCAAGCTCGCTGGTCTCAGATGGTTTTTTTGGACCGGAATGAAGCGCAGGCCTCACAGTCTCGACTCTCGATCTTTGGAGATAAGCACAGATTGCAAACCTCATGAAGATCGGTGGGAGGGAATTTGCGTCCACACCGAGAGCACTTCTTGAAGGGTGTTCTTTCCATGAGCCAAAGGCCCAATGGCGCAGTTGGGCCCGACGGTCCCGACGAACGCTGGAATCGAGAACTGGAGCCTTTCTTCGACCCGGGTAACCGGAATCACTGTCGAAGACGATGCAGATGGTATTATGATTGTTTATGAATTCGAAAAGAGATCGGTAACGGGACCGAACGATGAACACATCCGAGCCCGATGGTGGAAAAAAACAATCTGACGATGGAGTCGATGCCCATGCGCACTACGATCTAAGGGAGGAGTCATCCAACAGACAAAGACTCTTCCAAGACAACAACAAAGTGTAATCATCCGGGCCCACCACCAGATGGTGATCTAATGAAATAGTGTGTTGTCTGCAGCTCATATGCCTCGAACATGTATTTTTGTTTTTAAACAGCACTTGCTGTGTCAAATGTACCTATTTTTTTCACCTAAGGATTCTCCATGGTAAGATTTGCTTTTAAACAGCATCATTGCTTTTTCTTTTGCCAAGTCAGAAAGTCTACATGATTTAAAAAAAGACAACATACATGAGAAATTCCTCAGTACAAAAGTATGATATTTATAACAGGAAATAAATGGAAAAGAGATGGGGCCTTATCACTGGCTAGTTTACAATATCAGAGTCAATTATCAACTATGTATTCGTTTCTGTACTATTATACATCCAGCACTACGTACCCTCTAAATTAACACAACACTGTGAATCAAACAATTTACAATGTAACCTTTAAATATACAAACAAAAAGCAAACCTGGAAATAGCAGTAAGTTGAGTTTGTCTTCGTTACATGGACAGCACAAATTTTTGAGGCCTTTCTTGGAGGGGACATGTAGTTTAATTTTAGTAAGATTTGGGGTTTATCTTGTTCCTAGCCCAGCATATTTAGCGGCATTGATCTACATGTCTTGCAATGCTTTTCCTAGCCTGGGCCACGCTTATTTTAAACTTCGATAACTAAGATTTATCCCAAGAAGCACTTTTATTAGATTGATTTTAAAATCTGACAGACTTTGTTCAATAGACAGACACAGTATTGAGATTTTTTGAGGCATGCTTCAGACTTTAAATGAGTTTAATCACTCAGATTTTCTGGACTTGAAAGTTAAACTATAAGCTGATAGAGGTATAAAAGGAAGGGATATTATTTGATATTTTCCATATTTACCATCAGGAGTTTTAAACTGAAATGTAAGTGCAAAAGCGGTGTTTGCACAAGTTATTAAAATACGAGCTACCACCTCTACCCCTTACAGACCCCTTATAGAATGGCTCCCTTATATAAGTCCAGTCCCTAAACTGTCCAGACTCTATTATACTGTCATTTGTGGTCGCATATGTCCTGAGTTAATCTACTTTGTGCAGTTTAAAATGATGCCCTGTGTCATGTTTGCATTGTTTTGCCGGGGTTCCAGTTTCTCACAAACGCAGGTACCTTGGACTTATCCGATGTTCAACATGTTTACAGCGGGCAATGGCCCATTATGTACCTTGAAAACCTAATAAAATATGTTTTAAAAAAAGAAACACTAAAATCAATAAGATGAGTACATAGAGACAAATGCAGATCAATTAAAAAAGCACAGAACTCCCAAAACACTTGCCCATCACATTTGATACTTGGTGTCAGAAGTGACCTTGACAGATAACCATAAAATAATTAAGTCCTTCCTTAATGAAAAAGGTACTGGGAAAGATGGGACAGCAATCAGAGCTCAGGGGTAATATCACAATTATAAAGAATAAAGGTAAAGACAAGCTATGCAGTGAATTATATCAGCGTATTTCACTGAGAAATGTCCATGATACGATGTATCCTTTGGTCAGTGTCAATAGGCTCACCGGGCACATAGCTTAATTGGTAAATGCTCATCAACATTACATGTGCAGGGAAAAACAGTATGATTGTTATGTGGAATGTCTAGTAGGTTGCATAGCTGGGAATTCAGTTGATATACATCCCAATAAAAAAGTTTATGTATTTGTATAGTTTTACATGCCAGTAGTGTTGCTTCTAAGCGCCGTGAGAAAATAGAGAAGATGACTTTCCAAGTAAGAGTGCGAAGCAGGGGCAAAACTAAGGCTCCTGCAGCCACTGGGGACCCCAACCCTTTAAGAGAGTCTCCAACACTTCAGGATGCCCCCATTCAGCGGCTCAAGGCCAGTAAATATGTGTGAGATATACGAGACCCCATCATATTCTGCAAGGGATCATCCTTTTGCATTATGGAAGTAATCATAATGCATCTTTTCTATAATGCTGTAGCAGGATACAAGGTGATAATGGCACAGTTAAAAGGCTATCGGTTGGATTAACAGCCATCACCGCTTGCTGAAAAAGTCACTTTTGAGGTTGCTCTTGAAATAGATGAATTGTGAAAAAAGGTTAGATTTGAAGGCAAACCATTCCATGCTTGCACTTCAATGTAGCCTACTGAGAAGTTTTTGGGAATCGACAGAAGAACTTAGGGGCATATTTACAAGGGAAGTGGCGGAGTGAGGCGTTAGCCTTCCTGGCTTAACGCCTCACTCCGCCACTTCAGAAACGCAGGGCTGCACCATATGTACAAGAATATGGTGCAGCCCTGGTTTTCCCCCTGCGTTGACGCTACACTTAGCAGCCTAGCCTCAACACAGGCACCGTTGCACCATAGTGCAAGGGTGTCTGCGTGAATCTAAAGATTGTTTATGTGAAGGAAGGTCCCCCTTCCTGCACATAAACAATCTTTAAATACCCTTTTGTAACTTCTATGTGTGTGCTGCTTAATGCAGCACACACAGAAGTTGCAAAACAGCATTTTTTTAAAAAATGATTGTTTATATGCAGGAAGGGGGACCTTCCTGTAAATAAATAGTCACTGGCCTTTTGCTGTTTTCATGTTTGCTGCACAATGCAGCACACACGAAAACAGCAAAAACGAGGAGAAATTGAACATTTCTCCTTGTTGCACCAGGGTAAGACCAGGTTTTCCCTGGCCTTAATTCTGGTGCTGCCTCCTATTTACGCCTCCCTTGTAAATAGGGGGCAGCGTCAGAATCAATGGATGTTGCTGTGCAACGCCCACAGCAACACCGATTTTCTTCCCCTTTCATGCTAAGCATTGTGTGAACGCGGCCTTATTTACAAGGCAGTGTTTACGTTAAGTGGCTTAACGCTGCATTGTAAATAATGCGAAGCCTCCATCACCACAGGAACGGCCTAAAAATCGAATGACGTCCCCGTGGCGATAGGGGATTGTAAATATGCCCCTGAGTATCCTACTCTGAGAGGTTTTGTTGATTTATGATGAGAAATTGTATATAATGCATGGATTCCACTCCTGCATTACAGGACTACCAGTAGAAGAGGATTTGTAATTTGTCATTTGTAAAGGGTATTTATAAAGCGCTAACTGCCGCTCCGGAAGGAGCATCCTGGCGCTGCCGGGCATCTGAGACAACAAACCGTGAGAGTTAGATAGCGTTCATTACATATGCATCAGAAAGATTGAAAATTCAAGTTTTTAATTGTTTCCTAAAAGAACTCTCTGAGTTGAGAAGCCTGATTTCTATAGGCATGGCAGTCCAAGCTTTGGTGGCCAAGACCGTGAGGGATTTCCCCCCTTGGTTTTGTAGCGAAACCTGGGAATGGTAATCAAGTTGCCACCTGCTGATCTCAAGACTCTGGATGGCTTGTAACAAGTAAATCTTCTTGAGAGATACCTAGGGCCGAAGTTGTTGAGAGCTTGAAATGTAGTTAGAAGGATTTTAAACAAGATCCTTTTATGCAAGGGTAACCAGTGCAGAATTTTTAGGGTCGTGGATGCAGAGGACGTTCTGGGTAATTTAAGGACAAGTCTTGTGGCTGCATGTTGAACACTCTGTAACTTTTTCAGAGTGGCCTTTTTAACCCCTGCCATAAGACCGTTACAGTAGTCCAAACGGGAAAGTATGAGGGCCACTGCAACCGCCTTTCTAGAATCGATAGGAAGGAAATCAAAACATTTCTTTAGAGATTTAATAATATTAAAGCAACTACCAGCCACATTCCTAACATGACGGTCGAACGACAGGGAGGAGTCAAAAAAGACCCCTAAGTTTCTGGCTGCTTCTACCGAATTGGGCGGTGCAGTGGAACCTTCTGGCCACCATTTATTTGGGTTAAAGTTGACATGTTTCCCCATAGGCAATATCTCCGTCTTATTTGCGTTACATTTAAGATGGTTATCGTCCATCCACCCAAAGACGTCCGTCAGACAATTCTGAAAATTCTGTTCTGCACTGATGGAGTTTTTATCTAGTGATACAATCATTTGTGTATCATCGGCGTACGAAGTCACAAATATCCCATACGATTCGATTAGGGTGATGAGAGGCACCATATAGATATTAAATAATAGTGGACTCAAAATGGAGCCTTGTGGAACTCCAGATGTTGCCTTTTTTTCCTTCGAGAGGAAGGGACCTAATGAGATGGTTTGTGTTCTCTGGGATAAGAAAGAGTTTAACCAATCAAGGGCGGCCTCAGTAATGCCATTTGTTCTCAGCCTATCAATCAGAATTTTATGTGAGATGGTATCGAACGCCGCCGATAGGTCTAATAAAATCAAGACAGGGCTTTTCCCTTCATCCTGTAAAAATTTGATGGAGTCGGAGAGTTCAATTAGGGCCGTTTCAGTGGAATGCCTAGGACGGAAACCCGACTGCTGAGGATGTAGAATATTATGCGTTTCCACAAAATTCTTCAGTTCTTGATGGACCAAGTATTCTGTTATCTTCCCAAGAACTGGAAGAAGTGATAGGGGACGCAAATTGGAAAGATCAGTAGTACTTTTATTCTGTTTCTTCATAAGCGGTTTAACTATTGCTTTTTTCCAATCCAGCGGGACGGTGCCTGAACTGAGTGAGGAGTTGACTATACCATTTATGATGGGGTTGACAACATCGATTATTTGATGGAGTATCAGCGGGGGACAGGAGTCAGAAGGCGCTCCTGATTTACAAACCATGATCTGTGTCTTAAATATTATTTAACTTGTTATAGACTCTGGCAATAGAATACTGTAGTCTAAATATTGTCTGACAAAAATATTGTGCACTACATATCATTCATCATTGTAGTTAATACAAATCCTACACTCAATGTAGCAATATTTTTTTCTAAACAATACAAGTCCACAATGTCTATGTCAGAAATATTTTTGTTATTGATATTCTGACATCCAATCATTTTCATGGGTAATTGAAATAAGTATTTTAGTCGATATTTGAGAAGTCCTTGATTATTAAATTAAACAACGACCATAGCAGCCTGCATTTTTTTTATCTTATTTTATGGGTAGTCGTATTAGCATGTATGGAAAGTTATTTGGAGCCCACTTTTGAAAAAGAATATGTGCTGTTTTCAAGCAATGGAATGGTTTCCCCTATGTTTCTGATTGATGGATCAAATTGTGTCTTTCGTCTATGACTTTTATTGGCTGTATTTCAAAACAATGCCTTGTATCAAGACAATGTAGATATGTTTGCACCTTTCCTAAGGTTTTAATACATACCTCAGAGTAGTGTTAATTTTTGCAACATGGAGGGAAAACTTTATATTTTATAACTGGCTGGAGTTTAGATCAAGATAACTGTTTGACAGAAATCATTCTTCTGGTTTCACGTGTTCATATTAGGATTGATTTTTCCATATTCACATATGGATTGATTAAATAGGTGGATTCAAAGCACCCTCCAGGGTTGGGAAACAATTTGTGGTAAATCAACTATTACCAAAGATTTTAGATATTCATTTATTGACTTATTGGAGTTACAGTAATTCAAATGTTAGGCAAATTCTTTGTCTTTCTATTCTTGCTCTCTTTAGAGCAGCCAATTTAGTTAAGATCTGGTTAGAACCTTCACTATTACCCTCAGTAGTCATACTTTTACTATAAATAGATTGAGTGTGCTGCATATACTAACCTTCTCCCGAACAGCCTTCGCCTGTCTGTAAACCTCCTCTCGGTTGCCCACATCGCAAATGAAGTAGTGACATTCTGTGCCCATCATCTTCACTTCCTCACAGGTTTCTTTCAGGCACTTCTCTGTCCGGCCCCATAAAATAATCTGGCGTAATAGAAACAATGGTGTGACACAGTCAGCGCAAGTGTACATGGGTAAGGTTTCTTGTTGCATGAAGGAACAACATTGTAAACAAGCTGAGCTCCAAGTTGCAAATGATGCAGTGGCGTGCTTGCACAAATTAGCACATTTCTCATTGTGAACCTGCACAATATTGTTTTTAATTTTATCACATAAGCTTCCAAGAATATTTTTTTTAATAAAATATAGAATATAAAAACTTTCGAGTAAACATTACAATATATACATCAATAACAGTGATTCTGAATATCACAAAATAAACACCCACAGATCACCATAGGCCTCTCAATCTTTTTGCGTTAGGTCTAGAATTAGCCAATACCTTTGATTTTAGTAAAATTACATACATCATATAACATGCTAACTTACAGGAACTTTCGGTCAGCCCTCTTCATTGATTGGTTAATTGCTGTGTCATTCACATGTGTCTTCCGGCCACTACAGCATTTTTGCTTTTAGCTAATGTTTATTATTTTAGTGAGGACCTGGGAGCTCCTTCCATAATATAGCTCCAAAACAACATTAACAAAATTGTCAAACGTTGATAAAGCCAAAAGGCAGCAGTCAATGCCAGACATATCTATCAGCTTTGCCAATACTTGTTTTGCTCTTGTTGGTGTCAGTGCGGTTTCAGTGAGTTCCAATGGCAATTAGGCAGCAGGACTGCAGTCATGGTTTTAGGTCTCGCCTGCGCAGCTCTGCGAGACATTTAGTAAGTGGGTTTTCAAAGTGCTACCAAAGGCTTTGGCTGGCCTCAAGCTTGCGGTTACGAGCGCCATCCGCCATCTGCCTTTCTTTCATGGCTCATTAAGCCTTACAGCACGTGAATCCTCCACCCCTAGCTCTCTGCTCTCACTACCCCCTCCCACGTGCTCATTGGAGAAGTGGGCGGAGTAGAGCAGGGGCCACTCTACGCGCTTGTTCAGATCGGGGTTTGTTTCCTTTGCTCTCCAAGATCATATTTGCCTAATCTGCTGTGACCTCCTCCGCCGCGTGCCTGCAGAGGTACTTAATCTTCCTGTGCCGAACCACTCCTCCCTCCCAACCCTGCTTTTCCCATTTTCTAAGTAAGCGCTGTCGCTTCAGATAGTCACTACCCCTACCCTCTGCCTCAATTACATGCAGACACCTATCCCTGGAGTGACTTCGGGCACTCTGGTCACAGGAACCTCAACTACCAAAGAGCACTTGTGGTTTAGCGCTTGTCTTAACATTGTCATCATCATAACCACTTTATTCGATTTTTCAAAAAATCATAAAAGTATGCTATACACAATAAAAACATTTCAACAATTCATAAAATGCATACAGTACATTCAAGTATAATATAATAACAATAAAAACATATAAAAAATTTCCTCATTTAAAAACCATAATTCATAGTCAATATAATACAGCTATCCTGAAAACCCCCATGACTACAATGCAAGTCTCTTCTTCCTACTTCGAAAGGATGCAACAAGAAAACTTGGCACACTATACATTGTTACATGTGATTCCAATAGTAGCAAAAAAAGTAAAGCAGGTTTAGCCTGTATAAATGCTTTCTCTTTCAACAGGGGAACAATAAACTTCCTTCTGGCATCGTGATAGAAAGTGCAAAACAGCATGAAGTGCATAGTGTCTTGTGATGAAAAATCATCACATTTACATACGGCCGCATCTTCAGGCCTGGTCCACCCAGTTTGTTCGCTTAGGACCGTATGGATCTGATTAAACTGGAGCTTTGTTAAGAGCCATCTATGGAATGGATTAGTGACGACTGCTAAGTATGGTTGAACGGATAGGCAGGAAATTAACATATAGTGGGCCCTGACAGTGGGTTTACTTAGTTGTTTCTCCTCCCGCTCAAGTTCCTTGTATTTAGGGAAGTTAATTTTAACCCAAGTCAGGTCTGCCTTTTTCAGTCCAGAAGGATTGAAAAAGATCTCTGGACGCCCCAGTTCTATTACTGTCCGCTTGATGTATGCTAACCATTGAATGTCCTTAGCCTTATCTAGGTTTAAGCAGTCCTTAAGTATTTTATGGTTCAAGGTAAGATTAGTGTTAATCCAAACTCTGATCCAGAGTAGGATGGGTGCCATTGCTATAGTGTCGCTGATATATCCCATCCCCAGCTCCTGGTGGACCGAAAAGGAAGCGGTCGATTGGGGGAGACCCAAGAGGGAACGAAGAAATTTATTTTCCTCCCTTTGGATAATATCTCCTTTTACATATCCCCAAAGGCCCGCACCATACCTAGCTATTGAAAGTGTCTTTGCCTTGTAAATAGCTATCGAGACTTCACATGGTTTCCCCCCTAGTCTTCTCACGAAGCTTAGGATTGCATTAGCGGAGCTTCTAACCGCTTTTCTCTTTGATGTAAGTTGCGGGGACCAGTGTCCCTTGTTGTCAAATACCACCCCAAGGTATGTGAAAACCTTTACACTTGAAATGACTTCCTTGTTGCAATAGAAAGTTTTGGTGGCATTTTTGCTGGCCCCAATAGCCTTTATATGGGATTTGGAGTTATTCACTACTAGATCAAGCGGATTCATGAAGGCCCCAAAGGAGTCAAGCAATCTTTGCAACCCGAGAGGTGTACGTGCTACCAGATCAGCGTCATCCGCGTATAAGAGTACAGGTGTATGAGTACCTCCCATACGCGGAATGTCGAGGGACGCAGTTAGCAACCTCTCCTCCAGGGAATTTATGTACAACGTAAAGAGCATGGGGGCCAAGAAGCAACCCTGGCGTACACCTCTCCCAGATTTAAACCACGCCGCACATTTGCCCTCCTGTGTCATCCTAATGGTAGCCTTCTTAACATTGTCAGTGTGGGTTCAACCTCTACACACATCTATTTGTGTGCTGGGGATTCCTAGCGCCATTTTCACTACGACAGCGCTTGGTACACTTTGTTTACATTTGGCTATCCGCATCTCATTTCATTGACTGTTGAAGTTTTATTGACACACAGTCATGTTGGTGGCAGACACTTTTTTGTTGCCCCATACATCGTCTTATCACGTGTCTCACTGCCGTTTCTGTTCACATTAGCCCATTCGTGACCCCTTTTTTGCCGCACAGGGGCCTTACGCTAGCTGAGACTCTATTATATGGATCCCACGCAGGATGAAAAGTAGAGAGCAGATACATCCCGGTCTCCATGAGCCACTGCACACCCCGGTCCATCTTTCTTCCATCTCTATACTTCGCTTCCCGTGTTGCATGTTAGTACAAATAGGATGCTCCGCAGTCATTTGGCTGGTCCTGACCTTGGATCCAGGTCCTAGACGTTGATGAACTTCGCTTAAGGTATTTATCCCGATACGCCCTGCACGGGTCCTATCAGAGGCCCATTGCCCTTTGTCGTCCACATGTACGATCCTGCATTTACATCTGCCATTGCATTGCTTTATGGCCGAACACCTTTTTAACAGTTCTTCTCTGTTTCTGGTTCCTATTTCCTGGTTACAATATATTTTTACATTTTATTGGTCTTACCTGCTGGCACGTTATTTATATGCCGAGCACATACGCCCTTGGTTGGTTTTTATCCACACTAAGCGCCGCGCATCCACTGTTTGTAACCTATGCATCAAGGAGGAGTATTGCCTGCCTGCATGGTTAAGCTTTGCTTTACGTTTCTTTGCTTTCTGTGTATTCACTTTTTCATACCGGGTGAGCGCCCCGCGTATATGGTTTGTAACCCATATGTCAAGGAGGTCCATTGCCTGCCTGCACGGTTAAAGCTGTCGTCTCCACTCCCTTTGCCCTTCTGTTTCTTTACTTTCTACACTTTGTTGGTGCCCCGCTTCTACTGTCGGTCACCTACTTGTCAAGGAGGACAAATGTCTGCCTGCACGTTTTTACTTTCTTTTTCTCTCTTTGTCTCTGCCCGGGGTTCATTCACCTTTACCTTTTGCACCCTGGTTGCGTCACACTCGCCTCGGATAACCTGTACCCTTGACCAAGTCCTCCCTAAGATACCCCTCGACCTAATAAAAAGATCTAAAGTTGCCCCCTGGTACTCCCCTGCTCTTAGGCTCATGAAGCAATCCTGTCGTAAATTGGAGAGAGCTTGGAGAAGTGATCACTCACTCTCAAAAAAAGCCGATTATAGAGCCGCTATAAAGCTCTATAAACTTGAAATGAAATCTTCTACCTCTCAAAAATTAATCTAGCCGCTAACTCTCCCAAAGAAATCTTCAAAATAGCCAAATCTCTAATCACTCCCGCCCCTGAGCGCCTGTCTCCCGCGGTCGCCCAATCCCGCTGTGATGATTTGGCTTCTTACTTTTTTCAGAAGATTCAAACTATCTATTCTGCATTTTCTGGGGTTAATGAGGCTGGGGGATCTTCCGCCCCCGCGGAGACTGTTTCCACTGCTCTTTGCACGCTGGACAAATTCCCTTTGTTAGATTCCATTACACTCGATCAAATCATCCCTAAAGTCACCTCGGGATCTCCTAACGACCCAGCACCTCCGCGGATTCTCACCAAGGCCTGGGACGCCATACGCCCGACCATTCTGAATGCCCTTAATGCCTCCATTACCACCAATTCCGTCCCTGCTGCCTGGAAGTGTGCGATGGTCAGGGCTCTAATAAAAAAGCCCTCCTTGGACCAGAACAACTTGGCCAACTTCCGCCCAATCTCCTTACTCCCCTGGATGAGTAAATTGCTTGAGAGGGACATTAACACCATCCTAGTAGACTACCTGGAATCAGCGGGTCTGCTCTGTGCCTCTCAGACAGGGTTCCGCCCCCAGCACGGGACCGAAACTGCTCTCATTGCGGTGACGGAGGAAACCCGAGCCGTGCTGGACCGGGGAGGAAAGGCAGCCATTATTTTACTCGATCTCAGCGCCGCGTTCGACACTGTCAACCACACCATTTTATTACATCGCTTAATGGGTTTGGGTGTGTCAGGCGCGGCACTGGAATGGCTGTCCTCCTTCCTGGATGAGCGCTTCTTCCAGGTGTTTGAGGATGAGGTAACTTCCTTCAAACATCCACTTAGCTGCGGGGTGCCTCAGGGCTCCTCCCTGAGCCCCACGCTCTTTAACGTTTACATGCAACCTCTAGCGGGGATAGTCCAACCCTTTGGTGTGCGTATTGTCACCTACGCGGACGATACCAAACTAGTGGTCTCTCTTGACCACACGGAAGGGTCGTCCAACACCTTAGGTCCCTGTCTGGAGGCTGTTGCTAGGTGGATTCAACTCTCCTGCCTCAAACTCAACGGAGAGAAGACGGAGGTTATGCTACTGGGCAACTCTCCATTGACTTCTTTGGCCTCTATTTGGCCCCCCTGCCTCGGCGCCCCTCCCCCACCCAAACCCCAGATAAAGAGCCTGGGCATTTGGCTCGATAAGTCGCTTGACTTCTCGGTTCAAGCGACTAAGACAGTGGCTACATGCGTGGGGCTTATGAAGATGCTTCGTAAAGTGCTCCCTCTGCTCCCTCTCCAGGCGAGGAGAATCATGGTCCAGGCCCTGATCCTCTCTCGCCTGGATTATGGAAACGCGTTGTACCTAGGAGCCCCGGTAGCGGTGACCCACAGGCTCCAGGTCACACAAAACTGTGCCGCTCGCCTCCTGTACAACATCCCTCGTTGGCAGTCAGCCAAGCACGCCCTAAAAGATCTTCACTGGCTTCCAGTTGCCGCCAGAGCTCAGTTCAAGGCCATGTGCATTGTGCACAAATCCTTTCACCGAACGGGCCCTGCTATTTTGCACCCCTTAGTCTTGCCCTATGTTCCCCCCAGAGCCCTCCGCTCCGGATCACTGCATCTGGCGACTATAACAACAATCAACAAAGCCAGATGGGGTGGCCGCTCTTTTTCCCAAACGGCTGCCAGGCTCTCGAATTCCCTTCCCCTCGCCCTTAGAGGGAACCCAAACAGGATGGCTTTCAGGAAAGCGCTGAAAACACACTTGTTCACTAAAACCCGTTAACCTCCCAGGCAGCCCACTTTAGCAATCAATATAAGCGCTGCGAGGCCTCCGGGTAGTTTTGGCGCTATATAAATATAATTTTTCATTTCATTTCATTTCACTCGCGCATTCACTTTTTTCACGAATCCATGAAGGCCCCACTCACTCGGCCAGTATGTCTTCTGTCCTACCAAAGTCCTGGGCACCCAACGTTTCACTACATAGTTTCCATACTCCAATTTCTGATCATTGCTTTACTCGCATGCCCTCTGCATACTCCCCGCTGACCACACATCGTGTTTAGCATTCGCCTTTATATGTCAGGCTGCCATACTGCATGTTTTTCCTGTCACACATGTATTGTCAACCCATCTTTTAGCACAGGTTCGTTTACCAGGCCCTTATCAGGAAGGCCGATACAGGAAGCATCGCCACGACCTATCTAATATCCACTCTTACCCACAATTACATGAAATACGTTGCATCTGGCATTGCGCCACTTATTGGAGAACCTGGTAATTACTGACTTTATCTGTTGTTTGTCATTCAAGTAGAAGTACTCCTTTTTATTAGGTCTGCATAGGAGACCTTTAGCCGTTAGATTTGTTTTTTGTTTATGGTGTGCCTTAAGACCCAGAATAGACGTATTAATTGAAAACAATAACAATATCAACGTGCTTAAGCTCAGCCTATCCCATACAGTGCAGCCTGGGAATAAAATTGATTATCTTTTTTTGCATTTTTGAGTATTTTTAATTCATATCAGATTACAAACACTTTGCTCCTGCGCTCTTTTAAAAATAGGCTGGGGCTGGAACAGGCTGTCGTGAATATGTGGCAATGTTTTTTTAAAAAACATGTGTCTGTGCCAAACACAAACAAACACCTGCACAAATTAAGCACTGGTAATCGGCCACAGACAACTCTACAGCATCTCAGAATGCAAACATATTACCACCCTCAATCTCTCTTCACACGTGTTTCTGCCCACAACATATCTCTCAACGACTTAAGGTTTCGCTCCTCTTATATTAAATGCTTATTCATTCCCTTGTGCCTTGAAGGATAATTTGGAGGGTGAAGGCATGACATTATCAAAGTGTTGTACATGTTAAGCTACATATTTTAACGATGTAAATATGTATATAATGTGTGTATCCATGCATACATGTAGATTTATATAGTGCAAACTTAACCACAAAACAACAGACCGCTGTAATCATACAGAGGAGACTTATTCATGTGAATACACTTATTTTTGTATGTTTAAAGCAATGAGTGAACTTACAAACACTAGCATACTGTATGAATATTTAAAAAAAATACTCATATAGGCTAACTTTATAAGTGCATGTACATTGGCATGCTGAAACACAAATGAAGGCATGCTTAAGCTGCTTAGGAGGTCGTCTATCTTACCGCCCCAGGTACATCTCGTAGAGTGTTATATTAAAGGCGTGCTCCTTACACCGTTATGTGCAGTGGGAAGATGCGTTCCTGTCTCGCTGCTCACCAAACGCTGCCCCCTAGAGGCCAGTTATCAGCGGTTTCACTTCCACTTTGCCACCAATGAAGACATTTTATCAACGGACACCGAGTCCTGTCAAAATCACTGAATAATGTCAAACTATGGCTGAAAGGAACAAGCATTGGCATAGCCAATAGGTCTTGCCTTTGGGACCTTATAAGTGTTTAGCCATGCAACAGTTGATGTTGTTGCACGAAGGATATTGTGCTGCATAACTAAATACTTATAAGGTCTCAAAAGCGAGACCTATAGGCTATGGAAATGCTTGTTGGTACTTGACACAACACGAACATTGTGCTCTCTGGAGGAGGCTCTAACTGAAAAAAAAATGTGACAACTGGGCTCCGACTTGAGACTGGCTCTAGAAATCAGAATGCGATGTAGGAGCACGTAGCTGGACCAATACACAATAACACATTGTACTGTGTAATATTTTTCCATTCCACATAGCTACATAACGTTTACAGGTGAAGGCACGAGGAGAGGACTGGTTCATCAAGATAAAATGCAGATGTGCCAATTGCCAGGGCCTGGATTAGAACCCAAGTCGTCCAGGTGCAACTGCAGTAACTTAGAACCTCTGCCACTTATATTCCCAGTTGCCACCTGCAAGAAAGCACATGCACACAAGTGTGCGTGCACTCACACATTTATTAATAAACGTGCACACTCCAGCTATACTGTAAAAAAAAGTAAGTTAACAAGTCGGATTCTATCCTTTTCTCAGCTCCTGACATTGATTCAAGGAATTCACACGTTCCCCCTTAAACTAGGTTTGACTTTGTAATTTTTGGGGCAGGAGGTGGGCCCATAGCACTTTTGATATATTGCAAAGCGCAAAATAAAAAACATTTTTGATTTTTATTTAAAAAAGAATATGCTTTAATGAACCAAATATCTTGAAGTTTCAAAAAGTGTGTGGATAAAATTCTGTCTCTCTTACGTTAAACAGAGATTACATTTACAAACGGAGATTACCTTTGCAAACCTGTCATGTCAGGATGACCTTACAAGCGCTGAATACATTTTGCAAGTTTGAGGGTGCCGAGCCTTTCCTGAACAAACAGCTTCTCTAAGGAGCCTGATATGAAGACGAGCCACAGTTCAACAAACACCTTCTCGTGTAACCTTAAAGCGTCTGCCTCTGTAAGGCCTGCCAGTTATTTTACTCGTATTCAGGTGAATACCAACACAATATCGTGACTAAAACTATCTCTGCCTAGGACTATGCACAGGCTGCATCCTAAAAAGCTTGTGCCTCAATGTAAAGGAAACAGCAAAATCCAAAATACCAGCATAATCAGCAAAATATAGGATGGGACGCACAGCAGCCTTCATGTGTGCAGGACCCTTGAATGAAGCGCTTTCCCCGTGACCGGTGGAGTACATGTGATTGGTATACCCAATCCTAAAGGTGCTTGGTTTGGTTTTTGTAAGATATCACCCTTCCCCCTCGTTGTGCATGCAGGGCCTAGACCTTTTTTGCCAGACACACCCCAGACAGAAAGAAGAAGGTAACACACACACCCGGTGACTCTTCCAAGTCACCTATATGTATTTGCCTGTGTGTGCTCCGAAGCATTGGCCCACGTGGTGCATTTATTTTTCTAGGTGCCCTTTCAGCCGTCAGTGGCTCTGCCAAGTGCCACAACACATGCTAGCCAGGTTTTGCAACATTGCCCACACCAAGGATGGAAACATGCCAACTTGAACTCAGGCCATCCTAGACAAGTGCCAAACTATACATGTGAAGGTTCTCACATCTCTGTATCCGGAAGTTGACTTGGATAAAGTGGATAAAGGTAAGGGTGTCACTCGAGTGCTCTATTTACTGACGCATCCATGGCATGTAGAGCCTTCTACTGTCCTTGTTTCAGTCGTCTGCTTGTGTGGCTTGTTACAGAGAGGAAGGCGGACCAGTTGAGCAACTGCCAGGTTTCATGACAAGACAAACCACTGCTTCCTACACGTAGGCTTCACGCATACCCTCTCTGCTTTGGCCACTATAGTATTCTGCCACTAAAACTGTACCAAAGTTTGTGGTCCAACAAACTTCTATAAAGATGTCTCAAGATATGCTTTTTAAAGGTTCTGTTTTGCACTTTTCCCTTTTGCTCAATGCAGCTGCTGCAATTACTCTATTTTCTATCAATTTTTTGTGTGCAGTATTTTCTTTTTGTGTCTATTTTGAGATTTTATTAAATCTTTCATTAAATCAATAAAAAACATTATTCTGTGATTTACTTTCTCACATGTCATCTTTTACCTTCTGCAGCACAGTAAATCTGACACAAGCAACAGTACAGGTGAAGCACTGATGACTTATGCTTGCTATTAGGCTACCTTTGAAGATACAAGTTATCTGTTGTTACTCGTCTGGTCAATTTTCTTCAAGGTAGGGTCATAGTGCCAGAAGTCTGTACATGCATAGAACCCCCCCCCCCTCCCATTTCTGAGTGCTCCGGTACAATCTGAAGGCTATGGCAGCGACTATTGCAAAACATCAAAAGAATAGCAAACTAAACAGCGAGCCTTCAGAAGTATGGCTGGACAGGCTTGTCACTGTGATGTGCTGAGTCCCTCCTAGAGACCTGGAGGAAAACAACTAGATATTGACACAGATACTACACACATACATATGGAACGAGGTGAGACTGGAAATGCTACAATAAGCCAGGTATCACAGCCAGGGGGAAAAAGTGCAACAACGGTCCTCACCCACGCTCCCCGACCTGGCAAAACTGGGTAAAGGACTATGAGATTCCAGTATCTCAGATGCAGAAATGCCTAACGCCCAAAGGCTGACTTTGTCTGAATGGGCCACTGATTAGTGATTTCCTTGTGCAGCAAGACTACAAGGGACAACTGGGTACATCCCTGACCAAACCTTCCCCCGCCTCTAGTCCAAAACTGTAATAGACCGATAAGAGAGAGAATGTGAGATTTCAAATCAAAAGTACAGTGCTAGGGATAACAGGGGAGTAGATGTGAGCAGTTCTAGGAGAACTAAGGATAACTGAAGTCATTTAAGCAGTGCTTCATATGTGAAAATATATACATATATGTTAGCAAAGTGCCCAAAGATTTTTTTAAGGCCCACTGCCAGTGTTGCTTGGCAGAGAAGACTTCCACTGCACTACACTTCCTGTCTCCTTATCTCACTTGTCTCCTCATTCTGATCCATGCTTTCTTCTTTTGTCACTGTTTTTCTATCGTTTACTTCCTCCTGCCTGTTCGCTTTTCCATCTTTACCCCTTTTGCCTCGGAACAAAGTATGACGATGAAAAACAAGTGTCAGGCCTAAAAAAAGAGTTATTGTGGCAACCACGTGCAAACACAGATACAAATCTTGAATTGCATTTGAGAGATTTTGGGCTCTCACATATCCTTGATTGAGTTTTGAGAGTCAGTCTCAAGATCCGGGACATTTCTAACCACAGTGTGGTGTATGCCATATAGGATCCCACATACTGCAGATAGCAAAACTGGGTAAATCTAACAGCCTGCACAGTCACCCTTGCCTGACCTTCCCCATACTCCACCCACTCACCCACCGCAGCACACTACTCTTTGAAGACCTCCGAGCTCCTGCCCTTAGGGGAGTTAAGTGTTGAAAGAAGCCGTACAATGGGGACAGAAGCTCCATTACACACAAGTCCTTGTAACTCAATCTTTCAGTCAAACCAGGAACAGCAGCAGCGGGAACAGCCGAGCCAGACAGGGCCATTCATCACCGACTGACAGATCTGCAGGCCAGGCAGCCCCCCAAGGAGAAACCAGCAGACAGCTCACCAGCCTGGAGAGCGTTGCAGATTCACAGGAACACACCCAAGTCTAGAGAGAGCCAACTCCTGGCTTGTCTCTTGAATAAATCGCCTGTGCTTTACCAAAACTGAATTTAAGTGTAGAGATTTTTCTGAAGTATTTATTTTTGCGCCTCAGTCCGCCTTCCATGCTAAAATGTAATAACATCTGGCAAGATACGCAAGTTTTTTGTGTAGCATAAATTCCATTCAGAAATTGTTTTAAAAAAGAAAATGCTGGGGGGTTATTCATAATGCCAAGTGATTGTGATTCCATCGCAGTGGCCTAATTTAAGCCCCACTGTTCTGCTTATTGTTAAATACCTTCGCTTGTAACTAGTGCACACGAAAGAACAGCCTGGCTTAAATTATACACGATACACTGAGTGTAAGAAGCCACTTATTGGCCCAGTTGCTCGCCACACTTAACTCTGGTAATAAATAGGATATTACATTGTGCATATCAGCACATACACTATATAACTATATTGGAAACCAGTTAAACTCCTGGCAGGTCAGTTGCCCCTGGCAATCTGAAGAAGGGGGGTGAGCGTTGACACGTGGCTCCTAAAAAACACAATCAACACAGCTATAAACCAATTGGAATGGACGTGGACACGTGCACAAAATCTTATGTTAAGGTACACACGTACCCGACAATATTTACTGTGTGGTACGTTCACTTTTAAAAATCCTATCATTGATAACAAGCCCGTTTGTCACTCCGAGGCGATGAGTGAGGCACTCTGACAGTCTGGAACCCATCCAAACCCCTGTCTCCCGTCACCTTCCGCTGCCCACACGCTGCTCTTTTGAAAAATGTAGTGACCAGAAAATTGGCAGGGGCAGCAACCTAGTGATGCGAATAACCCCTGCTGAGGTAGGGCTGCTCCTGCAAGCTTCCTGCCCTGCGCTTCTGCCCAGGCGACCCTGGCGACAGAGCGCATGTGCAGAGGCATGGCTCGTGCCTAAAATGCTGCACGACCGTTATCAGGCGGAACTTGAGGGATTGTAGGAAACTGACATGCATCCGGAAGCCGGAAATACTTATTCTCATCTGGGTAGATCGAGATTGTCCGCCCACTGCCAAAGCACAAACACATGCTGTTTGTTTAATAAATCAGAAATGTTGAACTATGCTGTGTAGCTTGTTCCTAGCTTTCCTTTCGTACGACCAGTAAACAGTTTATGTTTGTTTGTATCAGTTCACATATTGTAGTCAATAAGAGCCATTGGTATGGTGTATGTGATTACTACTAACATAGTCGGTTGTCCATGCTGCCCATCAATGATTTGGAGGTGGCAATGGACTGAAAATAATGCCCCAAATGGTGCAGAGAGAGCGCGTGGGAGGGGGGGGGGGGGGGGGGTGGACGGGGAGCGTACTATTTTCCTGGCCAGGGTGCAGGTTAAGGGTTTGTTATTCGCTCCTCTTATCTGTCCATACTTCGCCATGATGAGTTGGAAAGAAGGGCTGCGTTAGTTAAGCACTCTACATAGTTACTTACAAAGTCAAAAATGTGCTGATTTAAGATATCCGCTGCAGGTGCATTAACCCACGAGATATATTACAAGGCAATTTAATGCAGGAAATCAGTCAACTGTTAAGCTACTGTCCTGTATGGTCTGAAATAATATTAATAGTGATCAATGGACTACTACCTATAGTCAGAACTTCATTTAGTAAGCACTTCTATAATGTTGGGTGCCAACTAGTTCCTGTGTCATCAAGGGAAGGAATCCTCAACCTCAAAAGTCCCCAAACGGCAGTTATGATATAAACAGACAAAAATCGAGAGGCGAGAACAGGGGGCACATCAAACCTCCCGATATGAGAAATTGGGGTGAACCACACTTCTTCACAACACTATGTAGTAAATCAATCTGTGGGTACTGGTTTTATGTAATTGCAACAACTTTTCTGTGACAAAATGTATTGCACACCACAGCTGCTGTGCACCTTTAACAAGTGTGTGTGTGTGTGTGGGGGGGGGGGGGGTAGAGTTAACCTGACTATCATGTAGGCCTCTCAAGAAGACTTTGGGGGAATGCTTTCTCAAAAACACAAAAAAATCATGTTATTTAAATGTATGACATCTTCAGTTACCAACTATTAATATTAAATAAACTGATTTTAAGTAGCAAATTAATTGATCATGATTGTTGGGGGTGGGGGGTGGGGTATGTGCTCATTAAGCTCCCCTACCTCCCCTGTTGTGTTTGAGTTAAGCTACTCCAGGGACTCAAGCAGAAGCAACAAGGTTTGATGCCCTAGGCCTAGGCACATGCTTTTAAATGTATGAAGTTACTTATTTGCATGGGTAGGGCGCTTTGCTTTTGAAAGTGGTTATTCTTATGTCTGCCCCGATCTCATATCCGACTGCGGAGCCTCCATGCCTTTCACCACAGACTCCCGTGACGTGACCTTCCAATACAGATGCTGAGAACACGTGCGCTCTCAGGGGCGGGTCAGCGCACAGAGCTGGGCTGCGCTCAGAATAGCGCAGAGTGGGGTGGGTAAACGAAAGGTCAAGTGGGAGTCAGGCCATTGCACTCCGATGAACCCAAAAACGGGGTCACGCAGAGTGCACTCGGCAAACAACAGCTCCTTACGCTTATCTCCCCTCCTGCAGTTTTGTGATCTAGTTTGTGGGATTATACAGCGCAACAGTGCAACTTCAGTCACTTCTAGGCTCTTTGACTCGACTTTAAACCCAGATACTCCCCACCGAGGACAAGGGGTAGTAGCCGAGGTGGGGGATGGTGCCGAGTGCTGGATTTAGGCCTTAACAGTGGCTTAGCTGGGGTGACATGCACAGAAAATGGTCCTTCTGGCTCTGGACCGATTTGGGAGGAAAATGCAGCCCTAATTGGGGTGCATTGGGACCTTCACCACATTGAGGTCTGGTGCACTGCACCACCTGCACTATTGATACTTATGCCATGAATGTAAGCAGCCTGCATACATTAACAACTTTCACAGAACTCGTAGAATTTTAAAAGTATCTGGAACCTTTACATGGTGTAGATTTCCAGGAGTAAACAGGTGTGACCATTTACGCACGAAGTTGAAAAAGTAATGACATATATGGGAACAGTGAGTCTACAGTTAATTTGCACTACGTGACTATTTTTTGCTTGTTTTCGCTAAAAAGTGAACATATTTTTCTTTGTGGAGAAACCAATTCCCACATACCCTTCTCTGTTTTTGCGCTGTTGCCTCTCCCTGTCCTTCAAGAAACGGATTTCTTCTTGCCCATGGGACGAGTAAATCTCTGAAAAATTTTATTGTGAGGAAGAATAAGCAACAGGTTTATTAATGAGAGTTTTTGGTGTTCATCAACTTTTGCCGGCGGGCCCATCTTGCAAATACCCACAAATCCACTGCGATATGCAGATTCTCTCCCAGAAAAACGGTGCTATCTGGGCGTAATTTGGGTTTAACGTTTTGAAGGATCTTACGCTGATACGTGATGTTATTTTCGCTGTCAAGTCCACTTAGGTATGGAAATAGCTTTTTAAATTGGGCTCATATTATTTCAGCTTATCTAAAGTAAACAGCTTACACTAGTGGCTTTTTGGCGCTATGCCAAAAGTAAAGCGGTGTCTCTCTACCAGCTATAATTTAGGATGCGCATTATTGTACAGGAAAGCATTTCACAATCGAAGGCAGTTACATGTTTTTAAATCAGGTCTTAGCCACTCTATGAAATTGATCTGAGGAATGGACAGCGAGAGGCAGTGTTCCAAATTATAGTGGTGCACGAGGAGAAAGTCTGTCCTTGCTGTAACATTCCTAAATTTGGGAACCACCAAGTGCCAGCCAGCCTGACTCTGACAAAAGATTATGTTGGGGATGTAGTCAATTTTGCGACAAGTTAAATTAGTCTATTCCAATGGTAGTCTGGGTGGATTACGACACGAGCACCAGGATAGTCTAGGAAAAAGTAGAACTGCTTGTAAAATGTGTGCTTTATGGCTAAGTCCAGTAAGCATATGTGTGGTTGCTTGTGTTCTCGAGCAATTAGGGGCAGAGGTAATGCACAGATGGTTATGCTAAGGAGCGTGGATAGCAGGGGTAGCACATACTAGCCCTTTATTCCCCTTTTCTTTTTACTACTGACACTGCTCTTGCCACATCCTGGTCTGAGGGGTTACATATGAAAGTGTTTCTAGTTTCCACTTCTTGCCCGTCCCCTAAACCTTCAGCAGCCACCGGGAGGCTCTTTAGTAACTACGAGTGGGACAGTGGGTTGTTCAGGAATGTAAATCAGAGGTCAGCCCAAGGGTGTGTGATCTCACTTCTGCTTCCACTGCCATTTTGGTGAATGGACATCTATGCTAAGGAATGACTGCTGTCATAGTAGTTAATCTGGACTGCTTTCCATTGCTATCTTCTCATGTTCTTGGGAGAAAATGAATTCTCCATGTATGAAATGTCAGTTCAAAAGGCCATATTTAGTGGTAAAGTCAGATAGTGACACAGCGCCTTTTAAATATCCACACAACAAAGAACCATACAGCAGTGTCTTATAAAAAGAGGGTTCTAGTACCACTAACCGCTTGCTGCATGTCCAAATGTTGCATTCAATGTAGAGAAAGAAAACACATTTACCACCATTTAACTTCTTTTACATGCCTAGTACTATTAACTTCCCACATAACTCTAGCCTTACTCATCTTCCATCTCTATATGTGACCTTAACAGCCACCTTGAACATTGGCGATATATTCTTTGAACTTTCACTGCTTTGCTACTTAGACCAGCTCTCTATGGCAAATGTCTATGACAAGTAGTGCTTGCTCAATTGACTTTCAATACGTTCACTGTGATTAGCTTATGGCTGTGTTACATGTTCAAGCAAGTGGTTCACCTCATTGTCCCTCTACATTGTAAAACACTCCTGACATCGACTTGATGCAGTCCACACTATACAAAGTCTCAAACTAATAAATAAAATTCATGAAAATCTAGCCTACCAACTAAACTACATGCCTGTTAAACTCTTGAATCAAAAATAATGTGAAACCAGCCTTCAAGCGGGTGATCCCACTAAGGCATATGGAGCATGAACATTTTTGAAATGTGATATAAGTTTGAAAAGTCGGGTCACCCCTACTAAAGTTTATGGGGAATTTTTAGGTCAGAAGGGTGAATGAGTGAAAAGGTGACACAATCATGCATGCGAGTTGACAGGCATTAATTTAAGAGCTATGTGTGGGCAGAGTATGAAGAGCAGACTTTTGGATCGGATCCTCACCATGGCAAAGTTTCTAACCGCTATGCCCGTTTCCAGCCCTCGGAAAGGAGGTTTACTAGAGCGTACAAATTTAAATTATCCTGGTAGCCGTACTATGACAGGGAAAGAATTAACCAATTAGAAGACACGTTGTTTAGCTGCACATACGTCGCGCGCCACGCATTGCTTTTCATGGAAATAGAAGTGTGGATACTCACTACTCCAGAGTACCCGCTTGCCTCTGATAAGTGCTGGTACTCATTAAAAATATTGCGCTAGTGCTGAGAAGTGCAGGTACTCTCCCTTTCAAATGAACGAAGTGCAGGGACTCAGTACCTTAATGCACCTGCCCATATAAAGTACTGCCCCCTCGGCCACTGCTGCTAGACCGAGGAGTTCGGCACCCCATTCGGACACTACACTTTTCAGCGGCCTTACAAAGTTTCACTCGTCAAACACTTGTTCTGCTGCCGTCCACAGCTTGGCTAACGAACTAGTTGATGTGACCTTTGTACAGCATTTCTGTTGTCGATGCTATGCAAATAAATACGCAGTAATCAAATACAGGGCAGCTTGCTTCTTTGCAAAAAAGTAAAGTCACGGATTTACTCTAAGGCGGAAGAGACTCGATGATAAGAGGTTTCAGGCGGCATCTGATCCTTCAGAGCTGCAGGGTAAAGTGACATGCTAAGTGGACCCGGCCCTCCCCCGTTCCCTCGAGCCCAGAGCGCCACTTCCCCTCCGCGACTGGTAAACAAGGGTAATGATGTCATTAGGAGCTGGCTGACCTGCCTGTGAACTCTGGGCTGTAAACGAGATGCACGGGACAACGCCCCTCGCCCCGCCTTCTCCCGCCCCAGACAGGCAACCAGTGTCCCCTGCGAGTGCGCTGCAACTAAGCCTTCATTTGTTGAAGCCCCTCTGCCCTCGTGCACCCGAACACAGCTGAACTCGTGCAGCTGAGACGTCACTCAAGTGCAGGTGCTTCAAATGCCATTATTTACTAAGGAGCTAAATGCAGCATCAACTTACAACAAAAAGCAACTTAATCACAACCCCTCCTCAACCCTTCTCAATCCAAATAACTGACTAACATATATCCACCACTAAAATTACTTTCATGTTTCACCATACTAATTCAACACTAATCCTTGTGGGTTCCAAAGTAGCGTGCTACTTGCGCTTCAAAACCCCATCAGGGGTAGCAAGCGCTATATAAATACAAACCCCTTTCCCTCTTTTATCCCGCCACCTACCCTTCCTTACCCGTATAACTGAATAACATATCCACTACTCAAATTACTTCATATTTCACTATACTAATTTTCAACACTAATCCTTCAAGGGTAGCGTGCTACTCGCCAGAAAAGCGCTTCAACACCCTTCAGGGGTAACAAGTGCTATATGAATGAAACCTTTCTTCCCGTTATATCCCTTCGCTATCCTTTTCACTCTGAATAAATGACTAATATCCACCACTGAAACTACTTTCATATTTCACCATATTAATTCACCACTAATCCTTAATGGGCTTCCGGAGGAGCGTGCTTCAACACCCATCAGGGGTAACACGCGCTATATAAATACAAACCTTTTTTCCTCCTTTATCCTTCTGCTTTCATTCCATATCCAAATAACTGAATAACCTATCCACCACTTAAAATGTACTTGCATGTTTCACTATACTAATTCAACACTAATCCTCTATGGGTCCCAGAGTAGCGTACTACTCGCCGAAAAAGCGATTTGACGCCTCGTATGGGGTAGTAAGCACTATGTAAATGCAATTACAATACAATACATAGACGAAACCTAGTGCATTTACCAGTGCTTGTATGTTGTGTCGTTGGCTTTATATAGCGCTCCACACACCAACGAGGTTCCCAGGGATATTTGTAGCTGCTTAACTAGCTACTCCCTGGAAGCGCTATGGTTGGGATAGTGTGTCCAGTGTGGCCTAAATGGGCAGGATTTTGAGGTAGTGCGTCAGCAAACGCGCCGGGCAGCAGAGAGGGGGTATGGATACGAGGCTTAACATTAAAGCAGGTGACGAATGGTTACGGAGTACGTGTGGGCAATATGGCCCTGGTGAAATGGTTCCTGGTGAGCAGAGAGGGCTCAGAGTGCAGAGAGGGCTCAGTCCACGTCGCTACAAGCGGGACGTTGTTCATTCAGACATGTTTTAAGCACCGCGAGAATAGAGTAGGCCATGCGAGCATGCAGTTACCAGGTATGGCAAATACTAGCACCTATTATTTATGATCAACTAATTTAGGCTAAGACTTGGCATCGTATATTTGAAAGGTGCTGCAAAGGAAACACTTCATGGGGAGACAGAATACTTCACTGTTCTGATCGTGTTTTGTAACTACCAAAGTCCGACCAGCAGCCCTTCCTTCTCCAGCGCCTTGTGACCCTCACAGATGGGTAGCCGCGCTATACAAGACCCTGATTGAATTATTACCCAAGAGTGAATTTGAAGCGAAAAAAAGTGAGAGATAGGATACTTAAGCATTATACACTAGCGCATAGATGGAAACAAGTGGGCATGTGTAGTATGGTATTTGTATCAGTTTTGGCATGTCGTGCATGTATGACAGAGACTTTTGGTAAAACTGGAATAGACAAGTGTGTAGCTGTGCCTTCGGAAGGGTCTAGGAGCAAACTGTGAAGACAAACACGGTTATGCATGTGAATACCTAGCATCTGTGGTGTGGTCTGTATATACTGTTTAAACAATAAGGCATATGGGCGTAAGAAAGTTCCAAGAGGTGAAAGCGACCATTTTAGGGAGGTGGCTTAAGGTGGCCTATCAATTATAGAGGAGGGTGAGCCAAAAAAATTATGAGGGAGAGCTGAGCCAAGTCAATGGTTTACCTTGCCTCGAAGAGCCCTTGCACGAGTTGAGCCCTGGATACGTTTGCCATGCAAATCATGCAACAAATATGACGTAAAATATGATAAAGTCTCTTAAAAAGTAAAAAGTTCAATTCTTTAACGTCGCAACTTTTACATAAATATGTCACATAGGTTTATTGAGAGGTAATGGAGAAAAAAGCATACTGGTGAAACTATATATTTGACTAAGATCATAACGTTTGGTTATGTGGGGAATCCGGGATTATCTCAGGTTACTAGTTTCACTTTGTGAAAATCAGCTACCAAATGAGTAAATGTGCGACTCCACCGCAATGGTGGAGGAGTGTCACCCCACAGCCCGTGCCAGCAGTAAATAAATAAAATGATAATAACGCAATGCTATTTTCATTTTTTTATGCTGTCTGAGCCCTGTAATACAAAAGTATAGGGCGAGGCCGGGCAGGGAGGAGTAGCATGCCCTCATAAGTGCGCATGTGTGTTTGGCCTGGCCGTCCGAGGCCGGTTAGTGCACTTATGTTTCTCCAACCTGGTTGTGTTACACAGCCGGGCTGAAGAAACAGCACAGACTCCAATGCACCGCACCCCCAGGTGTGGGGGGGAGAGGGGGGAGGGTGCGGAGCCTGTGCCCTGAGGGCCCATCCCTTTCTGGCAGTCGGCCGACGAGAGGAACAGCGAGGCAGGCGTCAGCAGAGCAACAGGTAAGTGTTTGTAATACTTATATTTTATACCTCCCTCCCTCCTCCCTCCCCAACCCGCTTCCCTCTCCACCTGCGGCCGCCCTACCACTTTAGGTAGGCACCCGCCGCCACTGAATGGGTAGCTATTTGTATCTCCTTTTTACCTTAAAATGTAATGCTTTGTTTTTAACTTTGCGATACCAAAGGGGATGATGGATGGAGCGTTTGAGCAAATCAAACACTCACCCCCCAGTCAACTGATCTGGGTTTAATTCATCATCATTTTTTAGCTCACTCCACCACCCCAGTTCAGTTTGTTTTTAACTTTGAGCATAAGGGTAGAGCGGGAGTGGCAGACAGAAGCCACATAAAAGCTCAGGCCTTGTTTTGGGCTCGAGGTTCCACGAGAATCTCAAGCTGAGCCAGAGCCCATCATCTGGCTCGAGCTTTGAGTGGTTCGGCCACCTTCAATTAGTAGAGAGTCAACAGAGGAGGCATTGTACAACCAGCTGTAGAGCATACTCAGGCGGGGCCAGCGAGAAGTGACAAAGTGAGAGGTGCTCATTTGCACATGTGACACGATCTGTAATGTTCTTGGCTGCTTTATTCACACACCCCCACATGTGTAGTGTCAAAAAGAGGTAGAATTATTCAGCTGGTAAACTGAGTACCATTACATTGTACAATAGTAAGAGCTGAATTATTATGTACAGCTTAATAACAGAATCGCCTAAGGAAGTGCTACATAAAACAAAGTATTATTATTGCATGTCGCGCTTTTTTCCCCCTTAGCTGGATGCCCTTCTAAGGCCCAAGCATGTCAGGTGTTTTTAAGGAGCACCTGCAGGCCATTCTTGGCACCTGTATGTTTTTCATCAAGTCAATGAATAGGGTGCAAGGACACAGTTCTTGTCATGCTCCAGAGCACCCGCAGAATACAAAGAGACCTCTGTGCGCCTCCTTGGCGAACAGAAGGCTCCTTATTCTGTGCGTGTCCTGAACTCTGGGCCTGACAGGAAAAGTTTTCTTGAGCGCCTCGGTACCCTATTATAGTTCCATAAAAAAGCTACTGGGGCTTGCAACTTCCCCCAGCCACCTAGCGCACCCCCAACCCAGCACCCACCTCCCTCGCTTTAACAATATTTACAATATCCTCTCATTTTGGTTTCCTTCGCTCATGCAGTGTACCGACAGGTGAGAGTTTTTTTGTAGATTGTTTATGCTCCCTCTTGTATCTACCCTATTTTGCTACTCATTTACTACCTTCAACTATCCTTCGCTCAAAAGCTTGTTAATTGCTCTCTTGTTTCTCCTACCCCTTGTTGTAAAGCGCTCTGATATCTGCAAAGATCTTGTTCGCGCTATATAAAACTCTCAAAATAAATAAATACATAAATAAATAGAGGTTGATGCCGCTTATCCGGGTATGTTGGTGATGCCTAGCACCCACAGTGCTTTGATATTCCGGGAGGGGGTTTTGATGCGCTCTCTTCATTCAAGACCGAAGATGCCAATCTTTCGCAGTGAGGTGGAAAGCTTACTTATGCCTTTGAAAACAGATGGCATGCCACCAGCCCCCTAACACTCTTACACCCAAGCACACTCCTACGGTGCAGCGTCCGTTAATGCTCTTCGGCGCCTCGTCAGGGGCACGAAGCGCTAAGGCAACTACAAACCAATAAACACAGCGTGCAGCTTTGAAATTCTGTGGCTGCATCCACGACAAAGCACCCAGCCAACTGTGACCAGCGATTAAGGATCACTTTAATCTGTGCGGGTCAAAGGTCAGGTTGCACAGAGATGGGCCTCTCTGCTCTGCTGGCGTCAGTGCTACCTGCCTCCACCATCCAAGCTCTGTTCCCCGAAGATGGCACTGGGGGTATCCGAGGATGTGAGGCCCTCGAAGAGCCGGCAGCAGCTCACACTGAGGGCTGAGGTGGCCTGCAACTCCTGACACTCACAGGGCCTGCGCCCACTGCCCTGCAGGGCACGGTTCCCTGCGCGACTATACATGGGAGTATACTCCCACTGCTACTGACCTGACGTAAACATGCACGTGACAGCATTGTGGCCGCGGAGTGGCTCAACAATAACTGATTGAATGGGGCATGTGCAGGGCATTTACCGCGTGCCAGGCCCCAGCATCTCTCTACACACAGACTGAGCCTGTGATGCACAGTACATTTGAAGAGGATGCAGAAATCCGTGACTGGGCCTTAGATGTACACTACATTTCCAGTCTGTCCCCACAGCCCTGCCCTCCACTACACACCGGCAGAACCTGCAATGCGCGGGACAATCTACAAGTATTCCCCTACAGCAACTGAACCCGAATCCTGTACATTTGCAGTGTAAGAAAAACTCTTTGCCCAGCTAGATACTGACTGAAAACGAGATGAGCCCCGAGTTTACAGTGCATGTGCACGTAGTGTCTGTCCTTACACACTCGGGAAGGACAGGGCCTTTACCGCTTGCGCTTGGGGCAAAGTTGTGGAGGGATATTATTGCTTTTGTAGCACCATTCACACTGGCAGCACCTGAGGCACAGGACATTTACAGTGCGTGGACTGAACCCTATACCCCTTAAACTCAGCCTTGACTGATTAAAAGTGCAGGGCACTCACATCGTTTGGACTGAACCATGTATGTTCAACACTCAGACTTGGTCTGATTCAAATGTGATGAACATAGAATTGTTTCTGTATCCCACACATCCATCCATCTAAGATTAAGTCTGATTTACTAAGGCTACCGTTCACTATTTTTTTGTCATCGCCCTCATCTTGCCTATAATTTCCTCTTTTATTCAGTATCTTCTTTTTCTTTTCCTGTCTCTTTCTCTTTGCTATCCTTATTCTTTCCAATTTGTCCCCCCTTTCTTTTTATAAATAAAATTCACTAATATATTATACTCTCCCCTAATTTCTACCAGAACACAGTATTTTAATACAAAGTCCAGTTTTATCATTATTATGTTTTCTTTATCTAGCAGTTTTAGGAGTTTTAATACAATTATATGCAATCTTTTGATTCCATATATATATCTCTTACTTTTAATAGATTGTATTATTGTACAATATTTGTGTATGCTTCTCTTCTGAGCGCAATATTGTATTTGTATTTCTGTGTTCTTTCTATTAAATAAAAAAAATATTTAACTAAAAAAAAGACTTGGCCTGATTCAAATAACTGCAGGGCATTCACAGTAAGGGACTGAATCCTGTATCCCGTACACACAGACTTTACCTGATCCAAAGATCTACACAGAATTTACTGTGTGTGGCCTGAGTCCGGTACCTATTACACACTGACTTGAATATGGCCTAAAGATGCACAGCACTCTCGCTCACTGCTTACACTGATTTCAAGATGTGCAGTGCATTAAATGGTGTGCATGGAGCCTTGCACCTCTGCACTCTAAATGAACCATGGCGACACATGATAGAATAAAAGACTTCCCTAGATCTCTCTAATGTGAGTCACAGCACACTCTAGGGCAGTGTTGTATCCAGAGACAACGCACACTACTCTCAGGAAAGAAGTAATTTTTTCCATTATGGCAAATTTTCAAAGGTTGCGTACCAGTTCAAGAGCAGCCAACCCTGGGAGGTTTGAACATGCGCCAGTCAGACACTTTCCACCAGGATTTCATGACTCTAAAATTTGGGATCTTTTCAAAAAAGTAAATCCGCCCAACCCCCAGAGGCCTGGTCAGAGTAGGAAGTCACACATTGTAAGGCATTTCTAATTTTGTTTATTCGCCATTAGAGAGAAATTTGGCTAATTTGGCAAAAACTGATTTCCAGTCAGGCTTTCACTGAACCAGGCTCTGTAATTCACTTGGGAGTGAGGCAGGCCTGGTTCAGGATACTCATGCTGTCTCCATGAAGAACAGGCAAGATAAAGTTTCCTCAAACAAGGTTCACACGTGTACCCATAAATCTATTTCACCATGAGGTCATGCTACGAGGTCTTGCACAGAGGGAATAGCCTATGCAATCCAACGCCCAAGGGAAAGGTGTGGCGCAGCGGCCAGAGCGACTGACTCTAGAGCGTGGGGCTCACGGTTCGCTGCAGACGTCCGCTCAGCTCACCATAATGTGACTCTGGGCAGTAGCTCACTTAAGCTCCCTGACAGCCCCCAGCACCTTGAAACCTTAAGGGGTGATAAGTTCATGCTTTACAAATATGGATCATTATTAATACCTTCCAGTGATCATACAAATCTCAGCCTTAGTACACTTGAATATGTCCACTCTCCAGTGGGACTTTTTGCTTATGGTTAAGAGCATGAGCGTGACTTTTTTGCAGTGTTTCAACTTTTAATGTTCTGTAGAAAACATATATTGTTCATGATAAACACTGTTTCCATGGGGCACAGATTTCTGCCCATGAACAAGTTTAATGCTAAAATGTTTTTAAAAAAACTTTTTGGGTGTTCTCAGGTGTCCTTTTTTCTGAATTTGAGCGCAGTTCACAGACCGGAGGCGAGGCAGAGTTGCTGCCAGGTAGAGTAATGTATACATGGTGCAGATACTCTGGAGGTGTCTCCTGGTTTCAAAAGGATAGCTTGTTTACACTGGTGTGAAACCCCAGGTAAGCCGGCTAGAATGGCGGGGCGACGCCTAAGGGGCTAACTTACACTACAAAGTAAAACACTTGATAACACATAAAAGAAAGAAATGGACAGCTTGAGCCCGACTGATTGTTGTGTTTGAGAATGAAAAGTTCTCAGGATATATTTATAACGCATCAAAGGATAAAATATAAATGTTTTGTTCAGAGTTACAAAATATATCCCAAAACTTTCTTACATGTTTTGTTTGATAATAATAAAGACATTGAATCTTCTAACTAAGATTTTCTTGGAGTCCTGATTAATCACCTAGCTGGCCTTTGCAGCACCAGTTAATTGGCTTGTGTGCCAGTGAACCAAAGGAGCGCCCACCGGTATCTTTTCACAGGACGAACTCACGTACAAGGGAGTCCTGACTAACATTAAGCTGAACCAGGAAATAACCATAACAGAGTCAACCCATAAGAGGGATCCTCCAGCCATCCATTGGGGTTTGGGCCTGGATAACCAAGTCATAGTTTGGTCCCCTGGCACAAGCACTAAATCCCCAGCAGCCCCAAAGGGCTATCAACAGCAGCTACAGCCCCAGTCTCTTGCCCAGACTGAACACCATAGTACCACTGCCCTTGCCTGGAGAAAAATTTGAAGTCAAGTCAATCCAACATTTCCTGGACTTTTTGACACCTGATAATACTGATCCTGCTGCTGCAAAAAATGACAAAACATCCAAACCAGCAACCACAATCAAGAATGTGGAAGTATGCAGCCAAGAATAATGAGACAAGAAAAATCGAACTGAACCAAAACAAAAAAAACTCCCACTTAGCTCCCCATGTTACATGTTATTAGGGATAAGTGTGTGGGTAAAACCAGGAACATGAGTGTCAGGATACAGCGAGCACATTGATGGGCTGCAGGGGCACCAGAAGGAAACATTAAGGCCTGCATCTGGCCTAAACCAACTGAAATGCTGGTTGACATGGCTCCTGCGCCATTGGTTTAGGTCTTTGGCCTGGTTGCCTGGAGACATCCCCTGTAACAGGTGTCAAGGAACACTATGGTGTGCTCTGGCATGGTGAGAAGGTCATTGTAATTTCTGGACTCCATCTCCTGCTAGGCGAGTTAGAATTCAAGGGCGGGTTTCACCCTTATTGGAGAAATGGCTGGATTTTACTCTTTCACGTGATGCAGTGTCTGATGAGCATGAAGGCAGAGAGCCTAGAGTCTACAAAGAAGTGAATTAGTTGTTCCATTGCATGGCATCTGTTAAAATGTGTATTTTTTCCCTTTTCTCTGCAAGATATTTTATCTGGGGTTTTTTGGAATTAACTAGGACCTGTGACTTTCTTTCTCTCATCACAACAGAATGTTTGGTCTCGGGTTATTTGTATTTGCGTCAGAGACAGCTTCTGAGCAGGGTCTGCTCCATCTCTGTTCACTGCTGTCAGGAGACATTTCTGCTCTCCTGTCACTGGATTCTGTTAATGACACAGTGGCAGAGTGCACCTCCTGCCATGACATCATTTTCCAAGGAGTTTATGTGTGGGAGCAGACGTGCATCTGTGTGCTTACTCTTAAAGACACATGTTGAAATGTGTGCCCTGTTAATGTGCAACAGAAGTTAAAAAAGCCAAATACAGCACAAACAAACAGTAATTATATTAAAATTGAAACAACTATCAGTAAGTACATCATCAAAGAGCACAAGCATCTATAAGAGAGTAAAACCCACATGCAAGCCTATGTAAGGTAAAATGCAAGGCAAACCTATTAGAATGTCATAATAAATAAAAAAGTGAAACCCATTTAAAATGAACAATAAAAACCAAGAGCAACACCATACCAATGTAAATCATATGCACGGTCGGACTAGTCTATTGGGGAATGTGGCAGGGCTTGAAGGACTGGTCTGGTAGGTCAGTCAGTGTGTGAATTGTTTTTTGGCTGTTTGCGAGCCTGTTATATGTTGTGGTGAGTGGGTTTTTACTTTTGATTTCTCAGCTTGTTTCACAAGCATTGCTTTCAGCCGGCACAAATGCATGCAGTCTCCTATACCTTGCAAAACACCTGTACTGCTTGTCGGCCCAGGTTCAAAACTGCACCAATTTGTAAACATGGGACACTGTTACACTTTTTTTTAAAAACTATCCGATTTGCTAATGGGGCACACTTTTGTATTGATGCCCTGGCCTATTTTATATCCGAGTTCGACCCGGATTATATGTTGGTGCAAGTAGAATAAATGCACAAATTCCTCCAGTCCAGTTCTGCCCTAGAATCTTGAAAGGGTCCAGCCCAGACTACTCTTCAGTCATGCACCTTGCACCAACAGCAGCACCACCTATGCCCTGCATGGGATCACAATCCTGACTAGTTGTTAATGGAAACTGCTATTACCATAATCAAGACAGTGAAAAGACGATGTCTAGAAGGGGGACGCTGTTTCCTATGGAACAGAGAAAGAGGATTTATCAGGAGTTAATCATTGGAGGATTCATCCATAATGTTTTTCTCAGTTCCTACAGTTTTATAATATTGGTGACGAACTAAAGAGGCAAATTACAGAATACAGGACAGAGATCCATCAAAACTATAAAACAGAGACACTGCGCCAAGGGAGCACCTCACAGCTGAGGTATGGTTTGGCACCCCTTTCCAAAGCACTCCCTCTCCCCTTTTTGGGGTAGGATCCAGTATGTAGGCCTTGGAGTCTCAGAGACCCCTCTGAGAGAGTCCACTGCGTAAAGAGAGCCTCCTGCAACTGAGATAGGGAAGTGATACCACTTCCCCTGGGATCACTGCTTACTGGACTTTGGACGTTGCTTTGACTCGTCTACCGGTTTGTGTCCCCGTCGCCCTTCCCCTCCTCTTTCCATGTGGTGTCCTTCACCCTCCCCTCCTTTTTCCCGCCTTCATTACCTGTCTACTTCCCCAGCTCCTTCCCCCTCCCCTGAATTTTTCCCCCTGCCTGCTTTTCCCCTTCGTATTTGTGCTTATTGTTTATCTTGACCTTACAAGTAACTATGTTGCCATGCTCTAATAACTGTGTAACCTTTGTAACAATGTAACCTGTAACTATGATCTGATGCTCATGTAAAGCGCTCGGATATCTCCGGGTCTAGCCAGCTCTATATAAAACCTTTAACACCTTCGCTGCGGCGGCTATTCCGCCACAGCGCTAAGGGGGCGGGGCCGCCGCGCGGCGTGCCCATGCTGGTGACGGAACCGCTCCGTCACCAGCCTCGGTTGAGCTGTGCTCATGACGGAGCGGTTCCGTCATGGCCCCGCCCGCTCAATGGAATGCCCAGCGCAGGCGCGGCGAGCGGGCCATGATGGAACCGCTCCGTCATCAGCACAGCGCCACCGCAGCTGATGACGGAGCGGTTCCGTCATCAGCATCGAAGGAGTTAAAATAAAATAAAATAAAATACATTCTGAGTGTGCGGATATCACTTCCGGGGTGGGGCAGCATCCAAGCAGAGGACCTTTGAGGAGAGACATTTTCAACTTCTGAAGGCAGGAGTTAACAGTACATTCTGAAAGGGATTTAACTTTATAGTTTATAGCCTGCGCAACTCCAGAGTCAAACAGTGTGTCCATTATATTTTGCCTCATATTTAAGTCCCTCAAAGGTTGGTTGCCCATATGGGGAACTTTAAGGGGTTTGAATAGATGAGCGGCAAAAACATCTATTATATCTTGCAAGATATTTGAGAAAACTCAGCCGTCCAAGCGCTAGCCCCGCGGATATGAGGAGTTTTCGGCCTCACGATATATCTAAGTAAAATTCGCAAGGCAAGGACCGTGAGGCTGCCGAGCGTCTTTCTCTCCCCCACTCTCCGCCTTTGCTCCTGACGGTCTTTCGCACATTTCCTCTTTTTATTCCCATCTATATAAATCGCTATTTTCTCATCACCATGCTCCTCGGTGCCAGGGCTGGCCGACGACCAGGATGTCCATCAGTCCCTTCCACATTACCAGGGTCAAAGGAGGTCTTCCAGCACCACCGGCCAAGCCTTGTGTCAATCATCACACATCCTCCAAGGCGCCTTGAAGTGCACCAGCCAAGTCACGGCCACCGGGGTTAATTGGGCACTACATGAAGGAAGCCGGAGGAGGGGTAAGGCTAGGCCCAAAGGGTGAGAAGCAAAGTGCGCTCAGGACTGGGGCATCTAGGTGTTAGAGGAGATTAAATAAGCACCTGCTAAAATGGCAAATCACAAAACTTCACTTCGGTGTCATTGGCCTCCTCTCCTCCTGCTAGTGGAAAAGCTGCAGTCATACTATTAAAATATAGACCTACTTACTCTGTAGACAGGGACAGCAGGGCAACCAGGTTTTTCAAGAGGTGAGGCCAATGCTTAATTTGAGCCAGTGGTTGCAAGTGGGGCCCACCGGCACTCATTTTTGGGGACCTGCATTTATTTTCCCTCCTCAGACTTTGATCAAAAGCAAGATAGTAAGAAACACAAAAGGGGAAAAGAAGGAGGCATAGAAAGATGAAAAACAGTGGTAAAGAAGAAAGCAAGGATGAAAAAGAGCAGGGAAGAATGAGATAAGGAATCAGGGAGAGTGGCGGTGAGTGAAAGGACATTAGGTGGGAATCAAGATTATGTAACTTTGGTATTTGGCAACCCCGACATTCAATAGCACCAGCTGGGGGCTTCTGCTGAAAACTTTGGGGCATATTTACAAGCCCCTATCGCCACAGGAACATCATTGTTTGCGACGTTCCTGTGGCGATTGGGCTTTGCCTTATTTACAAGGCTGCGTTAAGCCACTTAACATGGCTTATGCAGCCTTGTGAATAAGGCCCCCTTCACGCTATGCTTAGCGTGAAAGGGGAGGGCAATGGGTGTTGCAGTGGGCATTCCAACGCAACACCCAGTATTTCTGACGCTGCCCCCTATTTACAAGGGAGTCTTAAATAGGAGGCAGCGTCAGAATTAAGACAAGGGAAAACCTGGTCTCGCTCCACACTTGCTCCCTGCATCAGTGTACTCATTGTGCCTTATTGTAAGTGTTGCATCTGTACCTTATTTTCTCCAGTTACCTTATTTGCGCCTTATTTGTCTCCAGTTGTGCTCATTGTGCCATTGTAACACCTCCTTGTATTTTTGTTTTTTCGCCGCCCTTTCTCACAGCTGACCCCCTGCGATCCCTCCCCTGCTAACGCCCTCTCCCGCCTCCCAGCTGCGCTTCCCTCCCCCTTCCCTATTTAATGGCGGCTGCTGTGCGGCCGACCAAGGGGTCGCGCCGCTGGCGTGCCGAAGGTGCGCCAAAGGCAAGCCTGTCTGCGCCCGTTCGCTACCCGCCTGTGACCAGTACCAGGAACCCAGGATCTCCGACCTTCCACCGATACGACTCCGCCACCCTCCTCACATTGAACCCCAGAAGGAATAACAACTGCCAGTGGTTGACGCCGATCATGGCCAGTTCTCCCTACACTGCCAACAATCCTTCACCATCCGCAGCACCCCCCAGGACCGCCTCACCCACGCTGGACGTCCGTACCACCGAACCCCTCAAGTGCATCCTCCTCAACGTGCGCTCCCTACACAGACATGCCGTAGAGATCTAGGAACTCCTCAACACCCTCTTGCCAGACGTTGCCTTCTTCACGAAAACTTGGAAACACGCCGCCTGCGCCCCAACATCGCCACCGCCATTCCAGATGGATACAAGATCCAGAGGAAGGACCGCCTCCACAAGTGCTCCCTCCAGCTGCAGCTCGAGCGACTCCCTCTCCCACACGAACACCTCCACTTCCAGATCCAAACCAGCTCCAGAACCACACTTCGCGGCACCCTCGCTTCCAGACCCCCAGGGCCTTGTGTCTCTTTCGCCACCTCCATCGCCGACCTCATCGCACCTCACGCCATCGCCTCCACGGACTACATACTCATTGGAGACCTGAACTTCCGCCTCGACAACAACAGTGACCCTGACTCCACAGGCCTGCTAGACAACCTTGCAAACCTCGGACTGAAGCAGCTTGTCACCACCCCCACCCATAAAGCCAGACACATCCTCGACCCCATCTTCACAGGAGGGACCAAAGTCCACTTCTGCCACACCTCGAAGCCCCTCTAGACAGACCACCACTATGTACACTTCTACTTCAACACCACCACCGCACACAAGCCTGCCCCGCACCCGCCACGAAGAAACTGGAGCAAGGTAACAGAGGAGCACTTCAACTCCACCCTCATCCACAACCCCCCTCCGCCACGACCGATGCCAACTCCGCAGCCAAGGAACTACACCACTGGATCTCCAGGTGCGCAGACAAGCTCGCACCCCTCCGCCACACCGACAGACAACGCACGGAAGGCCGCCTGGTTCACCACCGACCTCCAAGAAGCCAGACGCTCCTGCAGACGCCTCTAAAAACGCTGGAGAAGCAGCAAAACCTCCAAGGACCAGAACACATACAAGAACGCCACAACAGATTACCATCAACTCATCAGAGCTACCAGGAGGACCTCCATCCAAAACAAAATCCTCACCAACGCCAGCAACTTAAAGGAACTATTCAACTTCATCCAGCAGTTCACCAAACTCCCAGAGAAGCCGCGGACATCACTCCATCCCAGGACCTCTGCAACAAGCTTAGCTCCAACATCCACCTGAAAATCAAGGCCCTCTACGACAATTTTAGCGAACAGACTCCAGATACCCCCCTCTCCCCCTGCATTGACAGCCAGCCCACCATCTCCACCTGAACACCTGTCACCACCGAAGACACGACCATGAAGAGCACACACTTACGAGCACCCACGGACCCCTGCCCGCCGCACATCTTTCACAGAGCCGCCGCCACCATCAACGTCTCCTTGGAATCCGGCATCTTCCCCGACAATTGGAAGCGGGCAGAGGTCAAGCCCCTCCTCAAGAAACCCTCGGCTGACCCGACAGACCTGAAAAACTACCGACCCATCTCTATCCTTCCCTTCACAGCCATAGTCACCGAAAAATTTGTCAACGCCCAGCTGACCACCTTCATCGAAGAGAACACCATACTCAACTCCTCCCAGTCCTGGTTCCGCAGTAACCACAGCACCGAAACTGCCCTCCTCGCCGCCACAGACGACATCCGCGTGCTATTCAACCAGGGCCACACCGCGGACCTCATCTTGGTACACCTCTCTGCAGCCTTCGACACCATCTCCCACTGCACTGTTGCAGCCAGACTCCATGACGGCGGCATACAGGGAACTGTCCTTGACTGGCTTCGCTCCTTCCTCGCCGGCAGAACCCAAAGGATCAGACTCCCACCCTTCCTCTCCGAACCCACAGAGATAAAATGCGTAGTACCCCATGGATCCTCACGCAGCCCCACACTCTTCAACATCTACATAACCCCCCTCGCCGCCATCGTCAGACAGCATGAGCTCAGTATAGTATCCTACGCCGACGACTCCCAGCTTATCCTCTCCCTCACGAAGAACCCCGAAGACACCAGGCTCAGTTTCCAGGAAGAAATGAAAGACGTTGCAGCCTGGATGAGCAACAGCTGCCTAAAGCTCAAATTGGAGAAGACAGAGGTCCTCATCCTCGGACCCTCCCCCACTGCCTGGGACAACACCTGGTGGCCCTCGGAAACCAACCCACCCACCCCGACAGGCCACGCCCGGATCCCGGCATCATTCTAGACTCCTCCGTCACCATGACTTGCCAAATCAGCGCCGTCGCCTCCACCTGCTTCAACTCCCTCCGCAAGACCTTCAAGTGGATCCCCCCGAAGTAGGAAAGACTGTCACCCACGCACTCATAACCAGCAGATTGGACTACGGGAACGCCCTCTATAACGGTAGCAACAAATTCCTGCTACACATACTCCAGACCATACAGAACACCGCAGCCAGACTCATCCTTGGAACTCCATGACATGAACACATAACCCAGCGAGACCTCCACTGGCTCCCAGTCGCGAAGTGAGTGATTTTCAAGCTGCTCACTCATGCATAAAAATCCCTCCACAACATCGGACCCAAATACCTCGACGAACGAGTCTCATTCTACGTCCCCAAAAGAAACCTACGCTCCGCCGGTCTCGCCCTTGGAGATACCCCGCGCATCTGCAGAACCAGACGGAAGAGCTTTCTCCAACGTCGCGACCAAGGCCTGGAACGAGCTACCAGTCAAAATCAGACGCTCCTCTACCCTGCACACCTTCAGGAAGAGCCTCAAGACCTGGCTTTTTGGCTGAGCCGGAGCTGCCCCCCACCCCCAGTGCCTTGAGACCCTCACAGGTGAGTAGTGCGCTTAAAAGAAACCCTGATTGATTGATTGGTTGATTTCATGTTCATTGCTGAAACAAAGGCAAATCTGTTCTAAGAAATTAAACACACTAAAAAGCAGTTAGTAATTTTGCAAACAGATATTAGAATCAGTTTACAGTAGCCCAGGTTAAGAAATGCTGTGGCACAGATTGTATAGAAACATGCAGAAACTGTAGACCTCCGGTGCTGACCTAAAGCGTACAAAAATATGAACATATGGCCCGAAATATCTTCTTTCTGCTGATCATTTTTTCTTTTCTATAAATATATAACAGAAAAAGGAAAAGTTTTTTTTTTTCTGCTGCTTAAGCTGCATCTGTAGTTATGCTCCCTGACCCGCCTTTCACCCTGGCTGTTGGACTTTTATACAGGGTTTGCACAATCCCATGTATTATTTTCCAATTTGCTTGCAAGACGCCAACTGTCTGAAAGAAACTCAACTGTTATTGTATCCCGCTGATCATAAAGCCATTCACTAATTTAAGATAATCAAATCCTTCTCACCAATAGTTTTTGCACCACTGAATGGCAGATTTAAAACAGTCTTTGTTCCACAGGTGTAAAGGCTACTGAGTAAAACCAATGGTGGAAAAACAAACCTAGAGTTAGATACCCCGAGGAGGGAAGACAAGTAGCATGCCTTCAAATACAGAAGAGGTGCCACATCTGTTCCAGCATATTGCTCAGTCAGCAAAACATATGATTCCCAGAAATCAATCTGACAAACGCAACAAAGATTGCAGTGCCTGAGAACCTTCCAGAAATTAGAGACAAAGGGGGTCTGTGCTATTCAGATCCTACCAGAATTCTCTGAAGCTTTCAATACAATGGACCGTAAAATGGTGTCAATGCCAATGTCTCAAAAGAAACTCATAGATGGGTCATTAGATTTCATCTAAGAAGGCCTTTTGGGATAGTTATTCACACACAAGAGCAACTAGGCGAAATAGAAAAAGAAGATATGGACCCAGTCCGAAAGGGATGCCACTTCCTAGGACCGCCCGGGTATCAAAGATATTAGAGTAGACGGCTCACTCACTTTATCGTGACATGCTTCATCATTGGCGCCTATTCACACTGTGGTTGGGTTGTACCACCAGGGCAGACTCGACCTAAAGAATGGGAGTTCCTAGATAAAATCAGACTGGATAAGCAGGGATCCAGAAAGAGGGTGAAAGGTTAAAAATACCTACAGGTATGCTCAAAAGGTTCTTTTATTTGTAGGGTTCCCGGGCTATAAATAAAACGTTTTTTAGGCTTTATGTTGAACTGATTGTTCAATTAACCCTAATACGTAAAAGCCGACATGTTTTGGCAAGCACTAAAACCTGTCTGGGGCCGTCATCAGGGCTGAATAGTGTATCCCTGCCTTGCTAAGCACAATGCTGTGTGTTTTGTTTTAATAATGTTTGTAATAAAATACGCTGGGGTTTAGGACCCCTAATCCAAATAATTTATACATTTATGTTTACAAGGGGAGGAGAAGGAACGGATGTGGTTAGTTGTAGCTTCGGAGCGGAAGGCCTCGGCGATGTCAGCCTTCCGTCCTTGGGATATACCTAAGAGACAAAAGGCGTGTCCGCGAGGAAGAAGACAAATCCAAATGTACAGTTTGTTATACATGAGCATAGCTTGTTGTTCCATTCAGAATTTCATGGGAACATAACGGAAACGGAGTCAGGATAGGATCACCCCTGATTAAGGTCGCCATCCCTAAATTAAAATAGTGAAAACGGTCAAAAGGTGCTAAGCGATGGTCTAGAAGCAAATTAATTGTTCATACAATGCCATCTTTCAAGCGAAATACATGCTTGGTAATCAATTGTTACGTAAACTAATCATGCACACATTCTGCTTACCCTTATGAGTTTTTTATGGATCGGCGTGTCTTAGCGTAGTGTCGTTCTATAGTCACACTCTTGCCAAAAGGAGTAACGTCATGGAATTAGATATGCAAAAAGGTACATTTTCCTATTCTATGGATACACTGTGGACCCCTGTAGACTCCTAGCCCTGTTGTATTTTTCTTGTAGTTGCCTAAATGAAATCAATTCAAAGGCACAAGGATCATCATTGTTAAATCTGGCTAGGAAATGTTGGCGATTAGGCTGGATAAATATTAGTCTTGTTTTTTACTACAGTGGTGGCGGAGTCATGCCTGCAATAGGTATTGTTTGCATACATATTCCATTTAGGTGCTCCATTCAGAACCACTGAGTATAATTGGCTACATGTTACAGCCCCTATTATAGGACTCATTACACGTTCCTATGCGTGCTCCGTGAATGAAGTAGCCATACTTATTGGTGATTGTATGGTGGTATGTAAAGCTCCTGCCAAGGGATAAAGAGAGCGAGGCATCTGCTTCAATAACTTTTGATACTTGGGCGGTCCTAGGAAGTGGCATTCCTTTGGGACTGGGTTCATATCTTTTCTTTTTCTATTTCCCCTCCTATGTGCGAATAGTCACTTTGGGAGAACGCAACTGGGCATGTAGTCTCTCGCTCTCCCTTTTGTGAGGATATTTAGGGATAGTTACCAGAGAATGAGGTGTCACAAAAGCCCGTTCACTTACATTAGTCCCTCTGGACTACAATACTCTCTCCTTCTCTGGCCACAACATTGAGCAAAGACGATCCCTCATCCTGGTGCCTAGCCACTACTCTAACTTTACTTACTCTGGACTCCGCAATAAAGTCAGTGCTAGAAGCTGACGTTTCAAATCATTGGTGGAACAGTGTCACCACACCTGCTGACGCAGTGGTAAACACAGAATACTAAAATGTTCTTTACCATTTTATTATGCTGTGTGCTGCTGGCCTGCGTGGATGGAGTGTGAGGGTGCAGGATGTCTCCCAGGGTTCAGTGCACATGTGAGATTGGTCGGCTGTCTACAGCCGGCCTATTAGACATGCACACTTCAGACCCAGCAATCTCTGGGCTGTGAAACAGCTGGGGGATTGCTGACGCAGGCCCCAGCCTCAAAATGAGCCCGGGGTTAGCCTGCTCCAAGCAATCCTGGACCTGGATTGGTTGGATTCGCGCTGCACTTAGAAGGAAGTCCTTCCTTTTCCCTCCTGCTCCTCATCAATCTAAAGATTGGCACGGGGAGAGGAGCACCGGACGGAGGGCCTGGTGCCTCACCATTTATTAATGTTGCCAGCTGCCACTGAGTGCCAGGCTCTAAAGACTTCACAACCTGCAAACAGACTTTGTCATATTCACCGCAAGCTGGACCACACCAAACCCACCCATAATAAAGCTTCCAGTATCGTCCCCAGGATAACATTTTAGTCCTTGTGCACCGAACCTTAAGCATACTAGAGCAAAGACCTGCAAAATTGGCTACAGAGCTCTTCACTCAATGTCATTCCATCAACTCAACCTCAATCTTTCTTCCAGGATCAAACCTAAAGTAAGGGCATTTGGCGTAAAAGGAGCGAGACTCTAGAATTCCGTCAGTCTGAATATTGAGATCGAAGTTCAACCACATTTAGTTGGGGAAAATTCACTAAACTGTACAAACCTGACTCTAAGCTTCTTATCCTGTCATCCTTTAGTATTATTTGTCCCTTTGTCAAACCCTCTAAACTCACTATGAGGAGACTTACGGGGCTTTACAATCTGTATACTAAATATCAGTGTGCATATGAGACCAGTAGGTGACCGACCTCTTTAAATCTATCTTCATCACGACCTCCAACGGGAGGGAGTTAAGGGAGAATATGCACAAACAAGGCTTCTTTATTTGTCTAGATGCTAGAGAGGAACACCTCATAGCAGTAGTAGGGGGAGCTTGTGAGCTGGACTATCTTCTTTACTCCAAAACCGAACTACTTACAGATTATGCCTCAAGCCAGTTGTAAAACGAACAAAAAATAAGGCCAATGACCGGAATTCTGTTGGGTTCTGACTCATACGTAGTTGTTTCACTGGCTATAATTGGTAGTGCTCGAATACAATAGAGTATATCACTTTAAATTCGAGAATTCAAGAAAAAATGTATTAGTAAATAATTTTCTGCATGGTTGTCCTAAACATTATTATTTTGAAGTTATGAGTTTGGTTTGACTTTAAAGAAGAAAATGTTTAGATCTTGATATAAAAAAATCCGAAACTCCTTAAGTATAATTCTTTCAAATAACCTTTTAGTCCTAAATACGATAAAATACATGTATAAAGGTAAAATCGGACGATTCCCTGTGTTTCTTAAGTCTGACATTAGCCAGGACAGTTTGAATTCACTAAAATTGTAATTATAATATACTTCTAAGGGCATTCAGCTGCGCTTTTCACCCACCAGTCTTTCATTGCATTGTTCTCATTTTATTGGCCGCCTGATACTGCACAGATCATAGGACAAGGGGCCATCCCTCTACAGCCATTGGCTCAGCACTCTGAGGTGGTGATCTTCTCGAGCACAATGTGCATGTACATTCAAAAAGCTACCCCCTTGCACAGTTTTACAAAAAAGATTCCCAAACATTGGCAAAGCCAAAATGGGGCAGCCAACGCCAGTCCAATTGACTTTGCCAATGCTTGCTAAGCACTGTTTTTGCTTATTCGCTTGCAAGGAAAGTTGTGTGAAAGTCAGTGGATCTTACTTACAGCTGCTGCACACGTTCTGAAGCGGAGGGCCTGTGTGTTTTGCCAGAATTAAATTCAAGTCACACTGGATTGAATTAAGAGTTTATTAACGCCATTAGTTTAACACAGCTTTTATTTTGATAACATATCAAGCGCCCCATGGGCAGCCATGATATTTAAAGCTCTGCTCTGGCAGCACGCGCGGTGCTTTAATGTGAGCGTGCCAATGAGTGGCGTCAGTGACTCATGTGCCATTAGCACGTTGCAAAAGCCAGAGAAATATCAACAGTATCCGTTTCAAAACAAAATGTTTTCAGCATGTATGAGACAGCGCGAACAAAAATAGCCGCCTCGGTCACACATGCCCTTGTCAAGATAACGCACAAGGGTCAGATGTTATTGGATTATCAAACGGGGGACCACTGCTGGGGAGAGTCTTGCTAGGTTATACAGCACAACGTTCAGACATTCCTTTTCATTTTGGCCTTATTGGGAAACTGTGGAGAGAGTCACCTGCTGGTTTTTGATTTCCATTATGCAGCTGTTTTTTTTCCCATAGTGCAGCAGTTTCTACCTGCCCCATGCCTTTATCAACTGCAGTTTGCAGGTTTACCACAACAGGGAGCTCCTTGGTGGTGTCTTGTACGCTGCTTCCAAATTATAAGGTAGTAAAAAACAACAGGAGTGTGACCCATAGACCGGATAGATATCATGGGTGAGTATACGTTTTAAGCAACAATGTCTCAACCGGATTTAATGAAAAGACAGATACCCAGGTATGTACGAGACATTACAAGGTAGCAAAGAAAGGAGAGACTTGGAGTGATGAAGAGTTGTTTCCGGAATGAATCAAGAAGCCGCTGGAATACTGCCGTACGGTCCTAGTAGCCGCAGGGGGTTGCGGACTGGCCCGGCGAGTAGATTCCACCTGTCACTCGCGCCGTCACTCTTTGATTCACGAGCACTACGTGCACAAAGCCCCCTTGGGTTGTCTTCGCATTTCATGCTAACAGTGCTGTTATAACTGTCCTGAGTGACCTGTGAAAAATAATTTTTAATACATGATGCCATGAGCACTTTTGAAAAATACCGGGAGTCTCTCCTTTCTTTGCTACTAATGTCTCATACATACCTGTTTATCTGTCTTTTCATTAAATCCAGTTGAGACATTGTTGCTTAAAACGTCCAAATTATAAGGGCCTCTTGAATTATGTAATGACATAGAGGAACCCCCTTAAAGAATGATTTTAAAGGTCTGGGAGAAGGGGGCAAAAGCCAACAATATCAACTGCGAAAACACTCCCACTCGACCTATATCCTATATTATAAAATGTTGAATCACGCACAAAGTGTATTGTATATATAGTACAAAATAAATGTTTTATATAAAAAATCTTTTTACTCTTTCAAAAAAATGAAGATAATAAACAAGAATGTAAATGAATAAAACATTGTTGCATCTACTGAATTCCGATAGCAAAGGGTAGCCCAGTGAGCTATTAGTAGCCATTGTTAAATTGATATAGGTCGAGAGGGAGTGTTTTCGCAGTTTATATTGTTGTCCAATGGAATTATGTGGCAGGGTAGCACCAAATTCTGCGGGAGCTTTGACTAAATTGTGGCGCAAGAATAGGCAAATTATGCGGCATAATGCAGCCCATTTTTGATACTATTACTTCCTTATTCTGTAAATTATACACATGTATACTGTCTGGGCAAATAGTTCACCTCATTAGTACCAGTTTAACAACCAAATACAGAAATAACCCAAAAGATGACCAGTTAACCTTTGCAATGGGCCTTCCACTGCACGCAAACCAACGTCGCCACTTTTTCAGTAACTTTTGATTCGTTTGAGCTAGAAACACAACTTGTTTTTGTTAAAATCTGTAGATTGTGTATGTAGCAGATGAATGATGGGGTGGTGAATGCGGCAAATCCATAATTATCCAGAAAAAAAGCCACAGTGGGACATGTGTCTCAGATGCAGTGGTGGTTGAGTGTGATTCCGGATGTTGGCTCTTTTACTATTTTCTGTTGCGGTGGCAGTACTGGGTTGAGGTTGAGGTCGAAAGAAGTTCAGTATTTCGTAATGGACAAATTCAAAGTCAAGCTTTCAGCTACAACAAGAAATCTGTCTGCAAAATAACTCTTCTTTCTTCCACCTGTTGATCAATGTTTGTGTTGATGACAAACACTGGTCATGTGTCTTCACTGGGCAAAGACGTAAAAAGAGACGTGAAATTCTGTCAGCAACTAATTTCTATACCTGATTTAAACATGGTCAGTAAACCGAATGAATACATGTCGGAGCAAAACAATCAAAAAATAAAATAAGAAATTCAACCAAATCTTTCCGGCACTGTTCACAAAACAGTAAAAACTTTGAAAAACATGATACATTCCGTGACTTTGACTGAGCTAATATTTACATTTATTCCTGGGATTAGTAGCCCACACCTGATGGACTGAATGGTCTCCAGATGCAATCCCCTTTCTGAGTGATGCAGCCATGACCAAACTGTGGAAGTGCTTTCTAAGTGACATCAGAAGGTGAAAACCTAGAATTGGAAGAAGTGGCTTCCAAAACTTCACTGCCTGAATGAAGAAATAATGATGGCGGTGTCCCACAAATATGGAGGTGGTGTTAAATGGGTGGTAAACAAAAAGTTTGGGTGTTTATGAAAAGTTCCAGTAAGCCATATCTAAGGTGAATTTATTGAGAAGATTTTGGGGACCTGGGGAGTTCTTAACTGACACATATTTCTAGATCATCAAACAGGATTTATGAATTTGATATGTAATCACAGATGGAGCTGGTGAAGACAGATTTAGCATGAAAATGAGTCTCAATTTTTGAACCAGAGATAATAAAATTCGATTTTAGACATCTTCGAAGTAGTACTTGTGTAAGCGAGTTCAGGCGAGACTGGTATACTCCAAGCTCAGAGTTAATGAGGGTGACACCTATAAAACTGTGCAGCCTTGGTGAGATAAACTACAGGATGCTTCTGAGCTGGGAGAACTGGAAATATCCTCAACTGACACCCGCGTACATTTTAGAGATTATGTGTTAGACGAAGACAGGAGCAGTAACATTTTTTAAGATCATTAGTCGCGCCATTTCAATTTATACCAGTAAGGAATTTGCTATTGCTGCTGCTTTCCACTTCCCTCAACGTTCATATTCTTCACCAATCATCTTGCTGGTAAGGATGCTCCAAATATTGCATCAACTGGGACACATGTATCTGGAATATGCCCATACTATCCCGAGTTTGAATTGGGCGGTAATGAAAAACTCCACACATTTCTGGGGCAAATGACGAAACTGGAGGAAAATCAATGGATTCTCAATTAACTTTAGCATTCTTTCAGGAATTGGAGGGTTGTCAATTACAACCCAACTTCAATCAGAGTTAGTCTTTGTGCCGATGATTTGAAAACTGGAAATGAAACCCAAATGAAGTCTCGAAGGAAAAGCACATGGTACAAACAGAGCTTAATTAGAACGAGGGTGGGAGCACACTGTCTCACATCCCAGCACCCAATTTGCGCCAATGCATCATGGTAAGTGTAGTGGATACCACTAACTTCAGTAGCAGTTTTTTAATTTCTCACCCATGTGGGTGCAGCTTGCGCTGTGCAACTTTAGGCACCTGTTTCTCGATTAATTTCTTCATCAGTGGAGAGCAACAAGTCGGTTTGGGGTGCAGGGAATGCTGCCCAAAGTTTTCTCAGGCCTCGGGTACCAATCACTGGCCCAGGTGCATCAACCCAAGCTCGTCAGCTCAGTGGCTCATGGGAGCCTTTTCAAACAGAAGGAGGGTGGGAGCACACTGCCCCACATTCCAGGACTCAATTTGTCTCAATGCATAATGATAAACGCAGTGCACTTCAGTAGTAGTCTCAAATTATTTTTTAAAAAGCTTAACTTTAGTTTTGCTGTTAATATACAGCTCTTTATTCATAACAAATCCTTCCACCTCAAAATTTAAGAGTCAATATCAAAACATTCAGTTAGAATAGGTCTAGCGTCTTAACATCTAATATACCAGGGGCAAACTAGTCACCTTTTTCGTTGATTGAAGAGAGTCTAAAATATTTATGCTCTCAGATTTACAATGGGAATTCTACTAGCATAAATTAAAATTCTGAACCACTGTTTACTTTGGAAAGCTCTATGCACCAATGGCCAAAGTCTACCTTGACCAAGTACCACACTGTCAATGCCTCCTTTAACTTCTGACCCTCAACTACTTAACTCCTTTGATCCTTTTAATAACGCTGTAGTTCTGCCATCCTCTGCACCCTTTAAATCAGTATGGATGCTCTGCTCTGGACATAAAGAACTGAACCCATACAATCCCTGCAGTATCAAACCTTTCGCTTGCTGTCCTCACATCAGCGCGGGTCCAGACAAAATCCACCTAATTTCATTCACTGTACTACTGCCACAGCTATTGAGAACACAATCTTACCTTCATGTACCTTATTCACACAGAACATATGCATAAGTATTAACTTCACATCCTCCATAAAAAAACACTCAAACTGTTTGACCCATACCATCTTTTTTGGAATGCCTACATAGTCGTCCAACCTCATCACAAACCACTGCCTCAGAATATTTTGCACACGATTGATTTAAAAAACTTTCTGTTGCGCCCAAGCCACAAAATGCCTTTTAGATCGATGCGTTTTTTTGTGCTCAAAAATCCACATTTCTCTTTACTCCTCCTTCACCCACTGACCCTGGCGGCTAAATTATACTTTTGGAAAAGCTGACATATTCTATCTTTTGCAACCCACCTAATGATCATTTAAGTGTGTCACTTCTCACTTCTCAAGGAAATAACCATTCCTCCTTAGCCAGAAGCTCTGGGTTCTTCTTCGAGAATCATATGCAGGTCTGTTCCACCATTTATACAGCTCATCACCTTCACCAGCTTCTAGTCGAGAAGATTAACAACTTATAAGCACACGTGAATCCATTATGCTAGTCTATTGCCCATAATTTTGTCATTTCTTCCCCTTTTATCAGTCATGGCAATCGTGACCCAGTTGTCCGGGACCGGCATTTGCCACTCAACAGAATCAATTTTCTCAGAAGCAACTTTAAAGTGGTGCTAGTACTTATGTAAAGTAAACAAAAAAACTCTCCAAACATGTTTGTGTGTACAGGTGCAGATTGTCCAGATGAGCTTCACATCCAATGAATAATAGAAAATGCACATGCCCATGCATCAAAATAGCTACCTGTAGGAAATTTGGCTGCAAATGTAAGCTCTCCCGAAACAGTTGCACATCATGGTAGAGGTAGCTGAGTCACGATATTCAATCATTTTTTTATAGCTCTTCTTTTCTGAGCTGGACGCGGCGACCAAGACTAAGTAGCATGTATATTATGTCTTAAAACAGCATACCGCAGTCAGAATATTATCGAACATAATTATCATGTCTTAAATATTGTTTACAAAGATATTGGCATTAACAATAGAACATTAAAACCCATTGAGATGATATTTTGAAAGTGAAATTTAGGACAGAATATTTCAGACAGATGCAGTTTTGTATAAATATTCCGACATACAGCCATCCCACCCCACGTCCTTTACTGGAGGGGTTAGGTGCTGCGCTATTGGCTTGTGATAGTAAAGCCACAAGAGTCGGTGTTGAAATCTGCTGTTTTGAAACATGTTCAAAATCTTCTGCTGGATTCTGTGATCCTGGAAGTTAGGCAGGAGTTGGGGCTTACACCTTGGTATATTATTGTGGATATGTGACTATTAACTTTTGGTCACTCTTGAGTGTTGTGGAAGAAAACAAATATTTCAGATTTATTGTGGAAGGAGATATTAAGCACCGGATAAGCTGGGACAAAGAAGACCGTAAGAAGGATTTGTTCTGTTAAAGATTTGCACAGAAAGCTTGGTTTCATAGACAAGAGGAAGGTTTCCCCCTCTGAACAATTTTTGAGACAATCTGATTTTCTGTTGTCCCAAAGGGATTGAATTTACTTGGAAGGAAAATCCTTAATTGTGCTAATAACACATTAATTGGTACCCCCCACTGACCAGCAGCAGAGGGCAAAGATTGTATAAAATAGGATTGAGTATTATCCCCTTGCGTTCTGTTCCTAGGGTGACTGATCTAGATGTTAGCACTGATGGGAGAGTTATTTGCTTTTTACATTGTAAACGCAACTGCTGTGGCGCCTTGCTGGATTTGTTTTTTATCTTTACATAAACATAATTTAAAAACTCTATCTATAACATCTTTTTCATTGATTCGCTAATTTGCCAGAAATATTTTTGAGCAAAAATGTCTCTATAAGATGTAGCATCTGGCCGTAGGCGCTTCTTATTTTCACTTTTTAGTTGCCAGTGAAATTGTAACTTGTGAATTCTGGTGACCTAAGGTTGCATTTTTTCGTTCTTGTCTATGTGATTGTTTGAAAGGGAATTTTGTCTACATAAACAGAAAATGAAATTGAAATGGAAAGGTCACATATTGCACTTTTTTCTGTTTCTCATTTGTTGTTCCTAAACTAAGAATTAACTAATTTATGTAAGATCCATTGAACGAGGATATAGTGTTGAGAAGATGTGGGGCTTTGATGTAAAGAATAAAACATAATACTATCAGCATTTACCAATGCAATATAAGTCTGCATATGTCATTCTGATGTGAGAACACTGGACCATGAAGCCCCACCCACCCCTCCTACACACACTGAGATGTAAAAGTGCAATACACAATGCCCACATAGTGAACATATGGAATGCATATTGGAAAATTAATCCATCATTTCCCGAAGGCACATATGTGCTGTAAATTGGTTGTACATTTGAGATATGTATTAGGGCAATTTATACTTATAGTAATTCTGCGATCATAATAAAGCAATTTAGCACCTAGTTTTTAAGTGAGGATTCCTGATAAAATTTGACATAGCGATTCTCAAAGCAAACTTTGATGCCTCACCTACTGGGATAATCTGCAACATGTCCGAGTTGTTGAGGTTGCACAGGTTTGGGATCTGGGTGTTCTGCAAATCATGTGCAATTGTTGTCATTTATGTTGGATGCAGTGCAGTGGTTCCATAAGTGGAGTTAAGGCGTGCTGCTCACAACCAATTTGCTTCACAATGCCTACCATTATTTAAGATGGACACCAGAATAATTGCCAGCACATAGGAATACTGCCATGAGTCTTTTGGCATGTCGCCGACATTCCTGCTGGCAGGTGTGCCTGCTGGTACAACCCAGACACACCCAAAATGACAGCTCTGGCACCAAAACAACGCAGGCACTCCACCTAGTTTCCATCAGATTAAGAAAGAGCCTTGGGGAACGCAGGAAAGGACAGCACAACATTATCTGTTGTTTGATAGTGAATATATTGGTCTGGTTGTTGCACTCTAAGCCCGTGTTTATCATAAACAGGTTCTTGTGGGGTAGTGTGTTGTTTAAAAAGGTCTGGAAGAGTGAATCTCTTGTCATATAAAGTTGCTAGGGCTTTAAGGCATGCATGTTTTGTTTCATATCCCTGGCAAGATGGGTCCTCAGCGAAGCGCGTGGTTAGACAAGCATCTTGCTGATCAACCAGCCTTTTCCTGCAAAGAAAGGAGATTTCAATTTAGTTGGAAAAGGTGTCACCACTTAACTGGAAGTTTGACTACAGGTGGAGAACAACATCATTGAAGTACAGGGGTCAAGACCCTGTGTCATCATAAACCCCAAGGAATATTTGAGGAACTGAGACCCAAAAGGTGAAGAAAATTGCTCCCCATTTACATAACAAATGAAAACGGCAGACTTGGGGGCCGTGCGGTCATTCTGCTGCCATCACTTGGCACATTTTGCCTACAGAGAATGGAGGCAGCCCCAGGCAGATTCTAGGGTGTCCAGGAAATCGTCGGGAATAAATCAGTGCACCAGATGGGTGCCAGTTTATTACCCATTAATAAGAGCTGTAAAACTACTGTGCTTTTACTCCCTATGTATTTGACTCACGAACAGCAAGGATTCTGTGAGCTTTTATGCAAGAAAATGGGGGCCGACATGGGGTGCACTATGCCCTTTAAACCATCCGGCCCCTATGTCAGTGAACCTAATTATTAATGATAGCTACACCCATGCTTAACGCTTCTGTAAGTGGCAAAGGTTTTCCATAGGGGTTTTAGACAGGACTACTTCCCGGAACGCTGTCAGAATTACACCAAATTTGGCAGAAAGCTAGATCTTGGTCCAAAAAGAGCCCTCTTTGTAATTTGTCGTACATCTGTTCAGTAGTTTTGGAGTCAATAAAAAAATGTATGTATATATCTAGGGATGTGAAGGGTCCGCAAATCCGCCAAATCCCAAACTGAGATCTGATTGGCTGCCAGCACTACAACCAGGCGTTGGTGGCGGCCATCTTGGTACTCAAACTCGGCTGAATCCCAGCAAAAAAATATTTTTAAGAAAATCAAGCCCACAGGGATTAAAACAGGGATCCGGGGTCAAAAACATTGTTTTTAATTTAGCTGTGAATCCAGAGGATCCGGGGGGAAATGATTTTAAAAAAAACAAGTGCGGTTTCCTGCACTTGTTTTTACTAGCCCCATGGGTGGACCAGGTCCCGGTCGGGATCAGTTATTGTTGTATATCGCGGCTGCTTTCGATCCCAAGGACCCATTCCCTGGGGCTCAGCTGAAAGGAAGAAGGGGGGGGGGGCAACCCCCCTCCCCAGGCCGATTTAATTCCCGGGGACCCCATCAACCAGGGCCTGGGCTTTGAAGTAAATTGGGAGCATTTACAAGAGGCTTCTTTAGACAAGGCAACAGCAAAAACTGCTTACAGAATTACAGAAAATTTGACAGAAAGCTAGATCTTGGTCTGCAGATTGTGCTTTTTATGATTTGGTGTTAATCCTTTCAGTTATTTTTGAGAAATTAAGGGACAAAAATAATTGTATATCTGGACAGTTGGGTCCGCAGGAGCCTCAAGAGACTCTAGCGGAAGCACCAATTTAAAAATAGAGCATTCTAATTGTCCCAGGGAGCTTTATTTCCCTTGAACCATCTCGCAGGAGTCTGAGTGACCGGGCTGATTGGCCGCCAGCAACATGAGAATCGTGTTGCTGGCAGTCATTACAGGATTCGGGGACTTAGTCCCCTATCCAGAAGTTAAGAAAAAAATATATATAAGGGGGCAGGGTAGGGATACCTTGACTCCCTAGGCCCCATCGAGGGACCCATACCCCTGGGGCCAAAAAGGAAAAAAAATCGCAGTGGCACCCCTCCAGAGCTGACAGAGGCCCCAGGAAGCCCACCCTGGGGGCCAAAATAGTTTATAGGAAGAGAAGGCTGCTAGACCGTGTCCCTGGGCCTCCAGTGGTCCCTGGGAGCCCATCCTTAGCACCAAAATTACTTTTTATGGGGAGGTGGGCAGTATGCCCCCATCCCCAAGGCTCTAGAGGCCCCAAGAAGGCGCCCTGCAGAATGTGATGAGGGACCACTAAGTCTACCATTTCTCACAGCTATTCATTAGCCTTCAGCTGAATGGGGCCTCCTGAAGGGTTTAGGGGCCTCCTGTTCCATAAGGGCTACAGTGGCCTGTGTTACGTTTCTGCCCCATACCATATCGTCTGCTGGGCTTGTAAACTGCAAATATGCCTGACATTTAGCTAATCAGACCCACCAGGATATTGCAGCATGGATTACCAAATTTTGTGGCACAAAAACACACATTTTGTGGCACAAATACACAAACTTTGCAGCATTTTTGTCGCACTTAATTGTGCTATTTGGGCAAAAAAATGAATGCCCCCGGCCTACTACCCAAGTGGGCGGCCGGCCCTAACCCATTTAAAATAATTAATACCCCCAGGGCCTGTCCCGAGCCCAGTGGGTGACGGGCCCTAATAAAAAAGAAGTATTGCCCAGAGAGCACACAGCGTGCCGTGTGGGCAGCGGGTCCTAATTCAAAAGAAATTGCCCACAGCATACCCCGTGGGTGGCGGGCCCTCATTTAAAAAAAATGAATTCTCCCGAGGCCCGCCGCTTGCCCCATAGGTGGCTGGCCCTAAACACTTAAATCAGCTAATGCCCACAGGGCTATCTGTGTGCAAAATGGGCGCCGGGCCCAACCCCCACCGCCCCCGGGTGATGGTTGGATGTCAAGCCCAGGTGGCATTCATTTTTATTACGTTTTGGGCATACCGCCCATGGGGCACGTGGCATGGCCAGGGGGCATTTTTTTTCATGATTATGGCATGCCCTGTGTGCTGTGGGCCCCAATCATTTAAAACAATTAATGCCCCCAGGCCCTGCCGTGAGCCCCGTGGCACCACAACTTGATAAAAACAAATGCCTCCCGGTGACCCGTGGGTGGCGGGGTCCAAGGGGGTATTAAATGTTATCAAGTTTTTGGCCCGCCACCCATGGGCACAGGGCCGACCCATGGGGCATTTATTTTTCCAAATGATTAGGGCCTGCAGGATGGGAGGCGGGCCATAATAATTTTTAAAAAATGAATGCCTTCTGTGCCCACTATGTGCCCTGTGGGTAACAAGCTTAAAACATGATAAAAAATGATGCCCCCCTCCCGCCCACCAGGGGGACAGTAGTTTGATCACTTTGTGGGCCCACAGTACATGTGGCGGGTCATGGGGGCATACATTTTTTTATGACTACGACTGCTGCCCATGGGGATTGCAGATCTGAGGGCATTTATTGTTTATCAAAATAGCACAATAAAGAGCCACAAAAAATACGCAAAATGTGTGTATTTGTGCCGCAAAAATTTAGTAATCCATGCCGCAATATCCTGGTGGGGGGCAGGCCAAGGGGTTATTTATTTTTTATCATGTTTGGGGCCCACTGCTGAGCAAGAAAGTTGATAAAGATAAATGTCCCCTCGGCTTGCGAAGTGCCCTGTGGGCAGCGGGCCCAAAACTTGATAAAAACTAACGTCCCCGTGCGCGGGTAGGATTCATTTTTATCAGGGTTTAGGCTCACGGGCCCAGGAGGCATTTCTCTTTTTTACCGGATTTTCCCTGGCACTTTTGGTAAAAAAACACGTTTTTTTCAAAGTTGCTGAGATTTTTTTTGCAAATCGCGAAATCCTGGAGGGTCTGGCTAATGGCTTTGATGGAGCTGACCGAAAAGCCCTCTTCCTGGTTCACCAACTCGAGTGCTACTCACACATATCTCTTTCTCATTTGAGCTGAAGGTGATGCTTCAATCTTTACAATACTTAAAATATCAGTGCTCCATGATTCTATGGCTGATGTTGGGAGAAAATCTTACCCTTAGAAATAACGGAAAACACACCTGTTCCTCTCCTTGTGTCGCCTCAGCCAGGAAGCGTTGGGGTTCAGTGTGGAGACTGCATTTGGTTGTTGAAGGTTCGTCCAAAATTGGAAATGGTTTCCCTTAATAACAGAGCACTTTGTGAATCATGCTTAAGCAGACACTTGCTGATGGTCAGGGGAGGCTCCTCCGCAATGGCAGAGGAGCGTTGCCACACTGACTCAGATCCAGCAGCAAATATATAGAATTATAATTCATTATTGTTTTATTTTTAAGCAGCTGGTTCAGCCAGCGTATGAGGGAGGGTCGGGACCCGGGGCATGGGTAGGGTGAGGAGGAGTGCTATGTGCACTCATTATGGGACTCATTAGGATCGCGGATTTCCCGCATCCTCCGGGCTGGCGGAAGCCACCGCCGGCCCGGAGGATGCGGGGAAACCGCCGCGTATGCTTTAAAGACCCACCGCCAAATTAGGATGGCTGGTGGGTCTTTGAATCTGTCTGCCGCTTTTCCGCCGCGGTCGCCTTCCGACCGCGGCGGAAAAGCATTAACATGGCTGGCGGTGTCTGTCAGACACCGCCAGCCATATTATGATGGAGTAGAAAGTATGCTTTTCCACGGCGGCTTTTCCACCGTGGAAAAGCATACGGACCTTCACTTCGGGGGCCCGTTGCGGGCCCCCTGGGTGAAGGGGGGGTGGGGGTGCACATGGGGGTACCTATGGTGCCCCCCTGCATTTGGGTGAACAAAGCGGCACGCACCGTGCGGTGCCTGCCGCTTTGTGCACGCAAATGCCGTGCATGCATTTTTAACATTGCGGCGGGTGCAGCTTGAAGCTGCACCCGCCGCAATGTTAAAAATAGAGGATGCCACCCTGGCGGTCACATCCTAATCTGCATGGAGGGACCGCCGCTGCCCCTGCGGACGGTCCCTCCTACTCTATTATGGTGGCGGACGGACTCAGGTCCGTCCGCCATCATAATCGACCCCTAAGTGTGGATGTGTGTTTGGCCGGCCGTCTCAGGCCGACCAAAACACACATGGGCACTTAGGTGTATTGAACAGCCAGGTTAGAGAAACCCCACAGACTACCTGAGCGGAGTGTCTTTTCAGCCTGCTTAGGCCAATACCATCGCTGGATTGGACAGGGAGTCTGTGACGTAGTCCCAGTGTCTGCTGAGACACAGAAGACCAAGCACCGGGACACGAAGCAGGAGTCGGTCGACAGCAGGAAAGTTTAACTTTTTTTTACATTTTTATTATCATTAAAGTCCCTTGCGCCCCCACACTCCCTCCTCCCCGTCCCACCAGTTTTTGAATGTGGTGGCAGCCACTGCTAATAGGTTCAGCGTCCTGCACAGTGTGCACTCTTTTCTCCAGAGGGCAGGGCTGGGAGTGACTGCTGATATTTGCAGATAACTGCTATGAAGACGAAGAGCAAGCAGCAACTGCACACAAAGGCTGATGTTTGTTGTGGTAGATGGAGAACCAGGCGGGGCACACAGCAGAGTTATGGGAACAGTAGCTGGTGTTTACAACCAGTTCTCCGAGAGGTTTTGCAGGCACACAAGCAGGAAAGAATACGGAATATCTGGCTCGTCTGTTTCTTTCCATGGTAATAAAATGTGACTTAGCTAAATATTTAACATTGCATCAAATAATTACCTCACTACCTCCTCCCGGTTACATTGGCGACTTCAAACTACAGGAAACAAATTCATTTGCAACTGACGTTCTCCGTTAAACGGTGCCTAAATATAGATACTGACCTAATTCTTCCAAACCACAAGAAAATAACGTGAAAATGTCACATCAAACTTTATAAAAAAAATCCCCAAGATAAAAGAGGCATTCATGGTTTCGGCTGGCAAAACGAAGAAAATCTTGCACGCCCTCCACTGGTCAGTCTAGGAAAAACAAGTTTTCAATTATTTGGCATTCCCCCCCATGAAGTGTTCCACCTCATCCTTTGAAAAGATATGTACAATAAGCTAATTAGTAATAACTTCAAATGTGTGATTTAATGTTGAGTTTATTTGAATTTGAATCAAAATGCCCCTAAAATATTGTAAATCGCGTGTTTTCACAGCCAAGGGCCCCAAATGGAAGTACCAAAATGAATTAATCTAGTGAAGAATATTAGAATGCTGTCAAAGGTAGGCTGCTGCGAGGCGAAGTAACATTGAGGGTAGAACAATATTAGCAATCCAGTTTAGGTGGTATCAAGGAAGCTGAGCTCCCTTGTTGCCTTCGCTACCAAATTAGAGACAAAAAAATGTTGGATCCTCCAATTTACACTGTGCTGCAACCCGACTCTCAAAAACAGTAATATGATGTTGGACTAACAATAAACAAAGTTCAATGACCACCTCTGCTTTTAGGAAAACTCTGCTCCATTTGTCAGACCTCACCTTGCATAGATCCATCGTGCCAAAGGCGATTACTTTCTATGGACCTTTTAGGTCTATTGATCCATCAATTTACAGATCTATCAAGTGACTGACTCATTAATCTACAGAGCTCTGTTCCATTTACAGATTCTTCACTTCCATGGATCCATGGATCGCTCTCTTTTATGCATCTATCAGCCTATGGATCTACCTACCAAACTACAGTTTCCTCGATTTATTCCCCCCTTTTACAGACCCATTCCAACTGAGGAACAATGGATCAATTCATTAGGTGAAATAACCCACTCTCTCAAAATCCCCACCCACTACAGATTCATCAATCTACAGATCTGTTTCTTTTATGGGCCTGACTCCTGTGCTCCTTCAATGGATCTTCGATGTAGTAGTAGTAAAATCAAAGTTTATTTAGACCATGGATCTTCGATGGATCTGACCCTTCTATGGGACTGTTACTACTATTAATCTGTCCACTACACGGATCCACCTCATCTAGAGAGCTGCACTTTCTGTAGAACTTCTCTTCTAACATCTCATCCGGTCCTTTCTGTGGATCTCTTCTTTATGCAGATTCACCCCTTCTAGGTATGTGTCTATTCTAGGGATCCATCCCATTTTGGGAGCAATTTCTTCTACAGATCAGCTCATCTTAGGGATCTTTCTCTTTTGGAGATGCCTCTTTTTCAGAGGATCTGTCCCCTTTGAACTACGGCAATCTATTGATCTACCTCCTTCCTAAGTTAAGTAAAGTTATAGTCCTTTACTTCCAATGATCATTTCACCTATGGACGTTATCTGTAGAATGGACCTGTTTGGTCCAACCCATACAATTTTGGTTAGATCAATAAGAGATCACTGCCACATGGATTAAACTCTTGCACTAGAAAGACCACTCGGAACCTGTAGAAGGAATGTGTAATAAGGATTTCTCGTTCATGAAGAGTGTGACTGATAAAAGTCTGTAAGCAAAAGGACAGGGGTTGAGGGGTGAAGTAGGAGAGTGCCCAATGGCAATCAGACCATGGGCATCGGCTGTTTTTTAAACCATTGATGCAAGCCAGACCTATCATTTATTTTATTTACTGAGTTGAGACATTGTACTTTGACCGAGTTAAAATAACATGCTCAGTTCTCCAACTTCCAAGTATTTATCTTGTTTGTTTGGTCGGGAACAGGCAGTCCGTGATCAGGCAGATCATGTTAAAGAAAAATGAACGCCTAACGAACATGTTTTGTTTATCTTGGCACATGCCTCTTGTTACCAACATTCCCACCAATTTCACAGCTATGTATTCCACTCTGGCTGTTTTTGTTCTTTTACCTAGCCCTAGGATACTGACTTCGAGTCATTGATGGGGAAAACTGTGAAATGATCATGGAGACTTGTTCGGGTTCAGGTAGGCTTTGGTAGTCCTGAGCCCTTCAGGACATGCAGGCAAAGACAGGAAAGAAACCTGCCAAGGCAGTTTTTGACAAAACTAGTGCTCTTGTCTTTAGATCTATAAAGACCAACTGGCCAAGATGAGGAAGGTCAAGTGGTCACAAGCGTTGCTTGTGCCACTTTGCAAAGTCCTCACACCCCTTACAGTTGCACATCACAGGTTAATGAGTGTGACTTCCTTTCCAGGCCACGTAGTACTGCCCTGCACTGCATGAACAACATACCCACAGCTGCCAACCGGTCCAGTGGACTTAAGAGTTTCACATGTTCCGCCCAAGTATGTACCAACAAATTCCATCACATAATGAGCCTGGCTACAAAGTAGGGGCAAGCTAACAGTGAGCCCCAGTAACATGGCACTGCCACGCAGCCTACAACCACAGTGCACAGGAAGATGGCAGCTATGGGCCGCGCCAAGGCAAGCGCCCTTCCTCTACAGCTGATAGTGTGCTTTGTATGTTACTACAGAAGTTACGGTGGGAGACCAAGAACCCTCTGTTCTGCCTGCGCTCCTAAACCAGGCCTCCCCCCACACCCTACCCGGTGTGAAAAATTGGGATCCTGTTTAGAGCGTTCTCAGTGTTTTAAGGCCAACCTATGATGTGCTCTTTCACATCCCTGCGGGACACAAAGAGTTAATAAAAGCACTGAGTTGTCTGTCCAAAGTTCACCGCGCTAACGTCACTCATTTGCTTGTGTCTGGATACCTGTCGCTCGTCACAGGGTCCTTCCTCATATTATCAGTGCGCGTCACCGCCAGCGTGTTCACGCTTCGCACGTTTAACGGTTGGGACCTGTTTAACGGTTGGGACCTGTGAGCAGAGATGTGGAGGGGGGAGGGGGGGCTGGGGGTGCGTTGGATAAGATGTCAATCGTGGCGAGGATGTGATTCGAGGGAAGATTTGGCTTAGGATGGAACAGTGGGAGTAGGTGTGCTGGACATGTTGGTGCCCTCTAGTGCTTGACTTGCTACCTGTGGACCCGGCTCCCTGTGCTGCAATCTTAACACCCTCAATCTGATGGGTATTGGGGGAGTCCGTGCACCTCCGAGCGCTTCATTCACTCCAGCAGCCTTATAGAAAGTGCCAGCCTATTTGGCATTATTTAGATCACCAGGCGGGCACACTTCATCCTCAGCCTGCTGCCAGCGGAACCGCGGGCAAGGTGTGCCCGGCCAACAAATGGCAAGAAAACATTTTCACCTGGCACACCAGTGCCCCCACCCTGAAGAAACCGGGGGCACCACAAGCAGTGAGTGGGAAGTACTGGACTGTGAACCGAATCTGGGGTGCACATCACCCAGCACCCCCTACAGAAGCAACCAGCGAGCGATCTGCTTCAACCCTGACAGCAACAAAAACAAAAATATGAACGCGTTTCCTTTAAATCCAACAAGTTCACGAGCACAGCACTTCTGGCGGGGGGTCTGGCGCTGCGGAGAGGCGGATTTGGAAATTACCATTGAGTGCATAATAATAGCCTGTTCAGACTCTTCCTCTGAATCCCCAATGCGCCCCTCTCCTCCAGTCACAGAAGCCTCTCACCCTGTAGAAGCCGTACAAACCAGCAACAGTAAACCGTGTGCTGAAGGAATGAGTGAAATCCACGTGTGAGAAGGAAAACAAAGTACTGAGTGAGCTCGGGTGCCGTGCAGGCGAGGCGGTTTGTGGAGTGTGTTGTGTGTGAAGTGGGAGTGCAATACATGCTGCTCTCCGGAGGTGCTGTGTGAGAGATGGGGGGTGCAGTGGGTCCTCTCTGGTGGATCTGTGTGAGGTGGGCATACAATGGAGGAAACTGGTGGTGTGTGTGGTGGGGAAAAACGCGGGCTGCTCTGTGGGGGACAGCGCTGTGACTGCAACGCATGCTCCACCCGAGACACAGTGTGACAACAATGCAGGTGGTGCGTGTGAAGGCAGAACCCTCCACCACCGTGGGGGCTCGGTGCGGGAAAGCGGTAGTGCGAACATTGGGGCAGCATGCAGGGTGGTTGCTCTGTGCCGTTGAAGGCAGTGCCGCCTCCCCTTTGGGTGCTCATCAGGGTGCGCTGGAGGTATACTCGGTCAAGAGGGTGTGCAGTGCATGCTGCTCTGTGGTGCTCTCTCCATGCCGTGGATGCACAGCGCAAGCCCGGCTCTGGTGGCTGTTGTGTGTGAGGTAGGTGGAACTGTGGGTGCTCTGTACGCGTGTTGCGTGGTGGGAGTCTTGCACGTGCTGCGTGGTGGGAGTCTTGCACGTGCTGCGTGGTGGGAGTCTTGCACGTGCCGCCATATGTGGTTGCTGTCTGATATGAGAATAACTGCCGAGGCTGGTCCATGTGGCACTGTGTATGTGCTGAATATGTACTTAGTGTGAATGTGGTACAGGTGGCTTACACCCTTGCACTGCGTTGTTTTCGGACAGCTACACAGCAGGCTGTTCTGTACGGGGCTGTGCGTGATGTAGATACACAGCAAAGTCAGTTCTGCTTGGCGATGTGTCGGGGACTCTAGTGCAGGTCTCTCTGCGCTGGGTGCTCCTGGGGTTGGGGACGGCGAATACAGTGCTGGCTGCTCTGTGGATGGCACGGGGCAGGTTGTTCTGTGTGGATGGTGCATGTGAGGTACATTATACATTACATATAAACTAAGTCCGCACCTTGGAGAGCTGTGTGGGTGGCTCTAGCGCAGGGTACTCTGTGGAGAGTTATTGTGGCTGGCCACACTGGTCTAAGTGGGTGGTGTCTGCAAGGTTGGCAGTGCCAAGTCTACCGTGTGCGGCGCGGTGTGGGGTCCGAATGCAAGGGTGTTGCGAGACCCAGCGCCCATTCCTTGACCTCTTACCTTCTTAGCCCTCTGCTTGGCGAACTCGTGGGCCAGGTGGCGCCCGATGCCACGGCCCCCGCCCGTGATGAGGACCGTCTCCCCACTCAGGTCCCGGGGCCGGGGCGGCCGCACCAGGCGCACCGCCGCCTTCAGCACCAGGTAAAGCATGTGCAGGGGGAAGAGCAGGAGGCTGCCCAGCGCCCGGCACTCCATCCTCGGTGCCCTCGGAACAAGGTCCAACTGTCAGGGTGAAGCCACCCAGGAAAAAGTCCGGCTCCACAGGGAGGGCACTGCCACGCAACGTGCAACTCTCACGGAGGGACAGCACCAAAGTACCTCCAAAAATATCACGTTTCAAGTGTCCAAAAAACAGATCTCCGGGAATGTAAATGCCGAGGGCTGCGGTTCAGTGCAGTCTTGAAAACCCTTCTCCAGGGGCCGGTCGGGTAGGGGTGCAGGACCCTCTGGGGGCAGCGAGCAGCGGAGTCCCACCCGGGAGAGGTGACTGCTCGGCCTCCCGCCTCCTCTGGCAGCCCGTGTGCACAGAGCTCCCTCAGTCCTCCGTGCGCGCCGCTCACTATTCTTAGAGCCAGGAAATGGTTCAGAGACACCCGGGTGCGCAGTTTAAAGAGAGAGGCAGTTCACTCTGATGCCCCGGGCCAGGGAGGGGGCCCAGTAACTGCTGCCTGTCTGGTGGGGGCGTACAGAGAAGGCTGCTGCCTCCACCCCCTCCCAGCACAGCCAAGTTCAGATTTCAGGATTTGAAGAAAATAAGTGTGCCACCGTCTCATTCATTGCATTCCCCACGCTCTGTAGCCGCCGCTCTCTTATAGTTTTCTTTATTTTCCTCCCTTTTTCTAGATCGTTCTCTCCTCTTCTTTTTTCTTCCTCGCTGCGTGCTTGTCTCTCCCTTTCCTTCTTACACCCTCTCTCGCTCAGCCTGTGTTCTCTCTCGGTGGCTCTGTACTTGGAGTTTTATACCCCATTAAGTCTGATTGACAGTTAAAGTGTTAAGGATATTTCACTACTGTTTCTGTGAGTGGCTGCTGCCTTCTGCTGGCTCCCTCCCCCGCCCTCCCTCCAGCACTATCTCTGCTGCACACACTGAAGAGGGTGGGGTGTGAGGGGCACAGGAGCCGCAAGCCCTTCAGAGCACACACCGTGCCCCCCCCCCCCGCAATGGCCTGGGGCTGCCCTCCTCATCCAGAGTGGGCACGAGCCTGTCCGCTGGTCCGGGGTCGGGGCTGCAGCTGGTACAGTGCACAAGACATAATGTGTCAGACGCAACACTCGTGCCAGCGACGCCGCGAATCATATCCATTTAATATATTTATTGTTTTTAATACAAATCGGACAGAATAATAACACAGAGGGCGCCCCTGGAGCGTGGCGCGCCGATCGCAGCGCCTTTTGGCACGCACTAGCATTTATTTGGCGCTCGCCAGTTGAAGTCTGTGAGTTGCGACGGGAGCTTTTTTCTTGTTTTCTTTTCTTTTTTTGGAAGCCGGTTCGGGGGTCGTCATCTCCGAGTTGGTTATGTTCAGGGCTGTCCTTAGCCCTGGTGACTCCGGGTCTCCTCATGACCTCCTCCTCCAAGTGACTTTTGCACCCACCATACAACCTATGTCTTTTCCTACTCTTACTTCTTCGCCTTCTTTTCATCCTTTGCCTGAACATTAATCTATCAGAAGATTGGAATTCGTTAATAATTCCTTTGTGCAGCTTCTGCATCAGCATGAGTTAGTAGTGAACACCACTAATTGCTGGGTGTGTGGTCTTATGCCTCATACCACGGATAAGGGTATTCCTTACCTGGTTCTGCCATTCAGCTATAATGGATCTGTATGGGCATGTAGGACGATGTTTATTTATGCCCATGAAGTTTACCCCCTGCGTTCTATGAAAGATAATCCAAGTAATAGTGCTCTAGTGAAAGGAATAGTAGATATGATTAGAGGAATCGATTCCTATGAGACTATCCCTAAAGATGAGACACTAGCTTATATTGGTTGGAACGTGACTGGATATGGTGTTAGTCTGAGTGAAAAGCAGCGACATGTACTTCGGTGCTCCAGTGGGCCTTGACTCTCGAAGTGTCCAGCGCTGAAGGGGTTTGTTCCTAGTCCACTCCTAAGCGTCCTTAATCCTTAAAAATCTAACCGCAACTTTCTACATAGAAGTCAATGGTGATTCACGGCTGTGTTTAGACACTGCACGCGTCCCCCGTGGGTCTCCTGCGTCCCTACCTTGGGCGATTTCTGGTTGCCCCAGTGGTTCTACAGGCCCTAGGCCTTGTCTCTATGCTCCTCGTGGTTCTTATACCACTTTCTTAGTATATGGTTTGTGAGGCCCCTAGGGCAAAACGTATACTGTGCTAATTTACTGTGTGCTATTTAAGTAATTGTATTGTACTTTTACCTCTAGCCTCATAAAGAGACTAGAGGGGTGTGTTTAGAATAAATACATGTTCGAGGCATATGGGCTGCAGATGGTACATTTATGAATAGATCGCCATCTGGTGTTGGGCTCGGATGATTGCACTTTGTTTTTCTCTTGGAGAAGTCTTTGTCGTCATAGATGACTCCTCCTCTTGGTGTTAGTGCGCATGGGCATCGGCTCCATCCTTAGATTGTTTTTTTCCGCCATCGGGTTCGGATGAGGATCGAAGCGCTCCGGATCGACTTCAACAAAGAAGGTTATAACCGGCGCGTAATCCTTTCCAAATCGACGGTATCGTTATCGAACGCGACTTTACTCCATACCGACGCGGTTCGAAGGACGACGACTACGAGAAACTCGACGTAGTCCAGCCCGGGGTCCATGGAAAGGACTCCATTCAAAAAATGTCCAACGTGTGGTGCTAAGTTCCCACACAAGGACCTACACGAGGTGTGCAACCTCTGCTTGTCCCCTGAACACGAATCCAGAGACTGTGAGGCCTGTGCAGCGTTCTCTTCAAAGTCGACGATTAGAAACCGTCGAGCCCGAAGACACGAGGTATCGAGAATGCAGTCACAAGCAATCCCGGAGCTGTTCGAGGACCAGCACCCAGAAGAGGAGGAAGAAGAGGCCGACGAGGCGGGGTCAGAAGCGGACGAGTCCGACGTCGAGGAAATCGACGTCCAACAAACCGTGAGTGACGACGTCCCTTTACCAAAGAACAGACCCCGCACGGTGTCGACCCCGCCCTCGAGCCCGGTCAGACAACCGAAAAAAGTTTCCAACGCCCCGCCTTCGAGCCCGGCAACGAAACAGAAACCGAAACACTCGGTCTCCCATCATAGTGGTTCCGGTTCCGATAAACGGACCACATCGACACCGAAGCACCAAGTCAAGGAAAGCTCGAAGTCGAAGCAGTCCATGTCGACACCGAAGCACGCTTCGGCGTCGAAAACACCCTCGACACCGGGGACATCTTCGATACCGAAGAAATCGGATCCGAACAAAATCTCGGCACCGAAAATACAAATGGACATTCAAAAGAAAAAACACCTTTCGGAACCGAAAACTGCGGTACCGACACAGGAACATGGGACTGATCCTAAACAAAAGACTTTGTTTATTGACCCAAAGACTGGCAAGGTAGTCACAGAACTACCTAAAAAGAGGAAGAATGAACATTCGGACGACAAGACTCATCCGAAGAAGAGAACAATGGGGACGAATACAACTCCTCCCTCTTCTCCCAAACCTCACACACGATCTTCTCCTCTTCCTCACAATAGGCCAAATATTCCTCCCACACGACCATCTACACCTACAACAGATGTAGAGAGTGACACAGGGGAAGGGGAACATCCTGGGGATGACGAGGACACAATCCCAGAGGAGGCAGACCCATGGGAAGAGTATAATGTAGGGTCAGATAATGATACCGACCCTGAATCGTATCCCTCAAAACCTTCACCTCCTGATGACAATACTGGGTTTGCACAACTCATTACTAGAGCAGCAACATATCATAAGGTAGACCTACATACAGAACCTCAAATACAGGACTTCTTATTAGAAACACTACCTACTGCACAAAGAACATCAGGAACACTACCAATGCTTAAGGGCCTTCTCAGTCATACATCAGAGATATTCAAGGACCCAGTGAGGGCTAGGGTATTGAACCCAAGAATCGATAAAAAATATAGGGCAGCTCCAAAAGACCCAATATACATTAAAGGGCAAATTCCTCTAGACTCACTAGTGGTCACAAACGCTCGCAAGAGAGCAAACTCTTTATCTACAGGAGAAGCTCCACCTCCTGACAAAGAGTCTAAACTAATAGATGCCTCTGGCAAGAGAGTAGCATCTCAAGCGGCAAACAGTTGGCGCATAGCTAATACGCAAGCACTACTTGCAAGGTATGACAGAGTGCATTATGATGAGTTAGAAAAACTCATCACACATCTCCCTAAAGAACATCAAAAGAGGGCAGATCAACTCATACAAGAAGGGAAGTTAATTACTAACACTTCAATAAAGTGCGCCCTAGACGCGGCAGAAACTGCGGCAAGGTCTACAAACACAAGCATCATGTTAAGGAGACATGCATGGCTCAGAGTATCAGGGTTCAAACAAGAGGTACAAACATCGTTACTGAACCAACCTTTTGATGGGAAAACACTTTTCGGCACAGGGACAGATGAGGCCCTAGAAAAGATGAAGAAGGATACCGAAACGGCTAAATCAATGGGAGCATTGCAACAGCCGACACAAAGAGGTTCCTTTCGTAGATCCACCTATAGAGGAGGATCCAAAAATACAGGTACAAACCAGCAGCAAACCTCTTTTACACCTACATCACCCAGAGGTAATTCGAGAGGTGGCTACAGGGGTAACAACAACAAGGGTAGAGGTCGCGGAAACAACAACAACCGCAACTCTCCAACCCCAAAACAGTGACTTCATAAAGCTTCCCCCAGACCATATAACACCGGTCGGGGGACCCCTATCACAGTTCCTACCTGTCTGGGAAAACATCACATCAGACAGGTGGGTAAGACAAATTATCCAACATGGTTATTGCCTAGAACTCACAGCTACCCCACCAAACATCCCCCCCAAACAGCGTCCAATGAAGCAAGATCACCTGACACTGTTAAAACAAGAAGTACTATCACTGCTAGAAAAGCATGCCATAGAGAAGGTTCCACAGCACCAACAAGGAACAGGAGTATACTCCCTATACTTCCTAATTCCCAAAAAGGACGGGTCTCTAAGGCCAATACTGGACCTAAGACCTCTCAACGCATACATAAATTCGGAACATTTCCACATGGTCACGCTCCAACAAGTACTTCCTTTACTGAAGAAAGGGGACTTTCTTTCTACACTGGATCTAAAAGACGCTTACTTTCATATCCCTATTCACAAAGCCCACAGGAAATACCTCAGGTTTGTGGTAGAAGGACAACATTATCAGTTCAAGGTCCTTCCGTTTGGTGTCACAACGGCACCAAGAGTGTTCACAAAATGCCTGGCAGTGGTAGCAGCTCACCTAAGAAGACAACAAATTCATGTCTTCCCATACTTGGACGACTGGCTAATAAAGGCCAAGTCACAAGAGGAATGTCTTCAAAACACACAAAAGACAATTCAGCTACTACACCAGCTAGGGTTCACGGTGAACTACACAAAGTCACACCTACAACCAAACAAGGTTCAACAATACCTGGGGGCTACTATAGACACAGAAAAAGCCAAAGTGTACCCCAACCCAGTCAGGATCCAAACAATGCTTACAATCATTCAAAGATTTCAGCCGCAACACTCACTAACAGCAAGAGTGTTCATGCAGCTATTAGGCATGATGTCATCCTGCATACTGCTAATACCATATGCCAAACTACAAATGCGTCCGCTACAAGAATGCTTAGCGACACAGTGGAATCAGGCTCAAGGGCAGATTACAGATCTGGTGTTGGTAGACGACCGCACACACCGCTCTCTGAAGTGGTGGAACATAACAAACATTGCCAAGGGGCGGTCGTTCCTAGAACCAATTCCACAGGTGACAATAACAGCAGACGCATCGCTCACCGGATGGGGAGCACATATGGACAAATACACAGTACAAGGAAGGTGGAGTGTGCAGGAAAGAACACTGCACATCAACCATCTAGAACTACTAGCAGTGTTTCTAGCATTGAAAGCCTTCCAGATACATGTTACCAACAAAGCAGTCCTGATCAGAACAGACAACATGACAGCAATGTATTATATTCAAAAACAGGGGGGGACGCACTCTCTCCAACTATCCAGACTAGCACAGGAAATTTGGAGATGGGCCATTCCTCAAAACATCTATCTGTTAGACGAACACCTACCAGGAGTCCAAAACCAGATAGCAGACATCTTAAGCAGACAGTCGGAACAAATACACGAATGGGAACTGCACCAACAAATACTGCAGCCATTCTTCCAAAGATGGGGACAACCAGAGATAGACCTCTTTGCCACTCATCAGAACGCAAAATGCCAAAACTTCGCGTCCAGGTACCCACATCACCTGTCGCAGGGCAATGCGTTATGGATAAATTGGTCCAACAAATTTGCATACGCTTTTCCCCCTCTCCCACTAATTCCATTAGTGGTCAGAAAGCTGCAACAACACTCAATGACCATGATACTAGTGGCACCCACGTGGGCAAGACAGCCGTGGTACACCACGCTACTGCAACTCTCACAAGTGCCACACCAAAAATTACGAATTCTACCCATGCACCTTACACAGAACCATGGAGAAATAATGCACCCAGATCCAACTCAATTGAACTTAGCGATCTGGCTCCTGAAATCCTAGAATTTGGGTACTTAGATCTACCTACAAATTGCATGGAGATAATTAAACAAGCGAGACGTCCAACCACCAGAGCATGTTATGCAGCTAAGTGGAAGAGGTTTGCTATACACTGTACTAATAACAATATCAACCCTCTGGACGTATCAACAAAGGAGATTATTTGCTACTTATTACACTTACAGCAATGTAATCTAGCGTACACATCTATCAGAGTACATCTAGCAGCTATAGCAGCGTACCTACAAAACAGGCAACACATATCACTGTTCAGAGTACCAGCTATAAAGGCATTCATGGAAGGCCTTAAAAGAGTCATTCCACCAAGATTACCACCTTCACCAGTCTGGAACCTCAACGTAGTACTCACCAGACTAATGGGGCCACCCTTCGAACCTATGCATAGGTGCGAAATACAATTCCTTACATGGAAGGTGGCTTTCCTTATAGCCATTACCTCACTCAGGAGAGTAAGTGAATTACAGGCATTGACAATACAAGAACCATTCCTACAGTTACACCAGAATAAAGTGGTTCTTAGAACAAACCCAAAGTTCTTGCCTAAGGTAATTTCAGCATTCCACATCAATCAGCCAGTGGAATTACCAGTCTTCTTTCCAAAGCCACAGACGGTGGCAGAAAGGGCTGTACATACACTAGATGTCAAAAGAGCCATTTTGTACTACATAGAAAGAACACAAAACTTCAGGAAAACTAAACAACTATTTGTAGCATTTTCCACAACACATAAGGGCAATCCTATCTCTAAAGCAGGCATCGCTAGATGGATTGTAAGATGTATACAAATATGTTACATCAAAGCAAAGAGAACATTAACTGTTCCTCCTAGAGCTCATTCTACACGAAAACTAGGAGCATCTATGGCATTCTTAGGGAACATTCCCCTAGATGACATATGTAGAGCAGCAACTTGGTCTACACCACATACATTCACAAAACACTACTGTGTTGATGTACAGGCTGCACAACAAGCCAGAGTGGGCCAAGCTGTATTAAAGACTTTATTTCAAACAGTTGCGACAGACACTGGTGACCACCGCTAGGGAGGTAACTGCTTTACAATCTATTCATAAATGTACCATCTGCAGCCCATATGCCTCGAACGGAATATGCTACTTACCAGTATGCATCTGTTCTTGGCATAGAGGGCTGCAGAGTGGTACATGCCCTCCCAGCCTCCCCGGAAACCTGTGTCTGTCCCAACATTATCTTATTTAGATACACTTACATGGGCATATCTTTATGTACTATACTACACTACTCCATCTAACCCTACTATGGCAAAACAATCTAAGGATGGAGCCGATGCCCATGCGCACTAACACCAAGAGGAGGAGTCATCTATGACGACAAAGACTTCTCCAAGAGAAAAACAAAGTGCAATCATCCGAGCCCAACACCAGATGGCGATCTATTCATAAATGTACCACTCTGCAGCCCTCTATGCCAAGAACAGATGCATACTGGTAAGTAGCATATTCCATATTTTATATATATACCTGGTGTGGTTCTCTTTTCATTTGATCATTCATGAGATTATATACTGGTAAAACAAGCTGCTTTACATTCCTTCAAGACTTAGCCTGAAGGCTGCTCTCCACAGCTACCACTAGGATAGCTTTCTATAAAGGTTGTCTTTAAACCTATTATCAATAAGGGACATTTTGACTGGTGCAAGGCGCCCACTAGAATAGTGGACAGCATATGCCAGGCCAACTTCTCACAGTAGGTATAAAAAATAGGTTTATTTATTATACACACTCACTAACACATCGGTATATCTACTACCCGGAGATAACAACACAACACAATACATACAATATTTCAAACGTAAATAGGTAAGTAAGCACAAATACACAGTGGTCTCCAGGGGGAGACCAAACCATATACTAAAGAAGTGGAATGCGAACTGCAACCGAAGTCGGGACTTGGACTGAAAGACTCAGAAGAGCTGGGAGTACAAGGAACCACACAAGGTAAGTACCCAGGAATTCCACAGAGGCTGTGTGCAGAGTGGAAACACAGCCATGTACTCCATGCAAGTCTATGGGAAAGTTACAGTTTTCAAGAAGGACCCTTCCAAGTGGACCCTGAAGAAACCCTGTGGAAGACAGAAGGTTGGAGAGTCACCCCACCCGTGGATAGCCTGGGAACCAGGATACCTACACCAGGGAAGCCGGATGCATAGGTGCAAAGTGACGTCGGAAACTGCTGTAGACCACAATGGTGGACTTCAGAAAAGATGCCGCTGGCGAGGAAGGGGGAGGAATCTGGTAGAATCCAAGGATGAATTATTGAAGAGAAGTACCTGCAAGCAGAGGGGACAGAGTCTATGGCACTCGGAGGTGACCAGGAGGCACGGAAGACCAATGACTGATGATGGAACATGCAGGAGTGATGACATTGACCGTGTCTCTGCAGCTGTGAGGACCAATCAAGCAACGCTATGGAAGACAAGGAGCTGTTCACAAGATGTCCCACACCAGAAGTCGAGAACCAGAGGGTTGGTGTCCAGTGGGAGCACCAACATGCCTTAGCACCAGCAACAGACGTGGTAAACAAAATAGGAGCAACGTTGGGACTAGCAAGGTCCTAGGGACTCGCCAATTGCAGGAGAGTCAGAGCAGGCCAGAGAAGGCAGAGGAGCCCACTGTAGCACTAAAAGACCCTCAAGAGTGCACAGGAGTCGCAAGAGGACCTTGAGCAGCTCACCAAAGATGCAGGCCCATGGTGCAGAGGAGTATGCGGTGAGGATGAAGATCTTGACAGGAAGAGATACCGGAGGCTGGAGCTTCTTGTAGTCCAAAGATCTTGGGAGTACAGAGCCAAAAAGCCTTGGCAATGGCAAGTCAACAAGGAGCACAGGGGTTCTGTTCCAGCGGTTCTGACGAGGGATACTGGCCTCAAATTTGCTGAGAGGACAGGTCAGGCCTAAAGGGAGTTGCAGAACCACTACCTGTGTTGCTAAGCCTTTCGGAGTCCACGGGATGTCAGGAGTAGCAGACCAGTCAGCTTTGCTGCGGTGCCTGCAGATGCAGTGGAGAGACTCCTTCACTCCAAGGGAGATTACTTCGGGTGTCCTTGATCCCCACAGACCTGGAGAGGAACCTGGATGAAGCACAGGCACAGATGACAAAGAAGACTGACAGAACAGCGAGACCAGGAGCAGCAGGAGTCTTCCTTGGTGCAGTCTCGATTCCAGGCGAAGTCCAAGGTGCCCAGATGTCGAAGTTGCAGTGGTTTTGGGTTTGAATCTTGTCCCACGACGAATCTGAAGAGCCACCCACAGGAAAGACCTTAAGTACTCTATGGAAAGGGGTAGATTCAAGGGTCCCTCCCAGAGGAGGGGCTGGACAGAGGGGAGGATACTTCCATGTCCTTTGTCCAGTTTTATACCAGAGCGGGAGCCAATGGCTCCCTGAACGGGCTCAAACTGGATTTTGCAAGGAGGGCACCAAATGTGCCCTTCAAAGCAGTCTGGTGGCGCTAGCAAGCTTCTCCACCCAAGCACAATTCACTAAGTCCTGTCTGGGAGGTAGTCACACCTGCCTGTGACAGGAAACCTATTGTTCTACCATCCACTGCTTGAGCTCAGCTCAGCAGCAGGAAGGCAGAATCATGTCTGGGGTCGGCAGCAGCACTAGCTTCCTGGCAGACCCTTGAAGGCTGTTACGGGGAGTACTGGGGGCTTCCCAGATGAGCCCCCCCGGTGCATGCAATCATACCTCCAACTCCGATAATGGTGTTAGGGTATGATTCAAACATGTTTGATACCAAACATGCCCAGGTTCGGCACAGCCAAGATATATTTAGCCATTGCATAATGCCTCATGGCCACTATATGTTTGAGAATGCCTGACTGCACATACAAAGCCTGGAGAGTCGATTTCGGAGTTTGTAAGGGGGTGCCCTGCTCATGCAGGGCACCCTCACACTTATAACCTAGCACCCTGCCTTCAGGATTGAAAGGCCTGCCATAGGGGTGACTGATAGGTTTTATGTGCAGTGACTTCCGATATAAGTAAACCTATGCAGCATAAACAGGCTGCAATGGCAGACCTTTAGTCACAGTTTGAGTGGTCTCTCATGGGTGGAATAATGCATGCTGCAGCCCATGGGAGACCCATGGTGTACCTATCCCCCGGGTACCTTTAGTACCATATACTAGGGAAATTACATGGGTCCATCAGTAGACAACCGGGAAGGTACCAACGTACTTCCCTCTACTAACTTTAGGGAGGAAGCACAGTGACTGGAGTCCTGATTAGCAGGATCCCATTCAGACTAGTCATAAAACAGAATAACACCAGCAAAAAGTGGGGGATAACCATGAACGTAGATCCTACTTTCCTACATTAACTCACACAGACATGCTCACACATACTGATACAGCTGCAGCCTCTGCAGCTCTACATCTTCCAAATCACTTCTCTCTGCCTTTGTGTGGGCATTTGTCACCCAGAGTGGGACAGATATGCTCAGACGTGAGTCCCGTGCTTTCCACGCCACTGGAGTCAAGCTATCCTGGCTGATGACGGCTGATAGCCAGAAACCAGTCCTAGGATGCTTGATTCCGGTCCAGGGAAGACATGGCTTGGCAGTTCGGGCTGGACTGTTCCCTTGAGGCACAGGGTCAAGGCTGATTTGCATATGGCCATGTCTGAACTAGGGTGGTGTGGTGAGCAGAAAAACAATGAATTTAGGCCCAGATCTCTGTACTGGGATGAATGTATGACATTGTTTTGCATTCTGTCCATCAACTGTTGTTTTTGCATTTGTCACCCCAAGTGGGACGGGTATGCTCAGACGTGAGTCCCGTGCTCTCCACCCCACTGGAGTCAAGCTATCCTGGCTGATGACGGCTGATAGCCAGAAACCGGTCCTAGGATACTTGATTCCAAGTCCAGGGAAGACATGGCTTGGCAGTTCGGGCTGGACTGTTCCCATGAGGCACAGGGTCAAGGCTGATTTGCATATGGCCATGTCTGAACTAGGGTGGTGAGCAAAAAAACGATGGATTTAGGCTCAGATCTCTGTGCTGGGGTAAATGTATGACATTGTTCTGCATTCTGCCCATCAACTGTTGTTTTTAGGTCGAGCAGACCTAAAAAGCATGCGAAGCATGCTTTGTCTGCGAAGACAACTATTGCTGGCGTGTCTGGGGGAATGTGAGACAGCGATCGCCCACGCGCCTCGCTGTTTCAGATTCCTCCTCGAGGGCGCGCACGTCGCCGTGCACATCCCCTGCCTCTGATTCTCACCTAAACACGCAGTCAGGCACACATGCAGGCAGGCACACACACAGACGCAGGCACATACAAGCGCACGTACACACAGCCACACACGCACATGCACCCCCCCCCACACACACAGCCACGCACGCACCCCCACCACTCACGGGCGCGCACACACACACACATACAGATACAACCCCCCCTCCCACTCACCGTGCTCTTTCTGCCTCGTCCGTGTCCCTCTCTCCCTCGGCAGCCATTGGGTGTGTCTCGGCGTGGGAGCTCCACAGCGCTGGTGGTCACTCGGGACAGGACCCGGGACTTCAGCTGCCTTAGCGCCGGGGCTCCCTCTCCAGCAAAAAGCGCGCATGCGCGGGCAGTCCCCGCCCTCAGTCGCAACCCAGTCCTGAGAGCTGCTTTCGGTTTCGCTGTAACACTGTCTGAGGTTCATCCGCCCGGCACGTAGGTCTTCAAATAAACGGGACAAATCCCCCCTCTGTACTAATTTACATCAGTTGTGGCCGTGAAATGCTCCGATGCACAGGACGGAAGAGAAGGTGATACGAGGGACGCTGGTCTTGGACGCTGGCTGCCACGGCGCACCGTCGATGGACAGGAACAGAAGAGGTAAGGACCCCGAACCTTTAATTCACTGCTGCCTCCTCTGAGTCCCGGCCCGGAGCCTCTAACGGATCCAGAGTGGTGCAGGGCTACCGTCCTCCCCTCAGCAGTGCCAGCATCCCTGCGGCAGGGGACCCTGCAGGACATGCAGAGGCTGCTCAGATCAGCGGTGCACTGCCACATTCAGAGATGCCAGTGTGACACTGGCATCTCTGAATGTGGCAGTGCACCGCTGATCTGTGTCTCCGGATTTTCCCCAAAGCAGCGCGCCCGGCCAGAAAACTGCGTGGAAACATTTCAAAACAGAGGCATGGGAAACGCGTTAAACATGTGTTGGCAGAGAACCAGTGGAAAAAAAAGTGCCACACTGTGTAAACTGAGCATGCATGGTAGCTGCTGCTTGCTGGCACAGCTGGGAGCTTGTCGTGCTGTACTTATTGCATCTTGGTTGCATCACGCAGGCCAGGGTGATGCTGTTGTTTCTGGCGCTAGGGCTCGCGAGCTGCAACGTGGGGGGTTTCGGTGTGATGGTGTGGACAAGGCAGGCTATGTCTAGGCACTGTAACTGTCATGCTAAATGAACCGTGAGGCCTCTCCGTGCTGTAATGTGTGCCTCAGCTGTAACAATTCACTGAAATTGGGACTTAAGAGGTGTCACCCGTAGTTACTTCTTTTGCCATGCTAGTGTTTCACTTCCTCCAAATGTCATCAGTTCCTTCATATTCTCCTTCTGCCTCTCGTTCTCCCATCAACCTTTTCCCCTTACTTTCACTATTTTTAGTCGACGGTTGCCTTCCACCTCTACTTTCCCACTTTCTCCGTGTCACACGTGTTCCTACACTGTAAACCACCCCCCCAACATCTGTACTAATTAACGCCAGTTTCTGCTCCCTACTATCCATTTTCTGATGGCTCTCGCCATTTCGCCTTGTGAAAATCTCCTTTGACTTTAACCCATTGCACCTTTCCCCTCGTGGTCACTTCTTGCTACTCTGACCCATTCTGTCTGCCCTGCACCTTTGCTGCGGACTGCTCACAAACTTCTCTCATTGGAACCCCCTCCTCCTCCTATTACACATCCCAGAAAGCCAAGAGAAAACAAGTGAGCTACCCACTTATGGGATTTGGAAGACCGGAAGTTCCGCATCCATGTTGTGTACCCACCGCACATTGTGATCACTGCCCATGCTGTCATATTTGCACATGTCCCGGGTCCACGATTCACTCTGTAGCATCTTTACGTACACCGCTGAGGGCAGGTACAAGGGGAGAGAGTCGTAGGAAAAAGGGTTGTTTTTTCTGTATGCCTTCTTAGTGTTACATATTGCAATTGCTTCCATATAGCGCTTCAAAGTCCTGACGAGGCGCTATGCTTGTATTCCTCCTAGAAACTTTGCCCAGTGGTCCTGTTGGCTCTTTTTTAGGTCTCCCACCAGGCACACACACCACCAGCTGTCAGTGCACGCTTCCACCAGGCACACACACCACCAGCCGTCAGTGCACGCTTCCACCAGGCACACACCCCACCAGCCGTCAGTGCACGCATCCACCAGGCACACACACCACCAGCCGTCATTGCACGCTCCCACCAGGCACACACACCACCAGCCGTCAGTGCACGCTTCCACCAGGCACACACACCACCAGCCGTCAGTGCACTCTTCCACCAAGCACACACACCACCAGCTGGCAGTGCACACTTCCACCAGGCACACACACCACCAGGCATCAGTGCACGCATCAATTGTTAACGCATCCACAATTTACTATTATAGCAATCGCAGTATGGTGCACTTTACTTCTAAACATGTCAGTGCACACTTTTCCACCAGGCACACACACCACCAGCCTTCAGTGCATGCTTCCAGACGTACACACCACCAGCCGTCAGTGCACGCTTTCACCAGGGATACACACCACTGGCCGTCAGTGCACACTCACCAGGCACAGACACAACCAGCCGTCCGTGCGCGCTTTCACCGGACACAAACACCACCAGCCGTCAGTGCACGCTTCCACCACACACACACCACCAGACGTCAGAGCATGATTTCACCTGGCACACACACACACACCACCAGCCGTCAGTGCACACTTTCACCGGGCACAAAAAGCACCAGCCTTCAGTGCACGCTTCCACCAGGCACACACCACCAGCTGTCAGTGCACGCTTTCATCAAGCACACACACACACACCACCAGCCGTCAGTGCACGCTTTCACCAGGCACACACCACCAGCGTCAGTGCACGCTTTCACCAGGCACACACCACCAGCCGTCACTGCACGCTTCCATCAGGCACACACCACCATCCGTCAGTGCACGCTTTCACCAAACACACACAACACCAGCCGTCAGTGCACGCTTTAGCCAGGCACACACCACCAGCTGTCAGTGCACGCTTTCACCAAGCACACACAATACCAGCCGTAAGTGCACACTTCCACCAGGCACACACACCACCAACCGTCAGTGCACACTTCCACCAGGCACACACACCACCAGCCATCAGTGCACCATTTCTACAGGCACACACACCACCAGCCATCAGTGCACACATCAATTGTTAACGCATCCACAATTAACTATTGTAGAAATCGCAGTATGGCACACTTTACTTTCCGCGCAACCACTGCATCAGTCAGCGCAACCACAGCATCACTCAGCGCAACCACAGCATCACTCAGCACCACCACAGCATCACTGGTTCAAATATGTTCTCTCAATGTTTCAAGCTTTATTACAAATGTCACAAAAAGATGTTAATATTTCACTTCTGTTCTTGGATTTTCGTCACAATAAAATACACTGAACATAATCTTCACAAAAGTTATTTACAAAAGTTTAAGCTATTGCCATTATAAATTAGAATCACTTTTAAGTATTAATTATTAAAAAGAAATAAAAGCCATTGTTATTTGTAATATCAACACATGTAAGTCACCTAAATACAAAACATGTTGCATTACCAATGCTATAGGTGTCACATTTGTGAAAGTTATAACTATTGGCATTGTAAATGACAAAGCTATTAATTACGTTATTTAAAAAAAAACATAAATAAAAAATTTGTCATTTACCATACCAATAGCTCAAACTTTCCTAATGCGAGACCTATTGCATTGCAAATGCTTGTTGCATTTGTCACCCCGAGTGGGACGGGTATGCTCAGACGTGAGTCCCGTGCTCTCCACGTCGCTGGAGTCAAGCTATCCTGGCTGATGACGGCTGATAGCCAGAAACCGGTCCTAGGATGCATGATTCCGGTCCATGGAAGACATGGCTTGGCAGTTCGGGCTGGACTGTTCACATGAGGCACAGGGTCAAGGCTGATTTGCATATGGCCATGTGTGAACTAGGGTGGTGTGGTGAGCAGAAAAACTATGGATTTAGGCCCAGATCTCTGTGCTGGGGTGAATGTATGACATTATTCTGCATTCTGTCCATCAACTGTTGTTTTTGCATTTGTCACCCCGAGTGGGACGGGTATGCTCAGACGTGAGTCCCGTGCTCTCCACGCCATTGGAGTCAATCTATCCTGGCTGATGACTGCTGATAGCCAGAAACCGGTCCTAGGATGCTTGATTCCGGTCCAGGGAAGACATGGCTTGGCAGTTCGGGTTGAACTGTTCCCATGAGGCACAGGGTCAAGGCTGATTTGCATATGGCCATGTCTAAACTAGGGTGGTGTGGTGAGCAAAAAAACGATGGATTTAGGCCCAGATTTCTGTACTGGGGTGAATGTATGACATTGTTCTGCATTCTGCCCATCAACTGTTGTTTTTGCATTTGTCATCCCGAGTGGGATGGGTATGCTCAGACGTGAGTACCGTGCTCTCCACGTCACTGGAGTCAAGCTATCCTGGCTGATGACGGCTGAGAGCCAGAAACCGGTCCTAGGATGCTTGATTCCGGTCCAGGGAAGACATGGCTTGGCAGTTCGGGCTGGACTGTTCCCATGAGGCACAGGGTCAAGGCTGATTTGCATATGGCCATGTCTGAACTAAGGTGGTGTGGTGAGCAAAAAAACGATGGATTTAGGCCCCCCCTCTTTGAAATCTGTAGCTCGACAGAAGCCAACTGCCCCTTGGTTTTCATCGGATCTGAAGTTTCTTAGGCAGAAATGCAGACAGAAGGAACGAGGATGGCGTAAATCCTGGGATCCCAAAGATCGAGAAGTCTATAAGAGCCTGTTACGAGAGTACAAAAATAGAGTGATTAAGGAAAAACAGGATTATTTTACTAACTTAACCTGTTCTTTAACATCTTCTAAAGAGCTCTTTAAAATTGTGGATTCACTGTGCTCTCTCCAGGTACCAGACCCTGTGGTTGCTTCACAGGAGCTATGCAACAACATATCGGATTTCTTCTACAAAAAAATAGAGGATATCTACATAGCTCTACAATCGCAGAGGAACTCTCTGAGTTCTGAGGATTCTTCCCGAATTAAACTGCTGGAATCTTGGAGTAGAGACACTCCCCAGTCCCTCGTACAGTTCCCTGCTCTTTCTTTGGAGGGACTTAATAGCCTGTTGGACAAAACGAAATCGTCTTCCCCATTGGACCCAGTTCCTTTGAAACAACTAAAGAACTGTAGAGATATCATTCTTCCTCCGATGCTGGAAGTAATGAATGGAGCCTTGGAACAAGGCATCTTTCCATCACTTTGGAAGAAAGCCATTGTAAAGCCGCTGCTGAAAAAGGCCACCCTAGACCCCGGAGTACTGAAGAACTTCAGACCCATCTCCCTTCTGCCGGCCCCTGCCAAGATGTTGGAGACCCACTTGAACCTTCACCTTTCTAACTTCCTTGATGCCTCAGGTTTCCTGGATGGGTCCCAACATGGCTTTAGAAAGCTGCATAGCACGGAGTCTGCCTTGACTAAGGTCATGGATAACATCCGCAGGAAAGTTGACTTGGGTCAAACCACCGTGCTGGTGCTGCTGGACCTTACAGCAGCATTCGACACCCTGTCTCCCCTTACCTTAACATCCAGGTTGAAGGAGGCAGGTATAGAAGGACCGGCCCTCAGTCTCCTGAGCTCCTTTTTACATCAACGAGAGCAGCGTGTCATGCTAGGTGAGTACCTCTCCCCTGCTAAGTCTTTGCAATGCGGGGTGCCACAGGGGTCGGCATTGAGTCCGACCCTGTTCAACATCTACGTGGCCCCCCTTGCAAGACTAGTAAGATCTCAGGGGATGGAGGTAGTGTCGTATGCCGACGACACGCAGATTATGGTATCCCTGACCCACTCTGTGATTGAAGCCGCGTCAAACTTTAGGGCCTGCATGCAACCTGTTGCAGAGTGGATGATTTCCAACTCCCTAAAGTTGAACGGGGACAAGACAGAGGTCCTGGTCTTTGGCAAAGACCAGGGCATGTGGTCAGGTGAGTGGTGGCCTCCTTCTCTAGGCATCTGCCCCACACCTACCCAATCTGCCAGGAACCTTGGTGTCATTTTTGACACCCAGCTCTCTATGGAGCTTCAGGTCAATCGAACGGTGGCTACCTGTTGGGGCGTCATTAGGACCCTGAAAAGGATTGTCCATTATCTTTCCTCACAGGCACGGAAACAGGTGGTGATCGCCCTTGTTGGCTCAAGGCTTGATTACTGTAATTCACTCTATGCCGGAGCCAACAAGGGCCTTCTGCAGCGCTTGCAGGTCATACAAAATGCGGCAGCGCGTTTCGCCCTTGCCCTGCCTTGGCTGTCATCTATGACCTTGGCGAGGAAGAATCTCCACTGGCTCCCTATTCCCTCAAGGATCACGTTCAAACTTCTCTGTCTAACATACAAGGCTTTAAGTGCAGGTTCGGCTGATGCCCTTGGATCCCTACTTACTAGATATGTCCCGAATAGATGCCTTCGCTCTAGTGAGCTCAATCAACTGTTAATCCCTCGAGCCAAGAAGGCTAGATGGGGGAGCAAAGCTTTTTCCATCCTGGCACCCCAGATGTGGAATTCACTCCCCCTTGAGATCAAGTCCTTGCCTTCTCTTGATCTTTTCAGTAAGTCACTGAAAACTTGGCTTTTTATTAAAGCATACCAGTAAGCTTTGTTTCTGACTATTGACAGCTGGTTATTTGATTTAGGCGCCTTGACGCCCATTGGGCATAGCTGCGCATTATAAATGCCATTTCATTCATTCATTCATTCAGATCTCTGTACTGGGGTGAATGTATGACATTGTTCTGCATTCTGTCCATCAACTGTTGTTTTTGCATTTGTAACCCCGAGTGGGAGGGGTATGCTCAGACGTGAGTCCCGTGCTCTCCACGCTACTGGAGTCAAACTATCCTGGCTGATGACGGCTGATAGCCAGAAACCGGTCCTAGGATGCTTGATTCCGGTCCATGGAAGACATGGCTTGGCAGTTCGGGCTGGACTGTTCCCATGAGGCACAGGGTCAAGGCTGATTTGCATATGGCCATGTGTGAACTAGGGTGGTGTGGTGAGCAGAAAAACTATGGATTTAGGCCCAGATCTCTGTGCTGGGGTGAATGTTTGACATTATTCTGCATTCTGTCCATCAACTGTTGTTTTTGCATTTGTCACCCCGAGTGGGACGGGTATGCTCAGACGTGAGTCCCGTGCTCTCCACGCCATTGGAGTCAATCTATCCTGGCTGATGACTGCTGATAGCCAGAAACCGGTCCTAGGATGCTTGATTCCGGTCCAGGGAAGACATGGCTTGGCAGTTCGGGTTGAACTGTTCCCATGAGGCACAGGGTCAAGGCTGATTTGCATATGGCCATGTCTAAACTAGGGTGGTGTGGTGAGCAAAAAAACTATGGATTTAGGCCCAGATTTCTGTACTGGGGTGAATGTATGACATTGTTCTGCATTCTGCCCATCAACTGTTGTTTTTGCATTTGTCATCCCGAGTGGGATGGGTATGCTCAGACGTGAGTACCGTGCTCTCCACGTCACTGGAGTCAAGCTATCCTGGCTGATGACGGCTGAGAGCCAGAAACCGGTCCTAGGAGGCTTGATTCCGGTCCAGGGAAGACATGGCTTGGCAGTTCGGGCTGGACTGTTCCCATGAGGCACAGGGTCAAGGCTGATTTGCATATGGCCATGTCTGAACTAAGGTGGTGTGGTGAGCAAAAAAACGATGGATTTAGGCCCAGATCTCTGTACTGGGGTGAATGTATGACATTGTTCTGCATTCTGTCCATCAACTGTTGTTTTTGCATTTGTAACCCCGAGTGGGACGGGTATGCTCAGACGTGAGTCCCGTGCTCTCCACGCCACTGGAGTCAAACTATACTGGCTGATGACGGCTGATAGCCAGAAACCGGTCCTAGGATGCTTGATTCCGGGTCCAGGGAAGACATGGCTTGGCAGTTCGGGCTGGACTGTTCCCATGAGGCACAGGGTCAAGGCTGATTTGCATATGGCCATGTCTGAACTAGGATGGTGTGGTGAGCAAAAAAACGATGGATTTAGGCCCAGATCTCTGTACTGGGGTGAATGTATGACATTATTCTGCATTCTGTCCATCAACTGTTGTTTTTGCATTTGTAACCCCGAGTGGGACGGGTATGCTCAGACGTGAGTCCCGTGCTCTCCACGCCACTGGAGTCAAACTATCCTGGCTGATGACGGCTGATAGCCAGAAACCGATCCTAGGATGCTTGATTCCGGTCCAGGGAAGACATGGCTTGGCATATCGGGTTGGACTGTTCCCATGGGGCACAGGTTCAAGGCTGATTTGCATATGGCCATGTCTAAACTAGGGTGGTGTGGTGAGCAAAAAAACAATGGATTTAGGCCCAGATTTCTGTACTGGGGTGAATGTATGACATTGTTCTGCATTCTGCCCATCAACTGTTGCTTTTGCATTTGTCACCCCGAGTGGGACGGGTATGCTCAGACGTGAGTCCCGTGCTCTCCACGCCACTGGAGTCAAACTATCCTGGCTGATGACGCCTGATAGCCAGAAACCGGTCCTAGGATGCTTGATTCCGGGTCCAGGGAAGACATGGCTTGGCAGTTCGGCTGGACTGTTCCCATGAGGCACAGGGTCAAGGCTGATTTGCATATGGCCATGTCTAAACTAGGGTGGTGAGCAAAAAAACTATGGATTTAGGCTCATATCTCTGTACTGGGGTGAATGTATGACATTGTTCTGCATTCTGTCCATCAACTGTTGTTTTTGCATTTGTCACCCCGAGTGGGACGGGTATGCTCAGACGTGAGTCCCGTGCTCTCCACGCCACTGGAGTCAAACTATCCTGGCTGATGACGGCTGATAACCAGAAACCGGTCCTAGGATGCTTGATTCCGGTCCAGGGAAGACATGGCTTGGCAGTTCGGGTTGGACTGTTCCCATGAGGCACAGGGTCAAGGCTGGTTTGCATATGGCCATGTCTAAACTAGGGTGGTGTGGTGAGCAAAAAAACAATGGATTTAGGCCCAGATTTCTGTACTGGGGTGAATTTATGACATTGTTCTGCATTCTGCCCATCAACTGTTGTTTTTGCATTTGTCACCCCGAGTGGGACGGGTATGCTCAGACGTGAGTCCTGTGCTCTCCACGTCACTGGAGTCAAGCTATCCTGGCTGATGACGGCTGATAGCCAGAAACCGGTCCTAGGATGCTTGATTCCGGTCCAGGGAAGACATGGCTTGGCAGTTCGGGCTGGACTGTTCCCATGAGGCACAGGGTCAAGGCTGATTTCATATGGCCATGTCTGAACTAGGGTGGTGTTGTGAGCAAAAAAATGATGGATTTAGGCCCAGATCTCTGTACTGGGGTGAATGTATGACATTGTTCTGCATTCTGCCCATCAACTGTTGTTTTTGCATTTGTAACCCCGAGTGGGACGGGTATGCTCAGACGTGAGTCCCGTGTTCTCCACGCCACTGGAGTCAAGCTATCCTGGCTGATGACGGCTGATAGCCTGAAACCGGTCCTAGGATGCTTGATTCCGGTCCAGGGAAGACATGGCTTGGCAGTTCGGGCTGGACTGTTCCCATGAGGCACAGGGTCTAGGCTGATTTGCATAAGGCCATGTCTGAACTAGGGTGGTGTGGTGAGCAAAAAAACTATGGATTTAGTCCCAGATCTCTGTACTGGGGTGAATGTATGACATTGTTCTGCATTCTGTCCATCAACTGTTGTTTTTGCATTTGTCACCCCGAGTGGGACGACTATGCTCAGACGTGAGTCCCGTGCTCTCCACGCCACTGGAGTCAAACTATCCTGGCTGATGACGGCTGATAGCCAGAAACCGGTCCTAGGATGCTTGATTCCGGTCCAGGGAAGACATGGCTTGGCAGTTCGGGCTGGACTGTTCCCATGAGGCACAGGGTCAAGGCTGATTTGCATATGGCCATGTCTGAACTAGGGTGGTGTGGTGAGCAAGAAAACTATGGATGTAGGCCCAGATTTCTGTACTGGGGTGAATGTATGACATTGTTCTGCATTCTGTCCATCAACTGTTGTTTTTGCATTTGTCAACCCGAGTGGGACGGGTATGCTCAGACGTGAGTCCCGTGCTCTCCACGCCACTGGAGTCAAGCTATCCTGGCTGATGACGGCTGATAGCCAGACACCGGTCCTAGGATGCTTGATTCCGGGTCCAGGGAAGACATGGCTTGGCAGTTCGAGCTGGACTGTTCCTATGAGTCACAGGGTCAAGGCTGATTTGCATATGGCCATGTCTGAACTAGGGTGGTGTGGGGAGAAAACCAACAATGGATTTAGGCCCAGATCTCTGTACTGGGGTGAACGTATGACCTTGTTCTGCATTCTGTCCATCCACTGTTGTTTTTGCAGTTGTTTTTGCATTTGTGTGGGTGGAGGCGGTGCCGTAAGCAAGACAAGTGGAGGACGTAAGTGAATAATTGGACATATGTTGCATGAGGCTTTGATACATTGACAGAAGTATATTGTTGGACCTGTCATTACTTGCTGTCTTTGATTCTTGTCCCACACCTGCCACACGCACACCATGATTTCACTGAATCCATTTTTGCGGCGACTTGTTGTGGGTTCACGGATGTCTTGCCTGGTCAGTAATTAAGGTTCCACCACAGCGAGGTGCTCCTGGGCAAGAGCAAGTGTACGTGGGGGGGGGGGGGGGGGGGGGAATTAGCTCTCCCCTAAAACAACTTTGTTAGATTTGATGCTCCAGAGAGCAATTGGGGTTGTAGCAACAGAAGTCGAGCTTACAGCGAGGAAACTCTCTATTGTTCCCAGAGAGCTTGCACAATCACTGCCTGGTCCAAGTGAGGCCACCGCAACTGGGAGCACCCCTGAATTAGTGGTAGAGCCTGGTGTGCTGAGAAAGACACTCAGTAGCTCGGTCTTATGAATCCCGCATGAGGAGCTCCAGCAAGGTGCCAAAAAGAATGAAAAGGACTGTCCAGAAGAAACAAGCTAAGAAAAGCACCTTTGTAAACTCCCCACCTACCTCCAAAGTACCCTACAAACCTCAACTACACCGTGGATAGCTCAGGCCATAACACAAAACCAAGCTGGGCGGTCGATGTGGTGGAAGAACTAGCTGGAAGGATCAAAGTGATCATTAGACTAGAGCTCACACCCGTTGTGGCTCGCTTGACCACCACCACCACCACCTTAGTCCACTGACAGAGGAGACCTTGCGCAACACCCGTCAGTTGTAGAACCAGGGTATGATATGACGAAGAAAACCAATGTGAACACAAACGTCCATTTCATAAGGTCACCCAGCAGTACTAGCACAATGAAACCTGGGAAAACTGAGGATAACCCAGTGAAGGGCCAATGAAAATGCAAAATTGCCAAACAGGGGGGGGGGGCATCACTGGGCGCAATGGGAATGTGGTACTACAGGAAGAGACTGGGAACCTACCTATTATCAACCTAACCCCTGCGGGGTGCCCTTATGTAGCAATTTTGACCAGAGTAAAGGAACTGGGCGAAGAGCAGATAGAAACCAATGACAATCTGTCTAATAAGTGTCTGATCTGGCTCACAAAGAATAAGAAACTTCCCTGCCTCACTGGCCCACAATGTGGTTTTCACTTGCAGAGTACACTAGATTGGGAGGAGTCGGCAGGATCGCATGGGAATTGTGTCATTATAAACTTTAAAGACCCTACTCTGGTTCAAAAGCTACTCTCCGATGCGGCACACATGCGAGAGGGGCACACTAACATTGTCCTTCTCCCTCTGGGGTATTTTTACATTTTTACATCCTGTTTAGATTGGGTTGCTTATACTCCTCTTCCTCCCCCACATACATCACACACACCCAAGTGTACCTGCCAGTGGCCCACTCAAGCCTTTTCCTGTGTATAAATTGTACAACGTTTTCGACCAAGTAGATTGAATAGCTGATAATGAGGTTTTACAGTGTCTGAATCGGATTAATATGCCGTAGATGGCTGTTCCAAAGGTGGGTATCCAGGAACTGGGATTCATAGTCGGTCAGACCCTCTCTTACCAGTCAGTAGAAATAAGCACCCCACACCTATTGGCATGCCACCCTTCAGCAGACCTTACACTTGTTTGCCCTCCACTTCCCCAAGTGGCCATTTAAGGCCCTAATCTAGGTAGGTCAGGAGGAGTGTGGTGAGGCAGTTATGGCTGGAGTTACACCTATAAGTTACTAAGCTCAAATCTCATATAGCAGGTCTCCTGGTAGGTCATTTGGCAGCTATTTTAAGTGATATTTTAAGTGCCAGTTTGAGCCACTGAACAACCCTCCACCAGCGAGCTAGTGTCAGAGGAGGATAGTTTGGCACATCCTCTAATTTATGCCAAGACTCTGAATCAGAGTGTTTATGTCCGTAATGGGTGAACTCGCTCAGATAAGGAAGGGAGGCACACTTTCATCACATTGCCTAGCACCAGCCTGATAGACTATATCTTAGTCGACGTTAGATTATGGCCTTTTGTAACTGTTATGAGTCATTACAAAGCAAGACAGCGATCATAATGTGCTCGCCCTAGACCTGGGCCTCCCCCTCATGAAGCTCACAGCCGTGTCAGTACATACCTTTGATGGTAGAGATCAACTAGCAACAAATAGGCACTGGATAACCTGCTGTGTAGTTGCGCAATCACAGGACTCAGAGTCCATTTGCAAACTAGTGACAGTGTCTGGAGACCTGTGCAACATAAATCACAGCCCGGGCCAGGAAACCCCTCTAGCAAGGATTGGGGAAGTACAGAACCAACTCTCTTCAGATTAAAAAAAAACAAAACATTTTTCTGTAAAAGCCAGGCTTGAGGGAGCGAGAAGAAACCTGCCTTTGTGATTTAACTGCCATTGCAGGTCTGCTAAAGTCTTGTCCATCACGGCAATCAAGTCCCAGGACAGGAGCGCAGTTCAAGCCACAAGAGCGTTTTTAGGTCTCGCCTGTCGATGCGCATGCGCATCGAGCAAGCGAGACTATAGGGGCTCATCGACTCTTTATCTAACTTGCAAGGAATCGTGGCGATTCCTTGCAGTGCCCGTGACTTTTAAGCTCAATGCGCATGTGCATTGAGCTTAAAAGCGCGTGCACAGCCGCCCGCATTCCTCCGACACCTTTGAAGTGAAGCTTAGCTTCACTTCAAAGGCCCGGCTTCTTCACACCCACATGCCGCTCTGCCCCGCTCCGCCCCCTCCCCTGAGTCATCCTGCCTGCCCCTTCCCGCCGTGTCGCATTTCTCCTCCCCCCTCCCCTCTCTTCCCTCCGTCTTGTTATCCCTCTATTTGGCACCTTCCCTACGCACATTAATTTCCTGCAGATCTGCGTGTGACTCGAATCGCACTGCTTCCCTCGGGGTCACACAGACTTCTCTTTACCCGTCGTAATGTATTATTTAGGTCGGACATCAAACGAGTTTCCTGCTAATATATTTTTTCACAGCTGCTTGGCCGCTATCTTCTCCATCGTTTAACACCCTTGCCGTCTGTTGACCTTGTTTATTTACCCGTGAGTGCCCCCAGGCACCTAGTGAGAGGGGACAGATGCATCTCTCAGTCCTCACCGACGCCCCGCGCTCCCCCCGCGTCGTAGGGTCGTGGCGGGTGCAGGGCGAGGAGCCCCGGGCTTCGTCTTCACCTCCCCAGTGCCGCATGTTTGCGCTTTCAAGCCCCCCCTGGAGAGATTCGGCTGTTTACTCACCTGGTTTGAGCCCAGTCGAAAGTCATGCCAAGAAATAAAGCAAAACACGTAATATTAAAGAAAACAGGCTCTTCTGACTGGGCTCGTTCCAGCCGGTTCCATGAGCAGTCTTTACCGTGTCTGCATCCCTGCCCAGGCAGCATTGGAGGCCATGGGGTTGGCAGCATGCAGTGCCAGTTGTCTTAGAGCCTGGTAACTACTCTTTACCATCCCTGCACTGGAGCATCGGGGGTCAGAGGGCTGGCCGGGTACCTTCCCGCTTGCCTAGTTGTCCAGTAACACCCCTTCACAGTCCGTTTTCAGGCAGGACAGGAGTCCTAGGTTTGCCAGTACACAGTGACGCTTGCCTCGTAGCCCAGTACCGGCGTTTCCTGTCCCGGCCCATCGGTGGTCTGTGAAAACACTGTCACTTGCTCATATCTCAGTACCAACCCCTTACAATCTCTTTATTGGAGTGTATTTAAAACGCTGCACTGGCCATGTAGCCGCAATAACAACCCTGGGGTCGTCTCCATTAGAATGAATGCATAAACATTCAAAGTGTCATTTCACAAGCATTACTGAGTTTCACCTCCACTCCCGCTTTTCCCAAAATCTTGGTCAGGCTTGGAAATACCAAAAACCCTTGCAGTAGAAACAAGCATTTGCAATGCAATAGGTCTCGCTTTCACACGAGTTTGAGCTATTGACATTGCAAATAACAATGCCTTTTATTTCTGTTTTTGTTTTAAAAACATAAATAGAAGGCATTGTCATTTACAATGCCAATAGCTTAAACTCCCGTAAATGCGATTTATTGCGATATATTAGCTGTCCTGTGTGCTTCAGCTTGCTCGTCTCCTGGGCAGACTCATCCACCTCCACCGCCCTGCTTCTTATTTCAAGGAGCGTGCCTTTTAACACTCCAGCTGGCTCGTCTTCTTCGCTACCTACTCCTTCCCCCTGCTTTTATTGCGGTGAATGTGCCTTTCAACAACTTCGAGAAGGGATTGCACACAACTGCGGCTGGCTCGTCTCCTTGGGTGCCTCCTCCCAGTATGTCCAGCACAAAGGAGCAACCTAGCCTGGTGCCATGTGACCTGCAGCCAACCGGGTGTACATGAACTGTGCCAGAGGTTTACGGGTGTAGGAGGGCTAGCAGAGGTTACTGCACTGAGGAACATGCAGAAAAATATTGCCTCCCAGTGGGGTTTAAGGCCAGGTCTCCACACAGTTTAGGCGTCTTTATTTCACGGCTCCGACCCCCCCCCCCACCCACCCACCCACTCCAAGTCCCCTCAGATCATGTGAGGTTCCCGCCTCCAGCAGCTCGGCCCCTTCTCTACCAAGACGGCCCCCGGGGTCCGGCGCACATCAAAGGTGCCGCTCCAAATTCCAAGAGCAGGTTTCAAAAGAAGCTCTCGGATTGCAGCTTGGCTCATTAGCACAATAAACCTGTAGATGAAACTGTTCAGCTTCTTTTGAAACATGCTCGTGCAGAAAAGAGTGGGGATAATTATTTGTTTTATCTCTGTGCGCAGAGTGACGTCTTTCAGTTTCACCATTTCAAGAGACAAATAAGCGCTCAGTTTCATCTGTGTATGACCTGCCGGGATCTAGGCGGAATCCTAGCATGTCGTCATAAACATTCATCTTTCCAATGTCGGTACATTGTTCAGGGCTCTCCACTGAATAAGATAAATGTTGAATAAATATGTTTTATGTGAAGAACTTTGGATTACACGATAGTAATGTAGTTGAGCTCCTCCTGTGTGGCAGCATATATCCCGGTTGGTGCAGACTTTGACTGTCGTCATCTGTGCATGCCATGCAGCACCTCTCAGGTTTTCCCCATCTGACTCTCTCCCTCACACACGTTTGCACCCGCCCCCTGTGACGCCACGTCTCACTCTGCAGACTGCAGACCTGCATGGCCAGGCTCCTCTGCTCTTTAAAACTTGACCTTGCTGAAGATGGCATCTGCCAACACCCGCTGAAAGGGGGTGCGCACTCCGAGCAAAGGTATCACTTCATCGCCACTGTTTGCAGCAAATGGACACTTTTTTAAAACTCCAACCCCAGAAGGGAAAAGAAATGCATTTTTTAATCTTATATAGGTCGTGTAACTTCTAAAGAAATGATATAAAAGCTTGTAAAATAGGAAACAAGTAATGCTGGTGTTGATGAAAAATTAGAACATAGCTGCAAGCGCATTCACCCTCACTCTCACTCACCCTCACTCACCCTCACCCTCACTCACCCTCAACCCCTCACCCTCACACAGTGCAATAGGTCTCGGAGCATTTGAGTTAGAGCTTTTAGATTTGTTTATGGCTTTTTTTCTTTGTAATTCTTTAGCATTGCCTACAGGAAACAAAAATGCTAAAGATTAAAAAAAAACCCCCATAAACAATTCTAAAAGCACTAACTCTAATGCTGCGAGACCTATTGCATTTCCAATGCTTGTTTAGGAAGGCTGTCAATAATGCCAAGAGAGAGTGGGACCAAGGGAGGTTGAAGGCTCTTCGTGCAGCGTCCTGGGACCAAGATCAAACAGCATTTTGGAACATAGTAGCCACTGGCAACACTCAGGGTACTGTTACTATTGAAAGCAACATCGCAGCTGATGACTGAAATAGACGCTTTTCAAATCTCTATGCTCAAGTCGCGGGTGACACTGCACCTCATGTTCCGGTAAGAAGGCCTCAATTACCAGCTATGGAGGCCCCCCACATACACCCGAGATTCCCAATAATACTAGCAAGGAAGTAGTACCGGCTATTACGAAGATTGTCCCGCACAAAGCCCCTGCCTAGACAAAATTCCAGATGACCTGTTTCTATCTGAGATTGATGTCATGGGCTCCTACCTCAGAAGATTGTAATGCCATTATAAGTCGGCTACCAATCCCTATAAACACGGCACGGGGCAGAAATAATCCCTATATACAAAAAAGGGATTTCCCCTGGTGCCAGCAAACTAAAGGCCCATCAGCCTAATTGATTATACAAAGAAACTTTTGAATATTTTTTTACTGAAATTATAAAATTGGCTAGAGGCTAACTATATTTTAAGCTCCATGCAAGCAGTATCCCGTAATCGCACATTTAAACTTGTGGTTTTCCCTGCCCATGATTGCTTTCATTTAACGTGTTGAATTGTGGGATTTGCAGTCCAACCGCTGTAGTTTATCTCTCTCATTCCTAGTGACAATTCTGTTTTACCTCCAAATTTCTCCTTTGCTCTGTGCTAAGACGTGTATGTTAAAACAGTGCACCCCAGCCACCATTTTGTGTTCACAAGCCAGTGAAACCAGCCCCCCTGCCTCCCCCTCCCAGCAACAGGGATAATCTACATCAGAGGGTTCTTCTGTGAGCTGTTTAAACTGTGTTTACTAGGGCCTGTGCACTTCGTTTTTTGGCCAGCAGAGGGAGTAAAGTTTTTTTTCAAACAGTATTGTTAGATTTCAAGTTAGTGAGGCCTTTACCTGCAGAAGTCCAAAGTGTGGATTGAGCCTGTCTGTCTCCTAGGAGATTCTGAACAGGAGAAGCAGCTTCCAACTCCCTGGCCAGTAAATCTTGCCTGAGGTCGATGGGACCTTATATGGTCTGCTAGTGGTTGGTACATGTGTACACTGATTGGTGGTTGTATCTGGTGTTTCTATTGGATTAGGGTTAATGTCCTCATCGATTGGGTATTTGAGGGTTCTTATTGGTTTCTGGGTCTGTAATTCCATCATTGTAGGGTTGGGACTAGGGCTAGGGTTAGGATTTCTATTGGAAGTAGTGACTAGGGCATCCTATGCTATTGGTTGTTGGGAGTAGGGTGGGACTAGGGCTAGGGTTAGACCTTTAATTGGAAGTAGCGATTAGGGCTTCTGGTGTGATTGGTTGCTGGACTAGTTGTAAATGTAAATGTAAATGTAAATGTATGTGTCTTGTAAAGCGCACTGCTGCCCTGAGGCGTCGTGGCGCTGTAGACCGCTGGGGAACCCGTCCTGGCTATCCCTGTGAGATGGTCCCTACTGGGTATCTCCAAGGTGAAACCAGGCATCCCCGGCGAATGTGGGGGGCCGTTGTAGAGATGAAGCAAGCTAATGCCCAGAGTTGCAGAGTGTGATCCCTGGTTAGAGTAGGCACCGAGGCGAGAATTATCGAGTCCGCTGACCCTGGTCCACGGCCCTGCCGCGTCGGGAATTGAACCCTGGTCCCGGGCCGTTCTCTGCTTCCTGGTCTGCCGCCTCTAACCAGTGAGCCACACCACTCCCAGTTGTGGGATTAAGAGTAGGGTTAGGCTTTCTATTGGAAGTAGGGACTAGGGCTACCTGTGCCATTAGTTGCTTGGCCTTGGGTTGGAACTACTGGTAGGGCTAGGGCCTTTATTGGACGTAGAGATCAGGGTTTTTTAACTGATTGGGTGCTTGGACTAGGGCTAAGATTGGCTGTAAGGTCCTGGTCGCCTATTGGTTCTAGATTTTAGTGCTAGTGTTGTGATTGGATAGCGTTAGGGCTAGGGTTCCCATTGGCTGAAGGGGTCACATGATTACTAGGGCTAAAAAAGGCCAGGGTTAGGGCGTCTCAGCCCAGGCGTCGAGGCTAAGGGCGGAGATAACAAGGGCAGTTGCCTGTTTGAGCCTGTTTGAGACTGGTCGGGTCCGGGCCAGAAATGCTGCCCATTTTTCCATTTAGCAATACCCAGCCCACACCATCCACATCCACAAAAGGAGCAACACACTCACACCAAATGTACAGCACGCACAACACTATGCAAAGATTAATGTACCAGCATGCACTACAAACCCAACCAAACCACATCTACACGCTCTACTATCCCAACTACCACACATATCCACCATCACCCACAACCAGTATACAATTCTATCCTATACCACTAACCAATACACTCATCACTAACACAACGCAACGCCAATAAACACCATACATAACTACATCCCATTCAGACACACTCTCCCTGCTGTAATTACACCTAACAGACCACCTTTTATCACTAACAAACATATAATCATCCTTCCATCAGTTGTCCAACAAACACCCTCCTCTCCCTTCTGCCATAATAACACTAACGCACAACAAACACACTGCACACCACCACACTTTGTAACGCTTGCAACAAACCAGTCTAAGATAAACACTCGCCTCTACTTCATTCCCTCCTACACACAACATACACTCTACTCATAAACACATCACCACCCCCTCTACGTCACAACCTCCCCCCACAAACAATACTATACAACCAAATCCATTGCATGAAACATATACATCAGCAACCCATTTCACTACTCCTCAAAAGCAAAACATATCACACACACCAGCACAACAAGATCTTCAAAGCGCAACACCTCATAATACTTACCATCACAAAATACAAACGTATACCCACCTTTCAAACCACATAAAGGAACAAACTCCAATGCCAAGCTTTCCCTCTTCCACCACACCTAACACAGATACAGCAAGTAATACAGCAACTTTCTTCTAACCGCCTCTCATCCATTGGACAATTTAGAACATTACTACATGACCCACATGCTGCACCACCTCCCCTGACTAATACACCTTCCGCCTTAAACACACGCAAAAAATATTAGCAACATGCCACACCTCACAACTTTGCTTCCCCATGTCTACTTCACAACAATGTTATTAAACTACGAAGCGTGGCTAGGTTATACCTTGCGCAAAACCAATATATTAGTAGCAGGTCCCATAACAGATTGCTCCAGGGAACAAAAAAGCAACGGCCACCCACGTTCCAAACAATCCTCTGTGTCAAAACACAGTGAATAAGCAATTAACCTTTTATTGTTCCCGAGCACAATACAAGAAATAGATCAAGTCAAACAAAAAAGAAGACAAATCAACAGTATATCTGATTTTCAAAATTTCAAACAGTAGATTCCTTTATTTTTCTTTCTTTTTTCTTCACAATCGTAGAGATTTCAAAGAATGGTAATTCTTGGTGACATATCCTACATGTCATTTTTGCTAATACTGAACTAGTTAGCTTTCAAACTCCAGTCACATGGTCAGACCACCACTTGTTTGCTTTCCAACATAAATCAACAGTAAGCGACTCACCTAAAACGACCTTACATCCATCCACCTATCGGCCGTGGAACAAACTCAATTTGGGAACACTTAGAAACACAACTAACATCCAGTACAAATCTGGAAACCATAAACTCTGTTCAAAATCTATATGAGTGGCTACAGGAAGCTTTTGACACCCAGATACCACTCAAAACCACACAACAGAACAAAAGAAAAAAAGCGCCTTGGAGAAACATAGAAATAAAAGACATAAAACAACAAATTAGAAAGCTGCAACGTACCTGGCTCAAAACAAACGCCAAACAAGACAAACTTCACCTACAGAAAATTAACAGATTATACAAGTCGGCTATCAAAAAAGCTAAGAAAAGGTACTATTCAGACAGAATTCAAAACGCTAAATGTGCAAATTAAGAATTCTATAAAATACTCAATGAATTTCACAAACCAAATTGCCTAAAAAGAACTCATCCTGTTACTCTTCACAGACAAACTGGCAAATCATTACACGGACAAAGCAGACACGTTGGACTCGTATTTAAAACAGAAACAAAGCACCATTACTAACCCTTGTACAAAACAACAATCCAAGAATGCTCTAATCAAGCCTCTCCGGTCCTTCCAACAATTCTTACACGATGAATTTATGGACCTGGTCAAAGCAAGCAGGCCTGCCGGCAGCCCTTCTGACCCCTGTCTGCCACAAACTTTCAAGATAATTCTTTTAACAACCTCTGCTGCCATTCCAGTAAGAAGAATCATCAACGATTCCTTAACTACTGGAATATTTCCAGAAGAACTCAAAAAGTCTTACATACGCCCTTTACTGAAGAAAACAAACTTGGACCCACTGAACTCTGACACCTACAGACCCATTACAAATGGACCTTTCCTGGGCAAACTGATAGAAAGAGCAGAGTTCGCCCAGATGTCACAATTCATTGAAGAGAATGACATACTTTCAGACTTCCAAACAGGATTCCGTCCGGGAAGAGGCACTGAATCTGCCCTCCTTGCCATCTGGGATGACCTGAAGAATACAGTTGACCGCAAAGGGGTTGCCGCGCTACTCCTCTTGGACCTCTCAGCTGCCTTTGACAAGGTTGACCATGACACTCTGAAACAAAGACTCTATGATGCCGGCATAGAGGGAACTGCTCTAGACTGGATCGCGGCCTACCTACCTTCGAAACAGAACTAATGTCATCTATACCCCACCTTTCTCGTCCAAACCGTATTCCACAAAAGCAGGTTCTATCATCTCGCCCATGCTTTTCAACATTTACATGTGGAGAAGTGTGGCTCAGGGGTTAGAGGCAGCAGGCCCGGAAGCTGAGATCGGTCCTGGACCAGGGTTCAATTCCCCGCCTCGGTGGGTCTTGGGCTAAAAATTCCACTGACTCGATAATTCTCGCCCCGGTGCCTCCTCGACTCACGGGTTCACACTCTGCGACTCTGGGCAATAGCTTGCTTAATCTCCACAACGGCCCCTCGCGGCGGGATGCCTGACTTTCACCTTGTGGATACCCTGCTATCTCACAGGGGAATACCAGGAAGGGTTCCCTAAGCAAGCGCCGGGAAACCCACTGCGGGTAGCTGTGCGCTATATAAGCTCAACTACATTTACATTTACATTTACATGAAGTCATTACTGATCAATAAATTTCACCTCACGTGCTATAACTATGCAAATGCAAACACAACAGTGATGGACAGAATGTGGATCAATGTCACACATTCACCCCAGTCCAAAGATCTGGGCCCAAATCCATCGTTTTTACACTCCACACCACCCTGGGTTAGACAATGGCGATATGCAAATCAGCGCTGACCCTGTGCCCCATGGGAACAGTCCAGTCCGAACTACAAAAGCCATGTCCTTCCCAGAACGGAAACAAGCATCCGAGGACCGGCCCGGTTTCGAGGTAACACCTCTCATCAGCCCGGCTAGCTTGATTCCAGTGGTGTGGAGTGCCTGGGACTCACGTCTGAGCATCCCCAGTACACTTAGAGCGGTAATTGCAAACACAACAGTGATGGACAGAATGTGGATCAATGTCACACATTCACCCCAGTCCAAAGATCTGGGCCCAAATCCATCGTTTTTCCACTCCACACCACCCTGGGTTAGACAATGGCGATATGCAAATCAGCGCTGACCCTGTGCCCCATGGGAACAGTCCAGTCCGAACTACAAAAGCCATGTCCTTCCCAGAACGGAAACAAGCATCCGAGGACCGGCCCGGTTTCGAGGTAACACCTCTCATCAGCCCGGCTAGCTTGATTCCAGTGCTGTGGAGTGCCTGGGACTCACGTCTGAGCATCCCCAGTACACTTAGAGCGGTAATTGCAAACACAACAGTGATGGACAGAATGTGGATCAATGTCACACATTCACCCCAGTCCAAAGATCTGGGCCCAAATCCATCGTTTTTCCACTCCACACCACCCTGGGTTAGACAATGGCGATATGCAAATCAGCGCTGACCCTGTGCCCCATGGGAACAGTCCAGTCCGAACTACAAAAGCCATGTCCTTCCCAGAACGGAAACAAGCATCCGAGGACCGGCCCGGTTTCGAGGTAACACCTCTCATCAGCCCGGCTAGCTTGATTCCAGTGGTGTGGAGTGCCTGGGACTCACGTCTGAGCATCCCCAGTAAACTTAGAGCGGTAATTGCAAACACAACAGTGATGGACAGAATGTGGATCAATGTCACACATTCACCCCAGTCCAAAGATCTGGGCCCAAATCCATCGTTTTTCCACTCCACACCACCCTGGGTTAGACAATGGCGATATGTAAATCAGCGCTGACCCTGTGCCCCATGGGAACAGTCCAGTCCGAACTACAAAAGCCATGTCCTTCCCAGAACGGAAACAAGCATCCGAGGACCGGACCGGTTTCGAGGTAACACCTCTCATCAGCCCGGCTAGCTTGATTCCAGTGGTGTGGAGTGCCTGGGACTCACGTCTGAGCATCCCCAGTACACTTAGAGCGGTAATTGCAAACACAACAGTGATGGACAGAATGTGGATCAATGTCACACATTCACCCCAGTCCAAAGATCTGGGCCCAAATCCATCGTTTTTCCACTCCACACCACCCTGGGTTAGACAATGGCGATATGCAAATCAGCGCTGACCCTGTGCCCCATGGGAACAGTCCAGTCCGAACTACAAAAGCCATGTCCTTCCCAGAACGGAAACAAGCATCCGAGGACCGGCCCGGTTTCGAGGTAACACCTCTCATCAGCCCGGCTAGCTTGATTCCAGTGGTGTGGAGTGCCTGGGACTCACGTCTGAGCATCCCCAGTACACTTAGAGCGGTAATTGCAAACACAACAGTGATGGACAGAATGTGGATCAATGTCACACATTCACCCCAGTCCAAAGATCTGGGCCCAAATCCATCGTTTTTCCACTCCACACCACCCTGGGTTAGACAATGGCGATATGCAAATCAGCGCTGACCCTGTGCCCCATGGGAACAGTCCAGTCCGAACTACAAAAGCCATGTCCTTCCCAGAACGGAAACAAGCATCCGAGGACCGGCCCGGTTTCGAGGTAACACCTCTCATCAGCCCGGCTAGCTTGATTCCAGTGCTGTGGAGTGCCTGGGACTCACGTCTGAGCATCCCCAGTACACTTAGAGCGGTAATTGCAAACACAACAGTGATGGACAGAATGTGGATCAATGTCACACATTCACCCCAGTCCAAAGATCTGGGCCCAAATCCATCGTTTTTCCACTCCACACCACCCTGGGTTAGACAATGGCGATATGCAAATCAGCGCTGACCCTGTGCCCCATGGGAACAGTCCAGTCCGAACTACAAAAGCCATGTCCTTCCCAGAACGGAAACAAGCATCCGAGGACCGGCCCGGTTTCGAGGTAACACCTCTCATCAGCCCGGCTAGCTTGATTCCAGTGGTGTGGAGTGCCTGGGACTCACGTCTGAGCATCCCCAGTACACTTAGAGCGGTAATTGCAAACACAACAGTGATGGACAGAATGTGGATCAATGTCACACATTCACCCCAGTCCAAAGATCTGGGCCCAAATCCATCGTTTTTCCACTCCACACCACCCTGGGTTAGACAATGGCGATATGTAAATCAGCGCTGACCCTGTGCCCCATGGGAACAGTCCAGTCCGAACTACAAAAGCCATGTCCTTCCCAGAACGGAAACAAGCATCCGAGGACCGGACCGGTTTCGAGGTAACACCTCTCATCAGCCCGGCTAGCTTGATTCCAGTGGTGTGGAGTGCCTGGGACTCACGTCTGAGCATCCCCAGTACACTTAGAGCGGTAATTGCAAACACAACAGTGATGGACAGAATGTGGATCAATGTCACACATTCACCCCAGTCCAAAGATCTGGGCCCAAACCCATCGTTTTTCCACTCCACACCACCCTGGGTTAGACAATGGCGATATGCAAATCAGCGCTGACCCTGTGCCCCATGGGAACAGTCCAGTCCGAACTACAAAAGCCATGTCCTTCCCTGGACCGGAAACAAGCATCCGAGGACCGGCCCGGTTTCGAGGTAACACCTCTCATCAGCCCGGCTAGCTTGATTCCAGTGGTGTGGAGTGCCTGGGACTCACGTCTGAGCATCCCCAGTACACTTAGAGCGGTAATTGCAAACACAACAGTGATGGACAGAATGTGGATCAATGTCACACATTCACCCCAGTCCAAAGATCTGGGCCCAAATCCATCGTTTTTCCACTCCACACCACCCTGGGTTAGACAATGGCGATATGCAAATCAGCGCTGACCCTGTGCCCCATGGGAACAGTCCAGTCCGAACTACAAAAGCCATGTCCTTCCCAGAACGGAAACAAGCATCCGAGGACCGGCCCGGTTTCGAGGTAACACCTCTCATCAGCCCGGCTAGCTTGATTCCAGTGGTGTGGAGTGCCTGGGACTCACGTCTGAGCATCCCCAGTACACTTAGAGCGGTAATTGCAAACACAACAGTGATGGACAGAATGTGGATCAATGTCACACATTCACCCCAGTCCAAAGATCTGGGCCCAAATCCATCGTTTTTCCACTCCACACCACCCTGGGTTAGACAATGGCGATATGCAAATCAGCGCTGACCCTGTGCCCCATGGGATCAGTCCAGTCCGAACTACAAAAGCCATGTCCTTCCCAGAACGGAAACAAGCATCCGAGGACCGGCCCGGTTTCGAGGTAACACCTCTCATCAGCCCGGCTAGCTTGATTCCAGTGGTGTGGAGTGCCTGGGACTCACGTCTGAGCATCCCCAGTACACTTAGAGCGGTAATTGCAAACACAACAGTGATGGACAGAATGTGGATCAATGTCACACATTCACCCCAGTCCAAAGATCTGGGCCCAAATCCATCGTTTTTCCACTCCACACCACCCTGGGTTAGACAATGGCGATATGCAAATCAGCGCTGACCCTGTGCCCCATGGGAACAGTCCAGTCCGAACTACAAAAGCCATGTCCTTCCCAGAACGGAAACAAGCATCCGAGGACCGGCCCGGTTTCGAGGTAACACCTCTCATCAGCCCGGCTAGCTTGATTCCAGTGGACTGGGGTGAATGTGTGACATTGATCCACATTCTGTCCATCATTGTTGTGTTTGCACATAACTATGCAAATGACACACAAATACTCCTTCAACTGGAATGCCCCAAAGACATCGGAAAATGACCAATTTTCAGCTGGCTCAGAGCCGTAGATCGGTAAATGACTTGGAGCCATCTCAAATTGAATGCTTCAAAAACTGAAATATTCACGTGTGGCGATTTGAAACATTACAACCCGCTTGCCGCATGGCCTAATGAACTGGGATCACTGCCTAAAGTATCGAAGGAAGTAAGAAACCTCGGATTGACCATGGACTCCAAGGTGTCGATGAATGCCCAAGTGGATAAACTAGCAAGATCAAGCTTTGTCACTATAAAAACACTGCGACGAATTTCCCCTCATTTGGGATTTCCACACAAGGTCCAAGCTACCATCTCCCTTGTTCTGTCCAAACTCGATTACGCCAATAGCCTCTACCACGGATCACCTTTAACGACCATAAAAGACTACAACGGATTCAGAACTCGGCTGCCAGACTACTTTTACATATCAAACCGGGAGACCACATCTCCCCTACCTTGAAAACCCTGCATTGGTTACCGGTTGCCAGAAGATCCACGTTCAAGCTGCTTTGTATCACCCACAAAGCAATACATGGAATGGGACCACTCTTCATCAGGAATAAAATCACCAAACACATTCAACAAAGGAACCTCCGCTCTAAAGGAGTATCTCGCCTCAAAATCCTACCATACAAGAAAAAAAAACATGGGTGGCACATCCTTCTCTGTTCAAGCAGCCAAACTATGGAACTCTTTACCCCCAACATAAGGTCCACCAACAACCACCTTATCTTCAGAAAACGACTCAAGATTTAGCTCTTCCCCACATAAGCACCATACGCAAACAAAAATGCACAGCATATCCCTCTGTATATAAGCATTTGTTTTCACTATAGATATGTACCTATCTTTGTGTACTACTTTGTATAAACATGTAAAATAATTGTTGAGAGAAAAAAAAAGAATAATAAATAAATAAAAATCATCTTTGGTCTACATGTACATACGTCCATTGTACATCTATGTACCTTCCATGTACTGGATCTGTGTGTCTGTTACTTTTCTCCTGAAAAAGCATATCCAATGCACTACCCTATTTCTCATCCTGTGCCTCCTATCAATATCTTTAATCTACATATACTTACCTCCTTTATGTATCTATATACCATCAATGTACTTATGGATCCATATATTTATCACTTTCTTATAATTTTGCATTTTCAATGCACTACCCTATTTCTCAGTCTATACTACGCTCAATATATCTTCTAGCCCAACCTTCTGACTCATCTCAAACTTCTTTCTACTACTCTTTCCAATGCGCTCCCCTAGCTCTAATCCTATACATCTATCAATATATCCTCTACATCCACTCTCTCATTTAGCCATTTAGCCCAAACCCCATACCACCACTATGATTGTCAAAATAACCCTTTCTAGACTCTCTCCTACTCTACCCCTCCTTGCATCATCTGACACCTCTTTTTACTATACCGATCCCCTAAAACAAACCTTTCTAAACTCTTCCCTCTGACTCCTCCCCTCCAAAAGCCCTTTTTACTCATCCAAAAGCCTCCTCTGACTGCTAAGACCTAAAAAACAAAAACAAAAAAAGAAATCCTTCACTCTTTTATCCCTCCACTATCCATTTCAATCAAGATTACCAGACTAACATGTTCACTTCTCAAATTACATATTCAACTATACTAACTCACCACTAATCCTTTATTGGGTTCCAGAGTAGCGTGCTACTCGCCAATTAAGAGTCTCAACACCCCCATCAGGGTTACAAATGCTATGTAAATGCAAACCTTTTTCCTTTTCTACCCCTCCCCAACCCTTTTCAATCCAAATAACTGACTAACATATCCACCACTAAAATTACTCTCATGTTTCACCATACTAATTCAACACTAATCCTGATGGGTTCCAGAGTAGCGTGCTACTTGCGCTTCAAAACCCCATCAGGGGTAGCAAGCGCTATATAAATAAAACCTCTTTCCCTCTTCTATCCTGCCACCTCCCTTCTCTACCCAAATAACTGAATAACATATCCACTACTCCAATTACTTCATATTTTACTATACTAATTTTCAACACTAATCCTTTATGGGTTCCAGAGTGGCATGCTACTCGCCAGAAAAGTGCTTCAACACCCATCAGGGGTAACAAAGTGCTATATGAATGCAAACCTTTCTTCCCCTTTTATCTCTCCGCTATCCTTCTCACTTCAAATAATCTGACTAAATATCCACCACTGAAATGACTTCATATTTCACCATATTAATTCACCTCAAATCCTTTTTGGGCTTGCTGAATAGCGTGCGTCAACAAGCGCTATATAAATACAAACCTTTTTCCTCCTCTATCCTTCTGCTATCATTCCAAATCCAAATCCAAATAACTGACTAACCTATCCAACACTTAAAATGTACTTGCATGTTTCGTCAGGGGTAGTAAGCGCTATATAAATGCAATTACAATACATTACAATATTAAACATGGTTTCTCTTTTGTATTCTTTTTATTTTATTTTATTTTCTTCTCTTTCTCTTTCTCCTTCTCTTTTCTGTTTCCTCTTTCCTCTCTCTTCCTTTTTGTAAAAAACTCATAAATCATAAATAATTATTATTGGTTCATTTCGTTTTTCTTAGCACTAGATTTGTATTTCATATTTCTGTTGTTCAAACGCCTGGATTAACTTTGAAGTCTGTATAACCTGTTATATTTTGCTTAGATACTGTACTGTTTACCATATATTACATTTCATTAAAAAGTACTTAACTTTAAAAAAAAACATTCCCACCTATGAGCATAAACACACCATATATTTAAAATCATTCTTTTTTACTTACCTCAGCTGTCAGTGAAGGTCCCATTCCAGCTAATTTTACTCCACTTTTATTGCACAAATAGTGAAGAATAGAACATCATTCACTATCAGTATAATAAAAATTGTCAGAAAACAAGGAGGGTGACGTCCCGACCTTCACTCATAAAGGGTAAGTAGCCTGTGCTGTTCTGTACCTTCTTGTAAGTCACAGATTCCTGGTTCTGGAATGTGGTGAAGGTTGCCTAGCACTGTTTGAACTGTGAGTTCAGTTACACTTGCTGCTGGATGGGGTCTCTAAGCTTCTTCTTACTTGAATAGAGTCTACTCACTTCAACTAACTACGCCTGGACGCTTTCTTGTGAGAGACCTACTTCTACATTTTTGCGACGAGAGTGGGATTAGATATGTGGTGATGCCAGATAAAAAGAGCTGTGCGCGTCAGCACATAACATAGAACGTAAGAATACAAGCTGTGCGCACCAGCGCGTAGGTGAAATCCTTAACTTGAAAGTGACACACCTCTGAACAAGTGAGATATCAGCTGTGTGTTGGGTTGCGTTCAAGACAAGACTATAGATGCCCTCTGGCAAAAGGACAATCCCTCTCTTCAAGAGTTCATTACCATCGCAAAGAGCCATGAGAATTTGAAAGCGCGCGTCGACATAATAAAGAAAGAATCTTCTGCTGATAAGAACGATCACTCTGAGGTCAAGGTTGTTTCTGATAAGTCTTTTAAATCTAAAAGTGCCTTGGATCAATAGCCTTCTTATCAAGCTCAAATATCTTCTTACCAAGCTCAAAGACCTTCTTATCAAGCTCAAAGATTTTCTAATCAAAAGCACTTTCAAGGCAAGTGCTACAGGTGTGGTGACTCTGGTCACATAGCCGATTTTAAGATAAAAACTATCCAGGTTCGAAAGTCATTTGCAAAATTTGTGGTAAGAAAGGTCATGTTTCCAAATGCTGTAGATCTGGTAAAGATTATAAGATTGTCAAAGAAGTTGATCTTTTCTATGACAATATTGAAGAAGTCATTATTTGTCAGGTTTCAAGAGATAAGCATGATGGTCCTTATGAAGATGTTTTAATTAATGATGCATCTTTCAAATTGCTGTTTGACTCTGGGGCCAAGATTACACTAGTTCCCAAAGTATTTTATGAGAGTAATTTACAAGATAAAGTTGTCCTTAAAAAACCTGACATCAGACCAAAAGGATATGGTGGAGTCACCATTGATCTACTTGGTTACTTTTGGGGTTCAATTAATTTCAAGGGGAGGGTGATCTCTGGAAAAATGTACGTCTCGATGAAAGGTGACTCGCTTATAAGTTGGCTTCATCAAAGGGATCTGCATGCGATTCTTGACCCCAACGAAGATCCTAAGGTCTGTCTGAAGGAGTTGCCACCCGTTAGGGTGTTTGACAATGTGATTCATGATTTGATTAAAGATTTTCCTGCTGTTTTCGCAAGTGACCTAGGCTGTTTCAAAAACTAAGGAACATCGCATAAGATTTAAGCAAAATATTATCCCAACGGTTGGCAAGGTTTGCAGTGTTCCTCTCTTAGTGAGGGAGAGAGCATGAAGTGTGAGTTGGACAAACTCCTGGCCAGAGGTATCGTCCAAGAAGTCGAGGCAACGGAGTGGGTCTGTCTGGTAGTGATGGCTCGTAAGGCCAATGGCGAGGCTCGACTCTGTGTGGACTTGAGGGAACTCAACAGAGCGGTGGTCATTGACCACTACCCTCTACCCAATATTACTGAAATGTTGTGTTCCCTTGAAGGGGCGAAACACTTTTCCTCTTTGGATTTAACCTCTGCTTACCACCCGGTTAGGCTACATCCTTCTTCTCAAGAATACACGGCCTTCGTGATACAGTTTGGTACTTTTTAGTTTCTAAGAATGCCCTTTGGACTAATTTTGTCTGCCTTCGTTTTCCAAAGTGTAATGGAGGGCATTCTTTGAGATTTAAAGGGTGTGAAGGTGTATCAGGACGATGTGCTCATTTTTGGAATTGATTTGGAACAACATTACTTGAGGCTGAGGTCTGTAGTAAGGAAGTTACAAGATGCCGAACTCCCCCTTCGAGCTGGTAAATGCAAGTTCAATGTCAAGTAAATTGTACCTTGGACATTTTGTTTCAGCAGAAGGAATCAAACCCAAGGCGGCTCTTGTGAATTCTATTCTCAATTTAGGCTCACCCTCTAGCAAGGATAGGCTTATCAAATTTTTGGGTATAGCTGAATTTTACCATAAATTCATTCCAAAGTTTGCTGGGAAAACCTTGTCCCTAGGGTCATTGTTGAATAAAGGGAGTGACTTTGTATGGTCAAAAGATTGTGAAATGGAATTAATTGGTATAAAGAATCACCTCAATGATGCACCATGCCTCAGTAGTTTTGACCCAGCAAAATCGTCTTATCTCATGACTGATGCCAGCTCAACTGGTCTAGGGGCTGTCTTATTACAAAAGGTAGATGGTGTAGAAACTATGTTGTTAATCTCCAGGCCTCTAAGAGGTGCTGAATGCAATTACTGTGTTGTTGAGAAAGAGGCGCAGGGGGATGTTCTGGGCTGTGCGTAAGTTAGGAACATTTTTGTGGGGTAAAAGATTTAAGATTCTATCTGACCACAAACCTCTCAAAGAGGTTTGTACCAAGAAGAAGATACATGTTGTCTCTCACCGCATTTGCAAGTGGGCGGTGGCTCTTCAAGAATTTGATTTTGAATTATTGTATTTAGCTGGTTCTAACAATGTTCTCGCAGACTGTTTTTCAAGACTTGACTGTGTGAATGATGACACAATTGATGATTTTGAGTGGGTTGCAGGAGAAGATTTGGAAGAGGATGTGAATGTGTGTTTGATCAGTGAAGGTGTTGTTTCGGAAAATGAATGCAAGCAGCACCTTGTTGGTGATGTGACTGCAAAAGGTCATCGCCATGGTGAAAGGTATTTGGTGTGAAAAGTGGGACTGTGATGATCTGCTCAGAGGTTTTTGGCATGTCAAGGAGGATTTGGCTATTGTAGAAGGTTTACTTATGTGTGGTAGTAAGCTTGTTCCACAACTTGCTTTAAGGGAGAAATTGGTTAGGAATGCTCATACCTCGCACATGGGCATTGCCAAGACCAAGGAGAGAATCAGGGAAGTGTACTGGTGGCCCGCCATGGATGTTTTTGTAGAAAGACTTGTTCTGGAGTGTGCAGAGTGTGTTAATTGTGACAAGTCGTTCAAGTGTAGGACACAACCCATGGTAGTTAGACAGCAAGCTGCTGCTCCTTGGTCTGACATTTCCATAGACATTTTGGGGCCAGTGAAGTTGAGATCGCAAGATCGTTATGTCATTGTGTGCATTGACTTGTTTTCACAGTGACCGGAGATTAAGATTGTGAACTCTGTTGAGTCTGCGGTTGTAGTAGAGTTCTTGGATGAACTTTTTGAGAGGGAAGGATAATGGAGTTCAATTCACTTCTCGTTTAGTGGAGGATTTTCTGACTTCAAGGGGGATTAGACACAAGATGTCTGCCCTGTATCACCCACAAAGTAATGGTGTGGTTGAAAGGTTCATCAAGGTCCTTAAGGAAGCTATGCACCAGGCAAGATCTTGTGATTGCTGGGAGGTTGCTGTGATAAGAACGGTTAGGGAATATCGTTTCACTCCTCATTCCTCAACAGGTGTAGCTCCCTTTCGGCTGTTTAAAGGTAGAGTGGCGAACGTGGAGGTGGCTCCTTGGGTTTCTGCAAAGAGAGCGTTGGTTGATGACAAGGTGGGTAGCACGGATGGTTGGAAGGAAAGAGAGAAATGTAAGATGAATGAAAGAAAAGTCCATTATGATATGAGAAAGGCTGTGAAGAGCCCAAAAATTATAGTTGGTGACTGGGTCAAGATCAAGTTGCCAAGGTAAACCTCTGGTACGTCCAAATTCAGTCAGCCAATTCAGGTCATCAAGGTGTTCAATAATGCCATAAAGACAAGTGATAACAGGATTTGGAATTTGGGCAGAGTGGCAAAATGCCGCTCTCCACCTTTGTGTCCCACTAGTGGTTTCTCTTCACAGTTGGTAGAACAAAAATCTGAGGTTCCAGAGAGGTGTTTAAGACCGCTTTGTTTGAAGCTCGTTCCTCTTCGTTTACAAGATTTTGTTTCTTAATGTACTTGTGTTATGTACAACTTGTTTATTTGATGCCTATCTTTATCTTTTGGTTGAAATTTTTTTTTAAGGTTCTATCTTCTGTTTGTTTATGAAGGGGGAGGTGATGTAGTGTTCTTTACCTTCTTGTAAGTCACAGATTCCTGGTTCTGGAATGTGGTGAAGGTTGCCTAGCACAGTTTGAACTGTGAGTTCAGTTACACTTGGCTTGTTGCTGGATGAGGTCTCTAAGCTTCATCTTACTTGAATAAAGTCTACTCACTTCAAATAACTACGCCTGGACGCTTTCTTGTGGGAGACCTACTTCTATATAGCCCTTGTAGTCTTGGCACTTGTTGTTCCACCTCCAAGGCCTGTGTTGCACAGGTCTCAAAGTCCATGTTGGGATCATCAAGCCAAGGAACATTCTGGAATGCCGACTGTTGCTGATGGTTAGAAATTGAAGACCGAACTTAACAAGTTGCACAATAACAAGTATATTGGGCGAGCTGAATTTACATATATGCTTTGGAAGACGATATACTTTCTATTTGGACATCGATCTTGTCTAGATGAAGGAATATGGTTTCGTGGCCTTCATGCGCTAAGTAACAAATTAAGATTTAAAATGTTTAAGTGTGAATGAATATAGTTTTTCCTGAAGAAGGTGTTGGCTATTTATCACATTGCCCACCGAAACGCGTCGATGCCCATGTGAGGGATAATCACTTTAAGTCCGAGGAGACAAAAACTCTGACTAAAAATTGGAATATTGATCAGAGTTGATCCCTCTTTGACTATTGTATTTCCTTCTGTGTAATAGGAACTATTTTTCCTTAGAGTGATTCCCATTTTTTGCTGTAATATTGCTTGTATTGGAATTTATCTCTATTATGTAATTGACTAGTATTGTACTTATGGTGGTTTTTAATAGGGGCTGATATGTTTTTAATTTCTGTCTGAATAAATTGTATACATTTTTAATTTACATTTCCTCTTTGTTCATCAAATTGGTGCAAATAGAATGATACCTGTTGTGGATTGAGTGTTTGTGGTTAAAATTACCGAAAGGGGATCTCTCTTTTGACATTTGCACATGCTGCACCAGGATTTGCAAGGGGCAAGCCAAGGATCGCAGCTATGACACCTGGTGACCTCTAAGGACCCCCATGAGAATTTGTAGTCTGTCCTTTGGGGTGTTCCTAAGATGTGGTTAGGTTGCTTGGGAGGAGGTTTAGATAGAAACAGTCTCCAAATGTGCTGCAATGTTCATGAACTTAGAATATGGTAGTTATTATGCTGGAGTGAGGCATATACCTCTTTCTCCATTGAAAATGTTTGTGTGGGTGGCTAATGGCTTTCCATGCTCTCGCACAAAAGTATTCTTTCTTGGCTTTATTCTTTGCTTTAGAGTAAGAGATACAAGCGAACCAGTGTGTGTTCAAAAGTGTGCACCCAATGTCATTCTAGTATTTTTGTAGACTGCTTAACATCACCATAAATGTTGTTTAGGAGTAACTTGGCCCCTTTTAATGTGCCGCCATGCAATAGGAGCCAGTGCTCTCTATTTGTACTAGTCTGGTCTCAATTACCAACACTGTTGCAAACATAAAAAATAGCCTGATTGGTTTTCACATATCCTATTTTTTCCATTACCGAAAAAGTGAAGGGCTAAGAACTGTAGGTTACCATTTTGTATGCTTAGCTGAAGGCACATTACATATATTCATCTTTTACTTTTACTTGGAATGGCTGAAAGAAGATTTGTGAAGTGCAGCAATGACAAAGAAGGTACCCTGAAGCTGGGGAAATAGACCGAGCCAGAGAAAAGCTTGCATTGTTAGCTTTGATGTGAAAAGCCAGGTCTTTATGTTTTTCAAGAGCCAAAGATGGTTGGATTTTGCTTCAAAGAGATGGCTGGAGCATGTTCAATAAGCATAATGGACGCAATTACCTTTCCACCTTGTTCATGTAACGTGGGACTCTATTCTTTAGTACTGCATTAACATATACAACAGAAGTCCTCTGTTTAACTCACTGCATCATCTTTCATTGACTTCATTCCATTCCATAGGTTGTACAAGCCATTTTTTGGATCTTGTATTCTCCCTAGAAAGGATTTCACACTGATTGTCCTGATTAAGGCTCTTTTATACTATTTCTAAGCTGAAATGCCGTTGATACTTTTTGTTGATAAAAAGACTAGATTGCTAAACCATTAAAATACACCTTATTATTTGAGAAATTGTTTTCACTGTATCAGATAAACATAATCTCTATGTATTCTACGTCTCTATAGATGAAGTGTCCTGCAGTATGTGTTGTATATGCTTGAATATTCACCGGGAAACATCGTTTACAACGCAACTTTTACCACACAGTGCCTTTACGACGCAACTTTTACAACGCAAACCATTACAACGCATTGCGCTGGGGGGCGCTCTAGGATAGGGAATAAGCTTAATTTACTATCCAACACCTTCCCTAGTGCCCACGGGGACTGGAGTTGGAATAGTAAATTAAACTATTTACTATCCAGCACCCCAAAGCGCAATGCGTTGTAAAGGTTTGCGATGTAAAAACCGCGTTGTAAAGGCATGCGTGGTAAAAGCATGCGTTGTAATGTCATACATCCATATTCACCTAATTAGCAAGGCTCTTGCACACACATTTAATTGTTCACTACTGCTGTATCCTAATTAATTTAATTTTAGTTTTTGTTTGGTTCTAAACATAAAACCATAAAACAAACAGACACCATTACGTTCCATGACAATATGCTGAAATTATAAAAGAGGGTGCCACGTTTTCCTATCTTTGAATTTAAACCTACAGGTAAAAGTTCATTATTCCACAAGACAATCCATAGGCGTTTCAGAACAACCCAACAATTGCCTTAAAGCCAGTCAATATCTTCTATTACAGAAAAACAGCACCTCACAAACACTGTGTTCACTTAGTGATCTGCGAATTATACTCATAGGTGCCTATTTCATTTTTCTTATAAAGATTAGTTCACAGTCTCTCACTGTGTCCCTGCAGGTTCCATAAAAATGACTTATGATCGAATCGTTGTGTTCTAAAACTGGGCCATCATTAACACAAACACATCACCCAGTGTTCACTTCAAAGAGATTGTTGAGAACCAGAAGAGGCCGGGGAGGGAAGGAGAGATGAATGGCGGGTGAAAGCAAGAAGGGGAAGAAGGTGGAAAGAGATAATTGAGAGGGGCGGAAGGGAGGGAAAAATGAATGAAGCAATATAGGAATAGAGTGGAGGAATCATGTTATGTCAACCTGGGATAAAATCAAAGCAGGGAGTTTGTCTCTGTGTTTTGTTCACCATTCAATGGAATATATTGTTGTGAACCTAGCAAGGATCTAAGTCTGAGTAGGAATTGGCCTGATCTAAAAGGATGCCCAGATGTGAGGCTATGAGCTACCTAACTAACTGAAAGCCAGGAACTCAAACCAAAGACGTTGTCCTGTCTTTGGTTTCCCTTCTGCCCCAATTGGATACAGTAGGGCAAGTCCTATCTATGTAATAAGCGCAAGTGGAACACTCTGTCTCCTTGTAAATAAAGGTTAAATGGCACGATTGGTCACTGGGCATTAGATTGCCTTGCAAGTTGTGCGGTGTGACCTAGACCTGTCAGTCGCCTCCCAAAGCCCCCCAGGGCCTATTTTTCAGCTGAGTAAATGTTCCAGTACAAATGTGACAGAATCTGATAAAGTACTGCCATCTCGACTTCTAGCCTTAGAGTCACTTCAGCAGTTTGAAGAACGAAACATATCTGAAGACCAGGAAGCCTGTGAAGAGATGTCATAACCACCACCAGGCTGGTAAAAAAATTGACTGTTGCCCTGGGTGAAGTAGATGGAGTGAGAGAATCTTGACAGGCAGGCATACTCGCCCGTTCACAGCAACCACCAATACCACTGCTCTCATGCACAGATAGTCACAGTACATAACAGAATGCTCACTAAATGTTTCAACCAAAATTTACCATGGTCTTTGTCCTCTTAGTAGGTAAATGTTGGCATAATGAATGTCAGCTATTTCTGCAAGCAAAAAAGACCAGCTTTTGGAGACAGGGCAAATGTTGCAGTAGTTTTCGAGCATCCCTCCCAAGACTTGACACTGCAGTAAATATGGCATTAATTTTGGATATTCAGGACTGTTACAACCACCTTCTACCAGCCTTACTGGTATAAACGGCATGCAGGCAGAAATTTACTTTCTTATAAGATCATATCATGTTCCATCTTTTGGCTTATGTTGAACATTTTGATTTATAAAAATGCATGTATGCAAAATGATTTTGGCACTGATTGAGTCTATGCAAACATAACAAACGCTGCTCTTACTCAAAGCTGTCGTGGCTGCCACAAAAACAGGTGGTGGGGCGGGTGGAGGGGGTCCACACTGCTGAGGGGGAGCGCGCGGTTGGGGATGGGGGTTATAATAAAAAAATAAATGTAAAATAAAAACGTACCTGCCGCTGCCTTCAGCGTCGCACTCTGCATAGGTTTTCTTGGTCCCAGCAAACACTGGGTCCATGCCACGGACTCTCTGCAATCCCCGCGCTGCTCTCACGCGAGAGCAGCGCGGGGATTGGTCTGAGCGGGCAGGAAAGAAGCCCTGCGCAGACCAGGGAGTCTGTAGGGTTTCTCCAGCCCGGCTGCTCAATGCAGCAGGGCTGGAGAAAACCTAAGTGCGCCTGTGTGTTTGGGTCAGCCTGAGACGGCCAGCCAAAACACATATGCGCACTTAGGGAGTGGAGCGCACATCACAATGCCCCGCCCCTCCCTTCGCAAGCTGGCTCACAGAAAGAAAATGAAAGATAAAACGATGACATGGATTTATTTTTCATTTACTGGCCCTTAGCCAGGCAGTGGGGCGATGCTCCTCTGCCATTGCAGTAGAGCCGCCACTGACTCAAAGGTAGTTCATATGTTCAATAAAGTCTAGAAGGCTTGTCTGGTGCACTGAGCTGGCATGAGAGTACCAAACACATTCCACCTTTCCGGAGAATGATTTCTTGATGGTCCTAACAAATTATAGTCTGGGTATATTTTAGCCCTGGCCTGGCCAGTGTTTCTTTTGGTTCCTCTGCATAGAAAGAGAATGGTATAATCTTGTGCCTCGAGAGATAGAGCGAAGCATATTTGCCCTTATTTAGAGAGGGGTGCTATCCCAGCAACACCAGAAGTCATTCCTAAAAATCAGCACCACCAGAACCCTGGCAGTAATCAGCTGGACACACTCATAAAGCAGCTGAAGCTCTACTTTTTCACACCGCAGTATGCAGGGAGCAGCAACCCATAAAGAGCATTATTGACAATTGACCTACTAATGCTGCATGCCAGGCAATAGCAGGAGAAGAAAGTACAACAAGACAACAGAATTCCAGTGTGGGGAATGAAAATATAGCAGACCAAAACCATCCTCTAAACATGACAGAACACCAGATACTAATAATGTTCTCCATCGATATGTCTACATTCTACCCTACAATAGCAGAAACCTAGCATTATATTGAAAACAACAGCAATGGCTCCATTCGTATTCATCCTCTGCTCAAAATAATGAAGGTTGTTAAACCTAGTGAGCTTGGAATGGTCTCTTTCACTTGTTGCAGGTATCTAAAAAAAAAAGAAAACTATAATGCAATGAGAGTGTACCAGTCCCCAAGATCAGTCAACATATAGTGTTACCTGTATATTTTACTTGGGTGAGAGCGCTGTACCGAAATATCCTTATGTAGTGTAGAGCCTTGGAAATCAGAAGCATTCACCGAATGAATTCATCTTTCATTTCGGCCTGCATACATTTTCGAAGCCCCTGGTATCAAAGTCACGAAATGCAACACTTAATATACTCCGGGAACCACTTCATCTGAACGCCAACCCTGATGGGCAGCTGACTAATGTTTCGGGTAGATCGCATCAATATGCCAACACTATCTCATAATTGAAAATTCACAGGAACAAAACAGGACCAATTCGACATTCACCAGCTCTGACACAAGATTCAGTGATCTGGCATGCCCGTTGTGTATGCAGACAGTGTGACATATGATGCACATACATTTAGTTCAGGTTATATATTAAAAACAGTAGCATCCATATAGCGCAGACATACCCCCCCCCCCCCCCGGGGGGTGATTCCTGCGCTCTATAAATACTTCATTCATTCATTCACCCAGCATATGAGTTTTCATGGTTAGTTTCTAGTTTCTTTTCTTATTAGTAGGAACATATGGGGGGGTTGTGGTGTGCTCAGGTTTGCACTTATTAATATGTAATGATTTGGACACACCACGATGATCCGGGAGAAATTGGAATTATGAATATGAGGGTTGAAAGTCATGGGAAGTTTACAACCCGGTAAAATATGAAACAATGTTGAGAAAGGTCCCTCCAGGGGTAGAACTGTAGAAAGATTGAAATAGGATCGAATTTGGCTTTGGCTTTCAAGGTGACTTCTGATTTTACTGGGCCTCACAGGGGAGGAGAGCTCTACACGGAAGACTGGGCCAGCTACTAAGATGAGAAAGTGACCTGTCCTTTCTAGGCAAATGGGAGGGGATGGAGGTAAGAATACCACAACAGATGATTGTAGAAGTGACATTTTCTTGATTTGAAGAACGAGCTGTATAAGAAGGGCAAAGGCGTGAAGAAGCCCAGTTTCAGAATCTACACACACTGCCAGATAATGTTCAGGGTTCATATGGGCAGACAGTAGAAGATAAGACACCTCACCTACTGTGGGTTTATTTACCCTGACAGAGGGTTAGCCATTAACTGAGCGAGAGGAGAGAAAGTGATCATCTGCCGGCGTGAGGACCTTTGAGCAGGTGGAGAGAAGCGTGCTTTAAAGTCCAGTAAAAGAGTCATGCATGGCAACCGGTTGCATAAGTAGCCCTATCTAGTGAACAGTTTAGCTAATTCTGTGAAGAGTAACAACCGTGAACTTTGTTTTGGTTGTCATAATATTAGAAGTAAATCTGTTTTCTGTTGTGTGTACATGACAGATGGTAGGTACATTTGGTATGAAAATTGTTCAAACTGTCAGATGTTGTAAGTGTGTTGTGTAGTGTTACACCTGCCTTTTTGTAGAACCAAAAACCTGCCCTTTGTCCAAAAAGTTCTTAAGTGGACATTTAATTAATTTCTTAATGACACAAGAAGAAGACGAATGAAGAAACGTTGTTGGACCGAGAACTGCAGACCTTGTGTTGGACTTTGGGCTCAAACTCCTGTCTGTAGCCACAGAACGTGACCATCGCCACCCTTGAACTCGTCTTGTCGCTGTGTGGCATCCACAAACCCCGAAGGGTCATCCGCACTTTGCAAATCTCTAAGGAACTCCTGTGAGATAGCAGAGCTATCTCCCTGCAGCTACAGGTCCAAAAAAACAGTGAAATCCAGTCCAGCAATCCAGCTTCCCAGCTGACTGATGTCTCTGAGTGCCAGCCAATGTTCACTTGCTATAGAGGGTCAGCTCGGCCTCTGCAATAAGTCTTGCTGTCCCAGGACACACCGGAGCTGAAAGGCACGAATACTCGGGGTACCGGATCCCTTGCTGCAAAAACCTACATAGCTGAGTGCAGGCGGACTCCAACTCTACAGCGAGCCAGCATCCGACGAAGGACGTCAGGACTCGGGAGACCCAACTCAGCAGTGGCCCAGTAGCTCAGGAATAGACGCTCCAAGGTGCCGGCTCCTGATCATGAGGTGCATCTTTGTGCGCCATTGCCCAGCTGCACAGCTTCACTGCACCCAGCCCACCTGGCTATGACATCATCAAACAGCTGTGCTCCTGTGGCCCCAGAGCCCTTTCCCTTGTGAGCCCTCGGACTTGCCTACAAGTCCCGCTTTGCTTTACATTTGCAGATAGCCCCTTTCTTTGTAGCGCACCTGCTACAAAGTCCCCGTGCTCCCCGAAAAACCTGGAAAGCTCCAGAGAACTTCGCCTTGAAACTTTGGACCTTGGCCCGTGCCTCCGGATTCCAATAGGTGAACCCTCAAAAAGTAACTGTATTGCGATGATTTTCCAATTGCCTTTTTCCTTTCATAGGAAATGTATTGTGCATAATTACGCACAATTGTAGAAATTGCATTTACTAAGATTTTCTCATATTGTGAAAAGTATTTACCTTGTACCCAAAGTTCTAGGTCTGAATATTTATATAAAAAGAAGTACTATTTTTCAAATTCGGTCTCGACTTCGTTCATTAACCGCTTTGCCGTGATGCACATTCTGCTGCGGTGCGGCGGAATTTGATGCGTGCGCAGATCGGACGGCCCCATCCGTCCGTCCGACCACATGCACACCGAGAGTTTGGACGGCAGGGGGCCATCCGACGCATGGAAGTGGCTAAGTGTCTGTATTATTTATTGCTTCTATGAGTACAACAAATGCTCAGCACTATCTTCTGATAATCCTAACAGCTCACCTGCACTACCACAAAAATAGAGCATTTGTATTATCTACTTTTGCCTCTGTAAACCGATAAGGGTCTCCTCGACCTCTCAGCTCAGTGTACCCCATTGTGGTGCACTTTATAGAGAGGTGGGTTTCCTACAACAAGTCTCCTGAATGGCCTGAATTGGTGTTTAGGACTCGATAAATGTGCGACATCGTCAAGAATCAAATTACATGTGTTGCAGACTGTCCATAACACACTTTGGTGCCCCATTTCTAGGATTCACACATGGTGCCATGATACTGAGTAACAATCATCAATCTCATATCTTGGCATCAGAACTTAAACATACATTATAGCTCTTTGATACGTATGTCCACAATCACGCCCCCTGACAAACATCATCTCACTGTGGAACACATCTGTGCCCCGAACACAATGAACAACTATCTTGCATTTTAATTTCTGCCTATGCATGCTACTGATAGGGGCTGAGTTCACACGTCAGCCATGCATTAATGCGTGGGAGTGCAGCCACAAATGAGTAATGCAGGAGAAAGTGTTAGCGTGTGTACAATTAAATATTGTTGTGACGGCACAAATTCCTGAGTAACCTGAATGTGTATCTACTGCACTACACGTGTCTCTTTACATTAAAAACCATTTTGTAGGGCATAACATGTCAGGCCTGGGTGATGTTACACGCAACCCAATAAAATTATACATGCCTGCGCTCCGCAGGAGACTCAGCATATCCCATGGTGCCTTGACTGATGCTCGCCTGTGCTTTACATGCAATCGATTAGGATGCGAGATACAACACGCCATATATCAGGACAAGGAATACAATGGGATTTATATTTCACTTGTGGGATAATAAGTTATACTTCCTACACAGAACAAGGGGAGCCCTTCAATGCAATTCTACAAGGATAGTAGGTTAGTTGTAATATGTTGCACGTTCTGTGGTTCTGAAAATTCTGGACTCGTGTAATCATTCTGGACTCGAGAATTAAACTTTATCGAAACATGACGAATTTGGTATTAAAAGACCGAGAATGACGAGCACACCATGTATAAATATTTTCAGCATATTCGAGTGACGATTTCGCCTCGAAATCGTCATCAGCGTTCTGAACACTTGGCTTCCATTCAGCCATTTTCTGTGTTGCCCTTTACATAGGCCTTAATCCAGCTGAATTCAATTCCACAAGGACACTTACTCCTTAATCGACTTTCCTATGACCTGTGCAAGTTGGAACCATTGCCCCAGGCCGAACTCGTTAGGTCAGTTCCCCTCCCAGTGGCCGAACAAGATAGCATCAAGGCTCAACAAGCCATAAAACCATTTCAGCGCACACACCTGCCGTATCTTGCTCACATCTGTCTCTGCTCTTTTGCTTCACTTACTTTATGGTGGGGAGGTGCCTGTTTTATTGGGGGTCCACCGATATCTGATGAAATGTTGGGCCTTGCCGGGTGATTTGTTGTGGGCAGCACAACGTGAAATATGTACATGTCATCATGACTCTGCTTTTCCTTTGTTACCAAGAACTGTAAATGATATATTGCAAATTCAAAGAATGTTTGCCTGAAGCTGAATATTCTGTATAAAAAGAGAAGCCTGACTTTGTAAATTCGAGCAGTCTCCTGAGAATATACTTCCCCGTGTGTTGTACTTCTAGGACACTTGTTACCTTGGTTGCAGCCAATAAAATCGATCCTTGACTTCACCTAGAAGACTCTGAGTTTCTGTGGCCTGAATCAGGAAGAACCTGAGGTCTCTGGGTGTACCCTGACACCGCTGGGTTGCCGGTTCTGTGCCGGTTCTTAAAAACCCAGTACCTCAGCTGGCGCCCAACGTTTGGGGCGATTCCAGTGGTACCAGTCAGCCAGAGGTTCGTGAGGAGCTTCGTGTGAAAATTCCGGAGGACGGCCAACCACCTCATCGACCCCTGCATGTCGACGTGGTCCGAAGGTCTTTGCTGCGAGGTTCCCCGCTTCCCGACGGCTACGAAGGACTGCTGCCCTGGCTATCGCCCTGATTTGGACCCTTGAAGTTTGATAGAGCGAAACACTAAGGCGAGTCTTCTGGTGACGTCATCGATATCTCAGTTAAGTATAAGTGGAGCGTCTTCCAGTCCTTAGTTGGTCTTAGTCTTGGGTATCCTTTGGGATAATTGTTGGTACTTGCAAGCACCAAAACCGAAGGACTCGTGTATTCACGAGAAATATCGTAATCGATAATCCTTTGAAGTTTAGAACTAGACTAGAGAGCGAAGATGCCTAGTCTTAGACTTGGAAATTTGTTTTGTCTTGGTTGTAATAATAGGGACTCCCGATTGGAGGACTCATGTCCGGTTCCTCTGGTTGGAACTCCAACTTACGAGTTATATGTGAAACATGGGGTAGGCCCCATCACATACAATGAAGTTTGGATCAAATACACCAGAAAAGATGGTGTTTTAAAATGGCCCCAATATGGTAGTTTTGATACCGAAATCTTAGATAACCTTGAAGTTAAACTGTTCAAAAAGAAAGCCCGGCCGGCAATTTTCGACTCTTTCCGCCTATGGCGTAAAGAGGCCAAACAGAAGGAAATTAAACTAGCTAAGAAAAATAAGAGAGAAGGGGGACTTTCAGTAATGCAAGCTGCTATGCAGTTTAAAGACAATGAAGAAGAGCAGATGAGTGAGCAGTTGCACAGGCAACGTAAAATGGTAATAGATAAATGCTATCCAGTTTTGCCGTCTCTTCAGCAAGAGGCAGCAAAAGAGCGTGAAAAGGATCCATTAATGTCGCATTTATTAAGTTCGCCACCCCCCTATGCGCAAAATGCCACGGCACCCCCGCAGCCTTTGGTTGTGCAACCTGCGCCTCCTGTTCCTCCACAGAACCCACCAGCTGTTCTTCTGCTGACTCCTGTCCCTACGGTGCAGCCTCCTCCAGGCCCACCGACCACATCTGCTCCACCTGTGTTTTCTACGATTTTGCCTACTGTACTTTCTAATTCTCCTAATGCTCCCTCTACGATTTTGCCCAATACTCCTTCTATTTCTCCTGATGCCTCCTCTGCTATTGTCTCTGCCCCTGCCTTGTCTCACCCCGTTTTTCCACCCGTTCTTCCTTCAGTTTCACCTTCAATTCGGCAGAAAATGGCCAGCACTGTCACTAACCTTTTCTCGCCTCTTTTCGGGTCGCCTACTACGACCCCTAAAATAGAACGAAGACAGTTGCGAAGTCGACTGCCCGACTATCAAGAGAGAGATTCACTGAATCGTTTAGCACGGAAATGGGTTATGGACACTGTAAAATATGATGTACAGTCTGTTATGGAAGTCTTCCATCAATGGGAAGCACCGACGCAGAGATATGTTTTCGAACAGATGTGTGTTTTTCTTTGTGAAGATTTGGAAGACAATGATCTGGAATGCAACCCGCAAGAGTTGTGTCGTGTACGGTTTAAGTTTGGAGAGGGCATGATTGTAGGTCCCGATGTAGAGCAAGCAGTTGAAATATTGTTATCATATCGGAGTAAGGGGAGCAGTTCTGGGTCACAATCTGAGCCTGGTGCATCTAGTAGGAAAAAGGCGCGACAATACCCGATGAGAGAAGTTCCCCCACAATGGAGAGAGGGTGACACAACTGTTAACCCACCTATTCTGCCACACTTTCAGCGTGTATGGGTACATGTCCCATGGAAGCGAGCTGAAGTTTTAGCACTTAAACAGACATTACCTGATCCGCGTAAAAATCCTGCAGGGTATTACAAAGAGTTGTCACAAACTGCTGGGTCATGCATAATGAATTTAGCCGATATCGATATGTTATTTGGGAATGTTGTCCCACAGCCTTTATGAAGTAAAATTCGTCATACAGATCATGATCAGGAATTAGGTGACTCATGGGCTAATATTGCCGCTGCAGATGCCCGACAAGTTGGTGGTGCTAAGCCTGAGCCTTTGATAGCAGAACTCCCTGGTAAAATAGTTGATTACATGAAAACGATAATGCCTGCAATATGTGTAAATTGGGATAAGTTGTCTGCATGCAACAAAAGAAAGAAGAAACTGTCTCAGATTTCTTCACCAGGTTTGAGGAGACATTTGTCGACCACAGCGGTCAAGATATGACCACAGAAGGTGGTCAGAGATTGTTCGTCGACAAATTCGTACACAATCTGCTTCCAGAATTATGTAAAAAGTTAAAGGATTCAGAAAGTTCTTGGGCAGTCTCATCTTTAGCGCAGATATTAGCTACTGCACAATATTACGAGAATAGAGACAAAGACGAGAAAGATAGAGCAGAAAAGAAAACTAAGGAATTAAAAACGAAGGTTTTATTACAGCAAGCATATCCGCCACGTGGTGGTGGTAATCAAAATAATAGTGGCCAGAATAACTATCAGAATAATTTTCAGCAGCCTCAACAGTATCAGAGGAACTCGCAAAGAGTCGAGTACACTCTGCCACGTGTCCCTGTAGGCCCCAACCAGTGTTCATACTGCAAAGAAGAGGGTCATTTCAAGTATAGTTGTCCTATTTTGTTACAGCGTGCAAATGGTACTTCTGGTAAAAGAGGTCGTGGTGTTCAGCAAGCGCCTAGAGGTAGAGGACGTGGAAACGTCCCCCAGAACGCGCGTCCCCTTCCACCCCAAAATTCTATGAATAGGTTCGACCAGCAGAACAACGCATCTGACAGGACAGCTCAATACTATGTTGATGATTACTATACAGAAGATGAGTATTTGGAGGGTAATGATTGCTAGGACAGCCATAGACAAAGAGAGGGAGTTGTTTCAGTTCCAGTAGATCAGAGTGGACCTTACGTTGAGGTGATTACATCAGGTGTGTCAGAGCCTTTTCTGTTGGATACTGGTGCTACAAAGAGTTCTATTATGCACTCCAAACTCCCTGGCGCACCTTTGTCTGGCGAAATGAACGTTTCTGTAGGTTTTTCTGGCGCCCCAGTTAGAAATCCGATTTCTGACCCTTTGTCTCTTTCTGTTGGTCCTTGCGAATTCGAAGCACCCCTTATTCTGACAACAGGTTGTGGCGAAAACTTGCTAGAATTGGATTTGTTGAAAAGATTGTATGCGACTTTGTACTGTTCTCCTTCAGGAGTACAACTTACTTTAGGTAAGAAAGTGGTTTCTCCCATGTATCTGTCAAGGGACAAACTTCCAGCGGAATTGTCGTTTCTTCCAGATATTCTTTGGGCCACTGGTCCTAATGATGTGGGTCTTTTAGAAATGCCACCATATGTTGTAACATTGAAAGCCAATGTTCAAATGCCACGAATTCCCCAATATAGGATATCTAGTGAGGGTGAAAAAGCTTTGCTTGCGATCGTTTACGAATTGATTGAAAAGGATGTGATTGAAGAAACACGAGGCAAAGTTTGCAATAGTCCTGTACTGCCTGTTTTAAAACGGACTGATCCCTCTCAGCCACCTGTGTACCGATTCGTGATTGATCTTAGAGAGGTGAATAAAATAGTTGTGCCACAATTCCCAGTTGTCCCCGACATTACCACATTATTGACTATGATCCCAGCTTCTGCCTCTTGGTTTTCGGTGATTGACCTGAAGAATGCTTTCTTCAGCATCCCCTTCGCTGAGGAGAGCAGGGATATTTTTTCCTTCAGTTTAGGAGGTCGCAGCTTCCACTTTAAACGCGCTCCTCAGGGCTACTGTGAAAGTCCATCAATATACAGTCAAGCTCTGAAAACACAGCTTGATACGATTGTTTTACCTAAAGGTGCTACTCTTGTACAGTATGTGGACGACTTGCTGATTGCTGCAGACACTGAGGGAATTTGTAAAAGGGCCACGCTGTCATTATTGCGTCATCTGTGTGATTTACATCACAAGGTGTCACTTTCCAAGCTGCAATATTGCCGACAAGAAGTGACCTACTTAGGTCACCTCTTATCGAAGGAGGGAAGGAAACTGACCCCAGAAAGAATTCAGGCAATAGCGAAATTGAATGTGCCAAGAACACAGAGAGAAGTGCGTGCTTTTTTGGCCATTACACCGTACTGTAGACAGTGGATTCCAAACTTTTCATTATTAGCCAAACCTTTGGTGGCCTTTACGTGTAAAAATACACCCAATCCCATTCCTTGGTCTGAAGAGTGTCAGAAAAGTTTTCTCGAATTGCGCACAGCATTATGTTCGGCTCCTGTGTTAGGTACCCCCGACTACAGTAAGCCTTTCACATTATACGTCCACGAGAAAGAGGGCTGTGCATTGTCTGTGTTGACTCAGTTGTTTGGAGGTAGGCAGCGTCCATGTGCCTATTTTTCGTCGACCTTGGATCTGGTAGCTAAAGCATTGCCGAGTTGTTTAAGAGCCACAGCAGCAGCGGCTGTTTCTATTCGACAGTCTGCTGGTCTAGTAATGAATAATACACTAGTCGTGATGGTCCCACATGCAGTAGAGACGTTGTTAAATAGAACCAAGACACAGCACTTAACTAGTGCTCGATTGTCCAGTTACGAATTGACACTGGTAGCGAGTCATGTGCACATAAAAAGGTGCAGTACCTTAAACCTAGCTACATTGTTGCCAATTGCAGAGGAATCAGATGTTTCAGAACAGCACGATTGTTTTCTCAGAACAGAGGAAGAGACGAAAGGGAGAGTAGATCTATCCGATACCCCTCTTGCTGAATGTGATGGTACATTATGGGTGGATGGTTCATGCTTCAAGCTCCCGAGTGGTGACACGACTGCAGCATATGCCGTTACGACTTTGCATACCATCGTTGAGGTTGCACGTGTGCCACATAATTCGGCTCAAGCAGCGGAATTAATTGCACTCACGAGAGCATGTGTGTTGTCTAGAGGAATGAAAGTGACTATCTACACTGATAGTCAGTATGCATTTGGAGTGGCTCACAGTTTTGGACGATTGTGGAGAGAACGTGGGTTCCTGACTTCGCATGGAGCTAAGATTCAGCATGGTCAGTTGGTGAATGAGCTTCTTGAATCACTGACCTTGCCTCTGCAAATGGCGATTGTGAAATGTAGTGCTCACAAGAAGGTGACTGATGATGTTGGTCGTGGAAATGCATTTGCTGATGAGATCGCGAAAGAAACTACAAAGAATGTAATGAGCCGAATGTATGTTGCAGGCCCTGCAAGATGGACTGGTGATGTTGGAATGTGTGAAGACACGATAGAGAGTGTGAAGTCCATTCAAGCTGAGGCCACAGAGAAAGAGTTGAGCACGTGGAGAGAAAGTACAGGTAGAATGGATGCAAATGGTTGTTGGATTGAATTGACAGAGCATCAGAGATGGTTGTTACCCGATGCATATGTGCTTGCAGTGGTTACGATGGCTCATGGAATGGCTCATATCGGCGTGAAAGGGATTTGCGAGTTGTTGGCTCCGGTATGGCAAAATTCAGGGATTCCCAAGTGTGCAGAGAATGTAGTTAAAAATTGCATGGTATGTTTGAAACACAATCCTGGTAGGGGAACCCCAACTCCAGCTGGTCATTTTGCACCTCCTACGTATCCATTCGAGGTTTTGCAGCTAGATTTCATCCACATGGAGAGGTGCAACAACTTAAAATACGTACTCGTTGTTGTTTGTGCCTTCTCAAGATGGGTAGAAGCCTATCCCCTAAAAGACAATACTGCCTTGTCCACAGCAAAAGCCCTTGTGAAAGAGTACTTCCCTAGGTTTGGAATGCCTAGAATGGTCTGGTCTGATAATGGAAGTGAATTTGTGGGTCGTGTGAGGAAGAGAGTGTGTGAAGGGCTAGGTATTCGGCAGACGTTCCACGCTGCAAATCACCCCCAATCAGCTGGATTAGTAGAATGTTACAATGGCACTTTAAAACTTAAACTGGCCAAAATCCAAGCGAGCACAGGTCTTAAATGGCCTGATGCTCTACCCTTGGCACTCCTGTCCACTAGAATGACTGTGCATTCACGAGTGAAACTCAGCCCTTACGAGATCATTTTTGGCCGGCCAGCCAACATATGGGGAGTGCCTAGACCCACTAAATTTAGCGAGCTTGAACACCCTATTTTGCTTGATTATCTGTATGAACTGACGGCTAAATTGCGTGTTTTGCATCAACAGGTTCACGACACCCTGCCTTCGGTCTCTGAGACTCCGGGTCACGCCATTGACCCTGGTTCCTGGGTTCTTGTCAGAAACTTTCAGAGGACGAAGAACGACCAGCCCAGGTGGACCGGACCGCACCTCGTCCTTCTTTCCACAAGATCAGCCGTTCGGGTGGAGGGGAAGGCCAACTGGGTCCACGGGATCCATTGTTAGAAAATCCCTTTTCCTCTGCCTCATGACCAGCGGGTCCAGAAGGATGTCGCTGACCCAGAACCTAAAACAGTGCCACATGTCATCCCTTTTAATGATTTGCATGTAAAAAGAACTGACTCTGAACGAGAACATTTCACACGAAGCCGTGCCACCATCTGAGCGATTGAACACTACAGAGCCTGGCCTTTTGTTCCAGGATCAGACAGTACCTGGACGACAACGATATAATTTGAGACCGAGAAAAACGAACTAATAAAAGCGATTTCTTTTGCAATTCGAGACCAAGATCCATGGACTAATAAACAGATATTTCTTTTTCCTCCCAAGTACTATTTTTGAAAGTGCAGCTCTCCCATCTAAGAAACTTGCTTATTTTTGTTTTTCGAACCGCCATCCGGGTTCCGCTGTTAGGGCCGCGGGTGATTAAAGTCTTTGGGGTGCAGCTGACGACGTTAGATCGGTAGTTCTGGTTGGTCCAAGGGAGTTGCCCTAGACTGACAGAAGCATCCCTTAGCAGAGGCAACCTCCCACCGCGGGCAGCACTTTAGAGAGGATGGAGTTTCCCGATGTGGAGAGACCTGCCAAACGAACGAACTTTAAGCACAAATTGTGTAACGTGATGACAAAGAAAAGTTTGATAATATTGTGCATTTTTATGCTATTCAGTGTAATGGTATTTTTAATAAGTTATGTTTTATTCTCTTTTCGTGTAACATTTGCACCCACTGCATCACCCATACCTCCTCCTACTGTTTCCTCTCATTCTTTCCAACCCCTTCCTGACCATGAATCCAATAGGAGGTTGGAGTTCATTAATAACTCCTTTGTTCAGTTGTTACACCAACACCAACTTGTAATGAACACAACTAACTGTTGGGTGTGCGGTCTTATGCCTCACGCCACGGATAAAGGTATCCCTTATCTGGTCCTGCCATTTAGTCACAATGGGTCTGTATGGGCATATAGGACAATGTTCATATATGCCCACGAAATCTACCCCCTACGTTCTGTAACAGACAATCCTAGAAAAAGTGCTCTAGTCAAGGGTATAGTAGACATGATTAAGGAAGGTATTTCTTATGAAACTATCCCTAGAGATGAGACACTGGTATACATAGGATGGAACATGACTGGATATGGAGCTACTCTGAGTGAGAAACAGCAAGCTAAGAGATCGTCTCCAATTTGGATTGTACCCCATCAGGGTCATCTGTGTCTGCAAGGTAATGGCACGAATCCCAGGGCTCAGTTAGGGAAGAGTGTCTGTACTGAAACGTATGTTTTTGGATCTCAGACTTCCCCTGCGTTTTTAGCAGCTAAGGGTACCTATTTCATCTGCCACGATATAGCCTATACATGGTTGCCCCCTGACTTTTCGGGCTCATGTTTTGTTTCCTTCCTGTTGCCGCCCACCTGCACAGCAGCGGCAGACTACCACAGGACAAGGATAGTTAGAGGTGTTTTGAGTGAAGAAGACACTGCAGGTCAAGAATGTGGGGACTTTGCAAAGGGTGTTGTGCCGTTCTGGGGATCCATGGCTAACAGCAGGAACATAAGGCAATTGACAAGGGTAGTTGAGTCCACCGTGATAGAAACTACTGGTGCCCTTAGTAACCTGACTGCTGAGCTCCAGTCGGATCGACTTATGACCCTTCAGAACAGGGTCGCTTTAGATGTCATACTTGCAGACCGAGGTGGGGTATGCAGATTGATCCAATCTAGTTGCTGTATCTTCATCCCTGATAACGCTCCAACGGTGTACCAGGCCATCTCCAAACTACATAAGATTTCTGAATCTATTCATGTGGATAAAGGAGATTGGTCGTTAATGGGATGGTTCTGGGAACTGATATCCGCCTGGGGATGGAAAATTCTAATGGTCATTGGGATGGTCTTAGCCATTCTTTTCCTGTTCTGTCTGTGCATACAGTGCGCTCCTGCAATATGTGGCCTCTGTGTTACATCATGTGTAAGGAAGCCTGTATCAAGAGATGAACTGAGTACTAGAATGATGTTACAGCAACATCTCAATGACTTTAGGAATATAGATCTGGACTCAGATTAACATGAGGATAGATTATTTGCCTATGTAAGGGCAAAAGGAGGGTTTGTGGTTCTGAAAATTCTGGACTCGGGTAATCATTCTGGACTCGAGAATTAAACTTTATTGAAACATGACGAATTTGGTATTAAAAGACCGAGAATGACGAGCACACCATGTATAAATATTTTCAGCATATTCGAGTGACGATTTCGCCTTGAAATCGTCATCAGCGTTCTGAACCCTTGGCTTCCATTCAGCCATTTTCTGTGTTGCCCTTTACATAGGCCTTAATCCAGCTGAATTCAATTCCACAAGGACACGTACTCCTTAATCGACTTTCCTATGACCTGTGCAAGTTGGAACCATTGCCCCAGGCCGAACTCGTTAGGTCAGTTCCCCTCCCAGTGGCCGAACAAGATAGCATCAAGGCTCAACAAGCCATAAAACCATTTCAGCGCACACACCTGCCGTATCTTGCTCACATCGGTCTCTGCTCTTTTGCTTCACTTACTTTATGGTGGGGAGGTGCCTGTTTTATTGGGGGTCCACCGATATCTGATGAAATGTTGGGCCTTGCCGGGTGATTTGTTGTGGGCATCACAACGTGAAATATGTACATGTCATCATGACTCTGCTTTCCCTTTGTAACCAAGAACTGTAAATGATATATTGCAAATTCGAAGAATGTTTGCCTGAAGCTGAATATTCTGTATAAAAAGAGAAGCCTGACTTTGTAAATTCGAGCAGTCTCCTGAGAATACACTTCCCCGTGTGTTGTACTTCTAGGACACTTGTTACCTTGGTTGCAGCCAATAAAATCGATCCTTGACTTCACCTAGAAGACTCTGAGTTTCTGTGGTCTGAATCAGGAAGAACCCGAGGTCTCTGGGTGTACCCTGACACCGCTGGGTTGCCGGTTCTGTGCCGGTTCTTAAAAACCCAGTACCTCAGTTCCCCTACATTGTGATTAAAGAAAAAGGGGAAAACCTGTGTCCCTCAGAACCTAGGTATTTATAGTTAAACTAAAAGTGGTTCTGTTGGGTAAGACCAATTGTTTTGAAAAATGCTCATTAATGCAATCAACAACAAGCGCTCTCTGGTACAAATCAAACTTTGAGAAATGAATGCTCAAAATACCAAGTCGTGCGATCAAGAGATTATATTGTACCATTTCCAACAGAATTCATTCATTTAATATCCAAATTAGAATCATTCAAGGATAACATTCAATGCATGAGATGACCGTCAGGAACAGTGCAATAGCGTGACTTTTGGTGAATAGTGCTTAATGAGTGAAAGAATATACAGTGTAACAAGAATTCCTATGTACAAATATATACAAGTGTTTCATTGGCCAGATAGCCGATTTTCAACCAAGGATTCCTAGTGTTCCTATCAGGATCCTGGTGGTTCTGGACCTATGATATGCGTCGACGTTTCGACCCTAATGCGCCCCAGTCGGTGGTCACGGCGGGTCTTTCTCAAGACAAGGGGATGACAGTTTGTACCTACGGACTTTTGCAGCTGGCGGGAGGGGATCACTGAAACAATATCGACGTCAAGAATATCGAGTTACAAAAATATTGAGGTAAAAATATAGAATACCAAAATATCGACCTCCTATCTCCAAACAGGTAAGTACAAAAATATCGAATCAAAAATATCGATGTAAAAAATATAGTTAGTCAAAATATCGAATTTTTTAAAATGCTTTAAATTAATTAAAAATTAATGAAATAATAAATATAATTAACTTAAACATACTTAAAATACTTAAATAACCTTAAAATTAATAAATAATTAATGTAAGTAAAAAACAAATAATACAAATTGATTTGTTTATATATATATATATATATATATATATATATATATATATATATATATATATATATATAAATATAATATGAATAAAAAATGTACAATATTTTTACCGTAGGACTCCAGTGAGTGCAACAGTGCGTTGGATAGCGTAGGGGTAAAAATTACTATTCCAACTCCAAGGAGTGCAACAGTAGGGAAAGCGTTAGATAGCGTAGGGGTAAAAATTACTATTCCCACTCCAGTGAGTGCAACAGTAGAGATAGCATTGGATAGCGTAGGGGTAAAAATTACTATTGCCACTCCAGAGAGTGCAACAGTAGGGAAAGCGTTTTATAGCGGGAGAGTTACAATTACTATTTCCACTCCAAAGAGTGCAATAGTAGGGAAAGAGTTGGATAGCGTAGGGGTAAACATTACTATTCCCTCCAGTGAGTGCAACAGTAGGGAAAGCGTTGGATAGCGTAGGGGTAAAAATTACTAATCCCACTCCAAAGAGTGCAACAGTAGGGAAAGCGTTGGATAGCTGGAGAGTTAAAATTACTATTCCCACTCCAAAGAGTGCAACAGTAGGGAAAGCGTTGGATGGCGTAGGGGTAAAAATTACTATTCCCACTCCAGTGAGTGCAACAGTAGGGAAAGCGTTGGATAGCGTAGGGGTAAAAATTACTATTCCCACTCCAGTGAGTGCAACAGTAGGGAAAGTGTTGGATAGCGTAGAGGTAAAAATTACTATTCCCACTCCAGTGAGTGCAACAGTAGGGAAAGCATTGGATAGCGTAGGGGTAAAAATTACTATTCACACTCCAGAGAGTGCAACAGTAGGGAAAGTAATTACTTCATATATGAATAAACATAAGTTAAATATTAATCCCAAATACAAATAATTAAAAGTAATTAACAATTTTATATAATATAATAATTAATCAATTAAAAATACCAACAACAAAAAAATATTAATAATAATTACCAATTAATACAAAGTATTTACCAATTAACAATTAATTAATTAACAATAAAAAAATATTAAAAATTACAACAAAACCAATAAATAAATAAAAATATTTAATTATTTACAATTAAATTCCTTCCCACCCTATTCCCCTATAAACCCGCTACAGAAAATACATTAATAAAATATACATAATTATCAATTAATCAATTAATAAAAATTAATTACCAATTATATTTTAATTAATTACCAATTACAAATTTAAATATCAATTAATTCAAAATAAATACATTTAAAAATTTAGATAATTATATTTAAATTACTTCCCACCCTATTCCCCTATAAACCCACAACCCGCTACAGAATTATATTACGCAAAAATTAAATACCATAAAATTAATTAATTAAAATAAATTATAAAATAAATATACACTTTTCACATATATACTAACATAAAAAATACTTTAAAAAATTTATATTAATTTACTTACCTCAAATTCGATATTTTTGTTGTCTATATTCTGTCCATTATATATTTTTGTTGTCTATATTCTGTCATTCTATATTTTTGTTGTCTATATTCTGTCCATTCGATATTTTGGCCATTCTATATTTTTGATTCGATATTAATGCTATTCTATTCGATATTGTTGTAGTCTATATTCTGTCCATTCGATATTGTGTCCATTCTATATTTTTAACTCGATATTAATGTAACTCGATATTAAAAACTCGATATTTTGAGTGTATACCGGCGGGAGGGACTAAGCACCTCCTTATCCGCAGATTGATCTCGCTAAGGCAGATATGACTGGCCATTGCGCCGCTTTGATTCAGGCTGAGACTCGCTGGCCTGAAACTCAAACTGTCATCCCCTTGTCTTGAGAATGACCCGCCGCGTCCACCGACTGGGGCGCATGAGGGTCGAAACGTCGATGCATATCATAGGTCCAGAACCACCAGGATCCTGATAGGAACACTAGGAATCCTTGGTTGAAAATCGGCTATCTGGCCAATGAAACACTTGTATATATTTGTACATAGGAATTCTTGTTACACTGTATTTTCTTTCATTCATTGAGCACTATTCACCAAAAAGTCACAGTATTGTACTGTTCCTGACGGTCATCTCATGCATTGAATGTTATCCTTGAATGATTCTAATTCGGATATTAAATGAATGAATTATGTTGGAAATTGAGAGGAGGAGCCAAGATGGCGGCGGAGACGGACGTGTAATCGCCCGGCTCCCCGAGCCTGTGCCTTTAGCAACCCTATCCTGATTTCTATCCTGTTACAGCGCTGCCGCGAAAGGACGAGGGAAGCGCGCTGTTACCGGGGGCGTTTCTCCGGTGTCCCTACCTGCCCGATTGATGGTTGTACTGGCGTGTTCACCCGATGACCGATGCCGAGCCCTGGATCGGTGCCCCGGATCGATGTGCACAGCCGGAGACGGCCGGAACTCCTTGGACCCTTCCGCCGGGTGGTGTGACTGCTGTTCCCCGCCACGATCCATCGCCTGTTAAGACGCCCGCTCTGCTCTCTCCTGGGGAAGCGTGAATCGACCGACTGTGGGTCTACATCGCTACTCCCTCTCAGAGCGGCGTTGAGGTGAGCCGCGCTATTCTGTTCTTTGTTGGGACGCTGGACGCTGCAGCTCGCCTTTGCTTTAATGCCTGGTTGGGTCTCCACGACGGGACTTGTGTGGTTTATTGCATGCACATAGCGGAGCCCAGGATTTATTGTGCGATCACACCCCCGCTGCCTATCGTGGAATTCACTCATGTGATCGGTGACCCCCTTGTTGGGCTCAATATGGCGGTCGTCTCCTCCGCGGCACTGATGGGCTCCATCTCGGCCCCTGAAGGGGTCGCCCTCCATGGCCTCGGGTGGCGTACGGAATACTTTGTTGTACTTCGCACTAAAGATTCATTGGATCGCCCGCCTATATTCACCCATGCCTCCATTCTTACAGCGCTAGCCGATTTAAGGGCAGACTGGCATGAGAGTTACCGCGCACTCGGCGCGAAACTGGATGCAGCCGCTCTCGGTTCGGAGAGTGTATCGTCAGCTGTCCCCTCTGGCGGCATAGACCGGGCCCCTCCCGGCATCGCAACGGGAACATTGTTGCCGCGTGACTGTCAATTGAAGCAACATTCTGGGACTGAATTCTCTGCAGGACTGCCGCCAGCTCATGTCGCGGAAGCTACACTGTTTCCTATTCTGCCTCAGCTCTCATTGTCGGACAATGAACCCTTATCCTCGTTCATGGCTCTGCTGGCGATGCAACTATGTTCCTACACTGTACACGCTAGGCATGATGTGGCTTTCAATCGTTGTTCTATGCTACATCGGGCGGACCTGGGAGCGGCACTCTTCTGGATTGATGCCATTGTTTGTAACTGGAGGTGTTCATTTTGTGCATGGGGACCTTCTTCTTGCCGAGGGCGGCCATCTTACCCCTTTGTTCCATCTGGGGCGGTTTCTTTCCCGGAGCCATGTTTAGGGGGACGATTGAAATCTGGCCAGGGTTAGGAGTGATCTTCTTCATGTGAACTGTGATTGAGGGACGGGTGGGGGCCCGAGATGGGACGCTTCCTCGACGCGGGCTGCAGCGATTTAAGATGTCTCTCCCTATTTCATTCTGTGCATGGAAGCTCTGATTTTGGTATTGTGGGTAGGGTGGAGAGTATTTAATGGCCGGGGATTTAAAATTTGGCCCTCCTCGAGTTTTAGGGAATTCTTTTTCTATTCCTCCTTTTTCTTTGCCTATATTTCGGGTTCTTTAGTGGGCGACAGACACACTGCCGGGGGGGGGGTAGGCCGTAGCCTCCGCATTGATGTAGGGTGGGGGGGGGGGTTTAATTTACACAGTTCGTTTCTATGGGCCTTCTTTTTTCTATTTCCTGCGCTTTTCTTCACCTATTTCTGTCCTGGGTCCTAGATAAGGGTTAGTGGGGAGTGGGTGGCGCTGTGCATGGCGTGTACTTGCCGGTTTACGATCCTGTTGTTTTGCTTTGATCCGCCATGTTGCTTGAGCTGCTAGCTGATACAGTTGATTTCATACGATGCTGTTGCCTGCTCATGCTGTGAAGTAACGGTACGGACTCAGTACTCCTTGGTCTCTATTCTTCACTGTTTATATTTTATACGTCAAAAAAAAAAAACTTTTAAAACTAACCTTCACTGCTCCTGTTTGCCCGGCGACACGTAATCATTTGGAGTGTTATTACTTGATTGTTGCTATCCATCCTGGTGCCGCTGAGAATCTGTATTGCTTGCTCTTGTGCTCAAAAGTATCGTGGCCGGCCTGATGGTTGTGGGCCCGTATTTGTCCTTTTTTCATGCACAATAAAGGTTTAAAAAAAAAAAAAAAAAAAAAAAAAAGAATTATGTTGGAAATTGTACAATATAATCTCTTGATCGCACAACTTTGTATTTTGAGCATTCATTTCTCAAAGTTTGATTTGTACCAGAGAGCGCTTGTTGTTGATTGCATTAATGAGCATTTTTCAAAACAATTGGTCTTACCCAACAGAACCCCTACATTGTGATACAGCACTAGGACCCCATGCAATCTGAGGATGATTTTGAGACTCACTGGGATTATTAGACCATGAACACTGGTGGGACTGGGCTGGATCAAGAGAAGGGACTGGATCAAGAGAAAATGGAAACACTTTTAAAGTTTTGAGACAACATACCAATTGACACCACACCATGATACTATATCTTTTTAATTCAAGAACACCCAAATGCACCTCACCTTGATTCGAACCCCTTCACAAGCCTTGCAGAATCCTGGCATAAATGTTTATGATTCTGCCCCCTCATGTTGTAGTCCCGGGTTTCGAGTAGGGAATACTGAATTATCAGAATATCTCAGACAAAATATTGAATGATAAGTGTATCCAGGTAAATACAGATTTACCATTCTTAACTCCATATCTGTGTACCATGAAGATAAATATATTGATAAGGGACATATGCCGGGAGTTAAGTATAGCAAAACAATTCTTACATACTTACCTGTTGCTATTTTGGTCCTCGCTACGTTAGTTGCGATGTTCTGTTAAGCCGATATTCCCTTTTCTGACCTTCATACCACCACTGTCCAATTGTAACCTTGAAGCATCCAATAGACTACATCCTCCCTAACGTCAGACAACAAATCTTAAAACTACCACTCCAGTTTAACCCAACAGACCAAATATTACTATCCCATTGCACACACCCAGAGCATTGTATATCAAAAGTTCACCCTCCTTCCTGACTTTTACACACCCCAGAATGGGAGGAAAGCCAAGGCCTGATACAACCTCCCCCTCCCCCTCCTTCTCTGACAGGTCCCTACAGTGGTCCAGTTCAGGAAGGACCTCAAGACACGGCTCTTCAGATGACTCCAGAACTCAAAGGAGCCTCTCCCTCCTCCAGCGCCTTGAGATCCTTGCGGCTGCGCTTTACCAACCCTGATGAAATGATTGACCCCATCACGATGGTACCCACTGCAGAGTTAAAATGTCCTCACAATGAAGAAAAGCGTGAACCCTTTTAAGTTGTTTGCATTTTTGACGTGATCTGTGAATATTTTTCACAGTGGACTCTATAGCCTGGGACCTCCCAGAATCTGATACACGGTTTGTTCTTGCTCCTTCAGCAGAAGGCTACACTCTCCTAGACAGGTGGCTAACACAAAGTGTACCCCCAGATATAGGTGTTGGTAGTCACTGCCCCTTGCCATTCAATGGGGAAACTCAATCTTCCCTCTAATTGTTAGGTTGAGCCTAGCGCAGTGCGCATGCGCTGCTCTAGAAAATGACCTCTTGGAATCACTTCAGCTTTTCAGCAAACTCATGCGTGTGGCCAAAAAAAGCCACACACACGAGTTTGCTGAAAAGCTGCAGTGATTGGCCATTGCGTGTGGCTTTCAAAAATGGAAAGCCTGCAATTGGCCAAAGGCGGGTGCATGTCCCTCCTTCTCTCTAAACGTTAACTCCTCTGGCTTAGGGAGCTCGGGAGCGAGCAGCAGCACGGCCAGATGCCAGCTGCATTCCTGACATTCCTTGTACCTTGTTATATCAGGGCTGCATTCACTGCAATAGCGTGATTTGTTCGAAAAGCATGAAGTGTTTCTCGCCCCCCCTCAGAGCCCTGTAGTGCGCTGGCAGCCACCGCTGCAAGGTGCGCGAAGTCAGGCGCGAGGAAAAACGCTGACACGTGGAAACATTTCTATTGACGCAAAAGCACTGCTAAGGTGAGGACAAGGAATAGTCTGAGTGTTTGGTTTTATTGATCAAATATTGGTCATTACTAACAATTGAATGGAGTCTGCATCTTATTCATGCTCAGTCCTGGCGGTTTCGAAAAGCTTCTCATGGTATGAGAAGAAGAGAGTTGGAAGAGCCTTGGAGGGACAGAGCCTGGAGGGGTGCGAGGGATTGAGAGGGGAGAGCTATCAGGCTCAAGAGAGGGCGCACCCATGGCAAAGCAGAGGGGCTTCGTGCTGAGCAAACCCCGAGAGTCACTTTTATCCCTCCACCAGTTATAGTGTATTCGGAGTTATGAATGTTGAAAATGTAAAGTGCATCTATTGAAGACAATGGGGAAGCCACAGTCAATGTCAGTCGATGTGGATTAGCAAAAGCTGTCACCGGAGGCCACTCCTGTACCAAAAATGAAACATTGTGACCAGCAACCTGCTATGCCTCACAGAGGCACTTCTGGGGACCCAGGCTATGGATTTTAAGGGGATCAGACTTCTCTTCCTTTCTGCCTCAGGGACACAGTCAACAATCCAGTCCCAGCTTTGTCAAAAGTTAGATAGTTCTTCCGGGAGGTTCACAGTGCTCCGTAACTTCCAGGAGTTATACAGACTGATTCAGGTCACAGATTCAAATGGGAGACCCCTTTTTTATCCTATGCTTCTTCAAGCCCTCCTTTCACTGTGCCTGCTGGTTTCACCAGTCAGGAGAAGTTCAAAGTTCGATGCAAAACGTATTACATTGCGGGCTATTAATGCATTATCCTAATAACCATCTTTGCTATTAATCGAAAGAACTTTTTTTCGCTCTGCCCGCGCTGTTTATCTGCACTGTACTCAAATAATGAAATAACATATTACAGGAAGGAAAGGGGGCGTCCCTTCGCATCTTGTCCACAGAAGTTCCCAATTATATATTTCTTTCAGCGAGCCTTACCATCTTTATGAGCGACTAGCAGCCCGTCCCGACGTTGTCCGGGTATGAAACAGAATGTGTGCAATGTGTGTAATAGGCAAGGGAAATTTATTTTAAAATCTCGTGGTAGAGAACATTTTTAGCATGAAGTGTCACAATAGTTAGGCATGTGTGTGCAGATACTGTGTGTACCTCGGAGTAAGAAGTATTAGCAGATGTCTCTAGTGTGTATGTACTCCACTTCCGTAGGTAAGCGTGTGTGAAAGTGCATTCAATTGTAAATTTCGTGTCCCCGAAGGCACGCTGAATCGCGTCATCCCCCGCTTGAGGCCCGGCTCCAGTTTTGTTTGATGTTGTGCTTGTGGTGTAAAGTCGTTGATACAGAGAGTTGAGTGGGTGACAGCGCGTGTTGGTGACGCTGCGCGTCTGGGAAAGTGCAGTCAGTTTAAAGGTTAGTCTCCCAGCAGGCGCGCTTAGTCGCGTCATCCACCGCCTGAGCCCGGCTCCAGCCCTGGTTGATGTTGTGCGCCTGGTGTCAATTCATTTATGCAGAGAGTTGAGTGTGTGACAGCGCGCAGGAGACGCTGCAGTTACTTTCCCTGCAGGCACGGTCCTTTATGCAGAGAGTTGACAGGCTGACAGCGCGCAGGATACTGTGCAGTTATTGTCCCCGCAGGCACGATCAGTTGCGTCTGCCGTCGCCTAAGCCCCGGGAATTGCCGCGCCCATTGGCCACGCCCTAAGGCACGCTTTATTTTTTGGGGATGTGCCACGCGATTGTTGCCGGTTGTCGCGCCCATTGGCCACACCCCTTGTTGCCGCGCAATTGCCGCGCCCATTGGCCTTGTTCACGCCCCCAGCACACGCCCCCAGCACAACGCACACTTTTAAGGAACGCTTTTTTTTTGTCGTCATGCCGCGCCCCGCCCACGCCCACGCCCACGCCCACAAGGGACTACTTTGCTGGTAAGGTTCTTTTACCTTTCAAATGTATATGGTGGGCATCTGTATAGCCTATGTCCCTCTGCTGCAACTGCCCTTTCCAATGCTGTATTGGGTGTTGTGATTGGTGCTGTGGTTCCTGAGATTAACCGCCTCAAAGGTTTGGGCTCTCTCTTTATAATATTAGTATTGCCGAACTCCCGGCCTCTATTCTCTTTAATTGGACCGAAACATGGTCTAGCACAGCGTTCGATTGAAATCGCTTCTGGGAGCTTTCATGTTTAGCCCAGCCTTTGAACAAAACACATTTGCGTGGGCATATTGTCCTTGGAAATGTCAGCCAAATCGAAGATGGTTTAACATATCTAGCTGAATAATTCTACATTTCAATAATTTTGTTAACACTGGTTTATATCTCAAACACATGAAGTATATTTTTTTGCTGTCTTGCTGGGATTAGCAGAGGCTACTCAAAGGCTACATTTAAAAGACATATATCCACAACCCCTACCATGACGTGATTTTGGTTCGTGTATAAGTTAAGTTGTCTTTGTCAAACCCGTTTTTTTTAAAAACAAGCATTTGCAATGCAGTAGGTCTCGCTTTTACGCAAGTTTAAGCTATTCGTATTCTAAATGACAATGCCTTTTATTTATGTTTTAAAAATGAAAACACAAATAAAAGGCATTGTTATTTGCAATGTCAATACCTCAAACTCGCGTAAATGCGAGACCTATTGCATTGCAAATGCTTGTTTTTTTCTGTGTGCTATTTCAATGTGTGTGTGCATATTTTTTCTTTCTTTGTAGGAGCGTTTATTTAAATTTTTTATAAGGATGTTTATTGGCATTTCTGATACTACAAATCACAACAATAAACTATGTGTGCACTTTTGGTTGTGTCTGCCAATGAGTGATGAAATAAGCAACGACGTGGGAGAGCATCCAAGTTTTTGAGACGATTGAGAGGTGTGGCCTCCCGAGTAAGTCTTGAGTCAAATATGGTAAATTGTGCATTTAATACACATTTTTCATCTTTTTTGGCACAGTTCTGCCGATGTAGAGACAAATCTGAAGGGAGGCTCCTGAAATCATCTCAAAACTTCAACATGTGCATTACTCTTAAGCAGCAGAAACTACATCAGACAAGCTTACTGTTATTGACTCGTACGGAGTCAAACAATGCTGTTTAGCAGAACAGCTTTGTAGCAGAGAAGAAATTAAGTGGATAGGAGGACTTTTTGCCCCGGTACAAATACGTGCATTTAGAGCTCCTAGATCACGTGAAGTTGAATTCATGATACATTTGCTTACTGGAGATTTACCGTAGAGTATATTGTAGAAAAATATGCCCGTCAGAATCACCATGAAACAGAATAAGGTAATCATATTTCTTGTGCCACTCTGTGCTGTTTGGGTTACTCTGTGCAGTGGGCACCTACATTAGATACTGTGTTGAACCATATGTTACAGTGCCCACTGAGTAATATACCCAGAAAGCATGCACAATAGTACCTTGGTTGGTACACGAGTTACTGTGCCCAGACAGCACACACATCAGTTGCTTTTCTGGGCCCTCTGTCACTATGTCCAGAGAGCATACACATCCGTTACTGTGCTGGGCCACAGTTCCTCTGGCTAGAAAGCATGCAAACAGTTATTGTGCTAGAAAATTAGTTACGGTGCCCAGAGAGCAAGCACATCAGCTGCTAGGCTGGGCCAGCAGTCACGGTTCCCAGACAGCACCCATATTAATTGCTGTGTTGAGTCAGCAGTCACTGTGTCCAAAAAACACACATATTAACCCCTGTGCTGGGCCATCAGTTCTTTGCTACGCCATTGGTCAGTATGCCTAGAGTGCACAAATGTCAGTTACTATGGCAGGCCAGCAGTCACTGTGCCCAATGAGCACATACACCAGTTGATGTGCTGGGCCCCAGTCACTATGGTCAGAGATCGCACACATCAATTGCTGTACTGTGTCCAGAGAGGACATACTTTAGTTGCTGTGTTGGGCCACCAGACACTGCGCCCACAGAGCACACACTTACATTGCTATGCTGGGCCACTCTTTTTCAGAGAGCATACACATCTGTTACTGTGGTGGGCCATTGGTCACTGCACCTGGAGAGCACATATATTCATTGCTGTGCTGAGCCACCAGTCACTGTGCTCCGAGAGCACACACATCCTTTGCTGTGCTGGGCAACCAGTCAGTATGCCCAAAGAGCACACATACATCAGTTTCTGTGCTGGGCCACCACTGACTGTGCCTAGAGTGACCACACACATCCATTGCTGTGCCAGCTTGTCTTTATGCCCAGAGAGCAGGCACACCCATCCATTACTGTGCCAGCCCATCAGTCATTGTGCCAAGAAAGCACACACATCTATCCATTACTGTGACAGACCATCAGTCATTGTGCCCAGAGAGCACACAGATCAGTTACTGTGGCAGGCCAGCCGTCACTGTTCCCAAAGAGCACAGACATCAGTTGCTGTGCTGGGTCATCGGTCACTATGCCCACAAAGCACACACATAAGTTACTGTGACTGGCCAGCAGTCATTATGTTATATGAGCACAGACACCAGGTGTTGTGCTGGTCCATAGTCACTGTGCCCATAGACCACACACATATGTTGCTGTGCTGACCACCAGTTGCTGTGCCCAGAGAAAACCTGCTTTAGTTGCTGTGCTTGGCCACCAGACACTGTGCCCACAGAGCACACACATCTGTTACTGTGCCAGGCCATCGGTCATTGTGCCCTGAGAGCACAGACATCCATTGTTATGATGAGCCACAGGTCACTGTGCCCAGAGAACACACACATCCTTTGCTGTGCTGGGCAACCAGTCAATATGCCAAAAGAGCACACACAGATCAGTTCCTGTGTTGTGCCACCACTGACTGTGCCTAGAGAGACCACACACATCTGTTGCTGTGCTAGCCCATCAGCCATTATGCCCAGAGAGCAGACACATCCATCCATTACTGTGCCAGACCATCAGTTACTGTGCCCAGAGAGCACACACATCCATCCATTACTGTGCCAGACCATCAGTCATTGTGCCCAGAGAGCACACAGATCAGTTACTGTGGCAGGCCAGCCGTCACTGTTCCCAAACAGCACAGACATCCGTTGCTGTGCTGTGTCCTCGGTCACTATGCCAAGAAAGCACGCACAAAAGTTACTGTGACTGGCCAACAGTCATTATGTTCTATGAGCACAGACACCAGGTGTTGTGCTGGTCCATAGTCACTGTGCCCACTGACCGAACACATCTGTTGCTGTGCTGACCACCAGTTGCTGTGCCCAGAGAAAACCTGCTTTAGTTGCTGTGCTTGGCCACCAGACACTGTGCCCACAGAGCACACACATCTGTTACTGTGCCAGGCCATCAGTCATTGTGCCCAGAGAGCACACAGATCAGTTACTGTGGCAGGCCAGCCGTCACTGTTCCCAAACAGCACAGACATCCGTTGCTGTGCTGTGTCCTCGGTCACTATGCCAAGAAAGCACGCACAAAAGTTACTGTGACAGGCCAGCAGTCATTATGTCCTATGAGCACAGTGACCAGGTGTTGTGCTGGTTCAAAGTCACTGTGCCCATATACCACACACATCTGTTGCTGTGCTGACCACCAGTTGCTGTGCCCAGAGAAAACATGCTTTAGTTGCTATGCTTGGCCACCAGACACGGTGCCCACAGAGCACACACATCTGTTACTGTGCCGGGCCATCGGTCGTTGTGCCCTGAGAGCACAGACATCCATTGTTATGATGAGCCACAGGTCACTGTGCCCAGAGAACACACACATCCTTTGCTGTGCTGGGCAACCAGTCAATATGCCAAAAGAGCACACACAGATCAGTTCCTGTGTTGTGCCACCACTGACTGTGCCTAGAGAGACCACACACATCTGTTGCTGTGCCAGCCATCAGTCATTATGCCCAGAGAGCAGACGCATCCATCCATTACTATGCCAGACCATCAGTTACTGTGCCCAGAGAGCACACACATCCATCCATTACTGTGCAAGACCATCAGTTACTGTGCCCAGAGAGCACACACATCCATTACTTTGCAGGCCACCTGCTGCTATGTCCAGATATTGCACTCATCCATGACTGTGCTGTGCCACCAGTTACTGTGCTCAGACCACATGCAACATAAATAATTTTAGTGTCCAATTCAAATTGTGCCACATAAGCCTAGCTGTATGCTACAGAATGCCAGTCTCTCAATTATTACGCCTTAAGACAGCATCCCGGCAATGTGTGTCACACTCTGAATGTCTCACCCTCATACAGAATGTATCACCCCTTAATTACTTTCTCACAGAATATCTGTACTCTCTGTCTCTTTTTTAAAGCACATTCCTCTCTATGGGCCATATGTATCATAGTTCCGTTTTGCGAATTCCAAATAGCGATTTTTAAGGAATCGCTATTTGGAATTCGCAAAACAGTATGTATGTACAAGATCGCTTTTTTTTAGCGATTCCTTACCATTCCTAATTTGCGATTAGCAAATTGCTAATCGCAAATTACCCATTCATTTCTATGGGCCAGGAGGCCCATAGGAATGAAGGGGGAATTTGCGATTAGCAATTTGCTAATCGCAAATTAGGAATATTTTCAAGGGTGCAGGGGTGTCTCAAGAACACCCTGCTGCACCCCTGAAAATATCATGTGGGGGCATATGGCGCACATACATGCCCTAAGGGCATGTATGAGCGTCCTATGGCACCTTTGGTTTTTTTGGGAATTGCTTTTTTATAAAGATTCGCAACTTACCACCAACTAGAAGTTGGTGGTAATTTGCGTATCCTTATGGGCATTTTTGCATAATTTTTTTTGATACATTGCATTTAAGGAATCGCAACATTTGCGATTCCTTAAGTGCAATCGCAAAATAAGGAATTGCAAATTTTGCGATTCCTTATTTTGCAGGAAAAATGTTACATACATACCATTTAGGTCATTAGCATTCGCAAAGGCTGAAATTCTGCGAATTTCGGCCTTTGCGAATGCTAATTAGCTTGATACATATGGCCCTATTTCTCCATATCTTTGTTTTTCTGTCCTCATTCCATCGTCTCCCTTTCTTTATTTCCTTTCCTCTCTGCGAATTGTTATATATGCTACCTCACTTGCAGCCTGATTCATGAAGCAAAATTGCGCCCGCAATCGCTGCGAAAATGCAATTGCGGGCGCAATGTCCGTAATCGGCATTCAACATGAAATCGCAAACACATAATAGCGAATTCGCAATAATATTCGCAGAATCCCGGTAGGAGAGCATTAGCGAATCGGAAAATGCGACAATCCACGGATCCTGCAAAATAAATTGCGAATTCGCTATACAATCGCAATCGGTAATCATGAAAAACCGCAAATAGCGAAAAACCCAAAAATCGCAGTTTGCGCGGCGCAAATTAAGGACAACTCAAAGCAGGTGGTAACCATAAAAACCATTCAAATTTTTTTTTCAAAAAACCGTTGGCCAATCAGTAACAGGTTCAGGCCTGACCAATCACACATAAGGACAATCAGCAGCAGCATTAGGAGTTCCACAATGCCAGGAATGTACATGGTGGTCAGGCGGCGAAGGCTACAGCGAGCAGCACTGAGGAGAGGCCGGATCCAGGACAGGATATTCCGCCAGCGGGTCACCTTGCTGGGCCAAACCAGAGAGCAGATATATGCAAAATACAGGCTGAATGGGGAAATGATAATCCAGCTAATACAGGACCTTGACCCCCTGATGCAGCACCCAACAAGGCGTACCAATGCGGTGCCTACACATGTGCAGGTATTGTGTAGCCTGCACCTCCTGGCCTCCGGGAGCTTCCAGGGGATAGTAGCGGCTGCTGGGGGGATATCCCAGCCCACCATGTCACGCTGCCTCAAGACTTTTGTTGACGCTATGCTTACCCAGCTACACCGACACATCACATTTCCCACCAGCCAACAGGAATTGGACTTGACCAAGCTACAATTCTACAATGTAGCCCATTTTCCACATGTACTCGGATGCATAGACTGTACCCACATCGCCATCTGCCCATCAGCTGCCACGGAGTATATGTTCCGCAATCGCAAGTCCTACCACTCCCTCAACATACAGATGGTCTGCAATGCTAAGACATACATCACTGACATTGTGGCCCAGTACCCAGGGAGTACCCATGACTCCTACATATTCCGGCACAGCGGCCTCCACACACGACTGGCCAGGGGAGACTTTGGGGAAGGACACCTACTTGGTAAGTACACTTTGTCAACAATGTCACATTGCTATGAAGTAGCAGCACAGCACAGGCACTCACCCTCTGCTCCTCTCATTCAGGTGACAGTGGCTACGCCCTCCGTGATTACCTCCTCACCCCATACCTAAACCCTGCTACACCCCAGCAACGGCGCTACAATGTTGCACACATTCGGACAAGGAATTGCATAGAAAGGACATTTGGGCTGCTCAAGAGCAGGTTCCGCATACTGCACAAGACAGGTGGGGCCATGTATTACAGTCCTGCAGTGTGCTGCCGCATTGTGGCTGTCTGCGCAATACTACATAACATTGCAACCAAGCGCCGGATACCTGACGACATCTCTGGCAGTGAATCTGAAGGGGACGACCGGCCACCTGCACATGCGCGCCATGCACGCGGGGAGAATCCAGCTGAAGGCCACAGACGTCGCAACCACATCACACTGAACAGTTTCTAATGCACCCTCTTCCCTCACCCCACAAATCACAAATGCATGCAAAAAGTAATAATGACACAACGCCAATGTGTGCTGCTAAAATAAATATTATTGTTTCATTCACAATAATGGTACCACTTTAAATGTTGTCATTGCTAACAGTATTTCAGCATACTGCTGTGTGAAAGGACAGGGCAGGCTTATACTCAGCCTGTGCCTGTAATAGTCATATGAAGTCATGTGCGCCTCCTGCGCGTACCACCCAAGCGCCTCTGTGGCTCATCCTCATCCAAGGCATGTGCAGCTGCTGTGGGCCTGGTGCTGCGCCTGAGTGCCCCTACGTGTGAGGCAGAGTGGCTGCTCACACTCGATGTCCCCTCACTGGCATCATCACCCCCAACAGTGGCAGGTAGAGCAGGAGGGTGTAGTGCTGTCACGGCACTGGTCAGGTGCTCAAGGACCCTGGCCACATCCTCACAGCACTGGATGAGCTGCTGCTGCTGCGCAGGGGACCGCCACGACAACTGTGATGTGGCATTGCCTATGAGATAATTGGACCTGGTGTAGGCGGTCAGCCGGGTCAATAGCTGACGGTGGCGGCGGCGTGCTGCGTTGCGCTGCGAGGTATTTGCAGCAGTGCTGGCCTCCATGGCTGCAGTCATGCGGGCCATACCCTCCCCCACACCTGCCATGGCTGCAGTCATGCGGGCCATTCCCTCCCCCACACCTTCCATGGCTGCCGTCATGCGGTCCATCTGGTCCCCCACTCCGGCCACATTGCGCCCAATGTTGTACAGCTGTAGCTGTATGGCACCTTGCTGGCGTGCTTGCAGCTGATGTATACGGAGCATGCGTCTTTCCACGCTCATTCTCACCAGCTCCTGTCCATTCCCCCTCCTGCTGATAGGTGCATTGGTCTGCAGGCGAGGCCTGCCACGCCTGCTCTGCTGGCCTGACACAGTGGGTGGCCGCTGTGTTGCCGCTGTCGCAGGCCCTGATGTTGAAGCACCAGCTGCTGGTGGTGTCACGGCAGGCGTTGTTGGTGCGGCAGGGGCTGGAGGCACCCTGGTAGTGGACCTGGCTGCGGGAGTAGTTGCTGCGCCAGACGCAGGAGGCACACTGGTGGTGGACCTGGCTGCGGGAGTAGTTGCTGCGCCAGACGCAGGAGGCACACTGGTGGTGGACCTGGCTGCGGGAGTAGTTGCTGCGCCAGACGCAGGAGGCACACTGGTGGTGGACCTGGCTGCGGGAGTAGTTGCTGGGGCAGGGGCTGGTGGCTGTGTATGTGGCGGCACCTCCTCCTCATCCTGTGCCTCCTCATCTATTTGCAGCCTCTCGCTGTCGCTGCTGTCTGCACCACCTGTGAGGGGAAGTGGACGTTCATTAGTTGCATGTATCTGTCACACGTGCAGTTGCTACATGCATGCTGGGTGACATTCCCTGACTGGCTATGGCTTTGCGTACTTTGGAACCTGTCTGGCTGCATTGTGGTACATCTACATTGTGGCCACACTACATGTCCCACAATGCTTCAGGGCATTACCTGATGTGGAACGATGGCATGACTATGGAACAATATGGGAAGCTAATTGGTCATGGACATTCATAGGGGACAGGGTCGCAGTCGCATGCCACTTACCTTGGTTGTCTTGGGTGGGGCAGGATGAGTCCAGATGAGTCACTCCGATGACCGCCTCTGTCTCCAGGGTGTTCTCTACTTGGTCCTCCATGGGGGTGTTTGAAGGGACTGTAGGTCCTCCCCCTCCAGTGCCCGATGACTCTCCAAGGCGCTCAGCCACCCTCTCTTTGGCACGACCTCGGAGGTCGTACCAGCGTTTTTTAAGTTCGTCCAGTGACCTATCAGCCACACCCACGGAGTTCACCGTGGACGCTATACCCTGCCAGATCCTGCGTTTTTCCTGCTCCAGCACCCTCCTAGAGTCCTTCCCAAACAGTTTTGAGTGGTTGGCCACCACCCCTTCTATTAAATGCTCCAGCTCCTGCTCGGAGAATTTTAACTTTCTCTTCCGCCTTGTGGTGTTGCTGGGCCCAGGAACTGCATCCTCAGACATTGCTGCACTGTACTTTCAGAGTTGTATCCAAACAGAATTGCAGGAGCTCTCTCAGTTGCTGACTCGAGGTCTGCCTCACTGTGGTGAATGGGGCTGGGAACGGGCTGCTTCCTGGTTGTGATGTCATCACTGTGCTCGAAAAGCGACTTCCCGTTTTCCCGATCTCGCGATTTTGCGATCCCACTTTTAGCGAATTCGCAATTTCGACACGGATGTAGCCGGAAATAGAGAATTTTCTGCGAATATCAATAATCGCTAACGGCTTTTGCGGCCGCGTGCGAATCGCTTTTTTTTGTTGCAAAACATCATGAATTCCATTCTGCGGTTTCTCAATTGCGATTCGCAGTTTTTCGCAATTTGAGACTCGCAGAGTCCGGTTTTCATGAATCAGGCTGTTGATCTTTCCCCCTCCCTGCTTTGTTTTTTCTTGCTCACCCACGCTCTCATGCACACATTCTCACAAACACTCTTTCTTTCGCTCTCGCTGCCTCTCACTGTGAACATATTTGGAGTAAGCGGATGAACATGCCTGGAATGTGCAGTACAAGTGCGGAAGGGAATGTGGCATTAGAGCAGCGTGTGGAGCAAAGTTGGAACTACTGTAAGCAGGGCAAGAAATGCTAATTAACTGTTCCGACTGAAAAATAAATCACTGTTCTACTAAAGGAATTGACTACGTAGCGGGCCAGCCTGGACTTGGCTGCATGGGGAGGCCTCACACACCGAGCCCTGGATAAACGCACACGCACACGGATTGCAGACCGAGCCTGGCCCTCGGCATGCAACAGGGGATACTTTGTATTGTAGAGGCCGTGTGGCATTCCCTTATATTTTTTTTATGTCGCTGAAATAAAATTCGGCTCCTGGAGCCAAACAGACAAAGGGGCATATTTACAAAGAAATGATGGTGCGCAACGGAGCACGGTGTTCGCCTTCCTGGCTTAATGCCGCGCTCCACCACTTCTGAAATTCAGGGCGCCACCGTATTTACAACAATAGGGTGCAGACCTGCGCTGGCTCTAATTTCAGCTGCCTAGAACTAATGCGGTAGTTCAAGCGTGCCTGCGTTGTGGGGAATAATTGTTTATGTGCAGGAAGGGGTCCAGTCCTGTACATAAACAATCTTAAATGGCGATTTGTAACTTCTATGTGTGTTGCATTGTGCAGCACACATAGAAGTTGCAACTCGTCATTTTTATAATGATTATTGATGTGCAGGAAGTGACACCTTCCTGTACATAAACAATCGTGCATGACATTTTGCTGTTTTTATGTGTGCTGCACTATGCAGCACAAATAAAAGCAAAAACGAGGAGAAATAAAACATTTCTCCTTGTTGTGCCCTGTTAAGACCAGGTTTTCTCTGGGCTTTTTCTTTTCTTTTTTCTTTTTTTAGCCAGAGGTGAAGCCAGAATGAACGGCTAGGCGGTAGCCACGCCTGTTTATGGCTCGACACGTATTCCCTATAAGATGCGTTTCCTGTAGAAGAACAACATCAGGGGAGTGGCGTCGAAGAAACTGCAACACCACCCCTCGTTTTATCCTGTCTCCCAATCCATTAACATTCCATGATAAGAGTCTCAACTCACCACCCCCCATCCCTTAGAAGAGATCAAGCGCCATGCACACGGAACCCCAAGACCGAAGCAGTTAGAAAAAACAATTTGATGCCCTGTGTAAAGGAACAACAAAACAAACACCCCCACCACCCCCCAAGGCGAACCCGTTACAACACCCCCCACCCTGCACTCCTGCATAAGACTCAAAAGCCACCCCAACTCGCAGTGTGCCTGTCGCCCCCTCAAACCCCATTCTACACGAAGAACCCCGGAGGAGGAAGAGTCCCCTTACACCCCCGCCACCCTCAGGCCAACAAATAAGGAAAACAAAAGAATCATTGTTCAAACTCAGCTGATGAGATGATAAAGCTCAGACGTCCGGTCCCACAAGTCACTCTTGCTCCGGCGAACCACCATCGGCGCCGCCGGGGTGCTCAGCACGATCAACCCTTTTTGGCAAAGAGTCAAGCCAGTCACTGACACTGTCCGGTCGGTCGAAGAAAAACGTTTGTTCCCCGTAATCAATACGAAGTCTGGAGGGAAACAACATGGCGTACTTGAGGCCCAAGTCCCGCAACCGTCTCTTAACTCCCTGGAATCCCATTCTCTGCCTCTGAACAAACGGGGTAAAGTCTGGGTAGAAGTTCACAGTGGCATTCTCGAACTGCACAGGGCCCTTCTCCCGAGAAGCTTGTAGGATGGCGTCTCTGTCCCTGAAATGGAACAGCCTGGCAACGATAGGTCTCGGGGGGCCCCCGGCTTAGCCTTCCCGCCTGGAACTCGATGAGCGCGCTCGACCGCAAAGAATTTAGTGAGTCCAGCGGGAGCTAGATAATTGGAAACTAGATCTTCCACCAGGAGGTCGGTTGTTGCAGATTTGGGATTTTCCGGGACCCCGATTATACGCACATTATTGCGGCGGGCCCTATTTTCGTAGTCCTCCAGACGACGAGTCACCGTCTCATGGGAAGAACGTAAGTTCCCGATCTCGGTCTGGATGTCGGTAACATCAGTCGTCAGACTGGAAGTCTTGAGGTCCAGCGCCTTGACCCTCTCGTTGGTCTTCGCCAGATCCGCTCGAATCAATGTTACATCCACCGCCACTGTGTCGATTTTGGAGGCAAGCGCCTCATATTGCTGTCCCATGGAGGCCTTCATACTGTTAAGGGCCTCCATGATATCTTGCAGCGACACTTCCGACACAGCAGCGGAGGCAGCCTTAGGATCATCAGGTGTACGGCCAGCACCACTGGGAGAACCCTTCACTTGGGAGTAGTGGTCCATAATGTTGGTCTGGGTCTGGCCCCCACGATGTAGCGGCTTAGTCTTGCGTTTCTCCGCTTCGGTTTTGGTGGCCATATTGGAGAACGGACCCCGATGGGGCCCGCGCGACCTGGTGAAAATGGCCGGCAGCGATATGGCAAAGACAGCAAAACCAGCCAAAAACCAGCGGAGATGCCAATATTGAGGGACAGGCAGGCAAAAGATGAGAAGGCACCTCACTGTCACAGGAGAACCCAACAGGGTCAAGTGGAGACACGAACAGTTAGCCGGTCAGTCCGAGCCGAGAGCAGGAAAACGGAACCGAAAGTTGGGCAGCGACCCTCCAGAGGGAGAGATCCCTTCAGACGTTGTTGTTCAACTGCTCTCTGGCCTGTAGCATAGCCAAGTCCCCGGTCTCGTCCCGGGGTGGGCCGCAAAGTTCAGGACGACGTAGAAGTGGATCCCGGCGTCTGAATCAGAAGGTTCGAAGGATATTAGTATCAGCCAGAGCTAGTTGTCAAAAGCCCATATTCAAATTTAGGATAAAGTCAGGATTTCTGCGAAGGGCGGCGAAGGGTCTCGGGAGCTCTGTGCTCACGCGACCATCTTGAATGCTCGCGAAGCTCCTCCCGTTTTCTCTGGTCTTAATTTTGGCGCTGCCCCATATTTACCCCACTTTAGTAAATATGGGGCGGCATCAAAATCAATGGGTGTTGCGGCAGAATGCCCACCTCAACACCCATTGCCCTCCCCTTTTACGGTAAGTATAGCATGAAAGGATGCCTTATTTACAAGACACTGTTAAGTCACATTAAGTTTCTTAACGCTGCATTGTAAATAAGGCGAAGCCGTAATCGCCATCACAACATCAAAAAAAGTGATATTCTGGTGGCGATAGGGGCTTGTAAATATGCCCCAACGTCTCTTGGTCTTTAGTTGGGGGCCGGATTCGGCTGAAGACCATACTTCTGGCTTCGGGAGATATTATCAGTCCCTTGGCCCTCTCGTCTGTCATCCATTGACTCCCCAGTCGAGGCCTTTCTTGTTTGCTGTTACAAATGACATGGTGACACGGGGATGTCACGTGCATGGGCCCTTCCCGATGCTCGTGGAGTTTCACCCCTTGGCGAAGAGGTGGGGACTATGGAGTGTTCTCCCACATCAACCGTGTTGTAGTCTGCCATCTCTCTGAACTATCTATTGCAGCTGGAACCGCCTTGAACCAGGAGACATTTCAGGTCACCTGCCGCTCACCTCGCTGCACTGTGACCATTGTTCCATTGATCTTGACTACCTCCCAGACTTCAGTTTCATATGGTGTTTGAAACTTCCACCCGGCATGTCTGTCCTTCATGATGACGGATGCTCCAACTCGCAGAGTGGTCTCCTGCGCTCGATGGCGCTGGCTGGCTTTGTCATTGGTGGTTCTTCTCCGCAGCTGGGTGGCTTCAACATCCTTGTCAGCGGGACGTCATTCAGTATCAGCCGGGATGCTATCCCAAGTTGGCCTTCAAAACAGTAGGTTTGCTGGAGCACAGTTGGTAGTGCTGTGAGGAGTTTAACTGTACACCTGATAGAACGTATGTAAACAGCATCCGGCATCCTCTCCAAGGTCAACACAAATCCTCAAGGCGCGGTTGAGTGCTCGCATAAATCTTTCCACTCCCCCATTCACCTTGGGCCACTGGTGAGTGATCTTCCGGTGACTTGTGGCCAGAGCCTTCAAGTATTCCTGGAATACACCTCTGGAAAGGTCGTCCATTGTCCGACTTCACCTCCTGAAGAAGGCCCATCACCGCAAACGTCTTCTCCAGGATGGGCTTGATGTGGTAGAATGCTGTGGATGGCACTACTTCCACCACCGGGAACTTGGGAGTATGAATCGATGATCACTACGTACCTACCCCTTCCTTTTTTCAGTAATGAAAACTCTAGAAAGATGCTTAGCGCTGATAGGTTGGAGGAATGGATTTTGATGCTCACATAACATTTAGTTAAACCTGGCATCTTGTCATTGATACTGCATTATCCCTGCAGCGCTTAATTTGTAAAATGAATTGCAGGGGGCCCAAATTTTTCCTGCGGAGCCTGTCGCAGGCTTTGTTGAATGCTGGGGTTGTCAAACACCATGACTGCCTAGCCTTAACTCCATCTTAAGCAGCTTTCTTCCACTGCCCTCCATTTCCTGTCTCTTTATCTCACTCTTGTATGCTGTTTTTCATCCAAGTGTTCTCCCTTTGTACTTCTTTTCTTATGTTCTCTTCCTCCTCCTTTCTCCATGTACCTCTCTTGTTCAGGGCCAAAGTGAGAGGATGAAAAATAGCTATGGGTTCTCAAAAAGGCTTTGAATCATTAGTGACTACAAGACATCTCCCCCCCCCCCACCCCCCATCCCCATGGAATAATTCTCCTATAGGTTTTAAATATACACACTTTTCAGAAATCCTGGAGACGTTCCCAGAAACCGTAAGTCATTTTGGTTCATCTTCCTCCACAGGTTAGGGTGCGCCTTAGGGTGCGCATACCGCCATGGAGATTTTGATCCTGACGAATACCCTGCTGAAAGTTTACAGTGGCAGAAACATGTTGATCATTTTTACTTCTCATTCACTTTAGGATATATCTGGTAGATTGAGCCAGTTATTTATCCTTCATACCTTTTTATTTAATGCCAGGTTTTCAACCAATAACGTTTTTGGGATAAAACCATGGCATTCTTTTAAATCACTATTGTGCACACACATTTTGCACGTACACGTCACCAAAAACCAGCTCTGCTGTAAACAGGCATAGTAGCACACAAGGAAGGCATTCGGCCTCTCTGGTGGGAACCCAGTGATGAAGCATGTCACCAACTAGGTTGGTGAGTGAGGATACTTTCAACAACTCAGACTGATTCCCTTGCTTTGATTGTTTGTATTGTATTGTATTGCTGTCTTCTGTTGTTTATATGCTTCTATCAACAGCCATCTGGTTCTTTTGTGGCTATCAATCTGGAGTTCATAAGAAGCCAAACTAACAAGAGGGATAATGTTAGATTGCCTGGCATGTAACAAGGGCCTTGTCATTCCCTGGAGAGTGTATGTTAAAGATTCCTCGGAAGAAATTGGTTTAGCTGATACTATTCTAGACAGAGCACCTGCTGGCAGAAAGCAAGTGCAAGTCTATTGTTAGAACAAGCTAACAAAGAGAGGTTGCAGGGTAAAGGTAAAAAACCAAGTGAATTAATTGCCTATATCTTAACCCGGGGACATTTCTACTAATTATCGGAACATTAGCAAGAGTTGGGACAGACTTTTACTGTTCAGTTCGCAGGCTGGTACAGTGAAATATTCGATTGTGCCGCCAAGCAATAATGACTGCTCTTAACCCCGACAACACCAAGCTAAACATTGGGCTAATGAAATTTATCTACAAAGCGTCAAAACAACTGGAAGCCATATCCACAGCGAAACCCTCCTCATCTTAGCATGGCGATTGAATGAACAGACTTAATGATCAAATCAGAGTCCAGAACATCAGAAAGCCAGTGCAATGTCTTCCAGCAGAACATTACTAGTCCATAGCGCTCAACCGATTTTTTTTATAATTTTAAATCCACCGGTTTTTACTTTTATTACTGTCATTTTATCGTCCGATTTAGTTATGTTTTAAATTGTAAATGGTTTGCTAAACCGATCAATAAAGATTTAATTGCCTAATTGCAGTGAAATATTCCCTTTTTTTCCGATTGGACATCAGCCCAAGCTTGATTCCAGAGCATGTCCATGTTGTAATTTGTACAAACAATGAATCATTTTCTCTTTTTTTGTGAATATTATAAAATGCACACCAAAAAAATTCTTGTACCTTTTTTGAGATTTAGTAATCTACAGCCCTGCTTACAAGTTTACGATTTTTTATTAGTACTGCCAGATGATGAAACATGTAGTTATGTATCCTCATTTCTTCAAGCTGCAGTGTGCTCTAGGAGGTCGATGCTTTCAGATTAATTTACTTGTAGCTCCAGCAGATTGATGAACCAGTACTTGGCCTTTGTTTTACTCAGATTGTTGTTTATTTTATTATATTTTATTCTGACGATGTTATGTTGTTTATTTGTGTGATTCTAACTCTCATGATGCTATATGTATTCTATTTCTATTGTTGCACGTTTTGTATGCTTTTATGACTGTTCACAGCCGAATAAAGATTATTCTGATTCTGACTTATAGACCATTGTGTCACACGCTGTGAGCATGGTCATACCGTGAGTGTCCAGCTGAACAGGTAAAATGATTTCTACTAGATTCTGTGTTTACACATGGCATTTTGGACATTAGATAGTAAAAAAAATCAAACGAAATACTACAGTTTAAATAAAATGCTACAAGTCAAGTAAAAATATCACCTCTCAGCAATATGCAGAGCAAAATATCACTTGAAAGAGGTAAACACGACAAGACATTGATAAACTGCTCCATGATTTCTGTAAATATTACCACCAAGTAGTAGTATTTCTTGCTGAAACACTGTACAAAGTTCCATAGGAAAAAAGAGGCAATGCTTGGATTGGTGGGTGCATTTAGATGGGATCTGAAAAGTGGTGGGTGGGTGATGGCAATACAAGGGCAAAAAGCATATTCAAAGCACAAACATTTTATATAACGCAGAGTGTATCCAGGTTCGGACTCCAGGTAGCAGGCTACTGTTAACAGGTGATGGGCTGAAATATTGGGGAAGGACCATCATGAAAGGACCATCCACCATTGTGTTGCTCCAGTAGAAAGAGGGGAGGCCTTAGAGTGGTCTTAGGAGAGGAAGGTGGGTGCCTGCAGCTCCACAGGGTGCAAAATCCAACTAAGGGCACCGAGGAAACTGAAAGACCATAATATGGATGTGGCAGAGAGAGATTTAGGGTTGATAAAAATGTTTGATCCAGATCGCACGTTTTTCACGGAGGTGCAAAAGATAAGTGCATTATTGAGTTAAACTGCACCTGCAATCAGCTCAAACTCTCATTAGTACTTTTTAAATCAATGTCCAAAAGCCATATGCCAGCAATTGTATCCAGTACAAACGAGTAGTATTTGGCCAATAGAATCTCCAAAAGGAATGTATTCATTTAATGGTGTTGTTTTAATTCTAAATTGGTGGTTTCTGTCCCTCTTTGATGGTTCGTGGTGGTTGTATATTGGCCATGAAGATGCAAGGTGTGTGTGTGAGAGAGTATATATATTAATATATATAGATATATATTTGCAACCTAACTTGAGAGTAACAGAGAGTTGCCCTATATTGGGTGCTGGAGGATGATACAAGATTGTGCGCATCAGATATGAAAGGTTAAAAATTATAATTAAACCATTAGATCCGACATATTAACATATGCATTATATTTCATTTTTTAGGCAAAGGGAGGTTAAACGATTTGCCTAGAAGCTTACACGATAGTCGGGTTAGTGGGAGCCGGCATTAGAACAATGTCATGTCCCATTTCAATGTCGACACCATGGTCGCCTATTACTATAGGTATCACTTCCTGCCTTGCTGCCTTTTACGCTCATAAACAGGAAATACAATTGCTGCATACCACAGCAGCTGCTGCATTACTTCCTGTTTAGATAAAACGGAGAAGTAGTGACGCCGCACAGAGAGTTCATGCCTAGGCTTGTCACCTGATCTCCTGTGACCTTTTGACCCAAGCTGCAATGGCCAGCTTCAAGCACACAGAACAAGGGGCATTGTTGGTTGACAAATGAGGCATTGTCTCTGCTGATGAGGGACAGTTGACAACTTGAAGAGCTCGCCGGGGCGGTGCTGCGGGATATTTTGGTCGCGATACCTCATAGCACCAATGCCCTCTGCAAACAAACGATGTTGTAGATTACCATTAAGGAACGCAGGGGGTCTTTCGATGGATTCAGCATCAGTTAACCAAATGCCAAGTCATTAGCCAGAACAAAAAAATACAGTACAAAAGGAATGTGCTGCTTTCGGCTGCAAATATGGCAGCGTTTGTTGACCTATCTAAAGTAAACCACTAAATATAACACAGTAACATTCACAAAGCAACATAACGCCACAATTAAAACATGACATCACACATCACAAGAACAGTCAAAACAGAACACAGTGCAAAAACTACAATACAACAAAATAAAAATCACATTTAAATAATGCAGCACAAGACAGCAGCATGAAAAAAACAGAAGTCACCAGCACAACAAAATACCGCAAAGCAAATGTGCAATTATTCAAATTTGCATTAAAATGTACCATTTTGTCCTCTGTTTCAAATTTTGTTCAGTGAGGGATCCTTTCGACCATCTATTCCAGTCACGCTTGCTCATCACGGCTCACCACTTTCAAAAGTCACCAGCCGCCCCTGGTACAGATAGCTGTGATCTGTCTGCCCATCGCCCCACTGCGCCTAACAGTCGCGTGCTTTTCTCGGTACTGTGCCTCCCCCGTGTCTCTCTCCAAAGTGTTTATTCAAATAATTTATAATTTTACAATACTTTTGCTGGAAGGTCTCTCAAGACTTTCACTGCCCTTTGGTGCAAACGCATTATTTAACCCATATCTAGAACTGAATACTTTTTGCTCGCCCAGTGAAGGGTAATATTTGGAGTAACGAGGATCACTACACATCTTGGGGCATGGAGGGGTCAAGTGAATTGCCCAGAATCACAGGATGTTGACCAGGTCTTAATGAGGCCAAGCAGGCCAAAATTCTTCCCGCATCTTCTCTGCCACCTTCCTATTTCTTTTACTAGTCTAGTACAAGGTCTTGAGGTCTTATCCAGTATGTAAAATTCTTCATTGAACCTGCGTCTACGCAGACCCAGAAATTCATTTGTAAAAAATGAATTAAAAAAAAGTAAATCCCCTCGCCCTTCTCAGGAGACCAACACAGCTTGCACCACCCGTTGCCCCTGCCAGCGATACCAGTGACATTAAAAACACACTACTAACCCTTGCACTCCTACGAGTGTGACAATTCCGACTATTCCAAGCCACCCAAAGCTATAAGAATGGCTGGGGCGACAACTCATTTTTGAAGCATACTGAATTGTTAAACACTGAATGTAGTAGGTTGTCATTAGTGAACTTTGGGGGATAAAGACAGGGGGGCACATGTTGTGCCCCCCCTAAATGTATCCCCATGGCAGGGAGGGCATGGGGGCTCCACCCATGAAATGACTGGCGGTGGCGGAACTTGTAATTTGCTCAGTCGGACTGCGCCAGTCCAGCAGAGCATCTTACATTGTGGCGTCTCTGCCATTGCCAAGGAACCACTGTTCCCTGGCGCAGCCAGGTGGTCCTCCACTGCATTGACTTTTCAAGTCGTAAGGCAGCAGACGGACCACCGCCACTGCGAATCTGGCTGTCGCAAGACCACCAGACCTAAAATCAGGCCCTTGTGGCTGGTGCCAAGGACTGGAAACCACCAGCTCAAATTAAGCGCTGTCCGTGTCCGCACCTCGGCAAACAGCAAATAACAGAGATTTTTGCATATCGCCACAATTGATTAAAGTCTACAAAAAAGAAGTTATTAGTGTTTATAACAATAAGCAGAAGAGAAAATGATGAGATTTCTGGGACCCTAACAGAGCCCCGTGGGCTGTTGTAAGTCTAACCAAATGAGCAAGAGTGCCTTACACATTTAACCCACCATCTGCATCTATTTGGAGTGATCATGGCAAAGAAATACCTTGTACCTCCCGCCAAAACCAAATTCTTCCTTGTGCACAAAAGCCACACCTAAAATGCTGTCATGCCCCATACCATTAACCCATATCCCTTGGGAGGACAGTCCCTATTGGCCCAAATCCACCTTGTCTCCATCTCAGTGACATAACAATTCCCCTCCAGTCCCAGCGCTGTTAGGTAATTGGCAGTTGTTTTCCATTATGCATGCACAATATATTATGAAGATAGTTTACACACCAAAAGATGGCCTGACACCTGGTTGGCGTAGGCCGGGCCTTCAGTTGTGCCATAACTAGGCTACTGGCTTGTTTGATGAAACAGCTCTATCTGGCACGGTGTGAGCAGGTTTGCTGACTATGTAATTCTAGTAGGCTGCCATTTCATGGTGGCTTGCTAGCATATTTGTTGATTTTTAGAAACAAAACCACAGGCTCTATTTTTTATGTCATAAACAATGAACCAGAGATGCTAAACTTGAAGTTTTCTGGCAGCATGTGGGGCTAATTTTTTCCATGTTTCAAAATGCCAGAGTCATAAAAAGTGAAAAAAGAGCATCGAAATGCTCCCTCTAGATGTGGCTGTCCTTCGACACACTAAAGCTAGCGGCTGTGTGGCAAATGGGAACCCAGCTAACGTTTCCTGTCACCGAGCTAGCTGAGGCGAAGCTATTGGAAACTATGTGGTTCCGAGGCTTCTAAATGAGCCAGGAGAATTTTGGGATTGGTGACCATTTGCTGATTTTAGGTGGATATGTTCCACATCTGTTAATTCATAACTCAATCACTAAGGGGCATATTTACAATAAAATGTCAGAGTGCGGAGCTGCGCTAAATTTGGCAGTGTCACGCTCCGTCATTTTCAAAACGCAGAGATCAGGGCACAAGTCGTAAAAAAAGAAGTGGGGGGACGCTGTTACCGGAAGTGACGTCACGACAGGAAGTGACGTCACGAAAGGTGCCGAGCTCCTTGTCCCACAGAGGCCAAAGAGTGAAGTCCAGCTGTTTGGCAGGGGGGACGGTGTCCCCCCCGGTAAAATAAGTGGGGGGATGCCGTCCACCCACGTGGTACCCCGACTCGAGCCCTGGCAGTGATGCACCGTATTCACAGGAATACAGCGCATCCCTATTTTTCCCCTAGCACAAAAAAGTGGCCTAGTTCCGGGGCAGGCACCCTACCACCATGTAGCAGGGACGATTGTTTATGTGCAGGAAGGGGCACACATTCATTGCAGCCTGCTTTCAGAGTGGCGGAGCACTGCATTAAGCCAAGAAGGCTAACACCACGCTACGTCACTTCCTTGTACATATGCCCCAAAGTGTTTGGCTAACGCCAAACCATAAAATAAAATTAAAAAACAAGTGCCAGGGCCTACGTCCCGTGACTAAAGTAAATCCAAATGTAAAGTGGTATGTGTAGTTTTTTTTTTTAATCCAATACAATTGTAAAACAGCCTTAAACAATACTAATAGGAAGAGCTTTTTGGCTGTCCTCGGGACAAATTCGACATACATTTTTTGTGTGGAGTTTTATATAGCACGAACTACACAGAAGTTATGAGAGCGCTTTATACGAGCACCAGTTATGTTACACAAGGACACATTCATTTTTGTTAGGCCCAGATAAAGTGATGTGCCCAGAATCGCAGTGTGCCAAGACTAGAATCCGGTTCCCCACTACGAGGTCGACCGCCCTATCCGTTTGGCCACATTCGCTTTCCGTATTGACATCATAAACAGTGTTCGGCCCCCACCCACATTATTCACTTACACCGTTTTGACATGGAGACTTGGAGTCGGCCAGGGGGCACAATGTGACCTCGACCTTCGTACAATGCCTTTTAATGGCCATTTTATTGGAGGGCTTTGTGAACGGTGCGTCTGGTGACTGAATTGTGATTTATCCAAAGTCCCCTTGAGCACGCAGCCGGCCTCACTGCGGGCTCACCTCTGGGGAATCGACTTAATACATCACCGAGGCCACCCCCGCGTTATCATTTCAAAGGCCGGCAGGCCCTCCGGAGCCCCGCGTCAGCAGAACAAAAGCGGGCCGAGGGCCTGCCAGGGGGTCCTGGCATTCCTCTGCCCACCCCTCAGCTTCCTGAACACCTCACCCTGCCCTTTTGATCTGCCCTCTTCATTATCTCCTCTCCTGCTGTCTCAGTACACAGGGATTTTACAATTCCTGAAATAAACTGGAATATAGTGAATGGGGAAGGAACTCGGGTTGTTAAAGGCCTGACCTTTGTATGGGAAGCTGTGTACCCAGCACCCAGCTGTGCTCGAGAGGCCCTCCTGAGATTGTAAAACCTGCTCACAATATCCACCTTTAGAGCGCTGCTTAATTGGTGCAGGTGGTGGGAACTAAGACCCGTTTTGAGAAGCCGGGCTTATTTTTAAGCAACATCGAGCGAGAAGGAAAGAGAACATGTATTTATTTATCAGTTTTATGTGGCGCAAAAGCGCCGAGAGGTAGAGACGCGCTCTACATAGTAACACCACCATAAAGTTCGCCCATGAAATAAAAATAACAATGAAGCGAAAAGGAGGCGAGGAGGAAGAGGAAGGGGTTCGGGTATCAGGAGCTGGGGTTCCGTTGGTGCAGCAGGTACAGTGGCACCGGTGCCCAGAGGCTTGAGGGGCACACCAAATCCGATTATTGCTGTATTTTGCGATCGAAACAGCAGCCAGAGGGCCAATTTCCTCCAGTGCACTGGGGCTCAGGACACAGGGGCTACGCCACTGAGCAGGAAGGCAGAGGGGGAGAGGCAAGGAGGGCGAACCCAATGCTTTTAAGGGTTATTCCACGTAAATAACCCCTGCTTGCATAGTCTCACAGTTACAAACCCGTATAGGTATTTTTACTATGCCATTGCGCATATTGCGCATATACACACTCTCTTAACTACATTTTAATTAACTGTTTGCCTTCGTCACAATTTGACAGCACTCATTCACTGACACCCAAGGGGACATTGATGGTTCATCTGTAATCCTCTGAGCCGAGCGCTTCTGCGGAAGTAATAGAACGCCAGACTACTAAGTAAGCAGATTTATTGCACAATTCATTCGAATCATTGCAATGGCGATGTTCACACACTTAAAACTCTTTATAACCTGAGGAGAGAGCGGTGTCAATGTAACAAAAGTCGTGCCAGCCTAAGTTTTACATCCGAAGAGCGAGTTCTGGGGTCTTTTTCAAAGCTATGCTCATACATTTTTTTAAAATAGGCAATTAATGTGAGCCTTCGACAACTTAGACAAGCTACCACCGCTTCACTGCATTTCCTAAGATTGAGACGTAAAATACAGGTCTTAAGAGCTGCCGCCTCAACACTGTGGTGCTGATTTACAAGAAAGTGACGCTTCTGTAGAGATGCGCCACTTTCCCTGCGCCACACTGAGAAACGCTTGCGCAACCATGTATGTGCCGTATTTACAATACAGCGCACCATGGTGCAAGGATTGACAGATGCGTCAGAAATTCTGACGCATCTGTAGGGTTAAAAGTCACACATTGCTGGAGTCGTGTCGCATGCACCATGCAATTCCAGCAATGCATTTTGAGGCCTATTCCCACTACACTGCGTCACTCCTTCCGCCTGCTTCAAGCATCACTTTTATGAGGCTTTCCTGCGTGGGAACGCCCACCCCACATACATTATAACTGACGCAGGTATAATGTGATGCAGGGCTTTACAACGTGACGCATCTCCCTAGATGCCTCACTTTGTAAATCGGCCGCATTTTTTATGCTGCTGCATCACAAAAGTGATGCAGCGGAGGTGCATAAATGTCGAAATGGGCTTGTAAATCTGCCCCAGTGAGTTTAGTGTGTATATATATATATATATATATATATATATATATATATATAATATGTGCATTAATGTCGCCACACCCGATGTACAATGTCTAGACAATGGCCTTCATTACGAGAGGCCTCATTATTGGTGTGCTATTTATCACAGCCAATAAAATCCGACTTCTTTGAGCCGGAATTTATTGGGATTGATAAATGCCTCTCCACCAGGAGTTTGTGGGGAATAAAATTAGGATTTTGCTGCATACTGCTCTAAAATCCTCATGTTCTGGCTAATACCTGACTTTTGCAAGATAAATATCGGCAGGTTTGACCTTTTGATATTTATCAAAAACTCATAATTGTGATATTTGCTTCTATCTGGAGTTGCATCACTTCACAACATTAAACAGACCACTTTTGATGAGGAACTTGGTGTCTGTTTTGCCATTAGACACCCATAATGGAAACTTCTAATTGGAGGCCGAACTTCATTTTGATTAGTTTTCTCTTTTGCTCTAAACGGAGTGTTAATTCCATGTATTTTTTGCCTTGCATTGTTTTCGTAACTACTAAAGTCCATCCCCATGAGTTACCTAATTTCTAAGCCTTCTCGGTCTTCAGAGAGCAAATTAGTTTTGCCTACTTAATATGGTAAGGGCTTTAAGTGGGAGGAAAAAACGGGGGGGGACTCTCAAGGGGCGTGGCCAATGTAATTAAGGACGTGGCTTAAAACACCTAAGCAAAAAATCCTTGCTTAGCATATTGTGCCGACCCACTGGTATATTGCTGCTTTTGTCATTGCAACCACATATTTAATACAAGTAACATTACATCTACAACAAGCCAGGGCTATTGGCTTTGTCATTGGTTGTAAGTTGCATAAGATAAATTAGTAACAACTACGGCTTCATTGTTTATAACATTGAAAATGCTTAAGTTCTGAAATGATGAGACTGTGAAAGATCTGTAACGAGACTCTTTGAAGTTACATCAAAGGCTGTGAAGGGTGGCACTGCAGCAGAGTTAAGATTTATTTTTTCACTCTGAGAGTGAAGGCAAAAATGGAGAGCCCAACAGGGACTTATCTCAGCATCTGCTTTTTAGAACTGTGGGGCACTGGCAGGACCCGGCTCACTTAAAGCCATGCATATGGTGTAAAATTTCAAGGTCTGTAGAGAGTCGCCAAATATGCACCACAAGAGTGCGTGCTCAGGGAGTTGCTTATTTCTTGCCAAAGTAAGTTGTTCTTCAGTATTCACAGAGCAATATGAAACAAAGACAGCCTTTAAAAATATATATATATTTCTTTATTATGAAGTTTAACAACCATACGATGGTTCATGAAAAATGTTCAGTATTACAATAGTCAGTATCAACATAACGTACATGTTTCCAGTTTATACCTTGCATGGTATACCTTAAGCTACCTACCAGCGGAGAGATGGTAAAACAAAGGCTCGCTATTGTACAAATCCCAGTAGAAAAGGAAAAAAGAACACTTATACTACATACTATAATGTGAACGTAAAGGTGTGCTCCCTATGGGTTGTCGTATGCGGTCAGCATTAATGAAGGAGAGAATAAGTGACTATGGCTTCCCTAAGGGTGTCCAAGTCCAGTATAAGCGGAGGGAGGGGGTGCGATGGAGAGGTAGGAGTTATATATTTTATTTGTTTTCCTTTTCTTTTCTCCTGCGTCCGTGGGGCATGGATAGGGCATTCCACGTATTCCCTGAGTAAATGGTAGGTTCAATGCGTTTGGTCATTCAGGGGCTAGCACCCTGAAGCTAAGACTCGATCGCTGCTAAATATTAAGTATGGGCGTAAAATCCGTTCCGTTTGCGGAATTTGCAGATTTTTGGCAAATTCGCATTCCGCGAATCACGCAAATTTGCCCAAAAATCCGCAATTCGCAAGCTGGCGGATTTTTTTGCTTGGTCGCGCTTGAAAAATACAATATCGCGCGGGCAGCATTGACTTACCGTGATTCTCAGTTCACCGAGTTGTTTTTCTCCCGGCTTGCGTGTGCTGCGCCAGTTTGGATCTTGCTGCGTGATCGCGCGAGATTTTTTCGACCGCGAGTACGTCATCACGGCCCGCCATCTTGCACAGCGAGAGTTTGACAACGAGAGTACGTCATAAGGGCCCGCGATCACGCATTGCGGGAGTAAACTATTGCGAACACATAGATGCGGCACGCATCTGACTTCCGGCAGGAGATCTGAATAGCTCGCTTTCCCGAACTTGCAGAAATTGCAATTCTGCACAAGAAATCCACCGCAGGCAGCATAAACCTTCTGAAAATGATGATTTTGATCAGAATAACTCCTCAGATTGACATTTGGCTGCACTTTTTTGTGCAAGGAGTCCATTTTTGGAGGGGGGGGAGGAAGGAAGTGCCCCAGAGTCTTCAATTTCCTGTTCCTGTCCAGCAGGCTCCTCCCAGTGCTTTGTCCATGTCCTGGTCATTTTTCATTTGGATCTGGAGCTGGAAGGGAAGGATTACTTTTTGTGGCTGCTGCTGGATATTTGTATTTGAGGACTTTTTGGACTTTGGAGTTTGGATCACTTTTGGATTTGAGATTTTACAAGTAAGTTGGTGTTGTTTGTTTGGGGCATTGCAGTTGCTGCAACTACAATTATAAAACTTTTTCACAACTTAAAAAAATATATATTGTGGGTAGCCACAGTATCCAGTAGGCCCAGGGTTAGTCATGGGTGCATGATACAACTGTTTCTGTGAGTTTGGTTGAACTTAAATCTCATTTATGTCATGGAATTTTAGCTCGTTGTTATATGTGGATTTTCTTTTTAATTTTGGGGTGCCTGTAAAGCCACACTAGCCAGTAGGCCCAGGGGTACTGAGTGGTGCATGGACCAAGTCTTTCTGTGGGGTGTCTTGAATTTAAACATCATTGAGAGCATGGATGGTATTGGATTGTGGTGATTTTTGTGTGTTTTTCGACTTTTTGGTGGGTTGTTGGGGCCTGGCCAAGTGGGTGGGGGCCATTTTGAGGCCTGGTACAGGCAGGCCCTGGCCAAGTGGGTGGGGGTCAAGGGGCCACTTTGAAGCCATGCAGTGTGCTCAAACCTGCACCCAGTTTGCCTTGCTTTCATCCATTATGCCCAGGGGTACTCAGTGGTGCAAGGACCAAGTCTTTCTGTGGGGAGTCTTGAATTTATACATCATTGAGGGCATGGATGGCATTGGATTGTGGTGATTTTTGTGTGTTTTTTGACTTTTTGGTGGGTTGTTGGGGCCTGGCCATGTGCATGGGGGCTAGGGCCTGGCCATGTGGGTGGGGGTCAAGGGGCCATTTTGAAGCCAGGCAGTGTGCTCAGGCCTGCACCCAGTTTGCCTGGCTTTCATCCATTATGCCCACGGGTACTCAGTGGTGCATGGACCAAGTCTTTCTGTGGGGTCTCTTGAATTTAAATATCATTGAGGGCATGGATGACATTGGATTGTGGTGATTTATATGTGTTTTTCGACTTTTTGGTGGGTTGTTGGGGCCTGGCCATGTGGGTGGGGGCCATTTTGAGGCCTGGTCCAGACAGGGCCTGGCCATGTGGTGGGGGTCAAGGCTCAAGGGGCCATTTTGAAGCCAGGCATAGTGCTCAGGCATGCACCCAGTTTACCTTGCTTTCATCCATTATGCCCTGGGGTACTCAGTGGTGCATGGACCAAGTCTTTCTGTGGGGTGTCTCTTCTATTAATGTAAACATCCATTTTTTATTAGAATTGCAATTTTTATTTTGGGTCTTTCCGTTTTTTGGTGCGTTGTAAAAATAAATGCCTAGCTGCAAATATTAATTGAAGCACGACATATGCAACATTTATTTAACGGATGTTCCTCTGGCTTCCTTTGCTTTTAGGTGCACAAGAGAACCACAAATCAGTCATCGTTCATCATCAGTTCCAGGAAGAAGTCCTGCTGCGGTGTGTGCAGCACAACGTCACGTGGTGTCACGTGTGGCCACAGACAACTCTGCAACTCGTGCAACTGCGGCCTGCTATTCTGACATCTGAAGAAGATGGGCCTAAAGAAAGGTGGCTGTAGCTCCTCCACCCAGAAAGTTGCCAGTGCCACTGCCAGTAAGAAGGAGCAGAAGAAGCAAGTGGCGCCACTTACCAAGGAGACTGGTGTGCCTACAGACACTTTTTTGGGGGAAAACAAAACTACGCCTGCAGCAGCGGGGTCCGCCGGGGACCAAGCTGGGAGCAGCACCTCCGCTTCATTGGGCTCAGTGCCACCACGCCAAGTTAGGTCTAAGGCAATGAGTGCTGCAGAGGCAGCCACTTTAATTGTTCAATCACCATCGACCAGTGATGTTGGCTCATCGCAAGAAAGTAGCATCCAATCAACGCAGGGTGTAACTCATCTGACGAGTGTTCAACAACCACAGCCGCAACGACAACCACAGGTGCAACTAGTACAAGCGCAAGTACATGCGCAAGGAGAGGTGCAAGTAGAGGCGCAAGGAGAGGCGCAAGGAGAGGCGCAAGGAGAGGCGCAAGGAGAGGCGCGAGGAGAGGCGCAAGGAGAGGCGCATGGAGAGGCGCAAGGAGAGGCGCATGGAGTGGCGCGAGGAGAGGCGCATGGAGAGGCGCATGGAGAGGCGCAACTAGAGGCGCATGGAGCGGCACAACTGCCCACAATGCTTGTTCCTCCAGAAGTAGGGGCACGTCAGGAAATCGAGATTCAAGTGGAGGTATCATCAGAGGAAGCCACTCCTCCTGATGATGATCCATTGTCTTCCAGATCCCCAGCGAGAAAAAGGTCAAGGAGGGCTACTACAAGTTCTTCTTCAAGCCCCCTTCCTTCTGATGATCTTGATGTTGTTTGGAACCCACCAATGCAGTCTGAGAGTGAGGCACGCCATGAGCCGACAAAGGTAGCTAAGCCTAAAAGGAAGGTTCCCGTAAGGCTTCCCCTTATGGGTGATGACGACGAACAAGAAGTGGTGTATTCTGCTGCTGATGAACAGTCTGACGATGACCCAGTAATCACAGTCGTTACTCCAGGCCCAGCGGGCATGCAGCAGAGAGACATTTTGACCCTATCCCGAATTGCTGCTGAGTGTGATGTGGGCGGCGTGGTACTGGTACCACCACCAATGCAGTTAACTACTACACCAACACGACCTACAGCTTCCATATTTTCTCGTCAGAAGGGCCGGCAGGGACCTCATCCAGCTCGACCTCCATTACCTCAAGTAGTGGTGCTGTAAGTGCACAACAGAGTCAAATACAGCCACGCCCATCCTCCAGTTCATCTGGCATTGAAAGTAGCACCTCCACCACCAGCAGACATCTCCAGTCCCCAGTTTGGGACTTCTGTAGTGTTAGAAAAAAGGCGGAAAACATGGTCGTTTGTTCGATTGTATAACTGTAGTTAGTCGGGGTAAGCTTGGTACCAACTATGGTACCGGAGGCCAGAGAGGTCATCTCTAAAAACCCCACACTATCATTTGGGAGGCGCACATAAGGAAGATCCGGGAAGCCAAAAGTACAACAAATCTAAATGTATCCATTCATATTGCATCTGATGATAACGAGGGGCTGATCGTGCAGGCGGGAAGTGAAGAAGCGACAGACATTTTTTTCTGGTACACCCAGTACTCCTGGCAGCAGCACTGCAGTGGTAGCGCCCACACCCTCTACCCCAGCAACATGTATGATGCACACTAAGAGTCTGGGAGAGACACAAATGCAAACAAGCATTTACAATGCAATGGTCTCGGCATTATTAAAGGTAGAGATATTGGCATTGCTCATGACTTTTTTTTTTTATCCTAAATAAATGGCATTGTCATTTACAATGCCAATAGCTTAATCGCTTACAAATGCATAACCTATTGCATTTTCACCCACAGAGCCAAACACACAAAGCCACCCACACACACACACAGAGCCACCCACACAGAGCCACCCACAGTCATTCACATAGAGCCACCCACACACACAGAGCCACCTACACAGAGTCACCCTCACACACACAGAGCCACCCACACAGAGCCACCCACACACACACACACACACAGAGCCACCCACACACACACACACACACACAGAGCCACCCACACACACACACACAGAGCCGCCCACACACACACAGAGCCACCCCCCCCCACACACACACACAGAGCCACCCACATAGAGTCTCACCTATAACTGAGTCTGCTTCTTGGAAAGCGGGGAAGAGGCGACCTTTTGATACCGACTCCAGCAGTTGGTGTCCGTAAGGGGCAGATCCCACATTCCTTTCCATGCATTCACACTTCTAACTGCTCCTAAATGTCTGTGGAGGGCATGCCTGGTGGAGGGATGTAGAGGGAAAATGTTGCCTTCCTGGTGGTATTGGCCCCTTTCTTAAATGGATTCCTAGTGGTTTCCAGACACTTAACAGCTGCTGACCTATTCACATGTCTACAGTCTGCAAATATGCGCTCCCTCCTTGCTGAGACAGAAACTGCAACATTTGGGGACAGACACTGTTGCTGAGGGCCTGGTGCCAGCGTAGGGAGAGAGGCGGACTCTTACTGTTGTAAGGACGGACATGGTGTTGGGGCAGACCTCAGTGGTGAGGATGGGCACTGGTGCTGTGAGGCATACTCAAGTGTAGGTGGCGACGGATGTATGGGAGGGACACGTTTGGGGATAGACACTGGTATGAGGGACAGATACTGGGGGAGGGGTGGACACTAAGCGACAGACACTGGTGAAGTGGAACAGACACTGGCGACAGGAGCCAGACACAAGTGTAGGTGGCGACGGATGTATGGGGAGGGACATGTATGGGGATAGTACTGGTATGAGGGACAGATACTGGTGTTAGGGCTGATATTGGGGGAGCGGCAGACACTAAGCAGCAGATACTTGTGAAGGGGAACTGACACTGGTGAAGGGGAACTGACACTGGTGAAGGGGTACTGTCACTGGTGAAAGGGAACTGACACTGGTGAAAGGGAACTGACACTGGTGAAAGGGAACTGACACTGGTGAAGGGGAACTGACACTGGTGAAGGGGAACTGACACTGGTGAAAGGGAACTGACACTGGTGAAAGGGAGCAGACACTGGTGAAAGGGAGCAGACACTGGTGAAAGGGAGCAGACAGTGGTAGTGGTGAAAGGGAGCAGACAGTGGTGAAAGGGAGCAGACAGTGGTGAAAGGGAGCAGACAGTGGTGAAAGGGAGCAGACAGTGGTGAAAGGGAGCCGACAGTGGTGAAAGGGAGCAGACAGTGGTGAAAGGGAGCAGACAGTGGTGAAAGGGAGCAGACAGTGGTGAAAGGGAGCAGACAGTGGTGAAAGGGAGCAGACAGTGGTTAAAGGGAGCAGACAGTGGTTAATGGGAAAAGACAGTGGTTAATGGGAAAAGACAGTGGTTAAAGGGAGCAGACAGTGGTTAAAGGGAGCAGACAGTGGTTAAAGGGAGCAGACAGTGGTTAAAGGGAGCAGACAGTGGTTAAAGGGAGCAGACAGTGGTGAAGGGGAACAGCCGCTGGTGAAGGGGAACAGACACTGGTGAAGGGGAACAGACGCTGGTGAAGGGGAACAGACACTGGTGAAGGGGAACAGATGCTGGTGAAGGGGAACAGACGCTGGTGAAGGGGAACAGACGCTGGTGAAGGGGAACAGACGCTGGTGAAGGGGAACAGACGCTGGTGAAGGGGAACAGTCAGTGCTGCTGAGGGACTGGTACTAGTGTATGGGAACAGGCAGACACCTGTGTGAGGACAGACACTGGTGTTGGGGCAGACATCAGCGGTGAGGGTTGACACTGGTGGCGGGAGACAGAAATGAGTGTAGGTGGCAACAGATGTCCGGGGAGGGACATGCATAGGGACAGACACTGGTATGAGGGACAGATATTGGGGGAGGGATGGACACTAAGCAACAAACGCTGGTGAGGGATGCCGGCTAAATGGCTGTGTACACATTACCCGCTCTATGCAGACAAAATGTCACACACCTGCTGCCGGCCCCAGAGTTGTAGGCTACAAGCTGTGTAAAATACTTTGTAAGTGAATAAAGGTTTTTGAAAATAAAAAAAATAAAAACGCTGGTGTTGGGGAACAGACTGGTGAATGGGGTCCTGTACTGTTTAAGAAAGAGAGAAAGAGATGAGCTGTGGGACAGGTGTGGGAGCAAGTGAGATAAGGGAGATGAGACAGGCGACAGGGCTCCCCGGCATACTGAGGGGGTGGGAGACCGTGAGGAGGCGACAGAGTGAGACATGAAGAGGGGAGGGTGCGTGGGAGAGAGAAGGGAAAGGAGATTGAAGAGAAAAGAGGGAAGGCCAGGAAAGGGTGGAAAGACTGAGGAGGGAGAAAGAGCGAGAGAGACAAACAGAAAAAGAAAGAAAGCGTCAGCCATACGGATTCAACATGACTTAAGGTTTTGTCAGCATCTTGCCCACTGGAAAGCAGCCTCACTTCAGCCTTCTTTAAAACTGCAAAAAGCTAGAAGTGGTTTTCAGAGGCTGGAATGTCGGGGACTCTCTTTTTCAATGGAGTGACACACACTAGATGAAGTCTCACCCCGGGCCCGATCCTGCCCATGTGAGGGCCAGGGTACAACGTGCAGGCTGTCATGAAACATCTACTTTTACTACAAGTTGGCAGTTAAAGTTCGTATAAACTCAACAGGGACACTTGACACCTCGATCTATTCTCTCAAGGCACAGGATCCATTACAATGTGACCTCAAGCCCCCTAACCAGGAAGACAGGCCGCCTGGAAGGCGACTGGTAAGATAGCTAAGTGGGATAATGCATGTACAGCGGATAGCTGTCTGTAACCTTAATGTCAGGTTTTCGAATTCTGGTGGGGCCACGCAGACTTTCATGCATATAAGGTCGATTAAATTACTATGTCCAATACAGCCATCTTAACCAAGTGCCTACATACAATTCGGTTTATATAATGTGCTATGTATTGTAATTACCTTAGAACTAGGCACAAGCACTTCACTCCATTATAGGTTTTTGTTTGCAAGTGGCTTACAGTTTAGGACTACAAGTTCCAGAATTCAATGGAGGTGGACGAGATACTGACACCTGAGACAGCAGACATCAACAATGCTATGTCTATGTATAGGTACACAAATATATGGCTAGCGTGGTAGAGAAAATAATATGAGACTTTTTCCTGAATGAATGTGTTACTGTGGATACTTCCTGCACTGAAGGCCTTGCTCCTCCATGTATGGTTTACTTTCACTGACCCCACTCCGATCCCTTATCTCACGCGCTATCGAGTCCGGTGAGATCCACGCAGCCCGTCCGGAGGGATGAGGCGATCAGGGGATGGAAGGTGAGCTGCAGGCGGCTGGCGAAACAACAGGGGGAGAAGAGACGAGGGGGAGAAGAGGGAGGAGACGGTGGAAGGAGAGGCGCAGGGAGGTAGAGACAGAGGAACAGAGACGAGGACGCCGAAACAGAGATGTAACTAGGCACAAGCACTTCACTCCCTCCCAGGATCCAGAGGCTGCAGTCACAATATATGGACGGCTTTCAAAACAAAATTAATATCCCAAAGACGTGAGGCTGTCTCCAACGAAAAACAAAAGCCGATACTCAGAGCCCAAAAACTGGGAATGCGAACCAAACAGACCTTGATCCAGCAGAAGAGAGAATAATAACAAGAAAAACAGAAGACGGAAAGAATCCACGGACGGAATACACGGAGGCCGCCCCGGAAGTCAGGCACGGTCGCCTGTGACGGGGGCGGGGCCACGTCCAGACCGGAAGAGGAGGCAGGCGGAGTCGATGCGTCTCGCGGCCCGGGGCTCCTGTGAGCGGTGTGGAGACCCGGGGCCGCGCTAGCAGGAGGTTGGGCGCCGCGTGCTGAGAGAAGAGTCCCCGACATTGCCCAGGTAAGTTTCAAAAGGCTGGGGGGGCTTGGTGCACTTGTGTGTGTGTGTGTGCGTGTATGCTCGTGTGTGTATGCGACGGCGACGGTGACGGCGGGGGAGGGGGGAGGGGGGGCCTCGGTGCACTTGTGTGTGTGCGCGCGCGTATGTGTCAGGGGGGGTGTGTCTCTGTATGTATGTATGTATGTATGTGCGTGCGTGCATGAGTGCTTGTGTGTGTATGCGCATGCGTGTGTGGTGCTTGCGCTTCCCAGGAGACAGCGCCTGGCCACAGCGCGCGTTCCCGTTTCAAATCGGCTCCAGGGATGCGCGCGCCCCAAACTGTCTCCTGGGGAGCACACTCCCTAACATAAGATCTCGGCGGAGACGCGCTTCCGCGCGTCTTTAGCCGAGACCTAAAAAGTACATCAATGAGCCTAACTAGTTTGAAGAAGTCTGGATCATCATCATCACATATGAAAACAGTCCAGACCACCATTAAAAGCATGTTTTGGTCGGAGGCGCCATTTGAACGCAACCACCCAAAGGCACGTCTGTATAACGCAAAGCTGGCTAAAATGCTAGCGCTGGACCTTCTCCCTTTTTAGGGCTCGGGCGGAGCTCCAAGATCCTAATGTTAAAGAAAAAAAAAAAAGTTTCTTTAGGGCTTCGGGAAAGACACATTCCTTCGTTTTTTCTTATCTGAATGTTGATTGGTCGTCGCGGTGCTGTTTTTGTAGTAGTCTTGATGCCATAGGGCATTAGGCGGCCATGTTGGCATTTTCTCGGCGGTTTCGCGCACGGCCGTCCATAAATATCAATTAGGAGCTGTCAGGGAGGTGCTGTAATGGAATCCAGATGCTGTGTGCGCGTTCACCATTCTGCAGTGCGTGTTGGTGGGCGCGCGCCATGCATTATTTTGTTGCTCCTTTCATCTCAGGTTTACTCGGCTAATTTCAATGTTTGAATAGCTGAAATGCTTTTACCGAAATTTAAAATGTTTGTTTGGAATAAAAGGTTTACAGTTTTCAGCTAGCTTGCACCTCCTTGTTTGAACACGGAATGTAAAGCGAGTTTGTTTTGGAGCACTGATAGCCCTGTGAGGTGATACTTCAGGGTCGACGTGGTGGGTGCTTCGGGCTGGTTTGGTAGTGCAGAGTGGTAGTGCAGAGTGGTAGTGCAGAGTGGTAGTGCAGAGTGGTAGTGCAGAGTGCAGAGTGGTAGTGCAGAGTGCAGAGTGGTAGTGCAGAGGGGTAGTGCAGAGTGGTAGTGCAGAGTGGTAGTGCAGAGTGCAGAGTGGTAGTGCAGAGTGGTAGTGCAGAGTGCAGATTGGTAGTGCAGAGTGCAGATTGGTAGTGCAGAGTGCAGAGTGCAGAGTGGTAGTGCAGAGTGGTAGTGCAGAGTGCAGAGTGGTAGTGCAGAGTGCAGAGTGGTAGTGCAGAGTGGTGGTGCAGAGTGCAGAGTGGTGGTGCAGAGTGGTAGTGCAGAGTGCAGAGTGGTAGTGCAGAGTGCAGAGTGGTAGTGCAGAGTGGTAGTGCAGAGTGCAGAGTGGTAGTGCAGAGTGGTAGTGCAGAGTGGTAGTGCAGAGTGCAGAGTGGTAGTGCAGAGTGCAGAGTGGTAGTGCAGAGGGCAGAGTGGTAGTGCAGAGTGCAGAGTGGTAGTGCAGAGTGGTAGTGCAGAGTGGTAGTGCAGAGTAGTAGTGCAGAGTGGTAGTGCAGAGTGCAGAGTGGTAGTGCAGAGTTGTAGTGCAGAGTGCAGAGTGGTAGTGCAGAGTGCAGAGTGGTAGTGCAGAGTGCAGAGTGGTAGTGCAGAGTGGTAGTGCAGAGTGCAGAGTGGTAGTGCAGAGTGGTAGTGCAGAGTGCAGAGTGAGAATGCAGATTGAGAGTGCGAGTGGTAGTGCAGAGTGCAGATTGGTAGTGCAGAGTGCAGATTGGTAGTGCAGAGTGCAGAGTGGTAGTGCAGAGTGGTAGTGCAGAGTGGTAGTGCAGAGTGGTAGTGCAGAGTGCAGAGTGGTAGTGCAGAGTGCAGAGTGGTAGTGCAGAGTGGTAGTGCAGAGTGGTAGTGCAGAGTGCAGAGTGGTAGTGCAGAGTGGTAGTGCAGAGTGCAGAGTGGTAGTGCAGAGTGGTAGTGCAGAGTGGTAGTGCAGAGTGCAGAGTGAGAGTGCAGATTGAGAGTGCGAGTGGTAGTGCAGAGTGCAGAGTGGTAGTGCAGAGTTGTAGTGCAGAGTGGTAGTGCAGAGTGCAGAGTGGTAGTGCAGAGTGCGGAGTGGTAGTGCAGAGTGCAGAGTGGTAGTGCAGAGTGCAGAGTGGTAGTGCAGAGTGCAGAGTGCGAGTGGTAGTGCAGAGTGCAGAGTGTTAGTGCAGAGTGCAGATTGGTAGTGCAGAGTGCAGTTTGGTAGTGCAGAGTGGTAGTGCAGAGTGGTAGTGCAGAGTGCAGAGTGGTAGTGCAGAGTGCAGAGTGGTAGTGCAGAGTGCAGAGTGGTAGTGCAGAGTGCAGAGTGGTAGTGCAGAGTGGTAGTGCAGAGTGCAGAGTGGTAGTGCAGAGTGGTAGTGCAGAGTGCAGAGTGAGAGTGCAGATTGAGAGTGCGGGTGGTAGTGCAGATTGGTAGTGCAGAGTGCAGAGTGGTAGTGCAGAGTGCAGAGTGGTAGTGCAGAGTGGTAGTGCAGAGTACAGAGTGGTAGTGCAGAGTGCAGAGTGGTAGTGCAGAGTGCAGAGTGGTAGTGCAGAGTGCAGAGTGGTAGTGCAGAGTGCAGAGTGGTAGTGCAGAGTGCAGAGTGGTAGTGCAGAGTGGTAGTGCAGAGTGCAGAGTGGTAGTGCAGAGTGGTAGTGCAGAGTGGTAGTGCAGAGTGCAGAGTGGTAGTGCAGAGTGGTAGTGCAGAGTGCAGAGTGGTAGTGCAGAGTGCAGAGTGGTAGTGCAGAGTGCAGAGTGCAGAGTGGTAGTACAGAGTGCAGAGTGGTAGTGCAGAGTGGTAGTGCAGATTGGTAGTGCAGAGTGCAGAGTGGTAGTGCAGAATGCAGAGTGGTAATGCAGAGTGCAGAGTGGTAGTGCAGAGTGCAGAGTGGTAGTGCAGAGTGCAGAGTGGTAGTGCAGAGTGCAGAGTGGTAGTGCAGAGTGGTAGTGCAGAGTGCAGAGTGAGAATGCAGATTGAGAGTGCGAGTGGTAGTGCAGAGTGCAGATTGATAGTGCAGAGTGCAGATTGGTAGTGCAGAGTGCAGAGTGGTAGTGCAGAGTGGTAGTGCAGAGTGCAGAGTGGTAGTGCAGAGTGGTAGTGCAGAGTGGTATTGCAGAGTGGTATTGCAGAGTGGTAGTGCAGAGTGGTAGTGCAGAGTGCAGAGTGGTAATGCAGAGTGCAGAGTGGTAATGCAGAGTGCAGAGTGGTAGTGCAGAGTGGTAGTGCAGAGTGGTAGTGCAGAGTGGTAGTGCAGAGTGGTAGTGCAGAGTGCAGAGTGGTAGTGCAGAGTGCAGAGTGGTAGTGCAGAGTGCAGAGTGGTAGTGCAGAGTGGTAGTGCAAAGTGGTAGTGCAGAGTGCAGAGTGGTAGTGCAGAGTGCAGATTGGTAGTGCAGAGTGCAGAGTGGTAGTGCAGAGTGCAGAGTGGTAGTGCAGAGTGCAGAGTGGTAGTGCAGAGTGCAGAGTGGTAGTGCAGAGTGGTAGTGCAGAGTGCAGAGTTGTAGTACAGAGTGCAGATTGGTAGTGCAGAGTGCAGAGTGCAGATTGGTAGTGCAGAGTGCAGATTGGTAGAAGTATTACGGGCAGCAGTACCACTACCACCAATGCTACTGCTACCAGTACCACCACCACCAGTACTCCCGCTACCAGTACCACCACCACCAGTACCACCACTACCAGTACTACCACCAGCAGTACTACCACCAACAGTACTACCACTACCAGTATCACCACCTCCAGTACTACCACTACTACCACTACCAGTACCACCACCACCAGTACTACCAGTACCACCACTACCAGTACTACCAGTACCACCACCACCAGTACTACCACTACCAGTACCACCACCACCACCAGTACTACCAGTACTACCACCATCAGTACTACCAGTACTACCACCACCAGTACTACCACTACTACAGCCACCAGTACTACCACTACTACAGCCACCAGTACTACCACTACCACCACCAACAGTACTACCACCACCACCAGTACTACCAGTAGCAGTACTACCACAACCAGTACCACTACCACCACCAGTACTACCACCACCAGTACCACCACCACCAGTACTACCACTACCAGTATTACGGGCAGCAGTACCACCACCACCAATGCTACTCCTACCACACCACCACCAGTACTCCCGCTACCAGTACCACCACCACCAGTACCACCACTACCAGTACTACCACCACCAGTACTACCACCAACAGTACTACCATTACCAGTACCACCACCTCCAGTACTACCACTACTACCACTACCAGTACCACCACCAGTACTACCAGTACCACCACCACCAGTACTACCACTACCAGTACCAGTACCACTACCACCAGTACTACCACTACCAGTACCACCACCATCACCAGTACTACCACTATCAGTACTACCAGTACTACCAGCACCAGTACTACCACTACTACAGCCACCAGTACTACCACTAGTACAGCCACCAGTACTACCACTACCACCACCAACAGTACTAACACCACCGCCAGTACTACCAGTACCACCACCACCAGTACTACCACTACCACCACCACCACATTAACACACTCCATAACACTTAGCAAAAATACATTACCATTTACAATGCCATTAGCTCAAACTCAAATAAATCCGAGCCCGATTGCATTTCTAATGCTTGTTCTTTCGTGGAAGGGGTGGGTTTTCTAGAATTTGTGGCAACGGTCTGCCCTAAATGGAAGGTTCCTAGCCGGTCCTATTTTGCCAGAGTTGCGATTCCAGCACTACATGAAGATGTGCTGGAAGTGATTGGGTCAGCTTTGCAGAAGAGTGCTGTTCACACTATCCACCTGACAACAGACATGTGGACCAGTTGCCAAGCCGTGGATTACATGTGCATCACTGCACACTGGGTCTCTTTTGCAGGGGTTAGAGAAAAGATGTCTACAGGTGTTGACCATGCCACAATTTTTCAAGCGAGTCGGAAACATGCAACAGTAGACATGTTTGCCATGGAGAAATCTCATACTGCATTAAACAATTTGGATGAGTTTAAGAGTAAGGTCTCTAAATGGCTGGTGCCAAGAAGTCACATGATTGGTTATGTTTCCACGGATAATGGCAGTAATATAGTTAAGGCCATGCATGATGGTGGCTACTTCAGAGTGCCGTGTTTGGCGCACTGCATTAACATTATTGTTCAAGATTTCTTGAAAAGAGAAAACACAGTCAGCAAGTTACTGACCACCTGCCGAAGAATCTGCACAGATTTCAGCCATTCTTTTAAGGTCCGTAAGGAGCTGAGGATCATTCAACGTAGCCGTGGAGTGCCAGTCAAAGGACTCATCCAGGAGGTGGCAACACGTTGGAACTCAACCTTCTACATGCTTGAACGTCTGTTTGGGCAGTACTTGGTAATCAATGAGTATGTCAATAACAATAACATACGGTCTGCTGCTGTGAAAGACATGAGGCTAGAGCCGGAGGAATGGGACCTAGTTAAAAGCCTGACAGACATGCTTCGTCCTTTTGAGGTCTTCACCCGTGAAGTCAGCAGGAAGGACTGTAGTTTGGGCAAAGCTATCCCATTGTTGTTCATGCTAGAGCAACAGCTGAAGGCGGTGTCTTCAACGTTCCGAGCTGATGTTCACAAACAAGACGCATATCGGTTGGCGGAGAGCTTATTAAGCCGCCATTACATTTGTGCCACTATTCTGGATACACGGTACAAAAAGGCACTGATCAGCAAAGTATTCATTCCTTTTGATGAAGAAGATGTTTCAAAGTACAAACATTGGCTAGCTGTGTCAGCCACTCGGTTAAAAAATGAGCGGCAGGAAATTGAAGGAAACACCACAAGTACTACTGAAGCAGCAGGCCATCCGGTGTCAAGGTCCACTTCTGTGGCCAAAGGCAGTCACTTTCCCTCACAGCCGTTACCGACAGCAGCAACGGTATCCTCGTCCTCATCACCTGCACCAGGCCCAGCCATAATATTGTCGGAAGCGGGTTGGATAACTCGGCAAGGGTTTGCTCGTCAAGTGTTGATGTAAAGGAAACACATGGTACGCAAAGTGGAGCACCACCCAGGGAGGCCCTTGAGTGGATGGTGAAGGCCTATCTGGATGACCCAACAGAGGTCTACATTGATCGTGACCCATTGGTGTATTGGTATGGGAAAAGGCCTCACTGGCCACTGCTCAGCAGGCTGGCTATAAATTATTTGTCTTGCCCGCTCGCAAGCGTGTCTTGGGAACGAGTTTTCAGTGCTGCTGGTGCCATTGTCACTTCAAAAAGGTCCCGCCTCTAGCCCAAAAATGTGGAGAGGTTAACAATGATCAAGATGAATCAGTACTTCATACCACAAGATTACAAAATGCGTGAATCCATGCAGGAAGAAGAGGACACCGACTTAGGTGACGGAAGCTCTTCTCTGTTAGCTGACCTACTCCATGTTCAATTCACAGAGTTTGAGGACGAGCTCTACTTCCCTGACAACTAGGCTTGAAAAACTTACTTTTTGTTTTCTTCCGTCCTTTTTGACTTTTATTTCTGTGTGTCTTTCTTTGATTTGCAACTTTTAGCACAATAAAACTTTAACCACAACAAATCCATCAGCAGCACTAGCTTTGTCTTATTTTCAATATTGAAGGTGCCGCTGTCTGCCTTCCTGAAGTTCACAACTCAGTCATGCTCCTCTATCCTCCTCCTCCAGACTCCCCCTATCCATTTCCCTCTGTTGAAAATGGCAATGTATATGCACATAAGCGGCGTTCATTTGTGTTCACTGTACCCCTTGTTGTAAGCAGAACGGATATCGCGAAAGCACTGACTGTGTTATCCCGCCAGCATAGACCCCTGCACACACGTACACGACAGCCATTTTAGGCACCATGGCCTCTCTGCCCGTTTGTTAAACCCCCCGGCACCCCTCCCCGCGCGCACTGCTCATGCATCGGCCATAAAACCCTCTCCCTCTGCGTGACCCTGCTCTAGAAGTAACCCTCCTGCTCGACCCACACCCCCCATTTCCTCCCAAGAACACCCTTCCCCTCAGCTGACGAGCCCCCCCCCCAGCTGCACTCGGCCTTTCGACCCGGTCCCAAGTCCTAAGACCAAGCCTCGTGGATGTACACCCCCCCTTTCCTGCCCAGCATAACAAAACTGTGATACACCAACCGAAGTGCCCGATCTTATCGCCTGCCCAACCTTTGATCTGATCATCCCCTCCTGCCCTCGTGTCCTGTAGGAATGTCCGGCTAAGAGATCACAATCTCTTGTTACATTCAGGAGGGGAGGATGACATCTGAGCGACTGGTATGGGAATAGGCCTGAAGCTGGGATTCCAAGCATGTTTTCTCCTACTTCAAAGCGTCTTTATTGCAATAAGGAATGTTTGTGCATCATAAACATGTGTATAAAAGACGAAGCCTCAGAGAAACTTGTTAGAGCACCTCCTGAAGACACTATGCGAGTGTCCGAAATGACAGGCTCTCCTCATGAGAAATAAAACTCTGTTCTTGTTTTCCTGCTTCCAGCGCCCGTCTCTTTATTTGGTAATTGTTCAAGATGGGAACTAAGAAGCGTCCTGCGCCAGCAGCCTGGGCATTAGGTGCGTTATGGGCTGACTTTTCCACACCTCAAGGCAGATGGCCGGATTATGCAGAATCTAGAAACTATCGCTTCAGTCCGTACAAGGGTCCCCTCAAAAGAAGTGGGACTGGAATGACTCACTATGCTGACTGCACCTTCTGAAATTGACACAAGAGGCTGCCCTGTGGCCCTTCACTTAAGAATAAGATGATGACAAGTGGAACAGGCAATGAATGATGAGATGGCATGCAGTGGTGGACAACACTGGCTGTCTGGCTCTGATGAAAGCAATTGTTGTTTGTTTGTTGTGCATGAAGTGAATCCTATCTATGTGTTCTGTTATTATTATTTAATCTTTTACACACTAAATATAACTCAAGTGTACCCTGTTACCTTGTTTAATACAAATTGTACTTCTACTGCAGGGGCCAGCCACTACGTTGCATTTTTCAAAATGGAAAATGTCCTTGGACTCAGTGTGTAGACAACATTGAGTTTGCCAATAACATACCATGATGATGATGAGTCTTGATGATTAAAGTTACATATTATCTTTATTCTTTACACAGTCACTCACTGGGATGGATGGATCATCATCATTGTCGGTTTACAGAAGAAATATGGCCGTTTCTTGAGTGACAAACAACAGGTAAACAAGTCAACAACAACCCAGCAGACCTACATGTCTGTCTAGTCGTGGTATGGGAGTGGTCGAGCCAGTGTAGTGTATGCCAGAGACCAGACAGCAGTTCATGTAAAATTGTGGCTATGTGGCTTGCTGCATAAAATTAGATATGCTTTGTCTGTCTGTGTCAAAGAGGTATGCTACATCATCAGGGTGGTTCACTCAGTGGTGCCTGCCTTGACCATCTGCATGGCCCTGGCCTGCTGTGTGCAATTACTATCCTTGAAAAGGAGACTCAGAGTAGGCACTTTAGAAATGATGCCTGTATGTAATACTCTCACCTCTGAAAGTGTTATTTTTGCACTGCACACTGTACCTTATATTTTTTCTCAGTGCTGTTTTAATATCCCTTCCTGTTTTTCCATCAACAATTGCAGACTTTTCCACAATTGGCGTCCCAACGCGGGGTCCATCAGCGACATAAGGTCCGGTAACAGAGGTCCAGACGATGGGGTGAACATCTAAACGATTGGAGTATACCTGCCTTGAGAGGGCCCTCGTCCGGCTGCCGATTGAATGAACTTCACCGATTTCGAACGGACCTCTCTCAAGTGACCTACTGTCCTGACTGGAATCCCACAGGAATGCTGCGGTAAAAACATGGAGAAAGAGAACGATTGGGCGCTGGAAAAGGGAAGGCGAAGAATTGCCCACACGGTCCGGTCCGGGTAAGGTTAAGTAGGACGTCTTTACGTCCGATTGGTAGGATGGCTTTATCCATCTGATTGATTGATTGATTGTACTTGAAGTATTGGTCCTCTTTGAGACATTTTCTATCTGCAAACAGCGATGAATAGGAACGTTCCTCTCTCTTTACAAATAGTAAAGGATAGGTAATGCAGACGTTTGTCCCCCATTGTAATCCGTCATGCCTATCTTTCTCCCCACTGATTGTTTGTTATCGATTTTCATCGATTATTGCTCTTTGAGATATTCCCTGTCTACAAACAGGGAAGAATAGAAATATTCTGCCCCCCTTTGCAGATAGTGAAGGATAGGTAATGCAGATTTTTGTCCCCTATTGTAATCCGTCATGCCTATTTTTTTTCTCCCCACTGATTGATTGATTACTCGGACATTTTATTGTTCAAGGAATAGTTCATTCGAGGCATTCCCTGTTTGCAAATAACGTAGAAAAGAAATATTCTGTCTAAATCTTTGCAAGTAGTGAAGGGTAGGTAATGTGGACCTTTGTCCCCCGTTGTAATCTCTCATGCCTATCTACTCCCCACTAATTGGTAAACTAGTTCCACCCGGACCATTTATTAGAGGTAGGTCATCTGGCTCGACCGGAGGGCACCCCTAATAAAAAGGACATATGCAACAACAACGAAGTAATCACTGTATCCTGTTAACAGAAACTTTAGCATGAAACACGCTAGAAAGAAAGAAAAAAAAAAAAGAAGAGAAAGAAATAAGAAAGCAAAATCAGTAGGCCACTGATGAGTTTTTGATTTCGCTACAAATAAGAAAACGTTAGAAATAGCTCACGATAAAACACATGATTTCGCTAGAAGTAAGAAACGTTAGAAATAAGCCCGTAATAAGAAACATGAAAATATTGAGAGAAGCCAGGCTTGACATCGCGACGGCCACGGGCAACTAGGCTTCGCCACCCCTCACTGCTCCAAACATGTCTGTCCCACCGCCTGCCACGCCCCAATAACGGTAACATGAGAAAGATACAAGTCAACAGATACCTACCCCCATTCTGGAAACTCCCGAAGTGCAACAGGTCCGCGGCTACGCCCATCCGGAAGACGAGATCTTCGGCACGTGTAGGGCGGGTCCTGCTGCCAGCCGTCGGCCGGGGAGGTCGTCGCATAAGGTGGGCCAGAAGAGGAGCCGAGGCCGACGGGGTCCGGGTATCCCCTCCTCTTCTTTCTTCAATAATGGCTACGACAACACGGGGGGGATGTCTTGCCCATGCCATCGACCCCCCCGTATCTCCTGGTCCAGCCCCGGCTTGGTATGAGCTCCCCGTTCGGCCCTGAAGCGGCGCCTTGCAGGCCACCGGGGGGGATGTCTTGCTTGTGCCTCCGACCCCCCCCCCCTCTCATCGCCTGGTCCGGCCATCATGAATGTTAACGCCGAGAAAAACGGCATGGGGTGCGCTGGGAGGGAGAGGCGGCGCGAACGAGCCTCTCCCACCTCCCCAGGTGGAGGCCCCCAGTGGCACCCCCAACGCTCCACTCACCCGACAAGGGTTCGTCCACTCTTGTGATGCAGTAACTGCTGGAACTCGTAAAATGGCGGTCGACCCTGCAGGAGCGGGCACGGCGTGAAGGGATGGCCCGGTTGCTGGTTAATTAAGAAATGAGTCCCACAATCAGAAGTGTTCTCCTCGACTTTGAAGATTCTATAAGAGCCAAGAGCCACGGGGGCCCCCGACCCCCGCAGGCACCCCCGATGGGGAATGACTGCCATGATTGCCCGCGGAACGATGAAAATGTAGCCGCGAGACGTCGGCGCCCCCATGCTGGCGCCAGCCTCAGTTTGAATGACTAAAATCCTGCAGACTACAGTTCGGATCAGTTCCGGTGAAAACCCAGTATGACCCGGTAGAAAAAATTGTTGCCTCCCTCCCCCTTTGACTGATGGTTCATACCGCCGATCCTTTCTGATGCCCTTTAACGGAACTTTTGGACTGCCGAAAGAGGCTCTGGGCCAACCACGAGTTGGTGGAGATTTTGACTATGCCTGGATCGGCCTGGCTGCCCCAAAAATGGCGCTGGTACAAATGAAACCTTCAACTCCTTGTTGTACCCCGATTGCTCAGCCTTGGTGTCATGAGATATGTATGCAATTTTTAAACACAATGAATTGATATGGGATGGGTACCGATTATGTGTTCGGACAATGAATTGACATGAGATGGGTACTGATTGAACATTCGGACAATGAATTGTTGTTAAGTTTTGGCGCATCATGATTATTGAAAGTTCGAATTTCAACACTTATGATACTCGCTCACACTGAAGTTTCGATATGATTTTATTGCACTTGTCGCACTTCTTATTATGAAATCAACGATCACCGACTCCATTAGGTTTTCCGCTAATAAGTATCCCCACATGTACAGTTCCAGCCTGCTCCGTGGCCGGCCCACGGGGTTGTAGGCCCGTATTTGTGCATCGACATTCTTATTAAAGATTTTTGGAAAAAGCAAACGTAGTTGTCACGCGTAGATTGGTAAGTTTCGAATAAATGACCACTATTTCCGATATAACTAAAATACAGGTGAAATGGCTCAGCTCGATTAGTTAAGAGTTAAAAAGTATAGTACGCAGAAATATTGCAAATATGAACGGTCCAGGTTTTTGTTGTATGTGTTTTTCATTTTTGTACAGCCTAAAGCAACCGCTAAAGATCCTGGTATTTAGCCTATACTTTATATGCTACCTGTATCAGGAAAGTTGTTTTAAAATGCCCCAAAGTCGCCCCGAAGGAGTGCCACCTGACCCCCCTAGTACGAACGACAACGACCCCGTACCACTGTAGGTTATCCCTTTTCCTCAAAGGAGAGCACAAGCTCACCCCCCACTTTGCACCGACTGCCCTTTGTTCTGACCCCCCCCTGCACACGATCCGTAAACCACACTTGGGTGACCTATGCTATCCACAGGCTTCCGATAATCATCTCTCCCACACTAAACGGTCCACCTGGGTTTAAACGCCAAGTTGGCAGGGATTGCATCCCGTGGAGATAGGCCGAGTATGTAGTAAGTAAAAGCCTTTTCGGGTTTATGCGCGCTAATGTGTTTTTAAATGCTGCCCCCGCCCCCCCCCCCTTCTTTTTCCCTCTTTCTGCAGGTCACATCGGAACGTCGATTAAAGTACGAAAAAAAAATAGGTGATCTAGCGGATGAAGAGATGGGAAAAAGGGGTTCGATTATGGTGCCTACACGCGACGGGCAAACAATGACTATTTCTCTCCCTGAACTTAGCGCTTGGGAGGACAGCCTGAAGCGGAAACTACAAAATATGACTTCGCTCGGCACCCCGAATAATGCAACCAAGAATGACGTGCACTAATGAATAAATTCCTACGTTTAACTAAATAGGGAAAGTTTAAGGAATATTCCGAGGTGAGGTTTACCCAAGTACCCTCCGCTCGGAGGACTAGGAATGTTGCCAGTGTTTAAAATCTACTACCTCCTTTTCGCACCCTCATAGACATGAAGCTCAAAGCTGCCCCATTGTTCTCCCAGCTGACACCCACTGTTGCTTCAGCCTGGCATTAGCCCGACCAGGTTAGTTCTTGACCAATTGCCAAAGGCGTAAGTGTGTGCAACCAAAGCCACCAGTGAAGGCAGCCGACGATAAAAGAGAAGAAAAAGGTAAAAAGAGATTAGGATGCTAAGGATGCGCAGCATACAGGAAGAGATCATTTTTGGCCAATAACTGTTCTATGTTTTGTCTTGGATTTTTGTATATAATACCAATAACTTTTCTATGTTCTGTCTTGGATTTTTTGTATGTAATACATGTACTGTCTCCCCCGCCTGAGTTTGTATGTACGTAATGTATGGATCTACGTCGTCCCTCTGCCTGTGTTTCCGTATTACTTGACCCCTGCTGTTCTGTGTTGTGTGCGCACTAAATGGCCTATTATTGTACACGTTCCTCTCTCTCTCTCTCTCTCTCTCTCTCTCTCTCTCTCTCTCTCTCTCCATGTCATACGTGTACCGAATGGTTCGTTTAGAGTGCGGACGACTCTCTCTCTCTCTCTCTCTCTCTCTCTCTCTCTCTCTCTCTCTCTCTGAGGGTCCCCCTGTTCCCTCCTCCCTTGTGTGGTAACGTTGTGCCCCACCGGCACAAACCTAATTGGGTCTCTTCGAACACAAAAGGTGTTCGGCAAAATTGACAGGAACTAAAACGATTGTAACTTGCCATATTACTACCTCTCCTTTCTGCAAAACGATAGAACCCGAGTTGGTAATGAAAGAAAGGACAGGTAAGACGACTGATGTCCCCTAATCTGGCCTTTTTATAGGGGGACTATAACGTCAATGGTCTTCTGTTTTTTAGTTAGTTAGAAATGCAATCCCCAATGCCCAGATTGCCTCACCCCTCTGCACTTAAGTGCGGATGTCCAAAGCGTCCTCCTGCTCGCCCGATTGACCCCAGCTCCCTGTCCAAAGCGTCCTCACTTCGCCCGATTGACCCCAGCTCCCTGTCCAAAGCGTCCTCGCTTCTCCCGATTGACCCCAGCTCCATATCAGCTATCCCCGAAGCGTAATTGATGACCTTGATTAACCGTCGCTCCCCAAGAAAAGCATGTTTAACCTCTGCCCCCCCTCTCATGATGATAACCCCCCTGCTTGCAAGAGTTAGCCGACCCCGAAGGGAAATGTGAGATTGTCAGTACTTGGGTTAAAAAGGGGCGAGTCTCTACTTAAGGACTCAATTTCGAGTTTGATAGAATACACTGTCGATGGGAGTCCGATTTCTCTCCCCGTACGTCACGAATGAACGCCAAATAGGCTTACGAATTCAGTAGAAATGCCCTCCTACATATTCCATAAGTGATGACTTCTGACTGTGACCGATGAACCTATCCCCCACCTACTTAGGATTGGGGACGGAATTGAGATGTATAAATGTCTTCTCCTGCCAGTTTTTCTAAAACTTGTTTTGTACCCATTCAAAGATACAATCACCGGAGGAGAGGAGCTGGACGTGACGCACAGCCTGGCCACAGATCATGAAGCACGTGTGACCTCAACCAAAGGTGGAGTCGCAGAGCAACGAGACGCGGGACGAGGCACCACTCTCAAACTCAGCAGAAGAAGGAATGAAGGGCTGCCTTGAAGCCCTCGATTTGCTGACCCACTCGTGCCTGAAGTCCCCGTCCCTTTTTGAGCCCGACTGATGGGCCTGCCTGCTTGTCGTCCTTTGCTCCTTTTGGTCCCTTGGTGTGTTCAAAGATCTGATCCCACTCCGCCCTCTCTTCCCTCGATTATTCAACAACATCACCCTTTTCGCATAAACTTTTGACTCAGAAAAGAAGAGCAGCATTTAGATAGAATAAGGTTTTGCCACGGAAGAAGAAAGACACGCAGGTGCCCAGCATGAGGCACCCCTAAGAAGATCAGTTAGGAAACAGGACTGTGATCTAACAGCAGAGGACTGATCGCACCCTGCAACGCGTAAGGATGAATCCGAGCTGGACCTATAGCTCCACCGCCGGTGCTCAACAGCGCCAACGAAAGAAGACGGACTACCAGAGCCTACCAGTGATGGCTCGCTGTTAAAAAGACATTGTGACGAAGACCCCCCTTCCTGAACTTTCTACCCACCCCTTGACTAATTGCTTGTATCGAACTGAATTCCTCCCTCAACCATTTTTGTATTGCTTTCAAAAATGTTTTCATCGGTCACTCATGTATTTAGTTTTCCAAAAGTCTCTTATAGCACTGACAAGACCCGAAGGTATCAGAGCATTTTTACTGTATGTTGATGTCACCGGAGAGAAAGTCAGAACCTGATTCTATAATGTGTCGGAACCTTTTTCTTGATTGACCCCGACTAAGTATTATGCCGATCTCTAGACTTGTATGAATAACCCAACAAATGTAAATTCATATGTACCGCGTTCCGCCAATCGTATCGACTGTATATGGTTACACGCAATCTGCTAGTATTGACAAACGCTATTTCATTGGCCACACATGGCTATATGTACAAATGAACTAGCTTATGTAAAAAAGCGGCGACTGTTGAAAATGGCAATGTATATGCACATAAGCGGCGTTCATTTGTGTTCACTGTACCCCTTGTTGTAAGCAGAACGGATATCGCGAAGCACTGACTGTGTTATCCCGCCAGCATAGACCCCTGCACACACGTACACGACAGCCATTTTAGGCACCATGGCCTCTCTGCCCGTTTGTTAAACCCCCCGGCACCCCTCCCCGCGCGCACTGCTCATGCATCGGCCATAAAACCCTCTCCCTCTGCGTGACCCTGCTCTAGAAGTAACCCTCCTGCTCGACCCACACCCCCCATTTCCTCCCAAGAACACCCTTCCCCTCAGCTGACGAGCCCCCCCCCAGCTGCACTCGGCCTTTCGACCCGTTCCCAAGTCCTAAGACCAAGCCTCGTGGATGTACACCCCCCCTTTCCTGCCCAGCATAACAAAACCGTGATACACCAACCGAAGTGCCCGATCTTATCGCCTGCCCAACCTTTGATCTGATCATCCCCTCCTGCCCTTGTGTCCTGTAGGAATGTCCGGCTGAGAGATCACAATCTCTTGTTACATTCAGGAGGGGAGGATGACATCTGAGCGACTGGTATGGGAATAGGCCTGAAGCTGGGATTCCAAGCATGTTTTCTCCTACTTCAAAGCGTCTTTATTGCAATAAGGAATGTTTGTGCATCATAAACATGTGTATAAAAGACGAAGCCTCAGAGAAACTTGTTAGAGCACCTCCTGAAGACACTATGCGAGTGTCCGAAATGACAGGCTCTCCTCATGAGAAATAAAACTCTGTTCTTGTTTTCCTGCTTCCAGCGCCCGTCTCTTTATTTGGTAATTGTTCAAGATGGGAACTAAGAAGCGTCCTGCGCCAGCAGCCTGGGCATTAGGTGCGTTATGGGCTGACTTTTCCACACCTCAAGGCAGATGGCCGGATTATGCAGAATCTAGAAACTATCGCTTCAGTCCGTACAAGGGTCCCCTCAAAAGAAGTGGGACTGGAATGACTCACTATGCTGACTGCACCTTCTGAAATTGACACAAGAGGCTGCCCTGTGGCCCTTCACTTAAGAATAAGATGATGACAAGTGGAACAGGCAATGAATGATGAGATGGCATGCAGTGGTGGACAACACTGGCTGTCTGGCTCTGATGAAAGCAATTGTTGTTTGTTTGTTGTGCATGAAGTGAATCCTATCTATGTGTTCTGTTATTATTATTTAATCTTTTACACACTAAATATAACTCAAGTGTACCCTGTTACCTTGTTTAATACAAATTGTACTTCTACTGCAGGGGCCAGCCACTACGTTGCATTTTTCAAAATGGAAAATGTCCTTGGACTCAGTGTGTAGACAACATTGAGTTTGCCAATAACATACCATGATGATGATGAGTCTTGATGATTAAAGTTACATATTATCTTTATTCTTTACACAGTCACTCACTGGGATGGATGGATCATCATCATTGTCGGTTTACAGAAGAAATATGGCCGTTTCTTGAGTGACAAACAACAGGTAAACAAGTCAACAACAACCCAGCAGACCTACATGTCTGTCTAGTCGTGGTATGGGAGTGGTCGAGCCAGTGTAGTGTATGCCAGAGACCAGACAGCAGTTCATATAAAATTGTGGCTATGTGGCTTGCTGCATAAAATTAGATATGCTTTGTCTGTCTGTGTCAAAGAGGTATGCTACATCATCAGGGTGGTTCACTCAGTGGTGCCTGCCTTGACCATCTGCATGGTCCTGGCCTGCTGTGTGCAATTACTATCCTTGAAAAGGAGACTCAGAGTACGCACTTTAGAAATGATGCCTGTATGTAATACTCTCACCTCTGAAAGTGTTATTTTTGCACTGCACACTGTACCTTATATTTTTTCTCAGTGCTGTTTTAATATCCCTTCCTGTTTTTCCATCAACAATTGCAGGCCGGCTTTTACCTTGTGCCATGGGAACAACATCAACCCGCAATTCTGCATCCGCCAGGCAGGCAGTGGACTGTGTGTCTGGTCACCAAGATTGATCGACGGAGCGTCAGATGGAATGGAGGAGTTTGCGAATAAGAGGAATGGCTGGATGCATGCAACTTCCCAAATTGAACAGGACAACAACAACATACAGTTACAGTATCCTTTCCTCTTCACTTCACCTTATCTTTTAAATAACTTATTGTTGTGAACTTCTATGAGTGCGAATCTCTGCTTCAATTCATCCCTACAGCTATTTCATAACTTTCTTTGCTATTTTTAAAACTAATGTAATGTACTACTAAGTCATTCTCTCTCTGAGTGAAATTGCGTAATTATAGCAGCCCTGTACTCTCTAATAGTTTAGTACTACTTAGTAAGTTGTAGTTAGTACTACTTTTCATTAACTGAACCATCCATTTAGCAAACAACTTCATGCATGCACTTCCTCTATGTCCCTTAAAAGATTTATGGATATCTTCGTATCCAAAGATTTGTTTTTCTTCATTTGTTGTTTGTCCATGATGTGTTTTCTTTTACTCTCTCCATAAACCTTTCCCAAAAAACACCATTCCCATCCAATTTTTAAACCCTAACCCACTTCCCCCGGGCTGTGTGGTTTTCATTGAGGTGTGACTAAATGACAGCAATAATTCCACACACTTGCTGGGGAGAATAAGGTGCAAGCAACCTCCTCAAATCAATTTTAAGGCAGCTAGATGAATCCTAGGATATTGTAATTCTGCTTAAAAAACACCAATGAGTATTTTCAAATCAATTCTGAATGTCATGCCCACCATCGATTGGATCCATCGTCAACATCAACCTCCTACATGTCAAGACTTGTTACGCTGCTGTGTCACTGTTCTTGTTGTAACCATAATCATCCATACACATTTTTTTCCCATACTTATGTTCAGCATTGCTTAGGCTACAAATATACTGTTCCTTCTAATACTCCTCTCAGGCCACTCAATGTCTCTTTTTTTTCCTTTGTATTTTATATGCTCCTTCTGCTAGTGTGGTACCACTCCTAATACCACCACAACAATGGAATTTCTGTCCTGGATGGATTTCATGGGCAACCGTAATCGCCATTTGCCATGCAGCCAGCGCTGTGCCTAGCTCTATTCTCAAACACGAATCACAGGTAAGATAAGCATTTTGGGGAGGTAGAATAATGGGCTAGGACTCGGAGGACAGGAGAGGCTGACAGTAGTACTAGTAAAGTACTAGTAGGCCAATTGAATTCACTAACTCTGTTAGTGGCACTTTTGTACATTTTTGTACATTTGAGATAATTCATGCTGGTAAGTTTGAGGAAACCAAACGTGCAGTAACCCCCGCCCACCACCCCACAAAGTAATATGAACGCGTACACTATGTTGAAGTATGTAAACTAAATAATTATATATTTACCCTAACAAAAATAAACTAGTACAAAGACCCAAACCACCCCCTCCCTAACCCCAACAAATGTCCATTTCAATGTCCCACAAAAAGTCCCTCAGAATCCCCAACTCCCAATTCCCACCCCCCCCAACAGTCTTTAAAAAAGGGGCAAGGGACACAGTCACTTCCGGCTGTGTCCTGTGGACAGGTGGTCCCGCAGCTCTCTGCGGAGGTCCTGGAGCTGGTGCTTCTGCTTCTCCACCGTGCGCTCCAGGTAGTCCACTCGGCGGCATAGCCGGCGCAGGCATGCCATCCAGGCCCTGAGGGGGGGGGGCAGCTGCTGGTTTAGTTGCAGCTGAGCGGCAGCGGTGGGAGGCTGTCGGACCACGGCACCGTACTGGAGGCTGCTGGCTGGTGGACCCGGTGGCACTGGAAGAGGATGCAGCTGTTGCCGCCTCCTCCTCCTGTTCCCGAGCCCAGAGCCGTTGATATTCTGCCCAAATGGCCTCCAGCTTCCGGGCCCTGGCCATCTCCTTTCTGGTGAGCTTTTCTGGAGCGATTATCCCCAAGTTTTTGGGCACCACTCAAATGTAATACAGTCTATTCAGGTTTCTCAGAGTCCTGTTCCAAGCAAGAGGTCTTGATATTTATTCAATTCGTATTTATTTTCTTATATCAATTTGTCAAAAGAATCATCAGCCAACGCGTTTCGTTCTGAGCACCAGAACTTCATCAGGGCGTATGTGAATGTGGGCACCATGTACAATGATTTCCACAGATGTATATTAAATCCTTCCAAGACTCAAAAGATCAAGTCGGTGTCTTTCAATCAGCAATCTTATTCTTATATACTGTCTGAATTAACGTGACTGGATAAATGTGTCTCTCCCTTCAATTTTCGATTAATCAATTCTTCAAGGGATTAGAAAAGAGGATATGATAGTCCCACATCAATTATTATTACAGTAGCAAGCCTTGTTCAAGGTTTTAAAATCTGTAGGTGTATATATTCTCCTTAGTATTTCAAAAACTAATCAAACACAGTATGGTCAAAATTCATGATAATTGTCAAAATTTGTGATATTAATCACGACCACTGCAACAGGGTCATATAAGCCCATGCACCGATCTGCCTCCCAGCCCGGGACCTGTTTGAATCGCGTGTGGAAATCATTGTACATGGTGCCCACAATCACATACGCCCTGAAGAAGTTCTGGTGTTCAGAACGAAACGCGTTGGCTGATGATTCTTTTGACAAATTGATATAAGAAAATAAATACAAATTGAATAAATATCAAGACCTCTTGCTTGGAACAGGACTCTGAGAAACCTGAATTGACTGTATTACATTTGAGTGGTGCCCAAAAACTTGGTGATAATCATTTAGGACTCGTGTGTCACGTGTGGTGCCCCTGGACAGAGGGCATCGGTTTTGCAAGTGGCACACTGAACTTATTTGTGGAATAATTATTACTTTTTGGTTGATACGAGATTGGTGCTATACCTTGGTGCTCATATCCACTGTCCACTTTCTGATCTTGGAGCTTTTCTGGAGCATCTATATGAAGAAAGAAAGAAAAATACTGTAACCAATACTCTTTAACAATAACACAAAATAATTCAACAGAAAGTTGTCTCACGGTAACACTAGCAACTTGCAAGCACAGTATACCATTTTGGCATTTATCTTTACGCCGTCTTTGTAGGCCTGTAACATTAGTGGGAGTTTCAGGAATTCTACTAGCAACACGATGGACTCACTACATAGTCAGAGAGTCAGAGAGTACACCAGTCTTCCTCTTTTTTTCTCTAGATTTGCGAAAGAAATTACTTGTACGAGAACTTGTGATAGCCGGCATAATGCCAGCTCAGTCAGCTTGCACCCAAGAAAAACAGACACAAGCCATGATGATGCAGACTCGCATTACTTGCAGGTGGGGATAGGGAAGGTCTTACTTTTCTAAAGGGGTAGCCATGGCCATACTCGGTTACATCAAGGGCTACTGCTCAATGTAATTTATATTTCGCACTGCCCCCCCCCGGGCCTTCAGTACTACAAAAGGAAAATGAAGATTATTCATTTCTGATCATGTATCCAGCAGATCACATGAACTTTGCTTATATGATAGATGACATTAGGTGCTTTGTTGTGATAGATTGAGTGATCAACAGCGATAGTCCACCCATGATTCACACAGCTGAAATAAAATTATTAACATTGGGAGTGAGTGTGGTACCCATAATTGCCGGAGGAAGGTACTTGACTTGATATAATATCAACTATACAATACATACACAATATATGCTGTGCTTGCAAAGTAAACTACTGTACTGTTAGTCAAGGGAGAATTTCTGAACAATCACTACTTCTAGTATTTGGATTTCCTCTGCTTTGCTACTCTGGCACGGACATGCTGTTCAAACAAAGTAACACTCTTCATCCACTGAGCGTCTGCTCTACATACACCTCTGCTATCTATGAGGAAGAAGATACCATCCATGCTTCCAAAGTAAACGTCTATCATTCTTCTTAATGTAATGTTCTCTATTTGTAATGGTGATATGCCTATGTTTATGACATATTTTGTTAGGCGTCTTGATACCTTCGGGTTATTGTCTGCGCAATATACATTTTATTCAATTCAATTCAATAATGTCTCAACTGTACCAACTTTACTTTTTCTCAACAACCAACTAACAACCTTTTCATTTTATTTGGTAAACCACCGTTTGGACTTGCATTTCACTTTCACAAAAATTATATATTGCAATGCACACCACACATGCATTTTCTGATTCACCCACACAGGCAGTCATCTTTTCTTTCTCCTCCAACCATCCTTGCTTCAAGCAGCCATGCATCTGATTCCTTCCTATCAGCCACCTCTGCGTGCATTCAAAAACACGTATCATTCTTTACAGTCATAAATGTTACGACTCGCTCGTCCTTCCTTACACCCTTCTTTCCCTTTTAGTTCATCACATTCCTCAAGTTCATCTAAACTGACTTGGCTTCACGATAAAAGTTTCACAACTGAGTTGAAGTCAAATAGAGGGGGCCATTGCTTCCTCAAGAACTACCGCCGCTAATGCTATGGCTAAGTCAAGGGTGACTGTCTTCTCCATGATTGGCAAATATTTAGTTCTAAATTAGTAACTGTTCATAACAGTACAGTGTACTTCTACTAGTGTACTGTCTACTGTACAGTACATCATACACCCCTTTGCGAGCCTACTCTAAAATGTCAATAAGTAAGGAGTATAATAACTTACCACCGTCCGCCACGCTGAGCCATCCCCCACAGCAGCGCCTCCTGGTGGCACTTGTGGCACCGCCGTATCCGCCCCTGGAGTGGACCCCTCCGCGCTGCTGGCCCCGGCACTGGTGGTGGGAAGTGCCGCATCCGATGTTGTGATGACGCCTAGAAAAAACATGTATTATTAGATGCCATACACCACCCCCTATTTTGTCTCGTAATGGAAGAGAAAATGTTAATACTTAAACAATTTTTAATTATTGAGACTGAAAGAAAATCACGGCTTAGCCATAACATGCAACACTTTTTGGCACAACTGATGAATGCTTGCTTTTTAACATGCAACATTTTTCTAATTACAGAGCGAACCACCTACTCCTCATCACCACCAGGAGGACTTGAAGTTCTACCAAGGTGAGGACTCCCAAGTCCCGCACAGTTACTATTAATAATTATATGTGTTAAGTTGAAGTATATACTAGGAAAGGGTGTTTAAACTTTAACGTCACCTATCACCACTGCTCGATGGGAATACTGCGCTATTAAAAATAAAGAAATTGTTTTTTTATTTCTTATTTGAAAATAAAACTTTAAAACTAAAAACCACTGTGTGGTTTTTGTTCAGGAGTGAGTGAACGGAAGGGTTTGCAGTTGCACTACTGCACTTTGCAAGCATGCTTCCGTGACTCTGATAGGTCAGGACTAGGTAGTCTTCTTCTGTTCTTCTGGGTCTTATAATCATTGGTCAGACACACTAGATAGTCGGTCAGGGGATTGGGGGTTCAACTTCTGTTCTGACTGAGGTATGTGGAAAGCCGAACTGCACCTATCATCAACAATGTCCTATTTCTCTTGTCCATACTTCTGTATGTGCAGAATAGTCCCTGAAACACTAGCGGTATGGTATGTGCTACTATCAAATCAAAAAGCCAACTACTAGCTTATTCTTGGTGGACATTGACATTTTGTTGTTGGAAATTGTCAAAGCACTAACATTAAGAAGACTGGAATAGACAGCAAGGGCAACCCAGAGGACTGCACTCAGTGCCTCTAGAGCTATTGCTGGACCAGAGTTATTTTAACACCGTTTGCCGACTGGGCAAGCTTAGCTACCTGCACAGACCGACTCATAATAAAAATAGTAAATAGTAGTAGCACAGAGAGGGATGGTAGAGGCAGGATAAGAATGTAGAAACAGTCTACAAGAAGATCAAAGACTATTTTGTAAAAAAATAGAATTAGGAAACAGTTTGGAATGAATAGGAACTGTAAAAGTTAGGGAAGTATAATTATTAATATTAACCACAGAACAACTTACTGGGGCTAGCAGAAGAGCCTGCAGAGGACCGATCCTGCCCACCTTGTTCCGCCGGAGTCTCAGGTGTGGTCTTCTTGCCCCTGGGAGGTGCTGATGGCCATGAAATAAAACATGGATGATTGTTTTTTTGAAATATTTGATTTCTTTGACCACAATCTAAAATTATTTCGGGGAAACAAATTACCAACAATTGCACTACATGTATTGATTGACCTATCTGATCCGGTCAACTAGGATAGATAGTACAGCATTGCTCGATTCGCAGACCGTCTACTTGGACAATTATGTAAATCACTAACTAAACCAACAACAAAAAGTTTCTACTACAACTACGAGCACTCAGCAGCACGCGACGTGACGGACACAGTCCGTCATCATGATTGCAGACCACTAAAATGTCCTACTACTAAATAACAAGTCATAATATACTCAACCTATCAATCCACCACTATCTCTTCTTAGTGGCAGCAGGAGTACAAGGGAGCCGGGTACGGGGTGTGGGACCCTTCCCCTTGTTCTTCCCGGCTCCCTTTGCCATGGTCCTGGACACAAATGGAAATAATAGAAAGAGAATAGAGAAAAAGTAAATAAAAGAAAAAAATTAAAAAAGTAGTTTTAAAGTAACCAAAAGTAGAACAAAACACAAAATATAGATGTAGAAAAAGAGAGGGATAGATAATGGGTAAAAAAGATTAAAAAAAAGTTCAAAGAAACAAAGGATTGCAAAGATTAGGGGAGGATTGAAAAAGCATGCCCAGAACCATAGCAATGATTGAAAAACAAGATGGCCGCGCCCATTGAGGACCGCATGGGTAAGTTCACGCGATATTTCCCCCGTGAGCACGTAAAAACACACGCACCCACGTAATCGCGCCCCGCGTACAACTCAAGAATGCAACTAGTGCCCGGAAACGGAAATACGCAACGCAAACAAGATGGCCGTGCCCATGTACGACTGCATGGGTAACTTCGCGGTCGGTGCGAATTCGCAAATTTCGCCCATACTTACTAAATATGTGCTCCAAATGTGGGGGGTTAGGTGTGGCCGTATGGTCCGGTAAGGTGCTCCGCAGTACCTCCATCTCTGCCACAATTCCGAGCCAGAGGTCAGCAAGCCACAATGAAATACAGGGCGATGCTGGTGATTTCCAGGCCATGGCTATTCTACGTTTGGCCGTCACCAGCTCCAGATCTACACACTTATTTAGGGCCTTGCGCGCTGCAACCCTAGTGGTAACCCCCAACAAAAAAAGTGAAGACCTTCCACTGGTACAGTTTCACCCACTGCCTCTGTCAAAACCTCTGCTGTTGTCAACCAGTAAGATGTCAAGTATGTGCATGACCATCCCATGTGGGTGAAGGGAGCCTTAGGATTGCAACAGCGTGGTCAGGAGTCCAGGGAGCCAGGGTACATCCTTGCAAGTCTGTGGGGTGTAAGGTATGTATGATGAAGGAAGTTGAATTGGGTATATTTGAGCTTGGCGTTTAGTGAAATGCATTTCGGGACACCCAAACATTGCGCCTGCTGTTTGTGGGAAAGTGTTATTGAGAGCTCCGCTTCCCAATAAGCGCAGAGTGTAGTAAGGGGGACATATCCGACCTTGCGTATGGATTCATATGACAATGTGATAGCACAGCGGCCAGTCCTGTGTGTGATAATGGTTTGAAGCGTTCTGGATATTTATGGTTTGTCGTGAGTCATGCCCTAAACCTTATGTAAGTATCATGTGAGAGAAACGTACAGACGGAAGGAAGAAACGGGAATCCCATAGTCATCCGTCAGGTTCTCAAACATGCATAAAATTTTGTCTGAGAACAAGTCACCCTAGGATGTTAGGCCCACATCGGTCCAAGCAGTCGCTTCTGGTCTAGAGCTGAGTTCGGTGCAACCGGCTATCACCCATAAGGGCAACTGAGGAGCATAGGGATGGAAGGGTCGTCATTTGCGCAGGTATACTTTCTAACATGAACGGGCCATGGACATCAGGATGTTCCCTCCAGCTTTCGGAATTGTGGCAGTTGAACCTAATAGCTATTCCAATACCGGAGTTGGGAGTGTCCCGGTCGCCTAGTGTCCCAGCTCGTGTAGGCTTCAGCCTGCCAACTTATGCATTGGCCATTGTAGTTGTGCAGCCGCGTAATAATGTTCATAGTTCGGGGCACCCAGGCCACCTTCCGCTAGGGGGACATATAGCTACGTAAGAGACACCCTTTTCCTACTATTGCCCCATATTAATGCGATCAAGAGGGACTTAAGTTCTTGAAAGAACTTTTGGGAGATCTGGATAGGTAGAGCGGCAAAAAAATAGAGCAGTCTGGGTAGTACCAGCATCATTGAGATGGCTAAACGGCCATAGGAGAAAGTGGTAGCGTAATCCACAATGGTAAGGAGGACCTGGCACATGTTAGTGCTCTGCCCAAATTACCGTCCAATAAATCCTTGGTGGAATGATACACCTGGACTCCCAGATACTTAAAGGAGTCACATAACCATGGGAGTGGTGTGACCAGGAGTATCGCCCTCTGTTCAGGGGTTAGTAATATAATCGGAAACAGGTGGGACTTGCCCCAGTTCACCCTCAGGCCTGATGCTGGAAAAAAAAGAGAGCCTTAAGGGAGTTGGACTGCTTAAACATATTAAATTCTAAGCGCACCAGCGCTTGCAGGGTGCTGTCTGAAAAGTGGAACAAATCTATGGGATCAGGATTGATCTATGTCTAAAACTTCCTGTGGAAAGTCACTAGGCCATGTATTAAGGCAGGCATCAGTTTACTCTTTATTACACAAAGGATCAGGTTAAGAGACTGGCCTGATAACCTGTTGAATGGCATTAAAAAAGAAGATTTAATGGAGGAGATTATGTTTTTTATTGCTGCTCGTTCTAGATTAAACTGAGTACTTTAATGATCATCCAGCCATAAGCGAAGGTATTTGTAGATGTCCAGACAATCAATTTTGGTATTGCCTAGTAGCCATTGCCCTCTTTTTTTAGATCTCGCCTGGCGTTAGAGCTTTTTGTAATCAATTCAACATGTGCACGCGTACGGAGGGACAAAGATGGTGTCGGGCTGTCCACAGGCACGTGCATTTTTTGTCCCTCTGTACGTGTGCACATGTTGAATCAATTACAAATGCAAACGCACGTGCATGTGGACAGCCCGACGCCATCTTTGTTTACTTTAAATGGACTTGCGCGTTTTCGTCCCCTTTTTCGGAAGGCCTAATTAGCTTGCGCACTCTCGCACTCTGATTGACTCCTTGCGCCTGGACGCTGCCTGCGGCCCTGTCTCCCGGAGTACTCTGATTGACTCCTTGCGCCTGGATGCGGCCTGCGGCCTGTCTCCCGGAGTACTCTGATTGACTCCATGCGCCTGGACGCTGCCTGAGGCCCTGTCTCCCGGAGTGGGCCCTCTCTCCTCTCGCTCTCTCTATCGTGACAATGGCTTAGTCTCCTCTCGATCGCCAGCGCGAAATGCACCCTCCACGTCATGACCCCAGGTAACCGCTTTGTTCCGTGACTGGAGCCTGCGCCCGAGTCTGATGTTGACTGGAGCGCTGCAGGCGGATTGTGTGTTGTTGATATTGTGTAAACCCTACAAACCTCGCATTAGAGGAAATGTTTATGAGCTCACAAAAACAGGCGGGTTATTACTGACAAGTAGCGGGGGGATCCCTCCTTGAGGTCATCAGTGCGGCCCACACCGGCACAGCAGAAGGGGGGCTTGGGGGAGGGAGCCGACCGCCGGGAGGTCTCCTCCCCCGGGCGGTTTGGGAGGGCTGCGAGGGGTTTCCCTTTAAGAAGGAGACAGAAGTTTCTAGACTTGGGCTGGTCTAGTAGGACCAGTATAGCCCAATTATAAACTCCCCTCCCACTGCCTACCAGCCACCATTTTAGGTTTGGTGACCTGGTGGCTGGGAGGGCTTGTAGCTTTTTTGTGAGGTACTTTTATTGCGAGATTGTTTGCTTAGGCTTTGTTATTTAGGTTTATTATCCTTAGCTCTTTGCAAATGGAGGATTCTAGAGTGGTAGAGGCAATGCGCTTGCTAGCGGAGGCGGGGCGCATGGATTTGGTGTCAGGAGGTGTGCCGGCGCGTCCCCAGCGACAGGCTTCCGCCGGGGTGACTGCTGCGGTAAAGGCGTGCTCGTCGCCGAAGAAGAGACGCCCGAGCCAGGTGAGTGACAGGGGCCGGTCCCGTACGAGGAAACCGGCCCCCCAACGTGTGGCGCGTGTATCTGGCGAGGTGAATGATCCGGCGGTGCGCGGCGCGGTTGTTGAGGGCGGGAGTGAGGCGTTTGTGGCTCCGGTTCCTCAGGTGAGCATGGCGGTGAGGGCGGGGGGAACCCTGGTTATGTCCGGCGCTGTGATGGGACAGGCGCAGTTGTCGTGTGGCGCGCTGCTTCCCTCCTCGGGTGCGCGGGTGGGGGCTCCCTTTTTCACTGCTCCTTTGGGTCCAGGTGCTACCTCGTCAGGAAGGCGGGGAAGGGGGGGCCGGGGAGGGGGTAAAAAGCGCTCCGCTTCAGACCCGTTGGTCGAGCGGCGCGCCCAGCAGACGGAGGTAGTGTCTGTGCGTGGGTCGCGCAGAGGGTCTATTCAATTTGTTCCTCAAGGGGCGAGCCAGGAGCGGTTGTTGCCCGACATGCAGGCTGATGAGTTGGTTGGGTCTGAGCCCCGTTTTGTTCCTGAGACAGCACCCTGTGCATTAACCCCTTCCAGTCGTTTGGTGCATGACAGGCCTGTTGTAGAGAGGGGGGTTTCAAATGTGTTGGGTGCTGATATGGCTTTGGTGTCTGGGGATTTGGCTCATTCTTTTGGTCAGGTGGTTTCTGGGCAAAATGCTAACACTGGTATGTGCGAGGTAGAGGGCAATGTTGGTAGCCCTTTATTGTTTTCCACACCGGGTTCTTCGGTGGGCGAGGTTCTGTCGGTTGGGGGGGGCTCTAGGGGTGAGGGTGAATGGGCGCAAATGGGCGAAGGGGGTTCTTTTTCTGGTGTGCTTTTGGAGCAAGAGGCTCCACGTTCAGGGGGTTTTGGCTCTGCTGTTTTTGTAGGAGGGGATGACAGTCTTCGAAGAGAAGGCAGGTAAGGCTCAATGGGGGGCCATGTTTCTTTTCATCCTGACTTTAATGTGCCACGTCATGCTTTTGGTGGAGGGCCAACCTTTCCTAGTTCTTCCCTGGTCTTGACTTCTGGAGAGGCTCGTGCACCTGGTGCTCTGTGTGTGAGGGGTGTGGGCCCTCGGGGTGTGATGTTGGGGCATGATAGGGGTATTGCCCCTGTGAGTAGTGGGTTGGTTCCAGGACGCACGGATACAGTTCCATGTTTGTCTGGTAATAACAGTGGCCCATATTTTATGTGTGGTTCCCCTGGGTGGGAACATTTTGGTGCAGCAGGCCTTGCGCAGCGGAATTTTCAGAGAGAGAGTACAGGCCAAGATGGGCATACAAGGGCGTCTATTCCGATTTCTTCCTCTGCAGTTGCAATGGATAATTTGGATTATAGTGAGGATGATGAGGTGATAGGTGGTTCTCCGGTCAGGGAGGTGCCTTTGAGATCTAGTATTCGAGGGCGTTCTTTGGAGAGGGATCAGATGTTGAATGTGGCTTTTACCAGGCGGGGTACTGAGTCTGGTTTGTATGAAGTTGTTAGGAACCCTGGCACACCAGTCCAAACCTTTTCTTTTCAGGACAGGGATAGGTGCGGAGGTCCAGACTTGGCAGGGCGCGGTCCAGTCCCATCTCGCCAAGGGGAAGTGAGGAGAGTGCCTAGCGCGGCCCTCTCTGTTCCACCGAGGGATCCCGCCGCGGCCAGCACACGAGGGTCTGGCGTGACCCCGCTGGCCCCAACGAGTAGCAGGTATAGGTGGCAGGCCTTGCCGGCGGCTATGGAGCTGCAGAGTCAATGCGCAGGGAGGTACAGGCGCGTACAGTCTGCTCCCCCTCCTGGAGTCTCAAAATCATTTAAATGTACGGTGGTTGATACCGGGTTGGGTAAGACCCGTGGTGATTTGTTACATACCAGTGTCGATTCAGTGGTGTTGGACTACGACGAAGAGAGTCCTGAAGAAGGTGAATTGCGGGATCCGGAAGGGGGGGTGCCCTCTCATGTTTCTTGTAGTGTGTTACAGGCTCCAGTGGTCCAAAGTCAAGTGCAAGGGAGAAGAGAGCACGGCCCATCGAGTAGGGCGCCTCGCAGACCGGATGCATTGACCTCGGCGCCACGGGCGGAGCCATCGAGAGTGGTCTCTCTGTTGCCAGGTGAGCAATCAGCCACACAGGCCAAACCTACGATGGTGTCTGTGGGTACAGGTGGTGAAACCGAAGTGGTTAGTGGTGATGGCCGTCTGGTCAAAGGTCGATATGTAAAAGACACTGCAGTTGGTACAGATGATGTGGTAGACGTTACGAACAAGGTGGAAAGTGGTGTTATGGCTGGTGCTTCCAGCAAGGTTAAAGAGCCTGTAGCCAGTAAAGAATTAAAAATCAAGAAAATGCCTTACATGGGGGTTACGAAACCGTTAGGTGCTCATCTCATGTTAAGTACCAAGGAACGAATTTGGAATGGTGAGTATGTGGAACTACTTAAGCTACTGCACCGGGAAGTCCGGTCTAAAGAGGGGTCTAAGGAGGAGGAGTTTGAGCTGGCTAAACGCCCCAGAGTGCCTTTGACTATTGAAAACTGGACAGCTGCATTTTTGATTTATGCCAGTGTATATTGCGAAAAGTTCCCTGAGCGCAGCGTGTCCCTTTTTAAATACATGGACGTCATTCGCAAGGCGCAGATCACCGGGGGTGGTTTTGCTTGGTCTCAATATGATGAAGAATTTAGGGCCAGGATGGCTTGGGACCCTGAGGCTAAGTGGGGGGAGCTGGATAATGACTTGTGGCAACACACAATGGGGTCGGCGTCAGGGGGGAAAACCATTTTTACGGCCAGTGGTTTGCCGTTAGTTTATCGGCCCTTTCAGGGGAAGCCCACCCGGGGAGGGGTGGGGGCCACTGCAACCTTGCACTCAGGGTCTGGTTTCTGTTGGGAATTTAATAGGGGCTCCTGTACCAGGGAGTATTGTAAATTTAAACATGAATGCTCAGGTTGTGGTAGGAAACACCCGTTGTCCAAGTGTTGGGACAATCAGCCATCGGAGGGTACACATGGAAAGCAAACGGTTTCAGGACCATCAAATACGACTTCACAGTTTTCAGGAGGAAGGGGATACAGAGGTGCTAAGGGTGCTGGGTCCAAGGGCTCGTACGCCAGTTAATTTAGAAAGGCTGCGCATTGCCCTCCATGGTTTTGAAGATCAGGCAGCAAAAGTTACACTGTTGGAAGGTTTTCAGTTTGGGTTCCGGCTCGGTTACTTAGGTTCTCGGGAACGGAGGTGGTCTGCCAATTTAAAATCAGCTTCTGAACATGCCACAGTGGTACAAGACAAACTTAATAAAGAGGTACATGAAGGGAGGATGGCTGGCCCGTTTCACGATTGGCCGATCCATAACTTGATTGTTTCACCGGTTGGAGTTGTCCCGAAGAAAGAACCGGGACAGTTTCGACTGATTCAACATTTGTCATGGCCTGAAGGGTCGTCTGTTAATGATTTCATTGACCCAGAGGCAGTGTCTGTCTCTTACTCTTCGGTTGACGTGGCCATGTCACTTGTTGTGACAGCGGGCGCAGCCGCTGCGATGGCTAAGTGTGACATCAAGTCTGCTTTTCGGTTATTGCCTGTCCACCCGGACGATTGGAGCCTTTTAGGTATTCAGTTCGCTGGTAAATGGTACGTGGACAAGGCTCTGCCGATGGGCTGCTCCATATCATGTGCCTTGTTTGAGTGTTTTAGTACTTTTCTGCAATGGTACTTTTCCCATCAGTCCGGTCATACCCTGGTAACACACTATCTCGATGATTTTTTCTTTGTCGGATCCCCGGGCTCCGCGGAGTGCCAGATGGCTCTGGACACATTCCAAGGGCTCATGGAGGATCTGGGAGTTCCTTTGGCTCCCGAGAAAACAATGGGCCCTGCCACTGTCCTCTCCTTTTTGGGTATTGAAATAGACTCTGTGGTTATGTCTGCTCGACAGCCCGAGGACAAAAGGGTCAACATGATTGAATTACTGGATGTGATGTTGGCAAAGAGAAAAGTGTTGGTGAAAGAGATTCAAGTGCTTTTGGGTCATTTGAATTTTGCCTGCAGAGTGGTGAGAGCGGGCAGGACCTTTTGTAGGAGACTGGGCAGGGCTTTGGCAGGTCATCATTTGCCCCACCATCGTGTTCGTCTGTCTGCTGGTGTTAAGGAGGATTTGAGAATGTGGAAGTTTTTCCTGAACTCCTTCAATGGTGTCCCCTTGGTCAGAGAGGTTGACTTTCAGTGGGATGTACAAATGTTTTCGGATGCTGCTGGCAGTGATGGTTTTGGGCTCTTTTGGAATGGCAAATGGTGTGCGGAACGTTGGCCTGATGAATGGTTGAATGGAGGTCGCAGCATCACTTTCCTGGAACTGTTCCCTTTATTGGTCGCCTTGACACTGTGGGGGGAGGAATTGGCGCACAAGAAAGTGCTGTTTCGTGTGGATAACATGGCGGTGGTGGAGATAGTGAATCGCCAATCGGCCAGGGACGAACAAGTGTTGAAACTTATGAGAGTTTTCGTTCTTGGTTGTTTGAAACACGATATTCATTTTCGTGCCTTACACATTCCTGGCGTGGACAATGACATTGCGGATGCTCTGTCTCGTTCACAGTGGGGGAGATTCCGTGGACTGGCGAGGGACGCAGACAGATCCCCGACTCCGATGCCGAGTCATATGTGGCACGTCGGCGAGGTCGGGTCGTACAATTGGTGGTAGGTTCTCTGTCTGTGTCCACGCGTTCTGCGTATTCCCTTGCGTGGAAGGAATTCCTGGAATCTGGTGCTGTCAGAAGGGAGGATCTGTCGCGTCGGTCGGATGATGTTGTCAACTTTATACTGGACCTCATGGATAAGGGTTTGACCAAAGTAACCATTGCTGGGAAACTGGCGGGGATTGCTTTCATGGGGAAGTTGTGGTGGGGCTATCCTCCATCTGCGGGGGAAATTGGTAGGAGGATGCTTGAGGGCTGGGCCAGGGAGCAAGGGCACGTTGGTAGATCCAGAGCCCCCCTATCTTGGCAAGTTCTTGCCAGGTTAATCACAGTCTTGCCTTTAGTTTGTTCAGATGATTTTGAGGCATGTGTTTTCTCAATGCTGATGGCGTTCATGTTTTTTGGTGCTTTCAGGGTATCGGAGTTGTTGGGTTCAAAATATAAGTGTGGATTGTTTTGGAAGGACGTTTTTTGTTATGATGAGGGAGTTCACGTCTGGTTGGCCAGTTCTAAAACTGATCAGACGGGTAAGGGGAAAGGTGTGTGGTTACAGGCACGTGCTCCGAAGCTTACTTGCCCTCTACTGCTGGCGCGGCGCTGGCGTTCCTTGTGTGGGGGTGGCGATGAAGTCCTGGTTTTCCAACATATCAATGGCACTCCTGTAACACCTTATCAATTACGTATGGTTATGCGCAAAGCACTACAGCACATAGGTCTCGATGGGATCTTTATGGTACTCACTCTTTCAGAATAGGTGCAGCCACTGAAGCTTTTCACAGAAGTTGGTCTGAGAGTGATATTAAGCGATTGGGGCGCTGGTCTTCTAACTGTTTCCAGCGTTATGTGAGGAGCTCGGCAGAGGAGGCGCATGCGTCATCCTCCTTCACATGATTCTAACTCTCTTTTCTTTTTCAGGATCCGTTGCTGGGCCTCGCTCCTCGGTGGTAACGGTCTGGATAGTGGGGCATTCCTTTGTCAAGTGGGCCAGAGTCCAGGCAGCGAGGAGTTACTTTGGAGACCTACTTGGTTTCAATGATCGAATGTTTAACGTTCTTTGGAAGGGTAAAGGCGGGATGCTCTGGAGAGAGTTAATCCCTTGTTTGAACAACAACATGGTGGGCGGTTTATGCCCGGATATTTTAGTCATTCATTTGGGAGAAAATGACCTATGTGCAACGAAAGGTGTAGTCTTGCTGCGAGCTATGAAACGAGATTTAGGCCTCATTAAGGAAATGTGGGCTGGGTGTCATGTTTTTTGGACAGAGTTAATCCCTCGCAGGATATGGAGAGGAGCGGTGAATCCCAGGGCTGTCGATCGGGCTAGGAAGAAAGTGAATTCGGAGGTGTCTCGTTGCTGTAGGAGCCTTGGTTTCAGCAGGATTTCACACAGGGACATTAAGTTTGAGTCTGTTGAGTTCTTTAGGGATGATGGAGTTCATTTGTCCCGTGTGGGCATGGAGCTTTACTTGTTGGAGCTTCGTGAGGTCTTAGCCCGGGCATTGGCCATGCAGCGCTGATTTTCTGGTTTCTCTTTCGCTTCGCGGTTGGGGGGGCAGAAAGGGAGGCGTGTCTTCCCCGCCTACCTTTCTGGGTGGCGGTGTTTTTGGGTATCATTACGGTTTTAGGCAGATTGCTGGTTGAGTATTAGTTCGAGTATTTCTTTGACAAGTGCTGGGGTATGTTGGTCATGGTTTGACCGTTCAGTTTTGTGAGGGGGGTATCTGCAGGAGTGCAGGGTCAGGCAGGGTTTATGGTTATGGAGGACCTGACCGTTGTTATTGCAATTGTGGTTTGACGAATAAAGTTTTAATGATGACGTATGTTTGTTCAATGACGAAATGTTTTATTGATGATGTAATGTTTTATTGATGACGTAATGTTATAATGCTGTTATATTGTTTATTGATGTATTGTTGGGAGCGGGAGGGCTCAAATGTTTTAGGGGTGGGGGAGGGTTCGGGGGGCTGAGTTTGTAGTTATTTATTTATTTAGTGAGGTTTAGTTTTGTAAGGCGTTGCCAAGGTTTGTATTTGTAATGTGCACCTGTGTCTTAATAAAGCGGCCTTTTACACACACAAACAACTTTTGGTCTACTTTTCTCCCACCCCTCGCCCTCCCTCCCAAGGGGGGCTTGGGGGAGGGAGCCGACCGCCGGGAGGTCTCCTCCCCCGGGCGGTTTGGGAGGGCTGCGAGGGGTTTCCCTTTAAGAAGGAGACAGAAGTTTCTAGACTTGGGCTGGTCTAGTAGGACCAGTATAGCCCAATTATAAACTCCCCTCCCACTGCCTACCAACCACCATTTTAGGTTTGGTGACCTGGTGGCTGGGAGGGCTTGTAGCTTTTTTGTCCCACCCTCCCTCCCTCTTTTTTGCATTAATGTTCCTTTTTTCCCCTCGCTGTCTCGTTTTTTCCCATTTTTGGTGCTTTTTGCTCCAATCTTCTTTTTTAAGTAAAGGCTGTTTTGTGGGCCACCGGTGTGCAGGGGTTTTTCTCTTGTATTTGTATTCGTCGCTAGACACAGGTGCTGTGCGGTGTTTTTGGGTATCATTACGGTTTTAGGCAGATTGCTGGTTGAGTATTAGTTCGAGTATTTCTTTGACAAGTGCTGGGGTATGTTGGTCATGGTTTGACCGTTCAGTTTTGTGAGGGGGGTATCTGCAGGAGTGCAGGGTCAGGCAGGGTTTATGGTTATGGAGGACCTGACCGTTGTTATTGCAATTGTGGTTTGACGAATAAAGTTTTAACGATGACGTATGTTTGTTCAATGATGAAATGTTTTATTGATGATGTAATGTTTTATTGATGACGTAATGTTATAATGCTGTTATATTGTTTATTGATGTATTGTTGGGAGCGGGAGGGCTCAAATGTTTTAGGGGTGGGGGAGGGTTCGGGGGGCTGAGTTTGTAGTTATTTATTTATTTAGTGAGGTTTAGTTTTGTAAGGCGTTGCCAAGGTTTGTATTTGTAATGTGCACCTGTGTCTTAATAAAGCGGCCTTTTACACACACAAACAACTTTTGGTCTACTTTTCTCCCACCCCTCGCCCTCCCTCCCAAGAGCTGCGGTACCGGCATCCGCCCAAGGAGCCTAATTGTTTTCATAATTTGGGGGCATATTGGCACGATCACTGACCGCGGCTCCACCCGGTGAGGGAGCATTGGTAATCGGTGCTGAGGTGGCGCGTGCAATCCACGGAAGTGCTTTTCGAGCTGCTTCTGAACTGTGAAACTAAAGCCGGCCCCTGTCTGCAGCGGGACTCTGCAAAAGCCACCCTTCGGCAGGAGATTCGACGGCAGGCGGACACGGTTTGAAGAGACCACTGTGGTTGGTGTTAAAACGTGGTAACAGGAATAAAGCTCCGCTGGAGAGGAGTTCATTCCACCTAACAGGGATTTATGAACAAGACCATAAGACCACAAGACCTGAAATATGAGCCTGCGGAAGGGGCCCAATTCCTAAGACAATTAGTCTGCCATATGCAAATGAACAGAGAGGCGAGTAGATCTGTTAAAAGCTTCCTACCAGTGGAAATCTAAACAAACTCAGGAGGCAGCAGCAGAGAGAGGTAGGTTAGTATCCAAAATATCCATTAATATCAATTTACTGCAGTGGCAACTCTTGTTCTTTATGAACTTGATGATTTATGATAAAATCAATGAAATTATTGGTGCTCACAGCCCTTTGGTTTCTTCTCCGTTTTCATTCCTGAGCAGATCAGGTAGTTAGCAAAACTAAAAAAAAGTCTGAGTTTAGCTGGAAGCCAGCAAAAATAATTTGAAGGCAGAAGTAATGTAATGTAAAGCAATTTTCAGTAAAAAAATCCGCCGCCTGGGATCTCAAGTCTTACTCTCTAGCAATATATATAGCGGTTCGCCTCGGGAAATAAGACACAATTGGTCAAAGCCTCGCCGTTCCACAAACCAAAGATGCATTGGCACATGGGAGCAATTCCCATGACACTGCCTCACAAATGAATTTTCCCCGAATTGGTAAAGGGGCGGAAATAAATTCACTAACAAATACGTGTGTGTTGTCTGTAAAAACTAAAACGCTATTATTGTTTTCTCTATTTTGGTGATTGTAAAAGTTCAGCTCTCCTACCTCATTAAAGGGCTGCCCCATCCCCGCGAATGTACCATTTTCAATTCTGTGTGCAGCCAACATTTGGGCCTAGACATGTCATTTGTTTCTGAACCCCCACCCACCCCTTCCATTGAAATTGTATAGCGTTGTCAGTATTTAACAAGCATTAAAAATGCAACAGGTGTCGCCTTTAATTAAGTTAAAGCCATTTGCTTTGCTATACAATACCATTAGCAAAGCAAATGGCTTTAACTTAATAAAAGGCGAGACCTATTGCATTTTCAATGCTTGTTTATCTTGTGGTCATAGGCCACCACTTTTGTTTCGACTTAATGGATCATTAAACTGTTATTTGAGCAACACTCACTGAAAGTGGTTAGTGATCTCCAAAGCCCATTTATGTGTTTTGTCCAGTATCTCAATTTTGGCAGCCTATTGCAGAGCGTTCAGTGGTTGGCAAGAGAGTTTAGGAGGAAAGAGACCTGCTTTGTGATGTGAAATCTCTAAATCAGCTATATACAAGTTAAAAAGTAAGGGAGCTAAAACACAGCCTTGTTTCAAACCGTTGTCCGTGTAAATCTTTTCTGTGGTATCCATAGCAGGAATCAGTATTATTTTCTTTTTTTTGTATCACAATTCTTTTATTGACACAGAATTATACAGCGTATGTACAGTTTGGCCCAAAAGTATGGAAACATTAAGCAATACAATGCAATTAAGAGGGGGGAGGGACAGGGAAAAATCCCCTTACACATAGATTTAATATAACACCAACTTTCCCAGTACTGCATATTTCCCTATGCATCAAGTGTCAAAGAGCCATCGGGCTACAGACCCACGTAGAAGAGGGGGTCCGGACAACCAGTCACTGTGGGGGAGGGAGGGAGAGGACGTGTCCCTAGGAACCAGATGGCGTGGGCAATAGGATCAGGGGCGGCGCACTGGCAAAAGGAGGAGCCGCATGGTATTGGGCTAGTGAATTTTGTAGCCCACCGCTGAGAGAGGGAGGAAGAGTTCCTGGCTAGGGTGTGCAGAGGGTGGCGGGAATTGCGGCTGTGGTTACTACCCATGTTTAAGGGGGTCCACATGCCTGCTTATCCAGAGGGAGGGGATAAAGGCGTGGGAAGGGGAGGAGCAGAGGCGACAGGGAAGAGGAGGTATGGGATAAGGGGACATGACGGGGGATTGAGGCCAATGGGGGAGGTAAGCAGAAGGGTGAAAGAGGAGGGTGGGGGCTGGGATGAGAGAAAGAGAGGGGATGGTAGTAGATGGGGGAGGCCGTGGAGGAGAAAAAAAGGCAGGTGGGGTGCATTGGAGTGGGGAGGGTGGTGGAATTTGGGTGGCAAGGATAGGGGGACACAGGGGCCTCCCAGGGGTACATCAAGAGTTGCACACGCGGCTCGCGATTATACCAGCCTTGGAGTGGGATGCAATGGGGCGGGTAGAAGCGGTGTCTCCCATTTCAGGGATTATCTCTCCGGAAGCCCATGTCTGTGTGAACACTTCTGCTTGATCCTGCAGGTTGTAAATAACATGCTCATACGATGCTGTTTGGATCCTTGTCACTGTCCAATCCTCTTGAGATGGTGCCAAAGGATACAAATCTTGGCCGTGGCCGGGGCGGTGTGGAGGAGACAAAACTGCAGATGGGAGCGGCCTGGAGAATCCCCTGTGTCATGGAGGAAAATGACAGTAGGAGTGAGGGGGAGTCACAGTGATATGGACGCTCCCAAGGTGTGCCTAACATATGACCAGAAGTACCGAATTGAGGGACACTCATAGAGGATGTGAGTCAGATCGCAGTGGGCGTCCACACACCTACAGCAGTTTGCATGGGGAAGGAGCCTGCCCTGTTCAGTTTTGTCGGGGTCCAGTGCCAATCGTGGAGCATTTTGAAAAAACAGAACTTTAAGCAGACTTCTTGGTGTCCCTTTCTAGGGCTGCCAGAATATCGGCTCAGTCCTCTTCCTCAATGGTTGTCTGCTCGTGGGCCTGCCATGTGGTGCGGAAGCTGCATAGAAGAGATTGGGAGATGAGTGTGCTGTAGAGTCCCAACATCACTCCCATGTGCCTAATGTAGTCAGGCAAGCCACCACTGGCAAGGACTGTACGGACTAAGGATGTGGACCTAAGCAACGCCTCAGGCAGTGCTGCAGTTGCAAGTAGCGCCAGGCTTGCTGTGGGTGGAGACCAAACTCCTCTCTCAGGTGGTCGAAAGGCTTAAGATCTCAGTTGAGCAAGTTTTAATCCAGGGTGTGTATGCCCGCCTCCATCCAGTGGGTCCAGCATGAAGCCTGACCATCAATGCGCTGACCGTCATTGCCCGACTGTGGTGCTTTATCATGTAAGCGCGGGTCTACCCTGAGTAGTCGGGGAGCACGCAACCCGCCTTTTGTGTGGCCTGCAGCATGGAGTGCGAAAGGCATGGCTGTAGGGAATGGTCTCCATGAAGAAGGCCAAGCCCCTCGCCTCCATAGAGGTGCGATCATTTAGTGTGGGCCCACTGCGTTGTGTCCGTGGTACCAGGGAGCAAGTATGCCATTTGCGATAGGTGGAGAGCTAGGGTGTGATGTTCCACTGACGGGAGACCTAAGCCTCCACAGGAGCGCCCTGCCATGAGTTTGAATGCAGCCAGCCGGGGCTGCGAGGAGCCCCACACGTAAGACCGAATCTGGGAATTGATGAGGCGGAGAGTGGTTAAAGGCACCTGTACAGGGAGCATTCCCAGCGTGTAGGTGAAGCGCAGTAGTGTGATCATCATCACCACCTGCACCCTGCCCCACATGGAGAACCCCATTAGGGACCATTTCTCGAAGTCCAGTTCCATATGGGCTACCTGGGGATGTAAGTTGTCTGAGACCATCCCGTCCATTCCTCTATTGACTAGTATCCCCAAGAATTTGAGACGCAAGGACTTCCAACAGAAATGGTAGCCATGGATCGCTGCTTTCGTGGTGCCCATTGAGGGTGGCAGGGCCTTGCTCTTGTCCCAGTTAACTTTGTAACTGGATAGGGTTTCAAAATCATCAATGACTTCCAATAGAGCCGGCATGGGATGGTGAAGATCTGTGAGGGCGAGCAGGACATCGTCTGCGCAGAGGTAGAGTTTGGATATTCCGCCAGTGATGGGAACGCCCGCCGCAATGTGTGGCGACTGACGGATAGCAGAGGCCAGGGGTTCCATAGCCAGTAGAAACAGGAGGGGGGATAGTGGGAATCCCAGATGGGTGCCTCTCCTGATCGGGAAAGGGTCTGAAAGGAACCCCCCACAGTTGACCTGGGCTGTTGGACAATGGTACAGCAGTCGCACTTTGGCGATGTAGTGGTCTCCTAGGCGAAATGATTTCATAGTGGCGAAGAGGTATCCCCACTAGATGCGATCAAACACCTAATCAGCGTCCAGTGAGAGGGCCATCGCATTTACTGAGAGGTCCTTGGCTGCTCCGGGGGTGCGGGCCAGGGTGTGGAGGTGGTTTGTGGAGGACTGGCCCTGCAGAAAATTGACCTGTGTGTGCTGGAACAGAGAGGGAATGACTTTACCGAGGGGTGCAGCCAAGATGCTGGTGAGGATTTTGATATCACCATTCAGCAGCAAGATGGGTCTGTAACTGCCACATAGTAAAGGGTCCCCAGGTTTGGGTAGGACAGTGATCACGCCTTGTTGGAGAGAGGCCCCAAAGAGGCCATCCATTCCGGCATGGTGCATGTAGGGTGTTGACTGTCTGCTTACCTGGCTACCTATAAAACTCTTTTGGGAAGCCATCCTCCCCTAGGGCTTTGTGATAGGCAATGCTATCTCCTCTCTTCTGATCTCTCCCGCTAGTAGTTTCCTACCCCTGTCCGACGAGCGGGGGAGTTCTAAACCCCCCAAGAATGTGGCCACCCGTTCCATGCTAGCTGGCTCCTCTGGGGTGTATAATGTCTTGTAGAATGAAACGAACTCGCTGACGATGTCCTATGGGCAGGTGAGAACCTCCTAGCTCGCCGAGTGTATGGCAGGAATAGCCATGGTGGCCTCCTGTTGCCTCAGTTAAGCCGCCAGTAGGTAACCCGCCTTCTCCCCCTGTACTTAGGGCCGTCCCTTCAGGCGTTGTAGTGCATATTCAGCTTTGGAGGTAAAGAGGCTTTTGAGGACCTCACAGGCCTATTCCAGGTATCGGGGTTGGGCAATGTAGTGTGGGAGGAATAGAGGCGGGTAAGGGAAACTATCTGCCCCTCCAGTTCGGTCCGGCGGAAAGTCGCTTGTTTATAGGACATGGCAGCGCCTCTCATGAGTTGGCACTATATTGTTTCCTTCGCGGCAGCCCAGAGAACTTGGTGGAAGTCCTCGAGTTTCTGTTGTACAACATGTTCGCAGAAACATGGACTTTCAGTTGGGACTTGACCTGAAGGGTGCAATATCGTTGTACATTAAGGCACCATGGTTTGCGACCCGGGGAGGCCAGGCCCATGTCGAAGGATAGAAGAAGCGGGGAATGATCTGACATAGCTGCTTTCAGTATTCGAGATTCTCCGACAAGTCACACCCTTTTCTGGGAGATGAGAAGTAGTCCAACCTAGATAGCGTGCCATGAACCACTGAAAGGAAGGTGTACTCCTTATTCGCTGGGTGGCTGAGATGCCCATGGTCTACCAGGCTGTTGCCTGAGGCCACGTCTCCCAGCAGGACCCTCTCTGCATTGCTGCCTTTATCTAGAGGGCCTGTCCTGTCAAGAACTGCGTCCTGGGTGAGGTTCCAGTCCCCTCCGATGACATACTGTGACACCCCGATCTCCACAAGCAAGCGGTTCAGTTGAAGAAAGAAGGGCGCATACCGATCCCACACAAAGGGATCTGTCCCCCAACTACAACGTGGCAAATGTAGATATCTGCCCTCCTGGTCAGACCATGTTTTTTACAACGGTAACAGGCAGTGATTTCCGGATAAGGATCACCACTCCATACTTCCGGGGTGTCCCTCCCTCCATGGATGGCGCACGTGCACCGCTATTATGGATCAACCTGCCCACCCATTCGCAGCAGCTTGTCAGATTCTAGGTTATCCAAGTGTGTCTACTGCAGGAGAGCCACATCCGCTCTCTTCGCCTGTAGGTAGGAGGGCACGTTTTTCCATTTGATATAGTGCGTGAGGCTGTGAACATTCCAAGATAGGACACAAAGAGTGTGGGGGGCATGTACATTGGGGATTGACATGGGTTCTCAGGAGACCCGCGTCGGTGCCGGACTGTGACGGAGTACAGGAAAATAGAACAGGGTGTGAGGAGGGGGGAGGGACAGGGAGGCATGCAGAGGTGTGGGAGGTATGTGTGCAGTGAAGTGACGTGTTCGGCTAGGAGGATGGGGTGAGGAGAGGGGTGTGGGGGGAATAGGCCCAGGTGAGAGGATGGGGGACCAAGAGGGGGCAAGACCAATGGGTGGTAAAAGAGGGAAGAGTGAGGGTAGGAAGGATAGGATGCCTCTTGGGGGGACAGGATGGGAGGAGGGGGGAGGGGAGGAGGTGTGGTGTACTGGACAGGGGGGGCGCTTCTTGGAGAGCACTAACTGGATTGGGGCACGGGCTGCTAAAGGACACCTAGGATATGTGAGTTGGGTGGGTAGGGAAAGAGAAGGGAGGTAGGGAAAGAATCCAAATGAACTGCAGCAGTAGGACGCAGCGCAGGGGACATTGAACTGTCTACTGTGGGTCTAGACATGTGGAAACGGCGCGCCGAGGAGACACCTTCGGGAAGGCAGGGTAGTCTGAGACTATGGTTGGGCGGGGGCATAGGATGTCCTCTGAGTAGGAGTATCCGAGGGCCCGTGTTGCAGTGGGTGCCATGCAGAAGGAGGATTCACTGCCCTTGTTAGGAGGGGCGTGTTGCCCAGGCCAATGCAGTAGCCGGGAGGTGGGGTGGACCGGGTTGCATAGAGTGAATGCGCAACTGCCAGCACCAGAATGGCAGCGGGCTGCCGACAGGGGGAAGGGGTGATGTCCCTGCCAATGGAGGGGGGTATTGGGACAAACGTGTAAGGAGTGGTCTCCAATGAGGGTTGATAGTGGCACCCATATCCCACGCAGCTGCAGAAACACAGAAACAAGAGGCTGAGGTAGGAAAACTAGCAAATGGGCAAGTTCAAAGAGGCCATATTTAATGTCCAATTTGCAGATCTGGGGCCGAAGAGAGAGGAAGGCTTTAAGGCAGTCATTGGTTTCCCTGGAGAAATCCACAGCTATGCGGATTTCATGGCCTTTGTGTGTGTAAGGACCATTCAAGCGAGCTGCAGACAGCAATTGCCGGGCCTGCTCGTGCCGTAGAAAGCAGGCGATGAGGGGTCGAGGGCCCGTTGAAGAATCTCGTTGCGGTGGGCCGATGCAGTGGGTCCGTTGCATCTCCAGTGAAGATCAAAGGTGAGGCTGGTGAGTTTCGGGAGGCAGTATTTAAGGAACACTTAGCATCAGAACCCTCTGCCTTTTCTGGGAAGCCGAAGAAATGAACATTGTCACACCAGCTCTGATCCTCCAGGTCAATGACCTTGCTACGCAAGAATAAGAGCTCCTGAGCCGCTCTGGCAGGGTGTTTGGTCCCACCATGCCAGGGTGGACTAGTATAAGAAGAGAGTTAGGAGAAGTGATGGTGTTAGACCTAGTCCAGGGTGGAATAGTGGAGTTGCCCATGGCAGTCCCACTGTGTGGCAGTCAGGGGCACTGACTGTCCCCAAAGTCACTGTCCTCTGAATGAGGGTCAGCAGACGGGAGGACTCAATTTGCAGCTGGCATGGGCCTTCTGGTTCACCTGCATGTCAGAACCAGACAGGGTAGAGGGCTGAGGGCGGTGCAGTGCCGGCTTTTCCGAGGTGCTCTCCGCTGAGTGCCAAGGCAGCAGGACGATGCGGTCTGCAGTGTCCGTCCAGCTGCAATCCAGAGAGTGGTGATGGGGCAGAAGTGCTTGTTGGCTGAAGTGGTCCAGCTACACGTGGCTCCCAGGTTACCTGAGCTGCGCGGAGGACTCAGGAGGGAGACCAGAGAGGGTTCGGTAGCCCTACAGGAGGTGGTGCGTCTGACGGGACCACAGGCGATGGTTCATGTTTCAGCCTATGCGACACAGACAGGCAGCCCAGAAACAGTCCTGAGATTCAGGCTATTGTTTCCTGCTGTGTGGGCGGGTGGTGGGGCTCCTAGGGTGACACCAATGTGGGCAGGGGCTAGAAGTGTTCGGCCGGACCATTGCCATCAAGCCGCTGCTCGGTATGTGTCCTGCTCTGGCGGGTCACTGATATGCGGGACGGTTGGGCGGTGGGTCTGCACACCACTGCCAGCCCTCACCTAGAGCGGGGTGCCTGGTGGGGTAGTAGTCCCCAACGTGGGGAAAGGGTCAGTCATGTCGAAACGTGGAGGGCGGTGGCATCTCCTGTGCTGCCCTAGGCCCTATACTTCACCCTCCTTTCAGCCAGGTAGGATCAGCCAGAGTCACAGTGGGGCTGCAGGGAGGCAGCCAGAAAAATTAAATCAGGGGTGTCCCTGGGGCATATCAGGCAGCAAATGCGGTCACTCACAGCATGCAGGCCTATATATAAAACACAACTGCGGGAACCAAGGAAGGCTCGATGGCGGTCGGGGCGGAGGTTCACCCTTGAGGCGGCTCGGGTACAGCACTGTGGACCAAGGCTTCCTGGTTGCCTCCAGGCCCAGCGCTCTCTTGCCAATGTGTGCCGGGCCGTCCAGTCTCGGGACTGCGCCTGCTCTGTTAAACAAAATATGTCAGTGTCAACCGGGGAGGCGGCCCTCACACGAGCATCTTGGGCCGTGGGTGCCGCAGCACTATGGGCCACTGCTCCTTGCGTGCCTCTGGGCCCAGCAGCCCCGGCGATGCGAGCCGGAGCTGGAGGAGCTGACACCACCATGGAGTCAGCAACGGCGGCCAGAAGGCAGGAGCCAGGTGCATCACAGGATGGGAGTGACGGGGAGACAGGTCATCATTCCCCAGCCATGCCCTAAGTGCCACTGCCGCTGTTCGGGGCCCATCTCGGCCCCGTGGTTTTCACAATCCCTGAAAGAACTGTAAGGCCACGTCAAGGTGGTTGAACGCAGATGGCGCCGGAATTACGATGAAAAAAAGCTTAGTATATACAAAATGGCACGTAGAAAATATCATGCTCTGATCAAAACTACAAAAGAACATTATTATACTGAGGCTATTAAAACCACCAATAACAATCAGAAAGAGATCTTTAAAATATTTAATCTATTTACAAATCCCAAAAGCTCACAACAAGAGATGCCTCCCTCTCAGAGCCTCTGTAAGAATATAGCAGATTTCTTTGAAGAAAAAGTCCTGACACTTTTAAAAGACTTCCCCCCTCTTATTCTCTCTGTCATAAACAAGGAAACCTCTGCATGCGCAGACAGAGCTTGTATGAGAACTTTTGAAGCCAATCACGATGGAAGAATCGCGCCTGGCGATCTTGTCCATTAAATCGGGCTCTACCTTCGATACCTGCCCCCTACTCTGCTACACGCTCTCATCAACATTGTGAACCCTAATATTAATAATATAATAAATTCCTTGCTCTTCACAGCCAAGATCCCAATGGAATGGAAACTTGCTGCGGTAAAACCACTCCAAAAGAAACATTCTTTCTAACCTACGTCCCATCTCGCTCCTACCTAGTCTGTGCAAGCTGACTCACAACATTCTTAGAGAAAACAAATGCGCTGCACTCTAATCAATCAGGTTTTAGAGCCCAACACTCTACAGAATCTGCCCTATTGTATACAACTGAAACCCTAGGAGCAGCCCTGGATCAGTGAAAGAGAGCAGTCCTGGTGCTATTAGACTTGTCGCCGGCCTTCGACACGGTCTCACATGTCATTTGCTTCGACTGTCTCGCATCATCTGGCATATCTGGCTGTGTCCTAGAGTGGATAAAGAACTTCCTGCAAGATCGACGCCAAGTAATCATGCTAGGACAATATAACTTTCAAGAAAAGGCACTCATATCAGGGGTAGCCCAAGGTTCGAGCCTTAGCCTGACCCTCTTCAATGCCTATATGGCCCCTCTGATCAAGCTAATATCGTCCTTTAATATAAACACCATCTCAAATGCGGACGATACGCAGTTAATCCTGGTCTTGGACAATGACACTACCCAGGCGGAAAGAAATCTCCGCAAATGCCTCACAGCGACTTTCAGATGGATGAATAATAACTATCTGAGGTGTAACTCTGAAAAAAATGAAATCCTACCTTTTGGCCAACAAAAACTTTTCTCGCCTAAACTTTGGTGACCAGAAAATGCCCCCCCCCGCCAACACAATAAATGTGGCTAGGAATCTAGGAATACACTGTGATACTACCCTATCATTTAAACAGCAAACACTGGCAGTTGCAGGTACCTGCTTCCACATCATTAAAAGCCTAAAGAAATTCTTTGACCTGATTCCCATCTCAGCCAGGCAAACTGTTGCCATTGCCCTTATTACATCTAGGCTGGACTATTGTAACAGCCTATATGCAGGAACTAACAGATCAGTTATGCACAAGCTCCAGATGGTCCAGCATGCGGCTGCATGGCTGGTACTGAAGTGGCCCAGGAGATCATCTGCATCGGCGGAACTAGATATCCTGCACTAGCAGCCAATTCATAAATGCGTTCTGTTTAAGGTCCTTATCATTACTTTCAGGGCCTTCCACTCCCTAGGCCCCCAATATCTTCGAACTCGCTTTAAGGGTTATGTTCCCTCCCGAAGTTTAAGATCATCAAACGCCAATCTGTTGAATATCCCAACTTTCAGATTGGTGTTGAAGGGAGGAAAATCGCTCTCAGTCATAGGCTCAAAGGCATGGAATAAACTCCCACCTCAACTTCGCCAGATTGCATCTGATTCTCTTTTAGGAAGGCACTTAAAACCTGGATCTTTGGCGCACCAGACACACTCTGCAAAACTCTGATTTGATCGCCTATCTTCTACCGTTTGGCAGTTAAACCAGCTCTGGGTTCCATCTCTGGTTTCCGTATTAGCGCCAAGATGCTCCTTGGAGTGATAGTCGCGCTATATAAATATACCTTTACATTACATTACATCTCTTGCTCGGAACTACGGAGTTCAACGGCCAGACCACACTCCCCTCAGTATGATTTTCACCCCTGTACTTGAGTCGAGGCTGAAAATTTCTCTCAAAATCGTAGATGGAATGCCCCAGTGACAGTTTTCCTCACAATTTCCCACAGTGAATGGAATCGGAAGCTGTTTTAAAGTCAATGAATGCCACACATAAAAAGTTACACGATCTTACAGTTGTCTTCTCCATGAGGCTTTCCAATACCATGAGATTATTCTCTATGTCACAACCCCCTTGGAAACTTGTTTGATAAAAAAGATACTAATCTGTTGTTAATGGCCAATGCTTCCAATTCCTGTAGAAATACGTTGGATTAGCATTTCCCTTCTACGTCTCGCAAGGCTATCTTATTTGATATTTAGCTGGGGAGGGATATTGGTCTTTTTTAAGAATTGGCTCAAGGAGAGAATCGCTTGAGCTGTCAGGAACAGTATTAGTTTCCAACCAGTGAATATGTTTGGAATTAGAATTTCTGACCTAAGAGTGGTGTTAGCCTTAGAAACAGATGCGGGGACTCTATTAGGATCTAGATCCCTGTCATTTCAAACAAATGTTAAGGCACTGTTATTTCAAATATGTAAATTTAAATGCCATGTTTGTTAGAGCTGTAATCAAATATTGTGGTAGATCGATTTTTTCCAAAAACGTAGAGGCTTTTTGTAAATGACTACCATTCCTGTGTAGAAATGTATTCACATCAACCTTTTTCCTTCCGAGATTACTCAGTTAACATAATGCCAAAATGTATGTTGTTTTTTAGATTTACAAGCATCACATATTGTAACCAGTTTGGTGCCTCTTCTCTGTGTTTCTCCTCCCAAAATTTGTTTCTTATAGTTTTCTCTAAGTGCACTTATTTCCTTTTCAACATTAGGTCATTTTTACCCTTTCTGTATTTTGTCAATAGCCTAATAAGGTTCACCTTCATAGGTTTCGTTACATTGGGGTGTCGTATAGAGGGAATGATACTCTGTGGCGGGTATGGACCAATCAGGTTACCCAATAAGTGGGACAATAGCTCTTTTCCGGAGGTCACCCAGTTTGTGGAGTATACATTGTCACCACTGTTGACAACTTAGCAATTATACTTAAGCGTTCTGCTAAGTTGGTCATGTTCCCCACTGTCCATTTCACTCTCATCAGTGGTTTTACGTTAGTTGAGTCTCCCAATGATTTCAAACTTTCATAAGAAGCATGATAATGACCAATAACTATGTGTTGAGGAAAGTAATCGCCACCTAGCATTGGTACAAGTTTGAAGTCTCAATTGCATTTAAGCTGTCAACTGGTAAACCCAGCTCTTCTCTGCGTGGAGAAATGCATTTAAAATGAGGCTTATCAGCCTTGAATCAACCATTCAATAGACGAAAGCCCAAAGATTGAAAAGAGGTTATCAATTCTGGGCCCTAATGTCCTTTCCTCTGGTTGGGAGCAGAGATGGGTGGTATGTTCCAGTAGTCGTTGTCAGCTATAAACCATTCTGCGTTCTTATCCATAATGAATATGCTCAAATGAAAGTCACCAGTGATAATTATTAGGTTATTCCCATGCCCATTTTCTGCTCTAACGCTGAGCAGTAACCTTAGTAGAGCTTGAGCAAATTCTTTTTTTGCTGTAAGAGGGGTTTCCATAAATGTTACAGATATTCATGGTCATACTTCCAAGATCGTCTTTGCTGGGAAAATCAAATTTATTATCAGTGCAAAGTTAGCTTCCAGCAACCTTTTTGGTACATTATATGGAAGATTATTATGGACATTAATTGAGAGGCCACCAGAAACATGACACACTTTTTGTTTGTTTCCTCTGGGTTTAGGAATTCACTGAACCCATCTACAGAAAGGTTTCTTACATCCAAGTATCCTGTAACTGATATTGCCGTAAGAGGTTATGTGGGCCAGTAGTTCAGCGTTTGTGTCTATATTCCAAGTGCCTCTGATGTCTCAAAAGCAAGTCGATAGTGAGGTACATTCGTCCTAAGGCATTTCTTTTTAGGAACAACTTTGTAATTGCGATGGTAACCTTGGCCGTAGTCTGTAGGCTATAATTTGGAGCTAATTTTAAATGCTCGACATCTTTAGGTCATGAATGTGGGAGCCTGGGGTTCACCTCATGGGCGGAATGAGGACAGTACTAGTTAAGCACATTTTATCCTGGGGTCTCTGCTTCTAGCCCTTCATGACCTGCTTCTTCCTCAGCCATCTCCCAACTACCATTATCGCTCTCTCCCGAACAGCGATCTACATTTATTATTGTAAGGCAACATCACTCTGACCTGCTAGGCTGAGGTCACGTGATTACCGCATCTTCAAGCATACAGATGCACAGAAAGAGCAAAGCCTCGATGAAATGCCCTCGCAGCGAATGACACAAGGCAATGGCAATGCCTCAAAAGCCAGTCCCAATTATTGCACCTATCATGTGCCCTACTCCAGCATCCCTGAAACGGCCACAAAGCAGAGAAATCCTATAAAAGTATTGTTATGAATGACTTGTAAACCTGGGACCTGGCCATCAGTGGCACTATATTATATAGATGGAAGGGGGCCGGCTAATGCAGGCTAGGTGGATTACCCTATCTAAGGTTCCTGTCAGGATAAAAGGGAGTTGGACAAGTGAGGAACAGCAGCTTGTCCCCAGTTTAGCAATAGGGCTGTATTCACCGTGCTCCAGCGTGAGTCATGCGCACAGCAGATATCAACCCCCAGGATGATGGCAAATGAGAGAAAACATTTTGTGGGGTGACAGGCAGTACCACAGAAGACTGAATTATGTGCATTGAATATTACTTTAATTTGTTCAATCCTAATGATTCTACTGAAGACAGACTGAAACCTAATTATCTGGCACTATGAAAGGTATGAAGAATAACTGTATTTGAATTCAAGCAGGCCTAGTATACACCTCTTCACCTAGAACAGATCCTTAACAATGAAATGCTATCGCTTAAAACCCTTGAAAGGGTAGTGCGATGAGCCAATTCGTGGGGAACTACAAATACTGCAGTGTAATCACCATTAGACACTTAAGAGAATGAGTGGATGTGAGGACGGAGCTCAGTTATTAGAATGATCTTTTCCAAAATGGTGGTGCCACAGCATGAGGAGTAGGCAACATTTGGTATTAGGTCAGGTGAACAGGAAGATGGGAGTAGAAGCTAGGTGCAGACAGGAGAGAGGAGAAGTAGAGAGAAGAGAGGGTGTTAGATAGAAATGAGGTAATATGAGAGGGTGGCGCCTATGAATATTCTCAAATTCAGTATGCTGTATTGCTCGGGCTTGATGAGATGACTGTAAGGAGACAGGAACAGAGAACTGCACATGCTGAGGGATTGGTGATGAGAGCATAACTAGGTATTTCAGCGTCTTGTGTAGCAAAGATGAAACCAGCACTTCTAGGAATCGTTTTAGAGAGCTCTGTCAATATGATACAATTGGATTCAAAAAGCCACAAGTATACGACAAGAGATGATTGGGACTTAAACAATTATCTTTAAAAATTTGAAAGAAAATGACGTACTTTTTAGCAAATTAGGAGCACATGGCGCAAATGGCAAACTTTCAGACCTGATGCAATTAGAAAAAAACCGAGCAAATCTGTTCCCTGCAAAAAAAAGAGAAGAAATGTTAAATATAGTTTTTTCTAAAAGCAGAAAACCAGACTCCTCGGCGGACATAAAATTGTGAAAATTAACTTTAAAAGTAACAATTTTCCACTTTGGCATGATTGTTATTAGACTACAACTGAGCTCCCCCCCCCACTCCGTCCCCCCACCTCATCTTCAGTTTAACTTCAAAACTAAGGGCCTTATTTAGAGTTTGAGAACACGATATTCAGTACCCTGTCTGCCAAACTATTGGTCCGCCGACCCTGTGAGACGGTTCGCCTGTTAGGTTCTGCTGGAACATCGCCCGCTGGCTATGCTGGTGGAAACTATTGACATGTGGCATGAGAGTTATTGGGCCCTCCGTCAATATATGTCAGACCGTACACCCTAATTAGGACTGACATTCTGACTTAATTTCTTCCTGTTTGGGAGGTCAGGAAAGATTGAAAATTCATTGCCAGTGTGAATATAAAACAGTATGTAAGAAAGATTGGACTTTTTCATTAATGGAAATATACCTCAGGCTTTAATTCGAAAAAATCTCATTATGTGTGTTGTAGTTTACTAACTTTTGCATGATGCTCTTTTACTTTGCAATCAAAATAATAAGCTCTTTTACTTTGCAATCAAAATAATAAGGAAACATGGAAATCTGTCATATTACATAAATGTTCTTTATTGATATAAGTACAGAATTCAGCAACTCAGAATACATTTAGCAATATTAATAACCATGACTTATTACATATGTAATTAGGTAATTTATGAATGCAAATACAGCTAGACAACCATTAACAAGAGAAAAAAAGAAACACAAATTGTGAAAACCAGAAAAAACACAGATATAGCATGCATTGCTCCCCTCACGAAGAGCAAATGGTTGCAATTTATCACTAGTTCAGAACACTTTACACCAGTGCTTCCCAGGCAATTTTTTTAATGTGACTAAAGCATTGTGTTATAGTGCACCGTCTTTTACAGACAGTACACTTTCCATTGGAATGGCCACTAACTTTGCACAGACATACAGTTTTACTGATAAAACTATTTTGCACACAAATGAAAATGTATGGAAATCGCGTCTCAGTGAATATTTACCATGCACTGTATAGCTTATTTGTTTTTCTGTGATCGTCTTTTGATCTCCCCCTTTCAGTGCCTTTTGCCTTCTGTTACCTTCGCCGTCTCTCCCCTCCCGTTTTCCCGCCGCTGCGTCCCCTGGGGCCCGCCCCCCGCTCCCCATTCGTCAAATCCCCCCTCCTAGCTGTTCCTCCCTCCCACCTCCTCTTCTTATGGCGGCCGCTGCGCAGCCGCGCAGAGCGGGCGTGCCTAAGACAAGCTCTGCGTCTGGACCGCGCCCAGCGCCAGAACCCCTGGTCCCCACGAAAGCCACAATGCCCGAATCTGCTACGACGTTAGCATCCTCCACGCATTCAACACAGGACGAGCACAAGCCTGCTTCTAGGCCGCCCGAGGCGCACCCAAGGATCCTTCTCCTGCCGGAACTGCAGCTTCACCAGCTCCAGAGCCACCAACCCACCCACCAGGCCGGGACGCAACCACCTCAGATGCATTCTCCTGAACAACCGCTCCGCACGCAAACATGCCGTCAAACTCTGGGACCTGCTCAACACGTCCTCCCCGGTCATCGCATTCCTGACGGAGACCTGGCTGAACGACTCCTCGGCACCCAACATCGCCATAGCCATCCCGGATGGCTACAAGATCACCCGCAGAGGCCGCACCAATGGAATCGGAGGAGGAATCGCTATCGTCTACAAGTCCACCCTCAAAGTCTCGACCAACTCCAGCGACACCCTCAACACCGTCGAACACCTGCACTTCCAGATCCACACCGACCCCAACACCACCCTCAGAGGAACCCTAATCTACAGACCCCCCGGACCCCAACCACAGTTCAGCGACTCCATCGCCGACTTCGTCAGCATGCACGCCCTCGCATCCACGGACTACATCCTCCTAGGAGACCTCAACTTTCACCTCGAGAACAACAACAACACCAACTCCTCCACCCTGATCGACAACCTCGCCAACCTCGGACTCAGACAGCTCGTGACAACACCCACCCACTCTGTTAAAAGCAAAATGACAATCATGAACATTACCTGCGCCATCTTGTCTGGTGGAAATTTCTATGTGCACATAAGCTGCGGTCATTTTAATTTATCGCAGCCATTTTGTACTCTGTTGGTCACATTTGTTTCACCCTGCCCTTACTAGCATCCCTCTGACCCTCTGACCGACCTGGTATGTGTGCTGGGGACTATAAACTCTATTGTCACGATAAACCTCAGCGCCACTTGCTGCCACAACTCGTTTTTCCTCTCATCTCTGTTTACAGGCAAACCCTTGGACACTCTTCCTCTCACTGCACCTAGTTAAACAAACAGGTCCCAAATACCAAAAAGACTCTTGCAAACTTGATTTATTGCACTGCAAACAGCAAGACTTGTTTTTACCAACAATGGGACCAGTTTTTATCAACAGAACGGACTCTTAGATCTGGCCGGTCTCACATGTTTTAGACCCTGAAGCAAGGTCCAGCTGCAAGATAAGATTGTCTGTTTGACCTGGGTGGGAAGAGAATTACTGTTGGGCTTGTGTGGCAACCTGCCCGGGGCGGGGACTTCAAGCTTGTGTAACCATGTTGATGAAACAAATGCATTGTGTGAAACCTGTATAAAAGGAAGAGCCAAAGGAGTTATCAGCAGAACACCTCCCTCAGGCATCCTGGTGTCTGCAGTTGACGTGGTCTCTTCATGAGAAATAAACCTTTTTCTTGTCTTCCAGTGACCAGCGCTTGCCTCTTTATTTTGATAGAGAACCCAAAGTGAATTAGAGGTGGAACCCTGCACCGGGCAGCATTGAGGGTCTTAGAAGACTCGCTGCCTTTCACAAATAGGCGCCCAAACGTAGGGGCCCATCAGCGACGCGTGGGTCCGGTAGAGAGGTCCTGACGACGGAGTGAATGACTAAAACGATTGGTGTATACCTGCCTGAAGAAGACCTTCTCTGGCTGCCGATCGACTGAACTTCACCGGTTCCGAACGGACCTCTCTCGAGTGACCTGTGGTCCTGACTGGGACCCTAGAAGAACACCGCATTGATTGTTGGAGTGAGAGGAGAATCAGGCACTGGAAAGGGAAGACGAAGAACTGTCGATACAGTCCGGGTAGGGTCGTGAAAAAACGACTTAAATTGATTGATTGATTGAATAGTTTGATTGAAATACTAGTATTCCCTTTTTTATATTGAGTTATTTGAGACATTCCCTGCTTGCAAACAGCGAAGAATAGGAATATTCTCTCTTTGCAGACAGCGAAGGATAGGTAGTGCAGACTTTTTTTCTAAGTTGATTGATTGAGATATTCATTTTGATCGACAAATAAGTCATGCCTGTTTTCTCTAGATTGTTTGATTGTTTTGGACCAGACCGTTTGTTAGAGGTCAGTCAGCCGGCGCCGCCGGAAGGCACCCCTAACAAGGACATGTATGTAAAGTATGGATTAGCCACCGTACCTTATAGCAAACTATGGCATAAATATACTAGGAAGGACCGGGTAAATCAATGGCCACTGACGGGATCTTTCGATCCCGCTACAATAGAAACGTTAGAATTAGCACTCCACAAAAAGAAAACTAGACCAGCCATGCTTGACAGTTTTGGTTTATGGCGAAAAGAGGCAGCTCAAAGAAAGAAAAGAGACGAAGCTAGACAAGATAAAGAAACGTGAAAATCAGCTTACCAAGCCTGTAAAAGGTTAGAAGAAAAACTAAAAGAAAAGGAAATCGATAAAAAGGAACAGGAATCAAAAGTATCAGGTCAATGCCCTGTTAGAACGCCCTCGACTCTTTACCCCGAGTTACCAGCAAAACAAAGGGGAGATGATGATTTATTGTTAGGTCCCCCAATCATATACATGCCACCCCCTTACGCCCCTACTCATCCCGTAGTACAACACCAGGACCACCAAAGTATAACCGGAGATGGCACAATCGCCTCAGTCTCCACCGGCTCTGCTCCCACCAAGTCACTCACACCAAATGCCTCACCTCATCAAAGCATACAGCAGTAGAGGTAGGATCAAAAGAAAAAGGAGCGCCCAGGGTCCCGCGATTAAGTAAAAATGAGCGAGCAGGCATTGATAAAATAGTTAAATCCCTCATAGATAGGAAGGAGACAGAAGAGTATGTAACTGGCATATGCAACTCCTGTGTTGAAAACCACAAACGATACTTTATTGTACGTCTCTGTTACCACACTCTTACTGCATATGAAGGGAAGTACCAAGATGTAGGGCCTGAGCGACTAGTGGCTCTCTATAGGAAGGTAGATACCGGAGATGAAGGCGACAACGATGTTACAGAACTCTTTTTATCCACACTGGAAGTATTCCGTCACCTTGTGGAACAAGGACGGATAGATAAGGACAGGATATCTAAGATAGCAGGAGCCCCGGTGGAAAAACCAGATAGCATGATGCCGATAAAAGAAGCTGCCCCTTATTGGGTACCTCCTAGAGGACAAGGGACTCATGACGATATGAACCATCAAGACGCTAGAGGAAGGGTGGTCTACAATTGGGTGTATCAGCCATGGGACAGACAGGACATTTTGACGTTCCGTAAATCTTTATCGGATTTACGAAAGAACCCCACCGCCTTTTACTCCGAGCTAGGTAACGCTCTGGGATCAACAATAATGACACTTGCCGACATAGACTTGTTCCTCGGGTTATGTTTGCCAGACGATGTGTGGAAACAGATTAGGAAAGTAGACCAAACCGAACTGCTTGGTCATACCTGGGAACAACTCAACACACTAGATAAACAGCGGAACCCTGGTCAAAAACCGGTTAAAGCAATATTGGACCTCCCTGACAAAATAGTGCAGAAAGTGAAAATGCTGATCCCAGAGAAAAAGATAGACTGGTCCATAGTAACCGCGTGCCACCAGAAACCACAAGAGAATGTCTCAGAGTATTTCTCCAAATTTGAAACGGTGTTCTCCGACTACAGTGGACAAGACATGTCAACCGCAACCGGACACCACTTATTTGTGCAGAACTATGTCAAAGGACTACTGCCAGATTTATCCCAGAAATTACAAGCCAGCAAAAGTAATTGGGCAGCATCTAAACCGGCGGCCATTCTCCAAATGGCCCAGTACTATGAGTATCAGAGAAACGAAAATGACAGGGCTACAGAAAGGAAAAAGAAGGACTTGAAGGAAAGGGTAATGGTAGCACAACTCCAGGGGGCGAATACAGGAAGGGAGCAATATAGGGGAGGATACCAGCAGAATACCCCTAGAGTACAGCCACCTAGAAACACTTTATCGACATCATATGTAGGACGCCAAGTCCTAGGACAGGATCAATGTGCATTTTGCAAACAATATGGACACTGGAAAACCCAATACCCGGCTTTGTTAGGAGCTGGTAGGGGCAGAGGGGCGAGGGAAATAGCAAATGGACAGAGAGGAAGAGGACGTGGGAGAGGGTTCGCGAGTGAAGCAAGTGAGGAAAGACCAGGAAGAGTGAACACATTTGACATCCCAAACAGAATCAGTACCAACAGACAGATTATGACAATACGTACTACTTTGCATAGGACAGCCAGGGGCAAGGGAGGGATCCAGTCGAGCTCTATGTTGATCAGCAAAGCCCTTATGTTACCACTGAGGTCCTGGGCACAAAGTCGCCATTTCTGGTAGACACAGGAGCAACACGTAGTGCACTATCCAAATGACTGATTCCACGGGCACCCTTTTCAGGCTCACATGTGACCTCAATAGGATTTGACGGTACGCCCTCCACCAACCCTTTGTCCCGACCGATGCCTTTTAACTTTGACAACAATGGCGTTGAAACGACATTCCTCCTCTCTTCTAACACCCCAGATGCCATTATGGGTCTCAACCTTTTGAAACACTTCCATGCGACTATCAGATGCTCACCAGACGGAGTGTGTGTCATCCTGTATGACAACCCCCAGCACCATAGAGATAACCCTTCTCAGCACATGTTTCCCATCTCCGAGACTGACGCATCCCTACTGGACACTTTGACATCACACTTATGGGCTAGGGCTGATTCAGACGTAGGACGAATGATGATTGACCCAGTACACATAACAATACGACAGAACGCAACTCTATTGAAAGTACCGTAGGTCAAAATATCACCAGAGGGTGAGAAGGCACTGACAGAGATCATACACTCTTTGGTAGAGGCAGGGGTGGTAGAGGAAGTAGTGAACAACGTTTGTAATAGTCCCATACTACAGATTGTAAAGAGACAGGGAGAGGGAGACGGAAAGGCCTACCGCTTCATCATTGACCTACGGGAGATAAACAAAATCGTAGTGCCACAATACCCAGTGGTTTCCGGCATCACAACAATTTTGACTTTAATCCCCTCCACTGCCACCACCTTCACCGTAATTGACCTCAAAACGTATTCTTTTCCATACCTATACACAAGGACAGCCGCTATCTATTTGGATTCACCCTAAACTCCAGTTTGTACAGATTTTGCAGAGCACCTCGGGGTACACAGAGAGCCCAAGCATCTATAGCCAGGCGCTTAAAAGACAGTTGGACACCATACAATTGCCAGATGGAGTGGTACTATTACAATATATAGACAACATCCCTCTAGCAGTAGACACCATACCAATAGCCGTCACAGCCACCATCAAACTACTCCATTTTCTTGCTGAGAATGGTCACAAGGTCTCCCGAAAGAAATTGCAGTTCTGTAAATCACAAGTGACCTATTTGGGTCACCTTTTATCAAAAGAAGGGAGGAAACTCACGCCTGACAGGATCCAGACAATTCTAGACACCCCTGTCCCCAAAGATCAGAAGCAAGTCCGCTCTTTGATAGGTCTCACCTCATTTTGTCGACAGTGGTTACCGAACTTTAGCCTTATTGTCAAACCCCTTCTCTCCCTCCTAGCTAAAGACATCCCCTCACCTCTCCCCTGGACCCCCGAATGCCAGTCAGCCTTTAAAGAACTACGCAATGCCCTTTGTTTAGCGCCTGTCCTAGGAACCCCAGATTACTCCAAACCATTCTTCCTCTACACGCACAAGAGGGAAGGATGTGCATTGTATGTCCTAACACAATCAATTGGTCACAAACAATGCCCTTGTGCATATTTCTCTGCCACCCTCGATCCAGTAACCAGAGCGCTGCAGCGGGCCTGCGCACTGTGGCAGCTGCAGCAGTATCGATACGCCAGAGCGAAGGAATAGTGCTCTCCAATCCAGTCACTGTTTTAGTACCCCATGCAGTTGACACACTACTAAACCAGACTAAAACCCAACACTTGACTAGCGCCCGACTGACAGAATATGAGTTGACCCTGCTAGCACCACACATTACCCTAAAGCGATGCACCACCCTCAATCCAGCCACACTGTTACCCCTACCTGAAAATGATCCTAGCGTGACTCCACTAAACAACTGTGTGACACTAATCGACGAACAAACCAAGAGTAGAATAGATCTCAGAGACACTGCCTTTCTAGAACCAGATGGGGAACTATGGGTGGATGGTTTGTGCATCAAACTCCCCGACTGCACCACCTCAGCTGCATACGCTGTCACCACAGCCCGAACCGTTCTGGAAACAGCCCGTATTCCCCAACGTTCAGCCAAGGCTGCAGAACTCATTGCCCTCACACGAGCATGTATCTTAGCGACTGACACGACAGTTAACATATACACCGACAGCCAATATGCCTTCGGGGTGGTTCACCATTTTGGGATCTTATGGAAGGAAAGAGGGTTCCTGACTTCACACGGTACACCCATCCTGCATGGAGATTTAGTCTCCGCCTTGAAGCAAGCAGTCCTCCTCCCCAAGAAGTTAGCAGTGATAAAATGCCAAACACATAGGAAAGTGACTGATCTCATTGGACAGGGAAATGCACTAGCAGACGTTACTGCCCGAGCCACGGCAGGAGACAGCACTACAACACGAATGTATGTGACCAAGTCACAAGCTGAACAATGGACTGACGCTAGAACCACTGTAAGGAACATACAGACTACAGGCACACAAGACGAATTGACCGAGTGGGAAAAGGTGGGACTAAAAGACGTGGAAGATTGCTGGAGAACTAAAGATGGAAATAAATGGCTGTTACCCAATGCCTACCTCATCCCCATATTGACCATGGCATATTTACCAGCACACATAGGCTCCACCCCCATGATTGAACTAATCACCAGAGTATGGCATAATGTCAAGATAGCAGAATCTGCAAAACGCCTAGTACAACAATGTATAGTCTGTCTACAACACAACCCAGGGAAGGGGACAGTAGTACCACGGGGAGGGTTTGGAATCCCTGACCACCCCTTTGAAGTCCTTCAAATGGATTACATCCAACTAGAGAGATGCCATGGCCTAAAATATGTCCTGGTGGTTGTGTGCGCTTTTAGCAAATGGGTGGAGGCATATCCCACCCGTGACAATACCGCCTTAGCCACTGCAAAAGTATTGCTGAAAGAATTCTTCCCCCGATGCGGCCTTTGCAGAATTTTATGAAGCGACAACGGCCCCCACTTCGTAGCCGAGGTGATACAGAACATACTGAGAGGATTGGGGGTAAAACAAAAGTTCCATGCCGTCTTCCACCCCCAATCAGTGGGCCTGGTAGAGAGACACAATGCAACATTGTAACTAAAACTAGCCAAAATAGTTGCCACGTGCGGGTTGAAATGGCCCGATGCCCTCCCATTGGAATTGCTATCAATGCGCTCCACCCCAACCAAACACAGACTGACCCGTATGAGGTGGTCTTCGGCAGGCCTATGAGCATTTGGGCGGCACCAAGACCTACCTCCATTAACGATGTCCCGAACATATTGATGTCGGATTATTTGCATAAATTTACAAACGCGCTAACAATTATCCATCAACAGGTGAATTAAGCCTTGCCTGACATATCCAGGGGCCCGGGACATGAAATAAAACCAGGCGACCATGTATTGATTCGCAACTTCCAAAGAACGAAGAATCTGGAGCCTAGGTGGACGGGCCCTTGGCAAGTCCTGATCACCACCCGAACTGCCCTCCGAGTGGAAGGAAAACGAAACTGGCTGCACGCTCATCATTGCAAGCGAGTCCCTCCAACCCTGGCAACCTGTGAAGGGGTGGAGGTGCAAGAGGAAGTACTCGCAAAGAACCGACCAGCTCTGAGTTGCTACTCACATGAAGACACCCTCAAACTATCAGAATTTCCCGACCCCACAGTGCCATCCGAGAAAGGGTACAAGCTAAGATCGACGAAAGAGGGAGCTCCAACGACCAAGCCACTAACTGAGTCAAGGTCTCAGATCGGTAGCACAGTCAGGCAACGCTACCAGGAAAGCACCAGATAAAAGTCTGTGGTCCTAACAGTTGTTCAGCTCCTTGGAGATGATGGAAGAAACTGAACACCTGCAAAGTCACCGCAAAGACACCAAGACTGCTAACCTGCACAGCACAAAGACAATTGCACTTATAGCCGCATTTCTCACCTGTTTCCTGCTAATGGTCGCACTCTGGATCATTGAAGAGAATGCACCTGCATATAGAACATTGTCACCCACCATACAACCAACCACCAAGAAAGAACACTACCTAGTATCACTACCGCCACATCTCCGAGAACGACGCAAAGAATTCTGGAATAATTCTTTCATGCAGATGTTGCACCAGAACAATCTTGCCACCAATGCTACCAACTGTTGGGTCTGTGGGCTGTTACCACATGCCACTGAACATTCCATCCCTTCGCCCTTTTCTATTCACGGATCTTGCCTTGCCTGGATGATGGTCCTTCAAGAAAGTTACAAAGACAATGCCACTTCCGATGGAACAACCGCCCAGTTCTACAACGAGTTCTGGCAAAAAAAAGCAGGAAGAACAGCCGCCCCCTTCTGCCCTAACACCTCCAATTCGACATTCCCGATGAATGTCCCCTCTAAAGAACGAGTGGAAATGCAAGTGTTCAATAATCCTAATAGAGCCACATTTTCCTCCCTGAAGAAAAGAACTGCTGCAACACTGACTGTGGCCCTACATGTGGTGAATGTCTCTGGCCTTGTATGCATTGAAGGCCGTGGGACTAAGAATGTGGGTCACAGCACCTGTAGCATTGTAAGGACTTTGAACACTGCCAACCCTCCAGCACTTGTTGCATCACCAATTATGTACTTTGTTTGTGGAACCAAAGCCTACACCTGGCTCCCAAGAAACTGGGGGGCATGTGCTACATCGCCTTTGTTTTGCCACCAACCTACACAGCCCCTGCAGAGCATCATCGAGAAAAGCGTTCTGAAGACACTGATCAAGCAGACTCTGCCGCATCACAGTTCCTGGACGCAGCAAAAGGGCTCGTCCCGCTGTGGGGTCCGATGGCAAACAGCCGAGCCATCAGACATCTGTCTCAAGCGGTAGAGACCGCCCTAAACGTCACTGCTGGCATCCTTACCAACAACACTGCTGAGCTCCAAGCGGTCCGTCTGGTTGCCCTGCAAAATCGCATGGTCCTAGACGTGGTACTAGCGGACCGTGGAGGAGCATGCTGCATCATCGGTGCCAGCTGCTGTGTAAACATTCCTGATAATTCACCTTCTGTCTATGAAGCAATCGAACATCTCCATAGACTATCTTCAGAAATTCATCAAGTATCAGGGACTGGGCAATTGGAAGTTGGCTTTGGGGCATCTTGAAGGAGTGGGGTTGGAAAATATGAATGATTCTCTTGGTCCCAGTACTGGCAATATGTGGTTGTTGCTTAGGTATACATTGTATACCACCTTTGTGTTCTCTTTGCATAACTACCTTGCACCCTAAGACTATGGACATTCAGCTAACAAAAATTAGATTAATGTATGATCAATAGATACAGGACATTATGGAGATCCAAATAGACTGACAAGCTGGTTAGTTATGTTCAAAGGGGCGACTGTTAAAAGCAAAATGACAATAGTGAACATTACCTGCGCCATCTTGTCTGGTCGAAATTTCTATGTGCACATAAGCTGCAGTCATTTTAATTTATCACAGCCATTTTGTACCCTGTTGGTCACATTTGTTTCACCCTGCCCTTACTAGCATCCCTCTGACCCTCTGACCGACCTGGTATGTGTGCTGGCGGCTATAAACTCTATTGCCACGACAAACCTCAGCGCCACTTGCTGCCACAAACTCGTTTTTACTCCCATCTCTGTGTACAGGCAAACCCTTGGACACTCTACCTCTCACTGCACCTAGTTACACAAACAGGTTCCAAATACCAAAAAGACTCTTGCAAACATGATTTATTGCACTGCAAACAGAAAGATTTGTTTTTACCAACAATGGGGCCTGTTTTTATCAATAGAATGGACTCGTAGATCTGGCCAGTCTCACATGTTTTAGACCCTGAAGCAAGGTCCAGCTGCAAGATAGGATTGTCTGTTTGACCTCGGTGGGAAGAGAATTACTGTTGGACTTGTGTGGCAACCTGCCCGAGGCGGGGACTCCAAGCTTGTGTAACCATGTTGATGAAACAAATGCATTGTGTGAAACCTGTATAACAGGAAGAGCCAAAGGAGTTATCAGCAGAACACCTCCCTCAGACATCCCGGTGTCTGCAGTTGACGTGGTCTCTTCATGAGAAATAAACCTTTTTCTTGTCTTCCAGTGACCAGCGCTTGCCTCTTTATTTTGATAGAGAACCCAAAGTGAATTAGAGGTGGAACCCTGCACCGGGCAGCATTGAGGGTATTAGAAGACTCGCTGCCTTTCACAACTCTGCCGGCCACACGCTGGACCCTATCTTCTCTGCAAGCACCCACGTCTCCTTCAGCCATACTTCCGAACTCCACTGGACCGACCATCTCTTCATCCACTTCACCTTCCGGAAACCCACCATGCACCACCGCACCCAACAGATCCCCCACGTCTGCTGGAGCAAAGTCACCGAAGACCAGCTCACCAGCACCCTCGCCAGGAGCCCTCCCACCGACCCCACCGACCCTGACGCCGCCACCAGAAACCTCAGACGATGGATCAATGACTGCGCCACTGGTCAAGGATCCCTCCAACAGAGGCACAAACAGGAACACCAGCTGGTTCACCGCAGACCTCCCGACCTTCAAGCAACACTGCCGAAAACTGGAGAAGAAGTGGCACCACGAACAGACACCAGTGAACCTAGCAGCCCACAAGGACGCCCTACGCAAGCATCATGACCTCTTCAGAACCGCCAAAAAGACCTAATTCAAGGACCGCCTCGACAACAACGCACACAACAGTTGTGAAGGAACTCTCCAACCCCAGCTCCAACACCAACGACATCCCACCATCTCAAGACCTGTGCAACGCCCTTGCCTCCTTCTTCCACCGCAAGATCGTGACATCCATGACAGCTTCAACAACCAGACCACCACATCAGCCAACACCCCCCTGGGCCCCACGGCCCCCATCCACAGCTTTCCACTGCTCACGTGGACTAACATCAATGACGATGACACCATCAAAATCATGAGCACCATCCACTCCAGCTCCCCGTCTGACCCAGCACCTCCATCACACCCCACCTCCGCCATCAACATCTCCTTAGAAACCGGGACCTTCCAGGAGAGCTGGAAGCACGCCGAATTCAACGCCTCGCTCAAGAAACCGAAGGCAGACCCGAGGGACCTCAAAAACGTCCGCCCATCTCCCTGCTACCGTTCCCGGCGAAGGTCATCGAGAAGACCGTCAACAAACAGCTGACCCACTACCTCGAGGAGAACAACGTCCTGGACCCATCCCAGTCCGGCTTCCACAGCAACTACAGCACCGAAACGGCCCTCATCGCCGCCGCCGATTACATCAGGGCCCTGCTGGACAACGGGGAGACCGCGGCCCTCATCCTTCTGGACCTCTCAGCTGCCTTCGACACGGTCTGCCTCCACAACCTACGCACCAGCTTCCACGGCGTAGGAATCACGGAAAAGGACTGGAATGGACCTCCTCCTTCCTCTCCGACAGAACGCAGAGCGTCCGACTACCCCCTTCTGATATGAAGCCTCTAAGATCATCTGCGGCGTACCCCAAGGATCATCCCTCGGCCCGACCCTGTTCAACATTTACATGGCCCCTCTAGTCTGCGTTGCCAGACTGCATGACCTCAACATCATCTCCTACGCCGACGACACACAGCTGATCCTCTCCCTCACCAAAGACCTCGCACAGCCAAAACCAACCTCCACGAAGGAATGAAAGTCCTCGCTGAGTGGATGAAGAACAGCCGCCTGAAACTGAACTCGCACAAGGCGGATGTCCTCATCCTCGGCTCCACCCCCTCAGCATGGGACGACTCCTGGTGGCTAACTGCCCTGGGTGCATCCCCAACACCCACCGACCATGCACGCAATCTGGGACTTATCCTGGACTCAACTCTCTCCATGACCAAGCAAGTCAACGCCGTCTCATCGTCCTGCTTCTACACCCTCCGCATGCTCTGAAAGATCTTCAGGTTGATCACCACCAACACAAGAAGAACTCTCACCCAGGACATTGTCAGCAGCAGGTTGGACTACGGAAGCGCTCTCTAAGCGGGAGCCCCAGACAAACTGCTGAAAAGACTGCAACGCATACAGAACGCCTCTGCACACCTGATCCTCGACTTCCCTTGCCACAGCCACATCACACCCCACCTGAGAGACCTGCACTGGCTTCCCGTCAACAAGAGGATCACCTTCAAACTCCTCACCCACGCACACAAGGCACTCCACAACACTGGACCAACATACCTCAACAAACGACTCACCTTCTACACCCCGAACAGCCAGCTCCGCTCCGCCGACCTCGCCCTCACCACCGTCCCCAGCATCCGAAGAACGACCACCGGTGGCAGATTGTTCTCCTACCTCGCCGCCAAGTACTGAACGACCTCCCCATCCTCCTACCGAAGCCCTCCTGACCTTCAGGAGGCTACTCAAGACCTGGCCGTTCGAGCAGTAGCAGCTACCCCCTCTCCCTCAGTGCCTTGAGACCCTTATGGGTGAATAGCGTGCTATATAAATGCCTTGATTGATTGATTGATTGATTGATTGATGTATGCATCACCCAAAAAAGTGACTTGATTTGTTCTGATCCTATTAAAATCTTTGTTCTATCACACTTTAAAATTACAAAAAAAGTGCTTTATTTTTGGTTTCTGAACTGCTAAATATGTCGTTTTTGAAAAAATGACATTCTACAGCCTTCCCATTCACACTTTTTGTACCTTAGCAAGATTGACACATTATTAACTTTCCCTTTCTTTCTCTGACCGCAAAGTGAGAGAGGTTTTGTAAACAGGCATGTAAATGGGAAACTTGAGAGCTTTAAATTGAACCTCAGATGTTTTAGACAGATGGATGACTTCCAGTGCGCCAACTGTGCTACTGATTTAAGGCGACATGGATGAACCGAATAAGTCTGTCACTCAGGATCACACTGAGAGTAAGTAAGGAGGTTGGAACTGCTATTTGTTGCCAATACCCTGGATTTTTGTGCACTCTCAGCCCCTCTGTTGAGTACGGTATTTACAGTCCCACTGTCAATGAGGCAAAATCTGCAAGATGTGAATACATGTGTCTAATCCACGTAGGCAAGATGACACTGCTGCATTTAGGCTTTATCGCAGGCTCGTCCCATGGAAATATCCAAATGCAAGGCATTGGCAAACCAGTAGACCTAGCGTGATGTATAGAAGTAATGTCACACATGGGTTTCTCCTGTGATGTGTTCCATATATCTGCCCAATTTCTTGCTGAAATGTGACGGAGGCAACATGGAAGCACCATAGACACACCAACCAGCTCCTCAGCTGCCTCAAACTTGCAGAGTCACTAAACCCTTTGCTGCATCAACGAAACTAGCAGTCAAAATAAGCTACATATTTGTAGTGTCTGAATGTGCAACACTACTAGTTGTGGTTCACTTACTTCCTTAGGTTTAAGGTTAATTGTGGCTTCATCCGAGTGACACATGATAGGTAATAAAAATGTGCACTATCATGAGACTCTGCACCTGATGGGCCCGCACAAACTATATATCTAGTGTCTCTGTATATCTTGATGGTCCAAAGTCTTGCTGCATCCTCAGATTTGGCTGGACACCACAGAATTAGCTCTCCTTGTTGCCAAAACAATCAAGGATTGTGAAAGTGTGCATGACTGTCTGGTGCTGAGCACTCCAACTCGCATCTGGGCAGCAATTTAGGGAGTTGTGCTCATGATTGTCAATCAATACAATGGTCTGTGCGGAAAGGGGCATTGATGTGTTTAATGCCCTGAATATTATAATTCTTGGTCTAATGGTATCCAGGTATATGCTGCACTGGCAGAACACCATAAGTCAAAACTGTGCTTTATAACAAGAAAACGCTATAGAAAAACCTAGAGACATGCCATCAACATGTGCAAAATTATTGCAAGTCAGAGGGACTTTGCGTGAAATACAGAACGGTGGAGAAAAGCAAATACAAGATAGTCCGGAAGGCCCTGCACTTACTTGCCAGTGCTAACTTCACTGAACGTCTAAAACGGCAACTGGGGGAGAAACAGCTTCCAAGAAACCTTCCTCATCACCAGTCCCTGATTTGCCAACATTCACCTGACCAGATAATTGGTAGGTTGTCCCCATGACTTCTCTACTCCCGATCACCTCATCTGCCCCACGGAAGGCATACGAAAAGAAAACAGGCATTGGCTAAGCCAATGAGCCAACCAATGGTTGCCACCTTTTGACTTTGCCAATGTTTGTGAATGTTTTTTGTAGACTGTTCAAGAGGACTAAGTTTTGTGTGTAAGTGCCCATTATGCAATAGCAGAATGCCACCACTCACAGATAGGTAAGTCAATGGTTAAAATGAGTTGACTATGTGCCCTGTGTTGTATTATGTAGTGCGCAGAACAAAAGTTGTGAACAAACCAAAAATGTGAACGAACCACTGGCAGACCACTAGATAAAGATCGCTGGCTGACAGACCCTATAACAAAGAATATATATCTATAATATTCTTTGTTATAGGGTCTGTTCTTATGATTTTATTAAAAGCATAAGAACTTGCAAACGCCAGTCCTAAATAGGGACACCTGTTAGTGTGACACATCTGAAGCATATTCGATACATATGAATACGTGGAGCCTTGTTTAAAAAATCTATTTTGCCTATAAATTACGAGAACACGTAGGTTCTGGTAGGACTTTTCGTGCCTGATGTAACCACTCACTCAACGCCACCCAGCCCTTTTGTGCCCTAATGGGACAGGGCCTTTAAAATGATCAGACAGTGGACGAACAAATTATGCAGAAGGCTGACTAAATAATGTAACTAGAAAAGGTAAAATATGAGGCACAATGAGGTACATTCTGTAGAGTACTATGTCACTGGGGTGTCATTCTAACGCACATTTTGATACAGATAGGGATCATATGGGAATTACGATAAGAAAGTAGTTGTGTGGAAAAAGCTGAAGGGTCTCATAATTCCAGTGTTTCTGAGAAAGGATAGCAGTTTAATTGCGGATGTAGTCTAAGAAACATCTGGGCTTTGAAGGAAGCCATGTTGGTATTTTCAAATAGATTCATCTCAGTAATTCAAAACAGAGTGCTGTGCAACTTTAAAGGTGGGGCACATTTCCTTTTCATGTCATCTTCAAAGCCCTACTACAACATGAAAATTCAGGGACTATCTGTACTCTTCTCCATCCTCTAATTAGAGGTGCACGTGATCATAAGTCTTCGTTTTAGCACAGAGGATGCAGGATAAAAGCAAAATGCATTTTATACAAGGTTGCAGTGCCCACTGAACCATAATGTACTTTATAAACGAATAAATAATGCATGCACAATATTTCTGCGTATTTTATTCATTGCACAAAGAGAATATTTTATCAGCAGCAGGGCATTCTGTGGCGAATAGAAGTCTTAATGGCAAAATAATTCAGATGCACAAATTGCATTTGTTTTATTTATTTTGAAAATATTAAGTGGCTTATTTATTGCCCCTGTGTCACTTTTTCACCGCTGGTGCATCACTGTTTGTGACGCACCAGCGGTGTAAAAAATGAGCCATGTTGCTCCATATTTACAAAGTGACTCATCTAGGTAGATGCGTCACTTTGTAAACCCCTGCTCCACATTATACCTGTGCCAGATACAATGTATGCAGGGGGGCATTCCGATGCAGGAAAGGGTCGTAGAGGTGACGCAGTGTAATTTATGAGATTTCACTGCACCACTTCTAGGGCGCAAATGCGTCAAGTCTTATGCCTGCCTCGTGGCAGGCGTAAGACTGACGCAGGCACATTTACCATGGGACTTGCTTATGTGTAAATGACACATTGCTGGAGTTGCGTCTCTTTTGTGACACACTCAAGCAATGCGTCATTTTTGCATCTACAGATACGTCCGAAATACTAACCTATCTGTAACTCCATGCGACATGATGCATCGTACTGTAAATATGAAGCATCATTGGTGTCACAAGGAGGAAACAATGAAAAGTGAAGCATCGCTGTTTTCTCACAGCGATACGTCACTATTCATAAATGGGGGCCTAAACACCATAACAAGATGAGTGCCCATCACGATAATATCTCACGGATTTGTGGAATGCATCGTCATCATCTGTAAGATCCCCTAGCGCTTTGGAATCTGGGCGCATTTTTCAGCTCAGGGATTCATACTGGCCTAACTTAATATGGTCTGCTCCTCTTGTGTATGGTTGTGTCTGATATACTTAAGAGGTGATTCATATTATAGACCCTGTTTGCCTATGTCTCCACTAATGGTCTGTTCAGTATTAGATTATATTGGATAGTGGTCGGCAATATCCTAATGGTTCAGACATGGGGTTCACTGTAGCTGCCTGTCATAGTAGCTCCATGTCTCAAGGGAGGTTCTGCCAGTCCTGTTTTTTCAGCCACCACTACTAAGCATGATTTGCTTTATAGATGTTGGCTGAAAATTGCGATTCTCCTATTAAAATGCCTAGAGAATCTAGATTTCATTAAAGACACGGAGGCTCACATTATGCTATGACTTTTAATTGCAGATCCAAGCCAGCCGCATCACAATACAAAGGTTCCAATAAGAACACTGAGATAAAGTAAGATACAAAACATAGCAACCATCAGCCTCTTTTAAATCAGGGGGAAAAAGATGCAGTAGATTCCAGAAGATTCGAAGTAAAAGACAAACGAGAATGAAGAAGACAACCAGTCGGCTTCTCGGTGATGAAATATCCAAAGTAGCTTAAGTAGAAGGATTACCTGAAAGAAAGGAGACAATGAAAATTGTATCCAAAATAAAAAGGTAATCATAAACAAACAAATCCTGAAAAAAGAATTGAGCAACCATAAATAACATTTCAATATAAATATAAAATACATTATATTCAAGTGACACTCAGAATATAAATATTACATCCAGAACCAAACAGGGAACGGGATGGGCGGGATAATGTGAGCCTCCGTGTCTTTAATGAAATCTAGATTCTCTAGGCATGTTAATAGGAGAATCGCAATTTCATTACAAGAACGGAGGCTACATTATGCATGTTGGTAGCCCTGTAAAACTACATTAGACATGTGTTCAATAGGTTTACAATAATGTCTTGCAAAGGTATTAGCGTTAGAGCAGTCAGCAGCTTTAAGGATATCATCCAACTTACCTCCGAACAAAAGAGATTTACTTGCCATGGCACCTCGAAGAGAATGAGCTTGAAATTTGGATATATCAATACCAGCTAAGGACATAGCAGATTTAACCCATCTGGCAATCGAGGTGGAGGAAATAGCTTTATGAGGTTTAACAAAGGAAATGAGAAGTTGATTCTCATTAAGCGGACGAAGGTTAGACATTGTCACATCATAAGCTTTCATACATTCAACTACACAAAGTTTCGGACAAGGGTCGAAACGAGGATAGAAGATTGAATCAGACATGGTCTTGGTTCTTCTATAGAGCTCAAATTTAACACCAAATAAATTATATGACCTATTAGAGATCTCCAGAGCTTTAACATCAGAAACTCTACGACAGGAGATAAGGCAAAGAAGAGTTGCAAGTTTAATAGATAGAAACTTTCGGTTTAAAAACAAATGATCTGGCCAGGAAGAGAAGAGATCTAATTACAAATTCACATCCCAGAGTGTATCATATTTCGGCTTCGGGGTCTTTTTAGACGAATACTCTTCATAACTCTACAAACGATCACATTTGTACAGATCGATTTGCCGTTAACAAGCATATGACCCGCAGAGATCGCCGATCTATAACAATTGATTGATCTATAAGACAAACCTTTGTCAAAAAGTTCAGCCAGAAAATTCACTACATCAATGATAGGTGCCTGTATGGGATCCAAATCCCTCTCCATGCACCAACGAAACCAAGATTTCCAGATATTATTGTATCTGTAGTGAGTTCCCGGCGCCCATGACTCTCTGAGGAGAGTAGAAGCTGATGACGAAAGTCCTGAGACTTCGTTGGATCTCCTGACACTCTCCAAGCAAGAAGGTTCAAACTCCCAGATAGGGTCATTGGGTGAGGGTCTCCATTTACGTCCGTAAGGAGATCTTTCAGGGAAGGTATCAGAAAGGGAATTTCGAAAGTTAGTTCCAGAACAGTGGGGAACCACGCTTGTGACGGCCAGAAGGGAGTTATCAGAACTAGAGAGCATCGGTCCTGCCTGACTTTCTGCAAGACTCTCTGGATCATTGCGAATGGGGAAAAAGCATAAGCATTGATCCCTGACCAGGATTGGAGAAATGCGTTCACTGCCTCTGCGCCGGGATCCGGCATCCAGCTGAATTAACGCTCTAATTGAGAGGTGAGACGACTCGCAAATAGGTCTATTTCGAATGGATCCCAACAGGAATTTAATGAGTCGAAGACAGCGACGTTGATTTTCCAATCGCTGTAGTCCGAAAGGAATCTGGAATTCCAATCGGCAGAAACGTTCGATTTCCCTGGGTAGTATTCCGCATCGAGGGCAATTTGGTGTTCTAAGCAGAACATCCAGAGTTTCCTTGCTAGGTTGGAAAGGTCGGCAGATTTCGTACATCCCAACCGGTTGATGTAGGCCACAGCTGAGACATTGTCCATGTTCAGAAGAACCAATCTCCCTTGTATTGAGTGCTTGAAACTCATAAGGGCGTATAGGCCAGCAGTAAGTTTGAGGAAATTTATATGGTGAGATGACTCCTCCTGAGACCAAACACCACTCGTATTCCAGTTTAGGGAACATGCACCCCAACCATGAAGGGAAGCGTCCGATTCCAACACAAAATCCGGTTCCAAACCGAAAATTGCTTTCCCATTCCAAGCCTCCAGGTTTTCCAACCACCAGTTGAGTTCTGCTTTGGCCTCCAAATCTAGGGAGATTCGATCTTCGTACCAAAGACCGGACCTTAACGCCCTTCCTTTTATCCTTTGCAATGCCCGGTAATTCAGAGGGCCTGGAAAGATCGCCTGGATAGAAGAAGATAACAGACCTAGACGTCTTGCCAGTTCCCTTAAAGGGATATCTTCTTGTCTCAATACATGTCGGATCTCTTTTTTGATTTTTGAAATCTTTTGAGGAGGCAATGGAAGACGACACCTGGAAGTGTCAAGAGTGAAACCCAGAAACTCCAGGGATTTGGAGGGGGGTTAGAATAGACTTCTCTTTGTTGACAAAGAAACCTAGGCTTTCTAGTAAATTCATGACTGTTTCCAGGTCTTGGAGAATTTGATGGAGGTCCTGACACATTATCAAGATGTCGTCGAGGTAAATAATAAGCTGGATGCCTCGTTCCCTCAGGAAGGAGGCTACTGCTCTCATTACCTTGGTAAAACACCAAGGGGCGGAGGAAAGCCCAAAGGGAAGAGCTTGGAATTGATAAAGATGTTTTTTCCATTGAAATTGTAGGAATGGTTGGTGCATGACCCCCATGGGAATAGTGAAATAGGCGTCCTTCAAATCTAGTTTGATTAACCAATCTTCTTTTTGTAGAAGATCTCTCAGGAGATGTATGCCTTCCATTTTGAAATGCCTGTAAACAAGAAATTTGTTTAGGCTTTTCAGATTTATGACCGGTCTCCAGCCTTTTCCTTTTTTCTCTACGAGGAATAACGTGCTTATGAAAGGAACTTCTATTATCGCACCTTTCTGAAGCATAGAGGAGATTTCTTCCTCCACTATTTTCTCTTTTTCTAATGAAACAGGAGTCTCCCTTGGTAAGGAGGTTTGAAACGGAGTTTGAACAAAATCTATCATAAAGCCATTTACTGTGGACAGAACCCAAGGATCTTGCGTTATTTTTTCCTATTCCTTTGAAAAAAGCCTGAGTCTGCCTCCCACCTTTGGAGGGATAGAAGGAGAAAGTTAAAGAGCAGGACTTACTTGGAGGATTTGACGAGAATGAAGCTTGTGATCTTGTCCCTCTTGGTCGATTTCCTCTTCCACGATTGAAGGAGTTGTTATAATTATATTGCTGAAACCCTCTTCCGAAGGGGCGTGATCTCTGATAGGGCCTTTGGTTAAACCGGCCGGAAAAGAGCCCCCGTCTTCCGACCCTTCCAAAAACATTATTGCTGAATACTCTCTTGATATTCTTCTGGGCTTTATCAAGGGCTGTAAAAGTTGAGACATACTTTCCCAACGATTTTATAAGCTCTTCACCAAAGAGCAGGCCTTTCGAATTTGAAGATGGTTCTTTCTCAGCCATATCGGAGAGTTTTGGGTCAAGTTTATAAAGGATAAGCCTGCGCCTTTCTGCGTTAATGCTGGTATTAGCATTGCCTAGGAGAATGAGGGCTCTTTGGCTCCATCCCCTTATTAAATCTATATTAAGATGGGTACCTTTAAGTTAACACTCTTCAGCGGAGTCAAGAATTCTGATAAGTGGTCCAACCACATCCAGTAGGCGATCTTGGCACCCTTTAAAACTTTTTCTAGGCCTTTTCTAGGATCGAGTCCAAGTCTAAAAAGATATTTAATTAATTCTGGGTCCATATTAGGAGCATAACATGCTTTTTCATCGATTGAGGGTCTTGAACACTCAGCCCTTAAAATATTCATTGTCTCTCTTTCGAGAGGGAATCGAATCCATTTTTTAATACATTTTGAAACATGTTCCTGTGGAGACCATTGTGAGGAACGGGGATGTGTTAGATTCAAAGGGGAGAACATCTCTTCTCCCAGAGGGTTTAGAATATTGTCCTTCGACGTAGAAGGGGGTTCATCTTCCTCATCAAAAATTCCAACATCTCCATCATCTAAATCCAGGACGTATTCGTCTGGATCCATATCATCATCATCATCATCCGAGCCCTCTGGGAAGTCTTTAGCACTTTGAGATAGTGAGCCGCTAAGGGCATCCAAGGTATTTGGGCCGCGAAGGGCACCCGATTGTTGTGTGTCATAAGAGACATCTCTATTAGTTGAGGTGCGAAGACCTTCTAAATATTTTGTGGTGCTAAGACCACCAATATTAAAAGAGGTGCTAGGACCTCCCGTGCTCTCATTGGTCTCGGTAACAGTGTGGTTAGTCTTCTTTGTACGTTTAACCCCAACTTTCTCATGAGTGTTCACATCAGACACATCTTCCTGAGAGGGAAGTGGTCTTTTATAGGGTACAAACTGAGCAAAGGTCTCTCGCATACAGGTTTTAATTTCTTTTTGAATCATAATGCGAAAATCTTCCTTATTAAAATTAGGAAGTGTTGTATTGTTCATATCTGAGACTGAGTCATTTTCCATCTTGCCCTTTCTTTTTTTTTTTTTATATAAATAGAATTTTCCAATGAATCACCCTTTTTTTTTAAATTTATAAATGATATCTTTTTTAAGGGGATAAATGATATCTCTTTAAGGGCATATATGGCTGAAAACGAAGGCCAATGTATAAAATTTGAAGTCTATGCAGTGGTAGAGACCAATGTATTTAATGTGGAGTTTATGCAGCAGTAAGAGCGTAAAAGTAGAATAGGATAGTTATTTCTTAATATTTCGATGGATACAAGACAAATCGATGATCCTCCTGTGAAACGCGGTCAAAACAGCTGATTTCCAACTGTCGGTGAGTGAGGAAAGTTCCTAGGCGGGACACTCACGAAACGTGACGCTCGCCAAGGAACTTTCCTCTAATGCGCGTCCTGCCATCTTCGCGATCGGAGATCACAGAGCTGGCGAAATGCGCTCAGTCTATCGTTTCCAGCTGCGGCACCGGAATCAATTACCCTGGCAAGTACAGAGCTTAAATCAATTATTCAGTGGCAGCGCTTCACTCGAGGAACAGAGCGAGGAGTTCAGCGCTCGTTTTTTCACATAAGCGCCAAGGTTAACTACAGCGTAAGGCACTCAACACACGTTTCTTTTTGAATGTTTAACACAAGCGCTAGGGGTAACAGCGCGAGGAGTCCAAAAAAGCTCCTACAAGGTTAAAAAACCGCGCAAGGTTCGGGGGAAAAAACGGCGAAAAAACGGAAATAATGAGCATAGAGAACAAAGAACCTGAAGGTTAAGGCACACATTTACGATCTAACTGTAGGGAAAAAGCGTATTAAAGACAACCTGAAAGCAGAGGTTATACAAGAGAGGGAGAGGATGATCTCCATAAATTGCAGATCAGGGGAGGGGGGGGAGGAGGTGGGAATAAAGCCACCCTTCATGCAAACCCCCAAATACAACTCTATATAGACAAAAACATAACATTAATGAAAGTATGGAGAGTAGATAGTAAGCTACTTATCTGCTTGGAGCCGCATTTAAAAGAGGCTGATGGTTGCTATGCTTTGTATCTTACTTAATCTCAGTGTTCTTATTGGAACCTTTGTATTGTGATGCGACTGGCTTGGATCTGCAATTAAAAGTCATTGCATAATGTAGCCTCCGTTCTTGTAATGACATTCAGGATTAGTTGAAAGACGCCCTCGTGATCCAGGGCCGGCTTTGGCTCGATACAGAATCACATTTTACTAATCAGCTGCTTATTTGTTGCATTTATTTGAATTATGCATTCAGGCGATCACTTGAAATCCTCTATTGCTCTCAACACAACAGCCACAGGAGAAAACAAAGCACAGTACTGAGAAGGAAAAAGTTAGCAAGAGCAGAAGGAGCGTGCTGCAGGGTTCCTGAAAGCAGAGCTAAGGCTAGAGGGCCCTGTACAGGACTGCTTGGAGATACAGAAGCTGAGTGTGTTTTCGAAACAAGAGCCCAGTTCACAGACCATGTACACAGTTTTACTCGAGGTGTGTTAAGCATTCTTGCCATAGAAGCTCAGTGATGTCTGGTCAGTTGGTGAATGGGAATGTAGCTGGCCACGACGCACGCAGGACAACATAGCGGGGACAGCATCTTAGTGTTGCTCCCCTGCTAGGATGGTAGCTGAGCCCACGGTGCCACTATAGGTGGAGAAGGTTGGTCATCCGTCTATTTATTGCACTGGGCATCAGGAGGGAAGGAGTAACTCATAAGGGGTCACCTCCTAGGGCCGGGCCTCTTTAGCGGTTATCCCACAATTGCTCCAAGTGTGCTGGATGGCACCCAGCAGGGAAGCAATTCCGATAAACCAAGATGTGTCCTGGAAGCAGCCTTAAATGTCCTCAATCGTAACACTCCATGTTAGCTCCAACCCCCATATCCTTTACTACCTTGGCCCTTATCCTTAAGGACTACCCTAGATCAGCAGAGCGTGAATTGTTCAAGGGTTTTTCGCGAGGGCTTTAGGATTCCTGCTTCTGGACCTGAAGTTACGAGATAGGCCAAGAACCTAAGATCAGCCATAGAAGCACCGGGGATGGTCAGCGAGACTTTGGAGAAGGAGTTCCATTTGAGGAGAGTGGCTGGCCCTTTTGCCCAGCCACCCCTTCCACAGTTCATTGTGTCTCCTCTGGGAATTGTGCCCAAGCAAGCGCAAGGCAAGACAGGATGATTCACCATCTCTCCTACCCCAAGGGGTCGTCAGTGAATGACTACCTGGACGATGGAGCGTGCTCGGCTTATTATGCTTCTTTTGACAAGGCAATCGACTTGGTTGGGAAGGCGAGCAAGGTTGCTCTTATGGTGAAAGCAGATATTGACCCTGCTTTCCGACTCCTGCTAGTCCATCCCAATAGTTTTCACCTACTAGGCATGCAGTGGGACGGCCAGTATTTCTACAATAAATGCATGCTCATGGGTTGTGCAGTGCCATGTTCCCTATTCAAAATGTTCGCATGCCTCCTGGAGTGGGCATTGAGGCAGAGCATCCCCCAGGGAGCGCATTGCATTATCTAGATGACTTCCTCTTTATCGGTAAGGCAGGTTCCAGTGAGTGTGGCCAAACCCTCTATGCATTTCAGCAACTTAGTCAGCCATTAGGGGTGCCCTTGGCACCAGAGAAGACCCAGGCACCGAGTGTTTGACATTTTTGAACATTGAAATTGATTCTACAGAAGAGATGTGCAGGCTGCCGAAAGATACGGTTGATGCTCTTAAAACTGACATTCTGCAGATCTTGAACAGGAACAAAGTGATGCTGGCCACAATCCAGAGCTTGCTTGGCAGGCTAAACTTTGCAGCTAGGATTAAACCTGCTGGTAGAATCTTTGCCAGGCGGCTTGCTAGTGCGATAGTAAAAGTAACGACGTCCATCACTTAGGGTGCCTCAGTGGAGGACCGAAAGATGACTTGCGCATGTGGCTGTTCTTTCTGAATTAGTTCAATGGGGTGCTGTTGTGGCGCACACCTTGGTGCAACAGTCAGAAGCTTCAGTTGTTCACTGATGTGTCTGGGAGAGAGGGTTTGGGGACCATTCTGGGCACAGTGGTGTGCAGCGAAATGGCCTAATGCATGGAGGAAGCACAGGCTTACAAAAAACATCACTTTCTCAAAATGTTCCCAAATGTTTTGTCACTCCATCTATGGCGGCAAGTGCTAGCTAACAGAAGGATTACGTTCTGGTCAGCCAATCTGGCAGTTGGCCAGTCTTGGTGGGGATGTTGAGGGAATTGGTGAGATGATGCCTGTTGAAGAATTTGAAATGTTGCACATGCCATGTCCAAGGGGTGAAGAATGTAGCCACAGATGCTCTATCTCATTTTCAGTAGGTGAAAGTACGGGGATATTACCCCAGGCACTAAGGCAGAATGGTGGTGAATGGTAGAGTGGAGCAAAGGATAGTGGCCTTGGGAGAATTATCATTGCACCCTGGGACACAAGCCAGATACCAGGCGTGTTACAGCACGTTTAGGTCAATTACCCATTCCCCGAGATGAGGGGAGGGCCATTCCCATGTCAGAAGAGTGCAGCAATTTGTGCTGTGGGCCAAAGACAATGGGAAGTCATACAAATGGGTTTTGAGGCACCTGGCGGCAAGTGTTCATTTTATGAAGCTGAAAGGAGAGGAGGATCCAACTGTAGGTTTTCCAGTAAGGGCATTGCTGAAAGGATGGGCTAGGCAAGAGGGGGTGAAGTCACCAGACCAGAGGTGACCCATTGATTTGAGCATGCTAAATGGGTTGTTCGGGGCACTCACAGTCATCTGTAGTTCACAGTATGAGGAGCTACTATTCTCCATCACTTTTTGGAGCCTTCCGGACTTCTGAGCTAGTGACAAAGACAAGGAACGACCCAGCTTATAGGGCACTAAGGTTGGGTGACCTCAAAATGTGGCAAAATGTGGCAGAGCTGATATTGAGGCCCTCAAAAACAGATCGACTGGGGAAAGACGCAGGTAGAACTACTTGGGGCTTATATTGTGTGTTGTCCCAAACGACCAGGATACTTGCTGCTTCACCAGGATGTGTAACCTCTCACCCAATTTCAATGCAGAAGCATCCTCAGGCGGGCACCTGCAGAAGCAGGATACCATAGACAGAGATGGTCAACTCATTCCTTTAGAATTGGGGCTGCCACAACTGCTTTTAAGGAGGATTTGCCACTGAGACGATTAAGCGGATTGGAAGGTGGCAGTCTGACGGATACAAGTTTTATGTCCGGACGGGAGTCTGGGAAGGGTCCTTGTTGCAATCTTGGCAGTTTCAGAGAACCCTATGACTGGTGGGGTCAAGGGGGTAGCAGTAAATCCTCCAAAATACTGTACAGCCAAATGATGGCTCTACCCTAAGTAAGTCTGGGTGGAGATTTCTCAACGTGGGCGAGTAGATTTATCATTGCGAGTGGTCGAGTATGTTCGCAATGAGAAAGCTGCCACTCGAGTAAAAATCTACTCGAGCGGCAGAAAGGAAGCCACACCTGCTTGTGCTGTGCATGGTGCCACTTGCGGTGATTGCACAGTGCAGACAAACATCTGGCACTGAAAATCACAGCGAACGGTATTTATCTGCAGAGCTCCGCAAGCGGGGGAGTTTTTTTTGCAGTTCGCGGAGTTAGCAGAACTCTGTGAACTAAGGCCAGGCTTACTAATAAGTGGTACAGGGGTATGCGTTACAGAGAAGTGTTATGTTGGAGAATCCTTGACTCTGGCGCCAAAGCATTGTTTACGCCTGGCTAATGGTATTGGAATATAACAAATTGAGTGCAGTGTTAATAAAGTAAGTGGTAATGTTTACCTTCTTGTTTTATTTAGGGTTTATAACAGTGTGGGTGATGGGTCACTCTTTTGTGCCCAGAGCGGAACAGCGGACCAGAGAGAGGAGTTGGACCCAGGGTTTCAGTAACATTGAATTGTCCTGGATGGGAAGCCCAGGAATGAGAAGGGCCAAGGTTGAACCTTAGTTTTGCCAGCTTTTGGGGAAGAAAGGGGTTAAGCCAGACATTCTAATAATCCTTTTGGGGGACATGATCTCACCTCCTGTTGCAGGCCATGTGGCATGGTCTTACCAATATGGGTACCCTAATGGGAGGCGGTGAGATAGTTTGGTCGGAAATCATCCTACGCAAGGTGTGGCGGGGAGCTAGATCACCTGTGGCTACTTAAATATCCAGCCGGAGAATGCGTCTGTCCCTACAGAAATTTACTAAGACACATGCATTGGGTTTCATCAAGCATAGCAGTAGGCATCTGAGCTGTAATTCTGCAACAGATGGGGTACACTTACCTGATGTGGGCTGATGTGGGCACAGAGATTTTACTGCTAAGCATTGGTGATGCCCTGGAAAGGGCTGGCTGGCTGTACTTAATGGAAATATTAGGAATGCATAGGTGTGGGGCCTCGGTTATCGCAAAGTGCCATCCCTGAGGCTTGGTGGAGTTACAAGGCAATCCTAAAGCTTTAAACAACTAAAAGGCCTCCAGATAGTGGATCTTGAAGCCAAAAGCAATTGCCTCAGGTCACTGGGAGTCATAACAGCGGGTCCTGGGATGACGCAACGGCACTCCTTAACCCCTCAAGGTACAGTTGAAGTCCTGAGCAACTGTGGAGAGCAGCCAGGGTCTCACTCTGACTTGTCAGGAGCATGACACAAAGTAAAGAGTAGGGTGACAACCCACTGTAATGAACGAGTCTAAGGAGTCTAAGTGCTTTGGTGCTGAAAATACCAACAGGACAGCTCTGGCTTTCTCAGGATGGGTGTCGGCTGTTCAAGGAACTTGCTGTTGACACCTGGATCGCCGGCAAACTAACCCAACCTGTGTAATCAATAAACCTGCGACATAGTTTATCCACAAGGAGAGTTCCTGTCATTTATTATGTTGCATACATTTTATTGTTGTAATTTCAGGGGTCCTCACATTTCCAAAGGGGCTAGGGATAGCAACACTATGTTGTTTTTGCAATTACAGGGGTCCTAGTCAGTCAAAGTCGCTGAACAGTGCGGATTGTATCTTGCTCTGCACTTGAAGTCATCCCATAGAAACTGTATTTTGGAAGACTTGTTGCTGTTTGATTTTTTTGATTTAGGCCCGAGTACATGACATAACCATGATATAACCATGTTGGAACTGGCAGGCTAGCTTGTGATGGTTGTGATGGTTGTGATGGTGAAACTGTATTTTGGATGACTTGTTGCTGTTTGATTTTTTTTATTTAGGCCCGAGTACTTGACATAACCATGACATAACCATGACATAACATAACCATGACATAACCAGGTTGTGATGGTGCTGGAGGGCCCCGCAAAGTTTTAGCTCTGGGATACAGGCCAGAAAAGCACAGGGAAGGGTGGGTCCACCTCCATGCTCCCAGCAGGAGGGTGTACAAGCTGAGGCATTTGCTGATCTTTTTGCTTATGGATAATATTTAGTGGAGGTGGTGGTAGATGGTCTTTATGAATGCCCGTCCCTTTGATTGCATAGATGGTGGATAAGAAATTCCTCTTATTGATGCAATGATGATATTACCATTGTTGTGTGTTTTAAGGAAGATGAACAGTGCACTCCTATTCCCAAAAATGTCTAGGGATATGGATGGACATTTAACAAAAGGGAAAAAAGGGTTGGGAATGTGGCTTAAGAGCTAATGCTGTAACACTGGTTTCCCATAGCTCTCTCAACTCCCTGTCAGTCCAGCACAAGTAATGGAACTTTAAACCCATAAATCTTAGGCATAACCTTGAAATCTGAAAGATTAGGTAATTGGGAACAGTATGAGACAGGCTTAACCACAAATAACTGATCTTTACTGTCAAGGAAGGAAGGGGTCAGGTACTACCAACTCACAGCAGCTTGAGGGCCTTCGTGCCTTGATCTGTGGAAGCCTCGTCAATGGACTGTAGCCAAGAAAAAAGAGTAACAGGTGAGGTTGCTTTGCAGGACAATGCCTTGACTCACTGACCTTCATCCAGAAAAGAAGAGACAAAGGACAGCAAGTCAACAGGTAAGTTGCAGACAGCGCTGGTGCCAGCAATATGGTCTGAGACCTTGTCTTTGTTGGAGTGGTAACTGTCCAGTTCTCAACTCAAGAGGGGAGAATACCCCCAAAATGAAAAAATAGGATAAAGCACAGTGGCGGTATAATAGAGTGTTAAATGGTGGTGAGTTAATATAATGAGGCATGAAAGAGAGGCTTTGCTTTGGAGAAAGTCTGTGTAATCCTTCACTCTAACCAAGATAAGAGAGGGTGAGGCCTTGAGGTGTCAGAACAGCAGAAAATCAACATCCATCGATTGCACACAGATCATGTGGCATACACATTTGGTCTTGTGATCCTTTCCTTCCAAAAGGCCAGGTGAATGCCAGGCCTTGAAAGACATTAAAAGCAGAAGATCCCAGACCCTTACCACTCCATCCCCCTTGCAGTAGGGGGTAGGAGCATTGTGAACTGTGGTCACACTTCCAACAGTGAAAATCAAAGGCAGCATGAGGAGAGGATGAACACAGTAATGCCTCCTCCATCGGCTCAATCTATAATAATCCAAATGAAACGTTGAGGAGAGTGGTGGAACGTTGGGCCCTTGGAAGCACTGGAGCTGAATGGATGCCAACTAGTAAGATAAAGGTAACCCACCAGACCTTATTCCTGATGTGTGAACCCCGGGCCCACAATGATTAGCGCATTTTATCTATCCTGTGATGATAGAGAGTACACTACTTCTCTGGGTCTTACAGGATTCACCTAAACCTTTATATTGTGCGAGGAAAAGAGATGACCATCAAGTGTATTCTGCTAATGCCATCAGATGTTGTTTACCCAAAAGAAATCATGTCTACCCAGTGCTGGTCCTCAATACAGTACCATGGAACCATGCTTCTCAGAATATTGCACCAAGGCTAAGAACACAAAATAACCAAACACTACTGTGGACTATGCCATCTCATCCTCTTAAGTAGTGTTGCCATCCCTCTCCAAATGACAGAACATAATATTGCCAATCTTTTCCTTTTACTGATCACTGGTACTTGATGTGTTAGCCACTTGGTTCATTTCTACAGAAAATGAAAGGAACAATCTCAAGAATATACTGTATTTGTTAATGAAACCTTGTGACAGGAAACAGGGAATCCTGCCAACATTGGGCAATCTGAAATCCACATCATTAACACTACCAAAAAAAGGAAATGTGAATGCCTGAAATATTCCATGCAGACTAGAGTCTCTAATGGGCCTCACTCTTGGTTAACTGTCTCCTTGCACCTCAACCAGAATGACGGAGATTAGTGGATAGGCTGGTGCAGCCCCGATGAGCTGAACACAGCCTGTCACTTACCAACTCATACTCTTTCCTCTTCACAAGTGAGCCGTGATTAAACGATTTGTGAATTTAACTATGTGTAATTCATGATCGATGTTTGAAGTTGTGCTATCTGTAAATTATTTATTTACAATAATATTAAGAGTTTGTAATTAACTATTGTATTGTGGCTGACTGTGTTACTTATTAAAGAGTATGTTTACATTCAATTTTAATTTATAACAACCATATATTAGAATGGACACCCTCAACTTGTATTTTGTGTATCATCTAACGGTGTGTGGAGTTTAGTAGGCACTAGATTTCTGACATCTTACGGAAATCATACAGCCAGGCTAGCTCATCATAGGACTGAAGAACCATGAATTGACATTTTATCAGCAGTGGGATAAGGCACCTAGAGCTAGATGGACCAATAATCATTTTGCAAAGACCAGTTACAAATGGTGCACTGACTTTTATGCATTTTAATTGGGTTGTAATCCGACCTACCTAATGAATACTTATGCTGTAGGATGCAAATTACGACTCACTTCAATTTCAGGCCATCACAGGATGGGGCCTGCTGGGCAGTAGTGGGACAGTGTCTGGACTTAGTGGGGGGGAGAGTGGGGACCAGGGCGGCCAACCAAAATAATAATAATAATAAAATAGCTTACCTGTTCTACACTCTGATGCTCCTCTTTGGCTCCGTCACCATGAGCTGCTGGAAAAGGCCCCCAGAACACCCTGGGCCAATCCTGACGCTGCATGAAATCATTGTGAGTATTGGTATGAGTGCCGGTGATTTGCACTCCCAGAGAGACTGGGAGCCTGTGCTTGCTGGTCTCTCCAACTCAGCTACGCAGCTGGGTTGGAGAGAGCTTAAGTGCACATGACGATTTGGATGGCCTGAGACAGCCGGCCAAACCGTCTTGCACACTGACAATCAGTACACCTACCACCCACTCTCCCTCTGCCTGGCACTCCCGTGGCCTTGCTCACTAGGGGACGCTATGGAAAAAAAACGATAGTAAACAAAACACAGGCTCGTTATCGTTTTATTTGTCATTTTTGGGCGGCTGGCGGGGGGCAACACCTCCTCCGCCATAGCCGAGGAGCCGCCGCTGCTGCTGGGGTAAGCAGACCACCAGGTCTGTGATTACTGTGATAAACAAAAAATATAAAAAATATTTGTGTAACCTGCACACCTTCTGTATTTTACAATAAGTTTCTAACTTTTGACCATCGGTGCAGACCCGCTGCCTGACTAACCCCTGTCAGGTTCCAATGATAACTGCAAAATCAGACACAACTGTGTCCCTTGCAGGAGTGCACTGTTCGAATTGGCCCCAGTGCCAGGGTGCCTTACCCACGTATTTTAGAAAATAAACATCTGTATCAATATTTAAACCTTCAATAAACCATCAGTGTCTTCAAAAATCTTGATACACAGACACAAACCAAATTCATGTTCAAAAACGTCTCGTTTTTTACTTTACTATTTCAAAATACTATGTTTCTAATATTTCATTATATTTTGTTAGCATTTTACAACATATTCACAATTCGTTTTCATTGAGAACATAATGCAAACTAATATAATTTTTCAGAACTCATTATCCGCATCATATTCATGTAATACAACAAATGTATCAAAACTTGCGACGACTCCCTCCCAATGCATTTCGATGCCGCAGTATCTTCGTCAGGGGAATTACTGTATGAAAAAAATGTTTCATATAAGATAACAGAAGCATAACTTTTTCCATCTCCATCGCAACATTTATATTCACGCTTCACATGCTGTATAAACACTCTACTAATAAATTTCATGCAATTGATAGTATCTAACATTATCCAAGCCTACTAGCTACTCAAGCAATATAGTGAAGCTACTGTGGTGTTCCCTATACATGCCATTCGATCTCCTGATTGGCGCACCCCATGTTCGTTACCTACTAAAACGTGACTTCCAAGTGACCAACACCAAACCATAATGTGTTTAATATAATAATGGTGAACTTTTCGCAAAAAAGATTGTACCTGAATTACGTTATTTAAACAGACTCTTTCTGCAGTGGAGAAAAAGTGAAAAATACGAAGGGAAAATAAGTATAAATGTGTCCGGTCGTGTCACTAGCCCAAAGCCATTACCACTTCACATAAGCCCCCTGCTTACTTCCAAATGGCGTCGCGCACCACGCGAAATCTGTTTCTGCAACAACTGCACCGTCTACAAAGTGGAACACAAGTTTTAACTCACGAGTTGTCAACCGGCGTGTTCACTATAACACAACCTCACACTAGCCCTTACCTCGCACCAATCTCATTAATCCTCTTCTGCTCTGATCTCTGAAAGTTCGCCGAGTATCGGCTGTGCATGACGGGACGTGTTTTAAATGTCCGTCATAAACGTAGGACTAGTGCCCCTCCCACCCGGCTCATGCCGTCCCGATATTCTACGCGTCAAACATGATTGTACAAGGTTGTTTTAAACTACAGCTCGATGTAAAAAATCGCGAATATTTTAAATGCGTCAACTGTGTGTTTTGTGTTTGATTAATTCTGCGTCTACGAGTGCTATTGTACCACGTAGTGTGCATAGAAAGAGGACTATCACACATACAACTTTATTTAAAACCTGATCCAGAACATCACTGTAATCCCTAATAAAAATAGTTACGTGCTACCAGTTACACGTTTAGTGTGTATTGCAAAGCCACAGCTAATAACCATACTCACAGATGCCCCTGTGCAATACGACAGACAGAAAAGATCAAAAAGAAAAAGAGTGATATTATAAAAGTGATAATAGTTTTATCCACAAACATTGGTTGCGCTTTTCAAAAAATCCAATCCTGTATTGACAACTTGTTTATCACCACAAATGCACATCTATATTTTGATGAAAAAATGATTATTATACACTCATAAATAACATGCAAATTCAATTTTGTCCTTCAGCCCCCCAGGTTTAACGGTGTGGAGGTACCTCATCCAAAAAGTTTCTCTTTGGGCAATTCTTACATTAGGGTCCACATGGGGCTCAACCAATACCTGCTCTAGTACAGTATATCTGAGTTGAGGAATGGTGTGCTGCCTCTCTTTCCAGTGTTGCGCAAGACTTGATTTCTCATTGCCAAGCCTAATGTTTGACTTATGTTCGGTGATCCTGATTTTAATTTTTCTCGTGGTGCGGCCCACATACACTAGGCCACACGGGCATTTAATTGCATATATCACCGAACTAGTGTTACAGTCTGAAGTATGTCTCAGTGTGATCTGTTTACCTGTGTGTGGATGTGTAAATGTGTCTCCCACTAGTACATTACCACAATGACCACAATTAAAACATTTCTGCATTCCTTTAGTTTTAACCTGCACTGGCTTAGATTTTTTGTTTTTCAACAACTCTTTATGATTCTTAGATCTCGACAGTGCAAAAAGTGGGGTTTCAAAGAAAACTGTTTTAAAATCTTCTTCTTGCTCAATAAGTTCCCATCTTCTCAGTATGCATTTTTTAATCTTTGGTGTAATTGTCGATTGTTTCAAAACACAGACCTCTCTTTTTGATGTCGATTTCTGTACTTTTTCAAGTAGGGTTTCTCGTGTTTTCAATTACACTTTCATTTTTGCCTCTGTTAGAACTTGCTCTGGATAACCTCTGCAACTGTATTGTTGCGACAAATCCTCTATGTCTGCTATTGCCTGTGCTTCATCACTACTGATCCTCTTAATTCTGATAAACTGTGAAAATGGCAAATGGTTCTTCAAATTCTGTGAATGAAAACTAGAGTAGTGTAATGCATTGTTTCTGTCGGTTGGTTTCTTGAATAATTTCGTGTTAAGTTGATTTCCCTGCTTTGATATAGTGATATCCAAGAAATTGATAGTGTTCTGATCAATGGTGTGGGTGAATTTAATTTTGGGATGACATTCATTCAAAATCTCTATTGACTTTTCTAACTGTGTTTTAGATCCTTGCCACACAATCAGAATGTCGTCTATATAACGTACATACAATTTCAAATGTTCAGTCCAATCCGGATTCTCCAGTATATGCGAATGTTCAAACTTGGCCATGAAGATATTTGCGTAAGTAGGCGCCCCCGTAAACCCCATGGATGTGCCTGTCTTCTGTAGGTAGAACTGAGATTGCCATGAAAAATAACCGTGATAGAGACAAAATTGTAAAATCTCAAGTAAAAAAACACTTAGTGATTCTTCATACTCACTTCTCAACAGCATCCATTCCACCGCTTCTATACCTTCCCCGTGGGGGATGGACGTGTAAAGGGCAGTTACGTCAATGGTAGCCAGCCATGTTTCACTTTCACTTGACATTTGTAGACATGCCAGCTTATTTAGACAGTCTGTAGTGTCCTGAATGTAAGAGACCCACTGTTGCACCAGTGGCTGCAAATAGTAATCTAGAAATTTTCCTATTGGCTCGTGTATCGAGCCACATCCTGCCACAATGGGACGATTGTAGTAAGCAGTGGTGGTGATGGATACTGCTTACTACAATCGAAAAGTTTCAGCACATGTGGACGACACCGATACATATATTGCTCTGGACACAGACCCCACTGGGATGTTTCAAACTGTACTTATTGACATTCTGAAGAAAGCAAAGGATCTAGGATGGATCAACGAAAAGACCTACAGATACCTAGTGACCGAATATCCTAAAAGACCTCACATCTATATGCTGCCTAAACTGCACAAGAATGCGAGTGATCCACCTTTTCGTCCCATTGTGGCAGGATGTGGCTCGATACACGAGCCAATAGGAAAATTTCTAGATTACTATTTGCAGCCACTGGTGCAACAGTGGGTCTCTTACATTCAGGACACTACAGACTGTCTAAATAAGCTGGCATGTCTACAAATGTCAAGTGAAAGTGAAACATGGCTGGCTACCATTGACGTAACTGCCCTTTACACGTCCATCCCCCACGGGGAAGGTATAGAAGCGGTGGAATGGATGCTGTTGAGAAGTGAGTATGAAGAATCACTAAGTGTTTTTTTACTTGAGATTTTACAATTTTGTCTCTATCACGGTTATTTTTCATGGCAATCTCAGTTCTACCTACAGAAGACAGGCACATCCATGGGGTTTACGGGGGCGCCTACTTACGCAAATATCTTCATGGCCAAGTTTGAACATTCGCATATACTGGAGAATCCGGATTGGACTGAACATTTGAAATTGTATGTACGTTATATAGACGACATTCTGGTTGTGTGGCAAGGATCTAAAACACAGTTAGAAAAGTCAATAGAGATTTTGAATGAATGTCATCCCAAAATTAAATTCACCCACACCATTGATCAGAACACTATCAATTTCTTGGATATCACTATATCAAAGCAGGGAAATCAACTTAACACGAAATTATTCAAGAAACCAACCGACAGAAACAATGCATTACACTACTCTAGTTTTCATTCACAGAATTTGAAGAACCATTTGCCATTTTCACAGTTTATCAGAATTAAGAGGATCAGTAGTGATGAAGCACAGGCAATAGCAGACATAGAGGATTTGTCGCAACAATACAGTTGCAGAGGTTATCCAGAGCAAGTTCTAACAGAGGCAAAAATGAAAGTGTCATTGAAAACACGAGAAACCCTACTTGAAAATGTACAGAAATCGACATCAAAAAGAGAGGTCTGTGTTTTGAAACAATCGACAATTACACCAAAGATTAAAAAATGCATACTGAGAAGATGGGAACTTATTGAGCAAGAAGAAGATTTTAAAACAGTTTTCTTTGAAACCCCAATTTTTGCACTGTCGAGATCTAAGAATCTTAAAGAGTTGTTGAAAAACAAAAAATCTAAGCCAGTGCAGGTTAAAACTAAAGGAATGCAGAAATGTTTTAATTGTGGTCATTGTGGTAATGTACTAGTGGGAGACACATTTACACATCCACACACAGGTAAACAGATCACACTGAGACATACTTCAGACTGTAACACTAGTTCGGTGATATATGCAATTAAATGCCCGTGTGGCCTAGTGTATGTGGGCCGCACCACGAGAAAAATTAAAATCAGGATCACCGAACATAAGTCAAACATTAGGCTTGGCAATGAGAAATCAAGTCTTGCGCAACACTGGAAAGAGAGGCAGCACACCATTCCTCAACTCAGATATACTGTACTAGAGCAGGTATTGGTTGAGCCCCATGTGGACCCTAATGTAAGAATTGCCCAAAGAGAAACTTTTTGGATGAGGTACCTCCACACCGTTAAACTGGGGGGCTGAACGACGAAATTGAATTTGCATGTTATTTATGAGTGTATAATAATCATTTTTTCATCAAAATATAGATGTGCATTTGTGGTGATAAACAAGTTGTCAATACAGGATTGGATTTTTTGAAAAGCGCAACCAATGTTTGTGGATAAAACTATTATCACTTTTATAATATCACTCTTTTTCTTTTTGATCTTTTCTGTCTGTCGTATTGCACAGGGGCATCTGTGAGTATGGTTATTAGCTGTGGCTTTGCAATACACACTAAACGTGTAACTGGTAGCACGTAACTATTTTTATTAGGGATTACAGTGATGTTCTGGATCAGGTTTTAAATAAAGTTGTATGTGTGATAGTCCTCTTTCTATGCACACTACGTGGTACAATAGCACTCGTAGACGCAGAATTAATCAAACACAAAACACACAGTTGACGCATTTAAAATATTCGCGATTTTTTACATCGAGGTGTAGTTTAAAACAACCTTGTACAATCATGTTTGACGCGCAGAATATCGGGACGGCATGAGCCGGGTGGGAGGGGCACTAGTCCTACGTTTATGACGGACATTTAAAACACGTCCCGTCATGCACAGCCGATACTCGGCGAACTTTCAGAGATCGGAGCAGAAGAGGATTAATGAGATTGGTGCGAGGTAAGGGCTAGTGTGAGGTTGTGTTATAGTGAACACGCCGGTTGACAACTCGTGAGTTAAAACTTGTGTTCCACTTTGTAGACGGTGCAGTTGTTGCAGAAACAGATTTCGCGTGGTGCGCGACGCCATTTGGAAGTAAGCAGGGGGCTTATGTGAAGTGGTAATGGCTTTGGGCTAGTGACACGACCGGACACATTTATACTTATTTTCCCTTCGTATTTTTCACTTTTTCTCCACTGCAGAAAGAGTCTGTTTAAATAACGTAATTCAGGTACAATCTTTTTTGCGAAAAGTTCACCATTATTATATTAAACACATTATGGTTTGGTGTTGGTCACTTGGAAGTCACGTTTTAGTAGGTAACGAACATGGGGTGCGCTAATCAGGAGATCGAATGGCATGTATAGGGAACACCACAGTAGCTTCACTATATTGCTTGAGTAGCTAGTAGGCTTGGATAATGTTAGATACTATCAATTGCATGAAATTTATTAGTAGAGTGTTTATACAGCATGTGAAGCGTGAATATAAATGTTGTGATGGAGATGGAAAAAGTTATGCTTCTGTTATCTTATATGAAACATTTTTTTCATACAGTAATTCCCCTGACGAAGATGCTGCGGCATCGAAATGCATTGGGAGGGAGTCGTCGCAAGTTTTGATACATTTGTTGTATTACATGAATATGATGCGGATAATGAGTTCTGAAAAATTATATTAGTTTGCATTATGTTCTCAATGAAAACGAATTGGGAATATGTTGTAAAATGCTAACAAAATATAATGAAATATTAGAAACATAGTATTTTGAAATAGTAAAGTAAAAAACGAGACGTTTTTTGAACATGAATTTGGTTTGTGTCTGTGTATCAAGATTTCTGAAGACACTGATGGTTTATTGAAGGTTTAAATATTGATACAGATGTTTATTTTCTAAAATACGTGGGTAAGGCACCCTGGCACTGGGGCCAATTCGAACAGTGCACTCCTGCAAGGGACACAGTTGTGTCTGATTTTGCAGTTATTACTGTGATAAAGACATTTTTTTTATGCCGCTTGTTTTGTTTAAGGGTGACAGTGCTGGGTTCTAAAAATATATGTATACTTTTATTTTAAAAGTTTGCTCGAGAGTTAGCAGTGGAGAAAAACACAGTCACACAAATCATTTTACTTCTACAGTCATAATAAATATATTAAACAAGCATTTGCAATGCAATAGGTCTCGCATTAGGAAAGTGTGAGCTATTGGTATTGTAAATGACAATTTTTTTAAATATGTGTTGGCTTTGAAAATATATAAATTAATAGCATTGTTATTCACAAAGCCAATAGCTTACACTTTCCTAATGCGAGTCCTATTGGCTATGGGAATGCTTATTGGTAGCAAGCAAGGACAGTGCTGTTGTGGTGCTGAGTGATGATGTGGTTGGGCTGAGTGATGTGGTGGTGTCCCAGAGTGATGTGGTGGTGCCCTTGAGTGATGTGGTGGTGTCCCTGAGCAATGTGGTGGTGTTCCTGAGTGATGTGGTGGTGTCCCTGAGTGATGTGGTGGGGTCCCTGAGTGATGTGGTGGTGCCCCTGAGTGATGTGCTGGTGCCCCCGAGTGATGTGGTGGAGTCCCCGAGTGATGTGGTGGTGTCCCCGAGTGATGTGGTGGTGTCCCCGAGTGATGTGGTGGTCTCCCCGAGTGATGTGGTGGTGTTCCTGAGTGATGTGGTTGTGTCCCTGAGTGATGTGGTGGTGTCCCTGAGTGATGTGGTGGGAGTGATGTGGTGGTGTCCCTGAGTGATGTGGTGGTGCCCCTGAGTGATGTGGTGGTGTCCCTGAGTGATGTGGTGGTGTTCCTGAGTGTTGTGGTGGTGTCCCTGAGTGATGGAGTGGTGTCACTGAGTGATGTGGTGGTGTCCCTGAGTGATGTGATGGTGTTCATGAGTGATGTGGTGATGTCCCTGAGTGATGTGGTGGTGTTCCTGAGTGATGTGGTGGTGACCCTGAGTGATGTGGTGGTGTTCCTGAGTGATGTGGCGGTGTCCCCGAGCGATGTGGTGGTGTCCCTGAGTGATGTGGTGGTGTCCCTGAGTGATGTGATGGTGTCCCTGAGTGATGTGGTGGTGTTCCTGAGTGATGTGGTGGTGTCCCTGAGTAATAAGGTGGTGTCCCTGAGTGATGTGGTGGTGCCCCTGAGTGATGTGGTGGTGTCCCTGAGTGATGTGGCGGTATCCCCGAGTGATGTGGTGGTGTCCCTGAGTGATGTGGTAGTGTCCCTGAGTGATGTGGTGGTGTCCCTGAGTGATGTGGTGGTGTCCCTGAGTCATGTGGTGGTGCCCGTGAATGGTGCCCCTGAGTGATGTGGTGGTGCCCATGAGTGGTGCCCCTGAGTGATGTGGTGGTGCCCCTGAGTGATGTGGTGGTGTCCCTGAGTGATGTGGTGGTGCCCGTGAGTGGTGCCCCTGAGTGATGTGGTGGTGCCCCTGAGTGATGTGGTGGTGTCCCTGAGTGATGTGGTGCAGCAGCACAGAGACTGAAGCTAAGAACACGCAGGGTTGAGTGCTACAAAGCGCGTTCAGTTTCAAAGCACAGAATGATGGAGCCGGGAAAAAGCAAGGGTAAACAGGAAAACACAGGGAGAGTGTATAATGATAGAGGCAGTGAGGGCTGGGGCTTGGACAGCAATCAAGTACGGGGTCGAGAAGGCTCTGAATGGGAGAACCCAGAAAACACACAGGGCCAAGGAAGGAAGATGCAAGCACATGGGAGAGCAGGCGGATGGGGCTTGGACAGCAATCAAGTCCGGGGTCGAGAAGGCACTGAATGGGAGAACACGGAAAACACCCAGGGCCAAGGAAGGAAGATGCAAGCACACTGGAGAGCAGGCGGAGACAAGCTCTCTGCGTTGCTGTGGCGGGGGGCGGGGGGCGGGAGCGCATTCCTTTGAAGTCTGATGCAGGGGCGGGGAGCGGCAGCCTTTGAAGTCTGATGGGGGCGAGCGGCAGCCTTTGAAGTCTGATGCGAGGCACAGACAAATGGTGGTGTGGGACGTGGCTGGTTTGTGCACGCGCATAGATCACATGAACTGTGTCTAATCCGCCTTTTTGGTAGACTGTTCTTTTCCCCTTACTATAATCTCGCCGGAGCAATGCGCAAGTGCATTGGCTCAGGCGAGACCTAAATATAGGGTTCCTGAACATATTTACATTTTGGGAACACTCTCAATAGTGTAGCGTATGGTAATATTGATAAATATTATGTTGATGTACACCATTATAAGTGTATGTATAATAACAAACTTGCATCTCTGTTGTTGAATTCACCAGATATGACCTCACTCTCAACTCTGAGTGAGAAATACGTGGACAGGCAGGCCCTGTGACAGAGGCCTGAAACAACTGATTGACAGAGCATAGGTGAGGGGACACAACCCTTAGACAAACGAGGAAAACTCAGATCGATCCCACAGATAGGCAGCGACACCACAATGGTCTCAGGAGATAAAACATGTCTGGCCAGAGGGGCGTGCGTTCCCAAAAATATCATAAAGTCAGATGTTACAGTGAGTTGGGAACACACAGCCAATCAGAACACAGCATTCACATTACACATTGTGATACGCGATCCCCATGTCGTACACCGAAACATGTACTCACTGCCCCCGCATTGTGTCTACACGAGGTCGAGGCCCACCTGTGCTTCATCTGTCAAAAAAGTAGATTTATAGCCCAGTGACTAGGACTGGATTTCTGTTATCAAAGGAATGTACAACTGTTTTATGACACCTCATGTAATGTATAAAATGACGGCCGAAACCAATGTGCTTTGAGACTCTGTTGCCTGTTCTCCTGGCCACTGCGTTCAATTAAATCAATTGTTCCTGTTTTGCCAAACGCCTCTTGTCTTTCATTTTTTCAGGATAAATTCATATTCGAGGAATGTTTTGGCAAGCCATATAGGATAAATTGGTTCTTCTAACCCAATTGCATCCGAAGGAAAAGGACCTCGCCTGTGCAGATTCACATCTGTGCAAAAAGAACAGTGAGCGGAGGTCTGTCCTGAAGCCGCAGTCAGTGGATAAGAGATTTTGGACCCGATGTAGGTAAATCTCATTTACCGACTCTAGAATACCGAGTCTGACCGATTCAGTATTCTAGGGGCCCGAACTAGGTAAATCTCATTTACCGACTCTAGAATACCGAATTTTACCGATTCGGTATTCTAGATTCGGTAAATGAGATTTAGGAAAAAATTCGGTAATTTTTACCGAATCAGTATGATTCGGTATTTACCGAATCGGTATTTACCGATTCGGTAATTGTCATTGAATCCTATGGGCCTTGAGGCCCATAGGAATTAATGTCAATAACTGAATCGGTAAATACGGATTCGGTAAAATTACCGAATTGTCAAGGGGGACAGGGTGTCACTTTGACACCCAGTTGCACCCCTGATTCTGGCTTGTGTGCCATGTGGCACACATACATGCCCTAAGGCAAAATTACCGAATTATTTCCTACATCTCATTTACCGAATCTAGGGCCCGATGTAGGACACCAAATACCGGTCGGTAATGGCCGATTTCGGCCGTTACCGACTGGTATTTGGTTTTTGACATGTAGGGGGCCTAAAATTTACCGATTCGGTAAAATACCGAATCGGTAAATTTACCGAATCTGTAAATCTAGATGTAGGTGGCACTGAAAACAGTGCCACAGGCCCTTAAGAATTCGTTATTTACCATGAAATACTATTTTATGGTAAATAACTAATTCCTGTATACATGCACATCTGTGCCATGTGGCACACATACATGCCCTTAGGGCATGTATGTGTGCCACATGGCGCAGGTGTACATGCACAGATGTGCATGTATACAGGAATTAGTTATTTACCATAAAATAGTATTTCATGGTAAATAACGAATTCTTAAGGGCCTGTGGCACTGTTTTCAGTGCCCCCTACATCTACATTTACCGATTCGGTAAATTTACCGATTCGGTATTTTACCGAATCGGTAAATTTTAGGTCCCCTACATGTCAAAAACCAAATACCGGTCAGTAACGGCCGAAATCGGCCATTACCGACCGGTATTTGGTGTCCTACATCGGGCCCTAGATTCGGTAAAGGAGATGTAGGAAATAATTCGGTATTTTTTACCGATTCGGCATTTTACCGAATCGGTAAATTTACCGAATCGTTAAAATTTGGGCCCCCTACATCTCAAAAAACAAATACTGGTCGGTAACGGCCGAAATCGGCTGTTACCGACCGGTATTTGGTGTCCTACATCGGGCCCTGTATCTGATCCTTAGTCCCAGCAGTTGGAGTATGGCAAACTACAAAAGTTGAGGGTTGATTGTTGCTTGGACCACTGGGCATGACACAGAAGGTACACATATGATCTGGGTGTGATATAGAGCCAACATCTCAATTTTATTTTTTAGTGTAAAGGAGTTTTCTCAGTATCGCCGATCTCTTAAACACTGGTGGTGTCTCAAAGAAGTGAGTGGTGTTATTCGCTTGGACCACTGGGCGTGGCACAGAAGGTACGCTAAGCACCTGGGTGTGAAACAGTGTGCAATTCAGACGTTAGGGAAAAATTTGAACCTTGGAAAGTAAGGTGTGGCTTGGGCTTGGCCAAGGAGGGCCTGTAGTTGTCAAGTTGCTCCTTCTTCTCCCCTTAAACTGTTTCTATGTTTGTCCCCGAGCCAATATTCACAGACTATCTCTCTCACTTAGTCCAATGTACCGCATAGAACTTCCCCTCGTCATTGAACTGCATGCACTAGGAGCAGGCCAGAGTTTTTTGGACAAAGTCATAATTTTTCCTCTTCTATTTTCATTGTGGCTTTCAATTAATGCATTTTTTCTTGTTGTTATGGTACTGGTAAAATTATTGCAACTGTGTTCAATGTTGAATGTTTTGTCCAGTTAACGATTCTATGTGTGTAAGAAAAAGTCGTTGTTTGTTTACATTTTGCTTTTCTGCTGCTAAAAGTACAATTCACACTGTTTTGAATTAATCATTGCACTTTCTGACAGGTTGTTTATCATGTGTTTATATATTGTGAAAGTGTGCTTGATGCATCTTTGTCCTATGCTGAGTTTATAGTAAAAGTAGTTATGCTGGCAAAATCACTTGTAACATTTTCACCACGATCGGAGTAGTAATTAAGTTTAAGAGACTTGTTACTTTAGAAGTGTACTAGCCCTTAAAAAGTTTGCAGCCTATCATGGAGTCTCTGTTAACCTCTTCCCTGCGGGTCATATTCCCCAGCTGTGCTGGGGGGAGGCGGTGCGCACAGCGCCCTCATGCTCATGACGAGCTCAGCTCGTCATGACCACGTCCGTTTGTGTGGAACGCTCGCACAGCAGGGGAATTAGCCCAGCATGCGAGCGTCCCAACGGTCATGACGAGCTCAGCTCGTCATGAGCACACGAGCACCATGGCTCATGACGAGCTGATCTCGTCATGAGCATGCAAGGTGTTAAACCACATGCAAACTAGGTTCCCCACACAGGCTAAAAAGCTAGAAACATTATGCCATGGACACACTAAGATGCATGCATCCTCTGGCCAGAAGGGGAAACCTTCAACACCAACATATTAGAACACACATGGACACACATTCGGACCAAGTATGAAAGGCAGAAGAAGGCTAGAAAAAGGCACTGTTAGAACTTTGGGCCATCTTTAAGGTGGCCCTGACCTACACTTCTGCCCCAGAATCCACAAGCAAGGCTTCCGGACCTCCCCCACAATACACAGGCACAGAGGTGCTCTCTCTGATGCCTGCCATCCCTGCTGTTCCTGTACTGGGTTACACCACTCAGCCGGTCGAGGGGGCCGTAGGGCCACCTGCCGGGCAGCAAACCACTAGATCCAGGGCATGGAGGTTGGCATCTCAACAAATCCAGGCAAATCTGGCCTCATCCCAGTTTGGTGCTGAGATCCCCCGAAGTTCGACCTCCAAATCCACCGTATGCAACCCACCTAGCCCTAGTGGCGTGGGGAGCCTGCACTCCAAGCCGTCCGGTAGAGCGCTCTCAGGTAACTGGGAGGTTCGTGTCTCTACTGGATAGTGATACCACAAGTGGGGGGAGAGGTCCCAGACCTCCAGGGTCTGATATTGAGGGGAGTGCTGCAGGATACGCTCCCCCAGGGCATGGCCAGACAGGGAAAGAGATGATAGGAAGTGAGCTGGAGTACTAGGTCCTACCAAGGAGAACCACCCGCAGCACCGAGCGAAGGAGGCAGCCTCGGTGGGAGTTAGAGGAGACGGGGGCTGAGAATGGAGAGAGAAAGGCTCGCTCCTTGGAGGCACAGAGGGAGAACAGAACCTTCTCGAGGAGATAGGAGCTAGGCCCTGGGTCCCAGATGGAGAGGAGTCCGAGGTAGCCCTGAAGGGAGGCCCCTATCGGGAACACCAACGCCATCAGATGGGCAGTGTAGGACAGGGGGGCGACCAAGAAATAAGAGATCAGGGTAGAATAACCCAAACTCAATTAAGGCAGAGAGGCAGAATGGCACCTCTGTGTGCGCACGAGGAGAGCAGCAACAAGGACCTCTGCTGCTCCCCTTGAACGCAGCAGTCAAAAAAGCTGCTCCCTAGATAGTGTTGAGAGAAGAAGGCAAGGTCCTTGTGACCATTTTGCCACCTGCTAGCCTGCTGGACTGAAACGAAGAGCCAATATGATAGACCCTGGCTGAAGGAGGGATCCTTCGAACAGGAGGACATGGCCATTGGGGAATTCTGCATTCGGCAAGCAGGGGGAGATCCCAGATGGAACTTCACCTCCCTGCAGTAATGCCTGAGAAGATGGGAATGCTACATTGGAGAAAAGCTTGTGGAGCGATTCCAAGCCAAACTATGCCTGTTGTTGCGGAAAGGCATGTCAGGGACCATCTGTGTGCCATGGGCCCAAATAGACAGAGAAGGGCTCAGGACCAAACTGCCCCCACTGATGGAGAGTTTAAGGAAATGGATCTCCTGTTTTGAGAAAAACACAGCAGGGATAAACCGAGCAATAGGCGATGTCAAGAGTCTGCTCAGAAGTCTCATTGGAGAGTAGACCAATCCGGTATTTTCCAGAGTCCACATTTCAGCAGTAACGCTGAAAAACACTGAGTTGGAAAATAAATGTTTTTAGCCAAATTCTCTATGCATTGTACAACTTAAGTGAGCATTCGCTGCACCATTTTGTATTCAGCTGCCATTTTGAGCCATGATCGAAACTAACTTGTCTCATTTTCTGCCTGCTTCAGCTGAAAGCAGCTGCAATAGTTTTTTTTGGTTTCTCCAAGGTTGAGTTTCACTGTGCTAATGAATACATTGTCTTTGCTAGTGCATACCTTTCCCTGTGGATAGGCCTGCTCCCACCTTTAGAGCGGCAGGTGCAGGCAGAGTGACCTTGGTGTTGAGATAGCATGTACCCGGTCTCAGGACCCAGCCCCATCCTTCTGTACCTCCTTTCTTCACCACTACCAACTGGAAATTTCCAGTTAGGGCGTGTCATTATCGGTTCTGAACTGTATTTCTTGTGTTGCTATGTTTGCTGAAGTCAGTCCCTCTGCAGCAATCCAAGGAGGCTGGTCAGACCAGACTCCACTCAAGTGTACCAGAAATAAAATACCTTAGGTTTGTATTCTCTACTGTCTGACCAACTCTTTATTTGTGTGGAAGGCTGAGAGGTGGTCGCGAGGGACCAGAGCGACCCTAATCGGGTCACTTCCTTCAACCGAGCATGACAGGGCGGCATTCAATTCATTCAGACACCATATATGGACGGCCCTGACGGAAATGTTTCCTTACCAACAAGACGCAGGAGGATGATTGCAGCGAGCATGAAACCTGGGGAAACCGTGACCGACTTCCTAGGCTGAATGAGGGAATGATGGGGTCAGGAGACAGGACAGTCATGGACTGACACGGGCCCCCAGGTGGCATTCTTCTACAACATCCTCAGAAAGGGACTGCTCACCGAAATACAGAGTGGGCTGGACAGCGTGGTAGGATTAGACACCAAACCTTGGCAGGAAGTACAAGCTCACACATTACATTACTACAGGAAGAAATGGGAAAGGACAGGGAAAAACAGAAGCAAGCCCAAAGAGACACAGCTAAGCTGGTCCAACAGAAGTTAAGAAAGATCGCCCTCGAGGGGGGTCTCATTGGGCGCAAACGTGCAAATAGCACCTGTCTTGAAGGGAGCTCCGCCGATGAACCGCAGAGGGTTTCCCCCCAGTCCTAGCGGCAGAGGTCAGGGAGGTTGGCAGCAGCCTGATCTCAGAGAGTGTTACTACTGTCACCGAATGGGCCACATGGCCGACTGATGGCACCTGAAAGCTTATCATGAGCAAAGACCGATAGGTCTGGGCCAGTCCCTAGAAAATCCCCATCCACAAAACCAAGCCCAGGTCAACCAGACCATCCAGCACATTCAGCCAGAAGGAAATCCGTCAACAAATCTACCACCGCAACAAGGACCAGGTGGTTGGCCAAAAATGTAGCAACTGCAGCAGATAGGGAACCCAGATCAGCAAGCACCAGGGCCACAGCAGGGAGAGGTGACTGTCTGGGGAGGCAATACCTTCACACAATCGCCCAATCCAAATACGCAGTAAATCCAAACCCCCAAAATGACACATCCACTTCATACCCACTTCAGGAAACTCACTACAATAGACTAGTGACACAGCATTAGGAGAACAATTCAGGCCTTTACTTTCGTACAGGAAAAACTCAGGGCTACCGTATGTTCGATCAATCAGGAATCCACGCTAAAATCCGACATCTTGGGTGCCTGCAGGGGCCTAGGCCCCACTCTGCTACTAGTCCCCCAGGGTGGGGTTGGCTGGCCACACCCCAAGGGGAGGACAGTCTGATGAGGGGGGAGGACAGCTCCCGTCCAGTGCTTAAAAGCAGGCATCCAGGTCCCTTCACCCGAGTCACTTGGGCTCGCCGCAGATTGAAAGAACCCATTCTCTGACATTTTTGGGCCTCCAATTAGTGGAGGCCCCCCTTTAAGTTCCAAAACGAGGCGATGCTCCAGTGCCGAAAGCCACATTTTACACACAAATGTGGGATAATGGTGTCCCCCATAGAACTCTGTAGTTCACGCATAATTTTGGCAGAAAGTTAGTAGGGAAATTCTTCAGTGCAATCATCCGTCTCATTTCATTGCTCGCAAATCCCAGCTGTGCACCTGACTCCCGTCGTAAGCAGGACATTCTGCTTCCTCATCTTCCCTAATGCTTCCAAACATCCAAGGTCGGCTCATCGGATCGTGTCCCTCCAAAACAGCGGGAGTAGTGCCACCGATGGAAGCAGACTCAAAGCATTCTGGGTCCGAGGGAGATGGAGGAGGGAAAAGAGTTACGTAGATGAGCATTGCAGCCCCCGCAGAAGTTGCATGGATATGCTTACCACTGCACCCAGTGTGTCGAATAAGATCCATAGGGCCTCATGAACATCGTCCAAGGGAGCAATAGGCCTGATCCCAGTCATTGCCACATTTAACTCAGACAGGCCGCAGAGCAGCTTCTCAACCCCGCTGGTATGTCACAATAAGACCCACACTACATGAGACCATAGGAATGCGCCCAACAACCTGCAAGAATCAGCCCAAAAGTAGCCCAAGAACAAACTTCCAAAGAAAGGGTTTAGTCAAAACACCCATCCATTAGAGAAAACCTCGTTGCACACCACGTACATGGAACAGAGGGGCATTATCGTGTCCTCTGGACTTGTTGCAATTATCCACAACTTCCAAATGGCTACACACCCTTTTCCTTTTACAGCACAGCGCATATGTATAGGCCTAAAGATACCTTCCCCATTGATAAAGCTACACACACACATGTTAGGGATAGTAGGGTACTAAAGGGCCGACAATGGCCATAACATGATAGTTAGGTAAAAAGAGTCATCCACACAGTAGCGAAGATCACCCACTAAAGCGCTCACCTCTGACCTGGCGAGGGGGGGGGACCCAAATGACCCACAAAACAAAACTCAGGTGCCCCATGACCAAATGTGTTCACCGTCTCCTAAAATGACTCCCCAACTGAGGCCACCTTCCAGTTCCTTACTAGAAAGTTGCACAAAATGAATATACAGAATATTCCCCAGAAAAAGACAGGAATTTCCGAGACCGAATAATGATGCATGTGGTTCTAAACGCTAACCTATAGCCCACAGCTCTTATCCAACAGGTCTGCAATTGAGCCTTATGTGCACCACCTTTACTGCAGCCCTCCAGACACCATCCCAAAACCTGCAACGTTCCAAAAGTTATGTATCATTGCACCTTTGTATATCATCAGCTTAGCGTGGGTGTGTCCGCATCCATCAGCAGCAAGAAATTTGCCTAGTGACATGGAGCCTACCTTCGTATTTCTACAGCGTTTGCGTAGGGATTTCTCCCACCTCACTTACACTTACACTGAAACAAACACTAGCATTCCACACGCACTACACAGCGCACTCTTGCATAAAACATGATACGAACACATGACGTCTGTTGGTGCCAAGACATTGGCCAGGTCATGCTATATCTGCTGACAGATACCCCATGCCCTGGGCACAGATAGACTTTACCTATCACAAGAAATAACCCCCCAAAAAGCAAAAATGTCTCATCCACCTGCACTTCTGTAGGATTACGGCCATGATACACCCAGTAGAGTAGAACCCCATAGAGTAGTGGTTAACATCACCCAATATGAAGCCAACCCCACAGCGTTACACCTTTTCATTGAGCCTAGCAACATACAAACTGAGCTAGATAGGATGCGCAGGTGGGGCACCATAGGGAAAGACACTGTTTGGCCCTGAGATTTTCCAGAGGAGAGGTTCTTGTAGGTAGCAAGACCACCGCAACAAATCACAAACATTTATGCTCCCACGTCTGTCTTTGGTCCCAGAGTGTCCTTTAGCGTATCAGGGTCAATATTCTTTAATAACAAGTGGACCCCACATATGGAGTTCCAGTGCAGGGCCATTCACCTTGAAAGTACAATTGTTACCCCATGTCAGGAATTCTGGGACACTGAGATAGATAGGTACATGCGTCTAGAAGAGACAGGGCAACATCCGTACAGAAAAAAACATCTCTATTGCATCAGGCTCGATAGGAAAAGAATTGCTGATTACTTTGGCTGGGCTCACAACAAGGACGTTCCGGATGAATTCGGACTGTTTTTTGACACTCAAGTCAGCGCAGGAGGGTCCTTACCCTTCTTCACCTTTCAAACAAAGGCAAATGCCCACTGGCTACAAATAACCAGGTGGGAAATGCTTAAGACGAACAACGATACTGAGCTCGGCTTAAACGCTAGCAAGAAAGAACTAAGAGCCATCCACCTAATGGTGACGCAACATCTGTATGTGTTGAACTTGATCACCGCCACAGAGGGTGGGGTGTGTGCCAAGATTGGTGCATCCTACTGTACTTTTATCGCTGGAAACTACATGGATTATGGGACATTGGCTCTTGCCATCCAAGTATTGTATCATCTACAAGTTGACATGACGAAGGAGGGAGGAGCCCCTGAGCAGAACTAGTTTATAGACTTATCTTCCTGGTTCCCTCAATGGGAGACCAAACTGTGCCTGTCATTGCTTCCCATTTCTCTTTTTGTACTGTTTTAGTGTGGTATCCTACAAGTGGGGGTTTCCAGCTGTAAAAACGCAGTTCTCAAGTTAGGTAGAATGCAAGTAATTAGGGAATTAGTAATAGACACAACAGATACACAGCAAACTTAGAATAGTGTGACTGTCATGAAGTATGAGGTAAATAATGTAGTTCAAACTTCAACCAGAGGGGGAATGCTAATATTGATAAATTCAATGCAGATATACACCATGATATATGTACGTATACTAACAAACTTGCATCTCTGTTGTTGAATTCACTCGATATGACCTCTCTCTCAACCCAGAGTCAGAAATATGTGGTCAGGCAGGCCCTGCAACTTAGACCCAAAGCAACTGATTGACAGATCATAGGTGGGGGGGATACGTAACCCTTAGACAAAAGCGCGAACAGGAAAACCCAGATCGATCCCACAGATAGGCCGTGACCCCAGACTGGTCTCAGGAGATTGGGCTCAATAAAATATGTTTGGCCAGAGGGGTCCATGTTCCTAAAAACATCATAAAATCTGATGCCACAGTAAGTTTGGAACACACAACTAATCAGAACACAGCATGCATATTACACGCAGTAATCACGCGCTCCCCATGCGGGTTATAATATTGGTTAAGCTAATTTGACAATGGAAAACAATATTATGGAACTGGTTGCTTCCTAATGAAATGCTGTATGGGTAACAAGACACTTCATCATTAAACATTACGTTGTGCAGGAAAAAACAATTACAAATATAAATGTTTTAGAAATTTCATGCCATAAGTTTTAATGTTCTTTATAGGTGGCATCATTTTTTTAGATTGATTCTTGTTTCTTCGTCTTTTTTTTTCTTTGAGAAAGCAATATGGGTCACAAAACATGTTGGTGTCCATACGGTTATATCAGAATTTTCAGGACAAGATACCATAAACACTGAGGCAGGAGTTCTCCAAATTTCTTATCATTTGGTAGCCGTCAAGAGTGGCACATAAAAACAATGACAAGGACAAAAAGAGAAACTTCAACTTAAATAAAATAATAGACCTCAAATGACTTACTAAATAAGTTGATGGTGACTCAATTTCATTTTTAGCATGAGTACATTAGGCAGGTGCCATTCACAGGGAGAGGCAACGGGAGTGTGATTGATTATATTGCACTACTAGAGGTATAGGAAAGGAGGTTTCTAAGTTTGCCATTGTACAAAGCTACATGAGCGATCACAACCTTTTAGTAATGAATTTGTCTCTAGGGTTGCCGACACCGGTTCATAACCTTGCGGTAACCCCCCCCCCCCCCAATTGAGCACACTAGAAATGGAGGTCTGTGATGCAAATAGCGGAATGTTGATGCTGGGGAACTTTTGTCCTCCTTAGTTGGGCAAATATAGAGTACTTTAAGGTGTGTTTAATCTATCAACCAGAGCCATCAGATGTATTGGGGCCCTATACAGAGATATGTAAACGGACAACTGAACTGATGATGTTACCACAGTCATGGGGTGGGGAGGGGGCTAAAGTCCAAGAACTGATTTGACAGATCCTGTTCACAAGCACACAGTAGCCTGTTAAGGCCATTAAAAGGGCACCAAGAGACAGAGAAGAAGTAAGAGCTTGCAGGAAATACTACAAAGAAATGATTAAGACAAGGAAAGACATGATCAGGAGGAAGGCTGGTTGCAGTTAACCAAGGCGTGTGGCATCAATGACATGAGCCAATTTTGTCAAACAGTGAATGCACTTTTTTGAGAATAGTTCTGGCACTAGTATAGATGTGACCATCCCACAGTATATTTGAGTTACCCACTTTACAAAGGTTTACTAATCCCATTGTCTGGCAAACCCAGATAGCGGTATAGTGGATTTGATAGCTAGTACTGGAGAAGATGACTAGCTACTAATTACACTCAATGATATAACATCAGCAGTGGAAAGATGCCTGAGCAATAAAGCCCCAGGGCCTGATGGGGTCCCCACTGAGTGCTTCAAAAACAACCTAGACTTTTAGGCCCCAATACTTGTAAATGTTTTGTGAACCGTAGTCTGTGTGGGTCCTCCAAAATCATGGTCCAATGTAAATATTGTTCCTATATTTAAGAATGAGGATTGAGATGATCCCCCGGTGCTATCACTTGATATACCTTCTTGATTCCACGACTAGGGTGCTGGGTAGAGTATTGTTACATCGTCTGGAGGTTTGGGCTACTAAGAAGGGCATTTTAATTACAGCTCAGTACAGTTTTGCGCAGGGTCTGGGTACAATATATTTTTCTTTCAAAGGAGGGTGTCTCTACTTAGCATTCATGGACCTTAGCACAGTCTTTGACAATATCATCAGAAGCATGTTATGGAGAATGCTGTTAGCAAAGGGAGGTAATCTTAAAAGTATTCACTTACTCTCCCAACTCCATGAGGATGCTGTGGGCTGTGTTAGATCTGGCCCCAATGGAGAATGCACATTGTTAATCAAGATCTGGAGGGGTATCAGTAATGGATGTGTTCTGGCCCCTTTCCTTTTCAGTTGTTATAGAAATAAGCTTGACATATATTTGCTGAGTGTAGAGACTGACACACCAAGGGTAGGATCCAGGAGGCAACCTGTCCTGATGCACATTGACGATTGCGTGCTTATATCAAGAACAGGGCTGGGCCTCCAGAGATTGCTGGACTGATCTGTTACCTTTATGAACAACCTGAGTCTGTCACCCAGTAATACAAAATCCTTCTCTATGGAGTGTGGTCGAACTTTAAGTAAGATGAGCTCCCTTCATGTTGGTGGCACCATCCTACAGTGTGTCCTTACCTTCACATACCTGGTGATCCCTTTTGCTAATATGAGTTTCTAGAACCATCTGTTGAGGGTGACATCCGTGTAGCTTGTAAAGACTATTGCATCTCTATTCAAGTTTGCCTCTAAATTGAGATCAGCACCACTGGAAGCTGTAATGAAAATCTACAAGGCTAAAGGTATTTTAATCGCCTCCTATGGGGCAGGTATCTGGGATTAGAGTGATTTCGCACAGCTGCAGGTTAGTGAAAACTATTTTCTGCGCAGACTGCTTTCATTACGAAGAAGTGTCCTGACTCTAATATGTCATAAGGAACTGTGCCTACAGTATCTAGGAGACCTCATAAAGATAGCACCAACCCTATTGTGGCTCCCGGTTTGGTACAGGCCCAAAGCTGTACTCAGTCAAATGGTAATATCCGACTGTCTAAATTTTACAAAAATTCAAAATATTAACTGTCTGGCCTATGTAAAAGCACAGTTGTGCTCGATCAGGACACCAGATTTGTACGACAACCCGAAGAGTGCCAATCAATCCGTCAAAACTTCAATAAACAATTAATTGCTGGGTTTAATAGCAAGGGAAAGAGCAGTAGTCGAGACAGGGAAGAAGTCAGTGGAAGTGTATTTCCCGCTGATCACGACTATCAGTATGGAACAAGGCACTGATGCATCAGAGGTTCTATCTGATAAGATTCAGACTTAACAGACTTAACATGGCCCATTTTCTGGTTACCTACCCCTCTGATTCCCTTTTTAATTTTTTTTTTATTTTTATTGGATTTTTTATCACATTTTATGCAAGAAAGGCAGAGTAGAAAACAACAGATATTACATGAAAGAAAAACAGATTAAGCTACAAGGACAACGAAAGAGGAAGAAGCATGTACAATAAACGAGTAAGAAGAAAAAAAAAAAAGAAAAAACAAGCAATTTCCCTTATATCCAGTGCGTGACTGGAGCCCAAATCTTAATACCAGTGGACCTCTTTTTCCGACCCTTGGTCCTATATAAAGCCAATTCAAGATTATACATTGCTAAAAGACGAGCACGCCACATGGCAAAAGAAGGGGGATCTGGACTAATCCAATTGTGCGTGATACATGCGCGCACTAGCGCCATACAATTGAATACAAAGCTTTTTCTGTACTCAGAAAATGTATTAAGACATACATCTGACGTTACACCTAACACAACCCATTCCCCAGTTATAATTACCGATGTACCCAATAATAGTCCCAAAAATTGTTCAATAGAAGAGAATAAATCAGCTAGCTTTGGACAAGCAAAAAACATGTGCACAGCGTCAGCAGCAGCTTCACCGCATCTGCTGCACGTAGTGCCAACCGTTGTTCCCCATTTAGCTATCTTGCCAGGCATATAGTACAGATCATATAGAGCCATGTAATGTTGGGTGCGCATCCTTCCTGTCATCAGAACCCTATTTGCTAGACTTATTGATTCCTCCATATTAAGTATGTTAATACCCAACTTTGTTGCCCATTTATTTTGATAGTACTCTAAATCATCAGTGTAGGAAGGTGGATATCTGACTATGGTTGCCCCAACTTTTTTGCCTAGTGTTTAGCTGGTTTTCAACCTAGTTGGCCTGGGGCCCTGCTATTCAGGACCCCAGACTAATTGCTCTCTCTGTAAAATGGACACCATGTACCTTAGGTACATACCTAATTGGATGCTGGGTACCCAGGGCATAGGTGTACCCAGGGCCTACCAGGGGCTGCAGCATATATTATGCCACCCCTGGCTGGCCATCCAAACTGACACAACTGGCTGATAAGACAGCTGGGGCAAGGTGGTGTAAACACCCTTTGCTATAGATATAGTATACCTATATCTAACCCTAAAATGGACACATATATTCCTATCAGTCACTCCTATAGCAGGCCTTATCAATCCTGAAGGCAGAGTTCTTGGAATTATGTGAGATGGTGCCCTAGCATGAACTGAGCCTGTCTGCAGCTTGCGGAACCAAGTCCTCATAGCTGTTCCATGATAACGCTATACCATATACTCTTAAGTGCATTATAATCCTCGCGGTTGAATGCTAACTTTGATATAGCATTATCAAAACATGTCGAGTAAGGTGTCATACGAATTGGAATACTACCCCCTCGCCAGTTCTGGTGACGGGGGGTAGCATTCCACCCTTTTAGAGGGACACAACATGTATCTAACTGTGAACCCCGGTTAAAGTTAAACGAAGCCGCAGCATCACAAAATGGATGCTGCCACCACAGACACAAGTCTGACCTCCTGCTGCTGGGAGTCCTTCCAGCGAGGGAGGCCTGGACAAAGGGTTTCCTGCCTTGGGAGGTGCTAGCACCACCCCAGACAGGATTTTGTGTATTGAGGTAGGGAGGGCTGAAAGGAATGAGACATGCCTGGGGCACACAAGGTGTCCCTGTGCATACCCCGGTTCAAACCAGTTGCTGGGGCACTCCAGCCCCAGCTCTGGCGCGAAACCGGACAAAGGATAGGGGGTGTAACCACCCCCCTTCCTGGTCCCACCCATGGGAGGGACCTAGTCAGCAGTACAGCCCCCTTTAGCAGAATAAAGGTAGGAGCTGGTCCCATTCCAAGTTAGATTATCCTGAACAACTCTACAAGAAGAAACTCTGGACTTCGACGTTCTGCTCCACAGAAGACTGAAGAATCTCCCTTGTGGGGGGCAAGGAGTGTCCACCCTGCAACTGCAGGCACCATCAAGCGTCCTAGCGGTCCACTTTGTTGTCCTTCCTGCCGGAACCAGACTTCAGAGCCCGACAAGACCCGGACTCCCAGACCTCTCCGACCTCTACCCACATCTGCAGCACAGCTGAGACCCGTGGGTGCGACGAGACACATGGGACCGGCCATCTTGAAGAAACTGCACTTCGCTTCCAGCACGACTTCTGAGGCATCCTCAAGTAAGTGCTTTGGGGATTGAGAAGCCCCAGCCCCGAGCAGCTCCTGCACCAAAGACCAGCCCTCCAGCATCCACGAGATCTGCGTGGGGCCCTTTTGCTTGACTGCTGCTCGACGCGTTGTCTGGTCGCTTGCCGGTTGGCTAGTGGCCTCCTAGACGATGATCCTTGAAATCTACACTGCTGGTCTGGTTGCTCCAGACTGGCCCTTGCTCCCTTCCAAAAGAGGAGCACCCCGGACCCTCCTGGTCCGCACCAGATGCCGTTTCCACTCACCGCATGGGTTGCCTTTGCCAAGGCATGTTGACTCCAAATCCGGATCCGACACCGCCGACAGCGAGAGCCTGCGTGGGACAGTGTGTGCCTCCATCCTGGTCGTCAAAGACACCTCCTGGTCCACGTGGCTGCAGAGACAAGCGTCCACTCTTCACCTGATCGCGACAACAGCATCTGGTTCCTTCCTGGTTCCACACCGGTCACTGGCTAGTGACTTTGAACACTGTCCCCTCTGCTTTCAGGTCCTCTTCTTCCTTGATCCACCCTTGGATCGCACCGGACATCTTCCTCCTGGTCGCCTGCAGCATCTTTCTTCAAGGCTCCATAGACTTCGACGCGGAAACCCGACACACTTTGACACCTATGCACCCGCAGCCCGTGGGTGAGGTAACAAGAGCATTTCGGTGCTCAAGGGTAGATTGACTCTCCTAGTGTCCAGGTATCCAGTTGTTTTAGTCCTAACTAGTCGGAACTGTCTGTTACTTACCTTTTCGTAATTTGTTCTGCCCATTTACTTTGTTCCGTATCTCGCGTGTGAGTTCACACTCTGCACACGCGTCCCGTGGGCCTCCTGCTACTTACCTAAGGTTAGGGAAGTGTAGTCCCAGCGATCCTTCAGCCTCTGGGCATCTTCATTTCCTCTATCGATTTCCTTATACCATTTACTTAAGAGATTGTCATGTGCTTAGCCCTCTGACCTCATAAAGAGTTCAGAGGTGTTTGTTATTAATAAATATACTGTTTATTTTCATAACAACCTGTGTGGTGTCCTTTCATCTGGTATTCAAGGGGTTATATGTGGTAAAACAGCTGGCTTCACATGCCAAAAGAGTTTAGCCTAAGACTGCTTTGTCCATGCTACCATTAGGATAGCTGGTCTATACGGTTGACTTACAACCAATCACCATAAGGGTTGTTTGGACTGATACAAGATGATCACTAGAACTAGTGAACATCATATATCAGGCCAACTTCTCACATTGGTGTGCAGCGGTTGGGATTTGAGCTTGCTGTTGTTTTTACCAAATATAATCTTGAGATATCATTTGAAAGATCACATAAGGTACCATAGGTACATACAACAAGCTTAGAAATACTCTGAGTTCTACTGAACCAGCTGTTGTAGTAGAAAGGGCCTAGCACACCCTGACTACAACTCTTAGCAAGGGATCAGTAGGAAAACCCATAGTGTAGGTACGTGCACCACTTACACCTCACTAGAAAGCATGTCTATCACAGGAGAGGCCTCAGTGACTCCCCTTGTGATTAGTGACCCTCCACAGGTCCTTTCCAGATATGCAGCACTCAGTTTCCAGGAGATGAGACAATTGTGTACCTCCAGGAAACTGAAACAGGGTTCTAACCCTACCACTCCTTTTCTGTTAGGTCTTTTAGAGACATATGATGCTAGAAGGGCTTCTAACCCAGGCCCCTCCGATCCTGCAGATGGGAGCCTGCCCCCCTTAGAAGGTGATCCAGATTCTAGCATAGGGTCCACTGCGGAAAGTATTAATGGGGTTCACCACCAGACCACACTGCTTGTTTTGCCCCCCCTTACCTTGGATGGTTTTGACAAACTTGCGTTGCAAGTTAAATCTGGGTCTCCATCTGACCCAGTAAGGCCTGCTCTCTTCCGAGACCAAGCTTTTATGGGGCGTACAGTTGTATGCTCCCTTGTCAATCTCTCCTTGGAAACGGGAACTGTACCATCTAAGTGGAAACAAGCCGTGGTGTCCCCGATTATTAAAAAGCCCACCCTGGACCCCTCTAAGCCTGAAAGCTATCGCCCCATCTCGCTGCTACCCTGGCCAGCCAAGATCACTGAAGCCCACGTCAACTTGGCCCTGTCTGAACATCTGACTCGGACCAATGCCCTCGACCCCACACAAAACGGATTCCGTGCTGGGCACAGTACGGAAACTGCGTTACTTGTGATGGTGGAACATCTCCGGGCAAGGTTGGATGCTGGTCAAACGGCGGCGCTTATTTTGTTAGATCTTAGCGCCGCCTTTGATACGGTAGACCACAGCATCCTCCTGCGTCGACTCGAGGAGACTGGTATTGGCGGGCAGGTGTTGCAATGGTTCCGCTCCTTTTTAGACGACCGCTCCTTCTGTGTTGCCATCCCTCCCTTCAAGTCCAACTACCAACCACTGGCCATGGGGGTTCCGCAAGGGTCCTCGCTGAGTCCCACGTTGTTCAATCTATACGTGAGACCGCTGGCTGATGTCGCTAGGCAGTGGGGCCTTACTTTGGTCTCATATGCCGACGACACTCAGCTGGCGGTTACTCTCAGCGGGGATGCGGAAACTGAGGCCCCCAGGTTTCAGTCTGGACTGAAGGCGGTGGCTAGTTGGCTGACAGGCAACTGCCTTCAGCTAAACGCCACTAAAACAGAGGTGATGGTCGTCGGGAAGGGTGTGGAGCTGTGGGGTGACCACTGGTGGCCCCCAGAGTTGGGTCCTACTCCGATCCCGGTATCGGAAGTGAAAAATCTGGGGGTATGGCTGGATGCGGGCCTCTCCTTTATAGGCCATACTAAAAGAACTGCGGCCTGCTGTTTCGGTCTCCTGAGGGGCTTGAGACCTGTTCTCAAGTTCTTTGATGCCCCGACCAGGCAGCTGGTGATCCAGGCCACTATCATCTCTCGCCTGGATTATGCCAGCTCTCTCCTGGCTGGGGCCAACCAGGCTGAACTAACCCGTCTACAACGGGTTCAGAATGCTGCGGCGAGGGCGATTGTTGGTTTACCCAGATTCTGCTCAGTGACAGGTGTCCTTCGCTCCCTACACTGGCTCCCGGTTAGGAAGCGCATCCTCTTTAAGGTCTTGTGCCTTGCTTTTAAAATCTTGAGAGGTACAGGCCCGGAAATCCTGTCGAGTTGTCTGTCTTTTTATGTCCCTGCCCGTTGCCTCCGCTCTCAAGGTCTGGCCCTTGCGGTGGTTCCCAGATTCAGGCTTAGCCGCATGGGAGGCCGCTCGTTTAGGGTAATGGCTGCGTCAGCATGGAACTCCCTGCCTGTTGAAATTCGCTTGCTGGAGGACCTTCTGACCTTTCGGAAGGCTATAAAAACCTTCTTGTTTTAGCTGTTTCTTTGTTTCTGTTTTTAGCCTCTCGTTGTGTTACGGGCTACCTTGTCTCTGCGCCAGGACGCTCCTTGGCTGGAGTATCTGTGCGCACAATAAATAGACGTAACATAACATAACATAGCATAACATAACCTACCTGAAACAGAGAATGTAGATAGTAGGGAAGAAGGGGATGCATCTGAGGATGAGGCAGACAATGGCCAACCTTTAGTCAGCAGACTTACTAGGGCCAACTTAGGCCTACATAGGGAAGGGTCTGGGGGAGCCCCAGACCTAACCTCAGGCAGGCCTAACTTTGGGATTAGAATAGATAGGTCTCACTCCAGAGACTCCAATAGATCTGTTCACTCCCATGTCTCTCATGCATCTGCTCAGAGGAGGATGACTTCCCCTCAGAGGAGAGAGCATCAGGCAAAGATGAAGGAAGTTAATCTGAGGATCCAAAGGGAAGAACTTGCCCTTGCCAAGGAAAAACTTGCTTTTGCCAGGGAGCAGAAATTGTGTGGGCTAGAACCCACTGGTGGCAGCATTATCCCTAGAGATAAAGACAGGAGTTTTGATAATAGACACCTGAGTAAAATAGTGCCCCCCTATAAGACAGGAGATGGCATCCACACATGGATGACTGCTCTGGAAAGAGCCTGCAAAGTACAGCAGGTACCCCAGAGTCAGTGGGCAGCTATACTGTGGCTCTCCTTTGAAGGTAAAGGCAGAGACAAGCTCCTCACCGTTAGAGATGAGGATGCTAATGACTACCAAGTCCTGAAAAATGCACTGATTGATGGGTTTGGCTTAACAACTGAACAGTACAGGTTGATGTTCAGAGACACCCAGAAAACTCCGGCTTAGGATTGGACTGATTTTGTAGATTGTGCTACTAAGGCTCTGGAGGGCTGGTTATTGGGTAGTAAAGTTACAGACTATACAGGATTGTATAATTTGATCATGAGAGAGCAAATCTTAAATAACTGTCAAACCCAGCTTTTGCACCAGCACCTGGTAGACTCTGATCTGACCTCTCCACAAGAATTGGGTAAGAGGGCAGACAAATGGGTCAGAACCAGGATTAGGCCTAAGAATCAGGGTGGTGACCAAAAGAAAGAGACTACCAAGCCTCAAGAGAAAGGTGGGGATAAATCTACAGAGAAGACTTCCCCAGGGCCCCAAAACTCTAAGAATGGGGGTGGGTCCCAAGACACTTACTCTACCCAGAAGAAACCTTATTGCCATGCCTGCAAACAGGTAGGCCATTGGAAAACTGACAGCAGTTGCCCAAAGGCCAACAATAAGGAGAACATACCCCCAAGTTATACTCCCAAGCCTCCTGTTACTACTAGTAGTAATCCCCCAGGTGGTGGGAGTGCCCCCAAGAATTTGGGTGGGTTTACTTTGGGAGTTCCTGGGGACTCTGGCCTAACCAGGTCCCCTAACTTAGATACTCTTGTCTGTGAAAATGGCATGGGGTTTGCCAACTTCACTGCTTGTCCCAACACTTTGGACAAGTACAGATAGGAGCCCCTCATCAATGGTCTAAAAGTTGAGGCCTATAGAGACACAGGGGCTAGCATCACTATGGTGACTGAGAATCTAGTCCCCTCAAGGCAACTTATACCTGGTGCCACATACCAGGTGACAAACATTGATGGAGTGCAGAAAAATCATCCCATGGCAGTGGTAAATCTCAGCTGGGGAGGTGTCCACTGGCCCAAAGAGAGTGTCAGTGTCAGCAAACTTGCCTGTAGATTGTCTACTGGGGAATGATTTGGAAATCTCAGCCTGGGCTGATGTGGAACAAGAAACCCATTCTAAAATGGTAAATCTTCCTGAACAGGTTAGGAGGGCTGTGCCAGTCTCAGCCCAATCTCAAACAGATTCCTTCCCTGAAAAGGTTAGCAGGGCTGTGATGGTAACAGCCCATACCCAAACTCAGTCCCTTCCTGAAAAGGTTGGTGGGGCTGTGATGGCCACAGCCCAAACTCAAACTAATTCCTGTGTTGTGAAGCCTGAAACTATGGATCACTCTACACAAACAGAGAGCATTGAGGAGGAAGAGAAATCTCCCTCCCACCAGACATTAGGAAAGGATCAGCCTCCTCAGGGAACTGATCTTACCCCTTGTGAAGAAACTGCCCCAGAGGTAGTCAGGGCTAGCCTGACAGAGCCCCTGATGTATGTGGACCCTTCCATGGTGGGACCCAGTCTGGAGCAGGAAACCTGCCCCTCTCTACCCTGCCTCAGTCAGCCCAGGGCTACAGAGGTCAAGGAGGCCAGTGAGCCCCACAGGGCCCCCTGTCCAATAAAACTCCCCCATCAGCAGATTAGGGACACCAAAGCTAGCAGCCCTAGCAAGATGAACATGTTAGAAACTCCTGAGCGATCCCCCTTAAACTTAGTTAGGGACCTCCCCCAGATGGACTCTGTTGGGCACAGCCAAACTTGGGACCTAAGGGCCCCAGACCTGACCTGTCCCTCCAGTAAGCCAAACAGAGGGGCCCAGCCTCCAGCTTTAGGTAGCCAGAGGTTGACCCTGAGAGCCCAACACAACTCAGTCGTGGAAAGAAAGGCATATATGGTGGATGGTGATTGGAGGAAGTTGAGCCCAACAGTAGTGGAGCCTCACTTCAGTACTCCATCTCAGCACCAGCATTTTACTTTGCCAAAACACACCACAGGTAGAGATTCCCTATGGTGTAGACCCTCAGATACCCTTAGGGTGAGGGATTGCTTAGTGGACCATGAGATAGGGGGTAACCATGTCAGTGCTGTTACTTCCCTATATGGCCACTTAGGCAATAGAGGCTTACCTGGTCAAGGATAGCCTTATCTCCTTTCGTTTGGGGGGGGGGGTTATATAGGAAGGTGGATATCTGACTATGGTTGCCCCCAACTTTTTTGCCTAGTGTTTAGCTGGTTTTCGACCTAGTTGGCCTGGGGCCCTGCTATTCAGGACCCCAGACTAATTGCTCTCTCTGTAAAATGTACTCCATGTGCCTTAGGTACATACCTAATTGGATGCTGGGTCACCTTATCAGCCCCTGTACAGTGTACAGGTACCCAGGGCATAGGTGTACCCAGGGCCTACCAGGGGCTGCAGCATATATTATGCCACCCTGGCTGGCCATCCAAACTGACACAACTGGCTGCTAAGACAGCTGGGGCAAGGTGGTGTAAACACCCTTTGCTATAGATATAGTATACCTATATCTAACCCTAAAATGGACACATATATTCCTATCATTCACTCCTATGGCAGGCCTTATCAATCCTGAAGGCAGAGTGCTTGAAATTATGTGAGACGGTGCCCTAGCATGAGCTGAGCCTGTCTGCAGCTTGCGGAACCAAGTCCTTATAGCTGTTCCATGATAACGCTATACCATATACTCTTAAGTGCATTATAATCCTCGCGGTTGAATGCTAACTTTGGTATAGCATTATCAAAACATGTCGAGTAAGGTGTCATACAAATTGGAATACTACCCCCTCGCTAGTTCTGGCGACGGGGGTAGCATTCCACCCTTTTAGAGGGACACGACATGTATGTAACTGTGAACCCCGGTTAAAGTTAAACGTAGCCTCAGCATCACAAAATGGATGCTGCCACCACAGACACAAGTCTGACCTCCTGATGCTGGGAGTCCTTCCTGCGAGGGAGGCCTGGACAAAGGGTTTCCTGCCTTGGGAGGTGCTAGCACCACCCCAGACAGGATTTTGTGTATTGAGGTAGGGAGGGCTGAAAGGAATGAGACATGCCTGGGGCACACAAGGTGTCCCTGTGCATACCCCGGTTCAAACCAGTTGCTGGGGCACTCCATCCCCAGCTCTGGCGCGAAACCGGACAAAGGATAGGGGGTGTAACCACCCCCCTTCCTGGTCCCACCCATTGGAGCGACCTAGTCAGCAGTACAGCCCCCTTTAGCAGGATAAAGGTAGGAGCTGGTCCCATTCCAAGTTAGATTATCCTGAACTACTCTACAGGAAGAAACTCTGGACTTCGACGTTCTGCTCCACAGAAGACTGAAGAATCTCCCTTGTGTGCAAGGAGTGTCCACCCTGCAACTGCAGGCACCATCAAGCGTCCTACGGTTCTCTTTGTCGTCCTTCCTGCCGGAACCAGACTTCAGAGCCTGACGAGACCTGGACTCCCAGACCTCTCCGACCTCTACCCACATCTGCAGCATAGCTGAGACCCGTGGGTACGACGTGACACGTGGGACCGGCCATCTTGAAGAAACTGCACTTCGCTTCCAGCACGACTTCTGAGGCATCCTCAAGTAAGTGCTTTGGAGATTGAGAAGCCCCAGCCCCGAGCAGCTCCTGCACCAAAGTCCAGCCCTCCAGCATCCACGAGATCTGCGTGGGGCTCTTTTGCTTGACTGCTGCTCGACGCGTTGTCTGGTCGCTTGCCGGTTGGCTAGTGGCCTCCTTGACGACAATCCTTGAAATCTACACTGCTGGTCTGGTTGCTCCAGACTGGCCCTTGCTCCCTTCCAAAAGAGGAGCACCCCGGACCCTCCTGGTCCGCACCAGACGCCGTTTCCACTCATCGCGTGGGTTGCCTTTGCCAAGGCCTGTTGACTCCAAATCCGGATCCGACACCGCCGACAGTGAGAGCCTACGTGGGACAGCTCGTGCCTCCATCCTGGTCATCGAAAACACCTCCTGGTCCACGTGGCTGCAGAGACAAGCGTCCACTCTTCACCTGATCGCGACGACATGATCTGGTTCCTTCCTGGTTCAACACCGGTCACTGGCTAGTGACTTTGAACACTGTCCCCTCTGCTTTCAGGTCCTCTTCTTTCTCGATCCACCCTTGGATCACACCGGACATCTTCCTCCTGGTCGCCTGCAGCATCTTTCTTCAAGGCTCCATAGACTTCGACGCGGAAACCCGACACACTTTGACACCTATGCACCCGCAGCCTGTGGGTGAGGTAACAAGAGCATTTCGGTGCTCAAGGGTAGATTGACTCTCCTAGTGTCCAGGTATCCAGTTGTTTTAGTCCTAACTAGTCGGAACTGTCTGTTACTTACCTTTTCGTAATTTGTTCTGCCCATTGACTTTGTTCCGCATCTCGCGTGTGAGTTCACACTCTGCACACGCGTCCCGTGGGCCTCCTGCTACTTACCTAAGGTTAGGGTAGTGTAGTCCCAGCGATCCTACAGCCTCTGGGCATCTTCATTTCCTCTATCGATTTCCTTATACCATTTACTTAGTATATGGTTTGTCGTGCCCCTAGGGCACCATTGTAATTTTGTGCAACTTATCGTATTTTTCTTAAGAGATTGTCATGTGCTTAGCCCTCTGACCTCATAAAGAGTTCAGAGGTGTTTGTTATTAATAAATATACTGTTTATTTTCATAACAACCTGTGTGGTGTCCTTTCATCTGGTATTCAAGGGGTTATATGTGGTAAAACAGCTGGCTTCACATGCCAAAAGAATTTAGCCTAAGACTGCTTTGTCAATGCTACCATTAGGATAGCTGGTCTATAAGGTTGACTTACAACCAATCACCATAAGGGTTGTTTGGACTGATACAAGGTGATCACTAGAACTAGTGAACATCATATATCAAGCCAACTTCTCACAATCAGGAAGTGATATGATAAGTTGTGCATAGAATTGGCCTATCAGTGTTTTTCTAAACATACTCTCAATAAGAGGGATTGTCCTCAATTAGAATTCCCCCTGGGGTCCTAAAGTATTAAGATAGCTGTGAATCTGTAAAAACTTTTAAAAATTACGTTTTGGCAACCCAAATTTATTTTGCAGCTCAGCAAAAGAAGCAAAATGTCTGTCTTGCAGTAAATCACCCAGACACTGAATTCCATGAAGATGCCACCTGTTCATAATAGAATCTCGAAATATTAAAGGAAGAATATCTGGTGCTGCGAACGGTGTATAAGCAGTAATCTTTGAGAGGCCAAGCTGGCGTTTAACATATCTCCATACCACATAGGCTGATTTCAAGATCTTAAATTTAGTTTTTTTTAAATAACTAGGTTCTATGATTTTGACTAAACAACCCCTACACCCCTCTCCAAGTCCAAATTCATAAATTGAGGGAGAATGGCATGGCAAGATTCGGGCCCTCTCACCAATCACCAATGGATTGATAAACTGCAAGACGGACGACAAATAATAGAATATAAAATGCGGTATACCCCAACCACCCCGATCTTTCGGTAGTATCATCTTTTTATATGCCCTTCTCTGACACTTGTAGCCCACAAAAATCTTGCTGACATCCTTTCTAACTGCTTAAAGCAGCTAGGTGGGAACTCAAGCGGTATCGTTCGGAACATATAAAGGAGCTTAGGTAAAACCGCCATTTTTAAAACATTGACGCGTCCATAGAGAGACAAATGAAGATGGTCTATTCTCCCCAACATTGAATTGGCTTTTTTCAGAACCGTATTTATATTTAGAGCAGGGATATTAGAAAGAGGCAGGGATATTTTAATACCTAAGTAGGTGACTTCTGAAACAGTTTTACTAATATGCGCCGGGGGGTCCTGACCAACATGAAAGATTTGAGTCTTAGAAAGATTCAGTTTGTACCCCGAAAAGGATCCAAACTGGGCTGCTAGATCCTCTATCGCTGGAACCGCGCTGTTGATATCCGTAGTTAACGCGACAATATCATCCGCGTAAGCGAGAGCTCTATAATCCCTGTAGGAAACTTGAACCGGTTTGATTTTTTCAGAATAGTTTAACTTATTCAGAAACAAATCAATATATAAAGCAAACAGAAGCGGGGAACATGGACACCCTTGCCGTGTTCCACGAAAAATAAAAAAAGGGGCAGATTCCTGGCCAGCCAACCTGATAGAGGCTGTTGGAGAGAAGTAAAGAGCCTTCAAAGCAGAAATTATTTTTGGGCCGAAACCCTTCTGATATAGCAGATCCCACAAATATGGCCAGGCGACCCTGTCAAATGCCTTTTCGGCAGCCAACAGGGTTACTCCCATTGTGGTCTCAGTTGCCAGAGCCCAGTCCACGAGAGCAATAAAACGACACACATGGTCAGTGATATCACAATTCGGAATGAATTCATGTTGGAATTGGAAGACAATAGATGGAATTATGCCAGATATCCGTGCAGCTAAAATTTTTGAGTAAATTTTGCTATCGGCTTTAATTAATGATATGGGCCAATAAGAGACAGGCAACAAAGGTGGTTTGTCTTTTTTCAAAAAAGCTATAATCGTCAAGTGCCGCCAGGATGCCGGGGCATTACCCTTCTGTGTTTCCAAAAAGGCTAGCATCAGATCTTCCTTTAGCAAGTGTCGAAGTATCCTCAAGAACTCCAAGGGAATGCCATCTGGGCCCACCGCCGTACCTAAAGCTAATGAGAGAATAGCAGCCTCAGTTTCTTCCCATGTTATATCTCTCTCTCTAGATCTGTAAGCTGATCTAAGGTTAACTTGGACATTCCAGTACTAGCACTAAAATCCAAAAAAGAATCAGAGGTACAACCTATTATGTCATCCTTGTAAAGTTTACTATAGTATTGACGAAAAACTTCCAAGACTTCATCTGCTTTTTCGTGAGTTTGCCCTGCCTCATCCTGAATGCTATCAATACGATTAGCCGCCTCTTTTTGTCATATCTTTTTGGCTACTATACGGCCAGTATTTTCTCCCACCTCATAAACTTGTGAGCAATGAACTGCTCTTTGTGCTGCTAGTGAGGTGCCGGGTTTTTAGGAACCCGGTGGTGCCAGGGGATAACACCCGAAGACCTCTGAGTTCTCCCTTGTTCTGGACCACAGAAGCAATGAGTCTTCTAGTCGCAGTCAAAGATCAAGTTTTATTGGCAGCTACCAAGTAACACGTGTCCCAGAAGTACACCTCATGGACAGTAGGTTCTCGGGAGACTGTTTGTTTTTACAGAACCAGCCTTTTCCTTATATACAAAATATATAGCTCCAAGCAAGAATTCTTGAGTTTATGATATGGCTATACACATATTTCTACAATAATACAAAGAGCGAAGTCATGTAAGCAAGCCCATATTTTAGATGTCCAGTTCGTTGATAGATTACCCAGTTAGGCCTGGAACTCCCATCAGATATCGATGAAACCTCAATAAAGAAGGGCACCTCCTAGTCATAAAACTGGCCATAAACAAGGAACGTGGACAGGTGCGTGTTTGCAGAAAGCATGGTCTGTATGTAGTGAATGGTTTGTGGAATGTTATGCACTGATGTTATCGTATTCGGCCACTGGGCGAGGAGCCGCCCAAACAGGTCTGGCCGAAGGCAGTGGAGTCAGTTGGGACAGGTCAGGGGGAAGTCAGGGAAGGTGGACGTGTCCTTTTGGATCAAGCTCGACCTTTAATTGACTTATCATGAGGGCAAGACGTAAGATGGATGCCGTTTACAAAATGGAGTCTAAGGGGTCGGAACGGAAACTACGATTTAGGGGTGTTGGCAATCTTCGATTATGATGCAAATGCACAGGAATGATGTCCTAGTCATTATCGGTTCGTCGATACCAAATTCGTCATGGTATGTGGATGTTTTGTGACACGGAAAAGGACCTCGATATCGGGATAACAACAGGGTCCCGATTTTCAGAACCACAGACCCTCCTTTTGCCCTTATGTAAGGCAATAACTCATGTTAATCTGAGTCCAAATCGGTATGGAGAAATTCGCGGAGATGTTGCTGTAGCATCATTCCGTTACTCAGTTCGTCCTTTGACACAGGCTTCCGTACACACGAAGTAGCACAGAGGCCACATAGTGCAGGAGCGCACTGTATACACAGGCAAAACATGAACAGGAGTGCTAAGATCATCCCAATGAAGATCAATGTTTTCCATCCCCAGGCGGTGATCAGCTCCCAGAACCACCCCAGCAAAGACCAATCCCCTTTCTCTACGTGAAGGGAACCAGATATTTCATGTAGCTTAGAGATGGCCTGGTATACCGTCGGCGCATTATCAGGGATGAAAATGCAACAACTAGATTGGATGACTCTACACACACCACCACGATCGGCGAGTATGATATCTAGGGCAATTCGGTTCTGAAGGGTCATAAGTCGATCCGACTGAAGCTCGGTTGTCAAATTGCCAAGGGCCCCGGCCGTTGTAATCACGGCGGATTCAACTATCCTTGCTAACTGACGAATATTCCTGCTGTTCACCATAGGCCCCCAAAACGACAGAAAACCCTTTGCGAAGTCAGCGAATTCCTGACCCGCGGTGTCGTCTTTACTCACGACACCTCTAGCTGTCCTTGTCCGATGGTAATCTGCTCTGGCCGTGTAGGTGGGAGGTAGCAGAAATGAGATGAAACATGTACCTGAGAAGTCAGGGGGCAACCAGGTGTAGGCTTGGTCGTGGCAGACGAAATACGTGCCTTTGGCTGCTAAGAGTATAGGGGAAGTTCGGGAAGCGAATACATATGTTTCTGTGCAAATGCTCTTTCCTAACTGTGCTGTGGGGTCCCTACCAATACCCTGTAAACATAAGTGACCTCGGTGGGGCACTATCCAAACTGGGCGGGATTTCTTTGCTGCCTGGCTCTTGACCAGGTAAACCCCATGTTTAGTCACGTTCCAACGGGTGTAGGGACTGAGTTCATCTTTGGGTATTGTCAGGTATGTGTCGATATCCCTACTCATATTTCTTATCCGTGCAATTAGTGCCTTGTTACTGGAATCGCTCTCAGTGGAACGGGTCGGGTATGGTTCTAGGGCGAATAGGAACATGGTCTGGAAAGCCCACAGAGAACCATAGTAACTGAATGGTAAAATGAAGTATGGGATCCCCTTATCGGTTGTGTGTGGCATGAGTCCGCATATCCAACAGTTTGATGTGTTCATTATGGACTGGTGTTGGTGTAGAAGCTGAATGAAAGAGTTATTTACAAATTTGAGTCTTCGGGCAGACTCGTGTTCAGGTAGAGGGTGAAAGTAGTGTGGAGAAATAGTGGGAGGAGGTGGTGGCTGGGTGTCATTCGAGAAGGTAACTTTAAATACGAATAGAGTATAACCAGTAAAAAACACGACTATGCTACATAACATTAAAACACATATTATCAGGAATCTTCTTTTGGACAGTATCGTGCATAATTCTTTTTCAAAGTTCGTGAGTCTGATAGGTCTCTCTACCCTAGGAAACTCCATCCTCTAGGTGCTGCCCGCGGTGGTTGATTGATTCTCCCAGGGGGTGCACTCTGTTCAGTCCGGGGTAACTGCCGTGGACCAACCAGAACCGTGGACCTAAAACTTCCCCAGTTGCACTCCCCAGACTTCAACCGCGACCCTAGCAGCAGAACCGGATGGCGGTTCGAAAATCAAAAATGAGCTAGTTCCCTGGGACGAGAGAGCTGAAAAATCCAAAAATAGTTCTTAGGGGAAAAGGGAAATCACATTAGATCAAGCTTTTATTAGTCTCTTTGTCTAGACCGTAGGTTGTACCGTCGTTTCCCAGGTACGGTGTGGTCTTCAAACAATGTCTCAGGTTCGGTAGTGTCCAATTGCATAGACGGTGACACAAGTCCTTGTAAAATATGATCACTCTCCTTCTCGGTACCAGTTTCTTTCAAACGTGCATCGCTGAAAGGGATGAAGCGAGGTACGGATTCGGTCTCGGAGTCGGCAAGTCCTTTATTGACCCATCGGTCGTATGGAAGGGGTAGGGGGACCCGTTTACAGTGGGTCCCATGTACCCAGTTCTTCTTGCCTTCCACCCGAACAGCTGATCTCGTTGAAAGCAGCACCAGGTATGGTCCGGTCCACCTCGGCTGTCCGTTGTTGGTGCGCTGGAAATTCCGCACCAAAACCCACTAGCCGGGTTCGATGAGGTGACCTGGATCTTCAGAGGCTGGCGGAGAGGAGCTGTGAACCTGTTGGTGTAAAACACGCAATTTAGTTGTCAATTCGCACAAATAGTCAAGCAGTACGGGGTGTTCTATTTCACTGAGTTTCTTTGGTCTTGGCACGCCCCAGACGTTGGCTGGGCGGCCAAACACTATCTCATGGGGGCTAAGTCCTAATCTGGAATGGACAGTCATTCTGGTTGACAAGAGTGCTAGAGGCAAGGCGTCGGGCCATTTAAGACCTGTACTGGCTTGGATCTTGGCTAGTTTGAGTTTTAGAGTGCCATTGTAGCACTCTACTAATCCAGCTGATTGGGGGTGATTTGCAGCGTGGAATTTTTGGTGGATGCCTAGACACTCACACACTCTCTTCATCACGCATCCTACGAATTCACTTCCGTTATCACTACAGACAATTCTAGGCATACCGAACCTCGGGAAGAACTCTTTGACAAGGGCTTTGGCAGTTGATAAGGCGGTGTTGTCCTTAAGGGGGTACGCTTCCACCCACCTTGAAAAGGCGCAAACAACAACGAGCACATACTTTAGATTGTTGCACCTCTCCATGTGGATGAAATCGAGCTGCAAAACCTCGAACGGATACGTTGGAGGCGCAAAATGACCAGCTGGAGTTGGGGTTCCCCTACCGGGATTGTACTTCAAACACACCATACAGTTTTTGACCACATTCTCTGCATATTTTGGGATATTGCTATTCTGCCATACTGGGGCCAATAGTTTACATATTCATTTCGAACTGATGTGCGCAATTCCGTGAGCCATCGTTACTACTGCAAGTACGTATGCATTAGGTAATAGCCATCGCTGGTGTTCTGATAGTTCGACCCAACAACCATTCGCATCTAATCTACCTGTGCTTTCTCTCCATTCATTCACCTCGTTCTCAGTGGCCTCGGCTTGTATCGATTTCACGCTTTCAATGGTGTCCTCACACATTCCCACATCAGCAATCCATCTAGCGGGACCCATAACATACATCTGACTCATTGTGTTCCTTGCAGTTTCTTTCGCAACCTCGTCTGCAAATGCATTCCCGCGGCCAACATCATCCTGAATCTTTTTGTGTGCACTGCATTTTATGATGGCGACTTGTAGTGGCAAGGTAAGTGACTCAAGGAGCTCATTAACTAGCTGACCATGTTGTATCTTTGCACCATGGGACGTAAGGAACCCACGTTCACGCCACAATCTCCCAAAACTGTGAGCCACACCAAAGGCATATTGGCTGTCAGTGTACACATTCACTCGCTTTCCTTTCGCCAACACACATGCTCTGGTAAGCGCTATAAGTTCTGCGGCTTGTGCAGAATCGTGGGAAATACGCGCAGTCTCTATAATGGTGTGTAATGTCGTTACGGCATATGCTGTAGTCGTATCACCATTCGGCAACTTGAAACATGAACCATCAACCCATAAAGTGTCATTGCATTCGGGAAGGGGAGTGTCCTGTAAGTCTACTCTCCCTTTTGTCTCTTCTTCTGTCCTAAAGCAGCAGTCATGGTTATCAATCTTGTCTGTGTTTGTTTCTGTTGGGATGGGAAGTAGCGTAGCGGGGTTGAGTGTACCACACCTCTTTATGTGGATGTGACTTGCTAGCAGTGTAAGTTCGTAACTGGATAGTCGAGCGCTAGTAAGATGTTGTGTCTTTGTCCTATTTAGCAAAATGTCTACTGCATGCGGAACCATAACGATCAGAGTGTTATTCATGACTAATCCAGCAGACTGTCGAATGCAGACAGCTGCTGCGGCGGTTGCTCTCAGACAACTTGGTAGGGCTTTAGCCACAGGATCTAGAGTTGCCGAAAAATACGAGCATGGGCGCTGTTTGTCCCCAAAGTATTGCGTTAAGACTGATAATGCACAACCTTCTTTTTCGTGGACATATAATGTAAAAGGCTTACTGTAGTTGGGGTTTCCCAACACAGGTGCCGAACATAGTGCATCACGCAACTCGTGGAAACTCGTCTGACAATCTTCAGACCAAGGCATAGGATTAGGCGTGTCTTTGCGGAGTAGTGCCAGCAAAGGTTTGGCTAGTAGTGAGAAATTCGGTATCCACTGTCTACAGTACGATGTAATGCCCAAGAAGGCTCGAACCTCTCTCTGTGTCCTTGGGGCACTTAGTTTTGCAATTGCCTGTATTCTTTCTGGTGTCAGTCTCCTTCCCTCCTTCGACAAGATGTGACCTAGGTAGGTCACTTCTCGTCGACAAAATTGCAGTTTTGAAAGGGAGAGTTTGTGCTTCATGTCACATAAGTGACGCAATAGTGACAACGTAGCTTCCTTGCAAATCTCCTCAGTGTCTGCGGCGATCAGTAGATCGTCTACGTACTGGATCAAAGTTGACCCATCTGGCAGCATAATTGTGTCTAGTTGTGTTTTCAGAGCCTGACTGAATATTGATGGGCTTTCGCAGTAGCCTTGAGGAGCGCATTTGAAGCGGAAACTTCGTCCTCCTAAATTGAAGCCGAAAATATCTCTACTCTCTTCAGCAATTGGGATGCTGAAGAAAGCGTTTTTCAGGTCAATCACCGAGAACCAAGCTGCTGAAACTGGAACCATTGTCAATAAAGCAGTAATGTCGGGGACAACTGGAAACTGTGGTATAACTACCTTATTCACTTCTCTGAGGTCGATCACGAACCTGTATACAGGTGGTCGTGAAGGATCAGTACGTTTTAAGACCGGTAAAACTGGACTGTTACAAACGTTACCTGTTGTTTCTTCGATAACATCTTTGTCGATCAGATCATAAAGATCATTAACAACGCCTTTTCGCATTCGTTAGATATTTTGTATTGGGGAATACGTGGCAATCTAACGTTGGCTTTCAAAGTTATGACATACGGTGCGATCTCCAAACGACCTACATCATTGGAACCATTAGCCCACAGTATATCAGGAAGTGATGACAATTCAGTTGGAATATCTTCTTTTGACAAATACATTGGAGAAATGACTTTTTTCCCTAAAGTAAGTTGTACTCCCGAGGGAGAACAGTACAAAGTCGCATACAACCTCTTTAGCAAATCCAATCCTAACAAATTTTCACCGCAACCTGTTGTAAGAATGAGGGGTGCTTCTAATTCACAGGGGCCAACAGAAAGGGATATAGGACTAGAGATCGGGTTTCTAACAGGGGCGCCAGAGAAGCCTACTGAGACATTCATTTCGCCAGACAAAGGTGCGCCAGGAAGTTTCGAGTGCATAATAGAACTTTTTGTAGCACCAGTATCCAGCAGAAATGGCTCTGACACTCCTGAGGTAATTACCTCGACATAAGGTCCATCCTGATCTACTGGAACTGAAACAACTCCCTCTCTTTGTCCATGGCTGTCCTAGCAATCGTTACTCTCATTGTCGTGTTCGGTGTAATAGTCGTCAGCATAGTACTGAGCTGACCTGGACGATGTATTATTCTGTTGGTCAAAGCTATTCATGGAATTCTGAGGCGGAAAAGAAGCTGTGTTTTGGGCAAAATTTCCACGGCCCCTACCTCTAGGGGCATGTTGAACACTTCTTCCCCTTACACCTGAAACACCGTTTAAGCGTCGCGCAAGAGCAGGACAATTACTTTTGAAGTGGCCCTCTTCCTTGCAATACGCACATTGATTCGGGCCATACGGAACACACTGATGGGAAAACTCGTTTCCTTGCGCGTTTCTCGAATACTGCGGTTGTTGCTGATAATTGGGCTGACTAGCCATACGAGGCGGATAGGCCTGCTGGAGAAGAACTTTAGTTTTTAAATCTTTCGTCTTTTTGTCTGCCTTATCTAGCTCGTCTTTGCGCCTGTTTTCGTAGTACTGAGCTGTTGCTAAAATCTGCGCTGACGTAGAGACAGCCCAAGCACTCTCTGAATCTTTTAGTTTAGTACACAGTTCAGGAAGCAAATTATGTACAAATTTGTCTACGAACAATCTTTGGCCACCCTCGGTAGCCATATCCTGACCACTATGATCGGTGAAAGTTTCCTCGAATCTCGTGAAAAAGTCAGATACATTCTCGTCTTTCTTCTGCTTGCATGCAGATAGCTTGTCCCAGTTTACGCGTACTTCAAGCATAATTGTCTTCATGTACGCAATAATTCTACCGGGAAGTTACGCTATTAACGGCTCAGGCTTGAAACCACGACTTGTCTAGCATCTGTAGTCGCAATGTTAGCCCACGAGTCACCTAATTCTTGGTCATGATCCGTATGACGAATTTTACTCCATAAAGGATGTGGAATAACGTTCCCAAACAACATGTCTATATCCGCTAAATTCATTATACATGAGCTTGCAGTTTGGGACAACTCTTTATAATACCCAGTCGGGTTTTTACGGGGATCGGGTAGTGTCTGCTTGAGTGCTAAAACTTCGGATCTTTTCCAGGGGACATGTACCCATACGCGCTGGAAATGAGGCAGAACCGGTGGAACTGCAGTTGCGTCACCTTCCTTCCAAACCGGAGGAACCTCTCTCATGGGGTACTGTCTCGCTCTTTTCCTACTAGATGTACCACTTTCAGAGGATGACCCAGAATTACCACCCGTACTTCGATGTGATAATAATATCTCAACTGCTTTTTCAACGTCGGGACCCACAATCATACCCTCCCCAAACTTAAATCGTACACTACACAACTCTTGCGGGTTGCTCTTCTGACCATTATCTTCCAAATCCTCACACAGGAAAACACACATCTGCTCAGACACGTATCTTTGCGTTGGTTCATCCCATTGACGGAAAACGTTCATGACAGACTCTACATCATATCTTGCGGTGTCAATAGCCCAATTCCGTGCTAGCTTATTCAATGATTCCCTTTCCTGATAATCGGGCATTTGGCTTCGTAATTGTCTTCGTTCCGTATTAGGGGTCGTTTTAGGCGACCGAAAAAGTGGTGAAGGAAAGTTAGTAACAATGCTGGCCATTTTATGCCAGACGGTGAAAGTGGAGGAATAACTGGTGGTAGAACAGAGTCACGCAGAGCAGAAACAGAAACATTCGTAGAACGAGTATCAGAGAGACTAGAAGGTGCGCTAGGCGAAATTTTAGAAGGAACAGTAGGAGAAGTAGATGTGATCGGTGAGCCTTGAGGAGGCTGCACCAGAGAAACAGGAGCCAGCTGAAGAGCAGCTGGTGAGTGCTGTAAAGGAGCCTGTATAACAGCTACCAGAGGTGCAACTAAAGGTTGTGGAGGTGCTGTGGCATTTTGTGCATAGGGTGGTGGCGAATTCAATAAGTGGGACATTAATGGATCTTTCTCGGATCCTTTCTCTTGACCCTGTCCCTTATTTGGTAACATCGGGTAACATTTATCTACTGCTAGTTTCTTGCTCCTAAGCATTTGTTCGCTTTCCTGCTCTTCCTCGTTATCTCTGTATGCAACGGCAGCTTGCACCATCGACATACCTCTTTTATTCCTTTTTGCTAATTTTATTTCTTTCTGTTTGGCTTCTTTGCGCCATAGGCGGAAAGAGTCAAACATCGCCGGCCGGGCTTTTTTCTTGAACAATTTGACCTCTAAGTTATCTAATATTTCTGAGTCGAAACTACCATATTGGGGCCATTTTAAAACACCATCCTTGCGGGTGTATTTTATCCATACTTCGTTATATGCGATAGGACCTACGCCGTGTTTGACATAGAGCTCATACGTTGGAGTTCCAATCGGAGGAACCGGACAAGAATCCTCTAATCGGGAGTCCTTACTACAACCAAGACAAAACAAGTTTCCAAGTCTGCTAAAACCAGGCATCTTCGCTCACTAGTCTAGCTTCAAACTTCAAAGGATTATCTATTACGATATTTCTCGTGAATACACGAGTCCTTCGGCTTTGGGGCTTGCAAGTACCAAATCAAAGCGTATCTCAAGGATACCAAAAACTAAGGACAAACTAAGGACTGGGAGACGCTCCACTTATACTTAACTGAAGTATGTGAAGATCTGTGACGTCGCTAGAAGACTCGTCTATTGTTTCGCTCTACCAAGGATCACTGGGTCCAAAACAAGGCGATAGTCAGGGCAGCAGTCCTTCGTAGCCGTCGGGACGCGGGGAACCTCGCAGCAAAGACCTTCGGAACCACGTCGACATACAGGGGTCGCTGAAGTGGCTGGCCGTCCTCCGGAATTTTCACACAAAGCTCCTCACGAACATCTGGCTTGGACCGTCGCCGCTTGATACCGCCCCACGCTGGGCGCCAACTGAGGTGCCGGGTTTTTAGGAACCCGGTGGTGCCAGGGGATAACACCCGAAGACCTCTGAGTTCTCCCTTGTTCCGGACCACAGAAACAATGAGTCTTCTAGTCGCAGTCAAAGATCAAGTTTTATTGGCAGCTACCAAGTAACACGTGTCCCAGAAGTACACCTCACGGACAGTAGGTTCTCGGGAGACTGTTTGTTTTTACAGAACCAGCCTTTTCCTTATATACAAAATATATAGCTCCAAGCAAGAATTCTTGAGTTTATGATATGGCTATACACATATTTCTACAATAATACAAAGAGCGAAGTCATGTAAGCAAGCCCATATTTTAGATGTCCAGTTCGTTGATAGATTACCCAGTTAGGCCTGGAACTCCCATCAGATATCGATGAAACCTCAATAAAGAAGGGCACCTCCTAGTCATAAAACTGGCCATAAACAAGGAACGTGGACAGGTGCGTGTTTGCAGAAAGCATGGTCTGTATGTAGTGAATGGTTTGTGGAATGTTATGCACTGATGTTATCGTATTCGGCCACTGGGCGAGGAGCCGCCCAAACAGGTCTGGCCGAAGGTAGTGGAGTCAGTTGGGACAGGTCAGGGGGAAGTCAGGGAAGGTGGACGTGTCCTTTTGGATCAAGCTCGACCTTTAATTGACTTATCATGAGGGCAAGACATAAGATGGATGCCGTTTACAAAATGGAGTCTAAGGGGTCGGAACGGAAACTACGATTTAGGGGTGTTGGCAATCTTCGATTATGATGCAAATGCACAGGAATGATGTCCTAGTCATTATCGGTTCGTCGATACCAAATTCGTCATGGTATGTGGATGTTTTGTGACACGGAAAAGGACCTCGATATCGGGATAACAACAGGGTCCAGATTTTCAGAACCACACTAGTTTCCTGGCAAAAGTCTCATAGAGCCTAGACTTTTGAATGGCCAGCCTCATCGATACTTGTTCTATATTTTGGCCAGAGATAACGGCCGTCATAAGTTTGGATTCAAATTCCTGCAATTTCTTGAGCTCAACTGCCAAGAGCTCTCGAGTTTTCTGTTGATTATTAATTGAATAAGACAGCGTCTCCCCCCGTACCCCTGATTTAAAAGCATCCCAAATTACACCTGCGGGGCAGATCCTCGGTTAAAATTAAAGAAATCAACAATCCACTTCCCCATATGTTCAATATACAGTGGGTCAGCTAGTAGTTTCCGCTCGAATGTCCAGGCCTGAGCAGGAGAGCTAAAACTTACATCTAATTCTAACATGATCCGGTTATGGTCCGAAATTATTTTAGGGAGAATATCATACCTGGAATCCTTAACATACCCAGTGGTGATAAAAAAATTATCTAATCGAACAAATTTCTGATGCGGGGCAGAGAAAAAAGTATAACCCGGAATACCCAAGCCTTTAGTATAGCCTACATCCACTAAACCAAACTCTTTAATTAGCCCTCTAATAGCTTTGTAGACTTTCTTTTTTTTACCTTGATACATAAGATCACTAGTTATATCAAACTGGCCATCAAAGTGAAGATTAAAGTCTCCACATAACATTGGACGGGAGGGCCATCCAGCAAGTTCAATGCTGAAGTGGTTCAACATCTCAGGATCATCTAAATTAGGACCATACACAGCACAAATAGTCCAAGAAGATCCTTCGAAATAAATTTCACAGATCACCCAGCGACCATAAGAGTCAACTTTTAAGCGTTTACAGGTCCCCCTACCCCGTCTTTTCAAGATTGTGACACCTCTTGTAGTTGTTCCTTGTCGCGTACCCCCTACAATTTCCATACCTAAATCATTAAGCCAGTGCCTATTATTCCAGGATAAATGTGTTTCTTGCAAGCACAATAAATCCAACTTCATAGAGTGGAGAATTTGGGCCGCTATCCCTCTTTTCTTTTTGTCATTCAACCCACAGATATTCCATGAACAAACCCTTAATTTAGCCATTATCATCCACCATGTGACTTCCTAAAACTGAAATGTAATACATAATAACTTCTCTTAGCGCACTTCTTATTTAACCCCTCTGATTCCCACCAACGAAGAGATCTTGTTCACTGTCTGTGCAACTCAGTAACCCCTCAAACCCAGCTGCACTTCTTCTTTTTCTGCAATTTATATAAAGGAAGAATATTCTAATGCCTCTATTAAGATTAAGAAGTCTTAACATCAGAGCGTGCAAAGCAGTGTATTATCTTTAGCTGCTGCAATCTGACCTGGTTTACTATACAGTCAACAGATATATTGCAGCCGCAGTCAAAAGGCAAAAAGTGGTTGGCAAGTCAAGATAATAAGGCACCAGTACTGTGTATAGGAAGTTTCAAATGTGGAAATGGGTGTGGACATACTGTTAGAACTATTTGCCTTGGATATGTTTTTAGAATTAATTGTTTTTATTAATTCTATATATGAGATTATTGATTATTTTTTTTATTTTTAATATTGCACATTAATGCACTTAGTTGCCCCTGGTTTAGCGCTGCTCAGAAGGCAACGAGGAGGCCTGGACCTGATTTTAAGTATGATGATTTTATTTTTGTGATTCTTGCATGCAATTTTAAATGCAATTTGTATGTATTCTTTTTTATTTTTTTAACCAAATAAAGATTTATCTGGGACCTCAAATGAGTTCTAACCAGTTCGATGCTTAGGTTATCAATTTACAACTCCATAAAGAAGAGCATAGCACTGATGAAGAGTAGTGTGGCAGTCAGGGATGAAGATTAGGGGGAATGATAACAATAATAAAAGTAATATCTGATGATAAAATGCCAAAGGGTCAATGAAAAACCTTTACTTTGTATATGGTCTAATGATCTTCTATCTTCTGATCCCCCTTGCCCAGTGATCTGGTCAGATCATTCATTGATTCCGTTCCAGATTAATGGCTTCTTCAGGAATCGAGTCCTCTCGCACTCCCGACACGGTCATAGAAAACAAGGGCATAAAGTCACCCTTGACTCCTTTTGCAAAAACTTTGTACCTCCCATATTTGATGAACATATGGATATTGCCAACAAGCTTAGGGTATTCAATGAATCTATCACTTTGGTGATAGACACTCTAGCCCCCTTTAAACGTCAACAAACTAACATTCACCAAAAATGTGCAGTTTGGTACACTCCTGACTTGTGTAATGAAAAATCTAAATGCAAATATCTGGAAAAAATCTGGCGCGAACCCCATATGGAGACTGAGAAACATTACTATAAAAAAGCACTCACTTCCTACCACAAGAATTTTAAAAAGTCACAGAAAGCCCATGTCATCTCAAAGCTCAATCAGGTGGGCAACTCGACCAAGGAACTTTATCAAATTCTTAACACTTTCACTAATCCTTACAAATTCCCCCCTCCCAAGCACTATGTGATAACATAGCTAACTATTTTGATGAAAAAAGAAATCTAATCAATGATTAATTTCCTCATGAGTCTAACTTCTTGGATCCTTCTAATTTGCTGCCCTCAACCTTAAGAAGGTCTGATGCCGGCCTCCATGTGATACAGACGCTACAGACCGAAGCCATGCAAAGAACAGAGAAATCTGGTTCTCCTCTAGATGTTATGGCAGCTTATGTGTTTGCCTTACTTGCCCCTCTTCTGGCCCCCTCCATCTGTAGCATCCTTAACACCTCTTTGAGTGAAGGGGTACTCCCACTCGAATGGAAGGCTGCTCAAGTGTTATAAATCAAGAAAAAAGCTCAGATACCCGTGGAGGTGATTGCCAACTATCGCCCTATTTCGCTTCTGCCGCTTATGAGCAAAATGGTGGAAGGGTACATCAACACCCAGCTGATGGGTTATCTTGAATCTAAAAGTACCCTTGACCCCTCCCAGTCTGGGTTTAGACCCAACCACTCTACGGAAACCACTCTCATCGGTGTCACAGATTAAATTAAAATGGCTCTGGATAGCAACCAGGCAGTACTGCTGGTTTTATTGGATCTGACAGCAGCCTTTGGGTATAGTCTGATAATGTTCCATTCTGTGGTGTTTCTGATTTGGTTTTCAGGCACACGTTAAACTGTGAAGATGCTGCACATGACTAGAAGGTCTCCACAAATATTGGACTCCATGAAGACTAAAGACCTTTTACAGTTTGCCATTATAGACAAAGTATTTAAAATCATCAGCTTATTCATGTTGAGTTACTGGTTGTTGGTAGGTCACCCATCATGTGGTCATTTACGGTTGTAAACAGGCATTTAGTTAGTCAGCCTTTTGAGTGCTGCGTTATGGTTGCACACTTGAATTTGGCTTGTCGTGCTGTATGGTGTTGACTTACCAGTTGCACTACAATATATGGTAAATCATATTGTGTGGTTTTTACTTACAATTGTGCCCTATCTTTTTGTCCATATTTCGGTGTGGTGCTGAGTTACAGCTGGACACTGCTATATGATATGTCATGTTCTATTTGGCAAGTCATCCTCTACGAAACTGAGCTATTTTGTATGGTGGGTAACCATCACATACTATCATTTCGGAAGTCATCCTGTGTGATGTTAAATTTTGGTTGCACACAGAACTTCGTAAGTGTTTATAATGGTCTCAATCAATCAATCAATCAATCAAAGTTTGTTAAGTGCAACTACTCACCAGTGAGGGTCTCATGGTGCTGTGGGGCGGCTCTGTTGAGTGCTGGGGTCATCCGACGAGCAAGGTCTTGAGGTCCTTCCTGAACTGGGAAAGTGTGGGGGCTTGCCGGAGGTGGAAGGGGAGGTCGTACAGGCCTTGGCTGCCAGGTAGAAGGACTTTCCTCCCATTTTGGTCCTGTAAATGTGTGGGACGGTGGCTAGAGAGAGGTTGGCTGCTTGGAGGTGTCTTTTGGGTGCGTGCAAGGAGAGGTGGCTGTTCAGGTATGTTGGTCCGTGTAGTGCAGGGCCTTGTATGCGTGGGTGAGGAGCTTGATCTTCTTTCGAGTGGGAGCCAGAGGAGATCGTGGAGGTGTTGGGTGATGTGGCTGCGACAGGGGATGACGAGGATCAGTCTGGCTGTGATGTTCTGTACGGTCTGGAGTTTGAGTAGGAGTTTCTTCTTGATTCCGGCGTACAGCGCTTTGCCGTGGTCTAGTCTGCTACTGACGAAGGCATGCTTGATGGGTTTTCTGGATTCGGGTGGGATCCATATGAATGCATTTCGAAGCATCAGGAGGGTGTTGAAGCAGGTCAAGGATACAGTATTGATCCAGCGGTTCATTGTGAGCTACAAGTCCAGTATGATGCAGATGTTTCGTGCATGGTCCGTCGGGGTGGGGGGATTTCCTAGGGCGGGGGTCCCACCAGGAGTCGTCCCATGCAGAGGAGGGGGAGCCCAGAATGAGGACTTCTGTTTTCTCAGAGTTGAGTTTCCGGCAGCTGTTCTTCATCCAGGTGGCGACGGCTTTCATCTCTCCTTGGAAGTTGGGTTTGGTTATGTTGGGTTCGCTGGTGAGTGCTCAAATTGGAATTTGGGAAGTCAGAATATGTGGCAATGAGTTACCAGTCACATACGGGCATGTGTTAAGTTATCATTGGAAAGTTTCTGATTTAAACCAGAATATAACAGCCAGGAATAATACCTTTTTGACAAGGAATTATTCATGTTATGTTATGTTAAAATCAATTTTATCGCGCACGGTCACCAGACGGTTTCATGGAGCTCATAGACAATAACGGAGGGGCAAAACAACAGGATTACTCGTAAGCTAATTGAAAAAGATGAGTTTTGAGTAGTTTGCGAAAGCCGGTATAATTGGGACAGAGTCGAAGTGAGATCGGAAGGGAGTTCCACAATGAGGGGGCAAGAAAAGAAAAGCACGTGCCTCCATGCTTTTTGCGTTTATACCTGGGGACAGTGAGAAGGTTGTGGGCGGTGGACTGGAGATTTCTTGAGGGAGTGTGATGCTTAAGGCTGGAGGAGGTGAAAGCCGGGGCAAGAGCAAGGAGGGCCTTAAAGACAGTACAGCCCAGTTTAAAGATGCAGCGAGAAGCTACTGGGAGCCAGTGCAATCTCCTCAACAGGGGCGAGACATGTTGGTGTTTGGGCTGTTGAAAGACCAGTCTGGCCGCCTGATTTTGTACCAGCTGAAGCCGATAAAGATGGTAAGCAGGAATCCCAACGTAGAGGGAGTTAGCGTAGTCGATACGGGAGATGACAAGAGCCATGATGACAAGTATGAGAGCCTCAGTAGTAAGGAACCTACGGATTTTGCAGATCCTGCGTAGATGGAAAAAGCAGGAAGATGTAACAGCATTAATTTGGGGCCTCATAGATAAGTCACTGGATATAATCACACCAAGGCTCTTCACCGAATTGACAGGGCAGGGCGGAGGGCCAAGAGAGGGGGGGCAAAAACTAGATCTCCAAGGGTTAGTTGACCCTCCTGTCAATACTAACTCCGTCTTGTTGGGGTTAAGCTTCAGCTGGCTAAAATGCATCCACTCAGAGATGGCAAGCATGGTGGATTGGAAATTAGCACAGGAGGAGGGAGAGGGATCAACAGGAATTAATTAAAAATTAAAATCTTCAGAGACAAGTTTACATAGTTCACTTTGTTCATGCCTGCTGATGAGATAGACTTGGCACAATCACAATACTGTTGTACTATTCCTGACCTCACATGTAGAAAACTTGTCAGTTGCAGCGCTTCTAGAATCATTGTGCCAAATTTGTATCACTCTGAGAGGGTTCAAGTGAGCTGCAGGTCTCCCATGTGTACTAATCACACCGTCGTCCTGTTCTCTTTCACAAAATGACCGTCTTTTGGAAATATATATACATGTCAAATACCTTACTAATGTACTGCTACAAAGTTATATATCCTTAAATGCTCTAGGGTTAAACTGATACAAACCACAAATATATGTAGCTCCCACTCACCTCACTACGGTATTTATCATGTCTTTTCTCTTCTCTTGACAAGGCAACCCATTGCTGCGTGTAATCGCTTTGCTTAAAGCGCAGGGCTGTTTTTAAATATCCCGTTTTGTATTTGAGTTAAATTCTTTTAATTGTAAACCTTGTTTTTAAATCGACTTCCACACACTTGCACCTTAATTGTGCCCACACCGCGGTTTCAGCGGTTCTCCTGTGCGCTCCTCGTTAGCCTACACGCCATCTTAGGGGTCCGAAAGGGACGCTGGATGCCATTGTAGGTTAGCGCTCCAGCAGTCAGGCTGACTGGCCTGAGGCGAGCGCGAAGTGCATTTAAGGGCAGAACGAAGGGTAGGTCAGCCTTGACAAGGCAACCCATTGCTGCGTGTAATCGCTTTGCTTAAAGCGCTGTGCTGTTTTTAAATATCCCGTTTTTGTATTTGAGTTAAATTCTTTTAATTGTAAACCTTGTTTTTAAATCGACTTTCACACACTTGCACCTTAATTGTGTCCACACCGCGGTTTCAGCGGTTCTCCTGCGCGCTCCTCGTTAGCCTACACGCCATCTTAGGGGTCCGAAAGGGACGCTGGATGCCATTGTAGGTTAGCGCTCCAGCAGTCAGGCTGACTGGCCTGAGCCCTACTTAAACACGAGCATGCTAGCGCACGGCGCATGCGCACGGCGTGTGTGCCGCAGTAATGCTGGAGTCACGCCAGAGTCCAGCCCGTCTGCGCCCGTCCGCGCTAAGGACGAGCTGAATGAGGGGGCGCTCAGCTTTACCGAGAGTGGATATGGTCGATTTAGGTACCCTCACCAGGTCTTGTTGGATCTCAAACCTTCCTGGTTACCTTGCCACTACTCGTTCACCCCCGAGGCTCTCCATATTTCGCCCACTTGCAGATGTTTTAGGTCATGCTGTACAGGAGCTGCGCTATCTCCCTGGTCCTCAAACGTAGGTCCCTTAGATAAATCTTTACACCACACAAGTGGAGATCATGGTTTCTTGATTAACGCAAGATCCTTGATTAAGAACAATGTCTCCTTTAAGGACTTTGTTTTGGACAGTAGACCCTCGTGGGTCTTCATTACCGAAACGTGGGCCAAAGATTCTTCTGGGCCGGCTCTGGTAGAAGCAGTGCTAGACGGTTATACCCTAGTTAGACAGGATAGAGTGGGACGTACAGGTAGAGGGCTTGGTATTTTGTATAGGGATTCCCACTCGTGTCGTATCACCCCGCTATCAGCCCCCCACGAAGCCATTCAGGCCCTACATTTTTCTATTAAGGCATCCTATACTGTCCCGTTCATGGGCATTCTTATATATAGGCCTCCGGGGCCTAGAGTAGATTTTGGTCAGCATTTGCTTAGCATTTTAGAACTTTATTTTGGCCGTGAGTATGTGACAGTCTTGGGAGATATGAATTTCCATCTAGATAATCTAGAGGCAAAATAAACTCTCTCTCTCCTAGATACCCTATAGGCCTGCGGTCTGCAGCAATTAGTTAAAGTGCCACTCACCAGGCGGGCCATACGTTGGATGGCGTCTTCTCGAATGATAAGCGCCTGACCACCGATGCCCCCATCCCGCTCACCTGGTCAGACCATTTTGCTGTCCCGTTGAAATTGGATACCACTCCTATTAATAATATTCCGAAGGGCCCCAGCAAAAGGGAACTCAGGCGAAATCTGAGGAGGATAACTAATGAGATATTAGCTCCCCTAATTCCCACCATGGCAATTTCTATGGATGAGGAAGTGGAGTCCGCGGTACGGAGGTTTGAAAACGCCACCTTTGCTGCCTTAGATGAGCTAGCACCTGCCTCCCTACGCTACACAGCCAGAAAAAGGCCGTCGGCCCCCTGGTACTCTGAGTCGTTAAGACTATTAAGACAAGGCTGTAGAAAGCAGGAACGACTCTGGAGGACTAGTGGGAACACACAGGATGGGGAAATCCATAAAACCCTTCTGAGGGAATATAAGGCTGAGGTCATAAGAGCTAAGCAGGAATACTTCTCAAATCTCACCATGGCTCTTACCTCGCCGAAAGAGCTTTTTAACATCGTGGATTCATTGACCACCTTGAAGACCCCTGACACTGTTACCTGCACGGAACAGCTGTGCGACAATATCGCCCAATATTTTCATGTCAAAATTGCTGATATTGTTTCGGCCCTAGAGCTTCAAAGGGCCTCAACATCTTTTCCCACTTCTCAGGTCCCTCCCCTCCCAGGGTTTGTTAGACCTGCCAATTCGATCTTGCTGTCTAGCTTTCCCCCTCTTTCCTTACAGGAATTGGATGTCCTTTTGGCCAAGACCAGGTCCGGTTCACCTCTTGACCCCTGTCCTCTCTATCTCCTTAAACAATGTAAGGACATTCTCCTGCCCCCTCTACTCCAGATCATGAACAGGGCTATGAGGGATGGCATTTTTCCTTCCCAATGGAAGAAAGCGGTGGTGAAGCCGCTCTTGAAAAAGCCGTCCCTGGACCCGGAGGAGCTTAAAAACTTTCGCCCCATTTTGTTGCTTCCAGCCCCAGCAAAGATGCTGGAAATCCATCTTAACCAGCATCTTTCATCCTTTCTGGAAACCTCTGGTCTTTTGGATCATTCGCAGCACGGATTTCGAAAGGGTCACAGCACAGAATCGGTCCTGACTGTGGTGCTCGATAACATCCGCACCACAGTCGATAAGGGTGTGAGTACTTTGCTGATCCTGCTAGATCTCACAGCTGCGTTTGACACCCTGTCTCCCTTCGTCCTAACATCTCGACTGAGGGAGATAGGGGTGGAGGGGCCTGCTCTTAGTTTGTTGGCCTCCTTCTTGGACCAGAGGGAACAGAGAGTGAAGCTGGAGGAGTTCCTATCTCCATCAAGTGGGGGGTCCCACAGGGGTCGGCGTTAAGTCCGACCCTGTTCAACATCTACGTGACCCCCCTGGCCAGGCTTATTAGATCTTTTGGGATGGAGGTAGTTTCCTACGCCGATGACACTCAGATCTTGCTGTCTCTCGCCCAGCCTGTCAGCTCTTCTGCCTCCAAGTTTAGACACTGTATGGAGGCAGTCACGCAATGGATGATTGACAATTCATTGTGGCTAAACGGCGAAAAGACGGAGATCCTTGTGTTCGGCGAGAAGGAAGACATCTGGTCGACGGAATGGTGGTCCGTATCTCTGGGGACTTGCCCGGCTCCAACCCTCGTAGCACGAAACATGGGTCATCAAGTCAAGAGGACCATCTCCACTTGTTGGGGCATTATTAAAATCTTGCGGAAAATTAAGCATTACCTGCCTGTGCAAGCCCGGAAACAAACTGTGGTAGCACTGATAGCATCTCGGCTTGATTATTGTAATGCCCTATACGCCGGAGTTAATAAATGCCTGTTGCAAAGACTTCAATCGTGGAGAGGTGTGGCTCACTGGTTAGAGGCGGCAGACCTGTAAGCAGAGAATGGCCCGGGACCAGGGTTCAATTCCCGACGCGGCAGGGTCTTGGACCAGGGTCAACGGACTTGATACTTCTCGCCTCAGTGCCTACTCTAACCAGGGAACACACTCGGTAACTCTGGGCATTAAGCTTGCCTCATCTCTACAACGGCCCCCCACAGACGCCGGGGATGCCTGGTTTCACCCTGGAGATACCCAGAAAGGGAGGATCTCACAGGGAAAACCAGGACGGGTTCCCCAGCGGTCTACAGCGCCAGGACACTCGGGTAGAGTAACAGTGCGCTTTACAAGTATCCCAAAAAAAAAAAAAAAAATCTGTGCAAAATGCAGCGGCGAAGTTTGTACTTGACCTACCTAGGAGGTCGTCAGCAACTTTCGCCAGGAAATCCTTACACTGGCTTCCAATTGATGCCAGGTTTTCCTTCAAAGTGCTTTGTTTGGTTTTCGGAGCCCTGAACAGGAAAGAGACTGGAGGAGTAAAAGATCTTTTGATTCCCTATGTCCCCGCCAGGAACCTCCGCTCCTCAATGAAGCTCCTCCTATCAGTTCCCCGAGTTCGAAGAGCCAAGTGGGGAGGCAGAGCCTTTTCCAATCTTGCTCCTAGATGGTGGAATACTGTTCCCCTAGAAATCAGGATTCTGCCCTCAATACAAACTTTTAGATAGGCCCTGAAGACATGGCTCTTTGTTAAAGCTTACCCCTAGTTCTTTGGTTTTGCCTTTATGATTCTTTTGTAGGCGCCTTTACGCCTCCGGGCAAAGTCGCGCGGTATAAGTTTTATTTCATTTCATTTCATTTCTTCCAAGTGCAGATGTTGCGCACTTTCTTAGCCTCTTATCCTTTGTTTTAAAGCTCTCTGTCACTTTGTTGTTTAGCAGCGATATACCGACAATTCTAACATAAAAAACACCTAAAAATAAAATATTCAGAATTCTAAAGCCATACTAATATTTATATTTGAATTTGACATGCGTAATTGGTCTGTCGACAGTTCCAGGTGCACAGAAAAGAAGTTAAAAACGTGTCGAGAATGGGTGTTTGTTATAAGGAGTGAGTATAGTCTAGCTTAGAGGAAGAAAGGTCGAAGGAAACAGGCGTCCTGACGTTATTGTGAAGCGATTTAAACACAGTGCACCCATTAAAAGAGTCTTAAGCGTGGAGTTCGCTGTTCAGCAGCTTTCATGAGATTAATTCGGTTATGTAACCAGTGGCACAGAATAGCACCAGAATTGTCAGCCCTACGGCCGGAATAAGAGGTTTAGCATTGAGGCCTGGGAGACTATTATTCCTCGCTTTGGGTTGCCATAAACCCGGCGTTTCATAGAGCCCCAGGGCCTGAACCGCGGCCTGCTTTGTGTACGCAGAGGCGGGTGACTGTGCTGGCTGCAACCACCGCAGCCAGCGCCGGGCTTGTTTTTATTCCAGCTTCATAGAAGCTTACTTGTTTGGACATAAACCCTTGAACTTTGTTCCCAGTGAAAGCTTCTTTCACAATTTATCCCTGAGGGTACTGGGTTCAGGCAAAGCTCTTTGTTTCGGGCCCCTTCACCTTCCCGAGCGGTTGAAGACGTGCAGCAGTTTTACAACCGCAATAAAACGACGAGGGGAGAAGACGAAGAAAGGAAGTCTTGAGAACTTGTTCTGTAAAAACATATTGTTGTAATGTTCTTATTGCCGAACCAGCTGGCGCCTTTCTTTTTGGCCGGGGAAAATGAAAACCTTAATCTCCACCATAGCTTGCTTAATCTCCACTACGGCCCCTCGCGGCGGGATGCCTGGCTCTCACCTTGTGGATACCCTGCCGGGGTATCTCACAGGGGAATACCAGGACGGGTTCCCTAAGCAAGCGCCTTGATGCCTTCGGGTGATACGTGCGCTATATAAGTCGCAATACATATAAGTCGCAATACATTTACAATTGGACTGTGCCCTGCGTCACGAAGCGGGTGTTACCAGAGCTGGGACCTCATTGGCTCTAGCTAGCCAATTAGGAGGCAGTGTGTGGAATTCGGGTTAGTTGAATTATGCCCTCTCTAATGACACATTTTTTATTTATTTATTTATTTAATATATTTTTATATAGCGCGGACTTTACCCGAAGGTGTCAGAGCACTGTACAATAGAACCAGTTACGTTACATGAGAGAAATGTTACAAAAATGGAAACAAACAAAACTAGCAGGCCATAGAATAAAAAACAAGGCAGGCAAAAGGAACACAATATTAAACACAGCAAGCACAGAATGTACAAACAAAATATAAATATATAAGACAAATTTACAATGACTAAAGAACTTCCTGGCGGGGTCTGAGAAGGAAGGAATTAGTTCTGAAAGTGTCTTTGGAATAGAAGAGATTTGAGGTCCGCTTTGAAGATCTGGATGGAGGTGATGGCACGGAGCAAAGGAGGAAGTTCCAGATTCTCACCGCGTTACCTGAGAACGATTGAGCCATCAATTTTTCACTTTTGAAGGAGGGGGGCTCAAGCAGAAACTTTTACTCATTCCGAGAAGGTCTTGAGCCTCCAGACAATTTCAGTTTATTCGCCAGATAGCGAGGGGAGGAAGAGTGCAAAGCTTTGTGGGTGATGCACGCCGTTTTGTAAATAGCTCTATCCTTGATGGGAAGCCAACACAGAGAAGACAGGATAGGAGTGATGTGGTCACTTCGTTTGGAGCCTGAAATGAAGCGAGCTGTTGAATGGAGGACGGATTTGAGGGGGAGAGGTGAGATTTGGGAAGGCCAGTCAGAAGAGAGTTACACTAATCTAGTCTAGCGAGAACTAGCGATTGGACCAAGGTTTTTAGGTCATTCTCAGGGAAGAATCGACAAATCCCCCATAAAAGGCGCAGCTGATAACGTGCCCTTTTGGCAATGGAGTTGATGTGTGAGATTAGGTTGAGTCTTTTGTCAAATATGACACCTAGGGATTTAGCTCAGTCAACAATGACGGGTTTACTGTTGAGTAAATTCAACTGATCCACCCAGGATTGAACAGGAGGCGGGGAGAGAGAGCTAGATATGAGGAGGAATTCCGTTTTGGAGGGATTGAGAATGAGTTGGTGAACTAACATCCAGTTGTGAATAGAGTTGAGAGTAGAGTTGAGTAGTGAGAGATCATGAGAGGAAGACACCTTGAGGTAATTTGGGTGTCATCAGCATAGAGATGGTAGAGGATTCCAGATTTGCTTAGGAGGTTCCCTAGTGGTTCCAGCTAGAGATTAAACAGAGTGGGAGCAAGGATAGAACCTTGAGGGACGCCTTGACCAACCACCAGTGGAGACGAGAGACTGTTTGCAGTCTTGATCATTTGGGATCTGTCCGAGAGGAATGAGGCAAGCCATTTGAGTACAGTGCCTTCCACACCCATTCTCTGTTGAAGAGTGTTAACGAGGGTGTTGTGATTAACAGTGTCAAAGGCTGCAGAGAGGTCAAGAAGAATCAGAAGACACGATTGCTTTGGAATGGAGCAACCTTGTCGATTTCGACTGCAAGGATTGAGAGGCAATGGGGAGTGAGATCGTTGACATCCGTATTGGGGTCTAGACTAGGAAGGGAACGCATTGCAGAATCACATTGAGTCCCAAGATCAATGTTTTTTGTTTTGCGGAACCAAGTAGGGGCTCTTTTAGGTTGGCCGAGAGTTATAATGTGCGAGAGGTGAAAACGGAAGGGAATGAGGAAATGGTCTGAGCAGTCTACACGGATGGGGAGAGCAGTGGTAAGCTGGTCTGATTTAAAAATGACAAGGTCCAGAATTGAGCCCTTGGCTTGTGTAATTTCCGAGCAGTGTTGGACAAGATCGTTAGCTGTAAGAAAGGTTGCAAGCTTGTTGGCAACCGAGTCTTCCACGGAGCCCCAGTGGAGATTAAAATCACCTAGGAAGATCTGTTTGTCACTTTGTGTATATTGGTCACTAATGTTGGTCACTAATGTGGTCGATGAGTTCCTCCATGAAGGAAGAGCAATTACCAGGAGGGTGGTAGATGGCATGGAACCTGAAGGGTGAGCCATGATGAACTTGGAGTTCAAGGGAAAGACATTCAAAAGTGCGAAAGAGGAAGGTGGGAAAGGCTTTGATTTGAAGGGAGTTTCTGAAGATAATCGCAACACCTCCCACTATCTTGTCCGTTCTGTCGTTTCTGAGGATAGAATAGTCAGTAGGAATCAAAAGATCAAATGAAGTGTGAGAGGAGTCATTAAACCAGGTCTCAGTGAGAAAGATCATGTCGAGATTGTGGGAGGCTGGTAAGTTCTGACAGAAGAGATGGTCTGAATGGTAAATTGAGTAGAATTGTTAGGAGAGGCGAGGGGAGGGGAATTGACGTTGGTAGTCTTGTAGCTAGCCAGTAAGTTGGTGATGTCTGTGGAGAACAGACTGCGGTTGGCTTTATTGGGGCGTGGGAGCAAGGAACTCCTCTGGAGTTAATAAGTTTTATATAGACTACAGAAACCTGCACTTTAATGATACAAAAGCATGTACATCTTGTTTTTATATAGTTCAGATCTTGCAGAATATTTTCTTTCCAGAGAATAATCAATTATATCTAATTTGTTAATGAACGTGTGTAAATTGTCGATCAAATGTATTTGTACACTATTTGGTACGTACTTGTGACGATTTTTAAATATATTTTACAAGGATTTTTCCCAAATAAACATCTTGTGAATGATTACGGAAAAACACGACTATATTATTTCCTGTTTGCACAGCGTAATGATTTGTGCCTTACTTCTCCGAGATGTCACGTTGTGAAGTACACACTATGTCCCTGTGGGACGCGATTCTCCCATGTCCACAGTCAGGAGACTAAACACCACTTCCTGCCCGGGGATTGAACAGTAAGTGTGGGGAAGAGAAGGATGGCATTCTAGTCTAGGGCAGAATCTGATAGTGTGAACAGTTGGCATCAAGGCAAATTCTGGGCAGTTGCTGTTAAAATGTAGGACAAAGGATCAAAATTCAGAATAAAAATTATGGGAAAGCATACATTTCATGGACACATCCAAGAAGGTCAAGCAGTAATAAAAAAAGTTACTACATTTGCGGCCCACATAAGTAGAAGTTAAAATTCTTTATAATATATAGGGTCTACATGCTTTCTTTCAAAGAAGGTTCATCTGCAGTCCAAATAAACCTCAATAAAGAATATCATAACGTTTTCCTTTAAGAAAAATCCTTCCCTCCCATGCCCACACACATATTAGCAGCCAAACAAGCCTTCACCTGTTTAGGATGCATTTTCTAAAATGCAGACAACGCACTTGAGTCTGATTTATTTAACCTAATCAGTAGTGGCAAAGTGATCAAAGAAAAGTCTGGTGCACCTTGACTCCTGTCAGTGTCTCTAGATCTACAAATAAATTGTGTCTACTGCCTCTGCAACCATAGTCAGTAAAGTTTGGTTTACACCAATCTAACAAGGCCAAATGCCCTTCTGTTACTGTGTGGACTAAGGGCACAGTGCAGGTAGTGGTAACTTCTATTAGTTATCTTTAAAATATTGTTCAACAAAGCTACACCACTGTTACTGTCCCATACACTTTGAAACCTAATTGGGTCACAATAACCTAAACTAAATATTTTGAAAATATAACTAGATTTACTGAAGACGTATGGCGCAAGGAGGCGGAGGCCGAGCTACGCAGTGATTTGGCGAGCCAGCGGGTCAGCAGAGTTGCCGCATACCCCTAGACAACACCGAGCCACAGCGGAGTTGTTGGTTTAATGGGCTGCCACCACTGCTGCCCGCTGCTGCCACTGCCGAGCCGCACCTCTAGACTTCAGGAGACACGGGTGCAGCCGTAAGTGCTGCCTCATTTAGTTGGTGGCGCTATAGAGAGGCGCCAGGTGTCCTGCGGAGGTAGCTTGGTTAGATCCAGGTGCAGCCTGCAGTCCAGCCTGGTGGCCCACTCGCACAGCCCCTACACAGCCCAAGGAGCACAAGGATAACAAGGGGCACATCATCCTTTGCCCCCACCATTGCCTCCATCATTCTACCACTTCACCATCCCTGTATGGCCCCTCACCAGCACCCCATCAACACCCCACTTCCCCACACACAAGGCACTAGGCAGGGTGACACAGATCGGAACCAGGCGGACCAGGGGATCCAGGAGGTACATAGCTGGGGAGGGAGGGGCTGGGATGGGCTGAGGAGATGGGGGCTAGGACGGAAGGCATGCTCAGTGTTCAGTCTCAGCCCAAGGGACCCTGGGGCCAGGGACCAAGCCTCTCAAGGAAAGACCAACAGGAGAGATCGCCAGAGCCTTAATACGCTCATTAATCCTGGTAAGCTCCAGTAAGTGCCACAACAACACGTCTGTAAGATGCCTCATCAAAGCTGACCTGATCTGACCCATCCACAGAGGGTCTCAGGACTCGGGAGCGAGCAGAGCAGAGTAAAGGGAGAATCATAGGGACACAGGATTTCAGACACAAGGTTTGTGGGCATCAGACCTCCCCCAAATGGCACCAGAGAACGTGAAGAGCGACAGAGCAGCAGAAAAAAATAGCGCTGAGGAGGAGTCCCTGGCAAAAGAGGCAGAGTCACCCAATATCAGCCACCGCCCCAAGAAACCAGGGGGCCAAAGTAGGTACAGTGCACACAGTCGCCATCAAGCCCAAGGCTAAGCCCCGACTGCAAGAGAGGAGTATGGTTCAAAAACACACTCTAAGACCCAGAAGTGCAAGGGCCAACACCGCAGACTCAATGGAGCCCAAGCACCAGAAGATCCAGTCAGACTCGGATGAAGATGCAAACCAGGACGTAAACCAGGAGAGACAACCCAACACTACGACTCCCTGCTCCCTAGAGGCTTCAGTCGACCCTCAAAGCTTCCCAGCAGAAAATCACCAGTTTGCCCACAAAAAAAGGATTATAGATTTTTTCCAATGCTATGGAAACCAAGTTTAGCCAGGAATCCAAGGAGCATAAAGGCAGGCCTGCAGAAGACACCACCTCTCCTACTATTTTAATTCTGGCTACACAAGCCGTCCTGGCACTGCCACCCGGTCCAATTTTAGCACTAGCACTGGAACAAACGGACCCTACGATGGATGGCTCATTGGCCATCGAAGTAGTAGACATCCCCACTCACTGGAGCAATACTCAAGCATACCATCCCATGCAGGGCTAACAGCTCCGATATCCAACCGCCAGCTGGCAACTCCAAGAGACTGGCTGCTACTGATCACCCCCCGGGACCCACAGAAACATCACTAGTAGTACCCATAGCCCACCCAGTTAATGCGAACAGAAGCTGTACACTGGATACTTTTGGGTTAACGGGCCCAACAGCCCGTCAGCCACACGTGCCGATCCAACTATACTTGGGACCCATAGACTACAGCAGCAGCCTAAACACAACATTCCAATTGCCTAAAATTAAGGCGACCCAGCAGCCCCGGCCTAAAGCAAAGTCAGAACCTCCAATGTGCGGAAGCCCAGAACTGGGCCCTACAGGCGAGTGTGTTAATGTTCACCAGACATCAGTGTGGAAAGGAGTGAGTGCAACTAATGCACAAAAGTGAAACATTTTACGATTAAATTCAGGAGCTCCCAGTCCAATCCATCAGCCACACGCTCCAGGCTCCTCTTTATCTGCCTCAAGCCCCCTTAAACAAGCAGACTTAGAAGCAGGCTTCGAAAGCCCATACAAACTAACTTCGGGAACCAACGGCCCTCCAACAAGGTCAGACGCTACAGTCAAAGACCACCACACCATTTCATTTAACTTAATACCTACGATTTCACAAGTAAGTGATGTATGGACCTCCTTGTATGATACATGCTATGTCTGCGACACTATCCTACCACTTAGACAAGTTAGAAGCCTAAGTGTACATACTTGGCTCTCTAGCAACTTATCACCAGCATAGACCGTAAGCTAGATCCTTTGATCAAACTGATAAAGCGAGCACAAACTGCGGCGGAATCGGTCCCCTCCCCACTGTAACAGGAGGTGACTATCTGTGCTCTCTGATTATAAACAAACTGGTCTCTCTACCACACGCTATGGAAACCCTACTGCAAGATCTGAAACTGCAATTCTCTGCCACCAATGTTGCAGAAAAGAGCTACACCTCACTGTCTTGTCTCGAGGACTCGGAAAAAGTGCAAGAAGCTTCAAAACATTCCCTGACGGCTGCTAAACAGACCATGATAGTAATTTGCGCTCAAGACTGAGGTGGAGTAATAGGCGTTCTAGTCCAGGCGACCCAACCATAGCTGCACTCTTACTCTACAGACCTTCCCCAATCATCAAACCTCGTACAGCCGATCAGACTAAGTAAACGCTCCCGCACACGACTAAGGAAGTAAAGGAACAAAACTCAAAAAGCGCCCCTATCAGCAAAACAGAAAAGGCTGTACTCTATTTTCACCAAATCAAAACCAGCTCAAGGACCTCAATGCCGAGATGAACCAATAAATACAACAGATTCGTCCTCAACTCTCCAAAGGTTAGACCAGCCTGCACTGAACCATCAAGCTGAACAATTAAATCAAGCAGAGGTGGCAGTCCATGGAAATTATCAACTATCAACACTGGACCACAAGCACTGAAGAGTCAAACTACACTCAAGGCCACAGTAATGCACTCTCACTTGCCTATGCCAATTACGACCCACACAGATCGACTAACCAACTCAAATCTCGACCCAAAACAACTGCTTAACATTAACATGACCAGGCGGAAACCTGGAACCAATTCAAGTACAAATCTCGAATATCACAATGGGGCATGCCGCAGCAATACAAACAAGCATTTGCAATGCAATGGGCCTCGCCTTTCGGGCCTTATACGTTTTTAGCTTTAAAACATAATATCCTGAGTAAAGCAGTTTTCAACCAACTGTCTTCACTCCTCTCCAACAAAATGACATGACTCCACCACTAGCAAGAGCAAATGCAAAAAGAAACTACAGGAAATGATTAAGGCACTCGGCAACTTCCCCGAAACACAAAGTATATTATTTCCATAAAACCCATGAAAACAACTCATAGAAGGACAATTAAATAAATCAAATGTGACGAGCAAGACAAAAGGTGGATCGAGCTCTAAATACTATAAACACAAAAATATGAAACAATTCTGTACTTTGAGCAGCAAATGAACATCATCTTACAAATAAGCAACTGATGTCTTCATCCCATTCACCACCTAGGATACACATCTAAAACACTTTGAGCACATTAGCTTCTCCATGTCTACCTCCAACATTTATCAAACAAGGCAATCTCACTTCACATCTAAGGTCTCACATATTACCGGATCCCCAAATAATAAAGTGCCTTTGCATACACAAGGGTGAAATACAGCCTAACTGACGTCGCTCCGGAGCCTGCAGTGAAGCCCGCCCTTCCTCTCCACGACCACAGCGCGGGACATGCGGCATCTGATGGCCCACGCCGCGCCCCCGCTTTCATCCTTCTCTGACAACTACAAACCAATTAAAGGAGCCGGGTGACAGGCCGTGCGCTAAACACCGCCCAGCAGCACTGTTCAGCGGCTCTCATCTGCCCCCTTTATCAAAGCTGTCACTTCTCCCATCGCCAGAAATTGGTAATAAAAAAGAAATTTGATTTGCTTCTAATAGGTGTCAAGATAAAATCAATGGCCCGTCTGAAATCTGGGTAATTTCAAACCTGCAGGTTTTCTGCCACAACGTGATTCACACAAAAAATGGGAAAGGAAGAAACACCAGGAGGCGCACACTTCCGCCAGTAAATGGAAAGCTTTGGGAGGCAAACAATGCGCAATGAATGTAGGAGCAGAGAAAACTGCAAAAGCGCAAATGTAGATTTGTTTTTAGATCTCACAAGCACAAAATATATTGCCAAAACAACTCCTTTACTCAGACAAGTTAGAACTTAGACCACAACCCGGAAACGCATTTGACAACATGAAAAAAAACAAGCGCCCGCGCCAAGCGCTAAAAGTGGGAGGGTTGAGGGGAGTGCGGCCGACAGCACACAAAGCGTTTCCCTTGCGGGAGCGAGCCAGAGGCACCATGTGTTTGTAAGTTAATTACAAACATATGGTGTCAAGCTCGCTCCCGCAATGGAATCGCCAAACTTAAAACGCGTTGCCATTGAAGGCAATGGAACGAGTGCACGTTTTTGGGACAAAAACCGAAGCGATAGCTTAAGGTCTTTTTCCTATGCAGCGCATGCGCGCTACGCAGGCGAGACCTAAAAGCGACTCGATAAAATCCACGCACTCTCACATTCAAATGCCTGGCAAGAACAGTGATCCCCACAGTAAGGAATGCTGGGCCTTTATTCAACAACGTGAACATCTGAAGCAAACCCCAGACAGACTGAAATACGGGGACCAAAATCAAACAGCAGATCCCCTGACACAAAGCAAGGGATCTGTGGGCACAATCATCTCCTCTACAGCCTTCCAAGGGACGACTAAGCTAGTTTCTATTCCGTAATATCAATCGAGGGGGACCCATGACATCCTGAATAGGGGCAACCCGATCCTCCTGTTTCAGTCTAAAGAACATAACGTCAGCAGATATTTCTTAAATTAAATTCATAGAACAGCAACAAGCTCAAGAGCCAGAGGCCACCCAGGTCTCCTTTGGGCAGAAAAGATTATGACAAATCTACTAGTCTTTAAAAGCTGGGGCATAAAAATCGAATTAACACGGACCAACGGTTACCCATTAGACTGCCTGTTCCAGCTTCCTTAGCCAACTTACCCAATTTTTAAAAAGCACCCAAGGCTCTCAAAGCCCCAAAATTCCCATGGCTAACACCCGCACCGTTCACCTAGGAACCCGATCATCAAGAAATGAAACCCGGATCAGAGGTCAAGACCGCAGCTGGGCAACGTCATTCCATGCCAGTTGGGGCTGGCTCTCATCTGCCCTTCAAATCAGACCGGGAATCTGACAAACTGTAATAACACTAGATTGGAAACAACCATCCAAGGCAAACTTCACTCTAAGCTGCTGGAACATCCAGGGGCTCCAACAAAAAATTGATAATGACAAACCCCAGACACCTTGGAAGGATTTGGACCTGTTACTCCTGCAAGAAACCTGGGCCCAATCAACAGTTCCCTTAACAGTCTTTGTTAAGTTCCAAAAATAGGCAATACAATACAGTACGTTCAGCTGTCCTAAGGGTAGTCTTTCTATCTACATTTCAAAATCACTGCAATATACAGCGGAAGAAATAAGACTCGAAGCCCCCTGTGTCTAAGCACTTTGCCTCAACATTTTTTTACCATCATAAGGCCCTTCTGCTCCTAATTATCAACATCTACATTAACCCCTGTAAATGAAGGGAAATGGAGATACTGAAAGACCTCACACTAACACTAACTGATCTCAAACTGGAGCACCCATCTGCAAACATTATACTATCTGGTGACTTCAACACAAATCTCTATGGGGGGGGAGGGTTGACCAGCTGCAAGATCAACATCCTGGACACTGAGTACGACAGCCCAATGCAAAATCTTTCCCCAAATCCACGGCGATACACCACTGCAGAAGACTTCGTAAACTAATGCTACGCACTAGGCTTGAGGTTTATTAATGGCTGGTTTCACTGAGACTCTCCACCCGGGTGGACAAGATCAGCGGGCAACACCATCTCTTATATAGACTGTAGTTTGTGCTCAGTTGACCCTTTTAAACACATCAGAAACTTATTCCTAAGCGAACGTTTAGACAGTGACCACTGGCCACACAAAACATCAATTTCAACATAATTCCTTAAAAATTGGAAGCAGCCCCACACACCAGCCTCAGTGTTGGGACAGAAAACTGAAAACGGCTAAAATAGGATAATATAATCTGCCAAGAAATATCGGCACAGATGCAAGACCTCAGAAAGAAGGAATTAACAGAATGCAGCACACCTATTTCACAGTGGACCGACCTCATAGATCAAACCCTGCTGGATTTCCAAGGAACACTACCGACACGCTCTAAAGCACGCGCCCAACCCTCAACCAAATTCAGATTGACATAAAATCTAAATATGCTGAAAAGAAATGTTAACCGTAAATTACGAGTTCTTGTAAACCAACCATCCTCAATCTAAGCCAAACACAGCCTGAGTAAAGCAGGATCACAGTTTAGGCACGCCATCATGTACGCTAGAAGAGAAAACAAGCATTTACAATGCAATGGTCTCGGCATTATTAAAGGAAGAGCTATTGGCATTGCTCATGACTTTTTTTTTTTAAATCATAAATAAATGGCATTGCCATTTACATTGCCAATAGCTTAATCGTTAAATAAATGGCATTGTCATTTACAATGCCAATAGCTTAATCGCTTGCATGACCTATTGCATTTACACCCACACAGCCACACACAGAGCCACACACACACCCAGAGCCACACACACACCCAGTGCCACACACACACCTAGAGCCACACACACACACAGGGGAGCAAGCACAGCCAGGGGGCAGGGAAGCAAGCACAGCCTGGGAACAGGGAAGCAAGCACAGCCAGGGGGCAGGGAAGCAAGCACAGCCAGGGGGCAGGGAAGCAAGCACAGCCAGGGGACAGGGAAGCAAGCACAGCCAGGGGACAGGGAAGCAAGCACAGCCAGGGGGCAGGGAAGCAAGCACAGCCAGGGGAAGCAAGCACAGCCAGGGGGCAGGGAAGCAAGCACAACCAGGGGGCTATGCTTGGGTGTTATGCAGCAAGGGGTTCCAGAACCAGTGTCTTTTTATAAGATGACTGAAGCACAGAAAGGAGGTGTTATCCCCACTAGAAGAGTTTTCCCCAGAAAGGTCTGTGGAAGGTGCACTTCTTGAAATGTGGGATACAGCGATTCTTTTTTCTTTGTAGGATTGCGTGTTTCGAGAACTTTCAGCCAAGGATAACTTCTGAGAACGGTAACTGGGAGGGTTAACATGTATCTAGATATCTCTTTTAATTATAACAAAATTTGTGGCTACATCGAGGCAAAGGGCTGCAAAGGGGGTGGCCCCGTATAAAAAACACACATAACTAATCAGCCCTTTTCATTTAAGGGGCAGATTAGTAAAATCAAACTTTTGCACAAAAATTAGGTGCTTTATATCAACACCGAAATGAGGTAGTCGAGGTTGCATTGTACCGGTGACATTAGGGCTCAGAGGGGAACTTCCTTCATCATGTTTGCAGATTCTGTCCAGTGCAGCCTTAAGCAGGCCAGCTGAGATGTTAAAACCAGAAATATGAGTGCCTGGCAGTACTCCCCATTAGTGCTTATACTGCTGAGGTCACTTGAAAGCAAGTTGGGAGTGGACTTGCTTCCACTAGAATTATGCAATTCATTAATGTTCACACATCTTCAACCACAGACAAAAAAGGAGGTCTACGTAGGAACGAGTTGATAATTTGAAAATATAATTAATTTGCACGGGATGATATGGGAATGTGAAGCAATCACTACTCGTGGTCTATGCAACCAGGATTCACGCTCTGGGTGTGCTGCGCCTGCCTGGACGGAGGAGGGCTGTGGGCAGAAGGAAGGGGGGGCGAGGAGAGACGAAGGAGAGCTGCGGGCAGAGGGAAGGAGGGGGCGAGGAGAGACCAAGGAGAGCTGCGGGCAGAGGGAAGGGGGGGCGAGGAGAGACGAAGGAGAGCTGCGGGCAGAGGGAAGGGGGGCGAGGAGAGACGAAGGAGAGCTGCGGGCAGAGGGAAGGGGGGTGAGGAGAGACGAAGGAGAGCTATTGCTTTACTAAATGGCTACCTACTTAAATTGAGAACATTCGGATCTGTTACGTTTTTTCAGGACATCCACATAATATACCTATATGCAAATAACCTTAATTGGAGTCTTTCACAGAGTCAAAGTGGTAATTGTGTTGTTACAGCTCTCCTGGATCTATTTGGACACCACGGCTTTACATGATTAAACAGAGAGAATGTGTGCTAAAGAAGAGGAAACTCACAGCAGTCTCGATGAGAAATGCGTCAATTCTTGAAACAAAGTGAGTGCCGACGATGAGAATAACCTACTGGTCACAATATACTTCGGTTTATTTTTTTTAGGGCAGGCACAGGGAAGAGGGGGCGAGGAGAGACCAAGGAGAGCTGCGGGCAGAGGGAAGGGGGGGTGAGGAGAGACCAAGGAGAGCTGCTGGCAGAGGGAAGGGGGGCGAGGAGAGACCAAGGAGAGCTGCGGGCAGAGAGAAGGGGGGGCGAGGAGAGACCAAGGAGAGCTGCGGTAAGGGGGGGGCGAGGAGAGACGAAGGAGAGCTGCGGGCAGAGGAAAGGGGGGGCGAGGAGAGACGAAGGAGAGCTATTGCTTTACTAAATGGCTACCTACTTAAATTGAGAACATTCGGATCTGTTACGGTTTTTCAGGACATCCACATAATATACCTATATACAAATAACCTCAATTGGAGTCTTTCACAGAGTCGAAGTGGTAATTGTGTTGTTACAGCTCTCCTGGATCTATTTGGACACCACGGCTTTACATGATTAAACAGAGAGAATGTGTGCTAAAGAAGAGGAAACTCTCAGCAGTCTCGATGAGAAACGCGCCAATTCATGAAACAAAGTGAGTGCAGACGATGAGAATAACCCACTGGTCACAATATACTTAGTTTTTTTTTTAGGGAAGGGGGGGTGAGGAGAGACCAAGGAGAGCTGCGGGAAGGGGGGGTCGAGGAGAGACGAAGGAGAGCTGCGGGCAGAGGGAAGGGGGGGCGAGGAGAGACGAAGGAGAGCTATTGCTTTACTAAATGGCTACCTACTTAAATTGAGAACATTCGGATCAGTTACGGTTTTTCAGGACATCCACATAATATACCTATATACAAATAACCTTAATTGGAGTCTTTCACAGAGTCGAAGTGGTAATTGTGTTGTTACAGCTCTCCTGGATGTATTTGGACACCACGGCTTTACTTGATTAAACAGAGAGAATGTGTGCTAAAGAAGAGGAAACTCTCAGCAGTCTCGATGAGAAACGCGTCAATTCATGAAACAAAGTGAGTGCCGACGATGAGAATAACCTACTGGTCACAATATACTTCGTTTTTTTTTTTAGGGAAGGGGGGCGAGGAGAGACCAAGGAGAGCTGCGGGCAGAGGGAAGGGGGGGCGAGGAGAGACCAAGGAGAGCTGCGGGCAGAGAGAAGGGGGGGCGAGGAGAGACCAAGGAGAGCTGCGGGCAGAGAGAAGGGGGGGCGAGGAGAGACCAAGGAGAGCTGCGGGAAGGGGGGGCGAGGAGAGACCAAGGAGAGCTGCGGGCAGAGAGAAGGGGGGGCGAGGAGAGACAAAGGAGAGCTGCGGGCAGAGAGAAGGGGGGCGAGGAGAGACCAAGGAGAGCTGCGGGAAGGGGGGGCGAGGAGAGACCAAGGAGAGCTGCGGGCAGAGGGAAGGGGGGGGAAGTGAGACAGAAACTCAGGATCAGGCTGGATGCTAATGCCAAGAAATAGATCGGAGAACGAGGTAATGGGTGAGCTGGAAATACGGGAATGGTGTGTCAGTGGGCGATAGAATGGGTATGTGTCTACAAGGAATTGAGCAGCGGTGTTAGGGACAAAATACAGCGGCTTCTTTCGTTTTACCTTGACTGGAAGACGGACGGTGGCGCCCGGAACAGAGGAGATGCCACAGAGGAGCCGCTGTACGGAAGCAGCGGATCACGTAAGACACAGTCAGGTCGGGTACAGTCATCGCGTAAGACACAGTCAGGTCGGGTACAGTCAGGTCAATGTAAGGAGGGCGCTGGCGGGTGTCAAAACTGGAAGTCTGCCTACTTAGAGAACACTGGACACCAAAAGCGAGGAGCAGCAAGGGAACAGGGACATCTGGGGCAAAAGTCGGCAACGGCTAAATGGCGGCCGAAAAGCTCAGAACATTCCTGATTCGGGGGCGTGTTTTGGCGTTTTGAGTGACGGGTGACGTCACAGGGCGAAAGAACACCAAAAACACGCCCCCGAATCCGAAAGAGACTGGCCTTTATTGGAGTGACTCCCTTCTCCTCCAATGGCTGGCCTCCGTTTAGGAAGCAAGCCAATGGAGGAGAGATGGAGGAGAGAGGCGGGTTCAAGCCCCGTACTCAAAGACATTAAATCTCCGACCGGAGACTGCGCAAGAGCAGCCTTTAGGTCCTCGACCTAAAAATGAGGACTTTTGAGTGCAATTGCTAACAGCTAGCAAGAGAAAAACGCAAAACAATTCTGGTCACAAATCAACTGTGCCACAATTGGCTAGCACCTTATAAACTGGATCATATTAGACTCGCAATCTCAAAAAGTTTTAAACTGAACGCCCAGGGGAAGGCTGGAGCAATAGCAGCAGACACCCAGCCTCAAAACTTGTTTTTGGACATGGACTGCCTGAACCTACCAACTTCATGTCGGACTGAATCACCGCAATACTGAATCACCGCAATACGTATTTAAATAATAATATATCTTTTTTTAATAGTACTTAATATTTTTCATCATCTGTTTTTTTTTGTAAAGGTTTTTATTAACCGTACAATAAACATGACTATGACTATGGTCTTCACTGCAGCCACGAGTTTCTTACTCTTCATATCTCTGTTTTTGCCCTGCCGCTGTCTGTTACTGTTGGAGCCCTTAACCACAGACTAACCTTTCGCTCCTTCCGCGGACCTGCCCGCCAGCCTCCCGCTGTCCTGCCGCTCTTTGGTCACCTTGAGCGGCGCAGCCGAGTGGAGACCGGCGAGGGGCGGACCACAACAACCACAAGCCCTTGCAGTGAGCCGCGTCTTCTGCAAGCGCCAGGAGGCGCTTAAAAGTAACATCACCTCCGTCTCGCGGGACGCCGAGCGAAGCCCGGGCAAAGGGCGGGCCCTCTGAGGCCCTCAGAGGACGAAGAGGTTGGGTCGGGTGCACCCCCTTAACAACAATACCTCTACATCAAGTAGGATTCTTAACTTCGTATTCTGATTGTCATCTTGTTGATTGGCTAATATATTAGAATCCCACTAGCTCGGCAGTATACTGCCCTGTGATTATTGGGTCTTGGCAACCCCTGCTATATTTAGAATACCTACATACATACCATCATGTCTACCAGAGGAAGTAGAAGCAAGACAGCTGCGGGAGGGGCATCTGTGATTGGCCCTATTGATAACTTTATAACAAGGACAAATGAGGCAATTGACCTCAGCATTTCACTCCTCGAGCGCAGAGTCTCGCAAGATCTAGAACTTGCTAAGCGTAGGGTTTCGCAGGATCTAATAAATGCTAAACGCTCTTCTCTTGGGAGCATTTTATTAGCAAAAACCCCAGAAAATCACAACAATTTACAAGCAGGCTGTACCCGAGAGATTCGACCTGACCTCCACACCATTCCTAATGAGATCAATCTATCGGCAACCGATCCCTTAATTGACTGTGACACTGACACAAGCAACGACTTAGAAAAGACACCAGAACTAAATATAGATTTCACACCGAAAATAGTTGAGGAAAATAATGTCTTGCATCCAAGAGCTAGGCAAGAGGGCGCCATTCAAAAACAGACGCAGCAAATGACGAAACCCATTCCTTCTGCTGCTAGAAAACGTAATGTAACAAAAGCACAACACAGAAAGGGCATAACCAAACATCTTACTGCCAATGGAACAAACATGCATATAGAGACATTAAATGAAGACATTCAGGGGAACTCTCAGGTGCATGTGGTTAATCCCGACGCATCCACAGCAAATGATCAATTAGTCGAAAGAGTCGGCGATCTTATGGGCATTTTTATGTCACCAATCGAATCTAGGCTGGCCCGTATCGAAAAACAGCTAGAGGAACCTATAGTTTATAATAAAAAAGCTCCTAGCGCTATCCCAATAAATAACATAGGTCCAAAAACACCTACCAGTAAATCCACATCTTCCAAATTAAAAGCTATTCCACTCCCAGACACTGCGACAAAATTAAAATCTGTCGTTTCTGTAAATAAAGAAAGTGCCACAAATAAATCTGTTATAGAAAGCAGTTTTACTCCCAGCACAAACATAAACACCCAGACCACAAACACGAAGGCAGGGAAGACGACAGTAAAGTTCCATGGTGTGACAAAGACATTTAACCATACAAGCGACACATTACCAACCTTCCAAAAACCTCGGGCATCATACGATCCACCGTATAATTCAAGGCAGATCCCTCCACGAATTAATTTGCCTCCTGAATGTGGTGCTTATGTGCTGGTTCTGGTTAACGTCCCGATACTTAGGCATGATCAAGAGGAAACTTCTTCCTCTTTGAAAAATAAGATCTTGCACTGGCTGATAGCAAACTGTAACTTCCCGATGGAATGTTCGGGAGAAATCAATCATGCCCAGAGAGTAGGATGGATAGGCCCCTTGAAGAAAAAATTTGAGGGGGACTGTATAACCGTCAACTTCAAGAACCCGCAATGGGCCGAAAAAACTTTGGCTAGGGCCCCCTCTCCCTCCGTATGGGAATTCAACACCACTCTTCTCCCGTTGGGCTATTTTTACAGACATCTGATTACAATCCATCCTAACATGGGATCCAACCCAGTTACTCCTTTCTTTGACCAACACCAGACGATTGAAAGCAATTCCCCTTTCTTACACCAGTATCCCAAATTCACTTATCCGAATGTTCCTGTACAACGACATCAAGCTCAAATCTATTCACATTTTACAACTCATCCCTATCTGTCCATAATGCCGCATAAAGAGCATAGGGATGCTCGTTGGCGTCAAGTTGCTGCTGCCCCAGGCAACTCTTATAGTATTCCAACCCAAAATAGATTTAGTGCATTTGTGGTATATAAATAAATAATACCGGATCTAGGTTTGACTAGGCATAGCAATAACAGATAGCTCAATAAATAAGAGTCAAGATTCGAGGTAGTAGGAGTTTGCAGGTTTATTACAGCATAAAGGACAGGAACAGGACAACCTGGATGGCAGGGCCCGGCAGCTGCCGGGGCTGGATCTGGGATGAGCGCGCTAGCATTTAATAACAATACACAAGCATATATAGTAAAACAGTTGCATTACAGTACATATGATAGGCGGAGCAGTGGGTGGAGCAAAGGGTGTGACGCGTAGTAGTCGCGAAAGATAAGGGTGAAAGTAGGTGTAACAAGAGGCGTATACATAGACAGGTGATGCAAACGTAGCAGAATATGTCATGAATGGGGCGGAAACACGGAGGGGGCTACCTAAGGAGCCGGGACCTCTAACCTGATGGTGCGCGCAAGCTGGCAATGATGTGTTACTAGGAGAAGCTGGGGGCTACGAACTCTGTGCTAGGAGCAGAGACTGAAGTCTGGAGAGTCATGGCGACATGTACCTAAACAGTATCTAGTATCTGATGTTTAGAGAACATGTTGATATAAACTAGAAGTCAGGAGGGGAAAGGCTAACTTGATTCTAAGACTGGAGCATGCATTATTCTACATGTAGTGCGTGATGAAGAATATTAAATGACCATAAATACAGTATTTCTCTTACATGGAGACGTAGAGGCTAGACAATGACGGAAACTATTGATGCGGTTCAGTAGCTTAAGAATGCAGAGAAGGAGGGCTGGACTGATAACTAGAATCATAACATACTCTTGGCAGACTCAGAGGCAGAGCCAGGCTGAACCGGGCACTGTGAGGCAGGAAGTAAGTGAAGGGTCAGGGATACAGGTGGGGGCTGTATCGCTCCTCAGCGAGGGCTTCAGGAGACAGGAGCTGAATCTGGTGTCCGGGCCCTTTTGAGGCCTAGAAACGGGGACTTTACAATGGAATAACGTGCACACTGAGAAACGTGGCAACGTAACTTTAAATAGGCCTGATATTCGTAGTATTCACGAGAACTGGAAACTGGCATACTAGAGATGGACACAGCTATAATTGCGTCTTTAATCGAACATGGTGAATACATATGCATATCAATCATGCACACATAACATATGATGGATGACACGTAGGGACACAGAACATGGCAAAATTTACTTTTCCACATTCCCTCCTTGTCACTACGTTTCCATCAGGAAACATCAATATTCATGATACCATCTATCATTTCATACAGCATCAATTGTTCGTCTCGAATTTTCTTGGAACGGGATTTAGAACGGGACTTGGGACTAGGAATACAAGAGGTAGCACAAATGCCGCAAATCGCAGGGCCACATTGTATACAGAGGCAGCAACTGAATATGATCGCTACTGCAATACCTAGAAAGGACAATACTTTCCATCCCCAAGCGGAAATTATATTCCAGAACCAACCGGACCATGTCCAGGTGCCTGGGTCTTGGTGTAACAGATGGGCAATTTTATGGAGTCTGGTTATAGCTGAATAAACAGACGGCGCGTTATTTGGAATGAAAATGCAGCAACTAGATCCGATGACTCTACATGCCCCGCCCCTATCGGCCAGTATGACGTCAAGGACGAGACGATTCTGGAGCACGACAAATCTCATAGCAGATTGCTCTTCGGTTAAGTTACCTAGAGCAGAGGCAGTCTCATTTACTACAGCTTCAAGGGTTCTGGTTAACCTACGGATTAGCTTACTGTTCTGGATAGGGCCTATAAAGAAGAAGAAACCTCTATTGAAATCTGTATACTGTTCTAGAGCAGTTTCAGTATAATCGACAATTGGGGACTCAATCTCCCTTCTATGTCTAAGGTGTACTAGATGTGAATTCCTATGATAGTCAGGTGGGGCTAGGAAAACTGGTGGCAGTAGGAAGGCAATGTAACATGTTCCCTCCCAATCAAGGGGCAGACGAACATATGCGGTCTGACCACAAACAAAATAAGAATGACGTGAAGCTTTGAAAATAGATTTCCCACTGTCACTATACTTGATAATAGTAGTACAATCACTATGGCCTACATGTACGGAACCATTATTTCGGACACATAATTCGCCTTTGACTGGTAGTACCGAAATAGCAGGTAAGTCTGGAGTAGTAGCAGACTGAACATTCAGGACCATGAAATTCGAAGAATAATTACCTAAATTGTAAACTTCGTTTTCTAGATCTAACCCTGTTCTGTGGGGAAGACCTTGCTTGTCTGGAAAACATGTACTGTTAAGAAAAGACATATCTGTTGAGGATGACGTTAACGTGGACCATGCTCCACACGAACCATTATGTGAAAATGGATAAGGAAAGAGTGGCAGAACTCCCTTCGGTGTCTGGAAAGGGGGGAGTCGACCACACACCCAACAATTTGTGGCATTGTTGGTCTGGTGTGAATAATGTAACATGCGGACAAAAGAGTTATTACGCATAGCAAGACGATAAGAAAGTTCATGAGGAGGCAGATCACTAAACGTGTGCTCTACTGTAACATTAGAAGACTTATTTACATGAGAAACTGGAAAATACAAGTAAAATGCATAACTGGTGCAGGCAATCATAATGCTGAGAAATAATATGAAACTTAGAAAAACGATACATCGGATTGAGTTTTGACTAACTCTCTCACTATGGGGGTCTATTTTATACATGTCAGAAACCGGTCTAACCGTTTCACCTAGGGGAGGACTTAGACAATCAAACTGGCTGACTTATTTTACTAGACCTTAGTTTTAATTTATACTCCTGTTGCGGAGTTTCCTCTAACAGGGAGGGTGCAATATCATTGTCTTTTGCGGGACAGTCCTTAAGAATAGTACTTTGGCAGTCCTTTAAATGATCTGAAATGTTCTTTGAAACGGGCTTCAATCCATAAAACTTTTTGATATGCGAAAGATGCACCCAGCCTTTGCGTCCCTCCAACTTCACGGCTGTACGGGTGGCCAGGAGGACCTGTCGGGGCTCCTTCCAGCGAGGCTCCAGTGGACTTGAACGATCAAAGTTTCGCACTAGGACCATGGATCCGGGAACGATTTCATGCGGTGCCACCTCGGTATTGTCTGGAAATGCGGCGGCAACCTGTGAACGACAAGAGTTGAGGGCAGACATCAAGGAAGCTAGGTAATCTGTCAGCATATTACTTGAAACATCGGTAATACTTCGAGGTCTAGGAGTACCCCACATGTTAGGGGGGCGGCCGAAAACGACCTCATACGGGGACAGACCTGATCTGGAATGTGCGACCATGCGCATATAGAACAGGGCAACTGGCAGAGCTATTAGCCAGTCCACACCTTTCTCTTGACAAACCTTTGCAATTCGAATTTTCAGGGTCTGATTATGTCTCTCTACGAGACCAGCTGCTTCAAGATGGCGTACACAATGGAACTTCCACTGGTACCCTAACAAAAGGGACACGTGTTTCATTAGCTCGGATGAGAATGGCTGGCCGTTGTCAGAATATACGACTCTAGGGAGTCCGTAACGGGGAAAGAACTCACGAACCAACTGCTTGGCAGTAGTCGTGGCTGTGTAATCTGGGACTGGATATGCCTCCGTCCACCTGGACAAAGCGCATACAACTACGAGGACATACTTGAAACCTCGACATCGCTCCATCTGAATATAATCCATCTGGAGGACTTCAAAAGGGTGGTCAGGAGGCTGGAATCCACCTTGTTCCACCGGGACACTTTTACCTGGATTAAACTGGCAACATATCATACAGGTACGGACTTTCTGCTTGGCTGCAGCTCGCAAATGCTTGTTGAACCAAATGTTCTGGATACTGTCTAACATAGCTTTTTCTCCTAAATGTGCTGGACTATGTGCGGTTTTAATAATGACTTGAACCATAGAGTCGGGGAGAAACCATGTGGCTCTGCCCTTCGTTAACCATCCTTGATCTGTCTGGACCCCTCCTTGTTCGGACCATTTCTTGATTTCTTCAGGAGTAGCATGTAACTGTATGTCTATGACATCTTGTGTAGGGTCCTTAACTGTCATACATGTAGTCGGATCTGGAGTGTGTGTCGGTGTCTTATTAACTGGAATGTCTGGAGTCTGAGCTGTAAGCTTGGCTGTGCGATCTGCTAGATCATTACCTTGAGAAATAGTGTCAGTAACTTTCGTATGTGCTTTGCACTTCATGATAAAAAAAGAACAAAGTGAAAATGCCAGTACTGATGCAAAAATAATTACCAAATTTAGAGACAAAGCCTGAAAAGATAATTCAAGGCCAAGAGCTGAGGTGCCTGTGCCGGAGTACGTACTTCTTGCCACGTCGTCGACCGAGGCTCTGGAACTGAGAACTAATTCTACTTTTTCAAAATGAGACCAGCGCGTCTCTCCGCGTTCCTGGGCCTCATGAGCCGCTTGTAAACAGCAAGCCGCGCCCGGCGGACCACGCCCCCCGTATTCAATCACGGCTTGTCAAATCATCGCCGAAAAAGTGCATCCCCGAATGCCAACTCCTAGTGAATTCGTGCCGTTTCAGTTCGACGACCGTCATACTCCCACACTAAGGCTCTTTAATAATAGGCACCTCCGCCTTTTCTCCAGGTGACTCCGCCTCCAGCATAGCAATCCCGCCTATCATTTAGGCAGATATAACTAAAGGCCCTGAAGAGAATCCTTATAGATCGACAGGATTCGAAACGCGTAGGCCCACAGCCACCCTTGAGTCTGCACGGGTGATGAGCTCATTTGAATCACCTAGTTGCTTTTCACCATTCCTTGTACATTATTGTCTTTCTTTTAATCAGTTAAAACCAAGAATAATTTAATTTGTGTACGGAATGTACTTGTTGTAGACAACTCTCTAAGTAATAGTGTCCGAAATATTTTGCAGACCGTGGCTCACCTTTTACCAGCCTTGTTATGCTTGCTTTTTCATTGTAAATCACTGTAATATACTGCACATGTTAATAATTGTCCTTGAATGGTTGAATGTTGTATGCTTGTGACATGCTTGATACGGTGTATGAGTCCCCTACCTTTCATTTTTGTATATAGTATGCAATATTGTTCTATTTTTTGAATATGTTTTTCTAAAATAGAGCTGTTCGTTGGAACCAAATAATAAAAGCTATTAATCAGCTCTTGGCCTTGAATTATCTTTTCAGGCTTTGTCTCTAAATTTGGTAATTATTTTTGCATCAGTACTGGCATTTTCACTTTGTTCTTTTTCGATATTGGCTCAGCCATACTGATTAGAGCTACCCCCTTGTAGTTTTTTGGTTGCACTTCATGATAGCAATGGATGTCGGTAAGTGTATTGCATCTAACAGAGCTTGAATAAGGAGACCATGCTGAATCTTGGTTCCATGAGAAGTCATGAAACCTCTCTCCTGCCAGAGCACTCCAAAGTCGTGTACGACTCCAAATGCGTAGCGTGAATCTGTGTAAACATTAACTTTCAGGTTCTTGGCGTGTATGCAGGCTTGAGTCAGAGCAACTAGCTCCGCCGCTTGAGTAGACAGGGTGTCAATACGGTGTGTCTCTATAACTTCAGTGTCAGTAGTCACTGCATACGCGGCGACTAGTTCTCCTGTACTTGTTCTCATACATGAACCATCCACATAAAGCGTCAGGTCGGGATCTGGTAATGGAATATCTGTCAGATCTTGTCTTGGCTTTGTCATGATGTTAACTACTTCCACACAGTCGTGTGTGGCAGGATTCAAAGTAACTGATGGTAACAATGTAGCAGGGTTTAGGACGTTGCAGCGTCTGATTTCTATGTGTGGCTGAAACAGTGTCAATTCATAACCTGTTAAACGTGCAATTTCAAGTGCTGAGTTTGTGTTCGGTTTAAAAGAACTTCCACAGAGTGTGGAACTTGTACTGTCAGAGAGTGTCCTAATACTATGGAATCACTTTGTCTGATAGCTAGTGCTGTGGCTGCAACTGACTTGAGACACGCAGGCAGAGCCTGGGCTACAGGATCTAATGTGCTCGAAAAATAAGCACAAGGCTTGTATTGTCCTGCTTGATCTTGTGTGAGAACAGATAATGCTGTACCTTCACGTTCAGTGACGAAAAGTGTAAAAGGCTTACTGTAGTTTGGTGTAGCTAGAACTGGAGCTTGGCATAGGGCTTTCTTTAATTCATTGAAACTAAGTGTATGTTCAGATGTCCAAGGGAGAACAGTCGATACGGCTGCCTCCTGTGTTGTTAACTGTATCAGTGGCTTGGCTAGGAATGCATACTGAGGAATCCATTGTCTGCAATAAGAAGTAAGGCCGATAAAAGCACGTACCTCCTTCTGGGTCTTTGGCTGAGGAAGACTCGCTATTAACTGGATACGGTCTGGTGTCAACTGCCTACCCCACTTGGACAGCAAGTGGCCTAAGTAGATCACTTGCTGGACACAGAATTGAAGCTTCGAAGGGGACACCTTGTGCCCCATCTCGGCAAGGAAATACAAGACTGTAAGTGAGGCTTGTTCGCAGGCACGTTCAGAACGGGCTGTGATCAGTAGATCATCGACATACTGGAGCAGGGCAGTGTCAGTTGGCATGTGAATGTTGTCTAGTTGTCTCTTGAGTGCTTGACTGTAAATACTAGGACTTTCTGCGAAACCTTGAGGAGCGCGTGTGAACATATAGCTCCTTCCATTTAAACAAAATCCGAAAAGAAACTGGCTGTCTGGATGAATGGGGACACTGAAAAACGCGTTCTTGAGGTCTATGACCGTAACAAATGTGGCTTCGGAATCAATGGCTGTCAATAGGGAAGAGATATCTGGGACAACTGGGTACTGGGGAATAATACATTTATTAAGTTCTCGAAGGTCAATCACTAATCGATATACTGGAGGTGCATTTGGATCAGTACGTTTCATGACTGGAATGATCGGAGAATTACATACATTGGAGTCGGTCTCCACAATTACTCCCTGAGCCATGAGCTCGTCAATAATTTTGGATAAGGCTGCTACAGCCTCAGGTGGCAATCTGTACTGTCTGATTCGTGGTAACACTACACCTGGTTTAAGAGTCACACGATGGGGTGTGATTTGCATAAAGCCAACATCAGTTGGACCTTGCGCCCATAGATGCTGCGGAACATTAGACAATCTTGGATCAAAATCTCGTAATACATAGTGACCCTTGAAGTCACGTAGGAACAATTGTATTCCCTCTGGGGAACAGCATATAACTGCACCTAATTATTTCAGTGTTTTAATGCCTAATAGATTCTCTGGACATGACTTAGTAAGTAACAGATCAGTAGTGCGGGACAATGGACCTACTTCTAGAGTAACTGGCTTAGATATCTCGTTTACAATAGGTTTTCCTGAAAATCCAAGGGAAACATTTCTAGAGCCTGAGAGCGGAGCCCCTGGAACTTCGGCGTGACTTATAGTGGTCCTACTTGCCCCTGTATCAATCAGAAACTTTCTGTCTTTCCCTAATACTTGACTGTGGACATAGGGACCTTCTTGATCTACAGGTATCTCGATGAGAGGCATGCCTACCTCCCTCTCTAGGCTGTTTCATGAATACGGTTGATACTCTGGATATTCTGACTGAGCATACTGGTACATCTGCTGTGTAACATGCTGTGTTGCAGCGATGGGCTGCGGTACAGTAACTGTCTGTTGTGCATTCTGTGGCTGAGAAGTCTGTGAAACTTGCTCTTGTCTAGGCGGACGTGGTCTTTCTTTAGTCTTACCGGTAGCTATGTTGTGTTTCAGAACTGCACACTCGTTTATAAAATGACCTGGCTGTTTACAATAATTGCAGTTCCCTTTAACGGGAGCTGCAGGATGACTGGCTTGATTCGGACCCCTCTTCTGACTGTCTTGAGGAACAGATTGTGCAACTAGTACTTTCATTTTCGTGTCTTTCATACGTTTCCTTTCATGATCTTGTTCTTCTCTGATTCTATTCTGGTGGTATTGAAGCATCTGTAACATCTGGGACGGGGTATTAGCTTGCCAGGTACTTTCGACTTTCAAAACTCGATTCTTAACTTGTGGACTTGAATTCTCGACTAGTTTAGTAACAAAAAGATGAGGATATGACTCGCTACTCGTCTTGAGGCCACTGTTTATAATAAAACATTTTTCAAATCTAGAGTAAAAATCACTAGTGTCTTCGTCTTGTTTCTGTTTACAGGCTGAGATTGCATCCCAGTCTTCCTTTTTAGTGGCTAATAGTCTGGGCAAAACTTGTATTAACAGTTCAGGTAATTCTTTACATTTATCTCCAAGACCGGTACCTGGTACTCGTGCCTTATCTTCAGCTTCTAGAACTGCCCAATCGATCTTTTTCTCTCCCACCTCCCATTCTTTTTCCTTGAGTTTCTCATATACCCCTGCGGGCAACAGGACCTTTAACATTTTAATAATATCTGGATACGTGTATTCTCCCATACGGAGCATGTCTTTTAATTCTCGGTGGAACCCTGCTGGATCTTTATCATGACAGGGAATTAATTTTTTCATCTCTAAGAGTTCCATCTTTGTGATAGGGGTGTAAACAAACACTCGTTGCATTTCACCACCCTCTGTCTTAACTGGATGCACTTCTCGTAACGGATTCTGTCTGTCTATGTAAAAGGGTTTACTTTCTGGGGGTGAGACATGAACAAAATGCGGGTTCAAAAACGTTCTATATTTGTGGCGCTGTTCTAGAATGACACTAATTAAATCAGTACCTAAACCTTTCCATTTATACTGGAGTAACTCGTTCAGGACATCATGTAACGGACCTGGATCAGAATGTTGACCCTCATACAATGTAATGAGGTGCTGGATCATATACATACCCACCAGTCGTTGCTCGGCTAGGGGCAATTTCAGAAACATTTGTGCCACTATTTCGTCTGGAAAAGTGGTAGAATCAGTAATCCATCGGACTGCTGATCGGACTAGTTCTTGTTCATGCATAGTACTTAACTCGCTATAACCGATTCGTGATTTCAGAATATGGTCGGTGGCTTGAAATACTTGTTCTAGAGAACCTTGTTCTGGTGTTGGACGATGGAAAGTTGACTTGTGTTCTAGGCGTAAATGGCGATCTGGAAATCTAGATTTTCCTACATACGCTATTCTGGCGGGATTCTCGTCCTCTACCTCTTCCGCAGAGTCATTTTCTTTCTCGCTTACTTGTGCTGCCTTACGTTGATCATGTAACCTTATTATTTCCTTACGAATTTTCTTGTACATACTCTCTATACTACTGATAGTCTTGTGCTTACCCTCGGCTATATTCTCACTCCACCTTGTCAGGGTTCTCATTTCGACTTGATCTTTGGTCGGATAATCTTGTTCCCTTATTAGACAATTAATCAGAAACTTTAATATCATGAGCTGGATTTCAACTTTCCTTTGAGACATGACTTCACTAATACTTTCTGGATCATCCCCTGTACGGATGAAACGATATATTCTGTCTAGATCTTCCTTCATATTCGGTAAAGTGACCAAGTACTCGGACACCTGCCTAACACGCACGGAAAATATAACCATACTATCCTCGCCTGGAACTGGATCATAACAGCATTCAGTAAGAGCTCGCCTGATTTCTGCAATGGACTGATATTTAGGCGTACGCTGTAACGCACGTTCATGTAACTCGACTGCTCCTGGACGTCTATTTGGCGGCGGGGTCTGAGGAGGACCTCCTCCTGCGGCCCCTAAACTGGAACCATCGACTGATGCTCTACGTGCTGGCAGAGCGGGAATTTGAATATTCTGGGACTGTGTCGTCCAAATAGGACGAAATGAAAATATCAGCTGCGGTCGGTTTGTGACGTAGCTTGAGCGGAACTAATGGCGGCGGGAAATTACTGGATGCCTCCGGGGTCGCTTTTGGCAAGCCCTCGGCAAGAAGAGGATACATACCCTTAATAAGGGCATGCCTCTGTCTGTCTGACTGTTCGGTTTTGACTCGTTCACCTATCTCGATTAATTCCCTTTCTTGGGCTCGTTCTAAGGATTCTCTACTTAATTCTGACTTTCTGATTTCTTTTTCGGTTCTTTTATGAGATTCTTTGCGCCATAACTCGATGGCATCTTTCTGTGACTGTCTGGCTTTCTTTTTCCATAATGCTTCTTCTACTCTCATGATGCACTCGGCATCCCACGTACCTGATACGGGCCATCTATACTTTTCTTCTAACTCCTTGGTATACTCTACCCATAAATCTAGATATAATATGGCGCTTATGCCATGCTTCTGATACATAAAATGACCTGGACTGTCCCTAGGCGGGACAGGAACTGCTTCTTCTAGCAGACCCTTTCTAGTTTTTAACTGACGTAATCTCGAAAAGAGGGACATTGCAAACTTGAATCTGAACACAATACAATACACGAGGAACAATAACAATTGAGAAAACAATTCAGGCATACCACGACATTGAAAATACATTGAATAACATTATGAAGCAACAGTTCGGACAGAATACTACCTGGAACACTGAGAACAGAAACACATGAATTTCTCGAGAACAGACTAGAATTACTGGATGCGCTGCTGAAACAGCACGGAACATACCGGTCCCATAAAGGGACGCATCAAGACCCGTATCCACCTAGGTGAACACTTCGTTTCAGATCTGCGTACCCAGACCCATCGGACCAGAGACAATTTAGATTGACCCTGTCTAGATACTACCCCAGCAACGGTACTCACCGGGCAGCAAGAACGGAAGGCCTCGGACTGGACTGGACTGCTTCGACGCCGGACGGACGAACTTCGGACTTCTGTTACGGGTGGGCCTCCGGATACCTCGGACCTTGGACTCTCGGCTTGGGCTCTGGTCGGGACTCGCCGCGTTCCTCCACCGTCTCGTCTGGATGCTGGACCGCCTCCTCCGTCTCCTCCGTGGGCCTGAGGGATACTTAAAGCAGAAATATCTGCCGGTGCGCAGAAGAGTTCCGTCACGACTGCAGAGGGTCAGGGGGCCGGCGTGGCTTCACCGACGCGTGGGGAAAGGGCAAGTCCCTGTTCGGGCGCCATTATGTGGTATATAAATAAATAATACCGGATCTAGGTTTGACTAGGCATAGCAATAACAGATAGCTCAATAAATAAGAGTCAAGATTCGAGGTAGTAGGAGTTTGCAGGTTTATTACAGCATAAAGGACAGGAACAGGACAACCTGCACAGGAATAGGATGGCAGGGCCCGGCAGCTGCCGGGGCTGGATCTGGGATGAGCGCGCTAGCATTTAATAACAATACACAATCATATATAGTAAAACAGTTGCATTACAGTACATATGATAGGCGGAGCAGTGGGTGGAGCAAAGGGTGTGACGCGTAGTAGTCGCGAAAGATAAGGGTGAAAGTAGGTGTAACAAGAGGCGTATACATAGACAGGTGATGCAAACGTAGCAGAATATGTCATGAATGGGGCGGAAACACGGAGGGGGCTACCTAAGGAGCCGGGACCTCTAACCTGATGGTGCGCGCAAGCTGGCAATGATGTGTTACTAGGAGAAGCTGGGGGCTACGAACTCTGTGCTAGGAGCAGAGACTGAAGTCTGGAGAGTCAGGGCGACATGTACCTAAACAGTATCTAGTATCTGATGTTTAGAGAACATGTTGATATAAACTAGAAGTCAGGAGGGGAAAGGCTAACTTGATTCTAAGACTGGAGCATGCATTATTCTACATGTAGTGCGTGATGAAGAATATTAAATGACCATAAATACAGTATTTCTCTTACATGGAGACGTAGAGGCTAGACAATGACGGAAACTATTGATGCGGTTCAGTAGCTTAAGAATGCAGAGAAGGAGGGCTGGACTGATAACTAGAATCATAACATACTCTTGGCAGACTCAGAGGCAGAGCCAGGCTGAACCGGGCACTGTGAGGCAGGAAGTAAGTGAAGGGTCAGGGATACAGGTGGGGGCTGTATCGCTCCTCAGCGAGGGCTTCAGGAGACAGGAGCTGAATCTGGTGTCCGGGCCCTTTTGAGGCCTAGAAACGGGGACTTTACAATGGAATAACGTGCACACTGAGAAACGTGGCAACGTAACTTTAAATAGGCCTGATATTCGTAGTATTCACGAGAACTGGAAACTGGCATACTAGAGATGGACACAGCTATAATTGCGTCTTTAATCGAACATGGTGAATACATATGCATATCAATCATGCACACATAACATATGATGGATGACACGTAGGGACACAGAACATGGCAAAATTTACTTTTCCACACATTGTCCAGTCTGGACTTCAATGATTGACATAAGCACGATCAGTTCGAAGGGATTATAATGCACACATCGATCATAGAGGGGCCCTTGACAGATAACATCCTAGATAGAGAGGAGAAGGATATAACAACTGTTTATGATAAACACACTTCCATCGCCTCCATGCGAGGCGGGACAGATGATTTGGCCAAGCTATCACAAGCAAATACCAGTCCTAGGCCAGCGAACAATCCAACGAATACATCAACCCCTTCTAGTCTTAATTTACCTACTTTTTTAGTACACCTAACATTCTGGAATATAGCCGGTCTGTTTGCTAAACTGACGAACCCCAACTTCCTGAACCAAGTTAACTTGAGCAGTATCATCTGCCTCCAGGAAACTTGGGGTACTGACCCAATACATATAATAGAGTATAAGACCTTCTTTTCTGCAGCGAAAAAATCCCCATCTGGAAGAAGCAGCGGTGGCCTAGTCACCTACATTGCAAACACTTTACACAATGAGGAGATTTCCACTCTAAAACTAAAAGAGAACTATCAGGCAATCATTCTAAAGAGGACTAACCAGAAGATATATGTGATAGTAAATTTTTATAACAACCTGAATGTAGACAACTTGATCAACCTTCTCTCAGAGATTTCCCTAGTCCTTCAAGATTTAAAGGCACAATACATTAATAAATCATGCACAATAGTCTGGGGTGGCGATTTTAATTTCCACTTATGCAGAAATAACAACACTGATAAGTGTGGAATTAAGGAGGATGATGGCAACACAATAACACACTTCTTACACTCGATCGAGGGCGAAAAAATTAATGAGATCATAACAGAATTAGAACTGGGCTTTGCAAACGAGTTGAGGACCCCCCTAGTAGCCTTTACACCAACATTTAATGGCAGGGGATTAATGAGCCTGATAGACTACGTCCTGATCTCATCAGTTAAAGGCCCAAACATTGAACTGTTCGAAGTAGCTAAAAACCCACTGAGCGATCACTTCCCAATCATCATCGCCCTACGTGACTCAAAATCTAAAAAAAAACCCGACATAATGAAAATATTAGACCAGCAAAATCTTGAGCTAGGATCTTTGAATGGTTATACTTTAAAATGGGGAAACATCGATAAAAAAGCTGCAACCATAAAAATAGTGACTGAAAGCAAAGCAGACATTCTAATCTGTCTAGATTCTGGGACAAAATCTAGTGATGTCATGACTAGTTTTAACACCATTTCTCAAAACATAAAGAAAGCCCTCACTAGAGCACAAAAACAAAAAAAACAGGTGAAAAAAGGCTGGTTTAGCCCAGCCTGTACCAAAGCATATGCGAAATTAAGGAAAGCGCTAAGTAGGGACAAAAGAGACAGAGGGGAGATTATCAGATTGAGAAAAGAATATGCTCTAGCTCTAAAAACCAGAAAACAAGAGCTAGAAATTGAGCTATGGGAGCGTCTTAGTAAAAGTTCGGTACTCAAAGACAGTGCAGAGTTCTGGCAAATAGTCAGATCCCCCTTCTTAACAGATAAAGAGGACTTACCATCCATTGATAATGCAATTAGCGACCACGAATGGGTGAACCATTTCTCTAAAGTCTTTAGTGAAGGGAAAATACAGGGCATGGACTACACAGATTCTTTAAACCAAGTTACCTATCCACTAACTCTGCATTTCTCACATGACGAGGTACAAAAAGCACTAAAATCCTCGAAATCGGGCAAAGCCCCAGGCCCAGACGGAGTCCCTGTGGATATTTTTAAACACGAGGCAGATCTTTGGTCACCGCTTTTGACGAATGTCCTAAACGCCACCATTGAAGAGGGTCTAATAAAATCATGGAAAACATCGATACTTGTCCCTATTTTCAAAAAAGGGGATCGAAACTGCCCTTCTTGTTATAGGCCCATCTCACTCCTGGACTCGCTTGGGAAGATGGCAGGTCGGATTCTTCTCGAGCGACTCCAGGAGTGGTCAACTACGCAGAACATCATTTCAGAAATACATTATGGATTCCGAGAGGGGTTAGGTACTGTAGATCAAGCATTAAACCTGTCTTTATTGGCAGGAAAATACGTGGAGGCTAAGGGGACTGCGCTCCATATGGTGTATGTAGATTTATCCGCAGCATTCGATTGCGTAATACACCCGAGGCTGTGGAAAATCATTCTAACAATGGGAGTTGATCCTCCAATTGTGGACTTCCTTCGGGAACTATATACTGGCACAACAGGAAGAGTCAGATTTGGGACTAAGGGACAACTTACAGAAAGTTTTAAAGTGGAAAAGGGGGTCAGACAGGGATGCGTGCTGGCCCCCTTCTTATTCACCCTGTATACAAACGGGCTTGAGGCCGCCATGTTAGAAGGAAGTAAAGACCTCCCCTCAATTGGTCGTCGGCATATACCGGCCTTGTTATATGCCGACGACGCGGTCATCTTAGCCAGAACTCCTGTTGAGCTGCAGCGAGCATTAGACAGATACTGTGCCTTCATGTTGAGTCTAAACCTGACCTTGAATGTAAAAAAAACTTTTAACATGCATGCGGGGAAAAAAAGTGTAAAGACCAGAAGACTATTTGTGAAAGGTGAAGTATTGGATAGAACTCCAACATACCAATACTTGGGAATCGTCATCGCCGAAAAATTTAAGTGGAAGGCAGCGGTCAATGCTAGGAAACTAGCGTTTTTAAGAGCAACCACAGCATTAAGATCCTTTGCGCAAAAGCTGGGTCAGAGACCACCATTAGAAATGTTAAAAATATATAACGCTAAATGTGTCAGTACCGCCACTTACGGGGCAGGGATATGGGGTTTTGTGAATGTGGACGAACTGCAAAACATAGAAAATTCTTTTTTAAGATATCTACTCGGAGTGCCAAAGAGTTCCTCTACATATGCCTGTCATTTAGAGCTAAGCATAGACTACCTAACAGACACCATAAAAGCCCAGCCAGTTATGTTGTGGCGTCGAATTTGGGTAACTGAACAATGTCATCTAACAAGATCTATTGTACAATACATTCAGACACTTGATCATTGTGGAAGAATAAAATAGTTAGCTTATGTCAAAGCCCTACTAACAGACTTGGGCTATGAACATTTTTTCACAGAGCCATTATCCATCAATGAGATCTCAAAGGCGGACTTAAAGAAAGCAAGCCTGGCACATTTGCGCCAGGCACGTCTGCTAAAAGAGATAGAGAAACCCTCTGTCCAACAGGGCCTATTAGTACAAACTGTGTTCTCCGTAGAACCCTATTTGACGTACAGAGTAACTCAATTTGAAAAATAATTGCTGACACGTTTTAGATTTAACATGTTCCACTTAATGGTTTCTTTTCCCATTCAAAATGATTGGTCATTACAATTAACCCCATGCCCCTGTGATTCTGTGTCAAAACAGTCAACCATACACATAACACTATTCTGCAAATTTTATATAGCACCACGGAGGCACTGGCTATTTCTAATATTAAAAAACTGGGGCTTACACCAATGCCGTCCAGCATACTTCGCACTTCAGTACCTCGAAGACGAAACAATAGCAAAAGCGATGGCACGTTTTCTTAAATTTTGTATTCGACATCGCTCAAATCTTTAATAATGATGAGTTTTCATACTGGTCGAACAGAGGTCTGATTAACTTACTATAACAATTAGACGCTATGGCCAAAACCCTAGGAATTGTGACTTTTGTATAAACTGTTTTCTTTTTAACTGAATAGTAATAACTAATTTCCGTCTTCTTAACTGTTTTTATAAATTGAGTAAATTGTATAAAATGTATTTTATGAACTTTTATGGTATTTCTACAATTATGAAAAACCGAATAAAGTTGGTTTGATTTGATTTGATACTCTTCATATCGCTTCATCCTGCAACTAAATTAAGCAATATAGGTTTAATGTTGTGGGGCGGACGCACTCTTGAATACATTTTAAAACACAGTGAAGCTTGTGGAAACTGTTAACAGTGGGCCCAAATACTGAAATTCAATGTATCTTTCTGCTACTCAAATTCAGCAACCTGCAATTTTGTAGAGGCTGTTATACAATGGGCTGGAGTAATACAAAATGGCTTCTTAGTGCTGGATGGTAAATCTATTTTATTATATTTTGCATGTTCGTGCTGCAGATTCAGGGAGCATCCATTTGTAAACTACAGATACAAGAGTGAAAGTATGAAAAGCAGCATTACCTATATTGTCACCAAACAACAATGTTAGGTGTTGGCTTCCAAAACAAGGCCACCTTTCTTATCCCTCACAAAATACACCAAAACACCTTCCACGAAGGCTCACAACAAACTACAACCATTCCCAATGCCACCTGGCACTTTGCCAGTTAAAAGATGAAATAAGAACGATGAGGACAGAGTTATGGTTATTAGAGGGGAGATGGCAGGTAAGAAGCAGATGCTTACGTGTAAACACTGCATCACCTAATGGCCAATATTCCTAATGTTACTAAATACAGTTAGCCTGTTAAAATGACGGTGGGACTTGTCTGTGTTAAAAGAAATAATGAACGAGATGGAAATAAACTATTTTCTGCCTAATTAAAGAAGTATTGACAAAGCATGACTGAAAGAAGTATGCATATGTTATGTTATGGTATGTATATGCATACCGTATGGTATGGTATTCATATGGTATCGTCAGAGCCACTGGAATTATGCGATTGTACAGCCACAACAATTTTCGCATAGTTATAGATTTGCCACATAATCCATCATCTGCCGCATAATGTGCAGATTTTAACAAAAAGAATGTGTTTCTAGCTCAAATGGGTCAAAAGTTACTAAAAATGATGCGACCACTCGTGTTGCCAAGCAGTGGAAGGTCCTTTGCAAAGCTGGACTGGTCACCTTTCTGCTGCTTATTGCTATATTTGGGTGCTAAACTGGTAATAATGGCGTGCAACCAATGCCCAGAGAGTGTTACCAAGTTTAAAAATAACGAAACAATGAAGTAAGACCATTACAAAATGTGCCACATTATGCTGCAAAATTTGCCTTTTCTTGCAGCATAAAATACTCAATCCAGCCGCATAATTTTGCCACTTCCTGCTGCATAATTACTGTGGCTCTGGGTATTGTGTGGCCTGTCTTTCTTTCGAAGCACTTAATTTCTATCAAATACCTTAAAATCAGCAAAGTTCTTCACAATAATGTATGGTATGGACTGTCATTTTATAGTATGGTATGGTATGCTGCGGCCTGCCATTGTATAGTATGGTATGGATTGTCATTGTATAGTATGGTATAGCCTATCATAGTATGGCATGGCCCGTCATTGCATAGTATGGTATGGTCATTTTTGTTACAATGCATACATTAATCTACAGGAGGAAGTACAATAGGAGTGGCCAAGCAAGCAAAAAAGCACTTTACAATATAATGTTATTTTTGCACTAGAATATTATATTCAGCCTTTAATCATGAAAATATAAACCAATTTAAAACAAACACGTTGTTAACATAAAACATTTTAATCATGCTCAAGACATCCTATACATCAGAAACACATACCAAAAACAGCCCTTTGTTACAAAGTAACTGACTGTTTACTTAATAGCAATAGTGAGAAGCGATTAATGTTTTTTTCAACCATTGTTAAAAAGCAACTCTATCAACCTGTGGCAGGCTGATGTCGTAATGCTGCATAAAAGAGTAGAAAGGGAGAGGATGAAAAGTAAAAGTGAATGAGCACAAGAAACAAACGGGAGAAAGCAACAGCGAGCAAAACTACTGGGAAGACAACCTAAAAACACACTGCGAAAATGTTTTATGCTGCTCAACATTTCTCGTTCTTAGAAAAGCGGTATGCTGACAAAATGTGCAAATTTTTTCAAATAAAGGAGATGCAACACAGCTTCAAATCCTTGTTACAATGTAAACATTAAAGTACAGAAAGAAGTGCAATAGGTTGGACAAGCAAGCAAAAACTTGCCTGACAAAATAATGTTATTTTCACGCTAAAATGTCGTATCCAAACTGAAATATTGCAAACATAAACCAATTAAACAAGCATTGGCAAAGCCAACAGGTCTCGCCTATGTGAGAGCTATTGGCTTTGTCAATGTCTTTTAGCCATGTTGTACAGTAGGGTAGGTGCTGTTGTGCATGGCTAAAAGTTAGTGGCGGTGCCTAGAGGAGGGTGGCATAAAGGAGAGTTGCATACAGGAGAGTGGAATAGATTGGCATAGAGTTTAGAAGCATAGAGTGGAGTGGAGTGGAGTGACATTGGATAACATAGAATGGCGTGGCGTAGAGTGGCATAGAATAGAGTGGAGAGGTGTACAATAGAGTGGCATACAGTAGAGTGGCATAGAGTAACGTGTCATAAACTGGAGTGGAGTAGAATGGAGTGGCAAAGAGCGGAGTAGAATAGAGTGATATAGAGTAGAGTGATGTAAAGTGGGATAGAGTCACATCAAAGCAGAGTGTCATAGAGTGGAATGAAGTGGGGGACAGTTGAATTGCATAGAGTGAAGTGGAGTAGAGTGGCATATAGTATAGTAGAGTGTAACAATGAAACGTAGAGTCAGGATGGAGTACAGTGGCATAGAGTGGAGTGATGTTACGTGCCGTAAAGGGGCATTGTGTGGAGTGGCGTGGAGGGTTGTATAGTGGCACAGAGTGGAGTGGCGTAGAGTGGCATAGACTGGAGTGGAGTAGAGTGGCATAGAGTAGAGTGGCGTAGAGTGTAGTGACATAGAGTAGATTGGTATAGAGTGGAATGGCATAGAATACAGTGGTGTAGAGCGGCATAGAGTAGAGTGGCATAGAGTGGGTTTGAGTAGAGTAGTGTGGCCTGGAGTATAGTGGAGTGGTGTTGAGTACAGTTGATTGGCATACAGTGAAATGGCATAGAGTATACTGGCTTAGATTAGAGTGCCGTAGAGTGGCCTTGTGTGGAGTTGAGCGGCATTGAAAGGTCCTGAGTAGAATGATGTAGAATAGAGTGGTGTAGCGTAGATTGAAGTGGCATAGAATGGCGTAGAGTAGAATTGCATAGAGTGGAGTAGAGTGGCATGGAGAGGCATAGAGTGGAATGCAGAGGCATAAAGTAGAGTGGCGGAGAGTGGCATAGAGTAGACTAGAGTAGAGAGGTCTAGAATAGAGTGACATAGAGTAGGGTAGAGTATAGTGGCATGGAGTAAAGTAGTGTAGAGTGGCATAGAGTAGAGCAGTGTGGAGTAGAGTGGAGTGGAATAGAGTGGTATGGAGTGGTGTAGAGTAGAGTGGAGTAGAGTAGAGTGGAGTGGCATAGAGTGGGGTAGAGTAGAATGGTGTAGAGTAGAGTAGAATGGGGTAGAGTGAAGCAACGTGCAGTAGAGTGGCATAGTGTGGCGTAGAGTGCCTAGGGTGGCATAGAGTAGAATGACGTGGCATAGAATGGCTAAGAGTAGAATGCCGTAGAGTGGAGCAGAGTGGCGTCAAGTGGAGTAGAGTAGAGTAGAGTGGCATGGACTAGAGTGGTATAGAGTAGAGTGGCTTAGAATGGCAATGAATGGAATAGAGTGGAGTAGAGTGGCATGGAGAGGAATAGAGCGGAATGGAGAGGCATAAAGTAGATTGGCGTAGAGTAGCCTAGAGTAGAGAGGTCTAGAGTAGAGTGACATAGAGGGACCGATTCCGATTTCAGTCGGAAGGGTTCCGAACGATGGTCAGAGCACTTTCGACCGAATCGGTCAGCGCCGGCCGGATTCCATTCCGACCGAGCCATTCCGAGGGGCTCGGTCGGAATGGAATCCGACTCAGATTTCCGAATGGCCTACGACGGACTCTGAGTGCCTGTCTGTCATCCAGAAATCCTTCAGTACTCCCCCGGTCGCCTCTTTACGACCGAGGGAGTACGATGGCAGTTTTTCACTGCCTATTCATGCCGGTCTGTGCGGCACGAAAAGGCAGTTGGAAACTGTCTTTGGGGGCCTCCAGCAGGGCCCCAATGGGTGAGAGGCTGCCAAATGACGGCCTGCGGGCACCTATGATGCCCCTCTGTTGATCCCTGCACCTGGTGGCAGGCACCTTGGGGTGCCGGCCACAGGGTGCAGGGATGAACTGCACCCCTGCTTTCAACAATGCAGGCATGCAATCCACTCGGAATGCATGCTTGTATTGTAAAGTATAGGAATGCGACCGAACCCTGTTCGGTCGCATTGTACTAGCAGGGCTGTAACTGACGACAGCAGGTCGGTCGGTTACAGCTCCTGGCCGATGTCGGACGGACTCAGGTCCGCCCGACATCAGAATCGGCCCCAGAGTAGGGTGGAGTATAGTGGCAAGGAGTAAAGTAGTGTACAGTGGCGTGGAGTAAAGTGGAGTGGCATAGAGTGGTATGGAGGGGTGTAGAGTAGCATGGAGTGGCCTAAAGTTGAGTGATGTAGAGTAGAGTGGATGGCATAGAGTGGGGTAGGGTAGAATGGTGTAGAGTAGAGTAGAGTGGCGTAGAATGTTGTAGAGTGGTGCAGACTGGAGTAGAGTGGAATAGAGTAGCATAGAGAGGCATAGAGTGGAATGGAGTGGCATTGAGTGGGGTAGAGTAGAATAGAGTAGAGTGGTGTAGAGTAGAGTAGAGTAGAGTAGAGTTACATAGTGTTGGGGAGGGTGGAGTATAGTGGCATCACAAAATGGATGCTGCTGCCACAGACACAAGTCTGACCTCCTGCTGCTGGGAGTCCTTCCAGCGAGGGAGGCTTGGACAATAGGTTTTCTGTCTTGGGAGGTGCTAGCACCACCCCAGACAGGCTATAGTGTATTGGGGCAGGGAGGGCTGAATAAAATGAAACACTGCCTGGGGCACACAAGGTGCCCCATGCATAGTCCAGTTCAAACCGGTGCTGGGGCACTCCAGCCCCAGCTCTGGCGCGAAACTGGAGAAAGGGAAAGGGGGGTAACCAACCCCCTTCCTGGGTCCCACCCATAGGAAGGACCTAGCAGTTAATCCAGCCCCTAAATTTGGTATATAGGTAGGAGCTGAGTCCCAAGACTTTAGATTATCCTGACTGAAACTCTGATACGAAATTCTGGACCTTCGACGATCTACTTTGCAAGAAGACGACTGAAGACTCTCCCTTGTGGTCAAGGAGTGACCACCCTGCACAAGCAGGCACCATCAAGCGATCAACGGTTTGCTTTGTCGATGCTCCTGCCGGAGCCCGAGCACAGAGCCTGACAAGACCCAGACTTCCAGGCTTCCAACAGCCCGATCCACAGTCACAGCAGAGCTGAGACCCGTGGAGGCGACGAGAGACTTGGGACCGCCCATCTTGGAAAGCCAGCAAATTGCTTTCCGTGCAACTTCTGAGGGGCCCTCGATGTTGTGCATTGGAGATTGAGAAGCCCCAGCCCCGAGCACCAACTACACCGAAGATCAGTCATCCACACTCCACGAGTTTTTCGTGGGGCCCTTCTGCATTTTCCTCCTTGACGCGTCTGTCCGGTCACTTGCCCGTTGGCTAGTGGCCTCTGTGACGACGAAACCTTCAATTTACAATGCTGGTCTGGTTGCTCCAGACTGGCCCTTGCTCCCCTGAAAAGGAGCAGCCAATCAGACCTTTCTGGTCTGATTAAGAAGCCATCTTACTTTTCTGCGTGGGTTGCCTTTGCCAAGGCTTGTTGACTCCGATCCAGAAGCCAACACTGCCAACAGCGAGATCCTTTGTGGAACAGTCCGTGCCTGACTCCTGGTTGTCGTCGACACCTCCTGGTCCACATGGCTGCAGAGACAACTTCATGACATCACCTGATTGCTCCCCAACATCGCCTGGTTCCTTCCTGGTTCCATCGGTCACTGGCTAGTGACCCAGACTCTGTCCCCTCTGCTTTCAGGTACTCTTCATCCTCGATCCGCCCTTGGATCCACCCAGACACTTCTCTCCTGCTCGCCTGCAGCATCTTTCTCCAAGACTCCATAGGAATCAGGGATGAAACCCGACACACTTTGACACCTATGCACCCGCTTCCTGTGGGTGAGGTAAAAAGAGTATTTCGGTACTCCTGTGGGTATTGACTATCCTAGTGTCCTAGTTTCAAGTAGCTTTTTCCTAGTCCATCCGGAAGTGACCTAAAAGAACTAGTTTCCATTTCTTTCGTTCCCATTCTAACTCTGTGGTAACTTGCGTGCGTGTAAAGACACTGCACGCACATCCCGTGGGCCTCCTGCTCTCCAACCATTGGTAGTACAGTGTAGCCCCAGCAATTCTCCAGGCCCTAGGTCTTTCCTTTGTTCGTGATGTGGTTCTTATACCACTATTTTAGTATATGGTCCGAAGTGCCCCTAGGGCATTACTGTATTTTGTGCAACTTATTGTATTTTAATTAAGTATCTTGTTATGTGCTGGTGCCTCTGACCTCATAAAGAGTTCAGAGGATTGTGTTAGAAATAAATACGCATATGTTTTGATATACAACCTGTGTGGTGTCCTTTCATTTGGTATTAAAGGGATTGCATATGGTAAAACAGCTGGCTTCACATGCCCTTATGAGTTTAGCCTAAGACTGCTTTGTCCATGCTACCACTCGGATAGCTGGTCTATAAGGTTGACTTTACAACCATCACCATAAGGGTTGTTTGGACTGATACAAGGTGCCCACTAGAATAGTGGACATCACATATTAGGCCAACTTCTCACACGCAGTTTTGCCGTTGTCCAGTGGGTCCTGATGTCATCTGTGGCAGCGATGAGGGCAGTTTTGGTGCTGTGATTGCTGCGGAATTCAGATTGGGACGGGCCCAGGATGTTTTTCTCCTCGAGGAAGTGGGTCAGTTGCCTGTTGACGATCTTTTCGATGATTTTTGCTGGGAACGGAAGCAGGGAGATGGGCCGGAAGTTCTTGAGGTCCTTTGGGTCCGCTGTGGGTTTTTTGAGTAGGGCATTGATCTCGGTGTCCTTCCAGCTTTCTGGGAAGGTGGCGTTCTTGAAAGAGCTGCTGATGATCTTCCGGAGTTGGGGTGCGATGATGCGGTTTGCTTTGTTGAAGATGTGGTGAGGGCAGGGGTCGGATGGTGAGCTGGAGTGGATGGTGTTCATGATCTTGATGGTGTCGTCATCGTTGACGTGGGTCCAGGAGAGCAGGCGGTTGGTGAGGCTGGGGGGTGGTGAGTCTGCGGTGTCAGCGGCTTTAGGGAGGGTCTGGGCATTGAGGCTGTTGTGGATGTCTGCAATCTTGCGGTAAAAGATGGTGGCTAAGGAGTCGCATAGGTCTTGCAACGGCGGGATGTCGCTGGAGCTGGAGCTGGAACTGGGGTTGGAGAGTTCCTTCAGAGCTCTTTGCTGTTGTGTGCATTGTTGTCGATGCGCTCCTTGAAGGAGGTCCTTTTGGTGGCTCGGATGAGTTGGTGGTGTTTGCGGCTGGCGTTCTTTAGGGCTGCGTGATTGTCTGGAGTCTGTTTGTGGTGCCACTTTTTCTCGAGTCTTCGGCAGTTCCGCTTGGATTCCTGGAGGTCGGTGGTGAACCAACTGGCCTTTCTGTCGGAGCGTCTGTTTGAGGGTTTTTTGATCAGGGCAAGTGTGTTGGTGCAGTCGTCAATCCATTGCCTGAGGTTGCGGGCGGCTGTGGCGGTGGTGTTTGTTGGTGGGTCTCAAGTGAGGGTGGTGATGAGCTGATCCACAGGATTTGGCTTTGTCATTACCTTAAATGGCAAGGTCGAGTTAGCAGTTTGAAACTGCCCTTCCAGTCTGCAGTGGCAGACTGGGAGCTATATTTTACCTTATCCCACTATGGATGGCACAACAAGTGCTACAGTCTCTGAGGGAAAACTCTAACTTACAGGCACGAGTAGCCCTTGTACCATATCCCAGCGACTCACAAGTAAGTTAGGCTGTGCCAATTGGGTATAAGCCAATCAACCATACACTATTTTAAGGGTAAAGGCACATGCACTGAGTCCTGCTAAGCAGGGCACAGGTCATTACACCAGTACCTGGGGGCAAAAACAGGGGGTGAACCATCCAAAAATCCAGTTTGCTTAAAATTGTGAATTGTATAAATCGTGGAGAATAGATTTACAGTTCCTCTCCTAACTTAAGGGATACATGTAAATACTCCTTTCATCAGAGATGAGGATATGGAGGTTTGAGCCTACTGACATTAGCAGGCCAGCTTCACTATGCCTACCTTGCTAGTGGGAGGCTGTATTATAGGGAAGTGTGTCTGCTTTACACTTTGTTTAGCATGGTGTCCCAGGCTGAAAATGTGAGGGCAGCCCTGTCAGTGGTGGCGGGCATGGATCGGGGGTGGGAAGGCGAGGGGGGAACGTGAAAAAATAAAACTTACCTTATCGCTGCATCTCTCCGTCTCTCCTCTACGGACTGGAACAGGAGGCAGGAAGCACCCAGACTCCTCTGACCAATGCAGCCTTGTGAGCTGGGAATGTTCTGTAGCCAGGCCTGCGTGGGAACGTATAATGTGCTCAAGACTGTTGGGTCGGCCCGAGAGGGACGGCCACACCTTCTTGCACACTTGGAGTTGGCAATTGAAACCAATCATTCCCTATCCTGCTCTGAGAGCAGAGAAGCCTCTGCTGCAAAGCAGCAGGAACAAATAAAATGATAATAACAATGAGTTATTTTCATTTTCATTTTCCTTTAGTTACACTTCTTAAAACAGTGGGGCGAGGCTACTCTGCCTTAGCAGGGGAGCCACCACTGAACCCTGTCTCAGATGCCTGTAGGTTCCTATCGTGAGAGCAGAAACTGTGCCTGCTTATTTGTGTCCACAGTTAGACCAAAGTGGTGCCTGCTCAGTTTGAAAACTACTTGTTACAAGAATTAATGGTGGGTTGTGTCGGTTTAGTAAGTAGTTGTTCAGGTCAGTTGTTACATTTTTATTCTTCAAGTGAAAAGTATCCTCCAAAACTAAAGTGCAGCAGTTTTTTTTATGGAGTTGATTTAAAGTGCCCAAAATGCGTTTCAAGCTGGTGGCTCAACTTCGGGGAGACTTCTTGCTCATTCAAGCATTTATTCTTGTAACTAGTTGTGTTTCAAATTGAGCAAGCACCATGCTGAACACCATCAAGCAAGTATTTTGGTGCCCCACACTGTACAAAAAATATCACATCAGCAGATTTAGCAAAAGTTTGCCCCCTAATGACATCACTAGTGAAGCCTCTGCTTACAAGCATTTGCAATGCAATAGGTCTTGCATTTACGCGAGTTTCACAAAACAAAACATAAATAAAAGGCATGGTCATTTACAATGCCAATAGCTGAAACTCGCGTAAATACAATACCTGTTACATTGCAAATGCTTGTTTAAATAGTTTGTGTAATATGTATGTATATAAAACTGCCCCCCAAAAAATCCAGGGTTGTGTGCCTCGTGTGGATCCCAGAATGTTGTCTTACTCTCGGGCACCTCAAACCTAAAACTTTGGTAAAAAACATGCATTTGTGAGCACATTTATGTGGGGAAAAGATCCCGAGTCCATGGGGATCCACACATTTTTTACCACCCAGCACTCCCACACTTCTGATAAAACGCTATCGCACTTTCATGTGCGTATTTTTAGTATATGACGCTTTGGTAGCAGAATGTTTTTTCACATTTTTTTCTCTGCTATGCTTGTAAAAAATAATTTTAAGAATCTGTTGCACCAGCTTGCCAAGGACAGTCCTATTGGGTATGCCAACGCCCGTTCTCGTTTCGGAGCTTCCATTTGACAGCCTAATTTGTGCAAGACGCGATGTTCATTGGATACTTCCATTTAATTTCAGAGGATTAATACTCTAAATTCAAAAGTCTTTTTATTGCAACATTGAACACCTGAAGACATCGTCGTCGTCGTTCCATGGGCAGGGGTTTGTTTGATGATATATTTCAGCGGGAATTGGGGTTATTTTTCACACAGCCGCTATCTAGCCGACAGTCTTCCGACCTCTCCAAGATGGCGAAACTTATGGTTTGTGATGTCAGAGCGACGCGATAATGCCCCCTGGAGATGATGTGCGAGAGAGCGCGATTGCTAGAGCGGTTTTAAACTGTAGTGAGAGGCGGGAAGGGGACAGAGCGCCTTCCGGGGTGGGGCCCTGAAGGGGGGAGCGGGCAGGAAGGGGCAACACTGTATGACAGGACCAAGACACAAGCATTGACAAAGCAAGGTTGATTGGCTTTGTAAATGCTTGTTTACTGATTGCCATACAAATGTGAACTATATTTTTCGTATAAAAATGGCCACAGGATTGAATGTTAGGGATGGCGTTAGCTTTAATTCGGCAAACCATAGAACAGTTAGCGCCGTGGAATCAGCACCAGAGCACCTCTAGTTTTGTTTACATGCACAATATATTCAACTACCGTCTTTCTTCCCGTGGGGGGTAGTTTTAAAAGAAAACTCCCTGCGAAGTCCAATATCTCCGTTCATGTCAGTTCTGACAGAAATTAACTGTCCTGAATCACCTGCGAAGAAGAGAAGAGGTCGACTGGCAGTTCATTACTGCAATCCGATTTATAATGCCCTGAAAATACAGATGTGTGCAGCGTGCGCGCGGAAGCCCTTCCAGTGAGCTCAAAATATTGAGACGGCTTCCTGCGCTCCAGGGAGGGAAAGTGAAAGCGCGCCATGCGCGCGCTGTGTTGAAACACCAGCCCTACGTGGAGACAGGATATGTGCACGTGTACGGAGTGCACATTTCCTGTCCGTACGTGTGCACATCTCCTGTCCCCCATCAGCAGAGAAACCAACGGCAATAAATCTCGCCAAGGCAACAGCGCATGCGCTGCATCGCTAGGCGAGACCTAAAAATGACTGTTCTGTGTGATGTTCAGCCATATGGCAATTCGCAAAGGCGAGCCAGCAGTGTTTAGCGGGAGAATCGAACTAGATACATCCTTCAGTACGAATTCCTACGTATAGACAACTGTAAAGGAGGTCAAACCTGTTAGCTGTGTCCCTCATCACACTTATATGCAGCAGGTGATATATTACTTGACCTCTGCTTGTGCCTGTTTTCACTTGGCATTAGGATTTGCCAAAACCTTCGTAGATCTAACTTTGTGCTAAAATCTATGGGGCAGATTTACTAGCCCCTTGCACCTCCATGCGCCTCCATTGCGTCACTTTTTTTGATGCAACGGCGGTGCAAACAATGCGTCCAATTTACAACTTGATGCATCTTAGGAGATGCGTCACGTTGTAAAGCCCGGCGTTACATTATACCTGTGCCAGGTATAATGCATGCAGGCCAGGGGGCAGATTTACAAGCCCCTTGCAACACATTTACGCTGCCGTTGCGTCACTTCTGCGACCCAGCGGAGGCGTAAAGCATGCACCACGTTGCAACTTATTTACAACGGGATGCATCTAGGGAGATGCGTCACGTTGTAAAGCCCTGCGCCCCATTAAACCTGTGTCAGGTTTAATGTATGCAAGGTGGGCGTTCCGTCGGAAAAAGCATCGTAAAAGTGACACAGCAAAATCTACAAGATTTCACTGGGTCACTTTTCAGAGGCCGCTGGGACGAAACCTTACGCCTGCTTGAAGCAAGCGTAAGGAGTGGCGCAGCATGTTAGGTATCGGCGGTCCCTGAACAATATTGGAGTTGCATCGCGCTTGCGACACGACTCCAGCAATGAACCGCCCTTCCGCCATCAGATGTGACACGCATCTGTCTATCCCAGCGTCATGGTGCGCTGCATTGTAAATGCAACGCATTCGTGGTGGCACAAGGGTAGAATTGCATGTCGCATCTGTACTGGCGCATCCCTGCTAATATGCAGGGATGTGCCAGTCCTTGTACATCTGCGCCTAGATGTTCCCATGCAAAAATCCATGTAGAACTGACGCAGTGAAATTTACAGCATTTTACTGCATCACTCTACACCTTCACTGCTTTAAAATCCCTTTGCCTGCTCAGACCAGGCGTAAGGAATAACGCAAGGCTTTTTATATGGGACTCACCTATCTGTTGTGGCACATTGCTGGAGTTGCATTACTTTCATAAGCAACTCCAGCAAGGCATCCCTTTTGTGGCAACAGATGCGTCAGTATTTGTGACGCATCTGTTAAACCTTGCCCATCGAGCACTATATTGTAAATACAGCGCATCCATGGTGGCACAAGGACATTTGGTACTGGCGCAAGGAAACAGACGCACCAACGCAGATGCATCAGTTCCTTGTAAATCTGCCCCTATGTTTTTGTGTTGTTCTGCCGCAGACATTAGAATACATAAATAGGATTTGCTCAAATCAGTTTTGGTGCTGGCTAACAATCAACTTTTAGCGCAAAATAGTTTTTGGACGTGAAAAGTAGATCATCGCTGAAATTTGCGCCGCTTTTTTCACGCAAGCGCCAGCACAGATGTTAAATACATCTGGATCCATTTTTAGTAACAAAAGTTTTTAATGAAACCGAACCGCAGCAGGGTCTGGATATGTAGCTTTGATATCTTTCGCACGATTACAATACCTGGTGAAAAATTACATTGGAAAAAGATACTCAGCATGCGAACATACCACCGTATCCGCTCTTCTGAGATGTAAATAGGTTTTGCTCTGATGAGCAGTTCCAAAAGTAGACCGGCTCTTCCTCAGTGTGTGGTTACTGGTGCAGACGGTGTGTGTGTGTGCAGAACACTCCATTGCCATAAGCCAGAACTTGTCAGCACTTTTTAACAAGATATATTTATATCTACACTCTGCTTGCCCTCGGTGCACTGTAATTAGCTGCAGGAGACAGATGTCTCGTGGATGACTTCTGCACACTTAATCAGCAATCAGGATCTGTGAATCATTGATGCCAGGGTCAGGGCATGACATTCACAATGCAGGGCGGTAGGAGAAACAGAAGCTTTTAGATATGTTCTACCAAAGGTTTGTCTTTTGGTTCTACTCGGAAGATTCACGATGCATACATTTAAAGCTATCTGGGGTAAGGCATGCACAGAGCTGTGTCTTGGTCTGTGAGAAGGGGAGGTGTTGGTGTGGGGAAACAGCCTTTACAACGAAGACTTTATGGCACAATGCCTTTACTACGCTGGTAAACATTTGTACATTTATCACCCATGCCTTTAAGTTTCTAATAATATAATTATTATTTTATTTTAAATTAAGAGTTTAGGCGCATGTAGTCGCAAATGGAGGTAAGCGTAATTTTAGGGTTTAGGACGGGTAGTGGTTAAGGGAAATAAGAGCATTTTTAGGGTTTAGGGGTGGGTAGTGGTAAAGGGAGGTAATAGTATTTTTAGGGTTTTGGAATGGGTAGTGGTAACAGGAGATAGGGTAATTTTAGGGTTTATGGGTAGGCAGAGGTAAATGGAGGAAAGTGTCGTTTTAGGGTTTAGGGAAGAGGCGTGATAAAGGGAGCTAAGGGTAATTTTAGGGTTTAGTTTGGGTAGTGGTAAGAGAAGGTTAGGAATAATTAAAAAATATAGGGTGCTTGGGGGATTTCCACCCCCCCAAAAAATAATAATATTAATAATTAAAAAATAAAAATTAAGGTATACTTCCCTTATGTATACTTACCATGCTTGGTAAAGGCATACGTGGTAAAGGCAAGTGTGATAAAGGCATCTGCATGTTAAAGGCTGCCTGGAAACGGCATGCATGGTAATTACATGCACTATAAAGACATTTATTCGTTGGTATGAGCCTGAGATTTCATGACACACTGCAGCACACCCAATGATGTGGCGACAAGAGTATGGGTTTAAAGGTATCTTGAAAGGTTAGAGGATTGAAGTGGTGTTAAGGGTGTTTATGGGAGGAAAACCATGTTTTGAAAAATAAACCACATTCTTGAATCCTTCAATTCTTGATGAATTGAGGTATTGTGCACAGTACTAAAATGTCCTGATAAATGTTCTGTCACCAAAACTTTGGCTTCGATTTTAACTTTGGCAGAGTGTGGCAGCAGATTTCCCACGCCCAGATACTAACACCCATCTCCCAGCCTCAATTACAAGGCAGTGGAGGAGGGGGAGATAGCATAGATCAGGCTGCAGTATCCCTTCCTAAGTCACCGCCAGCAACCCACCATGCCGCTGACATGTAAGAAAATGGAGTCAGACTTTGTCATCCGATTTCTTAATGCTGGACGGATTCGAAGGGAGACCTGAGAGCTCAGACCTGACTGAATCCCCAGCCATCTACTCCTTCTCTGGGCACCCATTGTAACAGAGGTGTTTGCACACCCCAGGAAGGTGATCCTAAGAATTGCCATGGCGCCATGGAATTTCCCTACCCTGGTATGCTTACAAAGCACCGCACAGGGGAATCCTAGGGGTCTCAAAAAGTTCTGTTTCTGCCAGGAGCCACTACTTGGATGGAAGGTGGAGCATGGACAGCAGCAAGGTGGTGCATGCACCACCATGCTGATTTCTAAAGACGCTCCACCATTTTCCACCACAGTCTGACCACTGCTGATTATTGATGACAATTACCACCACTGGTTGTCTTGAGAAATGGACTGGACAGGCTCATACCTCTGCCCAAGTCTAAACTCAGGCCATTGTCACTTGAAGAATTCAGCCTACAGTTCTAATGAAATAGCTCAGAAGACTGAGGGGTCTATTATGATCTCGGTGGATCGTCACCGGCCGCATGGTGGTGGCGATACGCTCAACATCCTCTCCCGCCCGCCTCCCATTTCCCCCACCATATTAAGATGGCGGGGGTACCGCAGCGGACGGGAAGACCGTCGACCGCTTTTCCGCCTGGTCGACGAGTCGACCGGGCGGAAAGGGGTTGATAATGGTGGCGGTGTCTGCTAGACACCGCCATCCATATTACAATGTTATTGGGAGGCAGCATTTCCGTGGAGGCAAAGGCATGCGGATTCCTCAATTGGGGGCCCGTTGCGGGCCCTCGGGATGTTGGGGAGGTTTGGGGGGGCACATGGGGATACCTATAGTACCCCCCTGCATTTGCATGGATGACGTGGCAGGCACAGCCTGCCGCAATGCAAAAAATTCGGAATGCGCCTGCCAGTGTGGCGGGTATATCCTAATTGCACATGAGGGACCGCCGCACACATAGCTGGCGGTGCCATTTCCCGGGGCGATGGCGGGTGGACAAAGCCTGCCTGCCATCATAAGGAACCCCCTAGTGTCTTCTCCAACACTCAGCTTGTAACTTGCAGGCAACCACTTAAAATGTAAGTCAGGGGGTGTGGCTTCGACACCAATACAAGATGGCACTCTCCGATAAGCTCTGACAGGGACGAGGAGCTTTTAGCATTATTGTTGCTTCTTCTTTACCACTCCTACTCCATAGGATGTGGTCTGCAGCCTCTCAGCACTGGCAGTTAACACGCATGATGTTTAGCACCATGAGGGTGCGTTTTGAGACCAGTGGGCTGTGGTGGTGATTTTCTCCACATAGACGCGAGCAGCCGCCATTTTAGACCGCGTAGCTCGCGTCAGAGCTTTTTTCTTTCTTTTTTTCTTCTTTTTGGCAGTATTCAGTGCTCCTTCTTTATGTGTGCTCTCTAACTCAACTGGGACCTCTTTATTTACTACAAATCTCGGACCTGGTTGCTGCATGCAGTGATTTTGTTCCTTTTGACTGTTGATGTTTCTCCAATGAAGGTATATCTCCTCATGTTCAATGACCTTATCTATTCATAACCGGGGTCTTCCTCTCTGATAGTCTTATTGTTGGACAACTACTGTAGCCCTTCTCCAGGATACCCTCCATTTTTAATTTGTTTTTATGACATGCAACATTTGGGATATCAGTTTATGCAACCTCTTTTTCCTGACTACTACTAGTGAGTCTACTATTCTCTTCACTGGTGTATGGGTCAGATTCCTTCCTTTCAAATCTTTACGCTGCATTCAACTCACTACAGCAAGATGGCAGTGATTTACATGTGTCTTCCAAACCGTATTCTTCAGACACTAAACCAAAAAGAGCAAAGAATTACCCTCCTTCTCCTATTTTATCATCCCAGAATCCTGTATTAGACTCTATCCTGGATGATGTACGTGGTCTGCAACCATTTGTGGTTACTACTAACAAAAAATTGCAACCAATTGAGAATCAATGGATTGCTATAGAGGGTAAGATGACGGAGTTGGAACAACGTGTGGGCGACCTTCAAGATATAACTACCAAGATACCTATGCTGGAACAAGAACTCCTGAAACTCAAGCTCCACACTGAAGACGTTGAAAATTGAAACAGACGGAACAATCTCCACCTTTATGCTCTCTGGAGAACATTGAGAGCCCTGGTCTTCTGGTCTTCCTGAAAAAATTTCTTTCAGGCCTCCTGGATCTTCCTCCTGAGCCACTTTTTAACATTCAGCGTGCACATCATTTGGAACGTTATCAACCTCATTCAGCCAAGCCATGTGGAATTATAATGCTCTTTTTGGAATTCACTGATTTGATGCATGTCTTGAATGCTGCTAAAGTAAAACACCGTCTTATTTGGTCTGGCCATAACCTGTTTATCTCACAAGATGTCTCCAATCCAACCAGTGCCCGTCGTAACCAATTCTTAGCTCTTCGTCCCCAAATAAGACATTTAAACATTCAATATGGCATTCTACATCCTTGCCTCTGTAATGGCACCTCACGTTCTTTTGATGACCGTTTATACTGAAACCTTTTCTGCAAATTATAACAAACCATAATATGGAGACTAATCCTTGATATTTTCAAATGTGCTCAATTTTCTTCCACTGATTTTTTTCTTTTTATCTTCTTTGATTTGTGCTTCAAATATGCACTTCTCTATGCCTGTAACTAATCTCGCTCTTGTTTTGTTTTCTTGTATCCTATTATGAATATTACTAATACTCTTAATTTTCTTGCATGGTTGTGACTCACTTTATCCCTTTGTCTCCATATTTCCCTTTAATCAGTGGATACTTGTTTTACAACTTTTATAGTCTTTTTCTCTGTTGCCGTTCTTGTTCTCGGCGTAAGCATGCCCTCAGCTTACCCTTCAAACATTTCAAATCATATCTGGATTTTTATCCTTGATAAGTATTTCTTTTCTCATTTTCTTATTTCCTTCTCTTCAGCCCTCCTTCCTCCTTATTTGACTTTTGTCCTCCTTGTCTCCCCATTAATATTCCTGTTTCTATATGAGTATCTTCCCTTTTCTTGTTTGTCTCCCTATCATAACTACCTTTTTATATTATTTGATGGTCGATAAATGGTGTCTCTTTGTCTCTTTTATTGGTCTTGCAGCCCATTGTACCTGTTCTCGTATATTTTCCCTCACCCCAAAATGTGTTTAATGCTGTCTCGTGGAATGTCCGTGGTCTGGGTCATCCCATCAAACATTAAAAGGCACTTTCTCATTTATCTAAGCTAAACACACATGTTGCCGTTTTACAAGAAACACATTGTGTTGAATCACTTAAACTTATAAGTCAATGGGTTAATAAGGTTATTTTCTCTCCTGCTGTTAGTCGCCATAGAGGTATTGCCATTCTATTCCACAAGTCATTGAATGCGCAAATTTTATCAACTGAATGCGATTCAAATAGACGATGGGTTTTGGTTGATGCTATTTTACTTCAAAACCATGCCATTCTGTTCAATATTTATGGCCCTGTCAAATCTGACCCTGAGTTTTGGCAAAATGTTAAATTTAAACTTTCTTCTATTTCTAATCCAAATATCGTTGTTGGTGGTGATCTTAATGATTGGTTAGACCCGTTTACTGAAAGAAAATCTAAGTGTAAGTTTAAACCTGATAAGTTTCACAAAGCCTTTCAATCTGGCATCTCCTCTCATCAATTCTTTGATGTATGGAAAACATGTAATCCTGATATATATGAATTCACATTTGTACATCATACAATGTCTCGTATTGATTATATTTTGGTTTCCAAATCATTACACCCCTCTATTCAAACGTCAGAAATTGGTTCTATTTTTATTTCTCATCATGCTTCCATGTTATCTTCTTTTGATATGTCTCTCAAAACCTGAAAAAAAGGCCATTGGCATTTTAATAATTCTTTACTATCTGACCAAACCTTTATTTTGGAAGCGACCTCTTTTATTAATGAATTATTTCAAATCAATCATTCTATAGATACCTCTGTTCATAATAATTGGAATGCTTTTAAGGCTTCCTTCAGGGCCTTCACCATTGCCTACTATGCCAGAAAGAAAAAGGTATTGAATGCCGAGTACCTCTCAGCTCTCTAAAAGATAAAGGTTCTGGAACATACTTAATTCACCTCTAAATCCTCCTCAAACCTACAGGAACTGACTAAAGCCAAGTCTGCCCTGAATAAAATTGCTACAGTCGACGCTTGTAATGTCCTTCTTAAAATTAAGTCCAAATACCATGGAGGCCTGAATAAGGCTGGTAAAATGTTGGACACTTATTTAAAAATCAAATCAGAACGGAAAACTATTGGTCCTATTCGCTCTGAACAGAATAACAAGATGATGTCTTCTGACTCTGATACTGTACACACCTTCTAATCCTATTATGAACGATTATATTCAGAATATATAACTCCTTCTGAAGGTGATATAAAACTTTTTTTCAGGGACTCCCCAAACCTCCTTCCATTCCTAATACTCTCTTACCCCTTAAAAAAGATACTTCTCTTCAAGAAATTATTGAGGTTCTTAAATCTTTAAAAAAATCTAAAGCTCCTGACCAGGACAGTTTTTCCATTGAACTTCTTTCATCCTATTCCTCTGTTTTTGCTCCTAAATTACTAGAACGTTTTAATTCATTTTTGTCTAGCTCTAAAGCTAGTGGTTCTTTTTTTGGAAGCCCTTATTGTCATTATACCCAAACCAGGTAAAGACACTGCCCTTTGGAAATACAACGGACCCATCTCGCTAATCAACTACGATTGTAAAATGTTTGCTAAAATCTTTGCATCTCATCTGGAGAACATCATTCCCCATCTTATTAAACCTGACCAGGATGGTTTTATTAAGGGCAAACTTCAATCTAACAATGCCAGAATGGTTTGCAACATTCTTGCCCTTGGGAAAAAGTATTCCTCTCCCCTAGCAGCCCTGTCACTTGATGCTGAAAAAGTTTTTGATTGTGTAAATTGGCAATTTATATTTGCTACTGGTAATTAGTTTGGTTTTGCTCATAAATGTATTTCTTACATCAAACTGCTATATGTTGAACAACTTGCTTGTGTGTTTGTTAATGGTAATTTCTCTCCCTATTTTTTTTAAAATTCTTTTTATTAATGCACACAAAGGAAATCATAAACACATACAATAAATACACTGGGTTGCATCTCAATTCACATTACAAATACCGGCGACCTCCTAGTCAAAGAAATACGACAAAATATCAAAATACGGGTTCAGGGAACCTCCAACAGCGTTGGATCATCCAGAGTGGCCGGAGGAGTACAAATCTCACCCCTGTACAGATTCCATGGTCCGCAAATTTTGCCCAATTTCCTAGGTCTCCCTCTGGCCACATACACCGCCCGCTCTCTAAACATACACCAGTCCAGATCTTCCATCCATTTCCGAACTGTAGGTGACTGATTCGCCCCCCACAGCTGAGCAATATTACGCTTGGCAACACCACAAGCCAACGTGGCCCACACTTTCCCGTGGGATGGGAGGTCAGTTGGCTCCCAAACATTCAGGAGACACCTCCCGGCCTCCAAATCAAAGCTCACTCCCCACACCTCCCGCACCTTGGCGTGGTTACTGGACCAGTACCCCCGAATGTGAGCACAGTCCCATAAGACTGACCTCGCTACAACCTCTTTTACATACATCACTCATTGCCAAACCCATTCGCACCATACGCGGCCCAGTAACATAACAGCGATGGAGGATCTTTCATTGAACCAAGCGGAGTCTCATTTGAATCTCAATGACCCTCGGAGAGGCCACAGCCTCCCTCCAATCTTCATCATCTAGTACCAGGCCATCGGCGGTCCACTGATCTCTAAGACCCAGCAGGGGATCACCCATGTGATTAACCAATTTCCTATATATCAAGGAGATCGTTTTGGTTGGGAGATGACCGTCCAACACTCGATCCTCCAACGGGGAGGCCTCCGGGACCTCCGCCTCCTGGGGGATACTGGCCAGCAGCGCATGCCTGATCTGGAGGTGGCGAAACCTCTCATTCCCGTGCAGTTGATACCGTTCCTGCAACGTCTCAAACGGGAGGACTCCATCTTTACCCAGAGATCGCCCACTCGGTAAATCCCGATGAGGTCCCATTTATCAAAGCCCTTAGACTTCCACAAGCCTCCCAAACGTTCAGAGTTCCAAAGAGGTGTAGCCAGAGTGACCCTTCCCTCCCACTTAAGGGAGCGATTGGCTTCGTGCCAGACCTGAACGGCAACTGCAGCTGGCCCCACCAGAGGAAAACACCCACGCCTAGCATACAGTGCTCTCGTAAACTCCCCACCGGGATCCTGGACGCGGTCCTTGCGTAACCGGGATCAAGCGGCGAGCCATAGATTGCCTGATTGACCGCCGCCAATTGCGACGCCCAATAATACTTACGGATGTTAGGCAAACCAATCCCCCCGTCATACCAGGGCAACGTCAATTTCGTAAATGCAATTCGAGGCATACCCTCCCAAAGAATCTGTCTCTGGAGAGATTCAACCTCCCAGAAATAAGACGGGGGAACCGGGTCCAGAGTGTTTTGAAGTGCATATAGAAAACGAGGAAGAGCTATCATCTTGAGCAGGACAGCACGACCGAGGAGGGAGAGGGGAAGCGATTTCCGGTGGGGCACATCGTCTCGAAGCCGGATCAGTGGCGGCAACAAATTATTGGAGTATCAACTCTGCGGATCCAAGGATATAAAAACACCAAGATATCCGACCATTTCCAGTCTGATCGGGCAGCCTGCAGGAACCTCCGGGGGATCACCACTTAAAACAAAAAGGACCGACTTTGCCCAACTAATGGCGAAGCCGGAATATTGACAAAACACCTCCAGGACGTCTAAAAAAACTACAAGCAAAGTGCGAGGGGAGGTCAAATACAACAGAATATCATCAGCATAGAGCGATATCTTATCTTCCCACTCCGGCGTCCACCTAAGTTCCCTAATCGACCTGTCCCAACCGACCCAAGCCGCCAGTGGCTCGAGCGCCAAAGCGAACAACAGCGGGGAAAGAGGACATCCCTGCCTGGTAACATAACAGCGATGGAGGATCTTTCATTGAACCAAGCGGAGTCTCATTTGAATCTCAATGACCCTCGGAGAGGCCACAGCCTCCCTCCAATCTTCATCATCTAGTACCAGGCCATCGGCGGTCCACTGATCTCTAAGACCCAGCAGGGGATCACCCATGTGATTAACCAATTTCCTATATATCAAGGAGATCGTTTTGGTTGGGAGATGACCGTCCAACACTCGATCCTCCAACGGGGAGGCCTCCGGGACCTCCGCCTCCTGGGGGATACTGGCCAGCAGCGCATGCCTGATCTGGAGGTGGCGAAACCTCTCATTCCCGTGCAGTTGATACCGTTCCTGCAACGTCTCAAACGGGAGGACTCCATCTTTACCCAGAGATCGCCCACTCGGTAAATCCCGATGAGGTCCCATTATCAAAGCCCTTAGACTTCCACAAGCCTCCCAAACGTTCAGAGTTCCAAAGAGGTGTAGCCAGAGTGACCCTTCCCTCCCACTTAAGGGAGCGATTGGCTTCGTGCCAGACCTGAACGGCAACTGCAGCTGGCCCCACCAGAGGAAAACACCCACGCCTAGCATACAGTGCTCTCGTAAACTCCCCACCGGGATCCTGGACGCGGTCCTTGCGTAACCGGGATCAAGCGGCGAGCCATAGATTGCCTGATTGACCGCCGCCAATTGCGACGCCCAATAATACTTACGGATGTTAGGCAAACCAATCCCCCCGTCATACCAGGGCAACGTCAATTTCGTAAATGCAATTCGAGGCATACCCTCCCAAAGAATCTGTCTCTGGAGAGATTCAACCTCCCAGAAATAAGACGGGGGAACCGGGTCCAGAGTGTTTTGAAGTGCATATAGAAAACGAGGAAGAGCTATCATCTTGAGCAGGACAGCACGACCGAGGAGGGAGAGGGGAAGCGATTTCCGGTGGGGCACATCGTCTCGAAGCCGGATCAGTGGCGGCAACAAATTATTGGAGTATCAACTCTGCGGATCCAAGGATATAAAAACACCAAGATATCCGACCATTTCCAGTCTGATCGGGCAGCCTGCAGGAACCTCCGGGGGATCACCACTTAAAACAAAAAGGACCGACTTTGCCCAACTAATGGCGAAGCCGGAATATTGACAAAACCCCTCCAGGACGTCTAAAAAAACTACAAGCAAAGTGCGAGGGGAGGTCAAATACAACAGAATATCATCAGCATAGAGCGATATCTTATCTTCCCACTCCGGCGTCCACCTAAGTTCCCTAATCGACCTGTCCCAACCGACCCAAGCCGCCAGTGGCTCGAGCGCCAAAGCGAACAACAGCGGGGAAAGAGGACATCCCTGCCTGGTGCCTCTCTCCAGCTCGAAGTCAGCAGATCTATGGTTATTGACAACCACTCGGGCCAGGGGATCGGAATATAAAAGGCGGACCCAAGAGACAAATTCCGGGCCAAAGCCCATCTTGCCCAGAACTGCAAAAAGAAAAGGCCACTCCAGTCTGTCAAATGCCATAGTAGCATCCAGGGACAAGAGAGCCGTCGGTTCATGTATATGCGATGCCCCTCCCAATACCCTGTGCAACCTACGTGAGTTAAGAGCCGTATTTCAGCAGGGCATAAAACCTGACTGGTCCGGGTGAATCAGCATCATAATGACCTTCACAAGTCTGGCCGCCAATAATTTAGCCAAGATTTTGGGCTCAGCATTCAGCAAGGAGATCGGCCAGTAAGAAGAGCACTCCGTCTTCGGCTTACCTTCTTTGTGCAGGACAATAATATTCGCTACACGCTGATCATAAGGAAGCCGACCCCTCTCCCTGCTCTCCACAAACATATCCCTGACAAATGGAGCCAACTTGTTCGCGTTCACTTTGTACAATTCAATGGGGAGCCCATTAGGGCCCGAAGCCTTACCCCAACAAACCCCTCTAATCGCCTGCGCCACTTCGATGTTTATAAGCGGGGAGTCAAGGAATTCCCTGTCCTCATCCTAAAGAGCAGGCATCGGAATGTCTAGGATCATGTCCACGTTCTCAGACTCCGAGTAATGACATTCGGCCGCATACACCTCCCTGTAGTAACCAGCGATCCTGTGGATCCGTAATTGGAACTGAGCCAGTGGGCTGCAGTACCGGAACAAACCGCGATGCCCAATCCCCTTTCTCCAGCCAGGCAATCAACTTTCCGGCCTTATCCCCGTGTTCATACACCCTACTCTGGGTCTCTGCCAGTTGTGACTTTGGGTTATCTCGGGCCAGGCTCCGATACTCATCCCTACGGCGGCGCAATCGATGCAGCCCCTCCGGCGTAGAAACAATCGACATCCCCCGCTCCAGCGCAAGCAGCTCTGATTCCACCCTGTCAATCTCAGCCCGCCCTTCCTTCTTTTTCCGGGAGATATATGAAAGCAATTCCCCTCTAAGGACAGTTTTGTACACCTCCCATAGGGAACACTTGGAGTCCACCGAGTCTACGTTCTCCTGGAAATATCGATCAGCCACCTGCACAATCTCCTTCTTAGTCGCTGGGTCCCGGAACCGCCATGCACTAATAGGAGCAATCCTAGCCACGTCACGTCCGCCAAGGTCTAAGCTAGTCCAAATGGCCGAGTGACCCAAAACCCCCCTGGCCAAATGCCGGACCTCTCGGAGCCACGCAGCCTGAGCCGCGGGTACCAGTACGTAGTCTATTCTGGAGAGAGACTTGTGAGCAGCCGACATGAGTGTATTGAGAATCACCAGGGTTCTTAAGCCTCCAACCATCAACCAGACCAACCGTGTCTACGAAATCAGCCAACCACCTCCGGGACGGCAACAACTCCTGAGCCGGACACCTATCAACCATCCCATCCACAACTGCATTAAAGTCACCACCCACAATCAACAACCCAACAGGCAAAGTGAGAAAAATCTTACACAGATCATGGAATGTATCAGTCTGAAAGGCCGGAGGGACATAGACAGACAGAAAGGTCACAGTTCTCCCCTCCCACTGCCCCGATATGCCAGCATACCTGCCCCTGTTGTCTGTCCAGGTGGCCTGTATGGCCAACGGGAAGAAGTTCTTGATCAAAATCCCGACCCCTGTCGACCCAGTCGAGAAACCAGCATGCACAACCAACTTATAGCCCCCTCTATGGAGAGCCATGCACCCCTTGCCCATAAGGTGAGTTTCTTGTAGTAACACTACATCTGGGGAATGCCTCCGGATCAACTGGCCAACCATACCCCTCTTAATCTTATCCCCCAGCCAATTCACATTCCAACTCAAGACGGAGATCCCAACCACCCCTTTAACGGAGGACAGCACCGATCCAAGAAAAAACAAAATATCTCGATAGCACCCAGTGTAACAAAAAAAGGACTACAAAAACCCAAAGACAAAACCCCACCCCCCACCAACTCCCCGCCCTGCACCCCTGCTTACAGCTTACACTCATCCCCAACTCGCAGTGTGCCTGTCGCCCCCCACTAAGCTACAAAAATCTAAAAGTAGAATACAAAGGAGGGCCCACTAACCAGCCCACCAATCCCCACCCCCGACTCTCTGTGGATAAACCTACAATCAAAATAAGTGAACGACATCATAAATACACATTTGTGGGCAATCCAAACTCTAGCCACCCGTAGAAACCCACCCCAATACAACTATCGATCGCCCCCTGCAGAACCCATGCCAAACCAAGTTATTGTTCCTCTGCTTCCCCCTGATCACGGGACTCCCGGTCAGGGCGCTGAACAGTCTCCAGCCAGTCCGCCGCCACATCAGGATTGTCGGAGAACCATGCCTTCCCATCAAGTTCCACTCGAAGACGGGCTGGGAACATCATGGTGTACCTCATGCCCCTGTCTCTCAGCAGCTTCTTGATCACGACGAACCTCTGCTGCTGTTTCTGCACCGCCTGTGTAAAGTCAGGGAAGAACAAGAGCGTTGCATTTTCGAATTCCAGGGAGTCCTCCGAACGGGCCGCCTGCAGGATAGCGTCCCAGTCACGAAAGTTAAGCACACGGGCAATGATCGGTCTCGGGTTCGCCCCAACCCGGGGCTTGCCACCCCCCGGTACTCTACGTGCCCGTTCCACTGTGAAGAACTTGCTGAGGCCCTTTGGTTTAAGGTGGTTGAGGATGAGGTTCTCCACAAAGAGGTCCGCGGCCTGCCCCTCCGCCTTCTCCGGGATTCCCAAAATTCGAACGTTGTTTCGGCGGGCCTGCCCTTCGTATTCCTCCAGCCGCCGATCTGTGCTCTCCCTCGAGGACCTGTGGTCACGTACCTCCTGCTGCAGCTGATTGACGTCGTCTATGAGGCTCGTCGTCTTGACCTCCAGAGACTTAACCTTATCATTTGCCTTGGAAAGGTCCGCCCGGAACAACCCCATCTCTATAGAAACAGTGTCCAGCTTGGCATCAAGAGTCTCCATCTTCTGATCCAAAGACGTCCTGACCCCAGTGATAGCCGCCATAAGATCATTCAAGGTCGGTTCCTCCACTGCGGAGCGCTCGTCCGAGCTGCCTCCCGGACCCTTCTTAAGCTCCTGTGGCGATCCTTTGGGCAGAGTATATCTGTCCAGTTTGTTGGACTGAATCTGCCTGGCAGCCCTGACGGTCTTAGAGGTCTGCTTCTCAGTCTCCGTTTTCGTCGCCATTTTGTCACGGCCAGGCCTCCACTGATATAATCCAGGATCAACCAGTGCAGTAGCCTGGTAGCAAGTGCAGTAACCGTCTCCCCCAGTCCGCGTGGCCACAATCCAGCACCCCGATCAATGCAGTCAAACATCAAGGCTCCCTGGGCAGAGCTTCACTGGGCTTGGCTGTAAGCAACACTGCCCCACTCCGAGACCGACAGCAAAGCAAGAACCCTTCATCGATACTGGGCTGGCAAGGGCGGAAGTCACTCACCAGCGGGGCCCCTCCACTATCACCGGGACCCCACACTGCCACAGGAGTCTTCCGGGGCCCCACCTCTGCACCTCAAGCGGGCCGCCGGAACAAGAGCTCTCTCTCCAGGCTCCCTCAAGGCCCCTCAGGCCAAACGCCGATCCAGCAGGCCACAGATCCGCTGAGGGGGCAGATAAGCTCCCAGCTACCCGGGGCCAACCACACAAAATCGCCACAGCCGGGAAGCATTTCATGGGGCCCCCAGCGCCTGTGGGGGCCCTTGGTGGCAGGCGAGGCGCCAGGGGGCAAAACACCCACAACCCCCGCGGCTGCCGACCGGACCGGCATTCGCCTGCGGCCGGGGGGGTGGCGGAAATCGAGGCCCCGGCTTGGGCCGCAGCAGGCCGCAAACTTGCGGGCGGCACTGTGCGGTCACTGGGGCCCGCAGAAAGTTCTGGGTAGTCCCCACGGGCTCCGCTGAAGTTCCCCCGCCCGAATCACGGGACGGGGGACAGGATAAGGGGCAGGATATCGAGCCGGTGGAGCGGGGCCGGCCGGAGCCGGAGTTTAGGCGGCCGTCTTGGTCACCGGTTAGGCTCCTCCCTCTTCTCTCCCTATTTTAAACTTCATAGAGGCACTAGACAAGGGTGTCCACTTTCTCCATTACTTTTTCTCCTTTGTTTAGAACCCTTTCTTGAATGTATCAGGTATAACCCCGATATAACTGGTTTTAAATTCAATTCCCAAGAAATTAAGGGCTAGATGTAGGTAATTCGTATTTACCGATTCTTAAATACCGAATTTTACCGATTCGGTATTTATGAATCGGTAAATATGAAGGTGGGAGATGTAGGTATTTCTAGAAATAGAAATACCGAATCGTTAATATTCGGTATTTACCGATTCGGTAAATACCGAATGGGTATTTCCTATTGATTCTTATGGGCTGTGAAGCCCATAGGAATCAATGGGAAATACCGATTCTACCGAATCGGTAATTACCGAATCGGTAAATACCGATTCCTGCCAGGGTGCAGGGGGTGTCACTTTGACACCCTCTAGCACCCCAAATACAGGCATGTGTGCCATGTGGCACACAGACATGCCCTAAGGGCATGTCTGTCTGTCACATGGCATAGGTGTGCATGAACACATGTGCATGCACACCTGGATTCGGTATTTTACCACCCAATTGGATTGGGTGGTAAAATACCGAATCTGAAAGACCTTTGGGACTCAGAAGAGTCCCACCTACATTTGGATTTACCGAATCGGTAAAATTACCGATTCGGTATTTTACAGAATCGGTAAATGTACCGAATCGGTAAATTTACAGATTCTGTAAAAATAAAGGCACCTACATGCCAATTCCTAAATACCGGTCGGCATATGCAGATGGTATGCTAATTTATATGTCCAACCCTTCCAATTTCTTGACAAGAGATTGCTTTGTATTCCAATGTTTCTGGGTAAAAGTAATTTTTTTCTAAAATTGAGACTTGCCTGCTAAATTTCTCTTGTTATCGCTATATGTTTGATATGACTAACTTTACTTTGTGTCCCCGTAAGATTAAATACCTGGGGGTATCGTTCTCCCCCACTATACCGGATTCACTAGCACATAACTTTACCGCCTTAAAACTCAAACTTCCTAAGTTATTATCTTCCTGGTCTTCATTATTTTTATCCTGGTGGGGTAGATTAGATACCATTAAAATGATGATTGTCCCTCATGTTCTTTTTATGCTTTTGAAGTTACCCTTTAAAATTCCTAATAATTATTTTTCCCAGATCACTTCTATCTGAACAAAAATTATTTGGAATATTGCTTTATCTAAATTAATTTGACCGAAGACTGAAGGCAATGTACGATTTCCATACTTTAAGTTAAGTCATACCGCCTTTTTAATTCGACAATTTTATGGTATGTCTAAAGAATACCATGACTTTTCTATACAACATTTTCTTTTTTTTTTAACAATCTTTATTACCTTTTTACAAATCATTTTCCCTAAAACCCCACTCCCTCACTCACGGTCCAAGCCATTATACAAAGAAAAACAACAAAAGCTTGAGCAATACAGCAGTTGAGCAAAACAGACTTATACAAAGAAGGAAAAAAGAAAGCAAAAAGGGATGCTACAGACCAGATATCAATCAGCCCTCTCCATCAGATTCTCGCCATTCCCTCAGAGGCGCCCATATTTTGTAGCCCCCTTTTATGAGCCCGAGAGCCTTTCTGAGCATAAACAGCCCTTTCAATATGGTACACCGAAGTTAAGTGGCCCAGCCAATGATTAAAAGATAGAGGTACAGGGTCTCACCAAGCTGTTGCCAAACACAGTCTGAAAACTGCCATTGTAAGCAACAAAAATATAGAATGTGCCACAGGGAAATTTTCCTGTTCATGAACCCCTAAAACAATTAATTATGACGTGACGGAAACCCTCAATTTCAATTTAACCTTGAAAAAAATAATTTAGCTCCCGTCTTAGGCCCACTAACCCTGGACAATCTGCGAACATATGAACTAAATCAACCCCAAACAGTTGACAGCAAGGACATTTTGTACTGCCACCCCCCCCATTTGCTGATTTTTGCCGGAGTCATATATAAATTAAACCAGGTCTTCTAGTGTTGGATCTGCTGGTTAGCGGATAGCACGATGATTGAGTTAGTTCCAAAGAGAGGAGGCTATCCTTCTCAGTAACCCGAAAACCTGCCTGCCAGCGGGCAACATGTTTCCCAATATCATCTCCCAACCTATCATTTAGCAATTTGTAAATCTTTCCGATCAGGGGTCCACCTCCCCTCATCCACTCCACCAAATCAACCTTATTAAACCCTTCACCTCCACCCTTTTTTCCCAACAAAATCTCTAATTTGCAGAAATTTGAAAAATTCATTATTTTCTAGTGAAAATTTTCTTTTCTCATCAAAAATAGGAAAACCATCCTCTTGATGTGTGAGTCATGATATATATCTGGTAGGAGGGGGTTATCTTGGAGGGGAGTGTAAAAACATAACCGCCCAATCCCAAGTTTCTTCTGGATTCTGGTCCAAACCCAGGCTGCATATAATAGGGTCTTAAATCTTACTTTTTTAAAATATCCAAATTCGAGCTGTCGAAACAGAGATCCACGGACATTATCTCCGGGGGTCAGCTCAAAACAAGATGGTACAGTATTACCCACTGCCCCTCTCTGAACTCGCGCAAACAATAGGTGAGTTATTTGTTGAATGGCAGAGGTCCAATAATACACCCTAAAATTTGGTACAGCCCAGCCCTCCATTCTCTTGAAAGAGAGAGAATTTCAAAGCCTTCCGTGGTCCAGCATAAGCTCATAGGAACCTCACAATCATACTGTCCAGCAACTTAACCTCTTCGATACGTCGGACAACCCCCCGACGTCACGGTAGGCATGTGCGGAGGACAGCCGGAGGCTGTCCAGTCCGTGCACGCGTGGAATTCGCCCGCACGGTATGGGAATTTCCGTTGCGTCGAAGCAGTTAAACCATATATTATTTACCTCCAACGGGATGGCTCTGGGATCCTAGGGATTGCCCCTACCAATCAAAGTTAAGCTAAGGTTATTCCAACTGTGTAAATCAGTTGTAGTTCTATTTATTAATGGTCCCAAATTCCCCTCAACAATTTCATCCGTATCTGCCAAAATCTTGACCCCCAGATGGACAGCAACTGAGATAACCTGTGTATCCTCAAAGCATAGATTATCATTAATGAGAATCTGGGTTTTATCCCGGTTCAATCTATACACCGAGATTTGGCCAAACCAATAAGCTTCAGCTTCAATCTCCTTGACCGCCATAGTGGGGTCTGGAGTGACAACTGCAAGGTCGTCTGTGTATGCCAATATTTTAGTCTCCCAGCCCCAAGTGGAAATTGTTAGCATTTGGGCGTTGTCCTTAATTCGATGAATTAAAGGATCTATTTAAAGGGCAAAAAACAGGGGAGAGCAGGGACACCCCTGCCTTGTCCCCCAGTGGATTTTTACTATCTCTGATTCTCCGCACATTAATAAGATTTTAGCCGTAGGGTTAATATATAACATTTTAATCCACCCAATGAAGTCGCACCCCAATCCCTTCTTCTCCAAGATTGCCCAAAGAGAGGGCCAAGGAACCGTATCAAAGGCTTTCTCAGCGTCTAATAACAGCCCCATGGGCTCTCCTTGGGTTTTAGCTATATCAAATAAAGTAATCACCCGCCGAATGTGATCTGTTGTTCCGAACCCTGGGATAAAACCAGGTTGTCCGGGTGAAACTATTTTTCTTGTCTTATTACCCCCGATATTCTTGAAGCCCGAATTTTGGAAAAGATTTTTGTGTTGCAGTTAATTATATTAATTGGATGGTAAGATCCTAGATCCTGTTCTGGTTTACCCTTTTTAGGTAAAACCACAAGCCATGCGGAGGCCCAAGATTCAGGAGGGGAAGAACCCCTTTGAATATCCAAAAAAACCTCAAGCATTGGTTTACTAAGAGTGGTAGCAAACACTTTATAAAACTCTTTTTGAATGTTCTTTATTACTTGACTTTTCTTTTCAGGATGTTCTTTTCATGTCTAATTGTACATTCATATCTAAATACCCAATTTTAAAGTATTCACATCATCTATTACACACACTATTAACCCAAGGATTTGATTTTTGTCAATCGTTTCTTGCTTCCTCTATTTGGTATAATACATTTTTCAATCATTTTACTTTAAACATTGGAAAGAAAAGGGTATTTTTTATGTATATCATTTGGTCTCTCATAACTTCATTATACCCTTTCCTCAGTTGCAGGAAAGATATGACCTCCCTGATTCTTGTCTTCAGCAATATAACCGATTATTTCCTGTACTTCAAGCCTTTTTATTAAACAATAACTTTACATCCAATGTTACTCCAGTTACCCCATGACACCTTTATACAATATCACTACTGATACCACCCCAGAGCTTCCTTTATATATAAAATGATGTCTTCCCCTATTACTACAAGGAACAAATCCTCTATTGAGCTTTTGTGGGAGAATGATTTATCCCAATCTCTATCTGTTCATCAATGGGATCAAATGTGGCGACATTCTTTTAGCACCTCTAAAGCTGCCAATATTACACAATCTTTATTTTTTATATACAATAGAGTTGTTATTACTCCCTCCTTCCTTCATACAATTGACCCCTCTATTTCTCCCTTAAGCTGGCCATGTCTCTCCTCTGATGGTACTTTGACTCGCTTAATTTATTATTGTCCAAAAGTGAATGAATTTTGGAAAGCCATATGGGCAAATGTTTACTGATTTGTTTCATGTAATATTCCATTCTCTATCCAAGATATTTTTGGGGGACTTTATCTGCTGATTTTGATCATTTTTCTTTAAAACTATTTTATTCAGCCTTTTTATTGCTCCTGCATTCAAGTTATACTAACCTGTTGGAAAGATAATTCGAAACTATCTCTTTTGGTTTGATGAAATCTAATTTGTGATGAACATAGAAAATCTTTTGTCTCATCTTTTTTGTTATCTCAAAAAATTAAATCTGATTTACTTTGGTTACATTTGACCACTTTTCTATCCTCACATTCATCATTCTCCTGACACTCGTGATTTTCTTTTTATGCCTTCTCTTTTTCCTCCTCTCTTCTCTTTCTCCTCTTTTGTCTTTCTTTCCCTCTCTCTTTTTCTTGTAAAAAACTTGCATAATCTATATAATTATTATTGGTGTATTTTATTTTCCTTAGCACTAGATTTGTATTGCATTTTTCTATGTTATTAAGGGATTTCTTGTTTGAACGAGTTTATTAACTCTGTACTCTGTTTAACTGATTACATCTTCCTTAACCATTGTATTGTTTATTATTGTCTCATTTTCAATAAAAAGTATTTAACTAAACGTAAGTAAGGTGAGTTGATGGGTTAATTCACTTGGTGTTTGTGTGTATGTGTGTGGTTCCTTTACAGATACCCCTTTTCTGCTAGCAGAGCTTCTCCCACTAAAGGTGCTGCTAAAGGTGCTGCTCATACATCTATATGGAAGAGACTTGGTTCAAATTAGACTCCTAAAAACAGAATGTGACGAAATGGGATGGCATCATGTTAAGACATTACCAAGTTACCAGCTCTCAGTATGCCCTAAATGCTAAATTCATTTTCCCATTCCTTTTCCCATGGCCTGTTGTGTGCACTAGAGGAGTAAGAAGGGCTGTTTTCAATGAACACTTTGCATGTGCAAAGGAAGATACGTCTGTGTGTCCAGTGCTGCTGATTCCAAGAAAACACACCACAGGCATCATCATACTAAAACTGAGAATCAGCGAACCTGACTACCAACTAGAGAATGAGTTTATTAGGAGGTTTAGGGGAGTGTAATTCTCCAACCCTCCTCACAACCCTATGTTTGCATGACATGCATCATATATCCAAATTATTCTGATCTTTTGTTTCAGGTAATCATAAGACTGTAAGTACCAGAATCCATGCATAAAAAACTAGATGAAATACTCACACTTGACATATGACAAGTCATGTCTCTGATGTTAATAATGGTATTGTGCATGCCTTCCAAATTTAAAGAATCCTTTAAATGGCCATGGTAGGTTCCATGAGGGGATTCTCTTAATTGCAGCATCTTCAGCCTCTTCCTGAGGACCAGACTGGCATCATGCCACTCGCTTTGGGAAGCTGGGTACAGATGGTAGTACTTACCTCTCCATGGTCTGTGGACTAATGATACACAGCCAAAGCAGGCCAAAGGAGTGTGTTCACTGTTATGAAAAAGGTTCTATGTCCTCCAGTACTGCTTCTCTCTTGATATCTATTGAGACTGAAGCACACCGTCTGCAGGTAAGTTCACTGGTTTGGCTACCATCCCAGGAAAGTTCCTAACTTCATAGAGGATACAGGAAGTGTTGAGTCCAATATAGAGCTGTGCATGACCCAAGAAGGTGGATTGGCAGCATGCTTCGGACTAGCTTCTGGAGACAGGTAATCTAGTGACATTGCATAATTCTTCTTAAACAGAGAAGGATCACCCCATCCATGCCCAGGTGGTTTGCTGACCTCACTCTTATCTTCTAGAAGGAATGAGGGCATTCTGGGTGCTTTGAGTCTCATTGGATTGAAAAGTATAACTCTCTTTGGGTCTGTACTTCCTGCTAGCAGTCTTCCTTTTCAAAGGAAGGTAATTTGAGGTCCCTAATGCCAAGGGTTCTCCCTCACCTCCTGCTGGTGCTCGTGGAGTGTATATCTGAAGAGAGCTGCTTTTGCTATCTTCGTGAGCCTTCCTAGGACCCTCTGTGCATATTGGACCAGACTGAGGATTATCCTGGAAGTATGGACCTCTAGGGGTGGCACCACTCTCTGCCAGTGCCTTTTCAGAGTCCAGACCCGACAGACCACTGATTCCTCCTCACATCATGTGTGGTTCATTTGTAGTTGCTAACCCTCAGCAGAGGTCTCTGCTTCCACCTACCAGACAAGTTAGGTTATGCTGTTTGTGCTCTTGCCTCCAGTGCTTTATAAACAGCTAACTGAAATTCAAATCCAGGATAGGCTTGAGTCTATTGATCCTTTGGGCTCAATGTGATGAATCTGCACCCAACCACCAATTTAACAGTTCCGGTGTGAAGAGACAGTGGTGAAAGCTGCAATGCCTCTCAGGCGGATGACGCTTCTTTGGAAATTACATGCACAACTCAGCCCTTTTCACCTCTCTTTTTTGATAAACTTGACATGCTCTTCTCAAAGTGGATAGCAGAATGACCCTGGAGCACATTGAGCCTTAAGTCAACTTACTGAGAAACCAGTTTGGTACATCGGCCTCTGTATGGTTGTGAGGTTAAGCAAGTGTTAGGGAGAGTCTGAAAGTATGTGATGATCGGATTGCACAGCATGGGCACGAGATCCCTCTAGTCAATTTATTGACTCCTATCTGCAAACCTTGAAAGCACTGAAGTATATGTTTAAACTTTGGTAGAGGGAGACATCAGCCCCTGCCCACCTGCCAGCCACCCGGCATACAACTGTTCGGTGGAAGCATAGGCGTGAACACCACCCATCAAATGATGGAATCCGCCCCAACAACCCAACATCAGCCACTTGAGAAGTGGATGGTGGTATTGTCCGATTGTAATATATCATAGCAGGGAAGAAGAGTGGCCAGTACGTGTCTGTAGCACCTGCCAGCACAAAGCTGACTGCTGCCAACATTGGACACTCCCATGGTCTTTTGGATTTCTTGGGGATTCCCTCCATCACCCCCAAACATTGGTGGACCAGAGCAGCTCTTAGAATTACCTTGCTTTGGGTTTTGACATACCTCCTTGAAAAAGGGAAACCTTTGGAATTTCACATTTGTTGATGTGTCGTCATCACCTGTCATTCTCTCCACATGGCCTTGCTACTCCTGACATTGAGTAGTATACCACTAGCTGCCATGGGCGGTAACATTTCTGAGTCAGAACCCCTATTTGGCCTTGATAGGTATCAGACAGCACCTCAAACCAAGGGCTACTGAGGCCTGGGTGGAGGTTGAGCGTTTGACAGAGAATTGTTTGTAACATGTAACATACGATTGTACGTAGTTTGTTTCTTTCACGTTTAGCTGCACCATAACTAATGTAGATCACATTTTAAAATGGTTAACACCTGGTAGCCATTTTGTCCATGTTGCATTTCTTTCTTTATTTCAAGAGAAAAGCAAAACAGCAATCTTAAGGAATCTATTGTTTGTTTTCTGTTCCCATGTGAAACTATTTTCTTTAGGTAGTTTTTGTGAAATGTACTAACGAGCACCTGCAGAGTACTGCCTGAACCAAATGTATCTCATTCTGTTGCAGAATAACTGCTAGTACAAAGGACTTTTAGATTTTTTTTAATTTGATGGTTTCTTCATCTGAGAATCATATGCAAGTATAGCGAGATGTTAGAAATGTGTGATTTAAACTAATTCAGTGTAAGTGCACATTCAGATGCCTTTCCACTTACCTCTCGATTCAGATACCCCTTTCCACTGGCTTACAGAAACGTTGTTTCTCTGATTTAGCAGTGTTGGGTACTCCCGTCATTGAGAACTGATCTAGCTTGATCTTTGAGACAACTTTATTATAGGTTCTCTTTGCCCTATCTTCTTTGAATTGCATTGAATTATACATTGGCAATTTGCATTAATCTGTTGGCTAATAATTAGAACTAATACGGACAATTTCAGTTTGCAATTTTGCACATCCTTTAATAAATCCTTATGGTTTTGACAATATTGAAATGTATTGAAATGTAATGTCAGTCTCAGTCAGAATTAAAGATTAATTGAAACGTGCTATTTGAACCTTAATTTGCACCAGAATTTCCAAGGAGGTAAGAGGCCTAACAATTTAGTAGCAGAGGTTCCAGTGAGGCCTTAGAAATCCAAATTTGCACCAAATTGTGCTAAAATAGTCCCAACCCAGCCTACATTCTAGAGCTTCCATTGTGCTATTTGGAGTATTACTGGCGTTCCAGCATTCCCGAAGAGGTTGAAGTATCCTAAGAGAGTGAGTATAAGTAGAGGAATGCATTTTTGATTGTGAGTTGTCAAAAGTTGTGGTTAATGGTTTTTGATAATTTGTTGTGTTTTGAGTTGTAGAGGCAGTTTGGGACCAAGAGTGTTCCATGTTGAGATTGAGAACTGAAGTGTTTTTAGCATATATTGCTTGTGCTCAGGAAAATTAATGCTCTTGCTGCGAACAGTTGAAGTTTGGTTATCAGATTCAATCTAATCCAAGATCCAGGGTTAGATACAGAGCTTTACTAGAAGTGTTATCTTGTCTGTTAATATTGAGGGATCAGACCATTTGGTACCATCAGCCGCACCAAGGTATGGTACTATTTAAACTACTGTTGTGAGATTGAATTAACTGTGGGCCTAATTCACAAAGATAAACTTAGACCTGAAGTCTAAGTTTAGACCTAAAGTCTAATTGTACACCTAAAGTGTAACTTTTCATCTGAAGTCTAACTTTGCACCTGAAGTCTAAGTTTGGACCTAAAGTTTAAGTTTATACCCGAAGTCTAACTTTAGACCTGAAGTCTAACTTTAGACTTCTGGTCTAAACTTAAACAGGCCAAATTCACAAAGGCAAAGTTCAACCAAAAGTATAACTTTTGAACTTTTCGGTATTAACAAAGGTAGGTAAATTACTACTTAAAACTTTACTACTAGTAATTTTACTAGTAGTAATTTTACTACTAGTACGTTTACTAGTAGTAAAGTTACTAGTAGTAACTTACCTTTGGGAATACCGAAAAGTAGTACAAGTAGACTTTTGGTCTAAGTTACACTTTTGGTCTAAAATTGACCTTTGTGGATCGGGCCCTGAGATTGGTATTCAGTTGATCCTTTGCACACAGGAGTAGATCACACTAGTCAGGTAGATTTCCCGCTGGTTGAAATTATTCTTTGTGTGTTTGATAGTGCCAGGAGGGTAGCATTACCCCATTACCCCTAGAGTAATTGCCAATTTTGGATTTTCTTTAGTGGAACAGACAAGACTTAGGGGTCGATTAGGATCCGTCCGCCATCCTGTCCGGGGCAGGGACCGCCCGCCACAAGGGCGGAGGTACCGTGCCCCGAATTAGGATGTACCCGCCACAGTGGCGGGTGCATCCCGCATTTTTAACATTGCGGCCCACGGTTCTGAAAGCACCGTCCGCTGCAATGTCAAAAATGCATGTTGAGCGTTTCACAGCACAACATGACAGGCACCGCGCGGTGCCTGCCATGTTGTACTGTGAAACGCAGGGAGGAACCATAGGTACCCCCCATGTGCACGCCCCCCCTCCCCTTCACCCTGGGGGCCCACAACGGGCCCCCAAAGCAAAGCCCGTAGCCGTCACGGAAAGGCATCTGCATCCGGCCATTGTAATATGGCTGGCAGTGTCTGGAAGACACCGCCAGCCATATGAACCCTTTTCCGCCCCGGCCGCAAGGCGACCGGGCGGAAAAGCGGCGGACGGTGTTTTTGTCCGCCGCGGTCCCCCCGCCATTGTAATATGGCAGGGGGAAATTGGTGGCGGACAGGCACAGATAGTGGCCATGCAGGCGGTGGCGATCCGTCCGCCATCCTAATCGGCCCCAAATGTTTTATTTAACATTTTTTATATTCTACATATGCTTAGTTGATCAGTGTGGAGTACGAACGACTGCTGGGTGCGGCGAGTGACATCATAAGGTGTTGCGCTGGGATCGGTCAGTTAGTGTGTGTGCCTCACTGGGATTGGCTGTTACGGGATTGGGTACCATGCTGTGTTGGTCGGTACAGTGGTGCTGCACTAGGATTGAATGTGTGAGCTAATGAGTATTGCTTGTGAATTGTTTGGAGCTACTGGTTATTTCAATTTGGAGTTTACAACTTCTGTGTTGCAGTGGGAAAATAGTAGAGATTGAATTATTTAAGAAAATAAGAACAATGTCCGGAATTGATGTCAGAATTACTGTCTGTGAGTGTGAGGAGGCCTCTCCAGAGATCACACCTGTGAATTCCATGATCTAGAGTGAATTAGGATAAAACAATGGGATGCTTGAAATGATCTTTTCAATGTCTCCCATATGATACCTTTAACTTGAGAATAATTAAGAACCTATGGCAAGTATTGTATGTGATGAAACGCCCACCATGGCCTGATCAATATGAGACTTTGAATGCTTGGGAGCGTGCCATTCATGCAAAAGAGAAGAACAAGTATAAAACTCAAGCAAGAAATAATGCCCATAGCTGGATGGAGGCAAAGTGGGATGTAGAGCAGCGGGGATGGAGAGAAAATGTGATTGAGGTATTAGGGATGTAACCTATGATAGCAATGGGAAGGACAGAGAATAAGCAATTGCAAGAGGGAGTAGGAATGAAAAGAAAGTAGATGAGAACAACAGTGACTCAGATGATGACTTTTTGGGCGATTTACTAATTTCCTGACGCCTTCATATAATGTTGTTAATTAGGTTGTAGGAAAGCAATAGGGCCCAATAGGAGTTCAAGGAGGAAAGAACACAGGTACAGGAGTGAGCATGCCTGTTGATCAAAACTCCTCAGAGGGAAGTCCACTTCTAGTCACTCCAGATTCCACACTGAGAGCTACCATTACTACTGTCGTCTTTACAACCCTAAGTACATCTGTGTCACTAAAGCCTCCAGTACACCTGGTGCTGTTACTACCCTAGATACGGCAGCATGACATCGTACAGGAGGAGGTCCCCTAATGATGAGGCAACTATAGAGTCACAAAATTATGAAAAGGAGACTAGACTTAGAGAATTAGATGTCTTCAGATTGAGGGCAGAATTTGAAGAGCTCGAAGAAGGAAACCTTGACTTGGAGTTCATAGATGAGTACAATAGAGAAAAGCCACTATTTTTGAGCAGGGAAGCTGTGAGACATGCATACGAAGCTCATGAAAGATTGGAAGCATTAGCTACTGAGTATGTGGTCAACTTAAATGAAAGTCAGGAATTAAAGAAGCAATCCAGAATGCTCATCAAGGAGGACACTGTAAAGAGGGTGAGAACATTGGGTTGTAGTTGCACATTAGTTAGTTAATAGGATGTATCAGAAAATGGAGTAAAGCACAGAAACACAAAGATTGATGGTCCAAAAAGGAAAAGAAACAGAAAAAAAGATAATACAGGAGCACTGGATAGGAAATTTAGGCAGAGTGACACTGAGGCCATGGCATACCCATTGCCAGAGGTCTATGAAGGTGGATATGTGCATGTGCCTTGGAGTCCTGGTGGTCTTTCCACATTTACAAATCTGTTTCCATAATTGCAAGAAAATCTCAACCTGCGATGCACTCAAGTGGAGAGGTTTGAGAAGATCTCAAATATGTTGTGGGAGGACTAGACTACCTTATTTTACAGTGGCCATTGCTTGGATAGCTGCTGAACCAAAGAGAGATGCTCAAACTTGTACACCATCTCCTGTTGTCATGGACAAGTATATTCAAGGGATTACCTTTTTGAAAATGAAGGTCCAGCAGAAGGAGTTTAATTGGCTTAAGGTAACCATCACTATCCAAGAGTCTACAGAGTCTGTGCATGCCTAATATGAGAGACCCATGGAAGTTTTCTGGCAACAACGTGGTGTAGAAAATTCAGTAATGGAAAGTTTAAGTGGCTTTCTGTCACAATTTGAGTCCAGAGATTAGTGCCCATATATAGCAGAATGTGATTTGTTGGTAATTAAAGTCTCTTGATGAGATATTGATATATGCAAAGTATAGCAGTGATGATGTGGAGACAAAGCAGAAAAGGATTAAGGAGAAATATATGTTGGCTCAGACTAAATTTGCACAAAAAGGATGTCAGAGTAGTCCATATGTTGCAAAATCAGGATGTAGCCCTGATCCAGGTGCTGGTGCGGGAATGCAGGGAGTTGGCTATCAAGTTGGTGGTCAGATGTTGCAGAATTTGAACTTTGTACTGAAAGGCAGAGGCTGAAGAATGGCTGTTGATCAGAATTCAGGTATGGACATAGTCATGTTGAAGAAAACTACTTGGAATCATATTTGTAACAATGTGGGCCACTGGGAACATGAGTGTAGACTGAATCCAAATGGAATGCAAAATGATGTTCAAATGGCAAATATAAATGCAATGTCAATGCAAAATATGCACGTTCAAAGACTGTAGAATTCTTATATTCCCCAAGGTCCAATGATGCAACAGAGTTTTGACAGTTTCATTGGCTTGGATTCTGATCAGCCACAATGACGGTGCCTGAGAGAGGTGTAGTATTGCTTACTTGGAACAGTTCTAGAGTTAGACCAGAGTGTGCCATATGTAGATAAAGAGGTGAATGGCCAGTTTCAGCTAAAGTCTCTGTGAAACTAGGGCCTCTTGAAGAGGATTGTCAGTTTGTATTATATGATTTGAGTCCAGTCAATCTATTGGGCAGGGGTTTACTCTGCAAGATAATTGTGTGATCCATTGCACACGAACAGTATTGAGCATTAGACACAAGATGAGGATATAAACTTCAAACTGAAAAGCCAAGAGTAAGTTGTTGGGCTGTTCCCAGTCCTCACGAGGGAAGGTTTACCTCCAGCCTTAAGAGAAGAATCAATGGAAAAGGAATCTGGGATTGTAAAGGGAAAGATATTGGTCTGATCAAAGATGTCAAACCAGTAAAAATAACCATAAAAGCTATTTCAGAGTATCCTAGAACACCCAATGCAATCACCCATCTGAGGCGGTGGCTGGAAATTTGACTATGAATAAATCCATGTTAGAGCAAGGCATTCTAAAGGTAATATTAGGGATGGGTTTGCAGATGCTAAATAAGAGGTGGGGAATTGTTCAAGCTTTGAGAATGGTGAACCAAATCATAATCTCATGTTGGCCCATGGCACCAAAACTTGCTGTGATACACTTCTGAATTCTCTGTGACACTGAATGGTTCTGTAGTCATTGACTTGTGTCAAGCATTCAATTCCATTTCTCTGTATGAGGACAGTCTGTTTCTTTTTGCTTTCCAATTTTTAGTTAAAACTCTGGCATGGTGCTGAGTCCCACAAGAGTATACATAGAGTCCCTCATTCTTCAATCACATTCTGAAGACATATCTGTAGACCTTGATGTTGCCATGCAACTCAGTTGTTGTCCAGTACATCGAGGACATACTGGGGGCAACGACAAAAAAAGAGGCATGTAAGGAAGACTCCATTGCCTTGTTGAATCATGTTGTAGAGAATGGACATAAGGTGTCCCCTATAAAACTACAGTACTGTCAGAGGGACGTTCAGTATCTGATACACCATATTGAGAAAGGATCTAAGAAAATGTTCCAAGAGAGAATCTCTACAATCTTAAGAATTAGCCCCCTATGAACAAAGAGAAGTCAGGATGTTTCTGTGAATAGGGGGCTAATGTGAATGTTGGATTATCAACTTTTCCGTAGTAGCAAAGCCTCTACATAGACTTACACCCAAGAATGTGTCTGATCCACTACTCGGACAATGAATGCCATCCTAGAAATGAGAGAAAAACTCTGTTGTTACCTGGCTCTGGGAATGCCTGATTACGACAAATTTTATCCTCTACTGCTGTGAACATGAAGGGCGGAGCTGCTTGTGTTCACACATCTCCACGGTGAAGCCAAATGACCCAGTGCTTGTTTTTCTCCGACACTTGATATAGTAGCTGCAGCGTTGCCTGGATGCTTTAAAACAGTGGCTGTGGTTGGTGTCAGCATACAGCAGTGCAAGGGCATCTTCGTGGGTTCTTGTTTATTGTATTAGTTCCACACTTATTTGAGATATTTCACCTATGTTATAGATTTGCTTTATTCATTACAATTGCATATAAAAGTAGCTGTTGTGAAATGTGCAGCATACAGGTGTGGATGGGGTTTTGTGACTATTGTTCACTAGTATACAAATGAGATCGCAAGGTACTGTGCGCTTGAGGCCTGTACGTTCAAAAGGTAACATTCAAGTGAGTCTGAAATTGATGCTGTTTCAAACATGTTGTTAAATAGTACTCAAAAAAGAGAAATAGGTTAGATTAGGGTGGGTGAAGAATCAGGATGAACTTTGGGTTTTGACAGATGGGAGAACTGTTCTACTGGATGCCATGTTGTCTCCTATGACAAGGCTTTTCCATGGTCCCTCTCACATAGGAAGAGATGCTATGGTCTTTCTATTCAAGACTTACTGGTTTAATTCCCATTGCTGTGTCATTGCCGAGAAATTGTGTCACAGATGGATTAAATGTGGGCAGGAGGACATTTGTACCCAGGAGTCACATGGGGAGATCAGTTGGTCCCTTTAATCATATGCACCTCGATTTTGTGGAAATTGCCACTTGCAACAGACTCCCACATATCTTGGTGGTAGCCTGTCTCTTTGTTCATTGGGTGGAAGTTTACCCTACTGGTAGAAATGATAGCGTTGCAGTGGCCAAATTACTGCTGAGGGAGCTGATCCCTCTTTTCTGACTACCACTTTATCTAGAGTCAGATCATGGTAGCCATGTTAAAAAATGAAGTCATGAGGATTTTGGCCCTTATTCTTGAAGGGCTTGTGCTGCTGTTGTGCCACTTTTTTGTGATGCTGCGGCGGCTTAATCAATGCACCACACTGCGCCCTATTTACAAAGGGACCCATCTAGTCAGATGCGTGACTTTGTAAACGCCTGTGCTACATTATAACTGTGTCGGGTGTAATGTATGCAGGAAGGGCGTTCCCCCGTAAAAAAAGCCTTGTTGAAGTGGCGCAGTGAGATTTATGAGATTTCACTAAGCCACTTCAACATATTGCCTCTGTCAAAATCCTTATGCCTGATTCAAGCAGGCGTAAGGATTGAGGCCGGTCCTTTCACATGGATCATGATACATTGCTGGAGTTGCCTCAGTTTTCCGACACACTCTAGCAATGCGTAACTTTTGCACCACCAGATACATCAGAATTCCTTGAGGTATCTGTAAATCCTTGGCCATGGAGCGCAGTATTGTAAATACGGTACATCCATGGTGTTGTAAGAATAGCGCTATGAAAAGTGACACATCGCTGTTTTTGCCCAGCGATGCGCCACTTTTCATAAATGACTTACTCTGTGTTTAGCACTTCAAGTGAAGCAGAAGTTCCATTGTAGCTACAGGCCCAAGGCACCTTGTATTGGGGAGCAAGTAAACTTAACGCTGAAGTCTCCATTGGCCAAGGTGTGAACATCCACTTCCCTCAAATGGACTGATGCTTTTTCCCTGGTTCTGATCAATCTCCGAAGCACTTCCGATTTGAGGACTGAACTTTTCCTCCATGAGATTTGAATGGTGAGAGTCATGAGAATTCCTAACATACCTGCAGCTGCATTTGTACATTTTACGGCTGACATGGTTCTTGACTAACGCAAGGTACTGGCTGATGTGGTGTGCTCTGTCTCTCACTAGGTTGAATTGGCAAATCCAATTACAAGGCAGGAATAGCGCCACAACCTAAGTCCAGGGGACTGGGTCTTGGTGAAGAAACACATCAGGAAAAGTTGCCTAGAGCCACGCTGGCATGGTCCTTTCCAGGTCATCCCTGTGATGAATACTCCTGGGAAGTGTGGGGGCCCCTAAACTGGATCTATCCCTCCCACACCAAGAGAGTGAGAAAAATCAATGATGAAGTGGTGACCACAACCACTGAATTCCAGAGTCAAACTCCAGCAAAAATGGATGTTCAGAAGGAGGAGAAGATTTGGCACAAGTGTTTTTAAAGTTACGTTGAGACAAGTGCAGATCTTGTGGTGAATAAAAAGAGTAGCCACAGTGGCAAATCAACCAGCAGAAAATGAAGGTGGTCACCCCAAGCTTAAAGATGGAGCAGGCACTTCGACAACGGAAGTGCTGAGGAGAGAAAAGGGGCTGAGAGGTGGTGAGAGACTGAGAGCATTTGTGTTGGAGGAACGCATTCCTGAAATAATCGGTGAAGAAACAGAGACAAGAGAGCAAAGTGACAGTGACCAGTCAGTAATCAGTTGTTCAAAGAGACAACTGGTACCTAGCTGAAGGTACTCAGAACGTGAAAGGACTTACTTTGCTGAAAGTGGGCATGACTCGAGAACACATGAGGCTGACAATCAGCAGAGGTTATTGAAAAGCCTCCATGAATAGCACTACCACAGTGAAGATTAACTGATTATTTATTGAATCCAAGTGATACATGTCCAGATGCTAAAGATTTATGTTTATATCCTGAGTATCTTGTGACTTATTAGGGCCAGGCGCCAATAAAAGAGTAGAGTTGTCCTTTTGTGTAACCAGATGAGGGCTAGGTTCTGATTCAAAGTCAACTGAACTGATATCCTTAAATCAAATAAACTGACAGTTTATGGCAAATTTGTGTGGTAGAAGCAAGAGGGGGAATTTGGGTTTTTTACTTTCCCTTTTCTTATTTGATCTGACTTGAGAGAAACCATAGTGTCTAACACTCCCAAAAAGATGTAGAGTGATATCAATAATGGCAACTGCTTCGGCTATATTAATAATTGGTGTATTAGTGGGTCTTAATTCTTCTGTTTAGCATGCTTCCATTGAAACTACATCTTATTCAAATGTTTTTGAGGGCAACAGAGCAGCATAGGTTTAACATGTAAATCTTACTTAAAGATGGGTCTGAAGAAAATTGTTTGGCACATGCCTTTTTCAATCTGTTACAAGAGTACCCTACGATCATGCTTGCACATGACTGCAACATAAACACATGCTACCTGTCTTTACAGTAGCTAGTGTCACATACCATTACTTACCACATACAAACACCCTTTTTACAGTATAATCACAAGTATTTTCTACCAGCAAGGTCTCTTTGAGTATTATTTTTCTTATTATAACTTACTTTTAGAAGCGTTGCCTTTGTATAAACATTTAAATTTGAATTCTAGAGCTAAATCTGTTGAAAGGATGGGGCATTATTTAAGGTCTGTCACAGTAATTCAAATCCACAACTTTGTTAAAGCTAGAATTACGTAAAAGTTGACTAAACCTGAGAACATTTTTATTGAAGAATTTGATGAATGGAGATTGAGATGAAGGCAAACAGATTAGCTAAATTGGATTGGTAGTAGGAAGAAGAAATTTTGAGAGCTGCAGGAATACATCCAAAGCTAAGTTTTTATTGGCAATGGGAAGGAAAGCTGTGTTTTCGCGAGGTGAAAGGAACCAATTAAGAATCCTCAGATGGTGGGTTGTATGGGAATGTGCATAGAGATTGGAAGTCATGGGTGAACAAAGTTTCTGGGAAGTGTCAGGGACTGTCCGGGACTATGTGGGGAACACTGTCAGGGACTTGGGCAAGGACTGGGAACTGGGTAGAAAATGTACACAGAAAGGGGAGTACAGCGCTGCCAAGGATCATACAGGGAGTCAGAGGAGAAAAAGGGATCCAAAGGGGAAGCCTGTACAAGTGAACAAGATGGGTAAGACTCAGAAAGGAAGGGCTCTCACAAGGCAATTTAGCATTCAAACTAACTACACCCAGGACAGACGTGCAGATATCTATATAATACAACATTAACAATAAAGGGGAGTGTGGGGTAAAGCACTCAGGAGCTCCACACGGTAAGACTGAAGCTCAGTAAGTTTCTCACCCACAATTGCTGTTACAGATACTGACTGCAAATACCCACATATAGGATATGCATGCAAAGGCAGGGTCTGTGGAGCTTATATCTATGGTGATGTTATAAATGTAACTCAAAGACAATACTCACAGTGAACAAGAAATACCACTTAAGTAGTCAGCTGAGCCCACAGATCCTGGTGATCAAACAGGAACACGCAATGCAGTAACAGCAAGGGGGTAGAACACAAGCACAATAGACAAGGAGCTAGCAAGGAGGAGTGCTTAACAGGAAAGGAAGGAAATGACAGGGCGCACTTGGTAGAAAGCAAGTAACAAACATACAAAGCAACAGAAGCAAAACAGCAGAATAGAAAGACAGCAAACTAGGGACTGGGACCAAGGAATTGGGAAGAAAGGCAGGGACTGGAAAGGGATGTACAGAAGGGGAGACTACAAGGGTATACTAGAATAGTGCAGTTTAAGGATTCAAGAAAACAAAGTAGCATAGAAGGCAGTGCTGGGGCCGGAACAAGAAGTGAGCTAAGGCTTAGGCGTCAAGGCAGCACTGCAGACAGTGCTGGTTCAGGAACAGGGAATTACCAACGCTTCAGGAGTCAAGGTAGCACTGCAAGCAGTGCTAGTTCAGGAAACAGGGAAATTACTTTAGCTCAGGAGTCAAGGTAGCACTACAGGCAGTGCCAGTTCAAGAAATAGGACATAGCTACAGCTCAGGAGTCAAGGAGTCAAGAGAGCACTGCAAACAGTGCAAATCAGGAACAAGAAATAGTTGAAGCCCAGGTACAGGAACAAAGAATAACTATAGCTCAGGAACTCAGGAAACAAGAGCACTGCATGCAGTGCTAATTCAGGTACGAGGAATAGCTATAGCTGAGGAACTCCGGAAACAAGAGGACTGCAGGCAGTGCTAATTCAGGTACAAGGAATAACTATAGTTCAGGCACTCAGGAAACAAGGTAGCACTGCTAGCAGTGCTAATTCAGGAGAAAGGGAACTGCTGCAGTTCAGGAAAAATGAATTCTAAGACTCAGGGGTCAAGGCCAAGGTAGCACTGCAGGCAGTGCCAATCCAGGAACAAGGTAAACAGCAGCAGGTCAGGAACAAGGCATAACTAAAGCTCAGGGAGCACTGGAAACAAGGATCGGTCTCACCGGTAAACAGCTACAATGACCAACCTTGGCCTGAAGAGAGCTGGGGCTTAAAAGAGCGCACAGTAATCATATGCATCAGGTGTGGGCAGGCTAGCAGCAGCCAGCCACAGGTGAGCTAAATTCCTCCACCCATCCTTGGCCTGCAGGGGTGGAGTCAAAGCAGTGAGCAGGGAATTCTGGGTAATGGAGTTTCAGGCATGAGTAGGCTGGCTTCAAATATAAGCAGGCTGGCTTTCACAAATCCCGGCATGGATTGGGAATGGATGTCAGTTCCCAATAAGTGTCCAAATGGCTGAACGTCAGGATATGTATGCAGGGGAGGGTCTGGAAGCTTATTAGAAGACTGGAAAGTCCCACTATGCGGCCCCCTGGTGGTGGGTACGAGAACACAGGGAGCGAATCGTGACAGTAAGGATCCTGTCAGTCCTGGGATTTACTATGTGTGCAGTAAGAAGGCTTATTTTCAGCTTTCTACAAACTAGATTGGTAGCTGCTATTTAGCTTTAGTGTTTCCTAAGGCGTATCAAGTAGATGAAATAGATGACAAGGGAGTGGTTATTCATGGTAGTAGATGATACCTTTGGTGCTATGATTCTCCTGTAGGTGTAGTTTTTTTTTCTAAAATATTTCAAAGTGGTGAGGTCAATAGGAAAAAATAATACAGAAAAGGCACATACTACATTAAGATATTAGAATATGAAATAGTGATATATAAGTGTAACTGTAAGAAATTAGGTAGTCATATAATTAGTACACAAATAACTTAAAATTAAGCAAACAAACAAGTCCTACTTCATGTATATGTAACAATCTAAGATAAATAAGAGTAACCCTTGTGTAACATTTTTAAACATTACATAAACAATGAAATATAATCATCAACTTGTTGCCAAAACATTTGAAAAGAGGAGGTATTACTAGAAGATCCAGTAAGGGATAACTGGACACCTTGATCCAAGTCCTCCAAGTATGGACTGATAATGGAGATGAATCTTTCCAATTGATATAATTGATTTGTAGTGGAGGATAACAGGAAGATTAATATTTTGCTGTAAATATCAGATAATTTATAGATCAACATGAGGGATTTACACGCAAACAATTCATAACAGAACTTATAAGAGATGGAATGTTTTCTGTAATATTATTCCAAACATTCTTCCAAACATTTGAAGTAACACTACATTCAAATAATACATGATTTAAAGAGAATCAGACATTGTATTCATGAGTCTTTGGAAAACATGAAGCATGGAATTACATAAATGTTCATATTTATAAACATCCACTGAAAGCTGCAAAAACTTATGGTGTAATTCTGAACAAAAGACATACATCCTTATTCATCAACGGTCCGTTTTGGGAGCCCCTAATAGCGATTCATAGCGAATCGCTATTAAGGACTCGCAAAACGGTATTCATGTAGGAATTGCTAAATAAATAGCGATTCCTACACATTCCTTATTTGCGAGTAGCAAATTGCTAATCGCAAATAAGGAATAACTCCCCATTCATTCCTATGGGCCAAAAGGCCCATAGGAATGAATGGGGAGTATTCCTTATTTGCGATTAGCAATTAGCTAATCGCAAATAAGATAGCGATTTAAAGGGTGCCAGGGGTGTCCAAAGGACACCCTGTAGCACCCCTTAAATGCTAATTGAAACATGTGTTGCGCACACACATGTCCAAAGGACATGTGTGTGTGCAACATGCAACTTAGAAAAATGCTTTTAAAAGCATTTTTCTAAGTTTTTGCTATTTACCGAGAGGTCTGACCTCTCGGTAAATAGCGGCCCGAAATTGCGAATTAGCAATTTAAAAATGGTTGATGAATTGCATTTAAGGAATCTCAAATAGAGATTCCTTAAATGTAATTCCTCGCAATTTAGCGAATTAGCAATTACCGATTTTTGCATTTGGGATGATGAATCCCAAATGCAAAAATTGCGCTCGCAAAGGGCCAGATTCTCAGATTCTGGCCCTTTGCGAGCGCAATTCGGCTTGATGAATCAGGCTGTAAAAAACATCATTATCGCACGATTGCAGTGAGGCTAAACCCCTGCTAGAGGGCGCTGGAGTGTGTTTAAGTGTCTCGTTGGTCCACGCGGGACGTAATCGATATCACTAGAAGAAATTGATGAGTTGCATCCCCGCAGAGCTACAAGCCTTCCTTCTAGCCACCTGGAAGCCCAGATGCCCGTTGTAAATGGCTTGGTATATAATTGGTTAACAGTTTGATGCCTGTGTTGCTGAGCAGCACACGGGTCAGTACCTTGCTTATTTCTTGCATTTTAGAGCGCGTTGCGCACATGCCTAGCGTTCTCAGCTGTTCTGGGGCAGGGCCCAGGCATTTCTCTGATACTCTCGGATTCTTAGGGTGAGTCTGCCCCTGGCATGACTATCCTAGCGCTATCCTAGCGCTTTGCACTCCCATAGTTAGTCTGGCTTCCAGCCATCATGTACTGCTGTAGGCTATAGTCAACTGACTTTGGTTGCACGGCCTGCATGAGCTGGGCATTCATGCAACAAGCTCTGCTTGTAGAGTGTACCTAGTGGGTTGCATGCCTTGCGCACTGTCGGAGCCCAGTTTGCCTGGACCCCACCTCCCAAGTGGGTTAGAGGTATTAAGCACCCTGTGCCCTAGGGTCATGGAGGAATATTCTGAAGAAGAGGCACTCCAGGTCCTCCCCCTGGATGATGAATTTTGTGAGACTGTAGACACCTCCATCCACCAAGCGGTGGTGGCAGCCATGGGTCCCTTTGAGATGTGCATCGTGGAAATGGCATTTGCCTGTGTCTCCCTCCAGACTGACCCAGATAACCCTCATCCCTTGGGGGTCCCCTTATGCAGGGTGCCTAATCGCAAATCTGACTCTGGGTTGGATCTGAGCACCTTTGACCGCCTTATGAAGATTTTTCTCACGTGCCCTGCATCTCTGGCTGCATCAGAGTCCTTTGCAGATCTTTCCCCTGCCCCGGATGCAGAGGAGGATGATGGTCAATTGGATTCTCCTGATGAAGCCGGGCCCTCACGGCCCTGGCTCCCGTCACTTGGGTTTGGGATCAGGCAACGTTGATAGACCAGGAAGTTGCAGATTTACTGTGAAAAGGGCAATTGCTGAGACCTCCTTTTATCCTTGGGGATTCCTCAGAAAAATCTTCCTGACCAACAAGGCCGATGATGGTCAATGGCCAGTGATCAACCTCAGAGAGTTCAACGGCTGGTTGGATTACCGCAATTTCAAGATGGAAGGTGTCCATCTTCTTCGCAACCTGTTGTGCCAAGATGATTGAATGGCATGGTTAGACCTCAAGGGCGTGTATCCTGAGGTCCCCCTTTATCCCCCACATTGCTGGTTCCTCCAGTTCTGGTGGCAGGGTTGAGTCTATGGGTTTACTACTATCCCCTTTGGACTGTCTTCAGTCCCCTGGTGTTTCACCAAGGTGCTCAAACCAGTGGTGGAATTCCTCAGAGCACGGGCTGCATTTCATCATTTATTTAGACGATCTGCTCTATCTGGATCAGTGCCCATCCCAACTGATGTGGCAGTTACAGATGGCTGTGGACTTATTGCAAAGTTTACGATTTGTGGTCAAAGAGTCGCTCCTTACCCCCTCCAGGCAGGTGCCGTAACGCATGTTCATCATAGACTCCATCTAAATGACCTTGAGCATTCCAGCTCAGAAATTTGCAAAAATTCACCAGGATTTGCGGAGGATGTTATCTAGGAACATGACCTCTCTCCGGCAAGTGGCCTGGATAGAGGGGCTTCTTTCCTTGTCTATTCAGGCGATATTCTCGGGCCCTCTTCATTACAGGGCCCTCCAGTGCCTCAAGGCTTTTTTTATATCAGCAATGGCCTGCAGTACTCAGAACAGATCCAACTCACGGAGGAGGTTTGGTTAGAGATGAGGTGGTGGCTCGAGCATATGGAGGCATGGAATGGTCGGGCCATCTTTGGCTCAGATCCAGACCTTGTGATAGAGTCAGATGCCAGCAAAACTAGCTGGGGAGCCAGCTGCAGGGACTCCTCTACAGGATGAAAGTGGTCCGCAGATAAGCGTCATTCCCACTTCAACTGCTTGGAACTGATGGCCAGGTCCTTCGCCATCAGATGCTGGACCTAGGATAGGGCTGACTGCTGTGTTCTCCTCAAGATGGACAATTTCTCTGCAGTGAGATACATCAACCACTTGGTGGGTACCAAGTGAAAAGCCCTAGCAGACCAAGGACTTTTAATCCTTCTGCCTTACTTACAACATCTCACAGACCTGTTTGCCTCCAGGCTGGACCACCAGATTTCAAGATATTTCAGCTGGAAACCCGACCCACTAGCAGTGGCCACAGATGCGTTCTTGCAAGATTGGGCACTGAAGATGGGGTATGCCTTACCCCGATTTGTCATGATCATGAGGCTGTCAGCAAGATTCGCAGACAGAGGGTGAGGGTAGTGCTAACCATGCCATTTTGGAGATCTCAAGTGTGGTTTCTGGTTGTTCTGGAACTTTCCTGGGATTCTCCATGCCTTCTAACCCGCGTTCCGGATCTCCTTCGGGACCCTTTGGGGAATCATCAACCGCTAATACTTCAGGGCCATATGTCTCTTATGGCCTGGTGGATTTCCAGCGATGTTATAGACTCCCTGGCCTATCGCGAGATGCTGAATGAATCCTTGAGGCGGCCTGGGAGATGAAATGAACAAACATTACAGATCTGCATGGGCCAGATGGATCAGTTGGTGCCTTAGGAACGAGCTGGATCCCATGGCGTGTGAAGTGGGCCCTGTCTTGAATTTCTTAGCATCTTTGGCTGCCCAGGGGTTGGCATTTCGTACTATCAATTCCTACAGGTCAACAATTTTTGCAGAACATTTTTCTATCCAGGGAGCCCTAGTGGGCGAACATCAATTGGTGTTCTCAGGAGAGGCGTCCGTGTGGTCCTTACCCAGGAGCCTAGCTACTCCTCTCTTTGGGATGTCAGTAAGGTTTTGAATCTTCTAAATCCTGGCAGTCGAACAGTATCTCTTGTGGAAGGAGTTGTCAGCAAAGCTCGCCATGCTTTTATGTCCGGTGTCTTGTCGGCGTGTGTCGGATGCAAGAGCCTTGGATCTCTTGGGGAGGATTTTCACTCAGCAAGGAGTTGCCTTTCATATTTCTCGCCGTACCAAGACAAACTCTACTGTGGTCTCCTACCCGGCTTTTGACAAAGGTGCTAGGCTGTGTGTGGTTCGTTGCCTCAAGGCGTATTAGAGTATGGTGGAAGAACTATATCCCCATGGAGAGCAACAGTTACTGATTTCCCTTAGGAAACCCTTCAAGGAGGTAGCTCTTCCACAATCACTTGCTGGATCCCCTAGGACATGTAAGGGGCGGGTATAGCTATCGCTCACTTTGGAGCCCATCCTGTAAGAGGGACTATGGCCTCAACAGCTTTTTCACTTAGGGCTTGTCTGGTAGACGGACTCTATGTTCAAGCAATTCTATTTCAAACAAGTCATGGATATGGCGTCACTGGTGGTGGACACGCTTTGAACCAGCATAATTGTTGCCTCCTGTCCTGACATATAGTGAAAAATGTCTTATGAAACATGACAGAAAGTTTCAATTCTACTAAGGACCCGGAGGCGAGGATTAATCCCAGCCAATGTTTTTTCCCGAGGACGCTTAAACCTTTTTCTATCCCACCCGTTTGGATTTGGAAGTTTGAGGCAGTGGGAAGTCTCTTTGTCATAAGGTATAAGTACTTCTGGTGTTTTCCATGTATGAGAATCTTTTTATCTTTTCAATCTGGTTTAGTCTGATCTAATTCTGGGTTTGGGTTCTTCCTAGCCTGATGGATCTGCTGTTGTGTTCTCTTTTGGTTTGTGGTTATGCTTGGTAAAGTTAGGATTCCTTGCAGCTGCGGATGATGGAAGCAGGTTTTCTGGCACAATCAAGAAAGAGAAAGAGGATATGGACATGCATACCCTTATTTGTAGCTGCCCTGCTGTTGACCGGCTGATGTGGGATGGCTGGTTCTAGGCATCCCGGGAAAGATAGCATTTTGCTATTGTGTTAAAATCTGCTGGAAGTGGAAATAAAGAAAGTACAGCAGAGTCATTGCCTCCGTTTCCTTAATAGAGTTGAAACTTTCAGTCATGTTTATTAGGAAAGTTTTCAATAATTTTCAACTTGAAGCCATTAAGGCGAGCTGACAGTGTCTACTGTTGGAACCATAAAGATCCTTGTTTCAATACTAAAGTTTTATTATATTTATAAAAATTAGGTAAACCAAGACCACCATTAATTTTAGTGATTTTGAGTTTAGCATAACATAATTGTGGGGGTTTGATATTTCACATGAATTAAGAGATAATTCCGTCCATTTTCATATAGAATGTGAAAGGTAAATGTAAAGAAAGCATGGATAAAATATAAAATATTTGAGAAGCAATAACCATTTTGATAGATTCAATTACCCCGACCATGAGAGATGTAGAGAGGAGCATTTACAAAGTTTATCTGCAATTTTTAAAAGTGAATAATCACAATTTAATGTAAAAGTTTGTTTAAAAGAGTGTGAGAATTGAATTCTCAGATATTTTAATTTCTCTTTTTACCAGATAATGTCAGTGTTATGTAACATGTAATGGGTGCAATGAGCATTTAGAGGGAAAAAACTGTTTTATTAGTATTTAAAACATAACTAGAAACAACAGACTAGTCATGCATGAGATTGATAATATCAGGTACAGTTGTATCTGGGTTACTAATAAACAACATGACATCATCTGCATAGGCTGAGGTTTTAAGAGCAATGTTTTTAATATTTAACCTTTGAATCTCAATTTAATTTCGGATAATGGAGGGCAAAGGTTTGATGGCCAATAAAAACATTAAGGCATTAATGGACAGCCATTTCTAGTTCCCCTAAAAATTTAAAAAGAATTGGAAAAGTGCCAATTGATAAAAATCTTTTTAGAGGTGTAGGAGTAGAAAGACGAGGCCATTTTACTAAATGACACACCTAAATTAAAGGTAGCTAGTGTTCAGAATAAGATTTGTCTGTGAACCTTATCAAAAGCCTTCCCAGCATCAAGTGCTGGAAGGCCAGTAGGAAAAGGTAAGGAAAGAATACTATGTGAAACAAAAATCTGGTATAATTATTAACAAAGTATATATTTTTCATGAAACTTGTTTGATCCATTTGAATGATATTAGACAGCATTTTTGACAATCTAGGGCTAGATGTAGGTAATTCTAATTTACCGACTCATAAATACAGAATTTTACCGATTCGGTATTTATGAATCGGTAAATTAGAAGGAGGGAGATGTAGGTGAATTTATTTTTTGAAATACTGAATCTGTAAAAATCGGTATTTACCGAATCGGTAAATACCGATTCGGTATTGCCCATTGATTCCTATGGGCCTTGAAGCCCTTAGGAATCAATGGGCAATACCGATTCGGTATTTACCGATTCGGTAAATACCGAATCCTGCAAGGGTGCAGGGGGTGTCACTTTGACACCCACTAGCACCCCGAATACAGGCACGTGTAACATGTGGCACACATACATGCCCTAAGGGCATGTCTGTGTGTCACATTGCACAGGTGTGCATGCACAGATGTGCATGCACACCTGTATTCGGTATTTTACCACCCAATAGGATTGGGTGGTAAAATACCGACTCTTAAGGGCCTGTGGCACTCTTTGAAGTGCCACCTACATCTCATTTACAGAATCGGTAAATTTACCGATTCGGTATTTTACCAATTCTGTATTTACCGAATCGGTAAATTTACCGATTCTGTAAATGACTTGCCCCCTACATGCCAAATCCTAAATACCGGTCGGTAAAGGCCGAAATCGGCCGTTACCGACCGGTATTTGGGCTCCTACATCTGGCCCTTAGTCGCAAGAATTTTTGCAAAAAGTTTAGAATCTTGATTTATTAGGGAGATAGGACGATAGTTAGATATTTTACTCTAGTCTTTATCAAGCTTAGGCAGTACAACTATCAATGCTTCCATAAAATACCACAACACATGCCTGCATTACACAAGTTAGTGAATAACTTAAATAAATTAGCAGTAAGGTGAGAGGAAAATGTTTTTTAAAATTCAGTAGGTATACCATCAGTTCCAGGTGACTTTTGTGGTTTCAATAAATTAATAGCTATAGTAATTTCATTAACGGAAATGGGTAACTCTAAAGTGACTCTATCAGATTTCTGATAATAGAGGAAGATTAAATGAATACAGAAAAGAGTCTATAATCTGGTTATCTATGTTTTCTGGTTTACTGTATTGGGGCAAATAAAATTCTAGAAATTTATTAGCCATATCTGAAGTAGATAATGCAAATTTTCCATCTTTCCCATGAACAGCATTCATTTGAGTTCCATCTTTTTTAATACAAAGATAATTAGTCAATAATTTCCCAGATCTATTTGCATTAAATTGAAGTTTTAGTTTATTTATTTTAAACGTGCAATCCAGCTCTTTTTCTCAGAAAAGAATTGTATTAATAACAAAGCTTCTGTAATTTAAGGGTTGAAGAATTATTATTAGAAGTATTAAAGAAACATTGAAAGAGAGAGTTACAGTGAAGTGATTTGTTTTTATGGGCTATTATGGAAATTGTTACATCTCTAATATATTCTTTAAAATTATTCCATTGTATACTATTAGATGTTGTACCATCAGTAGTAAGGGAAATATAACCATCAATTGCAGATACCGTTTTAGTCTTATTATTAATATTTTTATTATTATGATCAATGTCAACATACATACACCACCTAGATTTTAAAAACATAGGAATCATCTAATTGTAAACACATTGAAATCATAGCATTGTCTGAGAAACCAAAATTCCCAGTTACAGGATTAGTGATAGAATAAACTACATTTCTTGATGATAACAAATAATCAATTTGTAAATACGAGTTATGAGGACTGGGAAAAAAGCAAACTATTTGCAGGTTGGAAAATGGAGTTGCCAAATATCAATTTGATTGGTAGATTTAAACAATGTTTTAAGTGATTGGAAAGCTTTAGATAGTCTAACTTTAGTTGAAGAGGGTCTTTCAAAAACAGGATCACATATGAAAGTAAAGTCCCCACCTACAATAAGGGGAACATTGCAAAGTTGGCAGTAGCGGCCATCCCCTGCCAAAGTAGGGGGAGGTGGGCTAAGCCGGGCCAGAAGAGGGAGGTGGGGAGGGTTTGGGCACAAAAAAATAAAAATAAAAATAAACTTACCTTAATGCTGCTGCCGCCGTCTTCCACGCATCGGACCTTTCTGCTTCTGGCCATGGGCAGAGGCTCCCAGCCTGCCCTGCGGCCAATCCTGAAGCAGCTCTCTCATGAGAGCAGCTTCTGGATTTGCCTGAGCATTGGCAACTTGTGCTCCCAGTCAGTCTGTGAGTCTGTGCCTGCTCTTTTCAGCCCCAGCAATGCAGTCGAGGCTGACAAGAGCTTCACTAGGCATGAGGGGTTTGGCCAACCTGAGATGGACGGCCAAACCCCTTATTTGCAGTGAAGGGAGTACCTACCACTCGCCCACCAGCAGTGTCATCCCCTGAATCCGCCCCCAAGACTTGTCAAACTCCTGGGGGCGGGTCCAGGAATTAAAATAAAACAGGTTGAAAACCGGTTTTATTATCGTTTTGTGTACTGGTGGTGGCAGGGGGGGCAGCGCTCCTCCGCCCTAATGGAATGGCCGCTGCTGGAAGTTGGATCATTTCAGTAGTAGGATGGTGCCAAAATGTCAGATCATCAGCTTAAGGACTATAAACATTAATTACATGCAAAACAACTGTATCAATTTTAACTTTAACAAATAAAAGTTTACTATCCATATCAGAATGTTTGTCTTGTAGTTGGATTTTATTAAAACATAAGATTGTTAAATTTTTTTACCAATCGCCGGGGAGGAAAACATACTCATGACCCAGTTTTATTCATATAAGATAAGATTTGATCATCAACATGAGTATTTGGAAGTAAACATATGTCAGATTTATGTCTAGCCAAGTAGCCTAATATTTACATTTGTGTACCTGGATGTCTTAAACCTTTAACATTGAAAGAGACAAATTTAAGCTTTTTCGAATTATCTATGAAGCAAAACAGTAAAAAGTCAATGAAAACATTTGAATGAAAAGATCAGGAAAGGTGGTGACAAATCAAAAACATTGAAGTAGCTCTGAGGACTAAAACATGGAGAAAAAAATAAAACAAACAAGGGACAACATAGAAAATACAACCGAGAACACTGATGACAATTCTGAGTCACACACACATGTGTACACGAGTAGCCAGTGAAGTAAGCCTGTAACTAGTATATCTTACATAAAGATGGCCAACACATATGTGATGATAAATTGATTAGTTACATGAGTTTGTAACCTCTTATGTGTCCATGGAGAGAATAAAATTGTGGTCAAGGAATGCTCAAAGGACTTCAGGATTATGAAATGATTTAGAGATGTTGTCTTTCCACACGTGTATAGTTCACGGGTCAAAATATCATATCTGAAGTCAGAATTTCTAAGTTTGGGTCTTAGTGCAGGGAATTTTGTATGTCCAGCAATTATTGTTATGAACCCCAATGTACCACAATACATGCCTAGGTAGTTGCATGACCTTTTACCTACATTCGTCCTACCATTGTTCTACATAACGGCTTTGGTGCTGACCTTTTACCTAGTTAGGGATTGCTTAAATGTCATGTGCTTTTCTCTGAACACTAGACTCATTTATTATGCATGAGGATTCTCAGTATCACAGCAGGATTAACATCTTCTACATAATAACTCTGTATAAGGGTCACCACTATCGTCATCCTTATCTGACATGCCCACAGTACAATGACACACCTTGGTAGAACCCCTGAGGGTACCCTTTGGGTATATAAGCACCACATCTTCGCTGGGCAAACCAGAGGAGGAAGACTTCCATGCTGACATTCTGACACGAGACACTGAGGTCCCTGCATGCAGATACTCCAGCACGCAGTGCTCTGACATCCCTTACGGGGTGTCCAATTCGAGACCAAGACGGGATCCTTCATTCTCTCACATCAGGAAATGGGGTTGACTCTATCCTAGGGGGATTCTTGGCTATCCACCTACATACATGCTAGGTACATTTATGTAGATCTAGTTAGGGTTAGCATTGTAGGAGTAAGCATTATTACTGTCATTGTTTATTCTGTATATCTCTCTGAGACAAAGTGAGCATGAGTGACTGATCAAAAAGTACTGTGCTGTTTTCACAATCCCTGAGTGGTCAGGGTTGTCATGTTCAATAGTTGCCAGAAGCTGTTCGCTCCTTGGTAAGAGGGGCTCATAGTTTCACTGTGAGCTAGCTGGACTACCCACTAACATATCTTGTGGGTGGTTCTGGAATCAGTCTGGAAACCAATCCCTTGGTTTATGTTGTCTAAACGCGCAGATCCTATATAGATTTATAGGATCTACACGACATGGCGCAACCAATGTTAGTTTGGTTCATATTTAATGTCAAATCTGAGTAGTTCAGTCGTGCTTTTCTCAGAGACTCCTACTCACATTTACCCAGAGACATCTGGGATAGGAAGGGAAAATCCCCCACAGATGAGTAGGTATACCCTATGTATTGGCTGTAGGTTTATTCAAGCTTGAAGGATTAAAGTTCCTTACATTGTGCATGAAATATAATCTCTTTTCCTATAACCTCCAACCATAATGTCTCAAACAGCAAACTCAGATGCCAATGACAATGCTAGCACTAGTAGGAAGAAATCAGAGAAGGAAGGTGCAATAAACATTTCAGAAAATTTCAGAAATGCACTTGCTGCAAAATTAGAGAATTTTAGTCTCTCAGCATTAGGAGGGACCGTAACATTCGTGTTTGAGGCACACGAGTAATTCAGGAAAGAGGTATTCTATTCTTGGGTCAAATTCCCTCCTGTAGATGCACGCACAATTACATTTCATTCCTATAGTCCAGATGAAACACCAGAAGAGTACTGTCTATACGAGGACATGGAAGTTCCGCTCACGTACCAAGAGCAGATAAATTGGTTAAAAGGTGCCCTCCCATATACTACAGAAAAAGTGAGACTTGGTCCGCTCAGCAGAGATGGAGCGACTTGGCCGGTCCTAGATGCTTACACACAGCATCCAGAGATAGATATATTACGAGTAGCAGACTTACGTCCACTTCACAAAGAAAATAATAAAACTTTACAGAAATCTGACACAGATTGTTATGAGAACACTCACACTTCAACCTACAAGGGTTACTCCAGCAGGTCATCTACAAGGGACCGCAACAAAAATCACAACTCAAACTTTTAACCCAGTTATGGGAAAAATGCCCACTAAGCGGGAGCAAATGCCATTCTGGATAGCAGGAAAAATAATGCAGTTAGAGGCAGTGCTCTCACACACGGACCAACACAAAAAACCCCACAGAAAACGACAATTTGCTTGCTAATGGGGATAGCTCCTCCGAAAGAGGATTGTCCCACTTGGGGTACAGTTTTCACTGCCATCTATACCAGGACTCATGGCACCCCTTCAATAGCAGTGATATCAGAAGTATTAAGACAAATGCAGAATGAGTATGGAGTGGATCCTGCTCTGAACGTAGCGATGAAATTAATAGACAATTTCTCCCAGGTATCTACAATTTTGTTAGCAAACATGAAAGGGGAGGTAGCAGCAGTGGCTATACGCCAATGCCTAAGGGAATGCAGTCCTGCACAACAGGAGTGAGAATTAGCTAAAATAATCGAAGATACATACACTTAATTGGGTAGAGATAATTTGGGAGATAGAGCTATGAAACCACTAGTAACGGGTATTCCTGCAAAGGATAACACCAAGCAAGCACCCGATTCGTCTAAAAAGAAATGGGATAATAAATAACAAAAAAATAGGCAGAATGTATCGCAATCACAGGGTGGGTCTTCTCAACAGGAGCCCTTGGACCGAAAGTATAACCTTAGGAACGTGATAATATTAAAAAGCCCCATAATACTCACAAAAGAAAACCCCACTGCCTAACAGCTATTTAAAGATTGCTAATCGTCACTGATGTACATAAACACACAAGAGTCACAAACCCCCCCTAAAAAACATGAGTGTCAGAGCAATTTTTAAACAAGATAATAAATAATAAATGATATTTTATGAAATAAATTACATCAAATGTATTATTTATAAAAATATATAGTAGATAAATATTATATGTAACTATTATAAATATTATATATAACAAGATAACCAGGTGCAACAAACACCCTACACAGCACTCATTCAATCAGACCAATACATACTCTTTAATTTGCATATACCCAAAAGTTCATGCATATACCCAACAGTCTCACAAAATGACATCTTACAATTACCCCCTCTCCAGGCTAGTTGAGAGCACTAGAATAGCCACAAAGTGCAATATGATAGAACAATGGTGTTAACACAATATCATTTCATTAATTAACACAGTATGTTGGTATAATCCATTTATACAATTTTTTGGTATCATAAATAGAGAATCTCAGGGGGAGACATAAGAGACACAAACACCAACAACTACGGGCGTTTCGGTGTGTGACCCCCAATATTGGGTCTCACCTTCTTCAGTGCGAAATAACAAGGGGAGACAAATGAAGAAGAAGCGCCTGGAGAATATAAAAACAACAGTTCTTATGTAGTTCCAAAATAACAATGTGATAGGACACTGCACAGGGCATAGTATGGGGGAGGGATTGGACGTAATCCAAAACAATAAAAAAAAAACCAGGGAGAAGAGCGAATAGAAGCCAGTGCATACATACATACCCCAAGACCAGTGATTAAAATGAGAAACTGAATATAGAGAGGCTAGACCTGTCACCTCTTCACCAACACTTGAGTAAGCCCCAATGGAAGAGGCACTATACAGTACCAGGGCTGAACAACAAGTATCAAATCAACGTCGGAAGTGAGAACTGGTGTCCTACAATGTAAAGTAGATATGGGCACAAGAACAAAATATAGGTCAGGCCAAATATGTTCTACGGTCCTTGTTGCACCTGGGCATCTTGTTATTTTTTTTAAAAACATATTTTATTAGTTTACAGCACAACATTCAGGCCATTTATTGCTCATTCCCACCATGACCCATCCAACCCATTTATTCCGCCATGTTCCGGGCCACGCTGTGACTATGGTCTAAACAGTCTGCTCACAGTTGCCATATACTGTTACTCAAAAGTCATATTAACCAGTCCCAACCATCAACTATTCTAACCCCCTTCCCCTTAGGATATGAGCTTTCGTGTGAAGGGAAAAGCCTAGCAGCTACCTTTTTAGAAAAGTGTGCGTTGCTTAAACCTCCAAAGACTCTGAAAACCTACAATCCATTTTAGGATTTCAAAGTTTTGGCTGAACATACATTTTAGATTATGCAGAAAAAGTCAAACTTTTCTTCGACTTAATTAGAACTGACTTCTTGGTTCAACATCGGACACAGCAACATACAGAAATTCTTCTTTCCCTACAAGCTGATATGATAGCTTCCAAACACTTACACACATGTGTAAACACTATGAATTTGGTGATCCGTGTAATAGCAGGTAAATCTGGATACACTTACTTCACCTTCAATGAAGGAGAAACTGTACCCATTGCATACAAATCTCATTTAGACACAAACGCTGAAATGCGTTTTGCATCAACCGAAAAAATACTGATGACAGTACAGACTGCTGCAGTGAGAGAAAGAGCACTGGCTGAGGGGAAGTGAATTATTACGTAACTCAAGTACCAACCTTAGAGGCTGTTACCCAAGCAAGCGTTCCTAACGCAAAGGCACTGCATCCAAGATGGATACAATGGGCTAATTCTCTCATTGCAACAGATGTAGACTACAAGTTTGATTCTACATTAAAAACACAGGCATTTCTGCAGTGCAAACTTAGAATATCCTCTTCTAAATGAAATAATGCCTCTAGATAAGTATGAATATATTATTCACAGGGATGGTTCTGCTCACCCTGTCATAGGAAGCCACCGCCGGCCCGGAAGAGGCGGAAAATCCTCTGCGGAGTCACCAAAGACCCACCGCCGCATTACGATGGCTGGTGGGTCTTGGATTCTGTCCGCTGCTTTTCCGCCGCGGTCGGATTACAACCGCGGCGGAAAAGCTCTCCTTTGGCTGGCAGTGTCTATCAGACACCGCCAGCCAAATTAGGAAGCATTAGTAAACATGCTTTTCCGCGGCGGTTTTTCCGCCGTGGAAAAGCATGTGTACTTTTGCTTTTGGGGGCCCGTTGCGGGCCCCCAGGGCGTAGGCGGGTGGGGGGTGCACATGGGGGGTACCTATGGTACCCCCCAGCATTTACATGCACAAAGCGGCAGGCACCGCATGGTGCCTGCCGCTTTGTGCATGTAAATGTTACACATGCACTTTTAACATTGCGGCGGGTGCTGCTTGAAGCAGCACCCGCCGCAATGTTAAATATCCAGGATGTGACCGCCAGGGTGGCGGTCACATCCTGATTTGCATGGAGGGACCTCCGCAGTCCATGCGGACGGTCCCTCCACCTCTGGGATGGCGGACGGACGCAAGTCCGTCCGCCATCCTAATCGGCCCCTTATTGTGTGCGATTCATTTTATTGTGTCCAGTCTTACAATGAATACCTTCACCACTGAGGCCAGAATGGGTTCAGAGATTGAAGAGGTAGCACAATAAAGCGCAAGTTGCTTTGGGAACAAGTGGCAGAACTGAAAAAAGGCTTGCCGCGGGCTCACGTGATTCATACGCTGAGTCATCAACATGTTGGCGTGCACATTGAAGGGAATTCATTGGCTGATGAAGACACCAAGGCGACAGTGAAAACAGCTGCTTTTGCTGCAATCACTTGTTCTAACACGAGGATAGACGGACGGATGAAGGTAGCTGTTATTGCTTCGTGAAAAAACAGCTCAGCCTTGCCAAAAGGTTTTCCACTCAAGTACTCCTACAAGTTAGATGCACAAAATATACCGTATGTTCAGATTCCAGGAGTGGGGGATAGAGTAATACCAAATATGGATCACAGATTAGGTTTAATACTAGCTGCACACTAAGGTCTGGCTCAGCACATGCAGGCATCACTGTGACGGTTCCACTACTGAAACAACATTATTGGTGGCCAGGTCTTACCAAACAGACCAAGGGCTTTGTCCATGCGTGCGACATCTGTCAGAAGATGAAGGGTTCCACTGTAGCACATCCACCACAAACACCACTATTGATATCATACAGACCTCTTGCATATGTCTATTTGGACCACTGCGGCTTCTTTCAATCTGATGGGGCTTACAAGTATATCTTGGTGGCAGTGGATTAATGATCTAGATTCCTGTGGGTCTGGCCTCAGTGCTTGGCTGCCGCCCGAACTGTTATAAAGGATTTGCGAGTCTTCATAGGGACATACGCCATTTGGCATATTACATTCTGACCGCTGCCCCGCGTTCAGCACTCTGGCTTACAAGGAAGTCTCATGGGAACAGTCAAGCCTGACCTGTCAGACCAGGTCCTCCCTGGACTGGAAACAAGCATCTTAGGACCGGTTTGGGCTGGACTGTTCCCATGAGGCACAGGGTCATGACTGCTTTGCATATGGCTGAGTTCAAACTGGAATGGCATGGTGAGCAAAAAAACTGTAGATTTATGCCCAGATCTCTGCACTGGGGTGAATGTATGACATTGGTCTGCATTCTGTCCATCAATTGTTCTTTTTGCATTTGTCACCCGAGTGGGACAGGTATGCCCAGACGTGAGTTCCGTGCTCTCCATGCCACTGGAGTCAAGCTATCCTTGCTGATGAGGGCTGAAAGCCGTGAAACTGGTCCTGGGATGCTTGTTTCCAATCTAGGGCGGACCTGGCCTGGCAGTTAGGGCTGGACTGTTCACATGTGGCACAGGGTCAAGACTGAATTGCATATGGCTGGATCCAAACTGGAATGGCATGGTGAGCAAAAAAACGATGGATTTAGGCCTAGATTTCTGTACTGGGGTGAATGCATGACATTGTTATGCATTCTGTCCATCACTTGTTCTTTTGATACTGAATAGCAGGTTGCCTGTGCTCCTAGGTAGCCATCGATCTCCTCTCGCTACCGGACAGGTAGTTCAGACAGAAAGACTAATAACGTTTGAATATTCAACTATACGAAGTAACGGAGTTGTCAACAAAGGAATGCAACTCATACCAGTCGGAATTAAACAACAACAAAATGCAAATGAAACACAGATCTCAATTCAGCCTAATACGATATCTATGTGAATATGTCTCACGAGTTATCTACAGTTCAACAAAACCTGCTGAGCTACCAAAGATAGATCGAACAACATCCGGCCACTTGATCGATTTTGATACCTTCTCATTGGATCGAGTAAACCGGAGTCGCCGCTAATTTCTGTTTCCTGCGAAGAAAAAATATAGAATATCTACCTTGGGCTGAAAAAGACTTACGTTGTCTCTCCCTGGCTACTGATCTGGATAGCAATTGGTCTACTGTTCCCAGTCCTTTGGATAGGTGTAGTGACTGTCTTTTTCTTGCTTCTGAATGGACATTATCATCCAGAATGCTCCACAGTACAACATGTGAACTTGGTCCTGAAAGCACATACATCATCTCATCGTGAACGAAGAGACCTGTCCTTTGTCAACATTATAGCAGTTCCGATTCCTTAAGGAACAGTTTGGGTTAAGGTTTTATATGACGTAGTTGGTCCCACTGAACTTTTGAAAATACTACATATATTTAAAATTTCTTTGAATGATATCATCACCTCCAGTACATTCTCTGATTATTGGGACTTTGAAACTGTGAATAGTATGCTGTCTGATAATCTGCTGCATTTTCTGAAAACAAACTTTATGATGATACATCTGATTTTAGCACCATGTGTTGTTACCAAAACTATGGTCATCATTTCTTGCACAAAGCAAGTATCCCATGTACTGTTTTTGTTTACCATCAATGGGAACAATGGGAACATTGCCCAACACCACCGAAAGGTAGTTCACAAACATTTGCACAAAAGTTTGCTTATTTGTTTGAGTTTAACACTTCAGACTGACCTCATATTATTATAAGGTAGCACCTACACCTGCAAAGAAAAATATGCTAACTAATACGAAACAGATATACTCTGCTTCCTTTATTTCCCAGCTGTCTTTACAAGGTTTCGACTTTTGTCGGGACCCCATAGGCACAAAATCTGTCTGGGGGACTAAATGTTGGAAAGTTCAGGGAACTGAGGGATAATTTAGAGCATGTCTTATACCACAACAGATTATCTTTCTGAACGAAACTGTGCAATAGACTTCTTGTCTATGCCTAGCTAGGATCAAGGACTGGAACACACATCATATTCCCTCGCTTCCTCACTTTGAGGGATGGGAAACTATGCAGAACATAGTGAGGGTATGCTAGATGACGTCATGCATGAGGTTTCATACAATTCTTCAGACCCCAATTGGAAGGGATGGTTAGTTTGGCCTATCGACACAAATAGGTGTCAGTCAAAATTTAAGGGCACCACCGAAGGGTTAGTATCAATAGACCAATGCTGTGTACAACAAGAACATCCACTGCAGTTGTATTCTACAGTTTTGAGAAGTTAAGCCTAAATTGGCTAAGAACTTCAACACTGTCCCAGATGAAGAAACAATTATCCTTACTTTCAGATTACATGTATTTAAGGGTTTTATTTTGTTAGGTCCCTGGAAACCACGTTGTAAACGCTTCTTATACGCTATGTACAACAAAGTTTGGAAAATCTCTCAACAGGAAGCTGAGGAGAGATTATGTGAAATTGATAGTCAACATAGAAAAGGCTTTGGCAGTGGTCGACAATGGAATGACCACACTAACATCCAGGATTTAGTCACTGGGAATCATTGTGTGTTCTGCGATAGATATAATGGAACAGGATCTGTTCTTCCTACAACATGGGCAATTGCAGTTACGATCAATTCTAGTATTAAGCTGTACGCTACAATCATTGTGTTCTGGTCATGTGATATCTCAACAGTACGTCTCTGTTCTCTGCTTGAAATATACAATTCTGCACATTGAAAAATTAGACCAATTACCTTTGACTGTGGCTGAGTCACCTTCCACAGAATGGTTAATCCATGCCCATATAACATTGCCAGTGACAACAATTCAATTTCAATATTGTCTACAGTACCACCAAGTAGGCAGGTCTGAAGTGTTGGGAAGGGAACATATCCATGAATCTTGGAAATTCCTGTACAGATTTAGATGCAGGAATGGGGACACTGAAGTATTTCTGAGCGGTACAGACTGTGAGAATTTGTTAAGTGGGTCTCTAATTTGTCAGGATATAATGCTTCACGGAGCTTGCAATGCTTCAGTTGCAAATCTATCTTGTCACTTGGAAGGATCCCCTGCTGCTGTGATGAATCTGGTATACAACCTGCTCTAGAACGCAAGTTATTTGATGTTGAATGATAAAGGTTGTTGTTGGATGCTGCCGGGCATCGCATATCTGGTCAGAGTAAGTTCCAGGGTTACTTGTTGTGTGCAAGTATTGTGTCCACCAACCAACACAGACAGGGAGGCGCTACTATGGCCTTCATTGAATGTTTCCCTTATATGGTTTGATTCTCTGAGAAGGCTGAAAAACATACTTTTACAGAAGGAGGTGGCCTTAACCTCAGCTCGAGAGACCTTTGATCTCCAGGTTGTAAGGTCTTCAGCTGAGGAGCAGACTTTAGTCCGAACTAACTTCCCGCTCCATTTCAGGGAAATGGTACATCGTAACTTTAACATGTCTGATACAAGTGGGATAGTACACCTATTTAAGAACATAGGTTGTGGGCTATTAGGCACCTTTAAGACTATCTTCAGAGTGATTCCATCATTAATACATTCTGTGTTGGGAAGGGTTTTTTATGGAGGGCGTCCGCTGATCCTACTACTTGCAGTGGGTATCCTGGTTTTAATTTTCCTTCTATGCGATGGATGTCCCAAATCCTAAAGAGATGGAAAAAGCTCTCTTGGAGCGACGTTGCTGTGAATGCATGGTACTCCAACTGGGCACACCTCGGCTTCGGAAGCTAAGCGAGCATTGGTTTCTGTCATTCAGATCAGTCTGGGTTGACTGCATCTTGCCTGTTCGCCTCTGATTATTCTGCGGACAAGAATGCGTATTGGACAACTGCCTAACACTTCCATCAGTTGCGACTCTGGATGTAGACATACTGCTCGACCCGTTAAACGCCCACCTCGCAGTGTCCTCAGTGTTTTCCAATCCTGATGTCGGCATTCTTAGAGCCACCACAGGATGCTTCAGCTCCTGTTGGAATGGACACCAGGCATACAGGCATCAAGTGCTTCCTCAGCAACGGCTGTGGGAACCGGAGAAGATTACCATTGCTCTATTCATCTGATCCAAGAGGTGTTACAGGAACCGTCGTCTGCGAATGCAAGCAGCAGTGATGTTGCGTCTCCCACACAGGACACATAAACATTTGGCTCTCCATGTGCTGGGAACAATTCAGCCTTTTTCAAAAACAGCATACATTGGAATTTGAAAACATAATTTTTGTTTTATTTTTCCTCCTTTTTGCTCTCACTGAGCACCATGGCTTTCGGCAGTTAACAGTATAGTGACTATTTAGAGGACTTATGGAGCCTTTTTTACATTTACATCACTTTTTACACATATCATGTTTTTAGATGGTTTTAAAACTCATATTTTAACAATGTCTTTTATGCTTTTTAAACAGCCACATTTTAGCATTTGTTACTTTGTCATCCAGTCGGATGAGGAGTGGGTGTTAAAAACCTCAATGTACCCCAATATAGGCCTAGGTAGTTGCATGACCTTTTACCCTGGTTCGTCCTACCATTGTTCTACATAACGGGTTTGATGCTGACCTTTTACCTAGTTAGGTGCTGCATAAATGTCATGTGGTTTTCTCCAAAAACTAGCCTCATTTATTATGCATGAGGATTCTCAGTACCACAGCAGGATTACCATCTTCTGCATAGTAACTCTGTACAAAGGTCACCACTATCGTCATCTTTGTCTGACATGCCCACAGTACCATGACACATCTAGGTAGAACCCCTGAGGATACCTTTTGGGTATATAAGCACCACACCTTCACTGGGCAAACCAGAGACGCGACGGGAGGCGACTGGGGTATGAGACTGCCTGACATATACCTAGCGCTAGCTGTTGACACTAAGAAGCTGACTTAAGAGCATTTTTAACATGTATTCTTTATTTTGTGCCGCCTTTCACCTTTTAATTCCTGTTGTTGTTGCTGCTTGCCGGTTGCACGCTGAGCCCCACCCCGGCATTTCCCCGTTCCACCGCAGACTAATTATCCCGATTGAAGTGGAGGGAAAGTCTGTTTCCGGGTAGGCGGCGGTCTAGTGGTGCTGCTGGGATGGATATAAACACACACAGAAAGCGGAGCGCGCAGCGGACGCGACTGGGGTATGAGACTGCCTGACATATACCTAGCGCTAGCTGTTGACACTCAGAAGCTGACTTAAGAGCATTTTTAACATTTATTCTTTATTGTGCGCCGTCTTTCACCTTTTAATTCCCGTTGTTGTTGCTGCTTGCCGGGTGCACGCTGAGTCCCGCCCCGGCATTTCCCCGTTCCACCGCGGGCTAATTATCCCGATTGAAGTGGAGGGAAAGTCTGTTTCCGGGTAGGCGGCGGTCTAGTGGTGCTGCTGGGACGGATATAACACACACAGAAGGCGGAGCGCGCAGCGGACGCGCGCAGCGACGCGCCTGAGTCACGCCAGAGTCAGGCCCGTCTGCGCCCGTCCGCGCCAGACCAGCGCCAGCAGCCAGTCCCGCTCCTCGAAGTAAAGCGCCCTATGGCCACCCTCAGATACTCCCGACTAGAGCTCCTTTCCCTAAATACCTCCCTTCCCTCCAGTAATAGACACATCCTGAAGCACGTACCTTTGTCCTTGTCTAACCATCTTATATGTTTGTATGGAAATGTCCGTTCCCTCCCCAAACACTCTCTTGAAATATGGGCCCCATTAGACCAAGAATCACCAGACCTCTTTTTTATCACGGAGACCTGGCTCCAAGAAACATCTTTCCCGGACTTAGCAACAGCTCTGCCTATGGGTTATAGTATTCTAAGACTAGACAGGACCGCCAAGAGGGGAGGAGGAACAGCAATAGTCTACAAATCCTCCATAAAAATCTCGACTATTGACACGCAAATTACTAAATGGGGTGAATTCCTTATCTTTTCCCTTGATCTAAACGATAAGGAATCCTGGAAAGGAGCGCTCGTCTATAGACCGCCTGAAAACAAAACCTACATCGCCACTCAGCTAATGGACACTCTGGCCCCTCATGTCTTAGCCTGCAAGAATTTTCTGCTAATAGGCGATTTTAATCATCATATTGAGCTGAGGCAAGATATACATACCTCTGAATTAATAAATAGAATCAATGCATTGGACATGACGCTACTAGAAACCGGTCCTACGCACAAGGCCGGACATACCTTAGATCTCCTATGCACTAACTCCCAGGGAATTCAGATTGTGGATCTCTATCCAGTCCTATGGTCGGACCATGTGATAATAAAGTTCAACATTAGAGTGAACGCGATCAAACCTGTCCACCCAAAGAAGGTAAAAATGAGTAGGCCTTGGAACAAAATCAATCCTGACTCTTTTACCAGCGCTTTTACGCCTCCCCTTGTGACTCCTAATGCTGATCCAGATAAGGTGGTAAAAGACCTAGATGAAGTAATCACCATGGCATTAGATCACATAGCCCCAAAACAGCTAACTAAATGTCCCAACACAAGATCTCCCTGGTTCACACCTGACTTAAAACTAGTGAAACAGACCACTAGGACCGCCAGGCGTAAATGGCGTAAAACAAAGAATCCTATGGATAAACAACAATATAAGACTGCACACAAGGACTATATGAGCCAGATAACCGCAGCGAAGAAAGTCTATCTAGGAACTAGAATTGAACAAGCGGGAAATTCGCATAAAGAGCTATACTCCATAGTAAAGGAATTTTCAAATCCTTCTTCTTGCCAGCCACCCACCACTGAGTCCCAAGAGTGGGCCGACAAGCTTTCCACCTCCTTTAAGGACAAAATAGATGATATTCATAAGGCCTTTCCCAAAGGAACTAAACAATCTAATGCTAAGGACAAGGACACAAGTTCATATAATACATCTACTCCTGAACAAACATCCTTGTTTAAAACCTTGTTAGAATTTCATACTCTCACTGAGGAAAAAGTTAGCGACAAATTAAAGAAAGCAAAATCAGGCTCCCCAAGCGATCCTGCATCTGGCCAGATTTTAGCAAAAATAGCCCCTGCCATGATAACTGAAATAACGGCTATTTTTTATCTATCACTAGCCCAAGCCACCTTTCCTGCGCCTTGGAAAGAAGCAACGGTTAGACCCATTTAAAAAAAGAATAATGCTGACCCGAAGCAACCAGTAAACTATCGCCCTATCTCCCTCTTACCACTGTTTGGCAAAATAATGGAGTCCCTAATCAATACCCAATTAACCAAACATTTGGAGGACAATATGCTATTGGACACCTTCCAATCGGGCTTTAGAGCCTGCCACAGCACCGAGACCGCCCTTCTGGAGGTAGTTGATAACATCCGGCTGGCCATGGATGTAAAGCAGTCTGCCATCCTGATTTTATTGGACCTGTCGGCGGCCTTCGACACCATCTCACACAGCGTTCTGTTAAGGCGGCTGGCTGAGATTGGTGTCGGGGGTCCCGCATACAGGTGGATCCAGAGCTACCGAACTGGGAGACGATTAAAGGTCAAAATTGGTTTATTCTCTTCACCTCATGTGGAAAACGATAAAGGTGTCCCTCAGGGTTCAACTTTCAGTCCAACTTTATTTAACGTCTATTTATCACCACTGGCCAAGGTAATCAAAGCCTATGGCTTTGATATGGTATCCTACGCTGACGATACCCAGATTTTGATAACATTAGGCCCCAACCGTTTAGAAGCTAAAGTTAGATTCCAACAATGCATGATTTCCGTCCGTGAGTGGATGACAAACAACTACTTAATGTTAAACGCCGGAAAAACGGAAATCATGCTGTTTGGCATGGCTAATAAAATTTGGACGGATGAATGGTGGCCTCCGTCTTTAGGCCCATGTCCAGCCCCGAAAAATTTAGTTAGGAACCTTGGAGTCACCATCGATGACAAACTGTCCATGTCCCCACATATAAATAAAGTTGTTCACACCAGCATTGGGCTAATGAGAAGCCTCAGAAAAATCTTCAAGTGGATTCCACTTGCTTCCCGGAAACCCCTTATTCAGGGCCTTATAATCAGTCGCCTTGACTATGGCAATGCGCTACTTGCTGATGTGAACGAAAGCTCCTTAACCAAGCTCCAGACCCTCCAAAACTCAGCAGCAAAGTTGACCCTCGATCTTCCACCTCGCACTCCCTCTGTCCCATGTCTAAAGAAACTACATTGGCTCCCAATAAGAAAACGTATCAAATTTAAAATATGCTGCCTGGTGCATAAATCTATAAATGGACATGGTCCCAAATACCTGCAGAGAAAACTCCAGGGTTATTGTCCAGGGAGAACCCTCCATTCATCCAAAAAACACCTTTTAAGAGTCCCAAAGGTTAGGACGGTCAGAAATGGGGATAGAAGCTTTCCCAAAATAGGTCCCACCACTTGGAATACTCTACCATTGTCCATCAGAACTGACCTTAATCATAAAACGTTTCGTAAAAATCTTAAAACTTGGCTCTTTTAAACTGATATAAAATCCCCTGTCTGTCTAACTCTAGTCCAGCTTTCCGCAAGCGCTCTGAGACCGAACGGTGAGTTATGCGCTATATAAAAATAAATACATAAACACATAAAACAGAGGAGAAAGACTTCCATTCTGTCATGCTGACACGAGACGCTGAGGTCCCTGCACGCTGATACTCCAGCACGCAGAGGTCTGACATCCCTCACGGGGTGTCCAACTCGAGAACAAGATGGGGTCCTTTGTTCTCCCACATCAAGTAATGTGGTTCGCTTTATCCTAGGGGGTATTCTTGTCTATTCACCTAGATATATGCTAGGTACAGTTAGGTACATCTAGTTAGGGTTAGCATCGTAGGAGTACGCATTATGACTGCCATGTATTTGTATGCATGCATATATTAATTGTTTTAGCACTATGTGGACATGAGTGACTGAGCAAAAAGTACTCAGGGTTGACATGTTCGATAGTTGCCAGAAACGATTCTCTCCTTGGTAAGAGGGGCTCATAGTGGCACTGTGAGCTAGCTAGTCTACTGACCAACATATTTTTTGGGGGTGTCTGGATTCAGTCTTGACACCAGTCCCTTAGTTTATGTTGTCTATACGTGCAGATCCTATATAGATATATAGGAACTACACAACTTCATTTCCTTTGAAAAATCATATTGTATAAAATGTGGTTACTGATAAACATTAGAGAAGGAATTTCTCTTGCAGCCTTTCTTATCATTAATAGGTGGTTATGATGTAGAATCTTAAATATGACGTGTCTGAGTTTGGTTTGACCAGTTTTACAGTGTGATGGGATGTGATGTGGTTTATCAATCTGGAATTTCTCTGTAAATGTTTAATTCAAAAGATTAGGCAAAAAGTTCTCTAGATACAGTTTGCAGTCAGTACCCTCAAAGTATTCAGGCAGATTTGAAATCCTCTAAGTCTATTGTCTGTTTCAATCTTCTTAATTTAAATCAAAAAAGAGTTTATTAATAGGAAGCATTTTTGCTGTAAGCAATTGGTCTATCATAGACTAGCTGTCTCTTATTTCTCTCTTAAAATAATAATAAAGGCCCTCTAATGATTGTGAAATATCGTTGTATGAGACGGGCTAGCCGAAGCTCATTGGGAGGCGGCCATCTTGAATCCTGTAGGTGTAGTTTTGAATGATTTAAAGATTAGAAAGCTGTCTACACTGACTGATCACAAGAAATTAGAGGCAAAACAAGAAACATGACATCAAATCCAAAGTTCTTTCTGAGGTACGCAACAAGTCTGTTTGTGCTTGAATGTTCTTTTATTTCTTTTCACCTAGAACTCTTGGCGTGCTGTGGAAATAAAATTGACAATTGTGCCCCATCATTTCCCTGTTTCTGCCTGACAGCCATTTTTCTCAGACAAACACCCATTTTGTGTGTGACATGCTCTCAGCAACTTGTCTGAAAACTGTCCTTCACATCCCCATTGAATCTTGCACAACCCCCTGCTCCTTGTGGTCGAGCCACTTCCAAGAAGCCTGCCTGTGTGCCTTCCCCCAGTTGTGCCAGAGACTCAGCCACATCCTGTCCATTGTTGGTAACTCAGCCTGTCACACCAACTGCCCTGTGACCACCCCCAACTAATAGAGGAAGCACAAGGTTGTACACTGTGAACACACACATTTCTGTGGTTCTGCCAATTCTGGGAACCAGCAGCAGATAGTTCCTGTTCTTAACTGTAAGACACCCTGCACCTGGCATCTTAGTTCATTGACCACCCCTTCCTGTGCTTCAGCCAATTCCCAAAACCAGCAGATAGTTCCTGTTTTAAGAAATAGTTACTGCAGATGGTCTCTGTTTTACACAAGATAGTTCCTCTTTTTGACTCTTGTGGTTCAGCCAATTCCCAGAACCAGCAAGATAGCTCCTGTTTTACACAAGATGGTTCCTGTTTCTGACATGAAGCACGAGCACAAACCCCAAATGAGGAAGGCTCCCCCTTCCAACTGTCAGACTATTTCACATTCGCTTCAGTGTGGGGTCCCCCAGGGCTCATCCCTGAGCCCCACACTTTTTAACGTCTACATGTCCCCGCTAGAAGACATCACAACACCATTTGGCATAAAAACAGTTATGTATGCCGATGATACACAATTGGTGGTGTCCATCAACCAATCTAATAAAAGCCTAGACAATCTGGCAGCCTGCCTGGAAAACATCTTCCAGTGGATGTGCGAATCACGCCTTAAACTGAACGGTGAGAAGTCCGAGATCCTCTTTCTGGGAAACCCTCGCAAACTCCCTCCATCCCTCATATGGCCAGACTGTATGGGTCCCCCCCCAACCCCCAAAACAGAAGTCAAGAGTCTTGGCATCTGGCTAGACCAAGACCTTAACTTTAAATCTCAGGCAAGAAAAACTGCAGGCACCTGCATTGGCCTCATCAAAACAGCTAGGAAGGTCCTCCATGTAATCCCCTTCCAATCTAGGAAGTTGCTCATACAGGGCCTAGTTAACTCCAGATTGGACTATGGGAACGCCCTTTACTTGGGAGCCCCCGCTTCGGTCATTCACAGACTGCAATGTGCCCAAAACGCCGCGGCCAGAATCTTAACAGGGACCAAGTCAAAATGCTCTGCGAAACCAGCCCTCAAAAGCTTGCACTGGCTTCCTGTTCAACAAAGGATTGCCTTTAAGACTCTCTGCATCTCACACAAGATAATGCACGGCAGAGGTCCACCGATTCTGAGCTCTCTTGTAAAACCCCATCAGTCCAACAGACAACTGAGATCAGACGCCCTCTCCCTGGCCAGCACCCCCAGAATCTACAAGACCCGTTCTGGAGAGAGAATGTTCTCATACAACGCCCCAAAGCTATGGAATTCCCTGCCAATCTCTATCCGTAGAGAACACAACCTATTGGCTTTCCGTAGACAACTAAAAACATGGCTCTTCCCATAGTCTTCCTCCCCCTCCGGAAACATAGGTCGATCAACAGAGCTGGGACGCCCTAGGGTAGCTACGCGCTTAACAAATCCGTTTCCAATTCCAATTCCAATTCCAATTCCAAGTCCCCTCACGAAGCCTAAGACACGCCCCCATTTCTTCACAATCTGCTCCTCTTGCTGATTTTTGTTCCTCTATCTGCCATGACCTGTTTGTTCCTCTATTTTGCCTCATGACCAAGACTGTATAAATGTCCTGCTGTTGAAAATAAAACCCACTTCAAGAGAGGGACTTGAGAGATTGCTCCTGTGCCCGCTTGGTGCTGGAAGCGCTCCCCTTAACTCGAGTTATTGGTCTCCTCCTCCTTCATTTGAGCACCACGGACTCCTCGCTTTGCATTGACAAGAAATTATGATTTATTAAGCATAGAAATTCAGAAATGAGGTAATAAGTAAATTTAATTTACCACATTAATTGGCGCCCGGAACAGGGACATTCCCTTTCCCCCACGCGCCGGCGATATTGGACCCGGTACTGTCCCCTCCTGATCATTGACGGACTTCAAAAGTGCACAACGCGGGGAATTCCCGCTAACTCCCTCGAGGCGAAGAGGGGGACCGACTGCGGCCCAGCATCCACACGAGGCGGTGAGGAAATAGCGGAACGTCCTGAACCAAAGCCCAACCTGCGAAGCAGACGAGTCCGAGGTTCTACAAATCCCACCTTGAAACTGCGCGCCGCGTTTTTCCAAAATCTTCAAGAGGCCTTCCTGTTATTTTTCGGTGAGTACTGCTGAAAAGTATAAAAACGAACCCACAGCTTTTGTGGGGCGGTAAAGATACACGTTTTGTTGGTTTCTCACCTATCTTTGGTGAGGACTACTAAAACTAGTATAAAAGACGGACTCACTACCTTGTGGGCACGGTAAAGATACATGTTTTTGTGTGTTTCTCACTTATTTTGTGAGGACTACTAAACTAGTATAAAAGACGGACTCACCTCTTTCGTGGGTACGGTAAAGATATTTGTTCTGTTTGTGTTTTTCTCACTTCTAAAATATTTGAAAGTCTTGCCTTCATGCCTATTTTCTCGAAAATACGTAAGATGGCAACCAAAAGGAGTATTCTTGAGAAGGAAATTCCCCTTCCTCCTCGGGATACTCCAGGACACTTCATGTATGCAAAACATGGTGTCGGTGCACTTATTTATTGTGATTTATGGGTGGATTATACTAAAGACCTAGAACACAGATATAGATGGCCTGAAAATGGTACTTTTGACATGGAATGTATTATAAAATTAGAGGAACAGTTATGGAAGAAAAAGAGAGTCCGCCAGTCACAGAGTGACTCAGTAGAGTTATGGAGAAAAGAAGCCCATAGGAGGCAACAGAAGGAATTGCATAAAGTTGAAAAGGGTAAGAGAATGTCAGAGCAGGCCAAGAAAGAACAGTTACAAGAAATAGGGAAAGAAGTAGTTAGTGAAAGGAATAAAAGGGAACAATCAGCCATTTCTACTGGTTTTTATCCTGTATTGCCATCTGCACCTGAAAACATTAACATCTCATCACACTCAATGACACTCATTTTAAACATGACCCAAGACTCGAAGATTTTCTGTCTGACTGCGCTGATAACATGTTCCTCCACAATAGTTCAGTTTTTCTCAACACATTTATAGATTTTAGACAGAAATACCAGAAAAAGACTGAATATAAATCTTTCAATAATACGTGTGGATCAACTAATAGACTCCCTCAAACACGCCAGTTCCCCATGAGAGAGGTCCACCCCAGAGCTGACACAAATGGAGCGCTACAACGCGTCTTCATTTATGTACCCTTGACAAAACTTGAGTTACTAAGGATGAAAGAGATGGTTCCCTCCCACTCAAAGGATCCTGCTGGATTCTTTAAGGAATTAGGAGATGTATTAATGATGGGAACATATACTCTTTCTGATATCACAGCAATTCTGAAATTATTGTTGCCATCAGGTATAAATGACAAACTAAGAGAAAAAGATTGGGAAGTAGCAGGTGAACACATTAGATGGATTGAACTTCAGAATGACGAAAATACTAGAGTAGCAGGTCAAGGTATAGGAGACAGACTAAAAGCACTTCCTGGCACTATTTTAAAGGTGCCACCACAGTTACTAACAGTGAAAAAGGAGGACTGGGATGCCATTTCCTCCTGCAAACAGAAACATGGTGAAGACATTGGAGATTATTACACCAGACTTGAAAAGTGTTTTGCGGTAAATAGCGGCCTTACGCCGACAAGTGAAGCTTACCCGCATCTGTTTGTTTCCAAATTAGTAGATAACGCCTTGCCAGCCATTAAGGACAGAGTACTAAAAGTAGAAAGTACCTGGCAAGCACATACACCTCCACAGGTGTTACAAATGCTACAATATCACCAGAATCGCATTAGGGATGAAGAAGAAAATGATAAGAAACGCATGAAAGATACAAAGATGAAAGCATTAGTAGCCCAAACTGCACCCCAGCATCAACAGACACCAAGTAGCCAGACAAATATAAAAAGCACTTGTAATTATTGCAAAAAGATGGGACACTTCGTTAAAGACTGCCCTGTCTTAAAGCACAATTTGGCTACTGGTAAGACACAGCCACGCCCATATCAGCCAAAACAGAATGGTTCCCTAGACAGTTCAACACCTTCAGTTCCACTGACAACACAAATGGCCCAAATGAATATTATAGACAGCGCCTACACTGAATATTACCCAGATTTCTCATGATGTTGCCCAGAGAGAGAAGATGACAAACTGCCCCTAATCCCCATTCCAGACAGGTCCATTTATAGAGGTCCGACTTCTTGGGGAGGATAGGAAGTTTCTACTAGACACTGGGGCCAGTAAAACAACAATAAGCCATCAAGAGGTCCCAGAGGCTCCTCTCTCGGGTTCAAAAAGTATTTCTCTGGGTTTCTCAGGACAACCTGTGACAAACGCCACGTCAAAACCACTGCCCTTGCAGGTTGGTCCCCTCATGACAACTACAGATCTTATATTGACAAAATCATGTCCAGAAAACTTGCTTGGTATAAAAACATTGAAAGAATTAGGAGCTGTCATTGTTTGCTCACCTACAGACGTCAGACTATTTCTGCGAGATTTCAAGGGCCACTACACAAGTAGAGAATTAGATGAGCGTTTGAAAGATTTGCCACACACCCTGTGGGCCACTGATTCCACCACAGTAGGATGTATGGAAATAACACCTCACAAGGTTACACTGAAAGAGGGAGCCCAACTACCACGTATAAGGCAATACAAAATTCCACCTCAGGCTGAACAAGCATTAATGTTAATTATTCAGGACCTGATACAGTCAGGTGTGATTAAGGAAACAACTTCTAACATTTGCAATTCCCCTGTTTTACCAGTCCATAAAAAAGTGGAACCAGGAACACCACCTGTCTACAGACTAGTGGTGGATTTGAGAGAGCTCAATAAATGTGTCGTTCCACAACTCCCTGTGGTTCCAGACATCTCCACCCTACTCACAGCCATAGATGCGGAAGCAACGCATTTTTCAGTCATTGACTTGAAAAACGCATTCTTTAGCATACCTATTCACCCAGACAGTCAATACCTTTTTGGCTTCTCCTTACAAGGACGAAGTTTCCAATTCACAAGAGCTCCTCAAGGTTTCACAGAGAGTCCAAGCGTATATAGCCAAGCATTAAAAAGACAACTAGATACTGTTCAAATGCCCACGGATACAGCCATACTACAATATGTTGATGATATCCTCATTACGGCCAGATCTGACGCAGCATGTGCTGAAGCATCACTACTAGTACTAGAATTCCTAGCTGCAAATGGCCATAAAGTTTCCCCTGATAAGCTCCAATATTGTTTACAGCAAGTGGCATACTTAGGGCACTTGCTGTCAAAGGAGTGAATATATTTTGTCGTGCTACACTGATTGATAATTCAATGTGCTAAGTCGCAGAGCAATTTCTATTTCCCCTGTTTTCCTTTCCCTGCACACTGACACACCGGGATCCACGAGTGTGTCAGGCTTTGTATGAGTGGGTTTATTTTGATTGACTGTGATATGTTTGAATAGAGTGACTGTGTATATCTTCTTCTTTTGGAATTGATTGTGTCCAATTTTTTCTTGTTTTTTTGAAATGTAAATATTTTTCTTGTAAAATGTAAATATTTTCGTGTTTCTATTCTAGAGAAGTAAAAGAGCTATTAAATAGCTAAAAAAACTCCAGTTGAAACAGTCTGTTCTTCTGTTTGAGTCGAATTATTCATCAGTGTAGGCAAATGTTTTTTGTTATATTGTCAAAGGAGGGTAGGCAGCTTACACAGGAACGCATCCAGCTCATACTACAAATACCACAACCAACAGCACAGAAACAAGTTCGAGCCTTTGTTGGTCTCACCTCATATTGTAGACAGTGGATCCCACAATTTGCACTCATTTCCAAACCGTTAGTGCAGCTGACAACACTCGAAGCTGGCGCTACTCCACAATTACCCTGGACAGATGAACACACGCAAGCCTTTCAGTCTCTTAAAAAAGCTATGTGTCAAGCCCCAGTGCTGGCAACACCTAATTACACCAAAGATTTTACATTATTTGTAACAGAAAACTCAGGTACAGCACTATCAGTTTTGACCCAACTTCAAGCAGACAAACATAAACTATGTGGTTATTTTTCAAGCACATTAGATCCAGTAGCACAAGCATTGCCTGCATGTCTAAAATCAGTAGCAGCTACTGCACAAGCTATTAGACAAAGCGATTCTATTGTATTGGGACATCATCTGATAGTTCAGGTCCCACACGCTGTAGAACTTCTGTTAAACAGAACACAAACACAGTATCTGACAATAGCCAGACTCACCGGATATGAGATGACACTTTTTCAGCCACACATTGAGATTAGACGCTGCAACATTTTAAACCCAGCAACACTGTTGCCACTGACCTCTCCTACTGAAGAAATTCACGATTGTATTGACATAATTGATTTAGTGACCAAACCAAGACCAGATTTACAAGATACTCCCCTTGCTAAGGCAGAAATGACACTCTTTGTTGATGGTTCATGTATGAGACTCCCCACAGGAGAATTAGCAGCAGCCTATGCCGTCACAAATGGTACAGACACTTTAGAAGCACACAAGATAGAGATACTGTCGGCACAGGCAGCAGAACTCATAGCCCTAACACGAGCATGTCACTTAGCAAAAGGAAAGTCAGTTAACATCTACACTGATTCACAATATGCCTTTGGAGTTTTACACAACTTCGGTACATTGTGGAGAGAGAGAGGATTTCTCACATCACATGGGTCCAGAATACAGCATGCTACACTCATCACTGCCCTCTTAGAGGCCAGTCAGTTACCAGAGAAAATCGCAGTGCTAAAATGTAAAGCGCACACAAAAGGAACAGATGAAATATCAAAAGGAAATGATTCTGCAGACAGTGCAGCCAAGTTAGCAGCAAACACAGAATTAAGTATACTACACCGCCAATATACAATACGAGACCCCTTTTTTGACATCCAGGATGTCCAAAGTCACGCCACACCACAGGAACTGCTAGAATGGAAGGAAAAAGGAGGGGTCCTTACAGATCAAGGCTGGATGACACCTGAAAGAGCAGTATGGTTTCTACCGGATGCCATGGTACAGGTTATGGTAAACACCATACATGGACCAGCGCATCTGGGAGAAAAAGCAATGTTAGACAGCATACAGAATATATGGCACAACAAACATTTGAGAACTGCAGCCAAACAAAAAGTTAAAACGTGCATGATTTGTAATCAGTTCAACCCAGGAAAAGGCACAAAGGTGGAACAGGGAGGATTCCAACCCCCTGACCATCCATTTGAAGTTCTCCAGATGGACTATATCCAGATGGAGATATGTAGAGGTCACAAGTATGTACTAGTTGTAGTGTGTGCTCTGACCAGATGGACAGAAGCCTATCCCGTCCCAGATTACACTGCAACGACAACTGCTAAACAATTAGTTAGAGAGTTTTTCCCGAGGTATGGGTTGCCCCGTGTCATCTACTCAGATAACGGCCAACCTTTTTCCTCTGAACTTATGAAGCAAGTGTCTCTTCTGTTAGGGTACACTTGGAAGTTTCACTGTGTAAGACATCCTCAGGCAGCAGGTCTAGTAGAAAGACACAACCAAACTTTGAAGACAAAATTGGCCAAGATATGCACTGACAAAGACGTGGACTGGATGGTAGCCTTACCGGTTGCCCTCTTTTACATGCGTATGGTAGCCCATTCCAGAACTGGCTTATCTCCATATGAAGTGGTCTTTGGCAGACCACCAAATATGTATGGTTCGCCAAGGCCTAAAAGAATAACTGATGTTGACAGTACTATGCTGACTGACTACCTGGCTTCCTTGATGTCTGCACTCCAATCTTGTCGTTCTCTGGTTGCTGCCACCTTCCCTGACAAAACCAACCCGGAAGAACACGCCATCCGACCCGGGGACTGGGTCCTCGTGAGGAACTTCGACCGGACCAGCCCCCTCCAGCCCAGGTGGAAGAAGCCAAGACTCGTACTACTAACAACACGGACAGCAGTGAAGGTCGAGGGCAGGAAGGGCTGGCTCCACGCAAGCCACTGCCGGAAACATTTTGGACAAAAAGACACTGTTGCTGATGGCCCTGCCAATCCCACTGACATTGTGACGGAACAATCTTTATTGCCTTTGGAACTAACCCCACAACAGGACTACAAATCAAAGTTAAGGTCTGCCATTCGGACTCTGGCTAATTAAGTCTATTGGGCGTCGGTCCAGTGGTGAAGCGGTTGGAGCATGGGAATGGATTTTAACACCTTGACTATGTGGGAGAAAGAAAAAATGAACTCTAGAAAAAGACATAATGGTCCTATTATATGTTTGACAGTATTATTTTTCCTCATGGCAGTTATGACGTGTCTTGGTTGGATTCTCCACACTGTTTTTCCTCCAACACAACACACCTCTCATACACCCAACAGCACTCAGGAACACACCTATCACGACCTACCCCCTCATGAACAAGCCCATAGACTAGCCTTGCGAAACAATACCTTCATACAGATGCTACACCACACTCAGCAGGCCAGTAATAGCACCAATTGTTGGATATGTGGCCGCATCCCACCTCATCAGAAAAAGGGAGGGATGCCTCTTTTTCCTTTCCCATTCTCTTATAATGGAACTTGTGAAGCCTGGTTCGCCCTAATAACAGCTGACGATACTACCCGCACCTCCTGCCCTGACGGAAATAATTCATGCAAGAATGGGTGGCCTTGGGGGGATTTAAACAAGGTACTCAATACTGCCTGTTACCCTAATAAGGAGGGATATCCTCAGGCGACAGGTACAGTCCTAGAAAGTGAAGAATACAAGCAAGGGAACATGACCATGTCCTACAAGATGTTAAATACCAAACCTAAAAAGAATGCTGGTCCCCCTTCCATCTCGGTCTCACCAGTAAAAGGACACCTGTGCATACAGAAAAATGGCTCTGTTCCATTAGGACACAGTGACTGTCATACCACTATAAGTTTTAAAGACAGAGGAAAGTCCTCATTTCTAGCATCTCGCCATACGTATTTCGTCTGTGGCCAAACGGCCTATGTGCAGCTGCCCTTGAACTGGGGGGGAACTTGCTATATAGCATTCCTGTTACCCCCTGTCTTTGTGGCCCCATCCACTTACCACCGAGACCTCCTAGTGCCCCATGTCAGACATAAAAGAACGATCGATACCTCCTTGGTTGACCAAACGGAAACCTCATGGGAACAGTATACAGATTTTAACAAAGGGTTCTTCTTCTTTGTTGGCCCTGTACAGAACAGCAAGCTTATACACAGGTTGACAAGGACCTTAGAGGCTGTTGTAAACCAGACGGCGTCTGCCGTTGGGAGCTTAACCCAGGAGCAGTCTGCCATACGATTGGTTACTCTCCAAAATCGCCTTGTCCTTGACATCATCTTGGCTGACAGAGGCGGAGCCTGTAAGGCTGACAGAGGCGGAGCCTGTAAAATTATAGGCTCTAGCTGCTGTATATTTATTCCTGATAATTCCCCATCTGTATACACGGCCATAACAAAATTACACAAGATAGCCGTAAGTTTACATCAAGAACCTGGCACTTGGACGTGGTCTGACTGGTTCTGGAAGATAATATCGTCCTGGGGATGGCAACTGCTGTCAGCAGCAGGTATAATATTCCTGATAATAACTGGATGCTGCCTTTGCATCCAATGTGGTCCTGCCCTGTGCGGTCTATGCGCTGCAAAATGCATTCCTAAACCACTTGTCCAGCAGAGAGAAAGGGAAAGAATCATGTTACAAGAATGTATAAATGATCTCATGCAAATTGAGATATAATGTAGGTACACTCTGGGACAAGGAGGGAATGTGGAAATAAAATTGACAATTGTGCCCCATCATTTCCCTGTTTCTGCCTGACAGCCATTTTTCTCAGACAAACACCCATTTTGTGTGTGACATGCTCTCAGCAACTTGTCTGAAAACTGTCCTTCACATCCCCATTGAATCTTGCACAACCCCCTGTTCCTTGTGGTCGAGCCAATTCCAAGAAGCCTGCCTGTGTGCCTTCCCCCAGTTGTGCCAGAGACTCAGCCACATCCTGTCCATTGTTGGTAACTCAGCCTGTCACACCAACTGCCCTGTGACCACCCCCAACTAATAGAGGAAGCACAAGGTTGTACACTGTGAACACACACATTTCTGTGGTTCTGCCAATTCTGGGAACCAGCAGCAGATAGTTCCTGTTCTTAACTGTAAGACACCCTGCACCTGGCATCTTAGTTCATTGACCACCCCTTCCTGGGCTTCAGCCAATTCCCAGAACCAGCAGATAGTTCCTGTTTTAAGAAATAGTTACTGCAAGCCAGAGAGCAGATGGTCTCTGTTTTACACAAGATAGTTCCCCTTTTTGACTCTTGTGGTTCAGCCAATTCCCAGAACCAGCAAGATAGCTCCTGTTTTACACAAGATGGTTCCTGTTTCTGACATGAAGCACGAGCACAAACCCCAAATGAGGAAGCCTCCCCCTTCCAACTGTCAGACTATTTCACATCGCAAGTCCCCTCACGAAGCCTAAGACACGCCCCCATTTCTTCACAATCTGCTCCTCTTGCTGATTTTTGTTCCTCTATCTGCCATGACCTGTTTAATCCTCTATTTTGCCTCATGACCAAGACTGTATAAATGTCCTGCTGTTGAAAATAAAACCCACTTCAAGAGAGGGACTTGAGAGATTGCTCCTGTGCCCGCTTGGTGCTGGAAGCGCTCCCCTTAACTCGAGTTATTGGTCTCCTCCTCCTTCATTTGAGCACCACGGACTCCTCGCTTTGCATTGACAAGAAATTATGATTTATTAAGCATAGAAATTCAGAAATGAGGTAATAAGTAAATTTAATTTACCACAGTGCTCACAGCCACTTGTGACAGTTTTTTATTTAGTCTATAGAACTCTTGACATGTTCACTGCTTATAGCTTGGTCAACTATCAATGTTATGTTGTGGACTCTTGATTTCGCGCTATGGACTTCTCACAAGTAATGAAATTAACAAGTTTGTCACAAATTGTTATGATGTTTCTAGAGATGTAAAGGATTTGTATGAAAAAAGTGCCTGGGAAGCAATAGGGAAAGAATTTTCTGAGATTAGTAAATAGCTTAGGTGTATTTGCAGTGGATTACTTTAGAGATTCTAATACCTATACTAATTAGCGCAATTTCTGTGATATATCCATTATTTTTTATATGGAGAGTAAAAATGATTACTGCAAAGGGTGGAGGAAAGCAGCTTCCTGAATCAAAAGGGAGAAAAAGGTAAACCACTGATATTGAGTTGGAATAGTTGCAAAGTCACATATACAATGCGCTGAGAGACTTGGAGGAGTCCAGACAGATCTATGATGGTATATCGCAAACGCTTACATCGTATGTCATTACATTGTAATTGTTACATCGCATGTTCCCTTAGATCGTGAGTAATCTCAACGCATACCATTACGTCGCATTTGTGTAGCAATGCATGCAAAATACATTCACACCGCATACAGACACCCCGCATGCTTTTAAATTGCGATTTGTACCCGTATGCGCATTTCCCTTCACTCGACCCCAAACTCTAATCCTTGAATCATAAAACAGTACCCTACAATATGGCATGCCAACACTTCCCTAAACCCTAAGCCCTAAACATTAAAGACTGTAAAGCAAACCTACACTACGACCTCAACCCTAAGCCCTAATCCCCAAAAGCCAAAACAGTACCTATACTGAAACTAGCCCTAAGCCCTAACGCAACCCCAAAACAGCACCTATACTACTAGTAGCCCTAAGCCCTAATGCCTGAAGCCAAAAATAGCACCTATACTACCCTTAACCCTAAGCCCTACCGCAATACCAAAACAGGACCTATACTACATGAAGCCCTAAGCCCTAACACAACCCCAAAACAACACCTATACTACCATTAGCCCTAAGCCTATACTAAAGCAAAAAAAACAGTACCCTACACTCTAAACCCTAAATACGAGCGGCCTCCTTACCTGTCTCTTGCATTTGTTCCAGCGTCGTCTCCCTGTCGTCTGTGTCCCCCGGAGCCCATCTCGACGCCCCCGTAGCCCGTCTCGGCGTATATCTATTACATCCTATGTGGTGAGAATGCATACATTCTGAAAGCGCATGCAATGTAATGGCGTGTGTAGACAACAAACGCGTCATAACGTTGCGTGCGTTGTAAGTGCACGGGATGTAAATACATGCGTCGTAACGCATGAGTTGAGATGGTTGTCTCCCATCCAGACATTAGCTGCGAAAGTCAGCAACTGTTGCATAAGGGGAGAGTTTATAAAGAAACATGGGCGTAATGGTTGGTGACGGATCAGTATCGAAAAATCGAGGGGCAAAATATTGAATTATCAAAATATCGACGCCAAAATATCGAGGGACAGCATATAGAATGCCTATCTACAAACATGTAAGTACTAAAATATAAATTCCAAAATATAGAATATTAAAAAACAAAAATATTGAATTTTTTAAATGTATTAAAAATACTAGAAATGTAATTAAATAATGAACATAATTAAATAAAACATAATTAAAATAATGTAAAAAAGCTTAAAATGTAAAAATAATAAATGAAATGTAAAAATCTTTTGTTATAATATTAATTTACTTAATAATATTATAAAATAATTATGAATCTTAATTATAAAATATTTAGAACATTAATACAAATATATTGACATAAATATATAAATAATCATATCATATACATATAAAAATAAATAAAATGTAATAATTAAATGAATTAAAATAACATTTTTTACGGTAATTAATAATGAATGCAACAGTAGTGAAAACGTTGGATTGCGTAGGGGTAAAAATTACTATTCCCACTCCAGAGAGTGCAACAGTAGGGAAAACATTGGATAGTGTAGGGGTAAAAATTACTATTCCCACTCCAAAGAGGGCAACAGTAGGGAAAGCATTGGATAGCGGGAGGGTACAAATTACTATTCCCACTCCAGAGAGTGCAACAGTAAAATGTTGGATAGCGAAGGGGTAAAAATTACTATTCCCACTCCAGAGAGTGCAACAGTAGGGAAAGCGTTGGATACCGTAGGGGTAAAAATTACTATTCCCACTCCAGTGAGTGCAACAGTAGGGAAAGCATTGGATAGCGTAGGGGTATTAATTACTATTCCCACTCCAGTGAGTGCAACAGTAGGGAAAGCGTTGGATAGCGTAGGGGTAAAGATTACTATTCCCACTCCAGAGAGTGAAACAGTAGGGAAAGTGTTGGATAGCATAGGGGTAAAAATTACTATTCCCTCTCCAGTGAGTGCAACAGTAGGGAAAGCGTTGGATAGCGTAGGGGCACAAATTACTATTCCCACTCCAGAGAGTGCAACAGTAGAGAAAGCGTTGGATAGTGTAGGGGTAAAAATTACTATTCCCACTCCAAACAGTGCAACAATAGGGAAAACGTTGGATATAGGGGGGGGGGGTAAAAATTACTATTCCCACTCCAGAGAGTGCAACAGTAGGGAAAGCGTTGGATAGCGTAGAGGTAAAAATTACTATTCCCGTTCCAGAGAGTGCAACAGTAGGGAAAACGTTGGATAGCATAGGGGTAAAAATTACTATTCCCACTCCAGTGAGTGCAACAGTAGGGAAAGCGTTGGATAGCGTAGAGGTAAAAATTACTATTCCCACTCCAGAGAGTGCAACAGTAGGGAAAGCGTTGGATACCGTAGGGGTAAAAATTACTATTCCCACTCCAGTGAGTGCAACAGTAGGGAAAGCATTGGATAGCGTAGGGGTATTAATTACTATTCCCACTCCAGTGAGTGCAACAGTAGGGAAAGCGTTGGATAGCGTAGGGGTAAAGATTACTATTCCCACTCCAGAGAGTGAAACAGTAGGGAAAGTGTTGGATAGCATAGGGGTAAAAATTACTATTCCCTCTCCAGTGAGTGCAACAGTAGGGAAAGCGTTGGATAGCGTAGGGGCACAAATTACTATTCCCACTCCAGAGAGTGCAACAGTAGAGAAAGCGTTGGATAGTGTAGGGGTAAAAATTACTATTCCCACTCCAAACAGTGCAACAATAGGGAAAACGTTGGATATAGGGGGGGGGTAAAAATTACTATTCCCACTCCAGAGAGTGCAACAGTAGGGAAAGCGTTGGATAGCGTAGAGGTAAAAATTACTATTCCCGCTCCAGAGAGTGCAACAGTAGGGAAAACGTTGGATAGCATAGGGGTAAAAATTACTATTCCCACTCCAGTGAGTGCAACAGTAGGGAAAGCGTTGGATAGCGTAGAGGTAAAAATTACTATTCCCGCTCCAGAGAGTGCAACAGTAGGGAAAGCGTTGGATACCGTAGGGGTAAAAATTACTATTCCCACTCCAGTGAGTGCAACAGTAGGGAAAACATTGGATAGCGTAGGGGTATTAATTACTATTCCCACTCCAGTGAGTGCAACAGTAGGGAAAGCGTTGGATAGCGTAGGGGTAAAGATTACTATTCCCACTCCAGAGAGTGAAACAGTAGGGAAAGTGTTGGATAGCATAGGGGTAAAAATTACTATTCCCTCTCCAGTGAGTGCAACAGTAGGGAAAGCGTTGGATAGCGTAGGGGCACAAATTACTATTCCCACTCCAGAGAGTGCAACAGTAGAGAAAGCGTTGGATAGTGTAGGGGTAAAAATTACTATTCCCACTCCAAACAGTGCAACAATAGGGAAAACGTTGGATATAGGGGGGGGGTAAAAATTACTATTCCCACTCCAGAGAGTGCAACAGTAGGGAAAGCGTTGGATAGCGTAGAGGTAAAAATTACTATTCCCGCTCCAGAGAGTGCAACAGTAGGGAAAACGTTGGATAGCATAGGGGTAAAAATTACTATTCCCACTCCAGAGAGTGCAACAGTAGGGAAAGAAATTATTTAATATTAAAATAAGATTAAATTAATTATCAATACCAATAAAAAATAAGGACCAATTAATAACAATTAATTACTAATTAGAAAAATATATTACCAATTAATAAATTAATTATCAATAAATAATTATCAATTAATTATTAATACATATAAATAAAAATAAATATTAACTTTATTACAATTAAATTACTTCCCACCCAATTCCCCTATAAACCCACAACCCGCTCCTAATAATAAAAAATACAATTAACATAATTATCAACTAATAAATTAATAAAAATTATTTACCAAGTTATAAAAATGAATTACAGATTAATAAACATTAATTATCAATTAATATTGATCAATTAATTCAGTTAATTAATTATCAATACATATAAATAAAATGTAATATTTAATTTACTATAATTAAATTACTTCCCACCCTATTCCCCTATAAACCCACAACCCGCTCCTAATAATAAAAAATAAAATTAACAGAATTATCAATTAATCAATTAATACAAATTAATTACCAATTTATAAAATGTAAGTACCAATTAATAATTAATTATCAATCAATTACTTATCAATACATATAAATAAAAATTAAAATGTAATATAATAAAATTACTTCCCACCCTATGGATGCGCTTACAGACCTACCACAATGCCGTGAGGGGAACGGCTGTTCTTGGGCTCCGCTCTGCCGCGCCGTGAGGGGAACGGCTTCCTCCGCAGCACCAGCGCCATGAGGGGAACGCAATCGCGGCTACGTGCATTGCCGCCTACAACTCCCAGCAGCCTCCATGGGAGCCACGTCAGTCCTGCGCTGGCTCCAGCCCTGAAAGCGCACCCACCCCCACGCATCGCGGGACGCGCTTACAGACCTACGACAACGCCGTGAGGGAAACGGCTGTTCTTGGGCTCTGCTCTGCCGCGCCTTGAGGGGAAAGGCTTCCTCCGCAACACCAGCGCCGTGAGGGGAACAGCATCGCGGGTACGTGCATTGCCGCCTACAACTCCCAGCAGCCTCCAGCGGAGCCACCTCAGTCCTGCGCCGGCTCCAGCCCTGAAAGCGCGCCCGCCCCCACGCATCGGGGGACACCTGCGGGCAGGCGCCGGGCTAAGCTCGGATAAAGGGAGGGCCATCTGTGGCCGTCAGGGGCCTGAAGAGGCCAGGTCGGGCCACCCCTCTAAGCTTCAGCATAATGTGAGCGCCATTAAGCACTATGGGGAAGCGTATAGGTATATCTGGCCCAAAGACCGCAACTGCTACAACCATTGAAAGTATGTTCGTGGAAGCTGTTAATATGGTCTCAACAGAAATTGAGTTAACCGAAAGAAGACTTTCTATGGGTTTACCGGTAGCTAACTTGCATTTGTCTAACGGAACTGAACAGGGCAATTTAACCATCCCTCTCCCATTATCCCCAAATGTTCTGATGACTACCCCCAGCCAGCGTGAAATATTGCATGTGGACCTTGGGACTGATGTTGGTGGTGTGGATAATCCAGAACGCCAATTGGGGCCCAAAGACACTGCCAGAAGTGGGGATTTGGCCTTGGTTACTCAAACAGTGGGGGGTAAAAGGAAGAGAGGAGTAACTAAACCCACTAGCAGTAAGAGGAAACAGCCTGCTCGCCTAAAAGCTCAACCAACTCCCCTAAGTATGTGGAGGCGAGGATCTACTGCCGCCACAGTAAGCCCCACAGGATAATACTGTAGACCTGACTATTCCTGAAGTTGCAACTAACTCCGCACATACACAAACGGAGCATGTAATCGCACATGGTACACATGGAAGATTGGGCGAAATTCTAATTGATACAATATTGGACTCTGTTTATGACCGCTTTAAAATTTTTGTAGGTAAACAATTCAATGCTTTGTTCAAACGGTTGGATAGATTGGAAAATTTGGTTAAGAAACAGGACACAAAGAAAAATAATGTTACCATTGTTGATAAAATTATGGGGGGCAAGGTGGCCATAACCCAATTTTAACAACTATTAGACTTTCTTCTAAATTTAGTGCTCAAACGGAAATAGGAGCCAAATATTAGGTAGCATCCACTGACAAACTTAGAGTGATCTGGAAGGGGATAGACAATAAAGCCCTTTTTGCACATATGATAAGATCAAACCCTGTATTGATAGATATTTGTTTGTCAAGTAGCACCTCGGGTGGGGAGATTATCGAGGCTTTTAGTGATCTTTGTGCTGGTATTAAACATATAATCTCTAAACCTTCTATTAATTTAAGCAAGAATCCCAGATGGTTCGACAGTACTTGTTCGCGGGCTAATAGAGAACTGCGTGTAGCATTAGCGGCTACACCCAGGGATATAACTCTAGTTAAATCATTAAGAGCCTGCTACAAAAAAGCAACTAAATTACGCTCAGATGAGATACTGAGAGAACGGTGGGATAATCTTGCCAGGGCTGCTTCACTTAAGGATGTAACTGGATTTTGGAAGGAGGTTAAAGGTATGAGGTCCATGGATACAAATATCACCCCCATAAGTTGTAATATATCTAGTGAACTATGGGAGGAGCATTTTGCTAGAATCTATACTACTTCTTCAAAGACCTCTAGTAGCTTCACCTGCCTCACAGCCCCAAAGGTTGTTATAACTATATCTGAAGTCGAGGATGCTATACATCAAAGCCTAGGGAATAAGGCACCAGCATCGGATGGGCTATCAATTGACCTTATAAAGAAAGAACCAGGCTTTTGGGCACCCCTTTTATGTAATGTTTTTAATAATCTGTCTAATACAGTTATTCCAGGCACTTGGTCAACCAGTATTATTGTGTCCATTTTAAAAAAAGGTGACAGATCCAACCCCAGCTGTTATCGCCCAATTTCTCTGATAGGCAACACTTTGAAGATTCTGGGCAGGGTTGTCTTTAATAAGATTAGGAATTGGGCTGAAGACAACGATATTTTAAACTATTGCCAGCTGGGTTTTAGAAGTAATGTTGGAACAGTGGAACAGTGCTTGAATTTGAACCTTATTGTGGGGAAATATACGGTTGCTCAAAAAGTTCCACTTTATTTGAGTTTTATGGATCTAACCTCAGCCTTTGATTTTGTTAACAGATCACGTTTATGGGAGATTCTTTTAAATTATGGGTTGGACGAGGCTTTGGTTTGTTTTTTGGCGTATTTGCATAGAGATTTGAAGGCCCGGGTGAGGATAAGCACTGATGGGGAAGTCTCTGGGGACATTACCATTGGCAGAGGGATCAGGCAAGGTTGTGTTCTGGCCCCTCTGCTTTTTATCCTTTATATAAATGATTTACATAATTCCTTATCGAGACTGTGCTCTCCCGTCTGGACTTCTCTAACTCCATCTATCACGGCCTCCCATCATCCCTGACACACCGCCTCCAAGTTGTCCAGAACCAAGCGGCCCGCCTAATTCATAATACCCCCAGATGGCAGTCAGCCAAACCCCTACTCCACAGTCTTCATTGGCTCCCAATAGACCAAAGGGCAGCCTTCAAGGTGGCATGTCTCACTTTCAAAACCCTCCACTGCTCCGGCCCCGTGTTTGTAAAATCTCTTATCCGCCCCTACTGTGTACAGCGTGACCTCCGATCTGCCCACCGTCACCTGCTAGCCACCCCCAAAATCAAAACCAAGAAACTCGGCGGTCGCCGTTTCTCCTACCTAGCCCCTGGACTTTGGAACCCCCTCCCTCTCTCCATCAAACCCTCCTCCTCTCTCTTGAACTTCAGAAAACTACTTAAAACTCACCTTTTCCCTCCCCTCAGCTAGAATCCCGCTACTCTTGTTTCCCCCTCACTCATTCTGTCTCTCAGCGCCAGGAAGCCTCGGCGTCAGTGCGCTTTACAAATTGCACCTAAGATAAGATAAGATAAGACTGACCAGCGATGTATCAAAAATCAATGGTAAATTACTCCCTGCGCTTTTATACGCAGACGATGCGGTCCTTATGGGCCGCACTCCCAATGCACTTTGCACTTTAGTTAATGGTTTTGTGTCATTTATGGCGGATCTTGACCTTTGTACAAATTTTAAAAAATCCTATATAATGACTTGTGGTCCAAAAAAACACTGCATTAAGTCTATTATAACGGGCAGCGATTCGCTAACATGCACAAGCACTTTTCCATACCTGGGCCTAGTATTCTCAGAATCAGGTTCCTGGTAAACCCACACGTCCCACGGTAGAAGTAAACTCACTAAGGCGGTTAATTCTATCATTAGCCTTCGGCAACCAAAACAATCTGAGGTAGTGGTACCGTTCATACAGATGTATAAATCACAATGTGTACCAACGGCCACTTATGGTGCCGAAGTCTGGGGGCATGCAAATTGTAGTGGGATTCAAATTGAAGAGAACAGATTCTGTAGGAAAATCCTTGGGGCGCAAATTTCTTCTCTAAATTATATATGCCACAAGGAATTGAATTTAAAATATGTGGAGGATTTTATTAGGTCTCGCCCAGTGATATTTTGGTTAAAAATATGGCAGAATCCTGAAGCAATTCTAACAAGGGAGATAATTATAGACTGCCTTAAGAGCGATAAGGGTGGCAGTATCCCCTGGCTAGCTACAGTAAAAAGCAGCCTAGCTAGCGTGAATTTGGAGCACATTTTCTTAAGCCCGTCAGCAGTGGAAGGTATAAATCTAAGTTCAATCAGAGCACGCTTTATGACCTGTACCATAACGAAAGACAGGACATTGAGCACAATAAACCATCGATCATTAGATATTTGACTCTTTTTGGTGCACCGAGCATTCAATATAATATGCCACAGCCATATCTTAGGAAAAATATAGGGAGATGGAAAAGGAGTTTACTCTACCGCCTTAGAGATGGCAGTAAAAAATACTCACTTTGCTTTCCAATAGGCTTTAACAACAGTTTGGAACAATTGAGCTGCCCCTGCGGCATTGGTAGTAAACAAACTTTATTACATACTCTTTGCAATTTCTATGTAAGGTTTACAAAACAGTATTTAGCTCCCTATTTTAAGGCACGGGCTATTGTGGATTTTAAATTAGCATATTCTGAGATTTCAAAATTAAGAAGTGATGGTTTGATTTTTCGTGCAAGTATGTTCTTACAAGCTGCGGTACGCTCACGTGCCTCAATGACTGAATCCTAATGTTGCATAAACCTTGTAAAATGGTAATATTGCACTTTCTCTGAAAGATTACTGCTGACTTACTGAATGTTTTGCACCTTAGTTATAAACTATTGTTGATTTGCACAATTATTGCAAATGCCACATTTTGCACTTGTCTGACTGATTGCTCTATTACACTTTATTTGCAACCTTTTGCTGATTTTGCACAATTGTCTCAAATTCATATTTTGCACTATGCCACATATGCTGCTAATCTTTAGGCCCGTCCAACTCTTTAAAATGTAATTCTATTTTAATTTTGTACCTGTATTGGATGATATTGTATATTTATATGTTTTAAAATATTATTGTATTTCTTATTGGTGGTGATAAACTGTGCTTTTATGGATATTCTTATCCAACTATAGATTATTTGACTTGACTGACTTCCCACCCTATTCCCCTATAAATCCAGAACCCGCTACGGAATTAAATTACGCTAAATTTAAATTACATAACACTCATTACTTTAAAAAATGTAAACATATATTAGAAAAGTAATACATAATTTTAACACTTAATTCAATCGGCGACGGCGGGGAGACAGGTATGCACCAAGGTCTGTTCACAAAGTAATAGAGTTCATCACATTCATATGTCCTTTTGCACTCAACTTCTTGTGGTTCACCGTCAAGGCCACAAAATGTCCCAACACTTGAAATAATCAAATCTTAAATAAATTTGCCAGTCCAATGCTGTAGTTTCTTCTCATATTTCTTTTCTTTATTTTCTGTTTGTTCCAATTATTCAAAATCTTTTAACAGAACATCATGTACAAAGTCCAATGTAGCCACAATTCAAAATTTCAATGTTCTTGAGAAGAAAATCACATATAATACAGCCTACGCGTTTCGTCCTAGTCGGACATCATCAGGGCTGTAGAGTAATAAACAGAAAAAAACAGATTTACAAACATTATCCAACTTAATGGTAAGAAAATACTCTGTTCATGAATCTATAGACATTTCTATTTAAAAACTCATATTGCGAGATACCCTATTATCCCTGCCTATATTCCATTCTAAACAAATCATAATAATGAAAAAAGATCTACAAAACACAAATTATCTAAAGATCCACCAAAATATAAAATGAAATTCCAAAACTCGATTATATACAGAGCCCCCATCCAAGCTTCACCATAGACCTGCATAAAGTTCAATATAAACATACCTCAAATTTCATATGGTCCACATTGTTGCATAACATATATAATGTGTATCTAATCCAGTCACTTCCACCTAAAACAATTAAAAGATTATCCTATTATGAATCATCAAGTCCTTTTATGGATGTTTATATTATACTACCCCTTTATCCCACTTGCTCACCCTTTATTGGCGCCAATCAGTTCCAAATGGCGAATATATCCTTAATAATACTTCCTCTCATTGAGTCAATTTTCAGCTTAGCACCAAGTCTCTAGAAAATTATGAAAAAGGAAGAAAGATATATATGCCCTTCTTCAAAATCCTCTCATTGGCTTCGTTATTGAGTAATATATACCTATTGTTGATCTATTTTCAATATTTCTCACATCTTGAGGTCATAAACCACCCTTAAAATTCTCTTATGTTCTCAATGTCACCAGTAATTCATCACATATTAGTTGTAACCTAACATGAAAAAGATTCTAATCAAAATTCTCTACTTATTTCTTGATAGTATCTCACCTATAATCTTTTTTCCTGAAACAGATTTGAAGATCTTTCATTGATACTGCCTTGCGTTGATCACACACGTCCCAATAGTCTGTATGAAAAGATAAAGCAAAGCCTTATTCTCCACCCTAAATAAACAAGAATTCTTCTCTACAAACTATTAACTCTCTCCTCATATAATCCACCTAGGTTCTCACCTTGTTCCTATTTTTCATGAGTAGGTCCCATCATCCTGTGGCAGCGACACCTCCGATCGTGATAAATCAGCAGTGTGCTCGTGTTGTGACATCCCAGGGTATATATACCCCTGTCAATTAGCAGCGTGGCTAGCGAGAGTCACTCATTTGCATATTTAACGTTTCCTTTCTGGTCCTCTATCCCCATGCACCAATCAGAATTGCCCGTCTTGAAATATCCAATCATGATGTGGCCGAATACGACAAAAAAACACCTAACTCGTGGACCATTTTAATTATCCAAGTAGTTGCCTTTTTGGTCCTCCATATCTTGTTCCCAATCATCAACTCTTACGTATTCTTATCCAATCCTGTCAAAGTCTTTTCCCTCAATCATACCCGCCCCGCACTGAACATAGCGGGAATGCGGTTTCCTTTCAGGTCCGCTAGTCAAATATCTTACTCACTGCCTGAATCCGGTAATGTTCCGGACAAGAATAGGCTGACATTTTCCCTCAACTCTCTTTATGATGAGTCCTATGGATCGTGGGCTTAAACTATCTAAGTTCATCCTTCAGCACTTGGTTTACTGACATTAAAATAATAGTGAATTTTAATGCATTTCTGCTGAAGCCGGAAATACTTCGAGCCTCCAATCAAATCCTGTCAGGCTCACATCTCATCAACGCTAACTTCGTTTAGTGCATTTCCGCTAAAACCGGATATACTGTAAGCCTCCAATCAAATCCTGTCATGCTCACATTTTGCCTACGCTGACTTTGTTACAAGTTTCATTGAATTTATGATCTTAAACTGTCAATATTAAACTATCTTCTTCTTTGTACTATTATTCATCTACAACTCATACTGAACCACCAATATTCAAAATTCACATTTCACATCGGTTCCTACACGTTAGAGTCATGGCGAAAAAACCGAATATACTCTAAGCCTCCACTCAAATCCTGTTGGACTCAACCCCAACTGATGCAACGTTGTGCATCCACCAGATTGAACACGCATACATTAGTAACCTAGAGTATTCTTGTTCTAGCCCTATTCTAATTGTACTTGTATCATTATTAACAAAAATTCACATTGATAGTCAATCAAGAATTGCACGGGAATATATTAACTAATGAACTAACTACAGCATTGGACTGACAAATTTATTTATGATTTGGGCACTCCTTCCATAATTTTAACACATATACCACCATACATAACACTATTTTTTTCCGATATTGTGGGAATCTATATTATAAAATTTGATATTGTGGGAATCTATATTATAAAATTCGATATTGTGGAATTCGATATTTCCTACCCCAATTTAGATATCCTGTCCTACCTATATTTTGATAATTCGATATTCTGTCCATTCTATATTTTTGATTTGATATTCTGTACATTAGATATTTTGGAATCGATATTTAGGGTGTTCACCGTTGGTGACTCCCAAAGTCATCTATATCAGTTTGGAGGGAACTGATATAGATGTTTTCGTAATTAAATGTTTTGCTTTTATATTGATACAAAGTACTGAGGGCCTTATTTATGAGGCCTTGCAACAGTTTTGCGCTTCCGTTGCCTCACAATTTGTGAATCATCGGCGGCGTAAAACATGTCCACTGTTGCCCCCTATTTACAAAGTGCGAGGAAGCAAAAGACACAGAACTGATGGACGGACTTCAGAACAAATCAAAACATTCACCCCCAGTCAAGAGATCTGGGTTAAATCCATCATTTTTTTGCTCACCATTCCAGCCCAGTTTAGACCTGGCCATATGTAAATCAGTCTTGACCCTGTGCCTCATTTAGGGAGATGCGTCACGTTGTAAAGCCCTGTGTCACATTATACCTGTGTCAGGTATAATGTATGCAGGGTGGGCATTCCCAAGCAGGAAAGCCTTTTATTTTTGTGTCCTCATTATGCCAATTCTCTTGTTGGTAATACTCTATTCCAAATTGCCACATACCAAAGCATGTGATAGGGCCATTCATCCAAGAAAAAGCTTTTTTCTCTTCCAACCCTTCACTGGTATACCTGTAGCAAAGAAGGGATCAGGACTGACAGCAGTTATTTGGCTTAATCATTGGACCCCCTGGGAATTTGAATTCAATCGACGAACTTTATCCACACTTACTCCTGACTGCTAGGATCACAGGCTATGTCAAACTGACGTATAGCTATTACATTAATACAGTCAGATGAGGGGGGGACTCCTGATTTCCAGGACCTGCAGATCTCCCGTCTCCCCAATAAAGTTATGTAGAAAATAAATCTTGAGATGACTGTTTTGGGTCGAGTAGGACAGTCCTGGCATAGTCCCAAAAATATAAGTATAGGGCTTACCTTGATTTGTAGGCCCTTTACTTTAGTCAAAAACTTGCACAGCTCTATCCAATAGTCGGTGATCCTGGGCAAGTCATAAATATATGCGTATCATCTGCCAGAGGGTACATACATCTTGCGCATGAATACCGAGCTCCTGTGAATCTTTATAATTTTGCTGGAGACCAATATACTCTGTACATAGTGAAGAGGTGATTACGCTTAAGGAAGGCGGATTTTACCACCACTCAAAGAATTGCAAAAGAATCAAGCCAAGTCTTTCTGACGTTTAAATTTACTAGATCAGCTGCCCAAAGCTTTGAAATGTCTGTGTCCAAATCATCATCCACCTCTAACAAAGTACGATACCACAAAGAAACTTCCTTTTTAATAGTGTTGGAGGGAGATTTATTACAGGGCAGGAGGGGTCAGGGGGCTTGGCGCAGCGGCTCAGAAGCCTGCGCTGGGAAGATCGTGAGAGTGAGCCAGGGACAAAGGGGGTGGCTTAATTTGTACCGGGGTAGTCCTGGAACGCTTGCTCTAAAAACAGAGATAAACAGATATATGAGTCGTGGGAACTGAGGCTGAAAGTATAACAGTTTTATTGAGAAGGTGCAACTTCCAGAAATGAGCAATCATAGCATAAAAATATCACATAAATACTTGGCCAGCGCTCCGCATTCACTGAAAGTCGCATAGGCCAGTTTGATTATACCAAATACAGTTTTTCAGCTTATATTGGAGAGAGAGTCTATACTTTATAAACACTTGTAAGCTTTGAGGCAGATTGCATATAAATGGTTATGCACATTTCATTGAGAATACTCACATTCGCTTATAAGTGAGAAGTCCTGAAATCATCATAAAATACAAGGTACATATCATTGGGAACACCCACAAAACTATATAAGTGAGATATCCTGCAATCAAAATAGAAAAGCATGTAATGTGATTAAGGTTGACACAAGTTAAGAGAACATTTGCAGATATAGATTTTCTCATTAAAAAAGCAGCTAAAATACAATGCAGGTAAAATATATGTATACACAAAGTATGAACAATTGATCAAGGGCCCTTGGAGACAACTCGCTGCCTGAATACCTACAAACAGACAAGGAGTTGCCCAAAGATATTCTTGCGGGTCTCCTTTTCATACTGTCCAAACGGTGAGAATATAATCACGTCATCTCACGCCACCTCGTATCACATACCCTTCCATCGTCACTTACGACCTGCCCTGTACCTTTCCCATCCGTACGTTCAAATGTAGCCCCTTTCCTGTAACTGTGGCACGCACATCAGTCTAGACTACAGGTCGCGCCTTGTTGACTGGAAGGTTGTCATAAATTGTGCATGGACGGCAGAAAAGTGTTATTACTGCGCAAAAGGATTTTATTTATGCGTGTATATGCCAGTCTGTGATTCTTGTAGCCACATTTATCATACAAGATTAGCGTAGCTGTGGCTTGCACTTCCCTTTTCCTCATTCAAAGCCTTAGGTGGGGCTCCGGGGTGTGTTGAAATAATAGAGGGGAACTTGAACTTTAACGTTCGTGAACTTAGCACACAGTAGGGTGGGGGCCTAAATAGGAGTGTGGAGCCTCGCAAACCAGTGGGGCTGGGCAAAGCCTGGGTCAGACCTGCTCTCTGCTTAAACTGAGAGAAAATGGCAGCTCTATGGCCAATGCAACTGAGGCCTATAACTTTAAGGCAGCAGGGCCTACACAGGGGTTCATGCTGGCTAAGTATTGAGAGAGTCCCAGGATATCTATATAGCTAAATCTTTCCCTCCCTCAATAGGGTCGGTTTTTATCGCCTGGTCTAGCCAGGAATCCTCTTCCTCCTCCTCCCAAACTTGTCTTACCCACCAGGAGGAAACTTTAGTATTTAAATCTAGTTAGTTGACCCCTGGTGCATTGACTCAGTGTTTCCCAGCTGACTAAAGATGACTCCGACTTGAGATCCCCCACTGGGACATCCCTGCAGCTTTCAAGGGAAGATTGAGCTGATCCTTTAGACACTCAGGGATCCTGGTGAATCCCAGATCGGCGCCTTGGAAGAATAGTACGGAACTCCATGTTTTTTCCAAATGAACACCCAAGTTCTCGGGGCCCCAACAAGATCTTCAACCTCACTTATTTTAAAACTTCGGATCTCCGTATTTAAACAAAACCTGATCCTGTCCTTCCCTCAGTCCACTCAACATAGCCCCAAAAAGTATTCCTAATGGTGACCCATCCACTTTATTTAACAACATACGGAAGTTCTTTAAATGAAATGCATACCAATATGTCATGAGATCAGGAAGAGCCAGCCTCGCTTCTCCAGCCTCCTCCTTAACTTTTTCCAGGATATCCGTGGTCCCTTAGCGGACCAGATAAAGCTGCCTATTTTCCTCTGCAATTTAGCTATCTCTCCTTTATCAAAAGGTAAGGGTATAGAGTTAAAAAGAAACGTAATCTTAGGGAGGAAAATCATTTTGATGAGGTTAACCCTGCCGTATATGTTTAGGGGTAGGTTCACTCACCTAACCAACAGTCTCCCAAGCTCTTGACATGTCTTCTACCAGTTAACACTAGGCACTTCCGCTAATTTCTGCATGATTATAATACCCAAATAGCACATTTGCGGCTTAATCCCCGGGGTTTGCCAAGGCTGATGCCATTCCATAACTTCGGTCTTTCCTCTGTTTATCTTATACCAGATATCTTCCTTAAAAATTCTGCCTTAGCCATTAAGTTAGGAATAGCCACCTCAGGGTTAACTGTGTAAACTATAAGATTGTCTGCATACAAAGCCAATTTTGCCACTAAGCCTGCGAACTTAAACGGTGAGATGGTATCGTCCATTCTAATCAAGGAAGCGAACGGCTCAATATAGAGATTAAATAACAGCAGGGAAAGGGGACACCCCTATGTAGTTCCCTGCGTTATATTAAGCCAATCTGATAGCTCCCCGTTGACCAATACCCTAGCTCTAGGCAAACAGTACACATTTTGGACCGCCTTTACTATATTCTACGGAAACCCAAAGATCCTAGAGGTAGGGCCAGTGAACTTGATCAAATGCCTTAGCGGCATCAATAGCTACAACTGTTACGCGTAAATTATGGGCTTCCGCCAAATCAATAACCCCATTCATACCAAAGGTAAGCTCATTGAGCTGCCTCCTGGGGATAAAACCTCTCTGATCTTGATGAATAACCCATTTAATAATCCTGGCGACCCTAGAGGCCAATATCCCCGAAAAAACCCTATAGTCGGTACTGGTACTATACTATCAAGAAGGATAGAATATATCTCAACCGGTAGACCGTCTGGGCCGGCCGCCTTTCCCCTAGCCATCTTTTTCAGCTGTACCCTGACCTCATCCTGCGTTATCTCAGCCATTAAGGCCCTCTTTTGATCATCATTTAAACTAGGGAGTTCAATCTTCCCCAACAAGGCCTCTATGTTCTCCTTTCCCGGAGAAATTTCGTCTTTATATAACTAACTCATATACCTACGAGCTTCCATGGCTATTTTTGAGTTGGTATCCAGTAGGGCACCTGTTTAGTCATCTTTTAGACTACCTATTACATTTCTAGATTTATCCGATTTGGCTTTCCAAGCCAGAAGCGAACCGCTCTTCTCTCCATATGCGAAATGTTGTAACTTACTAACCCTCCATTTATCCAATAGACTCCTTGATATACCACTTGGAGCTGTTCTAACTCTTTACCCTACAAAGAGACTTTACTGGAGCCCTCCAATGATGCCCTTTGGAGCTCCTGTTCCTTATATTTAATCTTTTTTGAGCATTCCTCTTCTTGCTGTTTCATTTCTCGCCTCTTTCCCACCATTATAAAAGTACCTATAGCTCTTAGATACGCTTTAAAAGTGTCCCAGATTCCTTGGATTTTTGCTGATCCCATATTGGCCTGAAAAAAAAACAAAGCTTCATCCCTTATACTTAGTACCACTCTTTCATTTAGCAGAATAGTCCGATCTAAGGCCCACCTTTTCATACCAGTCTAACTGGAATGCTAAGGGACAAAAACACAGCCAAATTATCTTAGAGGATGGTAGGAAGATGTTTAACCTTTTCAACCGCCTTTAGTACCTCCCGATCTACTATAAAATAGTCAATACGGGAGTGGTGGCCATATTTTTTACTGTAAAAGGTGAAATCTTTAGTCTCCCCCATTTTCCTTCTCCAAATATCTACCAAATGTAGCTCCTGAATCATGGTTTTAACCACCGTCGATGTTTTGGGGGGACAAACATATTTAACTTTGGAGGTTTCATCGATATCCTTATTTTGTACCATATTAAAATCGCCTCCAATAACCAGAGTACTAGCCAGTATTAAGCATGCTTCAAGCTTAATTAAGGCATCTGGAACATCATCGTTCGGACCATAATAATTGGCGCAGACTATTGGCATCCCTTGCATCCTCAGGTTGACCACCAACCGTCTCCCGGAGGAGTCTGTCTGGTAGCTTTCTAACTTGATGCCTCTATTACTTCGTATAATGACTGCCACCCCTCTTGTGCCGCCTCTTTGGTCCGAGGACGATACTTCCTGAACCCAGATCAATATATTAAATGCGGTACCACACTCACCCTTTTCTAAGTGAGTTTCCTGAAGCAGAATAACACTAGCCTCGCTATTCTTAAGGAATTCCGAAACCCGAGCCAACTTCATCCTGGATCTCAAACCATTCACGTCTAGGATATGAAATGAACCAGGTTTTTACTCATTTCTATAGTATGATGGCCTCATCCAAAAAGACCACCTTAACCTATATTCATAACCTACTCCCTCTCTGAAAAGAGTCAAAAGACCACTCATTTTGATTAGAATCACACTAAAATATGACAGAATAAGGACAATTTTGTCTTTTTTCCCCTCATGCTCCCACCACCACAAGCACCCCACCACCCATCCACCTTTGGGAACTCTCCTTCCTATCCCTAGGCGAAGAAAAAACGCCTTTTGGGAGCCCCCGAGCTAGAGGATGGAGAATCCAAGCCAAACCAAAATACTAAGAGAAGGGGTAACTAATACTCATACACAAGATAAATCCTCTAACTCGCTATTTGTGCCTTTATTCTGAGCCTTCCATCTGTGTCAGCAGGGAGTCCACCTCTTCTGGATCTCTAATAGTGTACATTTTGTTCCACCACATTATCCTCAGCCTTGCAAAGAATTTCATCTGTACCTGGGCCCCCTTACTGCATAAGTCATTCATTTTTGTGCCCATCTCTCACTGCCTCTGAGCTGTTCTCTTACCCATATCAGATCGAATTTGATAACTGAGGTCTCCAAACTTCAATAAACGCTCCTTCAGGGCACCAACCAGCACTTACTCTTTGACCGAGAAAGAGAGAACATTTATTAGTATCTCCCTTGGGGTTTTCCTCCCAGGGTGTAACCTAAATGGGTCTCTGTGCACACTTTGGGGTCGATTCTGATCGGGTAAAAAAAATGTCCGTACGATTCGTATCCGGAGCCCTCTCCGTATGACTCATACACACGCCGTACGACCCGACGAGTACGATCCGGACCGGGGTATCAGGACGCGATCCGTACGGTCCACATCAGGTAAGGGCGATTCGTACGGAAAAGCGCACAATCACATACACACCGTACGGTGCGTACCCCCCATGATCGCAGGGGTCGGCACTGTACACCCAGCGTACATGGGGTACGGTGCGTACCCCCCATGATCGCAGGGTATGCACCGTACACCCAGAGTACATGGGGCACGGTGCGTACCCCCCATGATCGCAAGACATACATTTGCTTTACGTTGTACCGGGATTCGCTAGTCATTGCAATAATATCTGGTGCCCCTCCTACTTCCAACACTCCTGCTTTCAGTAATACTGTCCTCTGAGCTGTCTACTACTGCACCCTTCCGTGCGCGACCACTTCAATCCGAGGGGGTGGCCTGGGGAAGGGGAAGGGAGGGGGGAGGAAAGAGGAAGGAGGAGGAGGAGGAGGGGGAGGAGGGGGGGAGCAGGTCCTGACCTTACAACCTCACCACAGCATAGCTCTTGTTCCCATACTAAGTGTCTATACCGATTCAGCGACCTCACATGTTTCAAATTCTATAAGTATGGCGTGCCATTCCATGGAGATGTGTGTTTTACGGAGGCCTCTACGCTCTTCTCTCTGCAGTTCTGCCCCTCTGCTTTCCCCCAGCGTAATACCTCCCTATGCCAGTCATCAGTGTCAGGCGGTCTGGCGGATTTCCATCTCATTGTTATTGACCTTTTGGCCAAGAGGAGGGCTAGATCTACGAAGCGTGTGGTAATACTTTTCTTCTTCTCAGTGGGGCCCAGGCCTAGTATACTATATGTCAGGGAGGAGTAGGGTCTTGCGGGTACGATCACCAACAGGGTCTTGTGTATCGTTCCCCAGTAATAACCTAATTTAGGGCAGTCCCATAACATGTGTAGGAGGCCAGCGTCTTCAGCCATACATCGGTGGCATGCGTCTGACGCGTCCGGGAACATGGCATGCAATCGGTGGGGGGTGAGGTATGCTCTGTGCATAATCATTAATTGAATAAATTCAAATTTGGGGTTTCGTGATACCTTTTTGGGAAACTTCAGTATTTTCTCCCATTCCTTATCCCTGAGCGCCCGGCCTACATCTTGTTCCCAGTGCGCACGGGTGGGTTGTAATGAGATCGTCCTGCCAGCTCGTATACCATATGTTAGCCATTTCGTTAAGTGGCTGCCGGTTCCCATTAAATATTGCATGGTGAGTAGGGGGTTCGTAGGTGGCTCTGTGCCGTTCTGCGCCCAGGTCGTAGTAATGTAGTGAAGGAATCAATATTATACTAATGGACCATACTCACCAATAGCCCATATATCTTATCCATAAATAATAAGTCAGTCGGCAATGGAGAAGGTTCAATCGTTTATTCTGAAAATACAAACCCTGACAGGGGAGCCTCAGTCTACATGACCCTCAGAGGTGCGCAGAGGAGACTGCCTTCACACAAGCAGTACAAAGCATATATACGTTTCACACATAGCACGATGTCACCTTAGAAGGAAAGATACAACTTGTCAAGAAGCCAGCAGGAAAACCCATATAAGGCACAATTGATTGCTAGTAGCTCGGCCTAAGCTATTTCGGGGGCAGGTCAGTAAGGTGCCTCCCTTTCTATCTGCAGCTCGGGGAGGACAGGAACGGGGTCTGCTAAAATGTGCGCATCCCACTAGAAGGGCAGGTGTGACCTTGGGTTTCCCTGAGCTACAAACTAGCAAGTGGAGCAAACAGCTAAGCCAGCCATCGTGGTTTCGTGCAGAGAGCTTAATTACGTGGTTTCAGGGAAACAGTACTTGAGACAGGGAAACGAAACTACGTGGCTTCGGTCATGTCAATAGGTTGAAGCGATACCAAAGTGAATCATTCTCAACTATAAGAATACAACAAATAATGTAATAATTATGTGCGGTTATAAGGTTATATTGTATATACTAGGCCAATAACATGTATGTATCGAATTTATATCCCATCAGTAGTGTGTCACCCGTGCATGCAGTAAAAATAGTGCTTCAGGAGTCTGGTGTGTATTTGTAAAGTCCGCATGTGTCATGAGATTGCTATCCACAAAAAAGTCCCCGGTCTGCAGCACACCCGCGTCATGCCATGTTCGGAGCTCTCGTTCAGTCAGAGTGCCTGTCCCGAGGGGGAGTCCCAGTAAGGGTATCGTGGGCGCGTACGAGGTCGCCGCACTTGTATACTTAACAGCTTTCTTCCAACATCTGATTGCAAGACGCAATAGGTGTGGCGCTGAACCGGGTACCCTAACATTCGGTAGCAATAATCGGTGAATGATACCACAGTCCCTATCGGCCGTGGTCATACCCAGCTCATGAAGGTTACGGCCCGCCAGCCAGTATGCCAGCCACTGAAGTTGGCAGGCGTAGTTATATGCAGTCATGTCTGGGACCCCCATACCACCCCGATCGGTCGGCAGTTGCAACTTAGCAAGGCTTATACGCCGTCTCCCGGACCCCCAGATCAGCTCTGTCAGTAATGTGTTTAGTAATTTAAAGGTGTTCATCGGTACGAGGAGTGGTAGATTCGTAAAGAAGTATACCATGCGGGGTAGGACCACCATCTTTGAGATCGCCACCCTTCCAGCCACGGATAATGGCAGGGTATTCAACTGTACTTGTGTTTTAAGGGTATTGAGCGCCTTGCCCAAATTGCCGTCTAGGAGGTCTTGCACGTTGCGGTATATTTGTATTCCTAAATATTTAAATGTTGAGGGCGCCATCTGGAACCTATGCGGTGGGAATTGTAATTGGGTGTCCCTTGGGGTGTCATCAAAACAATAACCGTACGATTTAGTTTCATTTATCGCAAGGCCCGATATTTCTCGGAAAGTGTTAAATATTTCAGGGATAGGGTCAAGACACTCAAAAACCACAAAATACACCTAAGTCTCTCTTATATGCAAAAGTGAAGTGAAGCTAAGGAAAAAACCTTAATTACCCTCTCAACTCCCAATAGGTGTTATGACACAGGGGAAGGCATCCCTTAAGGATAAGACCCCTCACTCACCCGAAGGTGACATGCTTCATCATATGGGGCCTCCTTACCAATGGAGAAAACCTAGTCAGCTTTCTCCATTGGTAAGGAGGCCCCATATGATGAAGCATGTCACCTTCGGGTGAGTGAGGGGTCTTATCCTTAAGGGATGCCTTCCCCTGTGTCATAACACCTATTGGGAGTTGAGAGGGTAATTAACGTTTTTTCCTTAGCTTCACTTCACTTTTGCATATAAGAGAGACTTAGGTGTATTTTGTGGTTTTTGAGTATCTAATAGGGAGCATACACCTTAAGTCTATAAACATTCCCTTTAGACCCCCAATCCACGGTAGTGTTTGCAATAGGGTCAAGACAGTCCGACATGTCCCCAATGTACAATATTATATCGTCTGCATAAGCCGATACGACGTGTGGTACTAAATTACGTGTTATCCCCCGCGGCGTGGCTAGAGCTTGGAGTTTGTGCAGTAAGGGTTCCAGGGCCAGTATAAACAGCAGGGGCGATAATGGGCAGCCCTGTCGTGTGCCCTTAGCTACCACGAACTGTTCGGATATACATTTATTTGTGCGGACCGGTGCCGTCTGGTGTAGATATAAAAGGTTCACCCATGCCATATATTCTGGCGGTATGCCAAATCTAGCCTGTTTTAAGTCCAGAGAGATACATCCCTCTGTGCTACCCCTTGCGTCCTCATGTAGCAGTATCTGACTCAGTCTCCTTAGATTGAGTGCCGTACTTCGGCCGGGCACGAAGCCACACTGGTCCTCATGTATTAGTTCTGGGATATATTGGTTCAGTCTCGCTGCTAAGATCTTACTAAGAATCTTGTAGTCCGTGTTCAGTAGTGACAGCGGTCTATAATTTGCTAGCTGTAAACCGTCTCTACCTGGTTTTAGAAGGGAAATTATCAGCGCCTGTAGAGTCGTGGGCGGTAGGGCACTAGACTCCATTGATTCTCGATATAGGAGGTGTAATTGCGGGGCTAGTAAATCAATATATGCCGCGTAGAACTCAGCCGGTAGGCCGTCAGTCCCAGGGGTTTTGTTCCGTGGTAGTGCTTTAATTGCCTGTCTAATTTCGGCCGTCGTGATTGGCCGCGCCAGGTCTTCCCTCTGCGCAGTCGTAAGCTGTGGGATGGGTAGGTCTGCCATGATGGACTTGAAGTTTGTGTCCAGCATCGGCGAGTGTGGGCCATATAGTTGCGTGTAATATTCTTTAAAGGTAGTGTTAATATCTAATTGTGTCCGTTTCGTCGTCCCACATTGGTTGTTGATCTCCACTATGGGGGTGCTCAGCGGTGCATTACGTACCAGTCGTGCTAGTAATGGCCCCGACCTATCAGCTTGAGTGTGTTGTCTGGTCGTGTATTCCTTGTAGTCGATTACCCTTACTTCCTCAAGTAATTCTGCATGTTGGATGTGAGCCTCCTGCAGTTGTGTGAGTTGGTCGTTCGTGCCCGCAGCCTCACTTTCCAGCATCGCCAACCTGCCCTCTACCTCCTTTAGCTTTTCCACTACAGTCTGTCTAATGCCCACCTTCGTGCCCATTGCCACTCCTCGTATGGTGACCTTAAAGGCGTCCCATTCTATTTGTCTGGAGCTAGCTGTGTTTGTGTTCTCACTAAAGTACGTGGTGATGGCGTCCAATAGTGTGGACTTAAAGACCGGATCCTCTAGTACCCCCGGTGATAGGCGCCAAGTCGGTATCGGGGTTGGGATCCTTCCCCATTGCAGATTTAGTTCTACTGGGTTGTGGTCGGAGAGTGTCTTTCCCATATGTGTAGCGGACTCTATGGATCCCAGCAACGTGTTAGAGCAAAAAAAAAGATCTATTCTGGTGTGTAATTTATGTGGTGAAGAGTGGACGTGTATTCTCTGTGGTTCGTGTGCTTGATTCTCCACGCATCTGACATATCCCAGCTTTCTGCCCAGTGCGCCAGTGCTTCGGCTTGCTTTCTGCTATCGGCCGAGTGAAGTGGGGGGTGGGATCTGTCAAGAGAGAGATCCAGGACCGCATTGTAGTCCCCGCCTATTATCCAGTTGTGTTCTGACCAGTCTGACAGTACTCCGCTAATAGTGGTAAGGCACTTCATCTGGTCCGTGTTGGGGGCGTAGACGCATCCCAGCACCACCAAGGAACCATCTAAGATTCCTCTTACAAAGACATATCGACCCTCTTTATCCACCCGCTGTTCTATCAATTTAAAGGGGACAGAATTTTTGATCCATATAGCAGCCCCCCTGGAGAAGGCTGAATAGGTAGTGGCAAACAGGTGGCCCTTCCACTTCCGGTGTAATTTGGAGCCTTCTGCCCCATTTAGATGGGTTTCTTGCAGATAACCTATAGTGATCTGTCTTCTGTTCAATTGCGCTAGTATTCTGTGCCGCTTGTGCACTGATCCCATGCCGCGCACATTCCAGGTGCATAACTTATATGTGTTAGGAGTCGTCATAGTACGGAGGACATATGGTATGTGTTATACCCAGTACAACAGGTGTGTTACCCATGTTGAGTGTCGTTACAAGTGCTTTAACTGTGCTAAACTTCCCAACCTTAAGGTCCTCATCTAACATTAGCTGGGGACCAAACATCTGTTACCCAACGTGGGCAAAAACAAAGAATCTTAACTGTGCCTTCGCCTGGGGGTGGGTGGGTCCGAATACACTCACCCGGTGTTTGTCCACTCCCACATGGCAGATTATACAGTTGCATACATTACCAGTCTGCATTTTCGTTACAGGCATTCAAAAGTCGTTCGCCATTTGCGCTGTAATACGCGGGAACAATTGTATGCTAGTGTCCGAGTCCGATACTTCTGTGCGCGTGCCAGACTGATGATCCATGTCAGGCTGGTCCCGGGCGTCATGGGCCGCCAGAGCAGATGTTGTCAGGGGCGCTGCCTCTGCAATTGTCTCTTTCATAGCCGATGTCTGGTCCGGGGTTGTGTTGGTCGTGTCACTTGTGTGTCCCGCTTGGTCCGTGGAAGGTTCCGTTTGGTGAGGGGTGCGGTCTTCTATCGCCCCTGCCAGAGGATCTTGTGAGGGGTCCGGCGTGAGTGTCATCTCTAACCATTCTGACGCCTACTCCGGGGAGTCGAAAAAATAAGTCTTGTGTCCATGCATGACTTTGAGGCGTGCCGGGAAGAGGAGGGCATATTTTAAGTTGCGGTCCCGTAGCGTGCATTTCACACCCATGAAGGTTGATCTAGCTTTCTGGACTGCTGGGGTGAAATCTGGGTATAGTGATATCGTCCTGTTTTCGTATTTCACCAGGGCGTTCTCCCTAGCGGCCTTAAGGATCGTGTCTCTATCCTTATAATGAAGTAGACGCGCAATCAGGGGACGTGGGGGCGCTCCTGGTCTGGGCGGTCTTGGAGGTATCCTATGTGCTCGTTCCACACAATAGAACAGGGTGAGGCCCGTTGGCACCACCACATTCTTTAGCCAGTCCTCTACAAACTGTGTGGGGTTCGTCCCCTTGCTGCGTTCCAGAATGCCCAGGATTCGGACATTATTGCGGCGTGAGCGCCCTTCTGCGTCATCCACCCTGTCCCGTAGTCCTCTGAGTTGGCGTTCCAGCTCCTCTAGTCGCGTGGAATGCTCTGTCTGTTGCGATATTGGGTCATCGAGTGCCAGTTTTGCTCCGTGACTTTCTCAGCTAGTTTGCTGTGATCCGCCTTCAGTAGGGATAGGCCAGTGGACATTGCGTCCATGCGTGTTTCCAGTGCCTCCCTGGATGCCCTGATTTCGGTCAGGATTAAGTCCAATTTGGCCTCCTGCAAGCCCGTCCCGTCGGTGGTATCATTTCATTATTAGATGAGGCTAGGGGGTCCTCAGAACCGGTAGACTGTATCGTATTGACCACCATTGGATCCGGTTGTCTGTTTCTATTGCGCCTCATGGTCTGTCCTTGCCACTGTGTCCAGTTTACTCTCTGATATTGCAAGTTGGCCCTGCTTGTTACCGGTGGTGAACTTTCTCTCTCGACTGCAAGACTCTAAGAGCGTGGCACTTCAGGACCAAAGGAACGGTCACGATAGGCCGCAGTCGTTTCTCAGTCAGTGGACGCCTTTGTGTATCTCTTGGCGTTCTCCCCTCTGCGCAGTGCGCACACATTCGCTGTCGTCTATTGCGCCCTTTGTAGATTCCGCCTTGTGATGGTCAACACCTGCTCGCACTCTCATTCGCCTTAAAGGGCGTGTTGTCGGGGTATCGCGCTGTAATTATCTGCGTGTGGTATGGCTCGTTCAGGGCCCCTTTGCCTACTTGCTGATTAGCCCCTACGTATTGCTCGCTGGGTCACAGCCCTATAGAACTCACAGGTTTTTGGTTCCTTGCCTGCAGGCGCGTTATTCTTTCTGGTGTTCATGTCACCATTTTGTGTCCTGCATGTGCGCTCACTGGACTGCAGTATTGGTCCACAGGGAGTTCAGTGCCTATGGGGGGAGGGGGACTCCCTCTTAGTGATTGGCGGGTACCTTCTTCTGTGACGTTTTGCAGCACCCCAGGCCAGTGTCTCCCTTCCTGTGGTCGGTGTATCCCTTCTGTGCCTCATGCCGCCATTTTGCCCTTTTACAGCGCTCGTTAGCGCATCAATGGTGTTCTGCAGGGGGCTTGACGACCACAAATCAGGAGGGACTCCTTCGCAGCAATCGGTTAGTACCTTTGGTTGTGTTTTTATGTGGTGGCTGGCCTCCAGACTCGGTCCCCCAGGTAGAGCTGCCGTCTTTTCCGTTGTTGCACACAGAGGTCGCTCCTCAACCGTACTCGCGGGCCGTTGTTTTCCCCAGCGGGAGTGTTTACTCAGTTGCCTCTGCTGCCGCACATTGAGGAGACTGCAGGGGGGGGGGGTTCCACACACCTTGCGCTAGTAGGTGCCGCATCTGCAGTCCGTGTCCGGCGATTTATGGGCCGTCTGTCGCTCACCGCTGCAGTCCTCCGCTCGGCCCCACCTCCCACTGTGGGCCGCGGCGTCTCTCGAGGGTAGGCCCCAGAACGGCGAATGCTCGGCAGCGCCGCTTAGTAGCTTCTTCCACCTCCAAATTCGGCCACACACCTGCCAGACTTATCCCGCGTTATCGGAGTAGAGGTGGGGTGGGGAGTCCGCGGGGCAGGGTATGTCAGGATATCAGGCTAATGTACAGGGTGGTGTACGGAGCACTCTCAGCTCACGTCCTCCATGTTTGGCCGGTAAGTAAGTGGTATAAGAACCATGACTTGGGAAAAGGAAAGGCCTAGGGCCTGGAGAATCGCTGGGGCTACACTATCTGAACCTTAGTTTAGGAGTAGGAGGCCCACAGGCGGCACGTGCAGTGTCAGTACACTCACGCGAGAGTCAATAGAAAGTCAATAGGAACTTAAAAAGGTAAGTAACGAAGATTTAGGACACTTCCGGTCTAAATAGGAATATACAACTAACAAAACTAGACACTAGGATAGTCAGTCCCTACAGGAGCACCGAAGTACTCGCGTTACCTCACCCGCGGGCTGCGGGTGCATAGGTGTCAAAGTGTGTCGGGTTTTCTCGTTGATTCCTATGGAGCCTTGGAAGAAGTTGCTGCAGGCGACCAGGAGGAAGATGTTCGGGTGGATCCAAGGGTGGATCGGAGTTGAAGAAGACCTGAAAGCAGAGGGGACAGAGTCTAGGTCACTAGCCAGTGACCGGGTGGAACCAGGAAGGAACCAGATGTCGTCGAGGAGCAATCAGGTGCTGTTGTGAAGCTTGTCTTTGCAGCCACGTGGACCAGGAGGCGTCAAGGATGACCAGGCACTGGAGAGGAGCTGTCCCACGAAGGTTCTCGCAGATGGAGGGGTCGACTTCAAGATCGGAGCCAACAAGCCTAAGTAAAGGCAACCCACGCAGGATACACAAAAGGCTTCTGGTGCAGACCAGGAGGGTCTGAGGTACTTCACCTCTTCAGGGAAGCAAGGGCCAGTCTGGAGCAACCAGACCAGCAATGGATTTTCAAAAGGATCGTCGTCACAGGGCTATTAGCCAACTGGCCAGCAACCGGGACAACACGTCGAGCAGAACACAAGCAGAAGGGCCCCACGCAGATCTCGTGGAGTGTGGAGGGCTGGTCTTAGGTGCAGGTGGAGCTCGGTGTCGGGGTGTCTCAGTCCCCAGGGCACAGCTTCGAGGATGCCTCAGGAGCTGTGCTGTTAGCAAATTGAAGACTTTCCAAGTTGCCTGGTTCCACGGGTTCCGACGCCTTCCATGGGGCTCAGCTGTGCTGGAGTTATGCAGTGGGGACAGAGAGGTCCGGGAGTCGAGGTCTTGTCAGGCTCTGTGCTCGGGTTCCCACGGGAACGGGGACAAAGCAAGCCGTTGAGTTGCTGGATGGTGCCTGGTTGCCCAGGGTGGTCACTCCTTGGCCACAAGGGAGATTCTTCAGTCTTCAGCTCAGGTGAATGTCGAAGGGTCCAGAGTTTCGTTTCAAGTCGATTCCAGGATTATTCTAAAGTCCTGGGGTTCAGCTCCTACCTTTATACAACTAAAAGGGGCTGGATTACTTTCTAGGTCCCTCCTGTGGGTGGGACCAGGAAGGGGGGTGGTTACACCCCCTTTCCTTTGTCCAGTTTTGCACCAGAGCTGGGGCTGGAGTGCCCCAGCACCGGTTTGAACTGGACTATGCATGGAGCACCTAGTATGCCCCAGGCAGTCTCATTCTATGCAGCCCTCCCTGTCCCAATACACAAAGTCCTGTCTGGGGTGGTGCTTGCACCTCTCCAGGCAGGAAACCTATTGTCCACACCTCCGTGACTGGAAGGACTCCCAGCAGCAGGAGGTCAGACTTGTGTCTGTGGCAGCAGCGTCCATTTTGTGACACTGGGGCTGTGGTTAACTTTAACCGGGATAGTCAGCAACAACATGTCTTCTCCCTCTAGAAGGGTGGAATGCTATCACCGTCGCCAGAATTGGCGAGGGGGTAGTATTCCAAAGCGTATGACACCTTACACGACATGTTTAGATAAAGCCAAACCAAAGTTAGCATTCAACCGCGAGGATTATAATGCACTTAAGAGTATATGGTAAGGCGATATCATAGAACAGCTATAAGGACATGGTTCCGCAAGCTGCAGACAGGCTCAGCTCATGCTAGAGCACCATCTCACACATAACCAAGCACTCTGCCTCCAGGATTGTTAAGGCCTGCCATAGGAGTGACTTATAGGTTACTGTGTGTCTATATTTAAGGGTAGATATAGGAATACTATACCTAAGCAAGGGGTGATTACACGACCTTGCCCCAGCTGAGTGATCAGCCAGTTGTGTCAGTTTGAGTGGCCGGCCGGGGGTGGCATAATACATGCTGCAGCCCCTGGTAGGCCTTGGTTACACCTATGCCCTGAGTACCTAGGGTACACTTCTACAGCGGCTGATAAGGTGAACCAGTTCGCAATTTTGGATGTACCTAGAGTACATGGTGTGAATTTAGAGAGAGTGCATCTGGGCTGTGGGTCTGATTAGCAGGCCCACAGCCACATCTGAGTCGAAAACCAGTAAAGAAAAAGCAAAAAGTGGGGGTGATCATAGGAAGCAGACCCTACTCTCCCACACAACCCCCCCCAAACTTAGGGACATTAAACTAACCTTGACCAGTTGAGTCTTCATGTTCTAAGTGGAAATATCGGGAGAGTCCATCTGCATTGGCATGGTCAGTCCTAGGTCTATGTTCCACTGTAAAGTCCATGCCCTGTAGGGAAATGGACCACCTAAGAAGTTTGGGATTTTCACCCTTCGTCTGATTTAACCATAGGAGGGGCTTGTGGTCTGTCTGAATCTTGAAGTGAGTGCCAAACAAGTATGGCCTCAGCTTCTTCAGTGCCCAAACCACAGCAAAGGCCTCCCTCTCTATAGCTGACCAACATTTCTCTCTAGGGGTCAGCCTTCTGCTTATGAAAGCAATGGGCTGGTCTTGACCATCTATATTCAGTTGTGAAAGTACAGCTCCCACACCCAACTCAGAAGCAACTGTTTGGACTATGAACTCTTTGGAGTAATCTGGACTTATCAGAATAGGTGCAGTACACATGGCCTGCTTCAGGTCATCAAATGCCTTTTGACAGCTAACTGTCCACTGAACTTTCTTTGGCATATTTTTGGAAGTTAAATCATTCAGTGGTGTCACAATGGACCCATAGTTTTTCACAAACTTCCTGTAGTACCCAGACAGGCCCAAGAAAGCTCTGACCTGTGTCTGGGTGATTGGAGGAGTCCAGTCTCTGATGGTCTGGATCTTGCTCTCCAGAGGTTGAACCTGACCCCCACCAACCAGGTGGTCCAGGTACACAACCTTGCTCTGCCCTATCTGGCACTTTTTGGCTTTGATAGTGATGCCTGCCTTTTGCAGGGCCTCTAAAACATTCCTCAGGTGGACGAGGTGATCCTCCCAGGTGGAGCTAAAGACAGCAATATCATCAAGATAAACTGCACAATAGTCATCCAGTCCTGTGAGAACTTGATTAACCAGCCTTTGGATAGTGGCATGTGCATTCTTCAAACCAAAGGGCATTACCACAAATTGATAATGTCCTCCTGGGGTCGAAAATGCTGTCTTGGCTTTTGCATCCTCAGCTAACCTGATTTGCCAGTAGCCTGCTGTCAGGTCAAATGTGCTCAAGAACTTGGCAGAAGCCAATCTATCAATGAGCTCATCTGCCCTGGGGATGGGGTGGGCATCTGTCCTAGTGACAGCATTGAGACCTCTGTAGTCCACACAAAACCTCATCTCTCTCTTATCATCTTGGGTGTGAGGTTTTGGCACCAGGACTACTGGACTGGCCTAAGGGCTCTCTGAGGGCTCAATAACTCCCAGCTCCAACATCTTTTGGACCTCTGTCCTAATGCAGTCCCTGACATGGCCAGGTTGCCTGTAGATTTTACTCTTGACAGGCAGACTGTCACCAGTGTCCACCTCATGGGTGCACCAGCTTGTCTGACTTGGGGTCAGGGAAAACAGATGTCTGAAGGACTGAAGAACTTGTCTGCAGTCCTGTTGCTGATGTTCAGAGAGGCTGTCAGCAAAGTCTACACCATCTACTGACCCATCATCAGGGTTCTGAGTAAGCAGGTCTGGGAGAGGGTCACTCTCTTCCTCCTTCCCTCATCTGTAGCCATGAGCAAGCCCATGTCTGCCCTGTCGACAAATGCTTTTAGTCTGTTGACATGAAGCACCCTGTGGGGGCTTCTGGGAGTCACAAGGTCCACCAAATAGGTGACATCTCCCTTCTGTTCAACTATTGTATGGGGTCCAGACCATTTGTCCTGGAGTGCTGCTGGGGCCACTGGCTCCAACACCCACACTTTCTGTCCTGGCTGGTACACAGTCAGCACAGCCTTTTGGTCTTGCCAAGCGTTCTGAAGTTCTTGGCTGGCCTCAAGGTTTTTGGAAGCCTTCTCCATATATTCATATCTGGAGCGGAGACCAAGTACATAGTCCACTATGTCAAGTTTAGGCTTTTTGAGAGGTAACTCCCATCCTTCCTTCACAAGACATAGGGGTCCTCTTACAGGATGCCCAAACAAAAGCTCAAAAGGGCTGTAGCCAACCCCCTTTTGTGGGACCTCTCTGCAAGCAAACAGAAGACAGGGTAAAAGGATGTCCCATCTTCGCCTCAGCTTTTCAGATAACCCTTTTATCATCCATTTGAGTGTCTTGTTGAACCTCTCCACAAGCCCATTACACTGTGGGTGATAGGGGGTGGTGAACTTATAGTTGACACCACACTCCTTCCACATTGCAGTTAAATGTCCTGACATGAAGTTTGCACCTCTGTCAGAGACAACCTCCTTTGGAAATCCCACTCTGGAGAAAACTCCAAGTAGGGCCCTTGCCACAACAGGAGCTGTTGTGGTCCTCAGGGGAATAGCTTCTGGATACCTGGTGGCATGATCCACTTCCACCAGTATAAATCTGTGCCCAGATGCTGTTTGGGGGTCCATTGGTCCTACAATGTCTATCCCCACTCTCTCAAAGGGTACCCCCACCACAGGTAGTGGTATGAGGGGGGGGGCTTTGTTGTGCCACCTGATTTGCCACTGGCTTGGCAGGTAACACAGGAGTGACAAAACTCCTTGGTATCTTCTGACATATGGGGCCAGTGAAAGTGAGGGACAAGCCTGTCCCAAGTCTTGTTCTGGCCCAAGTGTCCTGCTAGGGGAATCTACTCTCCTACATCGACTTTTTCTGAATTTTCAGGAATATTCAAGAGCCGAACATTATTGCGCCAGGTTTGCAGCTCAAGCCTCTCCAAGTCCTCTTGCAACAGCTGATTTTGCTTTTTAAGCCCCTCCATTTCACTGGTATTTACAGCCCTTGCAGCTGACAATGACTTCACCTCACCTTCTAAGGCTACGGTCCATTGGGCTAGTCCATCTATTTTCTGTTCAAGTATCCCACACTTTTCTTGAATGTCCTTCTGATTGTATTCCGAAGTCTCAAATTTAACCAAGATATCTTGTCTCAAAGTATAGAGCACATCTGCCAGCTGGTTTTCTGAGGAGGTCTTTTTCTGCAGACTATGATCCGACCCCGAACTCTCACCAATCCTCTGGCTTGGACTGTTACCTTTAGCCCCCCTAACCATTATGTCATTCTGAATTCCTTGCGTATGGGGTATGATTTCTTCTCGTTTTCTGCCGGTGGGGAGAAACGCTTTTCCAGCTGCAGTGGCTCAGCCTGGGGTGGTTTCTCTACAGCCTTACTTCCCACCCCCTCTGGGGAACCTGCTCTATGATTTTGAAGTAAGACCTAAGGGGGTGGGGGTTAGGAAAATAAAGTGTCTTCCTTGGGCCACACCTCTTCGTTCTCCCAATCCCTCTGGTTGCTTTTTTAACAGGGGTTACTGCTTGAGTCTCCCTAACTGCAGGGACCTTTGTTCTTCCAACAACACCTTTTTTGTCAGGCACAGAACATAGGTAATACCGGTTCTTACCCGGTGGAAATTACGCCTCCCTAACAGCAGCAGCAAACCCTGAAAGCCTCGTAAAAGTGACGCTGTGAAATCTACATGATTTCACTGCGCCACTTCTAGGACGCCACTGCTTGAAGCAGGCGTAAGGAGTGACTCAGTACAATATGTATAGGCCTCAACATGCATTGCTGGAGTTGCGTTGTGCTTGCGCAACAACTCCAGCAATGCATGACTTTTCGGCTAACAGATGCGTCAGAAGTTCTGATTCACCTGTCAATACTTGCTCCATGGCGTACCGTATTGTAAATATGGAGCATCTATGGTGGCGCAAGGGTATCGCAGGTTGGCGCAGAGAAACTGACATCTCTACAGATGCGTCAGTTTCTTGTAAATCTGCTCCTTAATGTCAGTCTCAGTCGGAATTAAAGATTCATCAGATGGCGCTGTTTGAACCTGAATTTGCACGTAGCAAAGCGCCCTATCACCTTCGCCAAGTCTAAATAAGAAACAGGTTGAACACGATGAAGTATGCGAACATGTACCTACGGGTTTTCATATAAAGTCTCTACCAACATAAGCCATGTTTGAATGTTTAGCGCATTGGGGGTTTTCCTTCTTTCTGGTTTTGGTTCTTTCTGTAGGTGCATATACGAACGGAGCAAATTACAGGGCTTGCCGTTACTAATCCTGACTTCAGATGGGCTGGTAACGCCCATCTTTCCAGTGCACATTGGCAGCTGGCCCTTGCACTCCTACAGTAGCATGCCTTTGATGCTGCCGTATTTCTAAGCTTTTAATTCGTGGTTTACATCTTCTGTAAATTGATACCGTAGTAGACACTTTTACTGGCTAAACTAAATTCACTGCTTCCTCCCACGTATTAATTACAGCGAAAGCCGCAAATGATCAGCAATGCTTTTGCGCCATCTAGTGGTAAAATACTCGAAATATACTTTGCACTTTTGTTTAACATACTCAAACCGTTCAAATATGGAGGACAGGTTTCCTTTTCAAAACAACATACGGAATGACAAATTTCACAAAACAACTGTTAAAGATTAAAACTCACTCTTAAACATTGATTCAAGGGTGATACTGCATCATGCTGCAATGTTAATGTAAATTCCCTCTTCTCTCTGAGAGTTTAAAGTGTGGTACGATTTTAAACCCAAGGTGTGGCTTGAATTATGACAGAATGTCGAGGAACTTCGGGGCATATTACCAACCTACAGCGATATTTATCGCTAAGTAGGGTTAGCGGTAATATTTTTATCGCCGCCCTTCACCTGTTTTTACGCGGAGATAACTTGCTATTAGCAAGGTTTATCTCAAAAGCGATAAAAATCAGGCGAAATGCGTGAATATCGCTGTTAATACAGCGATATTCACGCATTAGCGTGACAATGCTCTTAGCCATGTTATCCACCTCCCATTGGATAACAAGGCTAAGAACTGATCAGGGCAGGCGTTATCTTTTGGAGATATTCGCGCTTAGCGCGAATATTTCCAAAACTACGCCTGTGTTGATCATAGGCGATAGCGATGTTGGCGACTGTTTATAGTCGCTAACATTTTGGCACGCCCTCTTCGCATGTCATTAGCGATAAATATCTCAGACATTCAAAGTGGGCCCCAAAATGCTCGCTATCGCCTACAAGCTGTCGCTAACTGGTGCTAGCGACAGCTTGGTAATTGGGCGAGAACATTATCGCCGCTTTAGCGGGAAAAAGTCTTGCTAAAGCGGCGATAAGGGCCCTTGGTAATATGCCCCTTCATTCCAAAAGTGATTCGCTTGTCGGAAATACGTTCCAGCCTGACCCAAGAAGGTTGAAATTAGAAGTCGCCAAAGAATGTTTCGGATGGACTGAGTGACAATGTGCAGCCTCTCAAAGATTTTGCTGTGACTTATTCTTGTATTGCTCCTGAATTTTGGGAGCAAGACAGGTATGAGCAAAAAGTAGTAGTGGCTTAGTCCGCAAAGTGAATGAGTGACAGATTGGGGGGTTGTCCTTCCATATTTAGGCCATGGGCAAGGTGCTCAAGAGCCCGATTCTAAGTTGCAACTTGCGCTAAAAGGATGTTATTTTATGTTATGTGTGTTTGTATAACACACAACTCACCCAGGAGGGTATACTGCTGCTGAATCAGTAGCTGTATGGCTGAGCCAGGGTCAGGGCTAGGTGAAGAGCCAGGTCTTCAGTTTCTTGTGAAATTCAAAAACTGAGAAGGCGGCTCTGATGTGCAGGGCAAGTTGTTCAAGGTTTTAGGAGCGAGGTAGGAGAAAGCACAACCACCGGATCTGGTTTTGCATATGGAATGGTACGTGCAAGTAAAAGTCCACATTTGTAAAGTCCACATTTGTAAAGCGCACAATCACCCGTAAGGGTCTCTAGGCGCTGGGGGCCGTCGGGAAGATTAAGCAAGCTATTGCCCAGAGTCACATGGTGCTGGGCTAACCTGCCGCCGGAGCCGGGGATCGAACCGTGATCCCCGGATTCCAGCGTCAGTCGCCCTGGCCGCGGCGCCACACCTCTCCCAAGTAGGAGTCCGGTTGAGAGGAGGTGTCTGATAGGTTTGTGGAAGTTTATGTGGCTTTTGAGGTACATGGGGCAGAGAACGTGTAAGTCTTTGTATGTGTGCGTGAGGAGTTTGAAGGATGCTCATTTGTGGACTGGGAGCCGGAGGAGCTCTTTGAGAGGTGTGGTGATGTGAGTGCGGGTGGGAGGTTGAGGGTGAGCCTGACGGCTAAGTTTTGTATGGTCTGGAGGCTCTGGTCTGTTGAGCGTTGATTCCAACATAGAGTGCATTGCCGTAGTCCAGATTGCTTTCATAGGCACGGATGATGCTGCCAAATTGGGTCATGTAGGCGTTGAACAGAGTAGGGCTGAGTGAGAATCCTGGTGCATTTTTGCAGATGAGGTCCGGTGTTAAAGGGGCCAGGCTGATCGACTGGGTACAGCCTATCAGCAAGGAGCAAATCCATCAAAGTGTGGGACCTCGGATGCTAGCTTCGTGCAGTCATTGAATAAGGATGGGGTAGAAGGTTATGTCAAAGGCTGCGGAAATATCCAGTAGGATGAGGGCCAAGGTGCCACCTATGTCCATGATCATCCAAATGTTGTCCGTGGTGGCAATGAGGGCAATGTCTGTACTGTGATTGGGCCTGAATCCGGATTGAATGATTTTGCATCTGTAGTTGTCAGTGAGGTGGGTGGTTAGGCGTTTGTTTGCCATCCATCCATGACTTTTGCTGGGTAGGGTAATGGGACAACCGTCCCGAAGTTGGCTATTGTTTTCAGATCTGCTTAGGGTTTCCTGAGGTGCGTGGAGTACTGTGGCATATTTCCAAGAGTCTGGGTACGTGGCTGTGATGATATGATTCTGTCATTCAGTATAGGGGTGAGGGCTGCACTGATTAGGTCCAGTGCTTTGATGAAGACGTCGTGTGGGCAGCAGTCTAAGGGTGCTCTGGAGTTTATAGACTGCATGGCCTTTGCAGTTTCTTGATTGGTGATTGTGGGCTAGGTGGTCAGGGTGGTCCTCTGAGTGTTGGTAGAGATGGGCAGAATGGCTGCAAGGGTCTAGTTTGGGCTCAATGTTTTTGTAGAGGCTAGTGATCTTGTTGATGAAGAACAGGGACAGCTGGGTGCAGAGGTCCTGAGAGGTGCTTACACTGGTGGAGCTTGCTGTCAGAGAGATGAACTCTTTCACTATGGCAAATAATCCTCATTCTTGACTTACTTTTTTATAGACAGTTTTGGTGGGAAGCCAATGATGTCACATCCTGTGCAGATGGAGGATTGAAAATCCAGTGATATCACATCCTGTGCAGATCGATGTTGGGAAATTCAGCATTCTCCCTTCCGGTGCAGAAAGACGGAAGGAAATGAGCCCTCTTGCTTGGGTTTTTCTTTTAAAGACAGTTTTGGAGGAGGGCAGGAGACAGCCACAGAGCTGCATCTGCACTCTGGGTTTTTTTTAACAAAATATTTCAATGTTGTTGTTCCAACACCTGCAGTGCAGGACAGGCTTGTCAGAGCGACGGGGAATAATGTGGCAGTGCTGCTGTTTTCAAAACACATCAGGCCCATGACATGATGCAGTTGTGCCAGTTGATTGTCTTGCTGAACCTGCAAGGCACAAATTACCTATGTATTTATGTAGACTTTATACACCAAGCAGTTCTACGTCCGAAGCATTTTTTGCACATGTGAAAATGCAGATGCTACTTTGATTGGCTTTCAACTCAGAAATAAGGTCTAGAGGCATCTTGTCAACTATAATATCTAAGTAATGCATATTGGCATATGCCAATATGGAGTGTTTGTTTGCCATTCTACATTTGCAGTGTTTATTTGGCCTTCCCTCTTTCTAGGGCAACCACTTTCTTGGGTATGCTCACTTGTCCACATTGTGCTATCAGGTCCTCATTACCGGGAGTAAGAATAAAATACAGCCATGTCACCGAACTCACCTGGACTGACCACGCCATTGTCCACTTCACCATCACAGTTTTTCCAGGCACCACCACCAAGCCCTCAAGCTCCTGCCACCGCAGCTGGAATAAAGTGACTGTAACTCAGTGGACGGAGACTCTCAACACCATCCAACTTGACGCTGCATCAAACCTGGAACAGCCCATCCAGAACTTCTCTGACTGGATAACCAAATGCACCGATATATTCACCCCCATGAAGTTAGCCAAAAACGGCTGAGCCTCAAGACAAACCCGCTGTTATACACCAGAACTCAGAACCATCAAGCGCAACTGCAGGCAACTAGAAAATAATGGCGCAACACCAAAGACCCCACCGATTGAACCACTTTCAAATCAGCCCTCAACAAGTATCACCAATGCATCAAAGACACAAAAAGAGATGCCCTCACAGACCTTATTGAAACAAGCGCCAACTGCATGAAGGAATCTTCAGAGAGTTCTTCTGCCCGCCAGCCACCGAGATCACGAAGCACCCACACAACGCCCATGGAACGCCTCCCTGGGGCAGAGTAATGCAACTCAGCAATTTGTGCTGCATTGCGTGACTCCGGATTTATAAAAGCCACTCAGAACCATGCAAAGTGGCCTTGGGTGGATGATAAATCGCATTTTGGGGTTGCATCGACCATGCACCACGTTGCGTGGTGCAAAAGTGAGGCAACCCCCTTGATAAATAGGGCTCTATGTGACAATCAAAGCGAGCCACATAACTTGTGCACTCCAGTCCCTGTGAAGTTAAAACTCAAGAGGACTCGAACACTATGAGAACATGGCCACAGAGGAAGAGTAAATAAAACACAGTATTTTCCTATCTCCTGTATGTTACCTGTTTGCAGTTTCTTTCTCCAAACATCTTCTCTGTCGCACCTACATCTTGAAAGATGCTCCAATTGCAGAGATATTTCCATCTTATCATTACCAAGGTATCAGACTTTCTAATTTGCAGTTTTTTTTTCAGATCTGGCTAGAAACAGCTTTAGCTGCAACTACAAAAACACCAAACTTCAAGCACTCACATTCAACCCTTATCCACTTATGTTAACCCCCTGCTCACATTCTTCCAGTGGCATTAAACATTCCCTCTCACCTCAAATGTTAATTCACATACCCAGTCATTCACATTTAACCCTCAGTCACTTATGGTCCCCCAATTACCCACCCGCCTTCACTCAATGGCATTAAGCATTCACAAACGCATTAAATATCAGTTCACATATCCAGTCATTCACAATCATCCACTCAGGTAACCCATATTCAACCAACCACAAATAAATACCCACCACTCAACCCCTGCATTCACTGCCTAACCCACCCTTATTCAAACACATACATATGTATATGTAAATGTAAATGTCATGGTACTTATAGAGCGCACTGTCACCAGACAGTCACCTTGCGGTGTCGCCTATTCGGCTTCCTGGCGCTGATACTCATACCACTGTGGAACCCCTCCTGGCTTTCCCTGTGAAGTGTCCACTCCTGGCACCCCCAGGGTGAAGCCAGGCATCCTTAGCGCTGGTGTGGAGGCTAAGCAAGCTATTGCCCAGAGTTGCAGCGTGGGGCACGTGATTAGAATAGGCACCGAGGCGAGAATTAACAGGTCCGAGTAAATTGAGCCCGAGACCCCGCCGAGGCGGAATCGAACCCTGGTCCCTGGCCAGAACTCTGCATCAGGGTCTGTCGCTCTAACCATTGAGCCACACTCCTCCACATAAATGTCCTATCAATCAGCAAGTTCTTTCACTACTACAAAGACAAACCTAACTATAACTGCTTTCTCTCTGACCGAGGAACTTGGAAAGGCATGGTTACTTCACGAAGAAGAATATTCTGTCCAAGGATTTGCAAATGCTTGTTTTTTTTAGTATTATGGAGCAGGCCGGTCCTTTGCACAGGCCTCTGCCACTTATCCTGGGCGTTTGCACTTAGCTCCTTCCCTCACGTATGCATTCTGGGTGCAGCCTCTGTGCTTTTTTTTACCTGCCTCTTCTTTGCACTCTTATGAATGGACGACTTGTGTTTTTCTTTCCAACTTTGCTGCCACGTGGCATGGCACACAAACAGCTATGAATACCTCTCAGTTGCTGGGCTTGACTGAACTTGGCAGACACCCCACTTGGCATTGAAAAGCAGCTTACCGTGACCCAGCAGGAGCAGCCACATGGCATGCTCCCTCCGCTGTGTGGGGTGTTCTGGCTGGCACTGCTCTCCTGGTAAATCCCAGCCTGTGATAAGGTGCAGCTGATGCCCACATTCAGTAATTCTTCTACCAGAATGATATATGGTGTGTGATAAATGTCTCTATTGAGGGATATGAACGAAATTGAGCCAATAAGTTCAGTAATTGTTGCAAGGAGGGTATACAACCTGTGATCGAAAACCAGTGGAGGTGATTCTGCTTTTCAGCTATTTTGTAAACAATATTTAGGACTCTATTTTCCTACCAGGTGATATTTTTAAATAACAGTGGGGCATATTATCAAGAACGGCGTTAAACATTATCGCCCGTCAGCGGCAGAAAACTGCCGCTAAAGCGGCAATAATGGGCTTGATAATATGCCCTTGAGAATTCCAATAGAAGTCCATGTTCTGGTGTGAACATGGACTTCTATTGGAATTCTCCACGGCATATTATCAAGCCCGTTATCACCTCTTTAGCGGCAGTTTTCTGCCAATAAACCGGCGATAATTTTAACGCCGTCCTTGATAATATGCCCCAGTATTCTCACACAGAGAAATACTTAGACAGCTAGGTGCAGCATGTTAGTATTAAAACTACTTACCTAGGACTCCTTACTGCTAAAGTCCAAAGCAGCCCGAAAGTACTATTAGAGAAGAAAAGGACCCAACTTCAGGAGTCCAATAGGGTAGTATTTTAGAATATTTTTAGCAAATAATATCGTCGGGAAGAAATATATTGTCCTACATATCATTCACAAAAATGTCATCCAATTGGGTATAGATTTTTCTATTATGTACTCTAGTTGCGCGATACTTTGTAAGCAATATTTAGGACTCAATATTTCTGTTAGAGAATATTTTGGTTACAATATTCTGGTAGCATGCTATAGCACTTGGCTTAGTTTGTCTGCCTCTGTACTACAGACAGTATAGTAACCATGGACGTCAATACTTCAAGAGCTGGGGTATTGGATCCCCATGACCATTGGATCCCCGATGACAGCACATTGGTTGCCCCTTATTCCACTCTTATCCCTCAAACACTTCCTATCTGTTGAAGACATGGGAAGAAGGGAAGGTTTATAAAGAAAACAGGGCTGGATAGGCCTTTTATTCCACCTGGCATGCCCCAGTGCCACTTTCCCCAGCACCTCAAGGTTATTTGCAGCAGGCAGAGAGGAGCTTCAAAGGAGAGATAGAGAGAGGAGAAGGGAGAAAGGTAGGGAGAAAGAGATCATAGAGGGAATAAAGGAGGTAGAGAAGAGAAGGACAGCAAGAGAAAGGAGAGGTAGATTAAGGTGAGGAAGGACTAGCGGGTACGTTGAGCTTTTTTGTCAGGACTTCTCTTATTTCCCCAAATCGGCCCAAAAAGTAAACCTTGTTCCAAGAGCCCTATTCAATTTCTATGTAGCAGGGGCACTACTAGGCTTGCCAAATTGTAAGCCAGAGTTAGCAACTGCTTCCTGTGCTATTCCTAGTTGAATTTCATGCCATAGTGGCTGTCAGGTGCATTGAAACCCATTGAATTCATTCTGTTTTTCTTGGCTGAATCCTAGGACTCTTTTAGGGGCATGTTATCAAGAACGGCGTTAAAATTATTGCCGCTTTAGCGGCAGGAAACTCGATAATGGGCTTGATAATATGCCCTTGAGAATTCCAATAGAAGCCCATGTTCACACCAGAACATGGGCTTCTATGGGAATTCTCAAGGGCATATTATCAAGCCCATTATCGCCGCTTTAGTGGCAGTTTCCTGCCGCTAAAGCAGCGATAATTTTAACGCTGTTTCTTGATAATATGCCCCTAAGTGACTTACTGCATATACCTTGGGTGGTTATGCGGGTTGCCTTACATTTTGGGCAGTCCTTCATTCATGTAAATGTTTGAGTTTGCTTGATCACTTGGTTTTCTTCTAGAGGCGGGCACGTGTTTACACAAACGTTTTGTGTAAATATCTATGCCGTTGCAATGCAGTTACATTTCTCAGAGAACTTAAGATTGGGAGTGGTTTGAGAAGTCCTCTTCTAGGCATGTGAGTCTCAGGCTGAATAGATAGAAATTCTGTATGTTTTCGAAGTAAGTGTTTTTATACATGTGCATGCAATGCCTTTCCATGCTAGTGCCCCACTCGAATTTCTCCCCCCCAACCCCCCCCAACCCTATATGAAGAGGTAGGTAGCTAGGGCCTCATTTATGAGGCTGTGTGTCACTTTTATGCCGCTGGTGCGTCACTTTTTGTGACGCAACAGTGGCGTAAAAAATGCACCTCATTGCGCCATATTTACAAAGTGACGCATCTAGGTAGATACGTCACTTTGTAAACCCCTGCGCTACATTACACCTGCGTCAGGTATAATGTATGCAGGGGGGCGTTCTGTGGAAAAGTAAATTTTGCCATGTTCTGTGTCCCTACGTGTTCCCCATCTTATGTTATATGTGCATGATTAATATGCATATGTATTCCCCATGATCGATTAAAGACGCAATTACAGTTGTGTCCATCTCTAGTATGCCAGTTTCCAGTTCTCGTGAAAGCTACGAGTATTAGGCCTATGTGAAGTTACGTTGCCACGTTTCTCAGTGTGCACGTTATTTCATTGTAAAGTCCCCGTTTCTAGGCCTCAAAAGGGCCTGGACACCAGATTCAGCTCCTGTCTCCTGAACCCTTGCTGAGGAGCGATACAGCCCCCACCTGTGTTCCTGACCCTTCACTTACTTCCTGCCTCACAGTGCCCGGCTCGGCCTGGCTCTGCCTGCTAGTCTGCCAAGAGTATGTTATGATTCTAGTTATCAGTCCAGCCCTCCTTCTCTGCATTCCTAAGCTACTGAATCGCATCAATAGTTTCCGTCATCATCTAGCCTTTACGTCTCCATGTAAGAGAAATACTGTATTAATGGTCATTTAATATTCCTCAACACGCACTACATGTAGAATAATGCATGCACCAGTCTTAGAGTCTGTTAGCCTTTACCCCGATAGCTTTTGGATTCTATCAACATGTTCTCTAAACATCAGATACTAGATAGTGTTAGGTACATGTCGCCCTGACTCTCCAGACTTCAGTCTCTGCTCCTAGCGCAGAAGTCATAGCCCCCAGCTTCTCCTAGTAACACGTCATTGTCAGCTTGTGCGCACCATTAGGTTAGAGGTCCCGGCTCCTTAGGTAGCCCCCTCCATGTTTCCGCCCCCTTTATGACATATTCTGTTACGTTTACATCACATGTCTATGTATACGCCTCTTGTTACACCTACTTTCACCCTTATCTTTCGCGACTGCTATTGACCACACCCACTGCTCCGCCTATCGTATGTATTGTAATGCAACTGTTTTAGTATATATGCTTGTGTACTGTTATTAAAGTTAGCGCGCTCATTCCCTGTCCCCCCTGCAGGGCTCTGCCATCCTATTCCTGTGCAGGTTGTCCTGTTCCTGTCCTTTATGCTGTATTAAACCTGCAAACTCCTACTACCTCGAATCTTGACTCTTATTTATTGAGCTATCTGTTATTGCTATGTCCAGTCAAACCTAGATCCGGTATTATTTATTTATATACCATATAATGGCGCCCGAATAGGGACTTGCCCTTTCCCCACGCGCCGGTGAAGCCACGCCGGCCCCCTGACCCTCTGCAGCCGTGACGGAACCATACCGTGCACGTGCAGATATTTCTGCTTCAAGTATCCCTCAGGCCCACGGAGGAGACGGAGGTGGCGGTCCAGCATCCAGACGAGGCGGTGGAGGAACGCGGCGAGTCCCGACCAGAGCCCAAGCCGAGAGTCCAAGGTCCGAGGTATCCGGAGGCCCACCCGTAACTGAAGTCCGAAGTTCGTCCGTCCGGCGTCGAAGCAGTCCCGTCCAGTCCGAGGCCTTCCGTTCTTGCTGCCCGGTGAGTACCGTTGCTGGGGTAGTATCTAGACAGGGTCAATCTAATTGTCTCTGGTCCGTGGGTTTTGGTGGTACACAGACCCAAAACGAAGTGTCCACTCCGGTGGATGCGGGTCCTGACGTGTCTCTTTATGAGACCGGTAAGTTTCGTACTGTTTCAGCAGTGCATCTAGTTTCTGTTCTAGTCAGTTCTGTTCTCGAGAAATTCATGTATTCTGTTTTCAGTATTCCAGGTAGTATTCTGTCCGAACTGTTATTTTAAATGTTCTTCATGTATTTTAATGTCGTGGTATGAGAGTGGTGTAATTATCGTGTTCATTGTGTATTGTATTGTGTCTAGATTACAGTTCAGTCATGCTGTTATTTTCCAAACTACGTCAGTTGAAAACTAGAAAAGGTCTGTTAGAAGCAGCAGTTCCTGTCCCTCCTATGGACAGTCCAGGTCATTTTATGTATCAGAAGCATGGCATAAGTGCCATATTATATCTAGATTTATGGGTAGAGTATACCAAACAGTTAGAAGAAAAGTATAGATGGCCCGTATCGGGTACATGGGATGCCTCTAATCCTGCTCCTCCAGACACCGGAGTACCTGCTACGGTACCCCCGGTCCAGCCTACATTACAACTTCCCGCCACTCTGCCAGCACGAAGAGTATCAGTCGACGATTCCAGTTTAGGGGCCGCAGGAGGAGGTCCTCCTGATACCCCGCCACCACACCAACGTTTAACGTTAGTCGAGTTACATGAATGTGCGTTACAGCGTACGCCCAAATATAAGTCCGTTGCAGATATCCGACGAGCTCTTACTGAATGCCGCTATGATCCAGTTGCAGGTGATGATAGTACAGTTATATATTCCATCCGTGTAAGACGGGTGACCGGGTATTTGGACACCCTACCGAATATGAAAGAAGATCTAGACAGAATATATCGTTTCATCCGTACAGGGGATGATCCAGAAAGTATTGGCGAAGCCATGTCTCAAAGGAAAGCTGAGATCCAGCTCATGATATTAAAGTTTCTGATTAATTGTTTAATAAGGGAACAAGATTACCCGACCAAAGATCCAGCCGAAATGAGAATCCTGACAAGGTGGAGTGATAATATAGCCGAGGGTAAACACAGAACTATCAGTAGTATAGAGAGTATGTACAAGAGAATTCGTAAGGAAATAATAAAGTTACATGAACAACGTAAAGCAGCACAAGTAAGCGAGAAAGAAAATGACTCTTCTACTGAAGAGGTAGAGGACGAGAATCCCGCCAGAATAGCGTATGTAGGTAAGTCTAGATTTCCAGACCGCCATTTACGCCTAGAACACAAGTCAGTTTTTCATCATCCAGCACCAGAACAAGGTTCTCTAGAACAAGTATTTCAAGCTACCGATCATATTCTGAAATCACGAATCGGTTATAGTGAGTTAAGTACTATGCATGAACAAGAACTAGTCCGATCAGCAGTCCGATGGATTACTGATTCTACCACTTTTCCAGACGAAATAGTGGCACAGATGTTTCTGAAATTGCCCCCAGCCGAGCAGCGACTGGTGGGTATGTATATGATCCAGCACCTCATTACATTGTATGAGGGTCAACATTCTGATCCAGGTCCGTTACACGATGTCCTGAACGAGTTACTCCAGTATAGATGGAAAGGTTTAGGTACCGATTTAATTAGTGTCATTCTAGAACAGCGTCACAAATATAGTATGTTTTTGAACCCGCATTTTGTTCATGTCTCACCCCCAGAAAGTAAACCGTTTTACATAGATAGACAGAACCCGCTACGAGAAGTACACCCAGTCAGGACAGCAGATGGTGAAATGCAACGAGTATTTGTTTACACCCCGATTACAAAGATGGAACTCTTAGAAATGAAGAAATTAATTCCCTGTCATGACAAAGATCCAGCAGGGTTCCACCGAGAGTTAAAAGACATGCTCCGTATGGGAGAATACACTTATCCAGATATTATTAAAATGTTAAAGGTCCTGTTGCCCGCAGGGGTATACGAGAAACTCAAGGAAAAAGATTGGGAGGTGGGAGAGAAAAAGATCGATTGGGCAGTTCTAGAAGCTGAAGATAAGATACGAGTACCAGGTACCGGTCTTGGAGAGAAATGTAAAGAATTACCAGAACTGTTAATACAAGTTTTGCCCAGATTATTAGCCACTAAAAAGGAAGACTGGGATGCAATCTCAGCCTGTAAACAGAAACAAGACGAAGACACTAGTGATTTTTATTCTAGATTTGAGAAATGCTTTATTATAAACAGTGGCCTCAAGACAAGTAGTGAGTCATACCCTCATCTTTTTGTTACTAAATTAGTCGAGAATTCAAGTCCACAAGTTAAGAATCGAGTTTTGAAAGTCGAAAGTACCTGGCAAGCTAATACCCCGTCCCAAATGTTACAGATGCTTCAGTATCACCAGAATAGAATCAGAGAAGAGCAAGATCATGAAAGAAAACGTATGAAAGACACGAAAATGAAAGTACTAGTTGCACAATCTGTTCCTCAAGACAGTCAGAAGAGGGGTACGAATCAAGCCAGTCATCCTGCAGCTCCCGTTAAAGGGACATGCAATTATTGTAAACAGCCAGGTCATTTTATAAACGAGTGTGCAGTTCTGAAACACAATATAGCTACCGGTAAAACTAAAGAAAGACCACGTCCGCCTAGACAAGAACAAGTTTCACAGACTTCTCAGCCACAGAATGCACAACAGACAGTTCCAGCACCGCAGCCTATTGCTGCAACACAGCATGTTACACAGCAGATGTACCAGTATGCACAGTCCGAGTATCCAGAGTATCAACAGTACTCATGAAACAGCCTAGAGAGGGAGGTAGGCTTGCCTCTCATCGAGATTCCTGTAGATCAAGAAGGTCCCTATGTTCATAGTCAGGTACTAGGGAAAGACAGAAAGTTTCTGATTGATACAGGGGCAAGTAGGACGACCATCAGTCACGCCGAAGTTCCAGGGGCTCCGCTCTCAGGCTCTAGAAATGTTTCCCTTGGATTTTCAGGAAAGCCTATTGTAAACGAGATATCTAAGCCAGTTACTCTAGAAGTAGGTCCATTGTCCCGCACTACTGATCTGTTACTTACGAAGTCATGTCCAGAAAATTTGTTAGGCATTAAGACACTGAAAGAATTAGGTGCAGTTATTTGCTGCTCCCCAGAGGGAATAAGACTGTTTCTACGTGACTTCAAGGGTCACTATGTATTACGAGATTTTGATCCGAGATTGTCCAATGTTCCACAGCATTTATGGGCGCAAGGTCCAACTGATGTAGGTTATATGCAAATCACACCCCATCGTGTGACTCTCAAACCAGGTGTAGTGTTACCACGAATCAGACAGTACAGATTGCCACCTGAGGCTGTAGCAGCCTTATCCAAAATTATTGACGAGCTCATGGCTCAAGGAGTAGTTGTAGAAACTGACTCCAATGTATGTAATTCTCCGATCATTCCAGTCAGGAAACGTACTGATCCAAATGCACCCCCAGTATATCGATTAGTGATTGACCTTCGAGAACTTAATAAATGTATTATTCCCCAGTACCCAGTTGTCCCAGATATCTCTTCCCTATTGACAGCCATTGATTCCGAAGCCTCATTTTTTACAGTCATAGACCTCAAGAACGCGTTTTTCAGTGTCCCCATTCATCCAGACAGCCAGTTTCTTTTCGGATTTTGTTTAAATGGAAGGAGCTATATGTTCACACGAGCTCCTCAAGGTTTCACAGAAAGTCCTAGTATTTACAGTCAAGCACTTAAAAGACAACTAGACAATATTCACATGCCAACAGACACTGCCCTGCTCCAGTATGTCGATGATCTACTGATCACAGCCCGTTCTGAACGTGCTTGCGAGCGAGCATCACTTACAGTCTTGTATTTCCTTGCCGAGATGGGGCACAAGGTGTCCCCTTCGAAGCTTCAATTCTGTGTCCAGCAAGTGATCTACTTAGGCCACTTACTGTCCAAGTGGGGTAGGCAGTTGACACCCGACCGTATCCAGTTAATAGCGAGTCTTCCTCAGCCCAAGACCCAGAAGGAGGTACGTGCTTTTATCGGCCTCACTTCTTATTGCAGACAATGGATTCCTCAGTATGCATTTCTAGCTAAGCCACTGATACAGTTAACGACACAGGAGGCAGCTGTATCGACTGTCCTCCCTTGGACATCTGAACATACACTTAGTTTCAATGAGTTAAAGAAAGCTTTATGTCAAGCTCCAGTTCTAGCTACACCGAACTACAGTAAGCCTTTTACACTTTTCGTCACAGAACGCGAAGGTACAGCATTATCTGTTCTCACACAAGATCAAGCAGGACAATACAAGCCCTGTGCTTATTTTTCAAGCACATTAGATCCAGTAGCCCAGGCTCTGCCTGCGTGCCTCAAGTCAGTTGCAGCCACAGCACTAGCTATCAGACAAAGTGATTCCATAGTATTAGGACATTCCTTGACAGTACAAGTTCCACACTCCGTGGAAGTTCTTTTAAACCGAACCCAGACTCAGCACTTGACAATTGCACGTTTAACAGGTTATGAACTGACACTGTTCCAGCCACACATAGAAATCAGACGCTGCAACGTTCTAAATCCTGCTACACTGTTACCGTCAGTTACTTCGAATCCTGTCACACACGACTGTGTGGAAGTAGTTAATACTATGACTAAGCCAAGACAAGATCGGACAGATATCCCATTACCAGATCCCGACCTGACACTTTATGTGGATGGTTCATGTATGAGAACAAGTACAGGAGAACTAGTAGCCGCGTATGCAGTGACTACTGACACTGAAGTTATAGAAACACACCGTATTGACACCCTGTCTGCTCAAGCAGCAGAGCTAGTTGCTCTGACACAAGCCTGCATACACGCCAAGAACCTGAAAGTTAATGTTTACACAGATTCGCGTTACGCATTTGGAGTTGTACACGACTTTGGAGTGCTCTGGCAGGAGAGAGATTTCATGACTTCTCATGGAACCAAGATTCAGCATGGTCTCCTTATTCAAGCTCTGTTAGATGCCATACATTTACCGACATCTATTGCTATCATGAAGTGCAAAGCACATACGAAGGTTACTGACATCATTTCCCAAGGTAATGATCTAGCAGATCGCACAGCCAAGCTTACAGCACAGACTCCAGACATTTCAGTTAATCCGACACAGACACATACTCCAGCTCCGACTACCTGTATGACAGTTAAGGACCCTACTCAAGATGTCATAGATATCCAGTTACATGCTACTCCCGATGAAATCAAGAAATGGTCCGAACAAGGAGGGGTTCAGACAGATCAGGGATGGGTAACGAAGGGAAAAGTCACATGGTTTCTCCCCGACTCTATGGTTCAAGTCATTATCAATACCGCACATAGTCCAGCACATTTAGGAGAAAAAGCTATGTTAGACAGTATCCAGAACATTTGGTTCAACAAGCATTTACGAGCTGCAGCCAAGCAGAAAGTCCGTACCTGTATGATATGTTGCCAGTTTAATCCAGGTAAAAGTGTCCAGGTGGAACAAGGTGGATTCCAGCCCCCTGACCACCCTTTTGAAGTCCTCCAGATGGATTATATTCAGATGGAGCGATGTCGAGGTTTCAAGTATGTCCTTGTAGTTGTATGCGCTTTGTCCAGGTGGACAGAAGCATATCCAGTTCCAGATTACACCACTGCCAAGCAGTTGGTTCGTGAGTTCTTCCCCCGTTATGGACTCCCTAGAGTCGTATATTCTGACAACGGCCAGCCATTCTCATCCGAGCTCATGAAACATGTTTCCCTGTTGTTAGGGTACCAGTGGAAGTTCCATTGTGTACGCCATCCAGAAGCAGCCGGTCTCGTAGAGAGACATAACCAGACCCTGAAAATCCGCATTGCCAAAATATGTAAAGAGAAAGGTGTAGACTGGCTAGTAGCTCTGCCAGTCGCTTTGTTTTATATGCGCATGGTCGCACATTCCAGATCAGGTCTGTCCCCGTACGAGGTCGTATTCGGCCGCCCCCCTAATATGTGGGGTACACCTAGACCCCGAAGTATTACAGATGTTTCAAGTAATATGCTGACAGATTACCTAGCTTCCTTGATGTCTGCCCTACACTCTTGTCGTTCACAGGTTGCCGCCGCATTTCCAGACAATACCGAGGTGGCACCGCATGACATCGTTCCTGGATGTTTGGTTCTTGTCAGGAACTTTGATCGTTCAAGTCCGCTGGAGCCCCGCTGGAAGGAGCCCAAGCAGGTCCTCCTGGCCACCCGTACTGCCATCAAGCTGGAAGGCAGGAAGGGCTGGGTCCACCTGTCTCATGTGAAAAGATTTTACGGACTAAAGACTGTTTCAAAGAACATTTCCGAGGATTTTAAGGATTGCCAAAGTACTATTCTCAAGGACTGTCCCGCAAAAGACAATGATACTAAACCCTCCCTGTTAGAGAAAACTCCGCAACAGGAGTATAAGCTAAAATTAAGGTCTAGTAAAATAAGTCAGCCAGTTTGATTGTCTAAGTCCTCCCCTAGGTGAAACGGTTAGACCGGTTTCTGACATGTATAAAATAGACCCCCATAGTGAGAGAGTTAGTCAAAACTCAATCCGATGTATCGTTTTTCTAAGTTTCATATTGTTTTTCAGCCTTATGACTACCTGCACAGGTTATGCATTTTATTTGTATTTTCCAGTTTCTCATGTAAATAAGTCTTCTAATGTTACAGTAGATCACACGTTTAGTGATCTGCCTCCTCATGAACTCTCATATCGTCTTGCTATGCGAAATAATTCCTTTATCCGCATGTTACATTATTCACACCAGACCAGCAATGCCACTAATTGTTGGGTGTGTGGTCGACTCCCCCCTTTCCAGACACCGAAGGGAGTTCTGCCACTCTTTCCTTATCCATTTTCACATAATGGTTCATGTGGAGCATGGTCCACGTTAACGTCATCCTCAACAGATATGTCTTTTCTTAACAGTACATGTTTTCCAGACAAGCAAGGTCTTCCCCACAGAACAGGGTTAGATCTAGAAAATGAAGTTTATAATTTAGGTAATTATTCTTCGAATTTTATGGTCCTGAATGTTCAGTCTGATACTACTCCAGACTTACCTGCTATGTCAGTACTACCAGTCAAAGGTGAATTATGTGTCCGAATGAATGGTTCCGTACATGTAGGCCATAGTGATTGTACTACTATTGTCAAGTATAGTGACAGTAGGAAATCTATTTTCAAAGCTTCACGTCATTCTTATTTTGTTTGTGGTCAGACCGTATATGTTCGTCTGCCCCTCGATTGGGAGGGAACCTGTTACATTGCCTTCCTACTGCCACCAGTTTTCCTAGCCCCACCTGACTACCATAGGAATTCCCACCTAGTACATACTAGACACAAAAGAGACCTCCCGATTGTCGATTATACTGAAACAGCTCTAGAACAATACATAGATATCAATAAAGGTGTCTTCCCTTATTTAGGTACTGTCGTGAATAGTAAACTGATACGTAGATTAACGAGAACCCTTGAAGCAGTAGTGATTGAGACGACTTCTGCTCTAGGTAACTTAACCGAGGAGCAATCCTTTATGAGAATTGTCGTGCTCCAGAATCGTCTCGTCCTTGACGTCATACTGGCCGATAGGGGCGGGGCATGTAGAGTCATCGGATCTAGTTGCTGCATTTTCATTCCTAATAACGCGCCGTCTGTTTATTCAGCTATAACCAGACTCCATAAAATTGCCCATATGTTACACCAAGATCCAGGCACCTGGACATGGTCCGGTTGGTTCTGGAATATAATTTCTGCCTGGGGATGGAAAGTATTGTCCTTTCTAGGTATTGCAGTAGCGATCATATTCAGTTGCTGCCTCTGTATACAATGTGGCCCTGCGATTTGCGGCATTTGTGCTACCTCTTGTATTCCTAGTCCCAGGTCCCGTTCTAAATCCCGTTCCAAGAAAATTCGAGACGAGCAAATGATACTGTATGAAATGATAGATGGTATCATGAATATTGATGTTTCCTGATGGAAACGTAGTGACAAGGAGGGAATGTGGAAAAGTAAATTTTGCCATGTTCTGTGTCCCTACGTGTTCCCCATCTTATGTTATATGTGCATGATTAATATGCATATGTATTCCCCATGATCGATTAAAGACGCAATTACAGTTGTGTCCATCTCTAGTATGCCAGTTTCCAGTTCTCGTGAAAGCTACGAGTATTAGGCCTATGTGAAGTTACGTTGCCACGTTTCTCAGTGTGCACGTTATTTCATTGTAAAGTCCCCGTTTCTAGGCCTCAAAAGGGCCTGGACACCAGATTCAGCTCCTGTCTCCTGAACCCTTGCTGAGGAGCGATACAGCCCCCACCTGTGTTCCTGACCCTTCACTTACTTCCTGCCTCACAGTGCCCGGCTCGGCCTGGCTCTGCCTGCTAGTCTGCCAAGAGTATGTTATGATTCTAGTTATCAGTCCAGCCCTCCTTCTCTGCATTCCTAAGCTACTGAATCGCATCAATAGTTTCCGTCATCATCTAGCCTTTACGTCTCCATGTAAGAGAAATACTGTATTAATGGTCATTTAATATTCCTCAACACGCACTACATGTAGAATAATGCATGCACCAGTCTTAGAGTCTGTTAGCCTTTACCCCGATAGCTTTTGGATTCTATCAACATGTTCTCTAAACATCAGATACTAGATAGTGTTAGGTACATGTCGCCCTGACTCTCCAGACTTCAGTCTCTGCTCCTAGCGCAGAAGTCATAGCCCCCAGCTTCTCCTAGTAACACGTCATTGTCAGCTTGTGCGCACCATTAGGTTAGAGGTCCCGGCTCCTTAGGTAGCCCCCTCCATGTTTCCGCCCCCTTTATGACATATTCTGTTACGTTTACATCACATGTCTATGTATACGCCTCTTGTTACACCTACTTTCACCCTTATCTTTCGCGACTGCTATTGACCACACCCACTGCTCCGCCTATCGTATGTATTGTAATGCAACTGTTTTAGTATATATGCTTGTGTACTGTTATTAAAGTTAGCGCGCTCATTCCCTGTCCCCCCTGCAGGGCTCTGCCATCCTATTCCTGTGCAGGTTGTCCTGTTCCTGTCCTTTATGCTGTATTAAACCTGCAAACTCCTACTACCTCGAATCTTGACTCTTATTTATTGAGCTATCTGTTATTGCTATGTCCAGTCAAACCTAGATCCGGTATTATTTATTTATATACCACAGTTCTGACGCAGGAAAAGGTCATAGAAGTGACGCAGTGAAATCTATTAGATTTCACTGGGCCACTTCTAGGACGCAAATGCGTCAATTTCTTACGCCTGCCTCACAGCAGGTGTAAGACTGACGCAGGCCTTTTCACATGAGGCTTGCCCCATGTGAAAGGACACATTGCTGGAGTTGCGTCACTTTTCTGACACACTCCAGCAATGCGTCACTTTTGCACCATGCAGATACGTCAGAAATACTGACGTATCTGTAACTCCTTGCGCAATGATGCGTCATACTGTAAATATGACGCATCATTGGTGTCGCAAGGAGGGCGCAATGAAAAGTGACGCATCGCTGTTCTGACGCAGCGATGCGTCACTTTTCATAAATGAGGCCCCTAGCTTTTTGCGATCTCGCATGACCTGATTCGTAAAAGAAAAATAGTGTCTTACTCACAAATTTACCCTCGGAGTACTCCATGTTTAATACTGTATCCCAGGAGTACACCAGGAGTACTACTGGCTTAGTCCTGGATTACAGGTGTATGACACATGTAAGTTACCCCTACTCATACAAGAATCGAGACCAAGAATATGAAGGCATACATCGTTTAATATCGTACTGCCTATGAGTAATGTCCAGCAAATAATCTATGTGTAACTTTGAATGGACTAGGCCTGTGCAAATCTTGAAAAGTATGTTCATAAATTCCCGATCTGCTTCCCACCGTATGAAAAACACATGTATGAAAGCCTATGACTGCACATTTATGTACAGACTGTAAGGAAGCTTGACGGACCGTCACAATGTTTTAAGGTAAGAGCTTTATTCATGCAGGCCCCATTCACAGCTGCCATGATCAACCAGCAACCACTGAACTCTCTGAACCAGGAGTTGCAGAGTCCATGGAATTCAATTTCTACTGCAAGACACAGCAATTCAGCCTTTTCCTCAAACTAAGCCATTTAATAACAAACAAAATAACTAAACGAAACTCCCCCAAAAAACTGCGCCGAAAGACATACAACAATAACGCAATTATATGCTTGGGATTTACAACACAGAAAACAGTTCTGAAGCACACACTTACAGGCACATGCATCAAAGCTTTTTGCGATCGAAAACGGTGCAATTCGCAAAAATCGGCTGATTGCATGAAACAACTTGCCACTTACAATTTAAGAAATCGCAATGTTTTGCAATTTCTCAAATTGCAATTGCATTTAAGGAATCGCAAATTGCGATTCCTTAAATGCAATGCAAGATGCCTTTTGAAATAGAGATTTCGCTATTTTTGCCTGCTATTTACCGCAAAATCATACCAGATGGTAAATAGCGAAAACTTTGAAAAGTGCACTGAAGTGCCTTTTTCAAAGTTGTAGGTTACACAACATGCCCTTGGGACATATGTGTGCGCAACACATGTGCACGGATCAATTTCAGGGGTGCAACAGGGTGTCCTTTTGACACCCTTGCACCCTTGAAATAGCATGCGCAATTTGCGAGTACCTACTCGCAAATTGCGCATGCAACTTCCAATTCATTCCTATGGACCTGGCCCATAGGAATGAATGGGAAGCCATTCCTTATTTGTTACTCGAAATTTGCGAGTACCAAATAAGGAATATGTAGGAATCGCTATTTTTATAGCGATTCCTGCATGCCTAGGATTAGCGATTCCTACATGCCTAGGATTTTGCGAGTCCTTAATTGGGATTCCTTAATATTCCCAATTATGGACTCGCAAAATCCTACCTTGATGCATGTGCCTGATAGTCACTTAGATGACTGGGCCTCCGGGGGTGTCCTCATACTTCTGCAAACCCAGACTCCTGGTGGAACCACGCCTCTGAGAGCACCTGACTATTTTGGAGAAACAATGTGCTTGCTTCCTATGTTCTTGGATTCGCCGCCCTCTGAGGTCCATGGACACATTGATAACCAGCTCAAATTCTAGACCCAGATGTAATTTTTGAACAATTTAACCATTTTATTGGGAAGGTGGCGCACACCCTACAGGTACTTTTATTTTGACTCACCCGACCCCAATAGTTGTGGTTCTAGCAGAAAATTGGAATTATACATGTGCTTCCTCACTTCTCTCTTTGAACATAAACCCTCACAGGACACAAACAAACCTTCCTTGGAACATGACATCAAACAAGGAGAAATCAACATGCTCGGGCTCCTTCCGCTCAATAAGTCCCCTGTTGTTGAGTGGCCACCAAAAATCCTTTTAAAATAATTTCAACAAAAGCCAGCATGACACATATGCCTCGATTTCACAATTTTGTCTCCCTGAAAACCTGGTGGCATCAGTCTGGTCCCACGGAACATAAGGTCCAGTTTACACAAAGTGCATCTCTCACTTTTCAAAATGGTCTCAAACCATCCCTCTTTTCCATCCTCTTGTCCCAACCAACCTTGAATTTTGACATAACCTCCATTTGGCAGACACTAGAATCCACCCCCTCTTCAACTCCTCTTCAGTGACCACCCCCTCAATGATCACACACGCACTTACATTCATTTCCTCATCCTGATCACATACCTCATCATTCCCCAACTCTTCATGCACCAACCTAGAGAGACAGCCAGCTGCACCATTGCATACTCCAGGAATATAGTCAACCAAAAAACGAAACTGTTGGAGATCAATAACCCAATGTCTAATTCTGGACAAGACCAAACCCTATCCTTTCGACATTAAAATCTCACCACAAGGCTTATGATCTGATCTCATAGTAAATCTCCCCCCTCCAGTGCACTGCGAGAGTCTCCCTTTCAATGACGGAATAATACAACACTGTCTTCTTAAAAGATTGAATTGATGCGAAGGCAATAGTGAGCTCGCATCCTTCTGACTCTTATATCTGAACTGCACTGAGCCCTCTACCACTGGCATTGGTAACCAGAAGGAAGCAGTTTGCCTTTTTCATATTTTTAAACTCCATCTCCACTCTGCGGTCTCATTTTTGAGGAGTCTTCTCAGTGATGGGTCTTGTCTGCCAAACCTTTTACAAAATGGCTTTAAAATTCCGGGCATGCATGTATTTGACAGAAGCTTATCCTTTGACACAGAAGGTAACTTGCATATTGTGTCCACCATCTACTGTTTTAGACAAAACCTCCAATAGAACCCTGTGTCACAAATAGCAAATTTCCCCACAACCAAACCTTTGTTTATCTGCCCAAAGCATGAGCCCTTTCTCCAGAAACCTCAGCAAGACGTGCCTCAACCTTTCATTATGTTCACTCCATGTCTTGCCATAGAACAATACATCATCTTGATAGCATTTCACACCTCCAGTTCGATTGAGAATACTTTCCATTACTTTCTGAAAAACAGAAGAGGGTGAATCTAGCCCAAACGGCATACATAAGAACTTAGAATCCCCCGTAGGAGTGATGAAAGATGTGAGGTCTTGAGATTTCTTCTGTAACTTTCCAAGTGGTCAGTGGAAGCCATATAGAGTGAACTAAAGTTCTTGACGCCACCTAACGTTGATAAAATCTCTGACATATTGGCCATAAGATGGCTATCTAACATCACTTCCTTATTGAGAGCCCTAAGGCAGATGCTCACTCAGCCACTTGGCCACACTTGCAGGGGCCAACCACTCACTTGCTTTGATGGGTGTAATCACACCCTGATCCATCAATCTTCCCAACTCTCACATGACTTGCTCTTTTACCACTATCAGTCGCCTCTGCACCTTGGAAACTAAGGGTGCAGCATCCTTCTTCAAATGTGTTGTATGTACAAATGATTCCAGACGGCCTAACTTATTATTAAACACCTTCAGAAACAATTCCACTGCATTCAACCTCCTCCTAGATGTCACATGCACCTGTATTCCCTTACCCTTTCATCTTTGCAGTTGAATTAAAATTGGTCACATATACACTCCTCAGTTAATGTTTCAAATTTATAAGGGACAACAAGTTTCCTTAAGCTTGTCACAAACTCCTCCATGGTCTCACAACCACCCTGCACCATTTTACAAAAATTGAAGCGTTCTGAAATTGTACTCAGGTAGATTCTCTAATACCTCATGTCTTTCATCTCCAAGGCAATGTACGAGCAAAACTAGGTTCTTGTACATACTCATATTGTTTGCACACACATTTGCATAAGTCAAGAAAACAACATTCCTTCATTTTGCCCACTTAATAGGATGCTCCCTGTGTAATACAAAAAAGGGATGTGTGCAGACACACTATGCATTCATTGACCAACATTAATTACCATTAATGTTCAAAAGTCCCACTAGAAAGTCTTCATGATATTCCAACCCAATTAACATGAAAAATAATTGATATCCAGGCAGTTTGTCATGACAGTACAAACTGGCACATCAATAGCACAGGTCATTAGCCCAATATAGGTACAATTTCCACAGTTCCTTCTGCGTAACAATTTCTAGGGTCATTTGAGTTCAGAATTAGGTGCCCATTGCAGCATGAGTTGGTCAGAACTATCAACAAATCCTTGTAATAAAAGGTTAAGGTTACAGTAGCAATGCTCACCATGACTGGCAACTACGAATGAGTGCTCCTCCAGAAAAAAGGTCGATTTTTATTTCCTTCTTTCAGTGAGGGACACGTGATACTTTATTAAGTGCAAAGCAGGCACTTAACCAGTTAACATGGCTGTCAACCATGCAAAATGATATTTCCTTCTTTAGAATGGGAACACATGATGCTCCATTAAGCGCAAGGATCTTAATTTTCTAATATGGCCACCAAACATGTGCAATGCGCTCAAGAATTACATTGTAATGTGTTCCTTGACTTCCACCCAAAATCACAAAATGTCTACAGCGTGCATCACAGTGGCACATTGTCTTTGTATTTAGAACCCTTTGGCACCATCTATATTCAGACGACAAGATGTTGCACTCAATGTAGAATGCACAGTACATGCGTACCACTATTAGCTTCACGTCAAAACCATTCTTTCCTCCACTTATTTACTCTCAAAGTTGGTCAATCTAAACTCTCCTCTTCTCCTGGAACATGATTGAGGCATGGATCAACAACACTCAGACTCAGCTTGCAGTCCATGATGCTCAAATTTGAATTTTCCTTGGCTTTTTGGGATTCTCCTCCCGCACACCAGTTACCTAGTCTGTGCACACACACACACACACACGCACACACACGCGCACGCAGGCACACATGCACACACACATACGAGTCACAGATCTTGTTGGGGTATAAGACACTTGTCACCAATGTAATGAAGTTTGATCAGCTTTCACAATGTTTTAAGGTAAGAGCTTTATTCATAGAAACTCCATACACAGCTCCCATGATTAACCATCAACCACTGAACTCCTAGAACCAGGTGTTTCGTAGTCCAGCCAACATTCCATTTCTCCTGAAAGATATCACACATACTTTTGCAATGTTCGAAATGGCTCGGATTACATCCACGCACATGTACATTGACACAATGTGGTCATCTGAACATTCAGTATTCAATTATAGTCTACTGAAAGTCTGGCACAGATTTTTTTGCCAATGTGGCTTATATTGGAGCGTGAATAGTAAATTTACAGCCTTTATTGTTTCTACAATGTATTTTAGTTTGGAATTGGAGTATTTAATTTACATGCTTGTAAGTTGGTTTCTTGGTTTACTTTGTTTAACTTTTTTTAGGAACAAATATTGTTATTTTTATTTTGTTATTTGTAGTTTTATAGATGAAAGGTAGTTTTATAGATGAAAGTAGTGTTGATATGTAAATGTAAAATATTTACTAACATACTTTGCTTTAAATATTAAGTTATCAAGAGAAAATTCAAGAATGACACTGTTTTTGTAAGGTACTTTTACTTATTATAGGCAGTGATTTTAATAGAATATGCAGTTGTGTATTTCTTATATTCTTTTCATTAATTTTGGGGGATATTCAAAAAGGTAAGTTATACTTGTGAGTAATTAACATGTGTAATTTACTCTTATTCTTTTGAGTAAATTTACTGCTTTGGGCTATTCACAAAACCAGAGTACAAGATTCCTCAAAAGTGGATGTTACTACTACAAAAAAAACTGTTTAATGCATTAATAGTTGTCAAAAGTTAGAAAAAGTGAGGTAAAGAATTAACTATATGTAATTTAATTGTATTTTATTGAACTTGAATGTTACATTATTTTGACCATTTCAAAAAAGTTTGTTAGAATCTTTTATAGTTAAATAATAAAAGTATATATGTTTAGATGTTTCTTTTTTTAAATTAGATTATGTTTATTTTTTGTACTATTTAAAATAAGTTAATTTATTTTATCACTATTTTCTATGGACTTTTATTTGAAGTTCTTAACTCTATTATTTTCTACTGAAGAGTGTTACATGACCAGTGGTTGGCCATTTGTGGTGCTGGACTTATTTCAGCCTTGAGCTTGAGTAAATGACTTTATGCCTCTTTTTGGCTATAGTAATTTTGGAAGTGCAGTTTGTAAATAGCAATGGGCTTACTCTGTTGTGGGTGGGTGCATGTCCTACCAGAAGGCCATCTTTAATCCTTCGTATTCCTCTTTCATGTACTAGTAAATATTGGCTATTTTTCCCTCTGTACTTCCTCCATTTACTACTAAAATATATAGTTGGGTGTTGGTAAAACTCTTTAGTTGGGGCAGAGATCAGAAAAAGATAGGAGAGGTGGATGTGTAAACTCAGCATATTTCTTTGTGAAAAGCATTTCATAGTATGTTGTAGTATGATTGTAGTACTAGTAAACCCACTACAAGATGTAGTTACTAGGCCCTTATAGAATTATTTGCATTTCAACATTCATTGTCAGACTTTGTTTCAATATAATTGTCAAACTTTTTTTATCAACATCAACCTTTTTATGCATATATTTCTTTTCCATTTTTTAATTCTTTTAACATATATGATGAATTGACATCTTTCAGAGTTTATTTTCTATCCATATTTTTTTAACATTTTTTTTGTAGTATATTTTTTCTTCTTACATACAACTCATACAAGATTGTAGATTAAGAAACATTGTAATGTTAACAAGTCCTATTTATTAGTTATTTTAAAATGTTGCAGATGTTTCTTTTAAATATATGCTTACAATTTAAGTACACTTATTTCCTATATTCTTTTTTATATCATATAATAAATTATGAAGAAATAAAATGTTTTTATTTTTCATTGTTCTTGATGGGATTTGTATCATTTTTATGTCTTTATAGCAGCCATTGTCTTCTACGTTACAACATTTGTAGTCTATCTTTGTTACTTTGGGCTGTTCCTGGTTGCCTTCAGCTGTGGTTCCTTGTTTCCGTTGTCCGGGTCAGGTATTATTATTTTTTATTCATGTTTTTGGGGGGGGTTTATAATCTGTATAGGATCAATTTAGGTTAATGACCTTTAGTATTTTTTTTGGCCAGTGTTTGAAATGTGTTGTAGTTGTTGTAGGTGAGTTTTGTCGGCCTTTTTATGTTAAAGTCATATGTTTTTTGTGTTTTAGTTATGTATTGATTGTATGTGTTTTTTTTAAATTGTATATTACATTATACTGTTTATGTGGTTTATGTAATGTGTGAGTGGGTGTTTTGAGTTTCTTTTATAGTTTCTCCTTTAAGTCATTGGAAATATATTTTTGTAATTGTTTTTTTTACTAGGAAGTAAGCTTGGTTATTTTTTTAACTAATGTTATTTTACATTTTCTTTGATTTTTCAGTTTTCTTTATGTGTTTTTTTAAATGTAATTTTTTTTAGCTTGAAATGGTCTCCATTGATTGTTATCACATCTCTGGAATTTTATTTCTGTTCTTGATATTTTTGCATTTTTGTGGGGTGGGGTTATTATTTATTTGTGGATTATTTTTGCCTTTTGGATTGTTATAACGTTTCATCTTTTGATCTACGAAACTGTAAGTAACGTTTTTGTGGGATATTTTCTTGCATTGTTTTATGTTATATGTTATTTAGTCTGTATATTTTATACTGCGTATTATGTGTTGTGCTTTTTAGAGTTTTTATTTATTTTATTTAATATGTATTTATATATTAAATAATTTCAGTATTTGTTTTACAATATAATTTTATTAATGTATTTGTATGCCTATTTTTTACCTAAGATTTACTGTTAAGAACACTATTTGGAAATAAATATTTGAATTTGTTGTTTATGGGTTTGATTGGGGTTGTTTTTTATGGTTTTATCTGGATTGGTTCATTTACATAAAGCCTTTGCTATAAAGATTAGGTATCATAGGCCTTGATATCAGATAATTGGACTTAGCTGTGCAATATGTTGTGCATGTTTTTGGTTTGTTTTGAGGCTTTAGATTCTAGTTGGGATTGTAGTTAGCTTGTTACCTTTTTTAAAATTTCTGAAATTGGTATAGTGTAGACTGGCTTTGTGCTAAATCTATTTGGAAGGAATTGTGTCCCCCTATCACAGTGGTTTTGGTTTGTGCCTGTTGTACCATGGTACTGTTGTAAATATTCCACCATGGTGTATGATACTTGAGTTGGGGTCTGTGATCAGAATGGTGCAGGTTGGCAACACAAGTGATCTATTAGGGGAGTTATTTTTTGTTCATGTCTTTAACAATGAAGTGCTTTTGTTACCAGGTTATAATGTTTTGCTGCTTCAGTTACAGGGAAGTATGCTAGGGCATCACACAATCAGGACACCACAAAATCAGAATTCAGAACCAACCACAGCACGGAGACCTCCTTTGTAGCAGCAATGGATGACATTTGGATGGTCCTCAACAGCCTTTGACTCCGTCTTACATCCCATCCTAATCCAGTGACTCCACAAAGCGGGCATTTTTGGACTCACCTTCGATTTGGATCTGCTCCTTCCTCACCAGAAGATCTCAACTGTCAACATGTCAGCCCTCATGCCTCTAAAGTACTAAATCTTATTTTCAGAGTCCTGCAGGGCACCTCTCTCAGCCCAATGCTCTCCAACACCTTCATGAACCTTCTGGCTGGTGCCACACAAGCTCACAATGTAAACATCCTCACTGCCGCCTACAACACACAACTGATACTGTCCCTCCTCTAGGAGAAAACACCCAACACCAGAATCAAGGTCACCACACGCATGACAGAAGTGGCAAGCTGGGTGAAATCCAATTGCCTTTAATTGAACTCAGACAAGACCTAGGTGGTAGCCTTCAGAAAGAATGTCTCTTCATGGGACTCCATCTGGTGGCCAACATAATTTTGACCCACCCCAATGCCCTGCTCCCAAGTGAGAAATCATCATAGACAAGAACTGGACATGACAGTCTAAATCAACGTAGTGGTCTCGGCCTGCTTTGACACACCAAAGGATGCTGAAGAAAATCTTCAAGTGGCTACCAGACAACACCAGGAAAACGATCACTCAAGCCCCCATCACCAGCAGATTAGACAATGGAAACATTCTATTTGCAGGGATCACCAACCAGCTCACATGAAGACTGCAAACGTTCAAAATGCTGTAGCCAGATCAGTCCTATACTTCCCACGCCGAGTCCACATCACACCACGCTTTAGGGAACTCCACTGGCTTCCGATACACAAGCGCACACATTTTAAACTCCTCACCCACTAATGTATGATGGAATTACGCATGCCATTCCCACACATATTTTTACCACTCGTCCTTTACCACTCAATTACTTTACCATGCATTGCCTTTAACACACAAGTCTTTACCATTCATATGCCTTTACAATGAAAATGCAAGAATATATCAGGTAAGTGAAACCCCCTTTTCTTATATATATATTAGGGTTGGGAAGTAAACTCTGCAAAGTTTTGCCACTTTGCTTGCAGCGCAGAGTACAGCAAAAAACTCCGCCAACCGCCGTGTGGAGAAGTTTACTAGCGCCCACCCCTAACTTCAGAGTGATCTCTGATTCTGATGTACTGCTGCTGGTGTCCTCAGCACAATAACTGTTTAAAGTGAATAGGATTCATGCGGCCCGGATTAATTATAGTCCCACAGATTACTGTCTGTGAATGTCTCAGTCACTTCAACATAATCAGCACACTCATTATCAAAAAGGCTAAACATATATTTCAATATTACATTTGGAGAGAACAGCCCTTCGTGTACACTGTGCTCCAAATGTTCCACCCACTTCCTGTTGGAAAGCGAAGACCACCAGTATGCCGGAAGTGCAACTGCTCCACCTGCTGGTACTTGAGCTTGGTCATCGACCAGAAGTCAGTGTAGCTAGAAACAAGATAGAGAGGGTAGGTTGCAAGGAAAGGTTGAGAGTTTCTGCCGTCCGTTTCTAATTAACGGGTCGACAACAACCCATAGCACAAAATTTACATTTTCTGAATAGACAAAGAAGTAAACTGTTAGTCTAAAAGGGTTGCATATGCAACTATTCACTGTTTCAGATTAGTAGTCCTTGTCATGCATTTAATTGTAGTTGTGTATATTTCTGAATTGGCCTTAGACAGAAGAGAAGTATTGTCACGTGATTGGAGGGCACGGACCTTGATTCTGGAGTTGTGCTGTCAGGTTCCCAGCTCCTCAGCTGCTATCCATTTGGCTTTCAGGGTTGTTTGTGGCTGTCGGAACCCAGATCATCTGAGTCCTGGTCCAGTTCCTGAGGGCTTCAGATTTGCTAGCATGGAGGTCACTGTTTGGGCTGGTGGCTGGGGTGCTCGAGCTGGCAAACAAACCATGGCTGAGTGAGCCGCTCCAGTGGAGCCTGCACTGCATTGCTGTGTTCCTCAACTGTCCCTTGGAATGTCAGGGCATCTGGTGTGCCTGGTGTATCCCTTGGTGAGAGCAGTGGGCGAAAAAGGTGTTGGGCTAGGAAGGCTCATTCTGTGCAGCGGGAGGGTGCAAGGTGAAGCTGTGGACATGTTGTGCAATGTTTCCAGAATGAAAGCATGTTTCTTTCTGGATTGAGCCTTGCAACGCTCTGTTGTGATCTGTGACGCTGCACCCACCATGACTCCTAGTCCCTACTTGCTTGCTTTGACGTGAGGAGTAATTGAGGAGTCTGTCACTCTGACTAACACAGAGAGGCAGATTTACAACTTCTGGCGCATCTCAGCAAATCAGCAGGGATGCTCCAGAACAGATGCGTCATGCAATCGCCCCCTTGCGCCACCACGGATGCGTCGCATTTACAACGCAGCGCACCATGGTGGAAGGAGGGGCATATGCGTGAAGCATCTTGAGGCGTACGGGCGGCGCATTGCTGGAGTTGCGTCGCAAGCTCAACGCAACTCCTGCAATGCACAGGGGCTGCCCATACTTAACGTGGTGCGTCACTCCTTACGCCTGCTTCAAGCAGGCGTAAGGATTTGACGCAGCAGCGTTGTAAAACTGACTGATTTCACTGCGTCAGTTTTGCGTGTACCTCATGGTGTGTGACCCCCTCTTTTGGGCAACCTTTGTGTACGATAGATATATATATATATATATATATATATATATATATATATATATATATATATATATATATATATATATATATATATATATATATATATTACCTACTTGCGGTCACCAGTAGGTAGTTATAGTTATAGTCAAAAAGCATTTTTTCTTTTGCCAATATCTTAGCGCCGGGTGACGAATCTTCAAGCAATTTTCAAAACTAATGGTTCACTCAGGTCAGCTCCTGTCTTGAAAGTTTTGGGGTGATTCATCAAGCGAGTGCTGAGAAAGAAAATACAGATTTATGAATTTACAAATGCCTGTATAATAGATTTATGGTGAAATGCACATGAGGGACTTATGCCTTTGTAATATTCAAAATACTCCTGTTATGTATCCTACAGTGAAATATGACAATTGTGTCTATGACGTTCAAAGCAGATTCTTAATGTTTATTTTTTATTTCTATGTTGTGTGTTGTTTGATGAACTGGTCATAACAAGCACCTACGCACTTTACTTCTAAAGCCTTTTTAACTTAACGAAATGATGAAACAATTTAGACACTTATAGATGGCCGCTACATCCGTAACTGGTGTACTGGGTACCTTTTCTATGTTGTTGGAGTTCCAATGGTGCTCAGAGAGTTAAAATGGCGATACTATGCACACACAGGCTGACACTGACTAAGCCGCAAGGCGAAACGCATCTGTCGGGGGTGAGGGGTTTCCAATAAAGTATTTACAAAATGGATACCAGCGTGCTTACCGTTTCTGACTCCATGGAACCAAAGTTTGTGTGTATATATATATATATATATATATATATATATATATATATATATATATATATATATATATATATATATATATATATATATATATATATATATATATCAAAACAAAACCCTTTCAGGCATAGAGTGACGCATAAATTATGCAAAAAAGAAGGAGAGAACTCTGGGTAGGTCTCAGTTTAGGTGGAAAGCAGCTCCTGTTAGAGCACTCTCAACACCAGCGACACTTTAGATATGCTCACCTCAAATGTCTATTTTTCTATCAAAGTTTTTAAGCATAGGATTAGCACAGTGCTATCCACGCCGAGATAGAAAATGACAAAGTCTTTTGCCATTTAAACAGCAAAGTCTTTAAGCATAGGACTAGTACAGTGCAGTCCTTGCCGAGCTGTAAAATAACAAAAGCCATTTATCACTCCAGGCACAATATTACAGCTTTGAATTGGTAAAATACCAACTCAAGCCAAACTGAAATGAGTAAAAGCAACCCCTGACACAGTGTTTCGCTCTAATTAGAGCTCTTCAGAGAGGTATAGCTTTGTCCAGACACAAGGGAGCACCCAGTATTAAGTCAAAACAAAACCCTTTCAGGCATAGAGTGATGCATAAATTATGCAAAAAAGAAGGAGAGAACTCTGGGTAGGTCTCAGTTTAGGTGGAAAGCAGCTATATTTTACCTACTTGCGGTCACTAGTAGGTAGTTATAGTTATAGTCAAAAAGCATTTTTTCTTTTGCCAATATCTTTAGCGCCGGGTGACGAATCTTCAAGCAATTTTAAAAACTAATGGTTCACTCAGGTCAGCTCCTGTCTTGAAAGTTTTGGGGTGATACATTAAGCAAGTGCTGAGAAAAAAGGGGGTTCCCAAAAGGCGTTTTCCCAATGTTAATTTCCATAGGAAACTTTAGACACAGCTACAGAGCTAGGGAAGGGAATGACACCAAATTTGGCAAAAAGGTAACCCTTGGTTCAGAAAGCAACCTTTTTTTTTAATGGTTTAAATCCGTTTAGTAGTTCTTGAGAAATTCCAAAAAGAAAAATATCGATATCTGAGCATTGAGGAGGATTTGCGAAACCTCCGGAGTACGAGCTTCATTATGATTGGCTCCCAACACTCCAAACCAGAATGTGTTGGCAGCCATTTTGTGACTCGGTTGACCCGAGTAACAAGAAAACAGTAATAAAAGCCTAAGAAACAAGAAAAGGGGACAGGGTAGAAAAACCCTGACCCCCTAGGCCTGCTCAAAGGGTCCCACACGGACCCCCAGGGCCAAAAAAAGCATTTTTTGAAAACAAAAATCGTCCGAATTTGCCCTGGGTGTGCGAATCCGGCCCAAAAAATAAATAATGAAGCAGGGAATCCTGCGCTTCGTTTTCTATAAACTCCTGGGTGGGCCAGGTCCCCGGGGGCAATGCCCAATTAATAAGTGGGGGCCTGCGAGGCCCACACAGTCCCAGAGACCACTACCTCCCTGGGGCTTTTAATAAAAAAAAATTATGGGGGGGCTTCTGCCCTCCCCACACTGCCCGGGGACCGCCACCTGCCCGGGGCATTGTTATTTTAGGTTTGGGGGCCTTGCAGGCCCCCCAAGCCTGGGGACCTCCAGCTCCCCAGGGATTTCATTCATTATTTACGGGGGCTTCGGCAGGCCCCCCCAAGCCCCGGGTCGCCACCACCGCTTTGTTCAATATCGCAGAAGGGCCTTGCGGGCACCCCTAAGCCCCGGGGACTGCCAACTCCCCAGGGCTTTCATTAAGTATTTACGGGGGGCCAAGCAGGCCCCCCCCCAAGCCCCGGGGACCACCACCTCCCCGGGGCTTCAATCATGATGAGAAGGGGGCCACGCGGCCGCCGCCTGGAGCCCTTGATGGACTGGGGGACTGCTACCCCCAGGGAGGTTCCTGCAATGTTCTGGGGTGCCCACGCCCGGGACATTGCTGTTTGCTATGGCAGGGCGGGAGCACAGCTCCTGCCCTGCCATTGAAAACACTGCTTTGATTCTTGGAAGCAAGAGCATAAAACCTGCTCTCGCTTCCAAGTAGCAAAGCAGAATTGCTTTTGGGCAAGGGGAGCTCCATGTTAGCAGCTCTCCTTGCCCAAAGGCAATACCGGCTCCTGCAGGAGGAGGGGAGCCGACAGGGACTGTGGGGGCATTGGGGCTCCCCCCACGGTCCCCAACGCTGAGGCCTGGCCCCTCACCTTAATTTTTTTTTTTTAACTTAAGGCCGTACCCGGGGATGGGGTCCCAAGGGCAATAATTGGCCTTAGGAGGGGGGCCACGTGCACCCCCCCCAAAAAAAACCCCAAAAAACAATGCCGGCCAGGCCCCAGGGCCATAATAGGCCTCAGGAGGGGGCCTCGCGTCCCCCTCCTAAATTAAAAAACAAGTAAAGGCTGGCCAGGCCCCAGGGGATGGGGTCCCTGGGGCCAGAAGTGGCCCACGGAAGGGGAGCCATGCGGCCCCTCCCGAATATACTTCTCATATAAGTACCACAAAGTGAGATTGCTAGCAGGCCTTCAGAGGCCACGGCCCCCTTTCCCCACCACTCTGCAATGCGTGCCTCCTGGCACACTACGGGTTGGGGGTTAAAGTACACTTTACTCCTGAGGGACTTTGGCGGCCAAGGAGCCCTTCCGGTACATCCTGTAAGTCCTATGCATCAGAATTCCTGGGCGCTGGTTGGAGGCCCAGCCCCCTTTCTCCACCACTCTGCAAACGCGACTACCAGTTAAAGAAGCATTTGTAATGTAATAGGTCTTGCATTTGCAAGAGTTAGAGCTAATAGCGTTGTAAATCTAAAAGTGTTTTTATTAATGTTTCTTGGAGTGGAGTGGATGTAGATTGTGTGTAGTGAAATTATGTGGTAAATTGTGCTGTGAAAGTATGGGGATAGGAAGTATGTGGCATTCATTGTATTGTCAGTTTTGTAGATAGGGATTATGTGTTATGGAGAGTAAGTATGTGGTATGGTAGTCTGTGTTGTGGAGTGGTAACCACAGGTTTAGTCATCCTCGTTTCCATAGAATCTAAACAATGAACTCAATGAGACAAAAAAAAAGGAATCACTGAGGAGCACTTCTGGACCTAGTCAGAGGTATGAGAAGGGCCACTGGAATTATGTTACTGTTTGGTTGCATCAACTTTCGCACAATTATAAATTTTCTGCATTAGCCATTTAATTCACCATCTGCTGCTTAATCTGCAGATTTGAATAAAAAAGCCTTGTTTCTAGCAAGCTTGGGCAAAAAAACTCTGCGAAGTTCCGTGAGTGGCGAAGTGCAGTGCGAAGTGCAGTTTATGCTGTGATTCCTGCCGCTCGGGTAAAAATTCTACCCAAGCAGCAGCTCGCGCGCGCAAACTTACAGTTCGCAAACTTACTGTTCACGATCGCGAGCAGGGAAAAAACTCAGCTGCACATCACGAAGCGGAGTTTTCTGCACTCCACGAGCTTCGCAGAGTGCGGAGTGCAGAAAACTCTGCAAACTCCGGGAACGGAGCAAAGTTCACGGCCCAGGCCTAGTTTCTATCTCAAATGGCTCAAACATTACAAAAATGCAGCAACAAGTGTTACAGCATCGTGGAAGGTCCTTTGTAAAGCAAGAATGGTCACCTGTTACTTATTGCTAAATGTGGGTGTTAAATTGGTACTAATGGTGTGAAAACTACTCTTGCTTCTTTCTGCACCTCTCGCCTCTTTCTGCATTTCTGTTGCTTCTTTCTGCACCTTTCTTTCTTATTCTGCACTTCTCTTGCCTCTTTCTGCACATCTCTTCTACTTTCTGTACCTCTTTTGCCTCTTTCGGCACCTCTTTGCCTCTTTCTGCACCTCACTTGCTTCTTTGTGCACCCCTCTTGCCTCTTTCTGCACTTCTCTTGCCTCTTTCTGCACCCCTCTTCCTTCTTTCTTCACCCCTCCTGCCTCTTTCTGCACCTCAGTTCCTTCTTTCTGTACTTCTTTTGTTTCTGTCTGCACCTCTTTTGCTTCTTTCTGCACCCCTCTTTCCTCTTTCTCCACTCCTCTTCCCCCTTTCTGCATGTCTGTTGCTTATATCTGCACTTCTTTTGCCTCTTTCTCCACCGCTATTCCTTCTTTCTGCACCCCTCTTGTCTCTTTCTGCACCTCTGTTGCTTCTTTCTGCAGTTCTTTTGTTTCTTTCTGTACCTTTCTTGCTTCTTTCTGTACCCCTTGTGCCTCTTTCTGCACCGCTTTTCTCTCTTTCTGCACCCTCTTGCCTCTTTCTGCACCTCTGTTCCTTCTTTCTGTACTTCTTATGTTTCTTTCTGCACCTCTCTTGTTTTTTATGTGTTCCTCGTGCCTATTTCTGCACCCCTCTTCCCTCTTTCTGCACCTCACTTGCTCCTTTCTGCATCCCTCATGCCTCTTTCTACATCCCTCTTCCCTCTTTCTATACTCCTCCTGCCTCTTTCTGCAGCTCTGTTCCTTCTTTCTACACTACTTTTGTTTCTTTCTGCACCTCTCTTGCTATTTCCTGTACCCCGCTTCTTTTTGCACCACTATTGTCTCATTCACATCCTCTCCCCTCTTTCTGCAACCTCTTGCCTCTTTCTGCCCCTCTGTTCCTTCTTTCTGCACTTCTTTTGTTTCTTTCTACACCTCTCTTGTTTCTTTCTGTATCCCTTGTGCCTCTTTCTCCACCCTTCTTACCTCTTTCTGCACCTCTTTTGCTTCTTTCTGCATCCCTTGTTCCGCTTTCTGCACCCCTCTTCCCTCTTTCTAAACTCCTCTTGTCTCTTTCTGCACCTTTGTTGATTCTTCCTGCACCTCTCTTGCTGCTTTATGCACCTCTGTTGCTTCTTTCTGCACTTCTCTTTCTTCTTTCTGTACTTCTATTGCTTCTTTATGCACTCCTCTTGCCTCTTTCTGTTCCGTTATACCCTCTTTCTTCACCTCTCTTGCCTCTTTCTGTACCCCTGTTCCCTTTTTCTGCACCTCTCTTGCCTGTTTCTGCAACTCTCCTGCCTGTTTCTGTAGCTCTCTTGCCTCCTTCTACACCTATGTTGCTTCTTTCTGCACTTCTCTTGCCTCTTTCTCCACCCTCTTGCTTCATTCTGCACTTCCCATTCTTCTTTCTGCACCTGTCTTGCTTATTTCTGCACCCCTGTTGTTTTTGTCTGCACTTGTCTTCCCTCTTTCTGCACCTCTCTTGCCTCTTTCTGCATCTCACTTGCTTCTTTCTGTACTTTTCTTGCTTCTTTCTACACCTCTGTTGCTTCTTTCAGCAATTCTCTTGCTCTTTATGCACTTCTCTTGTCTGTTTGCACCTCTCTTTCCTCTTTCTGCACCTCATTTGCTTCTTTCTGCACCTTTCATGCCTATTTCTGCACCTTTCATGCCTCTTTGAGCACCTTGTGCTTTTTTCTGCACCACTCTTCCCTCGTTGTGCAACTCTATTGCCTCTTTCCACACCTCTCCTCCCTTTTCCTGCACCACTCTTGCCTCTTTATGTACCTCTGTTGCTTTTTCTGCACTTCTCTTGCCTCTTTCTGCACCCTTTGTGCCTCTTTCAGCACCTCTGTTGCATCTTTCTGTACTTCCCTTGCTCCTTTCTGTACCCCACATACCTCTTTCTGCACGCTGCTTCCCTTTTCCTACACTTGCCTCTTTCTGCACCCCTCTTGCCTCTTTCTGTACCTCTGTTGTTTCTTACTGCACTGCTCTTGTGTTTCTGCACCTCTCTTGCAAAATTCTGCACCGCTCTTGCCTCTTTCTGTACCTCGGTTGGTTCTTTCTGCACATGTCTTGCTTCTTTCTGCACCTCTTTTGCCTGTTTCTGCAACCCCCTTTCCTCTCTCTGCACTTATCTTCCTATTTCCGCACCCCTCTTGCCTCTTTCAGCACCTCTGTTGCTTCTTTCTGCACTTTTCTTGCTTCTTTCTGCACTTCTCTTACTTGTTTCTGCACCCCTCTTACCTCTTTCTGTATCACTTTTGTTGCTTTGTGCACCTCTTCTGCCTCTTTCTGCACCTCTCTTGCCTTTTTCTGCAGTTCTCTTGCTTCTTTCTGCACCTCTTTTGCTTCATTCTGCACTTTTCTTGCCTCTTTCTTTACCCCTCTTGCCTCTTTCTTCACCTCTGTTGGTTCTTTATGCGCTGCTATTGCTTCTCTTTGCACCACTGTTGGAAATTTCTGCATCCCCATGCCTCTTTCTGTACCCCTCTTCCCTCATTCTGCAACTCTCTTGCCTCTGTCTGCACACCCGTTCCCTCTTTCTGCACTCCCTTTGCCTGTAACTCTCTTGCCTCTTTCTGCAGTTCTCTTGCCTCCTTCTGCACTTTACTTGCCTCTTTCTGTACTTCTCTTGCTTCTTTCTACACATTTCTTAGTTCTGTCTATACTGCTCTTGCCTCTTTCTGCACCCCCTTGCCTATTTGAGCATCTCTTTAGCTTCTTTCTGCACTCCTCTCTCCTCTTTCTGCAACCCTCTTGCCTCTTTCTGCTCCTCTGTTGCTTCTTTCTGCACTTCTATTGCTTCTTTCTGCATCTCTTTTGCTTCTTTCTGCACTTCTGTTGTCTCTTTCTGCACCTCTGTTGGTTCTTTCTGCACTGCTCTTGCTTCTTTCTGCACCTCACTTGCCTCTTCCTGCAGTCTCTTGCTTCTGTCTGCACATCTCTTCCTTCTTTCTGCACCCCTCCTGCCTCTTTCTGTACTTCTCTTGCCTCTTCGTGCACCTCTTTTGCCTCTTTCTGCACGTAACTTGACTCTTTCTGCACCCTTTGTGCCTCTTTCAGCACCTCTGTTGCTTCTTTCTGTACTTTTCTTCCTTCTTTCTGTACCCCCCGTGCCTCTTTCTGCACCCTTCTTTCCTTTTCCTGCACGTCTGTTGGTTCTTTCTGTACTACCCGTGCCTCTTTCTGCACCCCTCTTGCCTCCTTCTGTACCTCTGTTGTTTCTTACTGCACTGCTCTTGTGTTTCTGCACCTCTCTTGTAAAATTCTGCACCCTTCCTGCCTGTTTCTTCACTGCTCTTGCCTCTTTCTGTACCTCTGTTGGTTCTTTCTGCACTTCGATTGCTCTTTCTGCGCCTTTCGCACCGCTTTCAGCACCTCTGTTGCTTCTTCCTACACTTCTCTTCCTTCTTTCTGTACCCCTCCTGCTTCTTTCTGCACTTTCTACACTCACCTATCTCTTTGTGCACCTCTCCTACTTTTTTCTGCACCCATCTTGCCTCTTTTTGCACCTCTGTTGATTCTTCCTGCACTGCTCTTGCTTCTTTCTGCACATCACTGGCCTCTTCCTGCAGTTCTCTTGCTTCTTTCTACACCTCTGTTGCTTCATTCAGCAATTATCTTGCTTCTTTCTGCACATCTCTTCCTTCTTTTTGCACCCCTCCTGCCTCTTTCTGTACTTCTCTTGCACCTCTGACTTAGAGGTAGTTTTAATCCCCCTGCCCTATTATGTACTAGGGCCTTACAGAGGAGGTCATGCCAATCACAGGGATACCCCAACGCATAATGTTCCCTAGTGTATGTAGATGTTTTCACTGTATTCTAAGTGTCTTTTAGCATAGCACTGGCTCTAGGCATGGTTAGGCAGAGTCAGTTACCACCAGTATCAGTCAGTAAAAAGTTGGGGGTGTGAAAAGTTGGCATGGTATATGATGCTCACTATTCTAGTGAACACCTTGCACCAGTCCAAAAAACAATTATGGTGATGGTTGTAAGTCAACCTTGTAGACCAGCTATCCTAGTGGTAGCGTGGACAGAACAGTCTTAGGCTAAAAGACTCTTGAGGGCATGTAAAGCCAGCTGTTTTACCATATGTAACCCCTTGAATATCAAATGAAAGGACACCACACAGGATATATATAAAATATATATGTATTTATTCACTAACACACTCCTCTGAACTCTTTATGAGATCAGAGGCCAAAGCACATAACAAGATACTTAGTCAGAATGCGTTAAGTTGCACAAAATACAGTTAGGCCCTAGGGGCGAAGCAAACCATATACTAAGAAAGTGGCATAAGTACCACGTCACGAGAAAAGGAAAGGCCTAAGGCCTAGAGAATCGCTGGGGCTACACTATCTGACCCTTAGGTTAGGAGTAGGAGGCCCACAGGCTGCGCGTGCAGTGTCTTTACACACACGCAATAGTCAATGTTAAGTCAATGGGAACTTAGATTTTAGAAAAAGAAGGATTTAGGACACTTCAGGTTTAGCTAGTAGGAAACAACTAAAAACCTAGACACTTGGATAGTCAATACCCTTGTTCTCGCGTTACCTCACCCACAGGAAGCGTGTGCATAGGTGTGAAGATGTGTCGGGTTTCGCCGTTGAAGTCTATGGAGCCTGTGAAGAAAGATGCTGCAGTTGACCAGGAGGAAGATGTCCGGGTGGATCCAAGGGGGGATCGAGGATGAAAAAGACCTGAAAGCAGAGGAGACAGAGTCTGGGTCACTAGCCAGTGACCGGGTGGAACCAGGAAGGAACCAGACGACGTCGAGGAGCAATCAGGTGCTGTCATAAAGCTTGTCTCTTCAGCCATGCGGACCAGGAGGCGTCGAGGATGACCAGATGCTGGAGAGGAGCTGTCCCACGAAGGTTCTCGCAGATGAAGGGGTCGACTGCCGGATTGGAGTCAACAAGCCTTGGCAAAGGCAACCCACGCAGGATTCAAAGAAGGCTTCTGATGCAGACCAGCAAGGTCTGAGGTGCCTCACATTTGCAGTAAGGCAAGGGCCAGTATGGAGCAACCAGACCAGTGAGTTGGTTCAAAAGGATTGTTGTCACAGAGGCTACTAGCCAGCGGGCCAGCAACCGGACAATGCGTCGAGCAGAACACAAGCAGAAGGGCCCCACGCAGAACTCGTGGAGTGTGGAGGGCTGATCTTCAGTGCAGGTAGAGCTCGGATTCGGGGCTTCTCAATCCCCAGTGCACAGCTTCGAGGATACCTCAGGAGCTTCCCAGTTAGCAAGTCGTGGACTTTTGAAGATGGCCGGTCCCACGTGTCTCGTCGCCTCCACGGATCTCAACTATGCTGCAGACGTGAAGAGAGGGTCAGAGAGGTCTGGAAGTCTGGATCTTGTCAGGCTCTGTGCTCGGGTTCCGGCGGGAACGTCGACAAAGCAAGCCGTTGATTTGCTAGATGGTGCCTGGTTGCCCAGGGTGGTCACTCCTTGGCGTCAAGGGAGATTCTTCAGTCTTCAGCTTCAGCAGAACGTCGAAGGTCCGGAGTTTCGTGTCAAAGTTTCAGTCAGGATTAATCTAACGTCCTGGGACTCAGCTCCTACCTTTATACAACTAAAAAGGGGCTTGATTACTTTCTAGGTCCCTCCTATGTGTGGGAACAGGAAGGGGGGTGGTTACACCCCCTTTCCTTTGTCCAGTTTCGTGCCAGAGCTGGGGCTGGAGTGCCCCAGCAACCGGTTTGAACTAGGATATGCATGGAGCACCTAGTGTGCCCCAGGCAGTGTCTCAATCTATTCAGCCCTCCCTATCCCAATACACAAAGTCCTGTTTGGGGTGATGCTCGCACCACTCCAGGCAGGAAACCTATTGTCCAAACCTCCGTGACTGCAAGGACTCCTAGCAGCAGGAGGTCAGACTTGTGTCTGTGGCAGCAGCGTCCATTTTGTGACGCTGGGGCTCTGGTTAACTTTAACAGGGATAGTCAGAACTAACATGTCTTCTCCCTCTAGAAGGGTGGAATGCTACCCCCGTCGCCAGACTTGGCGAGGGGGTAGTATTCCAAAGCGTATGACACCTTACAAGACATGTTTAGATAAAGCCAAACCAAAGTTAGCTTTTAACCGCGAGGTTCATAATGCACTTAAGAGTATATGGTATGGCAATATCATAGAACAGCTATAAGGACATGGTTCCGAAAGCTGCAGACAGGCTCAGCTCATGCTAGAGCACCATCTCACACATAACCAAGCACTCTGCCTCCAGGATTGTTAAGGCCTGCCATAGGAGTGACTTATAGGTTACTGTGTGTCTATATATAAGGTTAGATATAGGAATACTATACCTAAGCAAGGGGTGATTACACGACCTTGCCCCAGCTGAGTGATCAGCCAGTTGTGTCTATTGGAGTGGCCAGCCAGGGCTGGCATAATACATGCTGCAGCCCCTGGTAGGCCTTGGTTACACCTATGCCCTGAGTACCTAGGGTACACTTCTACAGGGGCTGACAAGGTGAACCAATTCCCAATTGTGTATGTACCTAGAGTACATGGTGTGAATTTAGAGAGAGTGCATCTGGGCTGTGGGTCTGATTAGCAGGCCCACAGCCACATCTAAGTCGAAAACCAGGAAAGCAAAGCAAAAAAGTGGGGGTGACCATAGGAAGCAGACCCTACTCTTCCACACAACCCCCCCCGCCCCCCAAACTTAGGGACATTAAACTAACCTTGACCAGTTGAGTCTTCATGTTCTAAGTGGAAATATCTGGAGAGTCCATCTGCATTGGCATGGTCAGTGTCAGGCCTATGTTCCACTGTAAAGTCCATCCCCTGTAGGAAAATGGACCACCTAAGAAGTTTGGGATTTTCACCCTTCATCTGATTTAACCATAGGAGGGGCTTGTGGTCTGTCTCATTCTTGAAGTGAGTGCCAAACAAGTATGGCCTCAGCTTCTTCAGGGTCCGAACCACAGCAAATGCCTCCCTCTATATAGCTGACCAACGTTTCTCTCTAGGGGTCAGCCTTCTGCTTATGAAAGCAATGGGCTGGTCTTAACCCTCTATATTGAGTTGTGAAAGTACAGCTCCCACACCCAACTCAGAAGCATCTGTTTGGACTATAAACTCTTTGGAGTAATCTGGACTTTTCAGATTAGGTGCAGTACACATGGCCTGCTTCAGGTCATCAAATGCCTTTTGACAGCTAACTGTCCACTGAACTTTCTTTGGCATCTTTTTGGAAGTGAGGTCATTCAGTGGTGTCACAATGGACTCATTGTTTTTCACAAACTTCCTGTAGTACCCAGACAGGTCCAAAAAAGCTCTGACCTGTGTCTGGGTGATTGGAGGAGTCCGTCAGTCAGTCATTAAAACTTTATTTGGGTTGTTACAACCATAAAAGTATACACAATACATTTATAAAACTTTATAAAAACACGAAATATGAAAAATTTATAAAATTGCAATTCAGTCCTTTCCCGGAGGATAACCCCAATAACTTTGTTATTAAACAGTATCCTCCTAGGATGTTAAAATCACAAGGGTAAACATGAGAAAACATATGTGACCAGGCCTTCCAAACACAGTACATACATTAAAGTGCAATCTCGTTAACATACGCCTATACCTCTGTACTCTGGAGAAACCCCCTGACTCGGCTCATGTATTTCCCCAAAGCGCAGGCTATGTCCAGATTTGCCATCCCCACCAGGAGATCTGCAGCTTGCTTTCTATTCATAATCCTGTAATTTTTGAATAACGGGCCTAAAATCTCCTTACGTATATCAAGGGTCATCCTACAGTCTAATAAAATATGAATAATATCACAGGTGGTACCTAACGTGCATGTGTAATTGCCATTACTACTTATCATGAAATTTTTAACCCTGGTATTTACATAACAGGGATTTATACCCATTCTCAGTTTTAAAACCTCTCTTCTTAAGTGCTGATTCGGCAACCTATCCAAGTAAGGGTAGGAATGGTCTTCTGAAATCCATACTTGGATCATATGGGACACCGATCTTTTTTGCCGGCGATACTCTTGATCGCATATGCGGGACACATCCGCTCCCAATGACCGTAGTTCTTTTTTGTCTATATTGGTGTGTCCTAACTGGGTATCTAGTTCTATTCCTAGCTTCCCATAAGCTTCCTTTAGTGAGAGTCTTGTTTCTTTAGCCCACGATAACTCGCTGGAGGCAATTTCCTCTCTACACCACTGTGATATTTTTCTGGGAAGTTCCCCTGTCTCCAGACGCTGCCAGAACCGTATTAGTGCCATCCTGGTTGTGATTGCCCAGGAAGTGACTCCCATCTCCAATCTTGCTGCTTGTACCATTGCTGATTTCGGCAACGAGAACAAGCTTTTCAGGATCATACCCTCCTCTTTATCCCAACCTTTTTTCCCACTAAGTAGGAGAACCTCTAATCCGTATAGGAATTGCGTGGGGGCCATTGCCAGGTAGGCCTTTATAGCCTGCCCATCTAACAAGTCTCCGTAGAAGCTATTAAACCTTTTTAAGCCCTTTATAGAGGCTATAGACCTAATTTTTAAAGCTTCCAGATGGGTGGTCCAATTCAAGTTACTCGTGAACCATACTCCCAAATATCTATATTCCGTTACCTTCTCAAGTAGTTCCGTACCCAAATACCAAGGGAAACAGGTCTTACTTTTGCCGAAACATAGGATTTTGGTCTTTTCCATATTTACTACCAGTTTTTTATTTAAGCAGTATTTATGGAACATATCTAGTTTCCTCTGCAGGCCTATCTCCGTCTGGTCCATGATCACCAGATCGTCTGCATGAAGCAGACAGGATATATGGCTACCCCCTAGCTTTGGGCTAGCCCCTCTAACCTCTTTTAGATTCCGAGGTAGGTCCGCTATAAACAGAGAAAAGAGCAACGGGGCTAATACACACCCCTGCCTCAGGTCATTTGCAATCTGGATCCTGCCAGATAATCCACCCTCCTCATCCAGACTCTACCTAGGCCCAGTTGTCTGTATGCAAGGCCTGGATAAGGGCTAACAGGTCTGCGTGTAGCTTATAGCCTTTCAAGGTAGACCTTAGCTGTTCTCTGCTTACAAGATTGAATGCCGCGCGGAAGTCTACAAAGCAGCAAAACAGATTACCCCTTTGCTCTATAGACTTCCGCGCTACCGCCCAGAGGGCAAAGCAATGATCCACTGTTGAATGACCTTCTTTAAAAAAAAACTGTTCGGGAGGTACTATATCATTATCTTCAGCCCAATCTTTTAGCAAACCCAGAATAATTTTAGAGAAGACTTTTTCCCCAATGTCGAAGAGATTTATCAGGCGATCGTTTTTAGGGGAGTTTGCGTCACCTTTTTTGTGTATAGGTCTAATAATGGCCCCTTTCCAGCTATCTGGTAACGTTCCTGTTTTTAGTATACTTAAGAACGTCTTTGCGAACAAATCCGCCCACCAATCTATATTTGTTTTTGTGATAATGGCGGGTAGATTGTCTGGGCCAGCAGCTCGTGTTAAGTTTAAGTTGGCTATCACGATTTTAATATGACCTTGGGCGAACTGCTCCATTACTTCACCCCTCACTCCTGGCCAACTAGATGGTACTATTGCCTCCCTCCTTGGCCAATTGCCGTAAATCTCCTCAAGGTAGATTACCCACTTATCCTCTGGGACAGAACAATGCATGGACCCTGCTGTTTTCCCCGCACATTCCTGTATCAGTTTCCAGAAGCCTTTGACATTCTTTTCTTCGTTTGTCGCTAGTAGGTTCTTCCAGCAGTTTTCTTTAAAAGATCTTTTTTTTGTCTCTAATCGATGCCTTATATTTTATCCTTAATTTCTTAAGGGCTAGAAATTCTACTTCATTATAGCTACGCCTAAGGCTTCTTTCACTCTTTCTAAAAGCGGCCTTTGCTTTACGGCAATCTGCATCAAACCATGGGTTACTAGTTGCATGTAGTGGAAGTTTCCTAACCAAGCTATGCTTCCCCCGTTTAATGTTTATTCTGAGGCATTCTACGAGTTGTTTTATCATATCCTCATACCAGGGTATCTCTTCCCACTTTACTAGGTTTCTTAAGTCTGCTACTATCTGAAGGTCCTTCAGTTTATTTAGATGTTCTTCACTTATCCGGGTTGTAAGTCGCTTGGGATATTCAACCTCTACATGCAACACCTTCTGTCTTGGCGGGACCTTATTTACATACATTTCTATCAATAGTGGGAAATGATCGCTGCCCTCTACTTGAAGTATTTCGAAATGTTGGATTGTGTGGAAACACAAAGCCTGGATAAATACATAGTCTATCGGGCACAGTTGCTGTCCTATTTTAAATGTGCGCTTGGCGGGCCGATCTGTTTCTTTCCTACCATTCACGCAAACCAGACCCATGGCCCCCAGCAGCTGTCCAAGCTCCACATCCTGATTTGAGAGCTCGGTGCTGATAAAGTTTGCGGACTCTATGTTATACGCTTTTAGTATGTCGCGATTCCAGGCATCCGTTTTTATGGGATTCAATCTATGATTAAAATCCCCCAGTATTAAAATCACATCTCCTGGATAGAGTTCATGTAAGTTCTCTAGATCCTTTTTTAAACGATCCCGCTCTGGTTTATACTCATGTTTTTCCCCTTTCTGTATGTACACGTTGATAATACAAAAACCTTCACCCCTTGTGTTGTTATTTAGGATCAGCACTCTGCTCCCCAATGCCCAGATACATGTTAAGTCAAGATGGAAGATATCTCTCACTAACCTTGTAGAGACCAACGTCATCTGGCCACCTGACGCCCCTACCCGTTTTATTCTTTCTTGCAGGTTTTATGTGACTGGCAAAACCTTCCGTAACGGGGGTTTTGTCGCACAGCCATGTCTCCTCTAGGCACATAATATCGGTCTTTCCGAGGAGATTTTTGAAAATCTCTTGAGGCCATATTCTTTTATAGCCATTAATATTTCAAGACAGGATGTGCAGGCTGTGCAACGACCCATTTTCCTAATCAATGTTACTCAGATTCCCCTCCTCCTCCTGGTCTAGGTGAGCCAGCTCTCTGTATCTGTTCCCATCCAAGACATCTTCCTCCCCCACCCTAACTTTTTAGGAACAATTGTAATTGCCAGGCCTTCCATGTTACTCCGTCCAGATGAGATAATTTGTATTTGCCATTCTCCCAACCCTCTATGGTTTCTGAGGAATTGGTGCCCTTGATTATCCAATTTCAGGTCCTCTCTATTTACTATTCTGATTCCTTCCTTTAACATCTCAGCTTCCGCTTTTTCCATTGCGACTTTTATCAAAGCTGAGTGGAGGAGGACCTTTGTTATTTCCTCACCTTTAGCATTAACCAAAAACCCCACTTCTTTTAAGTCATCTGTACTGACATATTTTAGGCCGGGGCCTTTAGCAAATGAGAATAGTAGCTGCGAGCGGTTTAGGGGTTTTAATTTCTTACCCCATTTTCTCCCATTTCCCTGGCCCATTGGTTCTAGGTATAGCCAGGTGTCCACAATCCTAGATGCCTGTAATGACCTATGACAATGGGTATCTCATTTTAAACAACTATACTGCAGATCGACTGGTAACAAAGGAGGATCTACTCCAATCGATGAGATTAACACTTCCCTGGTACGTAAACCGCCCCCTTCTTTTCCCTTACACATACCTTTTATTATGATGAAGTATTAAAAACTATTAGGGACAGCTCGTCGGGCAAGGCACCGGTCCCGGACGGTGTCCCTATAGACACCTATAAGGCTGAAATGGATCTTTGGGCCCCTATAATAACTAACGTCTTAAACAAAGCGAACCAGGAAGGTTTTATTCCCATTGTGTCAAACGCTATAGTTATACCCATTTTTAAAAAGGGCAAGAGGGATGATCCGGCCTGCTATCGGCCCATCTCTTTGTTGGACGCCCTAGCAATGGTAGCAGGCCGTATCATCCTAAACAGAATACAAACCTGGGGGGAGGAAAATCAAATATTTTCTGAGTTACAGTATGGTTTTAGACCAGGAAAAGGGACAATGGAACAATGTCTAAATTTGTCCCTCCTCATAGCTTAATACACAGAGGCTAAGAGCGGCAACCTTTTTATTTCTTTTATAGATTTAAGTTCTGCCTTTGACTGTGTAGATCACGAATTCCTATGGTTGACATTAACTGACATGGGGATCGACAGTCATATTTTATCATACATTAGGGAACTCTATAGAGAGGCAGGTGCAAGGGTTAGATATGGCCCCCGGGGTGAATGTACTGACAAATTCCCCATAGACCGGGGTGTCAGACAGGGGTGCATCTTGGCACCCCTGCTATTCACTCTATATATTAATTCAAATGGACAATACCTAAAGAACTTTCAATTTGACTACCCCACTATCAAAAGAACCCCTATCCCCTTGTATTATACGCCGACGACGCGGCATTAATGTCACGGACCAGACTCGGGCTACAAAGAACTATACATAAATTTAACATCTATATGAAACTTCGTGGCCTGACTATAAATATTTCTAAAACCTTTACAATGGTCTGCGGGAAGGCTAGGAAAAAACCACACTGCCCTATATTCTTGGAAAATAAGAGAATTGAAATTACAGACTCTTTCTCCTATCTAGGGGTAAATTTCCATAGAGGGAGCTCCAGGCAAACAGCGATAAACACCAGAAAACTGGCATTTTTGCGTTCAATTGGCGCCTTGAGAAATTTTTCAAATAAATTGGGGGGGAAGCCAATTAATGAATTAATCTATATTTACAAAGCTAAGTGCATTTCAACTGCAACTTACGGAGCTGGTATCTGGGGCATCGAACAAGCACCAGGGTTACAAATTTGTGAAAATCAGTTCCTTGCTTATTTACTGGGGGTATCTAAGACTACATCCTCATATATTCTGCATATAGAAGCGGGCCTTTCCCATATAACGAATGCCATAATGATTTCTCCGATCCTTCTTTGGCATAAGATCTGGGTTACCCCAGAAACCCTATTAAATAGGGATCTAATAACTGATTGCTTATTGCTTGACGGGGTGTCCAAAATCAAATGGCTACGCTATGTCAGAAACATGTTTAGCGAGCTTGGTCACCCGGAATATTTCACAAAACCAAGCACGATGGAGAAGGTACCCAGAATTCTAATTAAAAAGATGGCTTTATATCACTTTGCTATTCAGAGGTGGAATGCAGTAAAAAGAAAACAATCTTTCCTTAGATACCAGCAAATCACCTCCTACGAAGGGCTACATAAATATCTAACACGAGTGATTAGCCCTTATGCCCGTTCATTGCTCACCCGTTTAAGGTTAGGTTTTTTTCTTTCGTCTTGTCACTTTCCCCCAACGTAACACCTGGACCATGTCTAATCTTGTATGTCCCTGCGATGATACTTCATATCAATCCGATATTCACTGCGTTTTATTCTGCAAGTACTATCAGGTACCACGCAGGGCATACTTATTACCAATCTTAAGGACATGGGGGATTCGAACATGTAAGCAAGCTTTTATTAAATTGCAAGAACTGGAGGAAGATAATGTTATTTATGCACTGAATTGCTTCCTAAAACTTGTAGTAAAGTTTCGCTCGTCAATGAATTGATCATAAATATACCCTATGCATTTTTACTGTATAAATATCAACTGCTTTTGATTTGGACATGTGTATTTGAGCTATTCCTATTTATTTTTAAATTGTGTGTAACATGTTTGCTTTTATGATTTGTATTTCTAAATCGAATAAACATGATTGAATTGACTTATGGCTATTCTCTGGACTTGTATCCCTTCTCTTCAAGTTACTTTCTACTCTGCCTCCATTCATCCAATTGTTCACCGTGGATAAGTTACTGGGCCCTGCATCAGTGGACGTTTCCATTTCCCATATTGGTTCTAATCCCTCTTTTCTCCCCCTGGGCATCCTCTTAGGGGCCCTTGCATTCTTGGCCAAGCCTTTACCTTGGTCCTAACATGATTTTTCCTGGGGACCAAGGGTGCTTGCCCCAGTGTCTACTGGGGTTACATTATCCATTTCTACTCTCACTGCCTTGCCTCTGGGCCTTAGGTCATGGGGTACCTGTTTCCTGTTGACCTGTAGTGCAGCCTGACTGACCCGTTGGACCTTTTCCCTTTCCTCCTCAACAGGCAGTGCCTCCTTTCGCCATATCTCCTTATAATCTTGGGACAGCGGGAGATATATACAGTGGGCTCCTCCTCATTAGATGTATTTGCCCTTGTTATCTCTCCCACCTCATCAGCTTTGTTCTCTACAGTTCTTACAAGGGATGGCATTTGGGCTTTAATCTGCATCAATTCCCCAATTATGTTATTAAACTGCTTACTATGGGTTTTTAGAATTTCATTATTCACCATTGAAACCTCTAGGATTCCTTGCAAAGTTTTCTGGAGCATCAGCATAACCTCAAGCATTGATGAGCTCGAGGTACCCGTTACCTCCAAACTATTCACAGGTAGGCCTGATAGCACAGTATGGGCCATATTTACATTTTCCAGGCTGTCTTTTACATTTAGTCCAAATTCTTCTTCGGCAGCTTCTCTCTCTGGGTGTAAATCGCTCATATTTTCGTTTTCATTTTCTTTTTCTTCCTCCCCCTCTCCCTCTGAGTCTTGGCTTGATACTGATTGAAACAGCCGTGGGGAGGAAGACAGCCGAGGTACTATCGGAATATTAGCAATGTTGAAATTTGTCTGGTTCAGGGAATCGGCATCTGATACCTGGATCTCTGTCAATTTTGGGGACTCCACTTCCTTTGGTTCCCTTTCTGGTGTCTCCTTTTCTTTAAAATGCTTACCAAAGAAGTCTTTAATAGATTTTGAGACTGTAGAGCCACCTTTTACACCTGCAGCCTTAGCGGTCGTCGGCCCCTTCTGTTTAATTGTACTTGAGGATGCAGTAGACCCCAGTACAGATGTTTTATTTCTGGTAGGTGTCATTATCGCACTTTCCAAGTCAATGGGTAGTTCGATTATGTCCTCTACTCCATGGCTTGTATTTCCTGGAAGTTTAGAATTCTTAGATACTTTCCGACGTTTATTCCTTCCTAATGCCATGTCTTTAAATTCTCCCTCTCCACTTGCTTGCAAGGGAGCAGAGACTTTCCAGGCTGTTTTCCTTTGCGTTTTCCTTCGCTTTCTAGGTGCACTATAGCCGCCTCTGGCAATATCTCTTTGCTAAAGACCCTCAATTATAAATTAGCTTTTTTCTACTTACCTCTGTCCTGTGGGCTCGCTTTCTGCTGCTCTCTGTGCCTCCACCACCTTTTCCTCACTTCCTCAGTCTTTTCAGGTCCACGTGCACTCAATCCTGTCCAGCCTCCCGTGTATTTTTTGCAGGTTATAGGTCCAGGGGGCACTATCCTCCACCCAAACCTGCTAGTGGCGACCTCCAGCAGCCTCCGGCAACCTCCGGCAACAAGTTGGCACTCAAAATGCCCAGAGACTACTGTCGCCCTCCCCCATGGCGTCTCCTTTGCTCCGTGCCAACGGGGGACAATGAGGGGATAGCGCCGAAGTCAACCCACGCAGCACCACTGACACCGCCGAAAGCAACCGGGGTCAATGAACGATGAGGGCGACACACCAATACACCAAGGCGAAGGCGAACTCCGAGGCACCGCGCAGCACCTCTGACACTGCCAAGGCCGACCCGGAACCGGAAGCCCAGAGACGCCGACGCCGACAGTGAAGGTGGGAGGGAACAGAGAGACGAGAGCCGGGCAGAGCAGCAGCGCGCGGCACACAGGTACAGAGGAGGAGGAGGAGTCCAGTCTCTGATGGTCTGGATCTTGCTCTCCAGTGGTTGAACCTGACCCCCACCTACCAGGTGGCCCAGGTACACAACCTTGCTCTGCCCTACCTGGCACTTTGTAGCATTGATAGTGAGGCCTGCCTTTTGCAGAGCCTCTAAAATATTCCTCAGGTGGACCAGGCAATCCTCCCAGGTGGAGCTAAAGACCGCAATATCATCTAGATAAGCTGCACACTAGTCATCCAGTCCTGTGAGAACTTGATTCACCAACCTTTGGAAAGTGGCAGGTGCATTCTTCAAACCAAATGGCATTACCACAAATTGATAATGTCCTCCTCGGGTCGAAAATGCTGTCTTGGCTTTTGCATCCTCAGCTAATCTGATTTGCCAGTAGCCTGCTGTCAGGTCAAATGTGTTCAAGAACTTGGCAGAAGCCAATCTATCAATGAGCTCATCTGCCCTGGGGATGGGGTGGGCATCTGTCCTAGTGACAGCATTGAGACCTCTGTAGTCCACACAAAACCTCATCTCTCTCTTACCATCTTGTGTGTGAGGTTTTGGTACCAGGACTACTGGACTGGCCCAAGGGCTCTCTGAGGGCTCAATAACTCCCAGCTCCAACATCTTTTGAACCTCTGTCCTAATGCAGTCCCTGACATGGTCAGGTTGCCTGTAGATTTTACTCTTGACAGGTAGACTGTCACCAGTGTCCACCTCATGGGTGCACCAGCTTGTCTGACTTGGGGTCAGGGAAAACAGATGTCTGAAGGACTGAATAACTTGTCTGCAGTCCCGTTGCTGATGTTCAGAGAGGCTGTCAGCAAAGACTACACCATCTACTGAACCATCATCAGGGTTCTGAGTAAGCAGGTCTGGGAGAGGGTCACTCTCTTCCTCCTGCCCCTCATCTGTAGCCATGAGCAAGCCCATGTCTGCCCTGTCGACAAATGCTTTTAGTCTGTTGACATGAAGCACCCTGTGGGGGCTTCTGGGAGTCCCAAGGTCCACCAAATAGGTGAAATCTCCCTTCTGTTCAACTATTGTATGGGGTCCAGACCATTTGTCCTGGAGTGCTGCTGGGGCCACTGGCTCCAACACCCATACTTTCTGTCCTGGCTGGTACACAGTCAGCACTGCCTTTTGGTCATGCCAAGCTTTCTGAAGTTCTTGGCTGGCCTCAAGGTTTTTGGAAGCCTTCTCCATATACTCGGCGATCCTGGAGCGGAGACCAAGTACATAGTCCACTATGTCCTGCTTAGGCTTTTTGAGAGGTAACTCCCATCCTTCCTTCACAAGACATAGGGGTCCCCTTACAGGATGCCCAAACAAAAGCTCAAAAGGGCTGTAGCCAACCCCCTTTTGTGGGACCTCTCTGTAAGCAAACAGAAGGCAACGTTAAAGGATGTCCCATCTTCGCCTCAGCTTTTCAGGTAACCCTTTTATCATCCCTTTGGGGGTCTTGTTGAATCTTTCCACAAGGCCATTACACTGTGGGTGATAGGGGGTGGTGAACTTATAGTTGACACCACACTCCTTCCACATTGCAGTTAAATATCCTGACATGAAGTTTGTACCGCTGTCAGAGACAACGTCCTTTGGAAACCCCACTCTGGAGAAAACTCCAAATAGGGCCCTTGCCACAAGAGGAGCTGTTGTGGTCCTCAGGGGAATAGCTTCTGGATACCTGGTGGTATGATCCACTTCCACCAGTATAAATCTGTGCCCAGATGCTGTTTGGGGGACATTGGTCCAACCATGTCCATCCCCACTCTCTCAAAGGGTACCCCCACCACAGGTAGTGGTATGAGAGGGGCCTTTGTTGTGCCACCTGATTTGCCACTGGCTTGGCAGGTAACACAGGAGCGACAAAACTCCTTGGTATCTTCTGACATATGGGGCCAGTGAAAGTGAGGGACAAGCCTGTCCCAAGTCTTGTTCTGGCCCAGGTGTCCTGCTAGGGGAATATCATGGGCCAAGGTAAGAAGGAAGACCCTAAATTGCAGAGGAATAACCAACCTCCTGGAAGCACCAGCCTTTGGGTCTCTAGCCTCTGAATAAAGGAGCCCATCATCCCAATACACTTTATGGGTACCTTGAGCATTCCCAGCAGCCTCAGCAGCGGCTTGCTGTCTGAAGGGTTCAAGAGAGGAACAATCTAATTGAGCCTTCCTCAGATCTGCCCTTGAGGGTCCCCCTGTCCCAAGAAACTCAACCTGATCAGGCTCAAGCTCTTCTAGGACAGTTCCCTCTTGGATCTCAGAATCATCCTCCTGGGAGGGCTGATCCTCAACCTGAGTCAGCGGGGAAGGCACTGCCTTAACCCTCTTGCTCCTTCTCTTGGGTAGTGTCTGGTCTATTGTTTCAAGATCCAGCACTTGTTCAGGTAAGCACTTTTTGGCCTGTGACCTGGTCACAGCAAGGACATGTGCTGATATTCCCAGCATTTCTGCATTGATCCTATACTCCACCTCAGACCAAACTGAGGTTTCAAGATCATTACCTAACAGACACTCTACTGGAAGGTCTGAACTCACAACAACTCTTTTGAGGCCAGTTAACCCTTCCCAGGAGAAGTTAACAACTGCCATACTATGGGAGGTAGTAGCATTGCTAGCGTTGGTCACTAGGTAGGTCTCACCTAGTATGATCTGTTCAGGGTTCACAAAGTTAGGTGTCACCATAGTGACACCGGCACATGTGTCCCTGTAGGCCTGAGCCATCTTATTATTAACAAAATGTGTCTGTCTGTACTTGCTCAGATTACTGGCACTTACAGTAGAGGACATTGCTATGTCCCCATCACAGACAGGAACAGCCTGAGTTGGTACTCTGACTAGGCCAGAGTCCACCTCAGTTCCCAGGGTCAACCCTACTACAAACTTTTGCTGGGAACCACCACTAACAGCTGGACTAGGAGGAACAGTTGCCTTAGGGGCAATGGTGGTTGGTGCTGTGCCCTTCTTGGTGCACTCACTAAAGCAGTGAGAGACTGATTTACAGTATTCACACCAGGGCTTCTTTGGACCTTCTTGTTTCTGTTTGTTCTTTTTGGAGCCACCCTCCCCCTGTGCCTTTTGGGGGCCTGGTGAAGACTTCTGGTATTTTTGTTTCTGCTCATTACCCTCCTGGTCTGCCTTTTTCTGATCACCCCCTAGGTTCTGTTTTTTCTGCTTAATCCTGGTTCTTTCCCATTTGTCTGCCTTCTTTCCCAATTCTTGGGGAGAGGTCAGATCAGAGTCAATTAGGTATTGATGCAATAACTGGTTTTGACAATTGTTAAGTATTTGCTCTCTCATGATCAAATTATACAATCCTGTATAGTCCTTAACTTCACTTCCCAATTACCAGCCTTCCAGAGCCTTAGTGGCATAATAAACAAAATCAGCCCAGTCCTGAGTCTGTGTCTTCTGGGTATCTCTGAACAACAACCTATATTGTTCAGTCGTTAGGCCAAACCCATCAATCAGAGCACTCTTCAGGACAGAGTAGTTGTTAGCATCCCCGTCACTAACTGTGAGGAGCTTATATCTACCTTTTTCTGAAAAGGAGAGCCATAGGATTGCGGCCCACTGACTTTGGGGTACCTGCTGCACTTCGCAGGCCCTCTCCAAAGCAGTTATCCATTTGTGGATGTCATCCCTTTCTTTGTAGGGGGGGGCACAATCTTGCTTAGGTTTCTATTCTCATAAGACCTATCTTTATCCTTAAGGATATTGCTGCCACCAGTGGGTTCTAACCCACTCTCTCTATGCTCTCTAGCACGAGCAAGCTTCTCTTTGGCCAGGGCAACCTCAAGTTCCTGCCTCTCAATCCTAAGAGCAGCCTCTCTCATTTTGGCCTCATGTTCCCATCTCTGGGGAGAGGTCATCTCCCTCTGAGCAGGGCCATGAGAGTCACGTGAAGAATGAGATTGGAGAGAGTCCCTGGAGTGGGATCTGCCTCTTCTCTGCCTCTGGTTAAGCCCACTTGGGGGTCTGTATGAGGGCTGCCCATACTGACTTCCATGTATGCTTAAGTTAGCCTGGCTAAGTCTTCTGACTGGGACCTGGCTGTTTACCTCAAGATCAGAATTATTCTCTTCCACCCCCTCCTCTTCTTCTGGGTCAACAGTATCTGCATTATCATCTGAGGAGGGAAAGACTTCATCTGCACTACCCGTACCACCTGTCTTAGGTGGCTGTTGAGCATCATATTCTTCTAAGAGCTCAACCAGGAATTTGAGGGTAGGATTTGAACCCTGTTTTAGCCTTCTAGAAGTACACAATTGTCTCAATTCTTGGAAGGCTAAGGCTTCATATCTCGAAGCAGTCCCCAAGGGATCTACCTCTGCAGGCAAAGAACCACTGGGGTTCTCTGGCTGAGACATGGTTTCTAGTGAGGTTGGGTGTTGCACCTACCTACACTATTTGTTTTCCTACAGAACCTTTCTAGGAGTTGTAGTCAGGGTGTGCTAGGCCCAGGCTCTACAACAGCTAAGTTCAGTAGAACGTAAGTATACTAAGACTTGTTTTATGTGTACCTACAGGTACCTATGTGATCTCTCAAATGATATCTCAAGATTACAAGTGGTAAAACAACAGCAAGCTCTAATCCCAACCGCTGCACACCAATGTGAGAAGTTGGCCTGGTAAATGATGCTCACTATTCTAGTGAACACCTTGCACCAGTCCAAACAACCCTTATGGTGATGGTTGTAAGTCAACCTTATATACCAGCTATCCTAGTGGTAGTGTGGACAGAACAGTCTTAGGCTAAAAGACTCTTGAGGGCGTGTAAAGACAGCTGTTTTACCATATGTAACCCTTTGAATATCAAATGAAAGGACACCACACAGGATATATATAAAATATTTATGGATTTATTTACTAACACACTCCTCTGAACTCTTTATGAGATCAGAGGCCAAAGCACATAACAAGATACTTAGTCAGAATGCGTTAAGTTGCACAAAATACAGTTAGGCCCTAGGGGCGAAGCAAACCATATACTAAGAAAGTGGCATAAGTACCACGTCACGAGAAAAGGAAAGGCCTAGGGCCTAGAGAATCGCTGGGGCTACACTATCTGACCCTTAGGTTAGGAGTAGGAGGCCCACAGGCAGCGTGTGCAGTGTCTTTACACACACGCGATAGTCAATGTTAAGTCAATAGGAACTTAGAGTTTAGAAAAAGAAGGATTTAGGACACTTCCGGTTTAGCTAGGAGGAAACAACTAAAAACCTAGACACTTGGATAGTCAATACCCTTGGGAGCACAGAAGTACTCGCGTTACCTCACCCACAGGAAGCAGGTGCATAGGTGTGAAGATGTGTCGGGTTTTGCCGTTGAAGTCTATGGAGCCTGTGAAGAAAGATGCTGCAGGCGACCAGGAGGAAGATGTCCGGGTGGATCCAAGGGGGGATCGAGGATGAAGAAGACCTGAAAGCAGAGGGAACAGAGTCTGGGTCACTAGCCAGTGACCGGGTGGAACCAGGAAGGAACCAGACGACGTTGAGGAGCAATCAGGTGCTGTCGTGAAGCCACGCGGACCAGGAGGCGTCGAGGACAACCAGATTCTGGAGAGGAGCTGTCCCACAAAGGTTCTCGCAGATGGAGGGGTCGACTGCCGGATTGGAGTCAACAACCCTTGGCAAAGGCAACCCATGCAGGATTCAAAGAAGGCTTCTGATGCAGACCAGAAAGGTCTGAGGTGCCTCACCTTTGCAGGGAGGCAAGAGCCAGTCTGGAGCAACCAGACCAGCGAGTTGGTTCAAAAGTATTGTCGTCACAGAGGCTACTAGCCAGCGGCCATCAACCGGACAACGTGTGGAGCAGAACACAAGCAGAAGGGCCCCACTCAGAACTCGTGGAGTGTGGAGAGCTGATCTTCGGTGCAGGTGGAGCTCGGATTTGGGGCTTCTCAATCCCCAGTGCACAGCTTCGAGGATACCTCAGGAGCTGCACAGTTAGCAAGTCGTGGACTTCTCAAGATGGCCGGTCCCTTGTGTCTCGTTGCCTCCACGAATCTCAACTATGCTGCAGACTTGAAGAGAGGGTCAGAGAGGTCTGGAAGTCTGGGTCCTGTCAGGCTCTGTGCTCGGGTTCCGGCGGGAACGTCGACAAAGCAAGCCATTGATTTGCTGGATGGTGCCTGGTTGCCCAGGGTGGTCACTCCTTGGCCACAAGGGTGATTCTTCAGTCTTCAGCTTCAGCAGAACATCGAAGGTCCAGAGTTTTGTGTCAAAGTTTCAGTCAGGATTAATCTAAAGTCCTGGGACTCAGCTCCTACCTTTATACAACTAAAAGGGGCTGGATTACTTTCTAGGTCCCTCCTATGGGTGGGACCAGGAAGGGGGGTGGTTACACCCCCTTTCCTTTGTCCAGTTTCGCGCCAGAGCTGGGGCTGGAGTGCCCCAGCAACCGGTTTGAACTGGGGTATGCATGGAGCACCTAGTGTGCCCCAGGCAGTGTCTCAATCTATTCAGCCCTCCCTGTCTCAATACACAAAGTCCTGTCTGGGGTGGTGCTCGCACCTCTCCAGGCAGGAAACCTATTGTCCAAACCTCCGTGACTGGAAGGACTCCCAGCAGCAGGAGGTCAGACTTGTGTCTGTGGCAGCAGTGTCCATTTTGTGACGCGGGGGCTCTGGTTAACTTTAACCGGGATAGTCAGAACTAACATGTCTTCTCCCTCTAGAAGGGTGGAATGCTACCCCCATCGCCAGAATTGGCGAGGGGGTAGTATTCCAAAGCGTATGACACCTTACACAACATGTTTAGATAAAGCCAAACCAAAGTTAGCATTTAACCGCGAGGTTCATAATGCACTTTAGAGTAAATGGTATGGCAATATCATAGAACAGCTATAAGGACATGGTTCCAAAAGCTGCAGACAGGCTCAGCTCATGCTAGAGCACCATCTCACACATAACCAAGCACTCTGCCTCCAGGATTGTTAAGGCCTGCCATAGGAGTGACTTATAGGTTACAGTGTGTCTATATATAAGGTTAGCTACAGGAATACTATACCTAAGCAAGGGATGATTACACGACCTTGCCCCAGCTGAGTGATCAGCCAATTGTGTCTATTTGAGTGGCCAGCCAGGGGTGGCATAATGCATGCTGCAGCCCCTGGTAGGCCTTGGTTACACCTATGCCCTGAGTACCTAGAGTACACTTCTACTGACATGGTGAACCAATTCCCAATTGTGTATGTACCTAGAGAACATGGTGTGAATTTAGAGAGAGTGCATCTGGGCTGTGGGTCTGATTAGCAGGCCCACAGCCACATCTAAGTTGAAAACCAGTAAAGCAAAGCAAAAAAGTGGGGGTGACCATAGGAAGCAGACCCTACTCTCCTACAGGGGGCACAGGATGACTTTGAAACAAGGCCTCTTTCTGCACCTCTGTTAGTTCCTTCTGCATATCTCTTACTTCCTTCTGCACTTTTCTTCATCTTTCTGGACTTCTGTTGCCTCTTTCTGCACCTCTGTTGCTTCTTTCTGCACTTCTCTTGCTTCTTTCTGTACTTCTCTTGGTTCTTTCTGCACCCCTCTTGCCTATTTCTGTATCCCTTTTGTTTCTTTGTGCACCTCTCCTGCCTCTTTCTGCACCTCTCTTGCCTTTTTCTGCAGTTCTCTTGCCTCTTTCTGCACCCTCATTCTGTACTTTTCTTGCCTCCTTCTATACCCCTCTTGCCTCTTTCTGCACCTCTGTTGGTTCTTTCTGCATTGCTCTTGCTTCGTTTTGCACCACTGTTGCAAATTTCTCCATCCTCCTTACCTCTTTCTGTACCCCTCTTCCCTCGTTCTGCACCTCTCTTGCCCCTGTCTGAACACCCGTTCCCTCTTTCTGCACCACCCTTGCCTGTTTCTGTAACTCTCTTGCCTCTTTCTGCAGTTCTCTTGCCTTCTTCTGCACATTTCGTGGTTCTTTCTATACTGCTTTTGCCTCTTTCGGCACCCCTCTTGCCTCTTTGAGCACCTCTTTTGCTTCTTTCTGCACTTCTCTCTCCTCTTTCTGCAACTCTCTTACCTCTTTCTGCATCTCTGTTGCATCTTTCTGCACTTCTATTGCTTCTTTCTGCAGCTCACTTATTTCTGCACTTCTGTTGTCTCTTTCTGCACTTCTGTTGTCTCCTTCTGCACTTGTCTTTCCTCTTTCTGAACCTCTCTCGCTTCTTTCTGCACTTCTCTTGCTTCTTTCTGCACCTCTCTTGCTTCTTTCTGCACCCTTCTTTCCTTTTCTGCATCACTCTTGCCTCTCTTTGCTGTTCTCTTGCCATTTTCTGCATGTCTCTTTCCTCTTTATGCATTTCTTTTGCTTCTTTCCACACCTCTGTTGCTTCTTTCAGCATTTCTCTTGCCTCTTTATGCACTTCTTTTGCTTGTTTCTGCACCTCTGTTGCCTCTTTCTACACCTCACTTGCTTCTTTCTGCACCCATCTTGCCTCTTTCTGTACCCCTATTTTCACTTTCTGTACCTCTCTTGCCCCTTTCTGCACCCATATTCCCTCTTTTTGCACCCTTCCTGCCTGTTTCTGCTCTGCTTTTGCTTCTTTCTGTACCTCTGCTGGTTCTTTCTGCACTTCGATTGCTCTTTCTGCGCCCTTCACACCTCTTTCAGCACCTCTGTTGCTTCTTTCTGCACTTCTCTTCCTTCTTTCTGCACCCCTCCTGCCTCTTTCTGTACCTCTCTTATCTCTTTGTGCACCTCTCCTACTTTTTTCTGCACCCCTCTTGCCTCTTTTTGAGCCTCTGTTGGTTCTTTCTGCACTGCTCTTGCTTCTTTCTGCACCTCACTTGCCTCTTCCTGCAGTTCTCTTGCTTCTTTCTACACCTCTGTTGCTTCAATCAGAAATTATCGTGCTTCTTTCTGCACATCTCTTCCTTCTTTTTGCACCCCTCCTGCCTCTTTCTGTACTTCTCTTGCACCTCTGACTTAGAGGTAGTTTTAATCCCCTGCCCTATTATGTACTATGGCCTTACAGAGGAGGTCATGCCAATCACAGGGATACTCCAACGCATAATGTTCCCTAGTGTATGTAGATGCTTTCACTGTATTCTAAGTGTCTTTTAGCATAGCACTGGCTCTAGGCCTGGTTAGGCAGAGTCAGTTACCACCAGTATCAGTCAGTAAAAAGTTGAGGGCACAGAATGACTTTGAAACAAGGCCTCTTTCTGCTCCTCTGTTAGTTCTTTCTGAATATCTCTTACTTCTTTCTGCACTTTTCTTCATCTTTCTGGACTTCTGTTGCCTCTTTCTGTATTTCTCTTTCTTCTTTCTGTGCGTTTCTTCCTTTTTCTTCACATGTCCTACCTCTGTAGGCATAGTTAGAAATTAGCAGTTAAAAAACCTTTGTAATTCACTGTAAAAAACCCATAGGTTTCAGGGGCGTTATAGTTAGAAATGAGCATTTAAAAAAACATCCAAACAAACATGAGACTCAATACTTATGGTATGGCAGTTCCAATGACACATGGTGATCATTTAACTTACAACATAATTCCAAAGGGCAGCAGACAGATTATTTCCAGTGATGTCACATTTTCTATTTGCATCACCCCCGCCCCATTACCCACCCCACAGGCTTAGACCCTTTTGCAATGGAATCATGAACACCACAAAGAGGTGCACCCCTCACTGCATCCGTCAGTGTATAAAGACTAGTCCCAACCTCCAGCAGCTATTCCTCAGAATTATTCCCACTCAACTCTTGTGGGACATCTTCAGTAGATGTGGTACCCCTTCCTTTAGTTGCTAAGTATGTTTTGTACAGCTCCCAAAAGTTTTTAGGTCTACTCCGCGGTGGGCGAAGGTCACTGAAATTCTCCGTTTGGGTGCTACAGTACAGCATGTCTCTTGACCACTGAGCAATCGTGGGGAGTGGTCGTCGCGACCAAGTAATCGCCACCCTGCGTTTGGCCAGTAGCAGGCCCATCTCTACCAAATTACGCGGAACCTTAGGTACCGGTTTAGAGTAGCCTAACAGGGCCAGTGCAGGCTCCGGGGTGAGTTCAGCCACCTGCCATAATTTCTTAAACACCAAATCCCAAAAATTGTATATCCCCGGACAAGACCAGGCCAAGCGGAGAAAATCAGCTAGCTGTGTGCTGCAGCGCTCACAATTCGCCTGGTCTCTTAAGCCGTATCTGCTCAATATCTCTGGCGTGTAATACACCCTATTGAGATATTTAAAGTGAATCAGCCAGTGTCTACCATTTAACGAGATGCACTTCGTGCTGTTACAGCACTACGTTCACATAGTGTCATCTATGTCCCGGGCCAAATCTCGCTGCCAAGCCAATCGGGCTTTAGTGTAGTGGTTTTCCCTATAGGACATGGACAGTTTATAGAGTTTGGACACTGTGGTATATAAATAAATAATACCGGATCTAGGTTTGACTGGACATAGCAATAACAGATAGCTCAATAAATAAGAGTCAAGATTCGAGGTAGTAGGAGTTTGCAGGTTTAATACAGCATAAAGGACAGGAACAGGACAACCTGCACAGGAATGGGATGGCAGCGCTGCCGGGGGCAGGATCAGAATCGGCACAACATTTAATAACAGTGCACAAATATATATACTAAAACAGTTACATTACAATGAATTACAGTAGGCGGAGCAGTGGGTGTGGTCAATAGCAGTCGCGAAAGATAAGGGTGAAAATGGGTGTAACAGGGGCGTATACATAGACATGTGATGCAAACGTAACAGAATATGTCATAAATGGGGCGGAAACATGGAGGGGGCTACCTAAGGAGCCGGGACCTCTAACCTAATGGTGCGCGCAAACTGACAATGACGTGTTACTAGGAGAAGCTGGGGGCTATGAACTCTGTGCTAGGAGCAGAGACTGAAGTCTGGAGAGTCAGGGCGACATGTACCTAAACAGTATCTAGTATCTGATGTTTAGAGAACATGTTGATAGAATCTAAAAGTTATCGGGGTAAAGGCTAACAGACTCTAAGAATGGTGCATGCATTATTCCACATGTAGTGCGTGATGAAGAATATTAAATGACCATTAAATGGAGTATTTCTCTTACATGGAGACGTAAAGGCTAGACAATGACGGAAACTATTGATGCTATTCAGTAGCTTAGGAATGCAGAGAAGGAGGGCTGGACTGATAACTAGAATCATAACATACTCTTGGCAGACTCAGAGGCAGAGCCAGGCTGAGCCGGGCACTGTGAGGCAGGAAGTAAGTGAAGGGTCGAGGATACAGGTGGGGGCTGTATCGCTCCTCAGTGAGGACTCAGAAGACAGGAGCTGAATCTGGTGTCCGGGCCCTTTTGAGGCCTAGAAACGGGGACTTTACAATGAAATAACGTGCACACTGAGAAACGTGGCAACGTAACTTTACATAGGCCTAATACTCGTAGCTTTCACGAGAACTGGAAACTGGCATACTAGAGATGGACACAACTGTAATTGCGTCTTTAATCAAACATGGGGATACATATGCATATTTAATCATGCACACATAACATAAGATGGAGGACACGTAGGGACACAGAACATGACAAAATTTACTTTTCCACATTCCCTCCTTGTCACTACGTTTCCATCAGGAAACATCAATATTCATGATACCATCTATCATTTCATACAGTATCATTTGCTCGTCTCGAATTTTCTTGGAACTGGATTTAGAACGGGACTTGGGACTAGGAACACATGATGTAGCACAAATGCCGCAAATCGCAGGGCCACATTGTAAACAGAGGCAGCAACTGAATATGATCGCTACTGCAATACCCAGAAATGACAATACTTTCCATCCCCAGGCGGAAATTATATTCCAGAACCAACCGGACCATGTCCAGGTGCCTGGATCTTGGTGTAACATATGGGCAATTTTATGGAGTCTGGTAATAGCTGAATAAACAGACGGTGCGTTATTAGGAATGAAAATGCAGCAACTAGATCCGATGACTCTACATGCCCCGCCCCTATCGGCCAGTATGACGTCAAGGACGAGACGATTCTGGAGCACGACAATTCTCATAAAGGATTGTTCTTCGGTTAAGTTACCTAGAGCAGAAGTAGTCTCGATCACTACTGCTTCAAGTGTTCTGGTTAATCTACGTATCAGTTTACTATTTACAACAGTACCTAAGTAGGGGAAGACACCTTTATTGATATCTATGTATTGTTCTAGAGCAGTTTCAGTATAATCGACAATCGGGAAATTTCTCTTGTGTCTAGTATGTACTAGGAGGGAATTCCTATGATAGTCAGGTGGGGCTAGGAAAACTGGTGGCAGTAGGAAGGCAATGTAACATGTTCCCTCCCAATCGAGGGGCAGACGAACATATGCGGTCTGACCACAAACAAAATAAGAATGACGTGAAGCTTTGAAAATAGATTTCCCACTGTCACTATACTTGACAATAGTAGTACAATCACTATGGCCTACATGTACGGAACCATTATTTCGGACACATAATTCACCTTTGACTGGTAGTACTGAAATAGCAGGTAAGTCTGGAGTAGAATCAGACTGAACATTCAGGACCATGAAATTCGAAGAATAATTACCTAGATTATAAACTTCATTCTCTAGATCTAACCCTGTTCTGTGGGGAAGACCTTGCTTGTCTGGGAAACATGTACTGTTCAGAAAAGACATATCTGTTGAGGATGACGTTAACGTGGACCATGCTCCACACGAACCGTTATGTGAAAATGGATAAGGAAAGAGTGGCAGAACTCCCTTCGGTGTCTGGAAAGGGGGGAGTCGACCACACACCCAACAATTAGTGGCATTGCTGGTCTGGTGTGAATAATGTAACATGCGGATAAAGGAGTTATTTCGCATAGCGAGACGATATGAGAGTTCATGAGGAGGCAGATCACTAAACGTGTGCTCTACTGTAACATTAGCAGACTTATTTACATGAGAAACTGAAAAATACAAATAAAATGCATAACTGGTGCAGGAAATCATAATGCTAAAATATAGCAGAAAACATAAAATAATAGTGCAACTTCTAGAGTTCTCACTAACTCTCTCTCTGTGGGGGTCTATTATATACATGTCAGAAACCGGTCTAACCGTTTCACCTAGGGGAGGACTTAGACAATCAAACTGGCTGACTTATTTTACTAGACCTTAGTTTAAGCTTATACTCCTGCTGCGGAGTTTTCTCTAACAGGGAAGGGTTCGTAGCAATGTCTTTTGCGGGACAGTCCTTAAGAATAGTACTTTGGCAGTCTTTAAAATCCTCGGAAATGTTCTTTGAAACAGGTTTCAATCCAAAAAATCTTTTCACATGTGACAGGTGGACCCAGCCCTTCCTGCCTTCCAGCTTGACGGCAGTACGGGTGGCCAGGAGGACCTGTCGGGGTTCCTTCCAGCGAGGCTCCAGCGGACTTGAACGATCAAAGTTCCTGACCAAAACCATGGATCCGGGAACGATTTCATGCGGTGCCACCTTGGTATTGTCTGGAAATGCGGCAGCAACCTGTGAACGACAAGAGTTGAGGGCAGACATCAAGGAAACTAGGTAATCTGTCAGCATATTACTTGAAACATCGGTAATACTTCGAGGTCTAGGTGTACCCCACATATTAGGGGGGCGGCCGAATACGACCTCATAAGGGGACAGACCTGATCTGGAATGTGCGACCATGCGCATATAAAATAAGGCAACTGGCAGAGCTACTAGCCAGTCCACACCTTTCTCTTTACATACTTTTGCAATTCGGATTTTCAGGGTCTGATTATGTCTCTCTACGAGACCGGCTGCTTCTGGATGGCGTACACAATGGAACTTCCACTGGTACCCTAACAACAGGGAAACATGTTTCATGAGCTCGGATGAGAATGGCTGGCCGTTATCAGAATATACGACTCTTGGGAGTCCGTAGCGGGGGAAGAATTCACGAACCAACTGCTTGGCAGTGGTCGTGGCTGTGTAATCTGGGACTGGATATGCCTCTGTCCACCTGGACAAAGCGCATACAACTACAAGGACATACTTGAAACCTCGACATCGCTCCATCTGAATATAATCCATCTGGAGGACTTCAAAAGGGTGGTCAGGGGGCTGGAATCCACCTTGTTCCACCGGGACACTTTTACCTGGATTAAACTGGCAACATATCATACAGGTACGGACTTTCTGCTTGGCTGCAGCTCGTAAATGCTTGTTGAACCAAATGTTCTGGATACTATCTAACATAGCTTTTTCTCCTAAATGTGCTGGACTATGTGCGGTATTGATAATGACTTGAACCATAGAATCGGGGAGAAACCATGTGGCTTTACCCTTCGTTACCCATCCCTGATCTGTCTGGACCCCTCCTTGTTCGGACCATTTCTTGATTTCCTCGGGAGTAGCATGTAACTGGATATCTATGACATCTTGAGTAGGGTCCTTAACTGTCATACAGGTAGTCAGATCTGGAGTGTATGTCGGTGTCTTATTAACTGGAATGTCTGGTGTCTGTGCTGTAAGCTTGGCTGTGCGATCTGCTAGATCATTACCTTGAGAAATAATGTCAGTAACTTTCGTATGTGCTTTGCATTTCATGATAGCAATAGATGTCGGTAGGTGTATGGCATCTAACAGAGCTTGAATAAGGAGACCATGCTGAATCTTGGTTCCATGAGAAGTCATGAAACCTCTCTCCTGCCAGAGCACTCCGAAGTCGTGTACAACTCCGAATGCGTAGCGTGAATCTGTGTAAACATTAACTTTCAGGTTCTTAGCGTGTATGCAGGCTTGTGTCAGAGCAACTAGCTCTGCTGCTTGAGCAGACAAGGTGTTAATACGGTGTGTTTCAATAACTTCAGTGTCAGTAGTCACTGCATACGCGGCTACTAGTTCTCCTGTACTTGTTCTCATACATGAACCATCCACATAAAGTGTCAGGTCGGGATCTGGTAATGGAATATCTGTCAAGTCTTGTCTTGGCTTAGTCATAATGTTAACTACTTCCACACAGTCATGTGTGGCAGGATTTGAAGTAACTGACGGTAACAGTGTTGCAGGATTTAGAACGTTGCAGCGTCTGATTTCTATGTGTGGCTGGAACAGTGTCAATTCATAACCTGTTAAACGTGCAATTGTCAAGTGCTGAGTCTGTGTTCGGTTTAAAAGAACTTCCACGGAGTGTGGAACTTGTACTGTCAAGGAATGTCCTAATACTATGGAATCACTTTGTCTGATAGCTAGTGCTGTGGCTGCAACTGACTTGAGGCACGCAGGCAGAGCCTGGGCTACTGGATCTAATGTGCTCGAAAAATAAGCACAGGGCTTGTATTGTCCTGCTTGATCTTGTGTGAGAACAGATAATGCTGTACCTTCCCGTTCAGTGACAAAAAGTGTAAAAGGCTTACTGTAGTTCGGTGTAGCTAGAACTGGAGCTTGGCATAGAGCTTTCTTTAATTCATTAAAACTAAGTGTATGTTCAGATGTCCAAGGGAGAACAGTCGATACGGCTGCCTCCTGTGTCGTTAACTGTATCAGTGGTTTAGCTAGAAATGCATACTGAGGAATCCATTGTCTGCAGTAAGAAGTAAGGCCGATAAAAGCACGTACCTCCTTCTGGGTCTTGGGCTGAGGAAGACTCGCTATTAACTGGATACGGTCGGGTGTCAACTGCCTACCCCTCTTGGACAGTAAGTGGCCTAAATAGATCACTTGCTGGACACAGAATTGAAGCTTAGAAGGGGACACCTTGTGCCCCATCTCGGCAAGGAAATACAAGACTGTAAGAGATGCTCGCTCGCAAGCACGTTCAGAACGGGCTGTGATCAGTAGATCATCGACATACTGGAGCAGGGCAGTGTCAGTTGGCATGTGAATATTGTCTAGTTGTCTCTTAAGTGCTTGACTGTAAATACTAGGACTTTCTGTGAAACCTTGAGGAGCTCGTGTGAACATATAGCTCCTTCCATTTAAACAAAATCCGAAAAGGAACTGGCTGTCTGGATGAATGGGGACACTGAAAAACGAGTTCTTGAGGTCTATGACTGAAAAAAATGAGGCTTCAGAATCAATGGCTGTCAATAGGGAAGAGATATCTGGGACAACTGGGTACTGGGGAATAATACATTTGTTGAGTTCTCGAAGGTCAATCACTAATCGATATACTGGGGGTGCATTTGGATCAGTACGTTTCATGACTGGAATGATCGGAGAATTACATACATTGGAGTCAGTTTCTACAACTACTCCTTGAGCGATGAGCTCGTCAATAATTTTGGATAAGGCTGTTACAGCCTCAGGTGGCAGTCTGTACTGTCTGATTCGTGGCAACACTACACCTGGCTTGAGAGTCACACGATGGGGTGTGATTTGCATATAACCAACATCAGTTGGACCTTGCGCCCATAGATGCTGCGGAACATTAGACAATCTCGGATCAAAATCTCGTAATACATAGTGACCCTTGAAGTCACGTAGGAACAGTCGTATTCCCTCTGGGGAACAGCATATGACTGCACCTAATTCTTTCAGTGTCTTAATGCCTAACAGATTTTCTGGACATGACTTCGTAAGTAACAGATCAGTAGTGCGGGACAATGGACCTACTTCTAGAGTAACTGGCTTAGATATCTCGTTTACAATAGGCTTTCCTGAAAATCCAAGGGAAACATTTCTAGAGCCTGAGAGCGGAGCCCCTGGAACTTCGGCGTGACTGATGGTGGTCCTACTTGCCCCTGTATCAATCAAAAACTTTCTGTCTTTCCCTAATACCTGACTATGAACATAGGGACCTTCTTGATCTACAGGTATCTCGATGAGAGGCAAGCCTACCTCCCTCTCTAGGCTGTTTCATGAATATGGCTGATACTCTGGATACTCGGACTGTGCATACTGGTACATCTGCTGTGTAACATGTTGTGTTGCAGCAATAGGCTGCGGTGCTGGAACTGTCTGTTGTGCATTCTGTGGCTGAGAAGTCTGTGAAACTTGTTCTTGTCTAGGCGGACGTGGTCTTTCTTTAGTCTTACCAGTAGCTATATTGTGTTTCAGAACTGCACACTCGTTTATAAAATGACCTGGCTGTTTACAATAATTGCATGTCCCTTTAACGGGAGCTGTAGGATGACTGGCTTGATTCGTACCCCTCTTTTGACTGTCTTGAGGAACAGATTGTGCAACTAGTACTTTCATTTTCGTGTCTTTCATACGTTTTCTCTCGTGATCTTGTTCTTCTCTGATTCTATTCTGGTGGTATTGGAGCATCTGTAACATCTGGGACGGGGTATTAGCTTGCCAGGTACTTTCGACTTTCAGAACTCGGTTCTTAACTTGTGGACTTGAATTCTCGACTAATTTAGTAACAAAAAGATGAGGGTATGACTCGCTACTTGTCTTGAGGCCACTGTTGATACTAAAGCATTTCTCAAATCTAGAATAAAAATCACTAGTGTCTTCATCTTGTTTCTGTTTACAGGCTGAGATTGCATCCCAGTCTTCCTTTTTAGTGGCTAATAATCTTGGCAAAACTTGAATTAACAGTTCTGGTAATTCTTTACATTTCTCTCCAAGACCGGTACCTGGTACTCGTATCTTATCTTCGGCTTCTAGAACTGCCCAATCGATCTTTTTCTCTCCCACCTCCCAATCTTTTTCCTTGAGTTTTTCATATACCCCTGCGGGCAACAGGACTTTTAACATTTTAATTATATCTGGATACGTGTATTCTCCCATACGGAGCATGTCCTTTAATTCTCGGTGGAACCCTGCTGGATCTTTATCATGACAGGGAATTAACTTTTTCATCTCTAAGAGTTCCATCTTTGTAATCGGAGTGTAAACAAACACTCGTTGCATTTCACCATCTGTTGTCCTAACTGGGTGTACTTCTCGTAACGGATTCTGTCTGTCTATGTAAAACGGTTTACTTTCTGGAGGTGAGACATGAACAAAATGCGGGTTCAAAAACATACTATATTTGTGGCGCTGTTCTAGAATGACACTAATTAAATCGGTACCTAAACCTTTCCATCTATACTGGAGTAACTCGTTCAGGACATCGTGTAACGGACCTGGATCAGAATGTTGACCCTCATACAATGAAATGAGGTGCTGGATCATATACATACCCACCAGTCGCTGCTCGGCTGGGGGCAGTTTCAGAAACATTTGTGCCACTATTTCGTCTGGAAAAGCGGTAGAATCAGTAATCCATCGGACTGCTGATCGGGCTAGTTCTTGTTCATGCATAGTACTTAACTCACTGTAACCGATTCGGGATTTCAGAATGTGATCGGTAGCTTGAAATACTTGTTCCAGAGAACCTTGTTCTGGTGCTCGATGATGTAAAACTGACTTGTGTTCTAGGCGCAAATGGCGATCTGGAAATCTAGATTTTCCTACATACGCTATTCTAGTGGGATTCTCGTCCTCTACCTCTTCGGTAGAGTCATTTTCTTTCTCGCTTACTTGTGCTGCTTCACGTTGTTCGTGTAACTTTAGTATTTCCTTACGAATTTTCTTGTACATACTCTCTATACTACTGATAGTCTTGTGTTTACCCTCGGCTATATTATCACTCCACCTTGTCAGGATTTTCATTTCGGCCGGATCTTTAGTCGGGTAATCTTGTTCTCTTATTAGACAATTAATCAGAAACTTTAATATCATGAGCTGGATCTCAGCTTTCCTTTGAGACATGGCTTCGCCAATACTTTCTGGATCATCCCCTGTACGGATGAAACGATATATTCTGTCTAGATCTCCTTTCATATCTGGTAGGGTGTCTAAATACCCGGTCACCCGTCTTACACGGATGGAATATATTACTGTACTATCATCACCTGCAACTGGATCATAGCGGCATTCAGTGAGAGCTCGTCGGATTTCTGCAACGGACTTAAATTTGGGCGTACGCTGTAACGCACATTCATGTAACTCGGCCAACGTTCTACGTTGGTGCGGTGGCGGGGTACCAGGAGGACCTCCTCCTGCGGCCCCTAAACTGGAATCGTCGACTGATACTCTTCGTACCAGCGCGGCGGGAAATTGTAATGTAGGCTGGACCGGGGGTACCGTAGCAGGTACTCCGGTGACTGGAGGAGCAGGATTTACCTGATTTACAGGGACTGGCGGAACAGGATTTGCATATTCTGGGACTGTGTCGTCCAAATAGGACGAGATGAAAATATCAGCTGCGGTCGGTTTGTGACGTAGCTTAGTCGGAACTAGTGGTGGCGGAAAATTACTGGATGCCTCCGGGGTCGCTTTTGGCAAGCCCTCGGCAAGAAGAGGATACATACCCTTAATGAGGGCATGCCTCTGTCTGTCTGACTGTTCGGTTTTAACTCGTTCACCTATCTCGATTAGTTCCCTTTCTTGGGCTCGTTCTAAGGATTCTCTACTTAATTCTGACCTTCTGATTTCTTTTTCGGTTCTTTTATGAGATTCTTTGCGCCATAACTCGATGGCATCTTTCTGTGACTGTCTGGCTTTCTTTTTCCATAATGCTTCTTCTACTCTCATGATGCACTCGGCATCCCACGTACCTGATACGGGCCATCTATACTTTTCCTCTAACTCTTTGGTATACTCTACCCATAAATCTAGATATAATATGGCACTTATGCCATGCTTCTGATACATAAAATGACCTGGACTGTCCCTAGGCGGGACAGGAACTGCTGCTTCTAGCAGACCTTTTCTAGTTTTTAACTGACGTAATTTCGAGAATAAGGGCATGACTGAACTGTAATCTAGACACAATACAATACACAATGAACACGATAATTACTTCACATTCATACCACGACATTAAAATACATGAAGAATATTTAAAATAACAGTTCGAACAGAATACTACCTGGAATACTGAAAACAGAATACATGAATTTTCTCGAGAACAGAACTGACTAGAACAGAAACTAGATGTACTGCTGAAACAGTACGAAACTTACCGGTCTCATAAAGAGACACGTCAGGACCCGCATCCACCGAAGTGGACACTTCGTTTGTGGGTCTGTGTACCACCAACCCACGGACCAGAGTCAATTAGATTGACCCTGTCTAGATACTACCCCAGCAATGGTACTCACCGGGCAGCAAGAACGGAAGGCCTCGGACTAGACTGGACTGCTTCGACGCCGGACGGACGAACTTCGGACTTCTGTTACGGGTGGGCCTCCGGATACCTCGGACCTTGGACTCTCGGCTTGGGCTCTGGTCGGGACTCGCCGCGTTCCTCCACCGCCTCGTCTGGATGCTGGACCGCCACCTCCGTCTCCTCCGTGGGCCTGAGGGATACTTGAAGCAGAAATATCTGCACGTGCATGGTATGGTTCCGTCACGGCTGCAGAGGGTCAGGGGGCCGGCGTGGCTTCACCGGCGCGTGGGGAAAGGGCAAGTCCCTATTCGGGCGCCATTATGTGGTATATAAATAAATAATACCGGATCTAGGTTTGACTGGACATAGCAATAACAGATAGCTCAATAAATAAGAGTCAAGATTCGAGGTAGTAGGAGTTTGCAGGTTTAATACAGCATAAAGGACAGGAACAGGACAACCTGCACAGGAATGGGATGGCAGCGCTGCCGGGGGCAGGATCAGAATCGGCACAACATTTAATAACAGTGCACAAATATATATACTAAAACAGTTACATTACAATGAATTACAGTAGGCGGAGCAGTGGGTGTGGTCAATAGCAGTCGCGAAAGATAAGGGTGAAAATGGGTGTAACAGGGGCGTATACATAGACATGTGATGCAAACGTAACAGAATATGTCATAAATGGGGCGGAAACATGGAGGGGGCTACCTAAGGAGCCGGGACCTCTAACCTAATGGTGCGCGCAAACTGACAATGACGTGTTACTAGGAGAAGCTGGGGGCTATGAACTCTGTGCTAGGAGCAGAGACTGAAGTCTGGAGAGTCAGGGCGACATGTAGCTAAACAGTATCTAGTATCTGATGTTTAGAGAACATGTTGATAGAATCTAAAAGTTATCGGGGTAAAGGCTAACAGACTCTAAGAATGGTGCATGCATTATTCCACATGTAGTGCGTGATGAAGAATATTAAATGACCATTAAATGCAGTATTTCTCTTACATGGAGACGTAAAGGCTAGACAATGACGGAAACTATTGATGCTATTCAGTAGCTTAGGAATGCAGAGAAGGAGGGCTGGACTGATAACTAGAATCATAACATACTCTTGGCAGACTCAGAGGCAGAGCCAGGCTGAGCCGGGCACTGTGAGGCAGGAAGTAAGTGAAGGGTCGAGGATACAGGTGGGGGCTGTATCGCTCCTCAGTGAGGACTCAGAAGACAGGAGCTGAATCTGGTGTCCGGGCCCTTTTGAGGCCTAGAAACGGGGACTTTACAATGAAATAACGTGCACACTGAGAAACGTGGCAACGTAACTTTACATAGGCCTAATACTCGTAGCTTTCACGAGAACTGGAAACTGGCATACTAGAGATGGACACAACTGTAATTGCGTCTTTAATCAAACATGGGGATACATATGCATATTTAATCATGCACACATAACATAAGATGGAGGACACGTAGGGACACAGAACATGACAAAATTTACTTTTCCACAACACTATCCGGGTTGGCGATTCCGTTTTTATGACATAGGACAAGGAGGACAGCTCTGATGGTTCCAGCAGGTCACCCTCTAATATATGCAACAATGCTTGTCGCGTTCTGTGGAATTGGAATTTGGTAAGGAGAGTGGACTCAGCATCCCTGGTTTCCAGGTCCCCCAGCTCTTTGGTGTGCATCTGTCAAACAAGTCTCCTATGGCCCTCACTCCTAATGAATTGAGCGCTTGCGTTACCCCCTAACCCTGCACAGGGTCAACCAGTGACACCAGTCCAGCGGTGTGAGCGGGGAATACAGAATTGCAACCGCCTGTAACTGTAGTAGGTCATGTCAAGCATTAATTGAGTCTCATTTCCCTGCCCTACGGTCCGCAGGCATAAACATCAGGGCAGGTAATGGGAGAGGGGCAGCCACTACTTTTTCTATACATAAGTGGGGGGTGTCCGGAAAACCATGCATCCAGTGGTAAGCATGCACACTTTGTGCTGCCCTATAATATAAGTCAAAATCGGGCGCGCCCAACCCCCCATATGATATGATAGTGTAAGAACCTGCCATCTGACTCGCGTCTGCTTGCAAGCCCAAGCCAACTTAACCATCAGAGTTGTGAGCCAACGGAAATAGGAGCAAGGGAGAATCAAAGGGATGTTGGTAAAAAGGAATAAAAAGATGGGCAGTATTACCATTTTCATAATAGAAACTCTGACCATCAGGGATAGGGGTAATCTGATCCAGCAGTCCACTTTATCCTGTAGTTTGCTCATCACCACCCCGTAGTTTTCCCTGTAAATTACCTCAGAGTTCGTGTGAACCTTTATAACTAGGTATCTCACCGATTCCGCTGACCACTGCAACGGGTAGTCAGGTTCAAACGGGGTTGTGGCCTGGGTAAGAGGAAAGATAATAGACTTCGGCCAGTTAACTCAGAGTCCGGACACAGCTCCGAAGTGCACTACTTCTCGTAAAACAGGGGAGAGGTTTCTTTCAGGGTCCCTTACATATAGGAGTGTATCGTCAGCGTAGGTGGATACTATCAACTCATAACCCGTTAATCTTATACCCTTGTACCTGTGATATTCTCGGAGCGCACATGCTAAAGGTTCGGCCCCCAGCGCATATCGGAGACATGGGGCAACCCTGCTGCGTGCCTCTAGTAATGTGTATAGTGTCTGTCACTAGGTTACCAATTTTGATTCTGTCTGTGGGCACATGGTACAATACCCCTATCAGCTATAGAAAAACAGGCCCAAAGCCCATCCTCATTAGAACCTGTCACATAAAAGGCCATTCAACAGACTTTCTCCATGTCGAGAAATACAACTACTGCCTGTGTCTCCGGCCGAGTGTGCTGGATCGCACCAAACACTGTTCGTAAGTTATAAGTTAGATTTCTGCCTGGAACAAAACCTGCTTGTTCCGGAGCAACCAAAAGTGGAATCAAAGGGACTAACCGGTTTGCCAAGATCTTAGAGAAGATTTTTGTATCAACATTAATTAATGAAAGTGGACGATAGGAAGAGCACTCGTTCGGAGGCTTGCCAGGCTTCAGGATAGCAACAATAAGCGCCTCTCTCATCGAGGGCGGCATAGTTCCTGTCACGCACATCTCATCAAAGAGTGTGGCTAACTGCGGCACCAGTAAGTCCAGGAACGCAATTATAAAAAGTTACGGTCAGGCTATCCACTCCTGGTGCACTACTTGATTTCTTGCTCGACAGTGCCCTGATCATTTCTTCTTTCTCCAGAGGTCTCATAAGATATTCGCGATGCGTGTTTGTTAGCCATGGTAGCTTTATGTGTGTTCAGTAGTTCAATATTTCCACCTCGGTGCCTTTGCAATGGGTAGCATAGAGCTCTGAGTAATATTGCTGAAACCTGCCTGCGATGTCCATTTCCTCAGTTAGGATGTCGCCCTCTGCCGACTTGACCTCTGCAACTACTGTTTTTTTCTCAACGTTTTTGAGTAGTTGGTCTAGAACTGCCTCCGACTGCTCTCCCTCACCGTATGAATGAGCAATGGCGTATTTACTGAGGTGCTTTATTTCAGCATCAGCAGCCTCATGATATTCCCCTAACTGTGTCTTGGATTCCTGCACGACGTCGTTGTCCGCCCTAACCTGGAGTCATTCTTCTAAGCTCTCTAGTGTCTTTTCCAAGTCTGTGAGTCTTTTACGCATTGCCCTAAGGACTCCTGAGTGCTTCGTCATAGTGATATATATCGGATATATACTTTGAACACCTCCCAAACCACCTGAAAGCTAACCACCGATTCCACGTTTGTGGCAGAGAGCATTTCTATTGCTTCTGCAAATTCTTCTTTAAAAACTACGAAGAGTAAGGGGGAAGCCTCCAAGTAAAGGGTAGAATAGTTTTCCTGGGGCTATCTAGTACTAACAGTATTGGGGAGTGGTCCAAAAGTGTATGGGGAAGCACCTCACAGGCTTGAGTTATCTAATTTAACTGCCTGGCTGCTAACCAATAATCTATTCGGGTGTGCAAATCATGATAGGCGGAGTAGTGTGTATATCCCCCTTTGTCCGGGTGCCTCTGACACCACACATCACACAAGTCAAGCTGTACCATTACCCTTTCTACCACTTTTGCTGCTGCCGCGATATGTCTCTCAGGCCCCCCCTGATCTATCCTGCCGTGGATTACTGACTAAATTGAGGTATCCACCCCAAAGCTGTTGCCCTTCTCCACGTAAGCAAACCTTGTCTGATAATGCAGTGTAAAAGTCAGGATTATCAAAATGTGTGCCATATATGTTGACTATAAGTAGGTCCATTCCCTTACCCCTACACCTGGAGGTCACAAAACGTACTTCCGTTTCTAATGGATCGAGTTTAAGAGTTGCCTTAGGATTCATCCAAATAAGCACTCCTCGCGCATGTGGGGTAAAACCCGCTGCGTGTATGTTTCCATGCAATACCCTACCGCGCAGCATAGGACTATTGAGGGGGAGGTGTGTCTCTTGCAGTAGTGCAATATTAATTTCATGTCTCGCCAAGTAAGCCAGGACCTTTCTGAGCTTCCTGTCATCGTTAAGGCCTCTCACATTTCAGGTGAGTGCTTGAAGCCTGTCCATTGCTACATCACTGTGAGCCCTACTGGGGACTGTAATGGGGTGTGTATTGCCTTGCCGAACCAGCCATTAGAACAGATAGGTTGTCCATTCACCAAGCATATGCATGAATACAACATAAAAAATGCCATATGTTCCTCGTCTCATTTCCCTCCTTCCCCCACCCCGTCAGGCGTGCCCCAACTGTGCCTTGACGAAATACCACAGAAACCTCCCCTTTCGCCCTCTGAATGTTTAGCGACTCAAAACATCATAACATTGAACCAAGATCCCCCCAAACCCTCAATATAGTCCCCAAGGTGTGTAATTCAATCGTAGGCAGATGTTGCTTGCCTAGCAGGGCAATGTGTCCCAACCGGACCTAGTTCCTCCCTCGCCCGCCATCAACCAAATATAGTGCATCCACTGTAAAGAACACACTCGCCCCCCACATCGTATATCTGTTCACTCAGAAAGCATGTTCACAGAACTCCCACTAAGAGCTGACAGCCTGCAAATACCACCATATCAAATCAAATCCTGTGGTGCCCTCCAGTTATTTGTTATAGATAGAAAACAGGAGGAAAACCCGTCAACCTTGATTGGGGTAGGTAGTGGTGTACAAGGAACAATATCCCAACTGGTATTATTTGAAGACAAATATCAAGGATATATCTACAGCAAAAATCAAACTGAGTCTCCTTGTTTCCTTCTTGGATAATGCTGTAGAGATATCCTTGATATTTGTCTTCAAATAATACCAGTTGGGATATTGTTCCTTGCACACCACTCCAGTTATTTGAAGCATAATAGGTCAAGTCCAGTCCCCGGGACCCCTTGCAGTCCGATGCTTATCCCACACAGAGGTAGCTTTCTTGTCAGTGACTCGTGTGGACCAGAAGTCAGTCCTATTCGTCCAATCGACCGCCAACCGCTCCCTCCGAGGAAGTCCGCTCTGGGCTGCTACGCCTTTCTTTGAGCCATTTCTTCAGGGCTTTCTGTAGAGCTTTTGGATCTGTAAAGATTCGTGATTGGCCCTGCTGATTGATTCATAATCGAGACGGGCCAGGCATGGCATAATCTAAGTTCTGGTCCCTTAGTTGGCACTTCAATGGCGCAATAATCATCAACAAAAACCTGCTCTAAACCGGGATAAACGTCATAAGCTTACCCAAAACCACATCTTGGTTCAACTGCTTAGGTACCAGCTACTTAATGCTGTACACACTGGGAGCTCCTATCCCTTACTTACAAAGATTTCTCAAATGTGCCTGTCCCCTGTACAAAGATAGGTTGTGTACGTTTCTCACACCCAGGATTTTTGCACATCATGTCCAACAAAAAATATGTGAGGGAAGTGGATGTACCTCACGGAAACACCTCCATGAGAGCTACTGATAGGTTCTCATCAGTGTGCTCCGATTATCATCATTGGCAACCTCCACAACCAAAATGCAAATGTGAAAAAAATGTGCTCAAATGAATTGAAAGTATGAAAAAGGTAAAATACATACCCCGAAAAATATTCGTGTGCCTATCAACCCTGACCCCCTACTATCAAAGCAAAAAAGTTTTTTCCTGTTTTTACAACATAAAAACGAGCTAAACAGTAACTGGCACAATTATCAATTTTAATCACTGCCGTGTGTTTGCTCAATTTAAAAACAAGACCTACTGTCTGTAGGAAGGTGGATATCTGACTATGGGTACCCCCAACTTTTTGCCTAGTGTTTAGCTGGTTTTCGACCTAGTTGTGTAGTGTGTTTATCTAGGGACCTGATTCGATATTTCTATTTTATGCATTTGTCCGGTTATAAATCAATAATATCCATACATTGGCATAAAAACCCTATTCATAAATTCGTCGGAGCACATGCTGTCACATTAAGCAAGACTACTCCTTCAGCCCCCTAGAAAGCACACCGAGTTCTCTAAAAAAAAACAAGCCTCCAGCAACCTGGGAAATCCCCATTGCCTTTGTTTTGATTTCGTCCTAGAACTCCTGTAAAGCACTGTAAGAACGGCCAGTTCTTAGCGACATCTTTATTGACGTCTTATGTCCAGCCTTACGTCAAACCCGGCACCTTTCAGGTATAAATATACCAACGCTGCCTTAAGCAAACACACAGTGGTGGTGATTCTGGAGCAGCTATCTACTTGCCCGAGAGCCCAGCTGATGCGAGAGCCCACGGACGCTGCCCCTCCCTTTTGACGCGCTGAGAAAGACGCTGTCTTTTCTCCTGCCGAGAAAATCCAGCTCCGGCATTTTCAGCCTACCCTTGCGGGTGACTGGGATATCGAGTCCTGAGAGAGAGATACCAGCCCTCCTGCTTTCTATTAGCCAGGTACTGAACTGACTAAACCCTTACAGAGAATTCTTGAGTCAGATTCTTAGCAAAACAAACTTAACTTAAACTGCTACTTACTTACTCCTTCCCACGTATTAGGCTGAGGTCAGGTACACCGGGGTAGGCGTATTTAGAAGCACCAGTTGAGTACGATTAGTCAATGTATATATGTATGTATATATTTTATCTATTTTAAAGTATTATATGGCTAAGAAACCATATCAATGCTTTTACAGTATTATTTTATAATCCTGCTTTTACTGTACACACTTTACTTTACTATAAGTATTGCAATTGTAGCAATTAATTTCTCTTGTATGAGGAAGGAGACTGCTCAATAAATTATACCTTTTATTGAAAACGCCCGTCTCTCTTTTCTCTGCAATCTGGTGAAACTAAGTACCCACCTTTGACTAAGTGAAATAGCTGTCTTTTGTTTTCACACGACTCTAGAGATATACTCTTATTCAGGGAGAGCAAAGTTGTCATGTTTTATGGTTGTCAGAAGCTAATCCCTTCTTGTCTATCTAGGGAGGTTAAACTCCTCCTCGTTTATTCGAGAAAGTTTCTAGTGACCTCTGAGCTAGCTGGCAAACCTTAAGTCTAATATAGTCAGTAGAGACCTAGTTAACCTCAGTCCTACGTCTACACTGCTGAATATATTATTCCAATGCGCAGAGCCTATTGGGAATATAGGAACTACACTACATGGCGCCCAACGTTTGGTAAGGCGATAAATCTAACGCAAGACGTTAGAGTAACTCAGTCGTGCTTTTTCACACAGACCCTTTTCCCGTAAATACTCCAAAAGACGTCTGGAGTGGGTAAAAGGTTAAAATCCGCCGGAACTTAGTAGGAAGAGATTCCTATGTATGGTTTTTGGTTTACTCAACGTTGAAGGATACAGTGTTCCAAAATATTGTGCACCTAATCTTTGTTTCCTTGAAACTTGATCTGCAACAAAAACCTTTCTGTCAGTAAAACTGACAGAAAGTGATGACGAAAGGGAGGCAGCTAGAATAGCAGCTCGGCTCCTAGAGGATGACACAAGTCTCCTACAAAACGACCCGAATGCTATACTCATTTCTGTCAACATAAGAAAAACTATAACACTTAAACCTATAGAAAATGGACTGACATCGAGAGGTGGTATAATCATATTTGTAATAGAGGCACATGAATGTCGGCAGACAGAGGTATTCTATTCATGGATAAACTTTCCAGCAGCAAACGCTGTCACACATGAATTCCACTATTACAAAATAGAGGAACCTCCGGAAGAGTATACTCCTTTCGAGGAGGTGGAAATCCCATTAAAATACCAAGAGCACCTGCTCTGGTTTAAAGGCGCCCTAAAACATAATAATCACATCACCAGGCTCGGTCCATTAGGTAGACCAGGAGCAACGTGGCCGGTTCTAGCCAGCTACACACCACATCCAGACATTGATAAAATGTCAAGCGAAGAACTCTTAGTTAAAATGAAAGAATTAACACAGGCATATAGAGAGTTGGTTCAATTGGCAATGGAGGATATAGCTTTCCTCCAGAAATTGAAAGAAACAGATATAGCAGAACAACCATTTGAACTTGCCAGAATCATAGAAAAATCCTATGAAGAACTAGGAAGAGATAGTTTTGGTAGGAAACCGGTAAAACCCCAACTAACTGAAAATCCTGAAAAAATATTTATTAAAAATAATCTAAACATTCTAAAAAAGAGCTGGGATGGAAATAAACAATCCACTCCCAAAGAAAAAAGATTCCAGTCCAGAGGAAGGTCTCCTCGGCGGAGAGAAAGATCTCCGGACCAAGGACACAAGTCTCCACAGAGGGAGCCCACCGAGAAAAGATACAACCTTAGAAATAGGGATAATTTAAAGAAACCTGATAGATATCAAGATATTGATACACGTCCCTCTCGATCTTTTTAGAATTCCTTGCAGAAATCGGAAAGAAGAGGACGGTCAGAACACAGGGAAGAGCACGTCAAGTCCAAAGACAAGGAACCTGCTCATCAAAGTAAGAAATTACAATTTCCAAAAAAGAAGGTAGCCAGTATTAAAGTAATCAAACATGCCGAGGATCTTGAGGACACAGCTGAAAAACGGAGAGTGGGCTCAGACAATGCTAGACAGCGCAGCAGAAGTGAGCATAGCTCGCAAGATCCTGATGAATCATCTGGAGACAGTGGACACGAATGAATACATCCAGGTGGAAACTGCAGATACCAGAGTTAGCAAACCTCATAAAATATACAAAATAACATTACGTATAGAGGGAGATAAGACTAGGAAAATAAGGGGTCTATTTTGGGATAACATTTCCAAAGGCTATGACATCCTTTTAGCTGAAAAGGACTGGCCACCAGAGTTTGTCAGGGAGTGCCCTCATGGCGAAGAAATGATTATGCCTGCCTTCTCAAATCATATTCCAATTCATAGAAAATATACACTTGCAAGAAAGTGGGCAGTAGCCCAAGCTCCTGCATTATATAAAAACCATGTAGGATGGGATGAGGACTCTCCTCCTCACAAAATCCAGTTAAAATGTCAACTAACTGCACAGAGGCAGTACCCAATTAAGCAAGAAGCTAAAAAACAGGACAGGGAGAGCTTAGATCAACTTGAATACCAGGGGGTGATTGAAACTTGCACCTCACAAATGAACAATCCTTTGTTTCCTGTCTCCAAGCCAGACGATTCATATCGACTAGTTTTGGACTACAGACACCTTAACTCATGTTGCAAAACTTTTGCAGTACAAAACTCCCACAGTGCAGCACTAATGAATAACATCGTGCGCAAAAAATACAAAACAACATTAGACATCTCTAATGGATTCTTTTGTCAAAACATTGCACCTGAAAGCAGGTATTTGACCGCTTTCTCAATAATGGGCTCGCAGAAAAAAAATTGTCGACTCCCACAGGGGTTCAAGAACAGCCCAGGATTATTCTCAGCAAGAGTAACAGAGTTACTACAAATGTATGATGATGAGGCATTATCTTATGTTGATTACATCTATCTAACAGATGATGACTTGGATACTCACTTGAAAAGAGTGAACACCATAATACTTGGGTTCGCAGCAGAGGGTTACAAATTCAACTTTAAAAAGTCACGAATTGCCCATCTATCTGTCCTATTTTTAGGATATGAATTATCAAGTGAAGGCAAAAGCCTGGCAGACAATTTCTTAGAGAAGTACGCTGTACTCCAAGCACCTAAAACGCTGAAGAACTTACAATCAATTTTAGGTTTCCTGAATTTCGGAAGAACTTACATTCTAAATTATGCAGAGAGGGTTAAACCTCTCTATGAACTAATAAAACCTGATTTTAAACCAATCAATTGGACTCAAAAACACACTGAAATTTTGAGATCATTGCAAACAGACATGTTAACAAAAACTAAATTGCAAACTCGCGATAACACACGCAACCTTGTAATCCAAGTAATCCCAGGAAGATGCGGATTCACGTACCTAACCTCTAATGAGGGTGAAACGGTACCCATAGCTTACAAATCACATTTGTATACAGAAGCTGAAAAAACATTCAGTCTTGCGGAAAACATTGTACATGCGGTTCAAACAGCTGTAGCAAAAGAAAGAGCCCAAGCCCAAGGCAGACAGATTACTGTTTTAACAGCAGAATCAGCCTTTGAGGCATTAACAAGCCCACGTAATTTAACTACCGTGGCATTAGATCCAAAATGGATACAATGGGAAAATTCTCTTGCTACAGAAAAAGTGAAATACTATTTTGACCCTAACATGAAAAAACTGAAAGATCTTACATATGAAAAAGAATATCCTCTGCCAATCGACATTCTGCCCCTACAACAATACGCCTGTGTAATATATACAAACGGATATGCACAACCCTCAGTTTGGGGAAAACAAGCCTATAACGCTACGTGCGAGGTTGTTAAATGCCGGTGGCGCGAAGGTAAATTGAGACCACTGGTAACAAGGTCACAATCTGTAAAAGACAATTCAGGTCAACAAACTGAATTAATAGCTTTAAAAATGGCGCTCAATATTGCCGATCGCGAATTCCCGACACTAATAGTGTGCGATTCGCATTACTGCGTCACATCATACAATAATGACTTGCAGAAATGGGTTCAAAATGGTTACAAAGATGACACAGGTGCCACAATCAAGCAAAAATCGCTTTGGGAACAAGTAGTTCTGTTAAAGAAAGAACTACAAAAGACTCACATGATACATTCACTGAGTCATCAACGTGATGGCGTTCACGTTGCAGGGAATTCATTGGCTGAGACAGCCACAGCGGAAGCAACTAAACCGGCTTCCGTAGCCACAAAAAAGCGTTCAGAAAAATACATAGACGGGGAAACCATGGTGGCGGTAAAAACGTCATCAAAAGGCGACTGTGCAGCACTACCCGTGAACTATCCACTCAATTATACATACGTAATCGATGCAAACTCTGTTCCTTTTGCTCGAATCCCTGGAGTAGGGGATAGGGTAATTCCAAACACGAACAGGAGAGTCTTGTTAATAGCAGATGCACACATGGATGAGGGTCTAAGACACCATAAAATTAAGGAATCTCTGAAAGAATTGCAATCAGAATACTGGTGGCCTGGAATGAGCCTGCAACATCACAACTTTGTAATAAGCTGCCCAGATTGCAACAGAGATCGCAGTGGCGAACCGGCCACAGTAGTGCCGACACCCCTGATAGAAAGCATAAGGCGATCTATACACATAATCAAACAGGAAAAATGCGTCCCATTGTATATCATTAAAGACTAGATTCACTAAAAATGTAGACCCCAGCTCTCGGCTGACGCCAGAACTGTTATAAAAGATTTGCGAGTCTATATCGGCATATACGCAATTGGCATGCTACATTCTGACCGCGGTCCTGCTTTTAGCTCTCGAGCTTATAGGGAGGCCATGACCAGCATGGGCATTGCGTTGCAGTATTCTTGTCACTTCCTTCCTGAGGGAAACGGGATTGTGGAAAGAAAAAAACGAGACATAAAGCAATCTATAACGGCAAAGGTATTAGGTTCAGGGGATGGGTGGGTCAAACATTTAACAAGTGTCCAACGTAGTCTTAATAATCTGCCAAGAAATTCTTTAAAAGGTTTCAGTCCGTACAAACTATTGTTCGGGACTAGAATGCATATCCAGGACTTTGATAGTCAGACTTCAGTGGTAGAAGAAAAATGCTTTGATATCAAAGATTGTTTGGCTATTTTACAGGACTTAAATGAAACAAGAAAAGACCTGAGCAACATAAAGTTAAAACAGCAGCCAACAGCCACTGAAGAGAAACCACCTGTCCCAGCAAGGCCTGTCTGGATTCCAAAGATTGGGGATCTGGTCAGAGAGAAAATCGCGGTGAAGAAGGAATTTGGGCCTTCTTACAGAAAAGCAAGTCTTAGTTGTCAACGGAACAAGATCAGTTGTACTACCGCCCCTTGCTGGTAAAAAGGAGAACCGAGTTGTATCCATCGACCTGGTTAAACCACAATCATGTGGCCAATAATAAGTAGTAGGCCAAGTGGACTCCCAAGAAATAGCAGAACACCAAAGTTTGCTACAATACAAGAGGTTCAAACTGAGAGACTAATCACATTTGATAAACCTACAGTGAATTAAAAAGGACTATGCAACAAAGCCATGGAACTTATGCCTCTTAAAACCCAAATTGCAACAGTTTGTCAAGAAACACCTGTCTACAACGATGTAGCCACAGACTATGCTAATGAAAGAAAGAAAATTCCAAAAGCAAATGAAAATCTGGAAGCGATTCCAACAATTGACAGAACTGCATCAGGCTACTTCATCAATTTCGATGACTTTTCTGAGGATCCTAGCGAACCTGAAGAACAGCCAACAACAAAGACTTTTAAAGACAAAGCAAAAAAACTCCTTCATCAACTCAAAGAAACCTATCTGATTTCTCCATGGATTGAATTTTGGTTTGTGCTAGGTGTACTTTTCCTCCTTCTTTGGCTCACCATGGTACTTTGTTTGGGACATTTCATTGAGGGAAAATATAGTACAATGGACACAGCAAGTCAGAACATCAACTTGGTCCTAAAGACACACAAGTCATCCCACATCGAGAAAAGAGAACTATCATCAGTAAATTTCACAGCCAATCCAATACCCGGTGGGGTAGCTTGGGACAAAACAGATTACGAAATGTATGGCCCGGTCGAGCTCTTGAAGTATCCACATCAATTCACGGTTTCATTAAGTGACTTTGTAAAACCGAGCACATTCTCTGATGATTGGGACTTTGAAAGTATTAATGATATGATGTCAGATTTAGTTATGTCAGCAAAATTTACAGAACATGATTATTTACAGGGTTTATCAAATTATGAACAGATGTACTGCTACAATCACTATGCTAACCATTATTTGCATAAATCTGCTCAACCTAGAAATGTTTTTAATTATAATCAATGGGAACATTGTGCAACTCCACCAAAAGGCAGTTCAAAAACATTTTATGATAAATTCCCATACTTCTGAGGGTTTAACACAAGTGATGCAGAAACGTTTTATTTCAAACTGTTAAATAAGACAGGAATGAAAACCATGCTGACAAACACTAAATTAATCTATTCAGAAACATTTTTTGAAAAAATGAATACATTTGGTTTTGATTTTTGGAAAAATAACATTGAAACAAAAACCATCTGGGGTACCAGAGATTGGCAGGTCCATGGTATAGAATCATTATTTAGAGCCTGCATGATCCCAGAACAACTTATATTCTTGAATGACACAATTCAACAGACAACCTGTCTTGGCCTAGCCAAAATTAAAGACTTAAACAAATCGTCTATTCCAAAGCCAACACCTGACAGTAATAGCACTACAGATGTTGAGATATACGTATCTCATATTTTTAACCAAAACAGAACACATCCTGATTGGAAAAAATGGTTAATCTGGCCCACAGACACAAATAACTGTCAAGATAGATTCCTGAACAAAATACAGGGGTTCAAATTGACCAGGCCAGATCCTAGATACTCCCAGAGACAACATCCAGGGATAGTTACAACATACAGTGTAGGGAAACTCTGCCTCGAATGGCTACAGAAATCCACACTGGCAGAAATTAAGCAACACTTGACTTTACTTAAAGACGGTGCTGACTTGCGTGATTTCATAATGGGACCACGCAAACAGCGTCAAAAACGTTTCATAGCGGCCAGTTTATACGCAGCTTACAACGAAGCTTGGAAAGAAACACAAATTGAAACAGCATAAAAAATACGGGAAATTGACCGTATTCATTTGGAAAAATCACTTTCTGTTGTGGACAATGGGTTAATGACTCTGCCTTCCAGAATATATTCACTGTACAGTATTGTATCATCTGCAATTGATATAATAGAACAGGACTTACTAATGTTACAACACGGTCAGTCCCAATTACGTTCTATTGTACAGCTTGGCTGCACGTTACAAAATCTGCGTTTAGGCTACGTGCCCTGGCGTTTAATCAACACAACGTCATTATTCTCTATCTTTAACCTTACTGATACATAAATCAGCTTGGCACAAAAAGGAGCGGAATATGCAATTCGGAGCATTGAAAAACTTGAGAGATTACCATTGACAATGTCAGAACGACCTGTCATTGAATGGATAATACACGGAATCATAACTATTCCGATAACAACTTTCCAATTTAAATATTGCCAAGAGTATATACGAGCAGGCCAGTATGAAAGGTTGAGTAAAGGATACATTTAGTCATCATGGAAATTACCTTACACACACACATGTTATAGTGAAAAAGGACAGAATGTATTTCTTAGTGATGATAATTGTAAAAGGTCACTAAGTGGTATACTTCTGCGTCAGGGTATAAACCTACATGGGGCCTTTGAGGGGACTTCAAATAACCTTTCATGCCACCAGCATGGCACACCTGCAACTCGAATAGAGCCATTTTTTAGACGGCTTTCTAACGGGAGCTACATTCTAATAGTGGACCACAGATGTTGTGGCTTGGTGCCAGGAAAAGCTTATCTAGTAAGCGTTTCTTCCATGGTCACTTGCTGTATACAAGTATTGTATCCGAACAGCACTCCAGACAGGGAGGGAAAAATTTGGCCCATTTTGAATATCTCTTCTATTCGAATTGATACTTTAAGCAGAATGAAGTCTGTTCTTCTACAGACAACTGTGCCCTTGACGTCATCAAAAGAAACGTATGATCTTCAAGTTGCAAGGACAACGGCAGAGATACATACAATTTTATCAACAAATTGCCCCTTACATTTCGCGGAAATGCTAAGCCAAATCCTAAACATGTCTGATACGAATGGTATCCCACATGTATTTAAGACAATTTTTTCGGGACTGTTAACACCCTTCAAAGCAGTCCTGGGCATCTTTCCTAATTTTGTCCATTCGGTCTTTGGCGGCCTACCACTCCTGTTGGGACTCATAGCAGGCATTTTATTTTTGATTCTCCTGCTTCGTTATGGCAAGTCATGTCACAGACAAGACTCCAGCAACAATGGAAGAAACGATCCTAGCTATACGCTATCGGGACCGCATAACTAAAGTCCTTGGATTAGCCCGGCTAAGAGATCTGAATATGACCTGGTTTCTTTCATTCAGACCCATCTGGCAGAATTGTATCTTACCTGGGCTAAGATGTATGCTGTGCGGAGAAAAATGCGTGTTGGACATCTGTCTTACACTACAATCAGCAGTACCATTGGATACAGATACTTTGCTAAGTCCTGTAACGGCTCATGCATCGTGTTGTCCCCAGCGGTTACCTATCCTGATGACGGCATTCGTGGAAACTTCACCACTGCGATTAAAGGGTAGTGAAGTGCAAAATGAGAGCAGCATCTACCAGGTACGACCTTCTGTGAGCAATGCTGATCAAAACATCAATGATAGCGATCATTCTCACGACTGCACAGTTGCGGCATTTTCCAACTTGGTCGAACTTTCACCTGAAGCGGTAAACTGCTTTTTTGAAAGTCTGTCTGAAATGATGTTCTCCCCTGAACAGAAAGAATAACTTTAAAGCAAACGAGCACACAGCGTTCCCTGAACTCTGAATTCGGCCTTCAGCTTTGATATACAAAAGCTACTGAAAATATTTGGAACTATTTTTTTCTTCTTCCCCAGAAAAACACAATTATTTTTTTCCCCGATTCCAAAATATTTACCTTTGTTTTTTGGCACTTGTACTCTGCTTAAAGTAGAACTATTCTTAGAGAACAGAGCTTCTATTTTTAGGAACTCTAGCGACAATATATTACCTCAGCCTCTAGCATATTTACAAATAACTGTATTTATATGTGATGAAATGGTCTCGCACTTCTTTTCTGTATTAAGAGCCATTTCATGTGTAATTTTCGCAAAATCATTCTGCTGATATATATATGCATCTATTTTTATGAATGATTACTCTGCTTGAAAAACGTACAATACCTATACTCATTTTCATGTATTTCACATACACCATTTCAAATGCCAAAATTTTTTATTTTGGGGTGGATTGGTATACGCATGCACCTTCAGATATGTTTACTATTGCTTAGTTTTAGTAATGATGGGCATTAATTCGTGGAGTGGGTGTAGTGTGTTTATCTAGGGGCCTGATTCGATATTTCTATTTTATGCCCTTGTCCGGTTATAAATCAATAATATCCATACAATGGCATAAAAACCCTATTCATAAATTCGTCGTAGCACATGCTGTCACATTAAGCAAGACTACTCCTCCAGCCCCCTAGAAAGCACACCGAGTTCTCTAACCAAAACCAAGCCTCCAGCAACCTGGGAAATCCCCATTGCCTTTGTTTTGATTTCGTCCTAGAACTCCTATAAAGCACTGTAAGATCGGCCAGTTCTTAGCGACATCTTTATTGACGTCTTATGTCCAGCCTTACGTCAAACCCGGCACCTTTCAGGTATAAATATACCAACGCTGCCTTAAGCAAACACACGGTGGTGGTGATTCTGGAGCAGCTATCTACTTGCCCGAGAGCCCAGCTGATGCGAGAGCCCACGGACGCTGCCCCTCCCTTTTGATGCGCTGAGAAAGACGCTGTCTTTTCTCCTGCCGAGAAAATCCAGCTCCGGCGTTTCCAGCCTGCCTTTGCGGGTGACTGGGATATCGAGTCCTGAGAGAGAGATACCAGCCCTCCTGCTTTCTATTACCCAGGTACTGAACTGACTAAACCCTTACAGAGAATTCTTGAGTCAGATTCTTGGCTTAACAAACTTAACTTGAACTGCTACTTACTTACTCCTTCCCACGTATTAGGCTTAGGTCAGGTACACCGGGGTAGGCGTATTTAGAAGCACCAGTTGAGTACAATTAGTCAATGTATATATGTATGTATATATTTTATCTATTTTAAAGTATCATATGGCTAAGAAACCATATCAATGCTTTTACAGTATTATTTTATAATCCTGCTTTTACTGTACGCACTTTACTTTACTATAAGTATTGCAATTGTAGCAATTAATTTCTCTTGTATGAGGAAGGAGACTGCTCAATAAATTATACCTTTTATTGAAAACGCCCGTCTCTCTTTTCTTTGCAATCTGGTGAAACTAAGTACGCACCTTTGACTGATTGAAATAGCTGTCTTTTGTTTTCACACGACTCTAGAGATATACTCTTATTCAGGGAGAGCAAAGTTGTCATGTTTTATGGTTGTCAGAAGCTAATCCCTTCTTGTCTATCCAGGGAGGTTAAACTCATCCTCGTTTATTCGAGAAAGTTTCTAGTGACCTCTGAGCTAGCTGGCAAACCTTAAGTCTAGTATAGTCAGTAGAGACCTAGTTAACCTCAGTCCTACGTCTACACTGCTGAATATATTATTCCAATGCGCAGAGCCTTTTGGGAATATAGGAACTACACTACAGTTGGCCTGGGGCCCTGCTATTCAGGACCCCAGACTAATTGCTCTCTCTGTAAAATGGACTCCATGTACCTTAGGTACATAGCTAATTGGATACTGGGTCACCTTATCAGCCCCTGTACAGTGTACCTTAGGTACCCAGGGCATAGGTGTACCCAGGGCCTACCAGGGGCTGCAGCATGTATTATGCCACCCCTGGCTGGCCATCCAAACTGACACAACTGGCTGCTAAGACAGCTGGGGCAAGGTGGTGTAATCACCCTTTGCTGTAGATATAGTATACCTATAACTAACCCCAAAATGGACACATATACTCCTATCAGTCACTCCTATGGCAGGCCTTATCAATCCTGAAGGCAGAGTGCTTGGAATTATGTGATATGGTGCTCTAGCATGAGCTGAGCCTGTCTGCAGCTTTCGGAACCAAGTCCTTATAGCTGTTCCATGATAACGCTAATGCTAACTCTTAAGTGCATTATAATCCTTGCGGTTATTGCTAACTTTGGTATAGCATTATCAAAACATGTCGAGTAAGGTGTCCTATGAATTGGAATACTACCCCATCGCCAGTTCTGGCGACGAGGGTAGCATTCCACCCTTTTAGAGGGACACGACATGTATGTAACTGTGAACCCCGGTTAAAGTTAAGCAGACCCTCAGCATCACAAAATGGATGCTGCCACCACAGACACAAGTCTGACCTCCTGCTGCTGGGAGTCCTTCCAGTGAGGGAGGCCTGGACAAAGGGTTTACTGCCTTGGGAGGTTCTAGCACCACCCCAGACAGGATTTTGTGTATTGAGGTAGGGAGGGCTGAAAGGAATGAGACATGCCTGGGGCACACAAGGTGTCCCTGTGCATACCCCGGTTCAAACCAGTTGCTGGGGCACTCCAGCCCCAGCTCTGGCACGAAACCGGACAAAGGATAGGTGGTGTAACCACCCCCCTTCCTGATCCCACCCATGGGAGGGACCTAGTCACTAGTACAGCCCCCTTTAGCAGGATAAAGGTAGGAGCTGGTCCCATTCCAAAAACAGATTACCCTGAACAACTCTACAAAGAAGAAACTCTGGACTTCGACATTCTGCTCCACAGAAGACTGAATAATCTCCCTTGTGGGCAAGGAGTGTCCACCCTGCAACTGCAGGCACCATCAAGCGTCCTAGCGGTTCACTTTGTCGTCCTTCCTGCTGGATCCAGACTTCAGAGCCCGACGAGACCCGGACTCCCAGACCTCTCTGACCTCTACCCACATCTGCAGCACAGCTGAGACCCGTGGGTGCGACGAGACGCGTGGGACCGGCCATCTTGAAGAAACTGGACTTTGCTTCCAGCACGACTTCAGAGGCATCCTCGAGTAAGTGCTTTGGGGATTGAGAAGCCCCAGCCCCGAGCAGCTCCTGCACCGAGGACCAGCCCTCCAGGATCCACGAGATCTGCGTGGGGCCCTTTTGCTTGGTTGCTGCTCAACGCATTGTCTGGTCACTTGCCGGCTGGCTAGTGACCTTCTAGACGACGATCCACAAAATTTACACTGCTGGTCTGGTTGCTCTAGACTGGCCCTTGCTCCCTTCCAAAAGAGGAGCACCCCGGACCCTGCTGGTCCACACCAGACGCCGTTTCCACTCACCGCGTGGGTTGCCTTTGCCAAAGCCTGTTGATTCCAAATCCGGATCCGACACCGCCGACAGCGAGAACCTGCGTGGGACAGCTCGTGCCTCCATCCTGGTCGTCGAAGACACCTCCTGGTCCACGTGGCTGCAGAGACAAGCGTCCACTCTTCACCTGATCGCAACAACAGCATCTGGTTCCCTCCTGGTTCCACACAGGTCACTGGCTAGTGACTTTGAACACTGTCCCCTCTGCTTTCAGGTCCTCTTCTTTCTCGATCCACCCGTGGATCGCACCGGACATCTCCCTCCTGGTCGCCTGCAGCATCTTTCTTCAAGGCTCCATAGACTTCGACGCGGAAACCCGACACACTTTGACACCTTTGCACCCGCAGCCCGTGGGTGAGGTAACAAGGGCATTTCGGTGCTCAAGGGTAGATTGGCTCTCCTAGTGTCCAGGTATCCTGTCGTTTTAGTAGTAACTAGTAGGAACTGTCTTTTACTTACCTTTTCGTAATTTGTTCTCCCCCTTGACTTTGTTCCGCATCTCGCGTGTGAGTTCACACTCTGCACACGCGTCCCGTGGGCCTCCTGCTACTTACCTAAGGTTAGGGTAGGGTAGTCCCAGCGAACCTACAGCCTCTGGGCATCATCATTTCCCAAATCGATTTCCTTATACCATTTACTTAGTATATGGTTTGCCGTGCCCCTAGGGCACCATTGAAATTTGTGCGACTTACTGTATTTTTCCTAAAGAGATTGTTATGTGCTTAGCCCTCTGATCTCATAAAGAGTTCAGAGGTGTTTGTTATTAATAAATAGACTGTTTATTTTCATAACAACTTGTGTGGTGTCCTTTCATCTGGTATTCAGGCCAACTTCTCACATTGGTGTGCAGCGGTTGGGATTTGAGCTTGCTGTTGTTATTACCAAATATAATCTTGAGATATCATTTGTGCAACTTATCGTATTTTTCCTAAGAGATTGTCATGTGCTTAGACCTCTGACCTCATAAAGAGTTCAGAGGTGTTGTTATTAATAAATATACTGTTTATTTTCATAACAACGTGTGTGGTGTCCTTTCATCTGGTATTCAAGGGGTTATATGTGGTAAAACAGCTGGCTTCACATGCCAAAAGAGTTTAGCCTAAGACTGCTTTGTCCATGCTACCATTAGGATAGCTGGTCTATAAGGTTGACTTACAACCAATCACCATAAGGGTTGTTTGGACTGATACAAGGGGATCACTAGAACTAGTGAGCATCATATATCAGGCCAACTTCTCACATTGGTGTGCAGCGGTTGGGATTTGAGCTTGCTGTTATTACCAAATATAATCTTGAGATATCATTTGAAAGATCACATAAGGTACCATAGGTACATATAACCAGCTTAGAAATACTCTGAGTTCTACTGAACCAGCTGTTGTAGTAGAAAGGGCCTAGCACACCCTGTCTACAACTCTTAGCAAGGGATCAGTAGGAAAACCCATAGTGTAGGTAAGTTCATCACTTACACCTCACTAGAAAGCATGTCTACCACAGCAGAGATCTCAGTGGCTCCCTTTGTGGTTAGTGACCCTCCACAGGTCCTTTCCAGATATGCAGCCCTCAGCTTCCAGGAGATGAGACAATTGTGTACCTCCAGGAAACTGAAACAGGGTTCTAACCCTACCACTCCTTTTCTGTTAGGTCTCTTAGAGACATATGATGCTAGAAGGGCTTCTAACCCAGGCCCCTCTGATCCAGCAGATGGGAGCATGCCCCCCTTAGAAGGTGACCCAGACTCTAACCCCCCTGAAACAGAAAATGTAGATGGTAGGGAAGAGGGAAGCTTATCTGAGGATGAGGCAGACAATGGCCAACCCTTAGTCAGCAGACTTACAAGGGCCAACTTAGACCTACATAGGGATGGAACTGGGGGAGCCCCAGTGCCATCCACAAGCAGGCCTAACCTTGGGATTAGAAGAGATAGGTCTCACTCTAGAGACTCCAATAGATCTGTTCATTCCCATATCTCTCATGCCTCTGCTCAGAGGAGGATGACTTCCCCTCAGAGGAGAGAGCATCAGGCAAAGATAAAGGAAGTTAATCTAAGGATCCAAAGGGAAGAACTTGCCCTTGCAGAGGAAAAACTTGCTTTTGCCAGGGAGCAGAAATTGTGTGGGCTAGAACCCACTGGTGGCAGCATTATCCCTAGAGATAAAGACAGGAGTTTTGATAATAGACACCTGAGTAAAATAGTGCCCTCCTATAAGTCAGGAGATGACATCGACAAATGGATGACTGCTCTGGAGAGGGCTTGCAAAGTACAGCAGGTACCCCAGAGTCAGTGGGCAGCTATATTGTGGCTCTCCTTTGAAGGTAAAGGCAGAGATAAGCTCCTCACTGTTAGAGATGAGGATGCTAATGACTACCAAGTCCTGAAAACTGCACTGATTGATGGGTTTGGCTTAACAACTGAACAGTACAGGTTGATGTTCAGAGACACCCAGCAAACTCAGGCTCAGGATTGGACTGATTTTGTAGATTGTGCTACTAAGGCTCTGGAGGGCTGGTTATTGGGTAGTAAAGTTACAGACTACACAGGATTGTATAATCTCATAATGAGAGAGCAAATCTTAAATAACTGTCAAAACCAGCTTTTGCACCAGCACCTGGTAGACTCTGATCTGACCTCTCCACGAGAATTGGGTAAGAGGGCAGACAAATGGGTCAGAACCAGGATTAGGCCTAAGATTCAGGGTGGTGAACAAAAGAAAGAGACTACCAAGCCTCAAGAGAAAGGTGGGGATAAATCTACAGAGAAGACTTTCCCAGGGCCCCAAAACTCCAAGAATGGGGGTGGGTCCCAAGATACTTCCTCTACCCAGAAGAAACCTTATTGCCATGCCTGCAAACAGGTAGGCCATTGGAAAACTGACAGCAGTTGCCCAAAGGCAAACAATAAGGAGAACATACCCCCAAGTAATACTCCCAAGCCTCCTGTTACTACTAGTAGTAATCCCCCAGGTGGTGGGAGTGCCCCCAAGAATTTGGGTGGGTTTACTTTGGGAGTTCCTGGGGACTCTGGCCTAACCAGGTCCCCTAACTTAGCTACTCTTGTCTGTGAAGATGGCATGGGGTTTGCCAACTTCACTGCTTGTCCCAACACTTTGAGCAAGTACAGGCAAGAGCCCCTCATCAATGGTCTAAAAGTTGAGGCCTATAGAGACACAGGGGCTAGCATCACTATGGTGACTGAGTATCTAGTCCCCTCAAGCCAACTTATACCTGGTGCCACATACCAGGTGATAAACATTGATGGAGTGCAGAAAAATCATCCCATGGCAGTGGTAAATCTCAGATGGGGAGGTTTCAGTGGCCCAAAGAGAGTGTCAGTGTCAGCAAACTTGCCTGTTGATTGTCTACTGGGGAATGATTTGGAAATCTCAGCCTGGGCTGAGGTGGAAGAAGAAACCCATTCTACAATGGTAAATCTCCATGGAAAGGTTAGTGAGGCTGTGATGGCCACAGCCCCAATCCAAGATGTCCTCCCTGAAAAGGTTGGTAGGGCTGTGCTGGACACAGCCCCATCTTCAGCAGACTCCCTTCCTAGGCAGATTAGCAGGGCTGTGATGGTAACAGCCCATACCCAGACTGAGTCCCTTCCTGAAAAGGTTGGTGGGGCTGTGATGACCACAGCCCAAACTCAAACTGATGTTTTTGTGAAGCCTGAGACTATGGATCACTCCACACAAACGGAGATCATTGAGGAGGAAGAGAAATCTCCCTCCCACCAGACTTTAGGAAAGGATCAGCCTTCTCAGGGAACTGATCTTACCCCTTGTGGAGAAACTGCCCCAGAGGTAGTCAGGCCTAGCCTGGCAGAGCCCCTGATGTCAGTGGACCCTTCCAAGGTGGAACCCAGTCTGGAGCAGGTAACCTGCCCCTCTCTACCCTGCCTCAGTCAGCCCAGGGCTACAGAGGTCAAGGAGGCCAGTGAGCCCCAAAGGGCCCCCTGTCCAATAAAACAACCCCATCAGCAGATTAGGAACACCAAAGCTAGCAGCCCTAGCAAGGTGAAAAAGTTAGAAACTCCTGAGGGATCCCCCTTAAACTTAGTTAGGGACCTCCCCCAGATGGACTCTGTTGGGCACAGCCAAACTTGGGACCTAAGGGCCCCAGACCTGACCTGTCCCTCCAGTAAGCCAAACAGAGGGACCCAGCCTCCAGCTTTAGGTAGCCAGAGGTTGACCCTGAGAGCTCAACACAACTCAGTAGTGGAAAGAAAGGCCTATATGGTGGATGATGATTGGAGGAAGCTGAGCGCAACATTAGTGGAGCCTCACTTCAGTACTCCATCTCAGCACCAGCCTTTTACTTTGCCAAAACACACCACAGGTAGAGATTCCCTATGGTGGAGACCCTCAGATACCCTTAGGGTGAGGGATTGCTTAGTGGACCATGAGATAGGGGGTAACCATGTCAGTGCTGTTACTTCCTTGTATGGCCACTTAGGCAATAGAGGCTTACCTGGACAAGGTTAGCCTTATCTCCTTTCGTTGGGGGGGGGGGGGTTATGTAGGAAGGTGGATATCTGACTATGGTTACCCCCAACTTTTTGCCTAGTGTTTAGCTGGTTTTCGACCTAGTTGGCCTGGGGCCCTGCTATTCAGGACCCCAGACTAATTGCTCTCTCTGTAAAATGGACTCCATGTACCTTAGGTACATACCTAATTGGATACTGGGTCAGCTTATCAGCCCCTGTACAGTGTACCTTAGGTACCCAGGGCATAGGTGTACCCAGGGCCTACCAGGGGCTGCAGCATGTATTATGCCACCCCTGGCTGGCCATCCAAACTGACACAACTGGCTGCTAAGACAGCTGGGGCAAGATGGTGTAATCACCCTTGGCTGTAGATATAGTATACCTATATCTAACCCCAAAATGGACACATATACTCCTATCAGTCACTCCTATGGCAGGCCTTATCAATCCTGAAGGCAGAGTGCTTGGAATTATGTGAGATGGTTGTTAGAAACGGGACCCCCGGCCGGCCAATGCTCACGCCAAGGTCAGTCAGGGATCACCATTTCTAAGTCAGGGCAAGGGAGTTACACACCAAGATAACCCCTGCTCACCCTCTAGGTAACGTGACGCGAGCGGCAAGGCTAATCTCGGAGGCGATGTGTAAAGCATTTGCGCGCGCACCCCAGCGACAACACCCTCGGCCCACCACAAAGGAAACTCCACACAAGGTTATATCAAAAATAGCCTTTGTATTATAATAAAAACACATTAGATAAGACACACACTTTACAATGTGCCAACAGGCACGGGCAAGATTTACAAGGGATTATGTACAGGACAGGGCCACCTGGACCACTGTCAGGGGAATGCACTTTTAGAAATAATACTTGTAGGTATAACACTTAGCATAGCACATAAACATATAATGAATGTAGCACACAAAATAGTTACATGTAGCACAAACCAGGACTTCCTGGTAAAGGTAAATACCTCCTACGCAACCCTAAACACTGTAGGAAAATCACGCAGGGAACTAGGACCCTATCATCAGGACCTATGGAAGGAAAACCATCACCTAAGCAAGTCACATTTAGCAAAGGGAAGGAAACCTAAAATAATCACCTAAGCAGGTCACTTTTAGCAAAGGGGAATAAAAGCATAAATTAATCACCTAAGCAGGTCACTTTTAGCAAAGGTAATAACACATAAACAATCCTCTAAGCAGGTCACTTTTAGCAAAGGGGATAAAACATAAAGAACATTGCACATGAGGCATTAGAACACATTCAGCGGTGCAGGTAGAACATTTGCGCAGAAATTAAATAAGCAAGTAAATCATAAATTGCGCAGGGTGCATGTAGCACAACACTAGAACTGTCCCTCAGGCCAACTGGCCTCGCAAGGGCTGAGATGCCCTGAGTCTCAATGTCAGGGAGGCTGCGCAGGCAGCCAAGAACACAAGCCTAAACGTGGCAGTTGCCCACAAAGTGCTGGGCAACTGGTGCAGGAAAAGTTAGGACAACGTTGGAGCCTCGTGGGCTCAAGAACCACCACGGTGGCACTGCTGAGCCTCTCTGGGCTCTAGAACAAGAACAAATGCGGCCAATGAGCCTCTCTGGGCTCTGAGCACGAACTGATGCCCTGAGCCTCTCTCAGGCTCTCCAGCAGGAATGGACACTCGAGCCTCTCTGGGCTCGCAAAGCAAATGGCAGGCTGGAGCCTCTCTGGGCTCAAGAACAAGGATGGCGCCTCGAGCCTCGCAGGCTCATAAATCGAATGGGCCCTCGAGCCTCTCAGGGCTCTTTAAACAAGGAATGCCCCCTCGAGTCTCTCGGGACTCGAAACTACAATTGCGGCACGTTGGAGTCCCTCACAGGGGACTCAGGACAAGGGAAAATGCCCCCAAGAGCCTCCACCGGCTCTTCACTTGGACGGGGAGGGGCGGGCACCGGCAATGTGCCCCGACGCCCTCCTCCCCGAATCTGCACTCCCGGGCCCCACTCACCGGCTGTCTCGTTGGCGAGACGGCTCCTTGGCGGCTCTGCTGGTACCGCGGGCGGGGCTCCCCTTCACTCGGGAGCCTCGGCGAGACGCGGCAGGCTACTTCCTGCTTCTCCGGTCCTCGCAGCCAATCACAGCACGAGTCGCCCGGCGAGCCTCCGGCAGCTGTAACCAATCACAGTGCGGCTCTCCGGTTGACGTCGGCGGCTGCACTCTCTCGGTCCCGGGCTGTGGCGGTGAAACCACGGGGCGATGCCGGGTGGGCACCGGCTTTTAAATAAAATATAAAGCGAGGTGGGCACTCGCTCGGCCAGGGATCGGCGAATCGGGTCCAATGCCGGGTGGGCACCGGCTTCTGTAAATAAAGCGCTCCTAAGCGCTATGGACCACAGGGAAAAGTGCTCCCAGTGCTAGAAAGACAAATAAAGCGCTCGAAGCGCTAGCAGTAAAGATAAAGCGCTCCCAGCACTAGGCAGCACGAAGGAAGCACTCTTCAGCGCTAGGGGCAATAGAAAAGCTCCAGCAAGGTCTGGAGGCAGGCAGGGGGCAAGGCTGGGCCCAGAGCCAGCACACTGGGTCTCCAGGCAGGGAGACAACCCAAGTGGCGGTCCTCTGGCCCAGCAGCAGCAGCAGCAGCCCCCTCTGGCAGGATCCAAAAGAAGAACAACCTTCATGGGGACACAGCCCCATTTTTATACAGCTAAATCCTTTGTTTGGAGGTGCAGGGTGGGGGAGAAACCAGTCGCAGCTGGTTTGGGAGTACCCTGGATGGCCGAACCACCCCTTTCATTCACTGGGGAGGCTAGGGTCGTTAGACACACCACAGGGGGGCGGAGCCAGCATTGTGTGGGGAAAAACCCAGCCCATCAAGGAACCAGGTGCACTCCTCCCACACATCACTCATGCTAATCTCACACTCACCACCGGGCAGACCCATCCAGACTTCCTGGAGCCTTGCATGCCAGCCAGCTCCAGCAAATCACGCTCCAGCACCCTCACTGCACACATACATCCATGTCTAGAAGTAGCACTTCCCTTCTAGACACATACAAGCGCACATACCATCGCGCAGCATTCACTCTCATGAGTTCACACATACCAAACTCGAGCCTGCACTCCCCACACATCAGGAACTAACATGGACACACACATTCCCCATGCATTCCTATGGGAGGGCAGGCCAGCCATACTACACGCACGCACTTTCACTCTGGGACACAGGGAAAAAGTGCGCAGAGACCCAAAAATCACTACACAGGGTCACAAATAAAAGCAAAAAGATATGGGGTGAACCTGCCCTGCGGGCCAAGTCCAACACAACCCCCTTCCAGCCAAAACGCAGGGCAGACCAATGACCACCGTGATGGACTTCCCTGCTTGGGGCGATAAAACACGGACGCGGCCCGCAACTGCAGGGATACCCTCCTGTTTTACGCCACGGCGAACCCCTGGGGTTCCTTCTAAAACTACTGTAGGGACTAACTGGGGTACCCCACTGGTAATCTCCAGCTGCCCTCGGCCAGGACCAGGCCCTAGGCCACCCAGGTGCCACTGGATCCTGCCTACTCACAAAGTGGGGGGTAGTAACCCCTGGCACATAATAGCCATGCTCCACTCTTCCTGTCTGCAAGACAGGGCTACACTTCCACTGGTTCTCCAACTTAGGGTCTACAACCTCAGGCGGACCAGGAGTCTCAGGGAAGGCTCTCCTCCCCCTACCTCTTCTCCTAGGGTTCCTCCTCCTCCTGCGAGGGGTCCCCTCTAAACACCATTCTCCCAACCTAGGGTTTAACCCCTCAGGTTGCACCGGGGTCAGAGGTGGGCTCTCTCACCCTCTGCACCCCCTTCCAGAGTACTGCTCCCTCCCAACCGGGGCGGTACCTCTGGAAAAAGAACTGGTCAGGACACTGATTACAGTAGTCCCACCCTTCAGGTCAGGCGGGTCCTGAACCTGGCCTTCCAACCTCTGGTCTAAAACCTTTGGCGGAACCAATGCCTGGCACTCCAGGAATTCCGGGGACTCACATACTATTCCCCCATCACTCTTTTCGCTGGACTCCTGTACCCTCCCTACCGGAGCGGTACTGCCAGACTCTAGAACCATAGAAGCTCCGCTTACAGATGCTCCAGGTCCTCTACACACTAGGAGATCTCCCTCAAGTGAACTAACAGGAAGGATTAGGTTCCCATCCTGGTGTTCCCTAAAGAAACCATCCAGGCTCTGAGGCAGGGCTTCGGGCGTCTGGGGACTCTCGGTCACACACTCACTCCCGCTCCACTGAGACAAGCAGTCAGCCCCTACACCCTCCTCACTTACTGGGACCTAGCTGGGCTACTCTCACCCTCCTCCACCACGCTGGGCTGGAGGAAACCTGACCCACTATTGTTGGAATCACTCACTAGTGACTCTAAAGAACCTCTCGAACTTTCCCAGCGGTCTGCTTCCTCTGCCAGTTCATATGGCTCAGACAATCCACACCCTAACAGGTGTTGGCGCAATCCTGGATAAACAACACTGAGCAACTGCTCTTTGGCAATCATATCGAACAATAAGCCCCAATCACACTCTGTGGGACCCCGTAACCAATCACACATGGCTACACAACAGTCATCCTGAAAATCTTCCCCAGACTGGTGAGGCGGCTTCCTAAGGTTCCGGAACTTCAACCGACACTCCTCTTCTCGGGAAACAGGTACCATACTCGGGGAACTGGGAGTGGGACTGTCTATACTAACATTTAAATAGCTGCCACCACTGGATTCAACCCTCCCTGGGGAATCCAGAAAACCATAACTGCACTCAGGGGATAACCTATCCTCTAGGGTTACCTTCTCCCTGAACAAGGCCCTTTCAGCCTCTAGCTTGGCGTGCTCCAACCTGAGCTGTTCCATCGCTAGCTGATGCTCCCGCTCTTCCCTCCTATCCAACCACTCCTCTGGGGACAGGACAAGGGATGGGGCGCTGGTACTGACACTGGACCCAGCAAGGGACTCCCTATCTATGGGGTCCTCACCATCTGCTGGCGCCCATTCACTGTCATCCTCATTCACTTCACATTCTTCAGGGCTCCCCTCAGACTCACCACCCTCATGGCGTGCGGCCCGGGCCCTCTCTCTCTCACTGTGCTCAAGATCCCCCTGATCCTTCTGCCATTGGATCAGGCTGTCCCTAAGCTGAGACTGAGTATCCGACTCACTCACCTCCATGCCTCCCTCTTCACAGAATCTGACCAGCTCTGACCTACTGTACCTAAAAAGACCACAGAGATCAAAAACAGGCTCAATTTTGGCAGACGTTCTCAAGAAGAGTTTGACACAGAGAACCTGGGGGTCTGAGCTTAACAGGAGTACACAATTACAAAAATTCAGCAAGATTCCTATCTCTGAGAACTTGCACTCCTCTGTCCAGTGTAACACACCCTCATTTACACCCCCCCCCCTGGTAAGGCAGTTTCTACCACCCCTGACTTCTCAACCTGACCATAAGCGACACAGGTACCAATGTGGGAGTAGGGCGGGGAACAAGGTACTGGACACAAATCACAAAATGACACCTTTCAGGAGAAGCAATACTGAACTTCACCTAAAAAACAATAATCCCCAAAATGTGTTTATCTAAAATTGCAGAGTTTTGTAGTGTGGCCTGTCGCCACTGTGGTACAGCGCAAACGCAAGTCCAATCCCACCGCTGCCACCAATGTTAGAAACGGGACCCCCGGCCGGCCAATGCTCACGCCAAGGTCAGTCAGGGATCACCATTTCTAAGTCAGGGCAAGGGAGTTACACACCACGATAACCCCTGCTCACCCTCTAGGTAACGTGACGCGAGCAGCAAGGCTAATCTCGGAGGCGATGTGTAAAGCGTTTGCGCGTGCACCCCAGCGACAACACCCTAGGCCCACCACAAAGGAAACTCCACACAATGTTATATCAAAAATAGCCTTTGTATTATAATAAAAACACATTAGATAAGACACACACTTTACAATGTGCCAACAGGCACGGGCAAGATTTACAAGGGATTATGTACAGGACAGGGCCACCTGGACCACTGTCAGGGGAATAAACTTTTAGAAATAATACTTGTAGGTATAACACTTAGCACATAAACATATAATGAATGTAGCACACAAAATAGTTACATGTAGCACACAACCAGGACTTCCTGGTAAAGGTAAATACCTCCTATGCAACCCTAAACACTGTAGGAAAATCACGCAGGGAACTAGGACCCTATCATCAGGACCTATGGAAGAAAAACCATCACCTATGCAAGTCACATTTAGCAAAGGGAAGGAAACCTAAAATAATCACCTAAGCAGGTCACTTTTAGCAAAGGGGAATACAAGCATAAATCAATCACCTAAGCAGGTCACTTTTAGCAAAGGTAATAACACATAAACAATCCTCTAAGCAGGTCACTTTTAGCAAAGGGGATAAAACATAAAGAACATTGCACATGAGGCATTAGAACACATTCAGCAGTGCAGGTAGAACATTTGCGCAGAAATTAAATAAGCAAGTAAATCATAAATTGCGCAGGGTGCATGTAGCACAACACTAGAACTGTCCCTCAGGCCAACTGGCCTCGCAAGGGCTGAGATGCCCTGAGTCTCAATGTCAGGGAGGCTGCGCAGGCAGCCAAGAACACAAGCCTAAACCTGGCAGTTGCCCACAAAGTGCTGGGCAACTGGTGCAGGAAAAGTTAGGACAACGTTGGAGCCTCGTGGGCTCAAGAACCACCACGGTGGCACTGCTGAGCCTCTCTGGGCTCTAGAACAAGAACAAATGCGGCCAATGAGCCTCTCTGGGCTCTGAGCATGAACTGATGCCCTGAGCCTCTCTCAGGCTCTCCAGCAGGAACGGACACTCGAGCCTCTCTGGGCTCGCAAAGCAAATGGCAGGCTGGAGCCTCTCTGGGCTCAAGAACAAGGATGTCGCCTCGAGCCTCGCAGGCTCGTAAATCGAATGGGCCCTCGAGCCTCTCAGGGCTCTTTAAACAAGGAATGCCCCCTCTAGTCTCTCGGGACTCGAAACTACAATTGAGGCACGTTGGAGTCCCTCACGGGGGACTCAGGACAAGGGAAAATGCCCCCAAGAGCCTCAACCGGCTCTTCACTTGGACGGAGAGGGGCGGGCACCGGCAATGTGCCCCGACGCCCTCCTCCCCGAATCTGCACTCCCGGGCCCCACTCACCGGCTGTCTCGTTGGCGGGACGGCTCCTTGGCGGCTCTGCTGGTACCGCGGGCGGGGCTCCCCTTCACTCGGGAGCCTCGGCGAGACGCGGCAGGCTACTTCCTGCTTCTCCGGTCCTCGCAGCCAATCACAGCGCGAGTCGCCCGGCGAGCCTCCGGCAGCTGTAACCAATCACAGCGCGGCTCTCCGGGTGACGTCGGCGGCTGCACTCTCTCTCGGTCCCGGGCTGTGGCGGTGAAACCACGGGGCGATGCCGGGTGGGCACCGGCTTTTAAATAAAATATAAAGCGAGGTGGGCACTCACTCGGCCAGGGATCGGCGAATCGGGTCCAATGCCGGGTGGGCACCGGCTTATGTAAATAAAGCGCTCCTAAGCGCTATGGACCACAGGGAAAAGTGCTCCCAGTGCTGGAAAGACAAATAAAGCGCTCGAAGCGCTAGCAGTAAAGATAAAGCGCTCCCAGCGCTAGGCAGCACGAAGGAAGCGCTCTTCAGCGCTAGGGGCAATAGAAAAGCTCCAGCAAGGTCTGGAGGCAGGCAGGGGGCAAGGCTGGGCCCAGAGCCAGCACACTGGGTCTCCAGGCAGGGAGACAACCCAAGTGGCGGTCCTCTGGCCCAGCAGCAGCAGCAGCAGCCCCCTCTGGCAGGATCCAAAAGAAGAACAACCTTCATGGGGACACAGCCCCATTTTTATACAGCTAAATCCTTTGTTTGGAGGTGCAGGGTGGGGGAGAAACCAGTCGCAGCTGGTTTGGGAGTACCCTGGATGGCCGAACCACCCCTTTCATTCACTGGGGAGGCTAGGGTCATTAGACACACCACAGGGGGGCGGAGCCAGCATTGTGTGGGGAAAAACCCAGCCCATCAAGGAACCAGGTGCACTCCTCCCACACATCACTCATGCTAATCTCACACTCACCACCGGGCAGACCCATCCAGACTTCCTGGAGCCTGGCATGCCAGCCAGCTCCAGCCAATCACACTCCAGCACCCTCACTGCACACATACATCCATGTCTAGAAGTAGCACTTCCCTTCTAGACACATACAAGCCGCACATACCATCGCACAGCATTCACTCTCATGAGTTCACACATACCAAACTCGAGCCTGCACTCCCCACACATCAGGAACTAACATGGACACACACATTCCCCATGCCTTCCTATGGGAGGGCAGGCCAGCCATACTACACGCACGCACTTTCACTCTGGGACACAGGGAAAAAGTGCGCAGAGACCCAAAAATAACTACACAGGGTCACAAATAAAAGCAAAAAGATTAGGGGTGAACCTGCCCTGCGGGCCAAGTCCAACAATGGTGCTCTAGCATGAGCTGAGCCTGTCTGCAGCTTGCGGAACCAAGTCCTTATAGCTGTTCCATGATAACGCTATACCATATACTCTTAAGTGCATTATAATCCTCGCGGTTATTGCTAACTTTGGTATAGCATTATCAAAACATGTCGAGTAAGGTGTCATACGAATTGGAATACTACCCCCTCGCCAGTTCTGGCGACGGGGTAGCATTCCACCCTTTTAGAGGGACACGACATGTATGTAACTGTGAACCCCGGTTAAAGTTAAGCAGAGCCTCAGCATCACAAAATGGATGCTGCCACCACAGACACAAGTCTGACCTCCTGCTGCTGGGAGTCCTTCCAGCGAGGGAGGCCTGGACAAAGGGTTTCCTGCCTTGGGAGGTGCTAGCACCACCCCAGACAGGATTTTGTGTATTGAGGTAGGGAGGGCTGAAAGGAATGAGACATGCCTGGGGCACACAAGGTGTCCCTGTGCATACCCCGGTTCAAACCAGTTGCTGGGGCACTCCAGCCCTAGCTCTGGCATGAAACCTGACAAAGGATAGGGGGTGTAACCACCCCCCTTCCTGGTCCCACCCATGGGAGGGACCTAGTCACTAGTACAGCCCCCTTTAGCAGGATAAAGGTAGGAGCTGGTCCCATTCCAAAAACAGATTATCCTGAACAACTCTACAAAGAAGATACTCTGGACTTCGACGTTCTGCTCCACAGAAGACTGAAGAATCTCCCTTGTGGGCAAGGAGTGTCCTCCCTGCAACTGCAGGCACCATCAAGCGTCCTAGCGGTTCACTTTGTCGTCCTTCGTGCCGGATCCAGACTTCAGAGCCCGACGAGACCCGGACTCCCAGACCTCTGCGACCACTACCCACAACTACAGCACAGCTGAGACCCATGGGTGCGACGAGACACGTGGGACCGGCCATCTTGAAGAAACTGCACTTCGCTTCCAGCACAACTTTGGAGGCATCCTGGAGTAAGTGCTTTGGGGATTGAGAAGCCCCAGCCCCGAGCAGTTCCTGCACCGAAGCCCAGCCCTCCAGAATGCACGAGATCTGCGTGGGACCCTTTTGCTTGGTTGCTGCTCGACGCGTTGTCTGGTCACTTGCCGGCTGGCTAGTGACCTCCTAGACGACGATCCACGAAATTTACACTGCTGGTCTGGTTGCTCCAGACTGGCCCTTGCTTCCTTTCAAAAAGAGGAGCACCCCGGACCCTCCTGGTCCACACCAGACGCGGTTTCCACTCACCGCGTGGGTTGCCTTTGCCAAAGCCTGTTGATTCCAAATCCGGATCCGACACCGTGGACAGCGAGAGCCTGCGTGGGGCAGCTCGTGCCTCCATCCTGGTCGTCGAAGACTCCTCCTGGTCCACGTGGCTGCAGAGACAAGCGTCCACTCTTCACCTGATCGCGACAACAGCATCTGGTTCCCTCCTGGTTCCACACCGGTCACTGGCTAGTGACTTTGAACACCGACCCCTCTGCTTTCAGGTCCTCTTCTTCCTCGATCCACCCGTGGATCGCACCGGACATCTTCCTCCAGGTCGCCTGCAGCATCTTTCTTCAAGGCTCCATAGACTTCGACGCGGAAACCCGACAAACTTTGACACCTATTCACCCGCAGCCCGTGGGTGGGGTAACAAGGGCATTTCGGTGCTTAAGGGTAGATTGACTCTCCTAGTGTCCAGGTATCCTGTCGTTTTAGTCGTAACTAGTAGGAACTGTCTTTTACTTACCTTTTCGTAATTTGTTCTGCCCATTGACTTTGTTCCGCATCTCGCGTCTGAGTTCACACTCTGCACACATGTCCCGTGGGCCTCCTGCTACTTACCTAATGTTAGGGTAGGGTAGTCCCAGCGAACCTACAGTCTCTGGGCATCTTCATTTCCCAAATCGTTTCCTTATACCATTTACTTAGTATATGGTTTGCCGTGCCCGTAGGGCACCATTGTAATTTGTGCGACTTACTGTATTTTTCCTAAAGAGATTGTTATGTGCTTAGCCCTCTGATCTCATAAAGAGTTCAGAGGTGTTTGTTATTAATAAATAGACTGTTTATTTTCATAGCAACTTGTGTGGTGTCCTTTCATCTGGTATTCAAGGGGTTATATGTGGTAAAACAGCTGGCTTCACATGCCAAAAGAGTTTAGCCTAAGACTGCTTTGTCCATGCTACCATTAGGATAGCTGGTCTATAAGGTTGACTTACAACCAATCACCATAAGGGTTGTTTGGACTGATACAAGGTGATCACTAGAACTAGTGAGCATCATATATCAGGCCAACTTCTCACACTGTCGCATTCCATCAGTTCTTTATGGAAAGCCAACATGTTTCATTGCCTTTGAACAAATTTGCGGCAATTTCTTCAGGGCTTGGGGTCAGTCCTTGCCACACTGTAAGTTCAATAATGTACCCGGTGGTTGCCCACACCTTGCATACCAGCAGCCACCCTTTCAGGGTATGTGAATGCGTCCACAATACCCAAACGTACTTATTGCGGTCGCTCTATGTCAACCGATATATGGTTAGTGTCTGGCTTATACACTCCACGCAGAGTGTATAAGTCAGACGCTAACCATATATCGATTGACATAGAGCGACATAGAGCGACCGCAATAAGTACGTTTGGGTATTGTGGATGCGTATACATTATTGATCTTACAGTTATGCGAGACGTGTGAATTGTCCCTCAAGCACTCGCCTCACATGGGATCTGTACACTTTGAAAGGGCTGAGTGTCTCCACTAGACGCGCTTGTACTCACTGGTATGGGACAGGCGAGCTTCCTTCAGGTACTTACTTTTGGGAGAATTTTCCAATGTAATTTGTGTCTTCGGAACACCGTTTGATAAAGTTTTATTTGTTTGTTTGTATTTGTCAAACATTGGGACATAACTGCCAGTCATTATTTTGTCAAATTGATATTTTCTGACAGAATTTTCATATATATTTGGTTTATGGCACTGGTATTCGCTTTCTAACATTGACACTTGAGCTGCGAATTAATCAAGTTCTTGGAATTATCAGTGATACCTGTTATAGGTATTTGACCATGACAAACTTTTGCCATTCCAAGATGGCTGCCACTTCACTAACACTGTGAATCAAATAAATAATGTCCCTCTTTTATGCTCATGCCATGTTGTAACGCATTATTATTTGCCTGTTGCTTGTGCACGTTTCACATGATCAAGCCTTTGCAGTAATCTGAAACGCGTTGTAGAATAAACACCTTTAAGGATACCTTACGGATATGGAGTGTGTTTGTTACGGAGAGCGCACAAATCTTGTGGACATTGTGTGGATTTGATTACCGGCGCGCTCCGCCGGTGCGTGCGCCACTTTCTCACAGGTCTCCGGCAGTCAGCAGGAGCTAAGAAATTGTGAATATATATATATTATATATATATATATATATATATATATATATATATATATATATATATATATATATATATATATATATATATTTATTTATTTATTTTAAAGTTTTATAGAGCGCGAACTTGACCCGTGAGGGTATCAGAGCGCTTTACAGGTTCAAAGAGTAATACAGAAAGATCAATTGACAAATGATAGCAATAAATCGGGGGGATATCCAGAAACAAGGGTCATATGGTAGGCAGGGAGTCAAAGGGGTATGTGCAAGGAGGGAGGGGGTGAAAAGGTGCATAGGAACATTTTACAGAATATATGGTCATACATTAGGGAGAAAAGTGCATGGGTGCTTTTCATTACGAGGCTGGCAAAAAAAAAGAAAAAAAAGAGAACTATAACACGGTGATCTTTACAGAGTCATGGATCATACAATAGAGTAGGGTATCACAAGGTAATAAGTCTCTCGGTGCTTGTGGAGCGGGTTAGCCAAGGAATTTAGCCATGAGGAAGGATTTAGCCTCTTTTTTAAAGCGTGCCAGGGAGTAGATACTTCTAATGTCAGGCGGGAAGGCGTTCCATATTCTTGGAGCAGACCCGCTGAAAGAGCGATTGTAGTTTTTTCTTTTCTTAAAACGTGCAGGCCGGAGTAGGAAGTTATTTGCCGATCGAGAGTTTCTGCTTCCTCCGGATATCGCGAGCTTCTGTGCAAGATACGCAGGGGAGTTGGTGTGTAGGGCCTTGTGTGTGATGCATGCCAACTTGAGGTGAATCCTAGCCTCGAGAGGGAGCCAGTTAAACGCTTTCAGGTGAGGGGTGATGTGATCAAATTTTCTAGAGCCCGTAAGTAGTCTGGCGGCTGCATTGAGGCAGGCTTTTAAGTGTGCCAGAGTGATCTTGGGTAAACCAGAGAGCGTGGAGCAGCCATATTCCAGCAGAGAGATGACTAGAGATTGGACTGCTAGTTTTAGGTTGGGAGCGGCTAGAAATGGTTTCAGTTTCCATAGGTAACTCAGGTGGAATCTGGCAGATTTGGCCATTGAGTTGATGTGGTTTCGCATGTTTAGGTTGTAATCCAAGGTGATTCCCAGTGATTTGGCAGAGTCCACTATGGTCAGGGAACAGTTTAGGGCTGTGATAGCTTTGATCCAAGTCTGTATCTCAGAGTTGCTCTTGGGCGGGGAGATTAGAAGGAACTCAGTTTTGTTAGCATTGAGTTTGAGTTGGTTTGAGGCTAGCCAACGGACGGTCAACTTCAGGGCCTCATTCATGTTGAGGATCTCCGTGAGAGATGAGATTTTTATGTAGATCTGAGTATTATCAGCGTACATATGGAAGGAGATATTTGCATTGCGGAGGATTTCAGCAAGGGGTTCTAGATAGAGATTAAACAGGGTGGGGGACAATGTTGATCGTTGAGGGACTCCCACCGTGACCATGGCGGAGGAGGAAAGTTCACCATTGATTAGGAATCTCTGAGATCGGTTTTGGAGGTAGGAACTAAACCAGTCGAGTACTGCGCCGTCTAAACCCATCCTAAGTTTGAGGCGTTCGAGTAGCATCTCATGGTTGACAGTATCGAAGGCCGAGGATAGATCCAGGAGGATTAGGAGACAAGTTTTGTCTTGGTCCAGGGCTTGTAGAGCATCATCGACAACGTGGAGCATGGTGGTTTCAGTGCTATGTCCTGGTAGGAAGCCGGATTGGCAGTCATCGAGTAAATGGAAGTTGCTGATGTGGTGACTTAGCTGTATGTGAACACACTTTTCCAACACTTTTGCTAAGAGGGGAATGTTGGAGATTGGTCTAAAGTTGTCAGGGGAGGCTGGGTCCAGCGAAGGCTTTTTCAGAATAGGGAGAACTTGTCCATCTTTCAGTGAGATTCGTATTGATCCCTGCCGGAGAGAGGCATTGATTATCGTGGTCCAGCAAGGAATAATGGATTTGGTAATCGTCGCAATATATATATATATTGCAGACTTCGTCTGAAAACATCCACATGGAACCGGACAGACGAACGCGGACCCAAAAGTTCTTCGTGCAGAAAATATTTTATTTGTTGCCCTGCATCGCCGCCATGACGCGTTTCAGCCCCACCTGGTCCTTGATCACATGACGCATTGCGTATTTTTTAACCAGTATTTAAAGTGCCAGTGCAAATTAGAAACAGTTGTTCAAACATTAGACATCGAAGACATACTGCATAATGCCTGAACGTAATACAAAGTATCCACCAGTGCATATATTACAATACACTTAATTGTATAAATATAATAAATAAATTAATGAATATGCGCCTGAATTCAAAAAGTTGGACTTATGTTACCAGTGTAAGATATGGACCATAATTCAATGGCAATTAACATCTATAAAAACATTCAATCCAAAATGTAAAAAAGCTAAAAATGCCAAAGTAAATAACATGTATGTTATAAATGAAGAATCGTTTGACCCATAATATCTAAAACTTGCTACTGTATAATAATAATTTATCAATACAGCTTAATATGAATGCAGTTTCTAAACGACTATCTGGTGGTAAAATGGTAATATCTTTACATGTAAACGTTCATCAAAATCAAGCCCCATGTTGTAACGCTTTATTATTTGGCCGTTGCTTGTGCACGTTTTACAAAATCAAGGCTTCGCAGAAGCTGCGACGCATTGTGGAATGAAGACATTTAAGGATACTTTACGGATTCGGAGTGTGTTTGTTACTGAGAGCGCACAAATCTTGTGGACACCGTGTGGATTTGATTACCGGAGCGCTCCGCCAGTGCGTGCACCACTTTCTCACGGGTCCCGAAGGAGCTAAGGAATTGTGAATATATATATATATATATATATATACACATGAACACAGGTTTCACAAGCAGCAAGCAGCACACGGACTCGATTCCAACCGCTACCGCCAAGAAACAGGAGACCCAATTTTTCTGTGAGTAATTTATTCTGCAACAGACAGCATAACGTTTCGGCCTACACGAGGCCTTGGTCACATATATATATATCAGAGGTCACAAGTTGCCACAAAGCGGGGTGCACTCACTTATAGGCGTACATAGGGTCAGGGAAGCTCCTTCACACACCTTGTGCCCGCAGCACCTGACGCGTTTCAAGCTCCACCCTTCATCAGAGGTATGCTGCTGCAAAGAAGTGCCAACATGTGACTTGCCAATATATTCCCGTTTTTAATGCTGTTATTCAGTCACACTCAGGTGAGTATCAACATAAAGTATCCTGGGATTGGTAGTCCAAATAAGTACCCCAGTGGGCTGGTAGCACTCCCTTGCACAATAAAGTTAATCTATCACGAGTGTGTAAGGTAACTTCCCCCATTCTGCCACTCGCCTGGTAGTTCCGTTTCACCATCGCCATATGACGGCTACAGAACCGCTGGTTATGCGGCGGTGCTCCCCCCGAACAGGCTGGCCGGATTAGATCAGCGTTCACAAGTTGCCACAAAGCGGGGTGCACTAACTTATAGGCGTACATAGGGTCAGGGAAGCTCCTTCACACACTTTGCGCCCGCAGCACCTGACGCGTTTCAAGCTCCGCCCTTCATCAGAGGTATGCTGCGGCAAAGAAGTGCCAACACGTGACTTGCCAATGTATTCCCATTTTTAATGCTGTTATTCAATCACACTCAGGTGAGTATCAACATAAAGTATCCTGGGATTGGTAGTCCAAATAAGTACCCCAGTGGGCTGGTAGCACTCCCTTGCACAATAAAGTTCATCTATTACGAGTGTGTAAGGTAACTTTCCCCATTCTGCCACTCGCCTGGTAGTTCCGTTTCGCCATCGCCATATGACGGCTACAGAACCGCTGGTTATGCGGCGGTGCTCCCCCCGACCAGGGTGGCCGGATTAGATCAGAGTTCACAAGTTGCCACAAACCGGGGAGCACTCACTTATAGGCGTACATAAAGTTGGCGAGTGGCAGAATGGGGGAAGTTACCTTACACACTCGTGATAGATGAACTTTATTGTGCAAGGGAGTGCTACCAGCCCACTGGGGTACTTATTTTGAGCTTTTTGGAAGAATTTTGACACTGCGCCCCCGGCAGTGGAAGCATGCACCGCCTGTTTAACTGGACAAGGTCTGCAGGGCTGGTTATCAAACTGCAGCCCTTTCAGTACGAGGGTGATACAATGGAAGGCGGAGGGCATGACCTGAGGCCCACTGGAGGGAAGTGAAATAATGTATTGAAATCGCCAGGAAAACAGCGGTGGTAAATTTTGACTACACTTGAATAGAAGAATCGGGACTTCCACTCCCTGGCATGTCACTTACTGGAAAGTGAATGCCACATGGGGGAAAGAATGTGGAGGTCTGTCCCATGTTTTACCAACTGCCGCCCTATGATTAAGATGCTTGTTAGCATTGAAACGCGTCAGGGAGAAGGATTAATTGGGTCATCCACGCCGCTTTCAGAAATTAAAGGTTTTGTTGAACTGACCCTGGTGGAGTGCTGCTTTAAAGCTCGGAGCTTTTTGGAAGAATATATATATATGTATATAGAACAACAAGTTGCCTGCTGAGAGAAGGCCACACACAGGTAAGTTCAATTTCTGCCAAATTTATTGCAGGAAAACAGTGTTCAAACAGCAACAGTTGTGCAACACGCCAATCAATGTCCTGCCCAACGCGTTTCGTAATCAACTTCTTCAGGGGCTGCGGTCATTCTGCGGAAGACAAGAACACAGTGATTTACTTGCACTTATTAAAAGCAATTTCTCCTGCCCATGTGGGCGTGGCCACCCCCATGGCCCACTGGTATTTGAAGTGCAATTGATTCCCTCAAGTGAGTTGCCGTGTGCTTTCTTCATCTCTGCATAATAAATCCCCAGTGGGTTGTGGCACATTACCGGGCATTTGTTTCTGTCAATGGTCTTTTGTCCCATACTTTAATTTACATAGAGGTACTAGACAAGGTTGTCCACTTTCCCCTCTTTTATTTCTTTTGTGTCTTGAACCTTTTCTTGAACACATTCGTCATAACCCCTTAATACCTGGTTTTCAACATAAATCCCACAAAATCAAATTATCTGCCTTTGCAGATGATATCTTGATCTATCTCTCTAACCCTCCCACCTCTCTTCCTCCTTTCTTACATGAAATTGATTTATACTTTAAAGTTTCTGGTTACAAACTTCTCCAAAACTGAGGTCTTACCTTTAAACTCCACCTGCTATCTATACATGTTTTCTGACACCAATTTCAAATGGTGTACATCTAAAATGAAATACCTGGGCATATGGTTTTCCTCTAATATACCTCACACTCTTTTACACAATTTTAATGCACTAAAACTTAAGATTAAAAATTAGTTTAATTCTTGGTCCCCTCTTTTTCTATCTTGGTGGGGTAGACTGGATACTATCAAAATGATGATTGTTTCTCTCATTCTTTTCTCACTCTCTATGTTACCATTTAATATCCCCAATTATTATTTTAAACAACTTGACTCTCTCTGTATTAAATTCTTGTGGAATAATAAACCATCCCGTATTGTCTTATCTATATGAATTAAACCAAGAACCGAAGGTGGTATTCGATTTCCTAATTTTAAATTATACCATACTGCTTTTTTACTTAGACAGTTCTATGCTTCAAATAAGCAAGAACATGACCCACTGATATCTAGATGGATTGCCTTTGAGCGCTCCTTACTACATGAATTTTCCTTTTCCGACATCTGCTCTATGTCCAACAGTACCTTAATTTCTCAATATCCCATTTTAAAATACTCCCAACATTTTATACATTCACTGTTTACAGATTGTGCTACCTTTCAGCAAGCATTTCTTGTCTCTTCCATTTGGTATAATAAATTCATTACATTCCGATACAAATCATTCTACTTCAAACATTGGAAGGAAAAGGGAATGTTTTAAGTTCATTAACTAGTATCCCATAACTCTGTCATACCCTTCACTGCATTACAAGAATGTTATAATTTACCTCTATCCTACTTTTCCCAATACTCACAAATATCCAATGCCCTAGTCATGCTTGTCATCCAAAAATGTTTCTGATGACACCATTCCATTTACAACCCTGACCCCTTTGAACACAATTCTCCCCGATTCCAAACCTAAAGATTCTGTTATATATGAGCTTTTGTCTATACCCATATCTGATAGACCAAAATCCACTATAGAATTAGCTTGGGAACAAGACCTCTCTATATCCCTTTCCACTAACAGATGGAATAAACTATGGCACAAAATGTTCTCTACGTCAAAAGATGCTAACATCACCTAATCTTTATTTTTTCTCTACAACAGAGCGGTTTGCACTCCGGTTCATTTTCATAAGATTAATCCCTCTTCCTCTCTTGTTTGTTGGTCTTGTCTCTCCTCGGATGGCACATTGTTACATTTAATATATCACTGTCCTAATGTAGTTAAATTTTGGAAATCCATTTGGTCTATGTCCTCTAAAATATTTAATTGTAATATCCCATTATCAATTCAAAATGTATTTCTTGGATCTATGTCCGATGATTTTTCCGACACCTCACCAAAGTTGAAACTGTTTGACCTTTTCATTTCCCTTGCATTTAAAAGTTATTTTAACTTGTTGGAAAGATCATTCTAAAGTTTGTATGTTAATGTGGTGGAACCTTATTTGCAGTGAACATAGAATCTCTACTGTCTCATCATCAACGTTATCTCAGAAAATCAAATCTGACTTACTCTGGATTCCCTTTACTACTTTCCTATCTTCCCACCCTTCCATACCTTAATTACTTATTTACTTATCACATCTTTCCCCCCTTCCCCTCTCTTCTCCTTTTCTTTTCTTGTTTCCTTTTATTTTCTCCCTATGTTTCTTTCTTCTTATTCCTTATTTTTGAAAAAATGTATTTCGCTGTCATCTGTTTAATTATGTACCCTTAAATATTCGTACTCATTTTTCATCCATAAGATGGTTTCTTTACCCCTTTTCTCATCTTCTTTGTATTAGATTGTTCCTTACTATAATAACTTTTGATGATGTACGTTTTACTACTCTACTGTTCCATCTTATGTTTTATTGTGAATTTGATCATTTATTGTTCCATCAAAAAAAGTTATTAAAAAAAAAAAAGTCTAGTAAGGCTAATCAAATTTAATCCCTCAACAGAAAGATCCTCCCCATACTAATTCTCAGACTTCTCTTATTCTACACACAAGCACTAATCAATCCATTCAGCCTTTAAAAAAAATATTATGTAGCACTAAGGGAATTGATGTGAAAGAAAATTAAACTGAGGTAAAATATGCATTTTAACTAGATCCACATTGGCACCTTCCTCCACCGTTCCAACAAAACCTAAGCCTTACCAAGCAGGGCGGGGTCATTTAACTCATTTAACTTTTCAGAGACCCTTGTACCCAAATACCGAACACATTTTTTCATATTTTTTGCTCTGACGAATATGGCATGCAAGAGGCTCATTGAAAAGGGGAAAAAGAGTTGGGGACATGGGACACCCCTGTTTAGTGCCTCTATAAATCAGGAAAGGTTCCAAAACCTTACCATTAAGGAATACTGCTATGAATATTCCCTGATACAATGATGCTATTGACCTTGTGAGGTGGGATGGGAACCCCATGGCCTCCATTACGAAAAACAAGTCATCTCAATTCACAAGGTCAAAAGCCTTCTCTGCATCAATAAACAAAACCACTTCAGGAGTTTTAGTAAGATTGAAGTAATCAATTGCTTCTGTCAGATAATGCACAATTTAATAAAGTTGACAGCCAGGAATAAACCCAGATTGATCTTCCTGAATTAAAAAAGGCATACCTTCTGCCATCCTTGCTGCTAAAATTTTCATCAGAGTTATAACCTGAGTTCGGCAGCATAATTGGTCAGAACAAGTTTACCTCATTTGGATGTTTATTCTTTTTGGGAAAACATGTTAATAGTCCTTTTCGAAAGGAGGGTGGAACAGAATCACCCATCAAAATTGTAATAAATAAGGCAGTCAAAGGGACTTTCCCCTCTGAGATCAAGTCATGGTACCACTCTGCAGGGAACCCATCTTCTTCTGGTGCCTTCCCTCTTGACAAGGATCTAACAGCAGTCTCTGCTTCTGATGATGATATCAGAAGCACAAGATTTAAAGCCATATCACTCAACAGCTATGGGAGACAATGTATGGCTAGTTGCATGATTCACACTTTGCACACTCTGCCACTTCCAACATGGTGGTGTGTGCTCAATGTTTTGTGACCTGCCAGAGTATGGGATAATTTGTTCTAAACCTGGGCACCATAATCGGGGAGCAGTGGGCTGAGAGCGGAGATCAGAGAGCAGGTGACTCAATTTTTTTTTCTTTTGCCCACCCTTACTCCCTCCAATGGAAGTGCTGCCTAACGCTTCTGCTCTTTAGAGTCCTTGTGGAAACACCTGCTGAATGCCTGGAAAAATGCCTAACAGATTGGTGTGAAGTGCGAGAGGAGCCTGCTTTGACGCTAATGTACCATTAGTGTCAGGAGGGTTCAAGTTGAGGAGACGTTGTCTGATGTTACTTAATCTGCTTGGGGGAAACAGCTGCTGTCCCCTGGGGAGCCAGGAGACGCCATTGGAGTACTCAGGTAAAATATTGTACCCGGCTACTGCTGTTTCCTATATTGGTCACTAGCCTCAAGCATCAGCATGTTGGTTTGTAAGCCCTTTGAATATGCCAAGACGTATGCCCGCATTTAATTCTGGGGGGACCACACGGAAAAGTTTGGACCCCGCGTTATGCAGAAGCTCTGACCTCTTTCAGGAAAAAAGTGCACCCTTTCAAGTCAAGGCAATGTACCTTATTCGGTTTATTTGATATGAAACCATAAAAGTTACAGATTCCCAAAATACATTACATCACAAGTTAAAATACACAGTATGCAAACACAGAAAAGAAATACACATTCCCCAATTTCAAGACGATGTTGGTAGTATAACTTCAAGATTCACGAGATGAGGAGGGCAACATAAAAGATCCAATAAATAGTATAAATTAAAAAGAAGAACCATAAAATATTTTAACCAATTCATTTAGGGTGCCAGACTTTTTCTAAACTTCAGAGAACATTTAAAAAAAACGGCCACAAAAGGAATACATTCAGGTTTTAACAATTGCAGATAAGAGAGAGCGGGACGTACTTGTACAAAATTTAACTTTTTTTAAATAGTTTTTATATAAAAAGTCCTGGGCATTTCATAAAATTTACAAAAAAACAGAAAGTGCAGCAGATTCTGAGGAGACATGTTGTCGCAGCCACAGGGTGATAGCACTTTCCCTTTATGACATCCCCTTGGGACAGCTAATAGGAGATGGAAAAGATCCATTCTAAACCTGATTAGTAAAAATCGCTGGTAGGCTGGTAACGGCCACTGTAAATATGGTTCCAGATCTAAAGATATTTTAAACATCATATATTTGCGAACACTGGGCTTCAGCAGTTCTTTCTCCTCCCTTTCCATTGTTTTACGTAAGATAAAGGAGTGTTTTACAAGCGCCACATCTTCTCTGGTAATACAATCAAGTTTTAAAAACAAGTCCAAGCGTCCCAGCTCGCTAAGACACATCTTTAAATATTTCATCCATGGAATGTTAATCATGTGATCTAAACTCATAATCTCTTTAAGAAGTTTATGTGTAAGATCAAGATGTTTGTTAAGCCAACATTGTAGCCAAAAAGTTAGGGGACACAAAGCCAAGATGTCACAAATGAAAGGCATGCCAGTTTCTTCGTGTACTAATAGGTTAGCAGTCCCCTTTGGAACACACAATACCTGTTTAAAAAAATTATTTTCCGTCGCCTGTAGACCCTCAAGTCCAGAATATCCCCATAGGTCACTCCCATAGCTGGCTATAGATATGCTCTTAGCTCGATAAACCTTTAACATAGCAGCCACAGGGCGATTGCCCATCTTGGCTGCAAAGCCGAATAATGCAGCGTTAGCTCTGGTCACCTCTCCCCTTTTCTTGTTTAGAAGTGTGACCCAGTTGAGCCGGTGATCTATTAGGACACCCAGATACGAAAAGGTTGTGCATATTGGTACTCTGTCTCCATTCACCATAAAAGGATACTGTCTTTTTGGGCGCAACCCTACCTGCATCACATAGGACTTAGAGTTATTTATGGACAGATCTCTGCTAGCCATAAACCCATGGAAAGCATCAAGTAGGATTTGTAACCCTTTCGGGGTACGGGCCAGGAGGACTGCGTCGTCTGCATATAGCAAGAAGGGCAGGCCCGCCGTCCCACATATGGGTAGTCAGCCCCTGTTTCTAACAGTGATCCTTCTAGGTAAATAATGTAAAGATTAAAAAGGAAAGGTGCCAATATGCACCCCTGTCGCAACCCCCTTTCGGTGTTAAAATTCCTAGTTACCTTGAGGTCTATGGTATATCTGATGTTTGCCTTTGTATCTCTATGCAGATCCATCAGAAAGTCCACCAGGTTTCGCTCCACTCCCATGGCCCCCATGGATTGCCACAACTTTCCCCGATTGACACAGTCAAATGCCGACGAAAGATCCATGAAGGCCATGTAGATGGTCCCTGAGCGAGCGATGGTGTACTTTCCTAGGATCAGATAGAGATTTAGGCATTGTGCCATAGTCGAGTGGCCTGGGCGGAACCCATACTGGATATCCGAGATGATCTTGTTCTCCTCCGCCCAAGCAATCAATCTCTTTAGTATGACTCCCCCTATGACCTTTACAACGGAGTCAATCAGGGAGATTGGCCTATAGTTCATAGTACAATTTCGCTCTCCCTTTTTAAATACAGGCACAATTGTTGAAACTCCACAAGATGTTGGACATCCTTCCTTTGCTGTGGCGTTACCCACCACAGCCAAGATCGAAGCCCAAATGGAGGGGTTAGATTTAAAAAGGTCAGGGGGGATGCCGTCCGGGCCAGGGGCCTTCTTATTTGTAAGATTATTAATGCCCTCCTCCATTTCGTTCACAGAGAACACAACTACATCCTTGCCTGAAATCTTATCAGGCAGGTATGGCGGGGTAGATGTGCTTTTAAAAATATTAGCAAAGTGAGACACCCATTCATCCTCCGTTATGTTGGTTCCCACTTCTTTAGCCCCTTCCGCTAGAATAGGTGATCGGTTGCACCCTTTCAGTATAATCAGGAATGCTAACTTTCTCTAAGAAGGGTGCAACGCAGAACAGAAAAGGAAATGGTGCAATACCGGATAGCCCTCTTTGGTCCCTGAACTTTCGTCTCCCTTATTAACCGATAACGCTCTGCAGCAGAGTATCGGAGACAATCATGAGTGGGATTTTTTGAGGGCAATGTATATCCCTTACTGCCAACCCAGAAAAATCCATCGGGAGGCCTCCCTCAAAGGACCTATCTTTGGGGGGTATGGGAAGTAGGAACTTGAAGGAAACCCAAGCAATGGACAAAAAAGGGACTTAGAGATCTGCCAGACGCAGTGGGGTTTGCCGGAGAACAAGAGGGTGAAGCTTATTCAGGGTGCAGATATCATCTGCTTCTTTCTCCCCCTGAACGCAATCTTCTGTTGGAGGTGAAAACTTTTTCCAGTCTTTTGTAAGAGGGTCAAGTCCTCTGTAGCCTCTGTTTCAGCCTTCAATATGGAAAATACTCATGCAACAAAAGTAGGCAGAATCTCATTGATTGAAGATAAACAGAACATCCAATCAAATCAGTTGGATGCCCTCCAAACCTCCCAATTAAATATAGGACCCACCCTTAGGACAGAAACTGCTGGGTTTACTGATCTTACTCTACAAAATCTCTCTCCTTTAGCGTAACTGGTGACTGAGGATACGGAATGTCATCTAGCTGAAGCTAAGATATAATCATTATTGTTAAACATTCTGGCAGATGTGCGGGAAGTAAAAGCTTCTCAAATTTCTTTGGCACATACTCTTGGGGCTTGGATAGCAGACGTGGGAAAACATGGAGTCCTTGGGGACATTATTGGAAGGAGTGACTGCTAGAATTTCAGATCTTGAATAAACTCAAAATGCGCTTGCTAAAATAAACTCTACTTTACAAAAAGAACTCACCTCTATGATGAAACAACTTAAGGATCAAGAGAACTGTTCAAGACGATGTAATCTTAGGTATATTGGCATACCAGAAAGGGAGGAGGGACAGGGCACCTCAGCAATAGAGTTTATGGTTGACTTGATTCGTACTCACCTTCTATCAGGAAATACAGAGGACTTGATGATAACACAAGCGCACTGTGTCCCATTTCAGGAATATCACGATGAATCAAGACCCCGCACCATGCCTGTTAATTTTTTCGATTACAAGGTGCAAGAGTAATTGTTGAACTGTGCTATCAAACGGAGAAGCATTGTCATACAAGACTTCAAAACAAACGAAGAAGTTTCAAAAAATGATATTCTTATTCTAAGCAGCCGGCAGCCAAACAAAAATTATGTAACCAGCCAGACTTTCAACTTTAGTCAAATGAGAATTTAAAGGGTTTAATAATGTTCATGCAAACCAGAACTACTTGCATTCGATATAACATATGGAGAAATGATGTGCTGGTCTTATTGATTTCTGTAGGAGGGATTGTAGGATACTCTCTGTCATTGTTAATGGGTTAAATAACCTGTGTAACTGTCAAGCTGTTTTGGATTGGTTGGTGGAGCAAAGGGCTACCTTGGTACTATTACAAGAGACGCACATTAAGAAAAGTAAAATGCTTTCAGTTAGTTGGTCTACTTTTCAACTACTTTGCTACTCTTTAGCCTCTGCATCGCATCTTGAGGTTGTGATATTGGTTAATAAGAGTTTTAAGGATCAATTGGTTCAGGTGACAGCAGACTGGTCAGGAAGATAGGTGGTGGCTGAACTCTGCATTATGCATTTATGGGGTGACTTCAGATGACCCTCAAACATTGTATGAATTGTCTCTTCAATTGGCTAATGGTATTAGAAGTACAATAATAGGGGGTGATTTTAATTTTCCCTAGAATTTAGAGGTAGAAATCTGCAGGAGATCCTTACCTCAGAGCAACCCTACGATGGCAAAAGTAGTTCCTAGAATCAAAGAGGAGTATAGGTTGGTGGGTCACTGGAAAGCTCTTTATTCACAAATAAGATGATATACCTTATTTTCCTCTCAGCACTACACTGCTTTTAGAATATGCTGGTTTTCACCCGCTACTATAGCTAACTCTTTATCCGACCACACAGCTATAAGTATAGGCTTGGGTCCCTGTAATAATACTCCTTTGGTTAAGCGATGGGCCTTTAATAGAGCATTATTGGCAGATCAGTCCTTCCTCATGCAAATAAGGGTGTGAGCATATTTGTTATTTGAGCAAAATTGACTCTCTTCCTTTTCAGATAACATCTGGGAAGCATCCAAAGCCACTATGGGGGGATATTAATGCCTTTCAACTCTTCTCTAATAAGCTATCAAGATCACAGTTTAAGGAATTGTCTTTGGATATTCAATTAGCAGAGCTGAAACTCTTCCATGCCCCCAATGTAATAAAGTTTAAAAAGAGAGAACAGGCAAAGAGTAAGCTGCAGCATTTTCTACGGGAGAAGCAAATTATTAGTGCTAGAACGTACGGGCAACAATTGTATGAGGAAGGAGAAGTAAGTGGAAAATTACTATCCTGGCAGGTAAGAGCTCGACAAGTTAAAAATGTGGCAGATAAAATTTTAATGAGGCTAATGGGTGTCTTGGGGGTGGAAGTCGCGTTAATTGAAAGGGTATTTTGTTTTTACTTTGCAGGTATATATGCAGCTGGCCCACCAGCTGATAGGAGAGATGTGCTTGGTTTTTCTGGAGTAATGTCACTTCCTGTGCAAACGGATGATGAGAAATCCAGTTATATTACTTTCTGTGCAGATGGATGAAATAGGAAATAGAGAAATATAAACAATAATAATAATCCACATTTGTAAAGCGCACAATCACCCGTAAGGGTCTCTAGGCGCTGGGGGCCGTCGGGAAGATTAAGCGAGCTATTGCCCAGAGTCACATGGTGCTGGCCAACCTGCCGTCGGAGCCGGGGATCGAACCCTGATCCCCAGATTCCAGCGTCAGTCGCCCTGGCCGCGGCGCTACACCTCTCCCATAACAACAATCTATAGAAGATTTACCTGGCTTAACAAATATACTCATTTTGGTATTATTACATGAAGGGAGTTCTTTACCTGTTGCTATAGCTTCATGTACTTCTTCTAGAAATGCAGATCCCAGTAGGCTGAGTAATACTAAATACACTGTTCTGGGTCTATCATCTGGATCAGTTGTTTTGTCTATTAAGAACGAACTGGAAGGGCAAGTACGTGAAACACAGGACTAGGATCCTAGCTAAATGGAAATGTCATTAATGAAGGATTAAGCACCACTGTAACTAATTTTACAGGTAGCCAGGGCACTAGAGAAGGTAAGAAATGCCCATCTGTGTCTATCATTGCTGAACTCATCCATTTGGTTCAATAAGAAACACAAATCTCTAGATCTTATATTCAGCTACATGTTTAATTGTTCCAGATGAATATGCAACTATTAGAAATGGGCAAACAGGTAATAGATGGATGAGGGGGTTTCTGAATTGGAGTCTGTTGCTTCACAGGCAGCTGCTGCACAAGGTTTAGCAACCAGCAAAAAGAAGTTAACAATAAGTTAGGTTATTTGGAAAATAGGAAGCGCCACCATAATCTACAGTTTTTTTACATGAAAGAAAGTGTTGAGGGGAGTGACCTGGAAACATTATGAAGCTTATTTAGAGTTTGGCATACAATACACTCTGTTAAATTGGGGATAATATCCTGTCTACCGTATTACAAGTGCCACAGGCTATAATGTTATGTTTGTTATGTTATGTTAGAGTGGCTTGTGTAGCGCACAGCTGCCCCAGCGAAGGGGCGCCCCGGCGCTTTCAGCTACAAAGTAAGAGACGCACAGTAACCAGAAACAAAACAACGGCCAGAAATACCATAAGTTAGACTAATGGAAAGAGGAAAATCTTGACAGCTTTTCTGAAGGCGAGTAAACAGTCCATACCACAGGTCTGCTCCGGCAAGGAGTTCCACAGCTTAGCTGCCAGGTAGCAGAAGGAGCGCCCTCCCGCCCGGCTGTGCTTGACCCGAGGGACAGTGAACAAATGCCGACCTTCGGACCGTAACCTACGTTTGGGAACATACAAAGTGAGCAAATTGCTCAACAGACTAGGGTGGGCTGATTTCACAATTTTAAAAGATAGGCAGAGTGCCTTAAATTCAATCCTACTCTTCATCGGAAGCCAGTGCAGTTTACGAATATAGTCAGCAGCAGAGCAGAATCGTGGAAGGCCTACAAGCGCTCTTGCAGCGCATTTTGAACGCGTTGTAACCAACATATTTCGGCCTTATTAGCCCCAAGTAAAAGAGAGCTGGCATAGTCAAGGTGTGAAAGAATAGTAGCCTGTATAACCAGCTGACGTGTAGTAGGATCAAAAAATTTCAAAAGGGGCTTAAAATCCCGCAACAGGCCGAAACAGGTACCGGCGACTTTCCTGGTGTGGTCCTGAAAGCTAAGGGAAGCGTCCATCCAAACCCCAACATTTTTTACCAGGGTCATAGGTGTAGGGACTGCACCCAGAACGGTTGGCCACCACTGCTCGTTCAAAAGATTGACGTTCTTCCCAACCAACAGAACCTCGGTCTTGTTGGCATTAAGTTGCAAACAGTTGGACGCCATTCAGCGGGCCACAGCGCCATCCCATCTCTAAACCTTGAGGCATTGGGAGCAGAACCTTCCGCCAAGGTGACAACCAACAACGTATCATCAGCATATGAGACCATAGCAAGGTCCCATTTCCTGGTGACCACAGCCAGGGGTTGGACGTAAAGGTTGAACAAAACCGGGCTCAGAGCGGAGCCCTGGGGTACTCCCCGATCAATAGGATGGGCTTGGGAAAGAAATGGAGGAGCGGACACTCTGAAAGATCTCTCACTCAGAAAAGATCGGAACCATACCAGGGCTGACCCGGTCACTCCAGCTTCCTCAAGCCGCTGAAGCAAGATGTTGTGTGAGACTGTGTCAAAGGCAGCACTAAGGTCTAACAGAATAAGTGCCGCACTTTGACCATCATCGAGAATGGACCGCAGGTGCTCAGAGGTGGCCAGAAGAGTGGTCTCCGTGCTGTGTCCCGAACGAAACCCATTCTGAGAGACATCCAGTATATCATTGGATTCCAGGAATTGAGTGAGCACGTTGTTGACATGTGCCTCTGCGACCTTTGCCGCCCAGGGGAGCAGAAAAATAGGCCTGAAATTTTCCGGCTTGGACGGGTCCAAAGTGGGTCTCTTACGAATGGGGACACATAAGCCTGTTTCCAAAGAACTTGTACAATAGCAGTGGAGAAGGAGGCATTGATTATGTTATGGAGAGGGGCCTGAAAGATGGAGAAGGACTCTCTAAATTGAGAAGGCCTTAAAGGGTCAGCAGGTGAGCCAGTTTTAATTTCACTGCTCAACCGGATGAGCTCCTCCAGGGGCAGATGAGGAATAGCTGGCAGCATCTGCCGTGGTCCAGTGTTTGAGGGCACAGGAATAGGACAGGAAGGGGCTGGAGGGAAAGAGTGATAGATGGCACGCACCTGTTCTACAAAGAAGGTAGCTAAATCATCACACTGCTGTGCCGATGATATAGCAGGCATCGAGACCTTCTTAGACCTGAGATCTTTAAGAATCTTAAAGATACATTTTGCTGGGTTAGGACTGAGCTTGATTTGGCTTGCATAGTAATCAGCCCGCGATTTACAAATGGCTTCATGGTACTGCTTGATAGTGGCGAGATAACGCAATTTTTTCTCAGGATCATAGTCCCTTCTCCACTCTCGTTCAGCTTTTCTACATATTTTCCTTAGTGCACTCAAGGAGTCAGAGTACATGGGGCTGGTAGTAGAAGGTCGCCCCTTGAACCATTTGGCAGGGATCAAGGAGTCAAGACCGTGTTTTATCCAGTCACAGAATGAGCCATAGTCAGATTCTGAGTCGGATAACAGGCCCAGAGGGTTCCTGGCTAAAATGTCATGGAACTCCTCGATTTTCAATTTACGCCAGGGACGTTTGAAGACCATTTTTACAGAATCATTATGACGAGGCTCTGTGAGCGGGACAGACATGACAACCAAAGCATGGTCAGTCCAGACCATGGGAGTAGGCGTATCCACCGTGGAGGACTGAATATGAGAAAATATAGGGTCCAACAGGTTCTCTACAGTGTGGGTGGGACCGCATACCAGTTGATTCAGCTGAAAAGCCGCCATGTCGGCAATGAAACTGCGGATTTCACTGTTGTGTGTTAAATCAAGATGTAAATTCAGATCCCCAAAAATACTAAAATTGGCCAGGCCCAGAACAAGCGAGCTAACTCTTTCCAGGAATGCATTTTTAAACTTGACAGTCGGCCCAGGGGGCCGATATATCAGGAGTCCTGAGAGGGTAAGGTGGGGGCTTACAGAGATCCTAAAACAGGCACACTCACAGCCTTCAATGAGTTCCTTAGTGAACAAGCAAGAGTAGCATGATTTAAAAATAACTGCAATGCCTCCTCCTCTGGATTCCCTATTGACCGTGCAGATAGAGTATCTACATCTATTCCTCCCACCCGCGGGGTGGGTGGGAGGAATGGGACTTTGAAATTGAGGCCCAGGGAGCGCATAGAATTCAATTTTGCCCTCCTAAGAAAGCCAGTATTCCACTGGCAATATTAATAAACGTAAAGAATTCCCCAACAATAAAAAGTTACAATATACCATGTTACATAACTCTGATAACCTCGGGCGGCCAGAAGTTTGTTGTACAGTCACACTGAAATACAATGGAAGAAAGGTGGCAAATGTGTAAGAAAATTGACAGATTTTCTGTATTGAGCGCAAAGGTTGCAATGGAAAAATCTGCAAAACTTTGTATTAGATTTCAGGGAAAACTCTCCTCTATTACATGAAAGTAAAGGCCATTGGAAAAGCTATCTAAAACCAAAATTGGGAAATTTAAAGCAAACAATATAGACTGCTCTGTTGTTGGATATGAAGAAGTAATGTATAGTGGAAGAGAAAAGAAACAATAAGGAGAGAAAAATCATGAATATTTTATGTAGGTATCAGTCTTTGTTTTGTCTCACCAACTTGACACACTGGCCATAGGAAGAGCCTGTGCAAAGTGTGCGTTTTCTGGGAGGGCAGAAGGAGGGTTGAGTCAGCGGTCAGGGAACAAGGTGTGGTGGGGTGGAGTTTAGGAAGCGGGTGCTGGGAAGGGTAATGTTAGAAAAAAAGCTAAAAAATGCATGGCGAAATTGATGACTTCATTGGATCACAAAATCGTGATTTTGATTTATACTGCTCACCAGCCCAATAAATTAGGGTAATGGTCTGGCCCCTTACAATTAATTCTTGTAATGGCCAGGCATGAATTTTCACACCAGTGGAATCAACAGAATATGAGGTTTGCCTTTCAAATCCGAATATTTTGTGGTAGCTAGAAAGCTGTCCATTTTTTTTATGGCCATCAGATAACATTTAAGACTCGTTTCTTTCCACAATTTACACAATAACCACCAAATCTGCTTCCATTGAAGGGGTTGCTATAATTGTTTTGAACAAACAGATACTGTTGATACACATATAGCTTGCCACCGTCTTTGGTTCATCATTAGACTACAGGGCCCTTTATTTAAGCTCACAATTTGTTTCTAAGGACATTTGGGCTTTTTTTTGGCAGAAAAGGAAGACCGTATGATTTTTTGTCATGACTTCAACTGTGTAATTAACGTGACACTAGATACTACAAACAACAAACGAAGGCCAGGCTCAACTAGACAGAGATGTGGCTTCGGAATATCGACTATCGAGGTCACTTAGAATATCGAGGATACCAAAATTTCTATACCTAACTCCACATAAACATACCTTGGCGATAGATGTATCGTCAAGATATAAAGAATGTGGAGTTAAGAATAGTAAATCTATAGCACCCTCTGTGCACTTACTTTCTCGATATTTTGCCCTTCAATATTCTGCTCACAATATTGTGTGACCTCGATATTCCATCCTTGATATTCCAAACTACAGTCCTGGACAGACAATTCAGTCATTAATACTCTTTAAGAGTTGTAGATATATGGTGAAAGTACAACCCAAGTAGGTGTGATTATAATTTTTAGTCAATTTTTCCTTCCCAATATTGATGGATAGATTCCTTTCTTGCCCTCATGTTAAGGGGAGGTAGCTGTCAATTCATGATTCAATCGAGCAGTGTCTCGGATCACTGTAATGAGTTATTTTGCTGATTCCACAATGCTGTTTCAGAGCACTTCCAACCCAGTGGTCTTTTGATAAATCGCTGCTAAATTATCAGGATTACATTAAATATATAGAAACAGCACTGGCTGATTTTTGTTTAAAATTAATGTAGGACAACTTCCATCGGAATATGTGAATGTACAGCGCAGGCTAAGTTATGGTTGTTGGAAATCCAACATTCCCAACTAGTATTAGAAAACCATCCTACTAGGCACGCCACAAACAGGCTCCACTCAAGACGGTAATGTGTGTGAAATTGACAAAGCTAGATACTGAGAAGGGTGCACTAAAGTTTGAAGTGAGAAAAAAAGCTGGGCGTGTATTACATATAATTGCTAGAGAGGAAAGGGGACAGTCAGATTAATATTAAATCCATCAAAAACAAATTAGGGGCCCTTACTCGGCAACCTAGCAAAAAATCTGAAGGTCTCCCCTCATGTTATTCTGGATTACATACGGAGACTTGTAAGGGCACAGAAGAAGCAATAACTAAGGGCCCGATTCACAGAATTAACTTAAGACAAAATCCTAAACTTACTACTTTTGGTATTCACAGAATGCACTTACTACTTTTGGTATTCACAGGCTAGATTTACGACTACTAACTTTATGTTCGCACTCGGGCCAGAGATTCCGGCCAGGAGGCGGAGCTTCTGGCCAGGAGGCAGAGCTTTCGTCCCGGAGGCGGGGCTTCTGGCCAGGAGGTGGAGATTTCAGCCATGGCTAAATCTCCGCCACCGGCCGGAATCCCCACCTCCGGGCCTGAAGCTCCGCCTCCGGGCCAGAAGCCCCGCCTCCTGGCAGGAAGCTCCACCTCCGGGCAGGAATCTCCAACCCGAGGGCGGATGTAAAGTTAGTAGTCGTAAATTCATTCTGTGAATACCAAAAGTAGTAAGTGCATTCTGTGAATACCAAAAATAGTAAGTTTAGTATTTTGTCTTAAGTTAGTTCTGTGAATGGGGCCCTAAGTATCTTGCAGAAGTGGACCTCCCAGTTCTTGAAAATGATTATAGATTATCATTGAAAGAGGAAGTCAGCGTGGAGGAATTACAGGAAATGGTGAATATCATCCTTGTGTTCCTAGAGGGGTCTTACAACAGGAGACCACTCTCCTCATTCTGACAGTGCAGCGATTATGCTACGCGCTCACGGGTAGCACCATCCCATTTTGAGATCTGTAGTAGATAACAGTATATAGTTTTAGGTTCTTAGCTACCAAGTGGCCCAATGTAAAGTGTGTTTCTTTTGGCCAGTGCAGTGCATTTTTTTTGCCAACAGCACATTACAATATGGGATTTATTATCTTGCTTTGGCATTTAAAGGTACTAACATATCCTACAAGCTCTAAGCTGTTGCGTGAAAAGCCAGGATGAGTGGCATAGGATCTGGAACCATTTGGCAATTAGTATTTTACGCAAACCAGTATAGAGTCCCATTTTTGTTCAACTTGTTCTGTCTAGTCCATTTCAAAGGAAGGTACCCGAAAGCACATGCGCTACGCTTAAAGTTACTAGAAACAGGAGGGCCCTTTCTCTTGTCGCCATTGCCAAACCCAGTTTCGGACTCATTTTGATGACATTGATTTTGTTGGTTGTCATCCAATACCAACAATAGGGGAGGGCGACAATGTATCACTGGGGAGTAAGAACCTGCTCTGCAACATTAGATTGCTATCAAAACATTCCACCGAGGTTTGGGAACTTATTTCATCTGCTGAACCTGATCTATGTTTTCTAACAGAGACATGGCTGAAACCCCACTCGGTCCCTGCTATAACTCTAGGAATTCCGACTGGGTATAAAATAGTCAGACTAGATCGCTCCACCAAGACAGGGGGTGGGATAGCAATTGTTCACAAACAAGAAATAGATATCTCCATCTTAGATGAACTCTGTACCTCAGAACTAGAATTACTAATTTTTAAAATTAACGTTGTACCCAAAGGCAGCTGGAAAGGAGCATTGGTATATCGCCCCCCTGGGCCTTGTGCCAATTTCTCCATCTCACTAGTGGAAGCATTGGCCCCCTATGTAAATAAAGACAGTGATTTCCTACTTTTGGGGGATTTCAATGTACATAGTGAATTAAAAGAGTGTAAAGAGGCACAGTCCTTATTGACTGATCTGTCCTTATTGGCCTAATACAAGCGAATAGTGGTCCAACACATCTAGCAGGACACACATTGGACCTAATATTGTCTAATTCCCCCTTGATTAATTGCCTACCTCCAATACAAGTAAACTGGACTGATCACTTTATTGTGGAATGTTATATTCCTAACAGCAGCAAATCTCCCTCATGTCCAATGGCTCTGCCTAGTAAACGGAGACAATGGCATAAAATGACCCAAGAAGCTTTCTGTGAAAGGTTTGTGGAACCTTCCTTCACTCCCACAGAGGGCATAGAGGTGGCTCTGACCAAATTTGAAGTGGCAGTTGTTACTGCAGTGGAAGCTATTGCCCCCTTGAAGATGTTCAAACCTCGTCCTGCACACAAGCAGGAAGTCTGGTTTTCAGAACATTTAAGGTCCTTAAAACAAATCGCCAGAAAACTTGAAAAGAAATGGAGATCCTCCCATTTGGCTGATGATAAGAATCATTATTGGGAAGCCCTCACTTTATACCATAAAGAGATTTGTACGGCCCGCAAGAGTCATATTGCGTCCCAACTTACAGCTGCTGGAAATGCACCGAGGGTCCTATACCAAATCCTCCAATCATTTGTCAAACCAGTGGCTTGTGAAAGCTCTGAGTTAGCGTCACAACAATTATGTGATGATATCTCACAGTTCTTTCCCAAAAAAATAGATGGGATTTACGAAAAAATCATCAGCTCCAACTTGTCCTTCTGTGGAGATAAATCACGACCACAAATCAAGGAAGAACCTCACTCCACCACCCATACTTTAGGTATATTTCCTCCTATTTCTATTGAAGAGGTAGCATCTCTATCTAGTCAGATCAAGAGTGGGTGTCCAACTGATATCATTCCAGCGAGAACGATGCCTATGCTTGGCAAGCATTTAGGTCCTGGGATCCAGAGACTTGTAAATCTCTCCTTGACTGAAGGCGAGGTCCCCAGGGAGTGGAAAAAGGCTCTGGTAAGACCAATTAGAAAAAACTCGGCAATTGCGTGGACAGACCTGTCTAATCTCAGACCAATTTCGCTGCTACCGTTCCTGGGTAAACTCATAGAAAAGTATGTAAACCGACATCTAGCTAATTATATCGAACAAGCAGAAGGCCTGGATTACTCTCAATTCGGCTTTAGGCCGAAGCACAGTACAGAGTCCACCTTACTGTCAGTTACGGACGATCTGCATATGTATCAGGACAAGGGCTACTCTGTTGTCCTGATACTATTAGACCTGTCGGCAGCGTTCGATACTGTGTCACATAACATCTTGACAGGTCGGCTGGCAAACATCGGTCTTGAGGACAAGGCTCTGGCCTGGCTAAGGAGCTTTTTATCCAACCTAACCCAATGTGTCACCATGGGTGAATATCGCTCTGAGGAGGTAGAGATTTCTAAGGGGGTGCCACAGGGCTCTTGTTTGAGCCCAACTCTTTTTAACATCTATGTGGCACCCCTGGCTAGAATTATGCGAGCCTTTGGTTTCATCCCAGTATCTTATGCGGATGACACGCAGCTCCTTTTTCCCTTCAAATCTCTCACCACCGAGGTTAAAACCTCCTTCTCTCAGGGCATGAAAGCTGTGGCTCAGTGGATGTCATCAAACTGCCTACTGTGTAATGTAGGCAAGACTGAAGTCATGCTGTTTGGGGAGGCTAAAATCCTTTGGACCCCGGACTGGTGGCCACAAGATCTCGGGCCAGTCCCTGACCCCAAACATGTCATGAAAAACTTAGGAGTTCGACTAGACCATGAGCTCTCGCTGAAGCAGCACAGCAACTACATTGTGGGCTCATGTTTCCACGTCATAGGCCTTCTACGCAAAGTGTTCCTCCTACTCCCTGATAGCAGCGGAAAAACATTGGTACAGGCTCTTGTCCTCAGCCGTATCGATAACTGCAATGGCCTGCTGTTATCCGCAAATGAGGGAGTATTAGCTAAACTCCAAGTTGTACAGAATACTGTGGCTCGGTTGGTCTTGAACGCCCCTCCCAGATCTGCGTCCAAACCTCTTTTGGACCAACTTCATTGGCTGTCGGTCCGACAAAGAATTAAGTTTAAGACATGCTGCATAATTCATAAGAGCTTAAACGGGTTAGGTCCTGCATACTTAAAAAACAAATTCACCCCTTACTCTCCTGTGCGTTCTCTTAGATCCAGCAACCAGGGTCTACTCCGTGTGCCCCGTGCAAAGAGGACCAGACATGGAGGCAAAGCTCTATCTGTTGTTGGGCCCTCATTATGGAATAGGCTCCCATTAGCACTTAGACAATGTCCAGAACATCTGGTGTTTAGGAAGTGGCTTAAAACTTTTCTGTTTCAATATTAATTCTGTTAAGTTCCCCCCTGAATGTGCTTGTGGTGTTCCTAGGGCGCAGAGATACTCCTCCGGGAGTCGATTCGAGCGCGATATAAACCCGCAAATAAAAATAAATTAATAAATAAATAAACCGAATGATAGGGCTGTCCGATCACTCTGTGTTACAAGGGATGCCATGATCCAGTCGAAGTTTGTCTTTTTTAGTTTTTTTAAACTCTCTGGATGTCTATTATATAACCCCAAATCGTGTGTGACATCTTCTGGCAGCCATGTTTTTTTTTATCCAAGACTCAATGCGATGTTGGGGAAATGTTGGGGGGAAGTTTGAGGGGGTATATGATGCATTTTCATTTGAAAATAAAAGTTTTAAAAAAAAGTATTATTTCCAGAATACAAAGTGCAGCTTTCAAAAAGGTTAGGATTTGCTGAACACATGACATAGGGCCACCTAAGAATTCATGGAATCATGTCAATGTTGTATTTGACGTAATCTGAAACCACAATTTCCAAAAGGCATTATGTTGTCGACTATAAATTCATAACTGGAACATGGTGCCCTGGTCACACCGGTTGATCAGGCATCTGTGGCAGTGGCTTAGCTGCCAAGTAGTTGACGCTTTTGGCCAGTTCAAGTTTTTCAGTTAACACCATTTTGCAATCTGGAACAAAAAAATATAATTTTCCCAATTACATCTGTGGGCCTAACAGTTCTAGCATCATGCCCAGTGCTGTAGGTTAAAATTACAAAACTGTCTGAAGGCGTCCTCGAGACTTGAGTTTATGAAGTTTGCAGCTACATTTATTTGATAGCAGGACAAATGGAACTATTTACTAGCGTTAATTGAACGCTATTTTTGATCCTGGGGGTAGAATTTAATCTGGTGAAAGACTCTGGGAAATCGTTCCCATTTGTTGCGCTCATTCTTTTTAGGTCTCGCACCTGCGATACAGAGCGAAAGCCCTGTCGCAGCGAGACCTATTGCTGCCGGCTCTGCTTACAAGGAGCCAAAAGGGGGACAGGAGATGGGCACGCGCACGCTTTAGGCCGGACTGGGGCACGCGCAGGCTCCAGGCCGGACTGGGAATGTGTGCGCGTGCGCCGTGGGCATCTCCTGTCCCCCTTGAGAGTCAAGGCACTTTCACTTTCCATGCCCAAGACGTGTCCGTGCACTGGCGCGCCCCACTCACCAGGCTGCTGGGCAATGCGACGCCAAAACACCTCGCTCTCCACTTCACCCGGGCCCCCTCCTGGGACCCGGGACTTCTCTGGATTTCCACCGATACCACGGGCATCTCCTTTCTTCACTTGAGCCCCGCATCAGCGAGAAACACCGGCCTCTTCCGGCTGCGTCACAGGCCCCGCCCATGTCACGGGCAAGGATGCCTGACTTCCTGCTTTCGCCCTCGCCCGCAACGGTGATTTTGTGCTTGCCTCTCTCTCCAGTGCCTGCTCCACCTTTGCTTCCTCTCCATCCCCCCCTCACTGTGCTTCTGACCTTGCCCCCCCCCACCGGTTGTGCTCCCCCCCCCCCCGCACCATAAGTTGTTCTGCCGGCCCATCGGGACAAGCGCACAGCTGCACTTTGGAATAAAAAACTTGGCCCAAAAAGACGACATTTCCAGAGTGATATTTTCTTGGATCCATTTCACGGAGAAACAAATAAAGGAAAGGAGAGGAAAGAAGTAGTAATACCTGTTGTTTGAAGTCAATACGTGAGGAGGAGCCAGAAAGAGAGGGAGGCAGAGTAAGAAAGTGTGTGGAGGGCAGCTGCTGGGGGCGGTGGGCATCTGCCAGCAGCAGAGCAGGAGGACTGGACATAGTTCGCAGTACGGGTGTGGTGACTGGGAGCGCAGAATAGATAATAATATAACACAGCGGTGAGAATGAGCTGGGAGCGCAGTGAGGCATGCAAAGAAGGAGGCAATTCCACTGACGCGCCTCTTGCTTTCCAGGTCCAGCCCCTGGTTTGTGTTCTGCACTCTGGGGTTTAACCTGTCGGCCCTTATGTCCCGCACGTGTCCATAGACACAGAGTGGGTAAACCCGTTCTTACGTCCGGCCCTTCATCACTTTAGCTGTCTTTAGAGACAGTCCTTTGACGTATGGCTGTGGTCTCTGGGCATTGCCAGGCGAGATGGACCTCGTCACTGACAAATGATGCTTCCTGCTCCTGCTCGATGCCTAGCACGCATTTTCAAATTCACTCACATTTGTCAAGCAGTGACTTACTGGGTGTCACTATCAGAGGTAAGAGCGAGCTTTCATTTACCCCGGGAGCCCAGAGGGCGAGAGAGACCTCGGTGACTGGAAAATAGCTATCCGTCTCAAAAGTGATTAGTAGGGATTAAAGGACCATCTGTCATTCACCTCAGACCCGGAGTGAGTTGCTGGAAGTGGTCGTAATCATTCAAGAATTCTCAGAAACCTGTGTTTTATTTTGAATGATTGTTATGTTCAATGCTTTTACCAACTAGGGCTGCTTCTAAACGCCTTGAGGGAGAAGTGTAGTGGCGTGGGGAAACAGTAAGTAATAGGAAGGGAAGAGATTAGAGCAGTGCTTTAGATGGGGAATTGGACCCAGGGGGACCGTGGCGCGAGCCGGTGTCCCCCTGGGAGGATTCGCGCAGTGGGAGCAATCCCATGCGTGATTGGTCAAGGGAGGGATAATGGGCGGGTCTAGCAGGTGACTTATAGGGAGGAGAGGAGGGCGGGAATGTCGTCATCAGGAGGCGGTTGGAGGTGGCGTCGTTTGTGTAAGGAGAGCTGAGGGCGGTGACTGGAGGCGTTTTCCAGGAGAAGAGAGGCGTTTCTGTGGTGCAGCATGGAGAGCGACGGCGTCGTCAAAGACGCGGTGCGAGCTCGCTTAGAGGCGGGTCGCGGTGACCTCCTGCGGCCTGGAGCAGCGTTACCGATGACAACGGAATCGAAGCGCCCGCGTAGTTCGGTGGCTGTGGGGGTGAGTAAGGCGGTGGCTGTTTGCTTGCCGGCCTCCTCCCGCTTACCCCCGCAGGTAATGCATGTTAATGGCAAGCCGGCTTTGGCGCGTAGGGGGCGCCCTACTGGGAGGAGCGCTCAAGCAACAAGAGCGAGGCCTCGCGCTGCGTCTCTGCCAACAGCCTTGCAGGGGTAGGGAGGGGAGGTGAGGTGCTTTCACAGCGCGCTGGGAGGGCTGCCCTCAAAGGAAATAGGAGGGCTCCAGCAGTGTGCCGGCTCCTGCGCTTCGCATGGGGAGTATGTCCTTTCCTCACCAGCTTGGGAATGAACATTTTGACTCTGCAGCACAGGATTTTCACAGGTCTAAAGGAGTTTCTATGTTCCACAATGGGTCTCAGAATGGAATAGATGTACAGAATAATGACTTTTAGATTAACATAGCCCCACCAGTTCTTGAGGATAGACGCTGTGGTACGTTGGTGGATTATTCTGATGATAGTGAAGGGGATGAGGAGGGACACGTGGATGAGACAGACATTTTACTTCAACCTAATGCTGAAGAGTGCCAGGAGGATGGCAGGGGGCTATAGGGGGCATGGTTAGTTTGGAGTATTCATCTATGCCAAAGCCTAGAGGCCCCCCAAGGCCTAAAGCTGCATTGGTTTCTAACTCTATGTTTCTTAATGTAGAATTAGTGGTCCCTGATAGATATGTGGACAGCGAAGATGCGTCAGGCCAGGACTTGGAACGTTGGTTCGTAGGGGACAATGTTCAGGACTGTACAATTCACACTGTTCCTAGGGCGAATGTTGTTTCAATATTTCCAGACTCCCGCCCGCCACCTTGCCCTTCTCAGATGGGTTTTGACTCTGAGTTTGGGCCACAGCATGGGCAATGGGTTTGGGTAGAACATGCAGATTTGTCGGCGCTTGCAGCTGCAGGATCTTCAAAGGAGCATTCGTTGGGTAAGTCAGCAATGACTTCATACAAGAGCGGTATGAAGTTGGTGGCTGTTTTTGGTTTGTCTTATGTCCCTTATGCGAAGCAAAGTGCGGCTTTTGGGGAGTCTTTTTTACATCGAGGCGGATCCGGAGCGGATTTTGAGACTGCGGCCGGACTCTCTCAACGGAGGCCCGGGACTTCTTGGCGCGAGTATGACGGAGTTATTGGTGACGAGCAGATGCCAAGCACTAGTGCTTTTCCGGTTTCTGGCTCTGCGCCACATGATGGTACAGTTTATGGAAATGATAATGAATATGATGGAATTATGGTTGAAAAGGCGTTACACAAAACGACTCCTTTGGTATCCACGAAGGAGTTGGATGGGGGGGATCGGGGTGCATTTATCTCTTCTAGTGTTTTACAGAGGTCTCGAGCGGATTTCTCGTCGGATCAAGCTCGTCGTCAATACAACGGAGAAGATCCTCAGGAGTTTCAGAAACATTCTACGCAGCTACCTGCAGGTAAGCCTTAATGGTGGACTGCTTGGAACAGACCTTTAGCGGGTGGCTATTCTGCGGATACAGATGCAAATGAGGTGGTGATTACTAAGCCTAAATGAGTTTTGGAATATATTTCTACTGTTTTACCAAAGTCACGTCCTGGGTTACAGGCCCAGGTTTTAGGTACGGACGGCTCTTCGGCTGTTCCAAATGATTTGTCTATTCAAGTTCCAGGTGTTAGCGGGGTACGTACAAAACTACCTTATATGGGATTGGCTATGCCCCTTGGTATACATTATTCTAACAAAACCAGGCAAACAATTTGGAACCATGAATTGGATGATGTTTTTTCGTTTGCTGCATAGGGATATTCAATCCAGAGAAGGTTCCAAAGAAGAAGAATGGGAACTATCACGTCGTCCCAGAGTCCCTAAGTCCATTGAGAATTGGACGGCTGCCTTTCTCCTTTACGCAAGCGTGTATTGTGAGAGGTATCCAGATAGGACATTGGCCATGTTTCAATATATGGACATAATTCGTAGGGTGCATTTACAGGTGGGTGGTTTTTGCCTGGCTCAATTGCGAAGAAAAATTTCAGGCTCGAATTAGTATCTTTCATGACAAGCCGTGGGGGGAGGGGGATCCTGAACTCTGTTTGCAATGGATGTCTACTAATCAATCACAAACAACCATACATACTGCTAGTGGGCTGCCTATATCGTATCGGCCCTCTCTACAGCTTCCCGCCCACATTGGGGTGGGAGCTGTGGGGAGAGCGCAATTGCCTGCAGCAGGTGCATTTTGAAATTACAACCGAAGTGCCTGCATCAGGCAATTTTGTACGTTCAAGCATGAATGTTCACAATGTGGAGGGAGGCATCCTATTACCCAGTGTTTTCCCAGCCAAACTTTCGCGGACGCTGGGTGGGGACAGAGAGGTAGAGGGGTTGTTCAAGCTGTTGTTCCACAAGGCTCATACCCCGGTTTCCTTGCAGGCTATTTCTGTATGGCTGGACAGGTATCCGGATGCAGAGGCGGCTTCTAAGTTATATTGGGGTTTCGCTGTGGGGTTTCGCTTGGGTTATCAAGGGCCTAGATGCCATTGTTGGGCTGATAACTGAAAGTCTGTCAGGGATCTGCCTCATATTGTGCGTCTGAAAATTGACAAAGAAATTCAAGCTGGGAGGATTGTGGGACCCTTTCGAGAGTGTCCGTTGGAAAATCTGATTGTATCCCCTTTAGGAGTGATCCCTAAGACAGTGGCAGGTGAGTTTCGGCTCATACATCATTTATCGTGGCCGGAGGGTCAGTCAATTAACGACTTCATATCACCGGAGGATGCCAATGTGTCTTACACTTCGGTAGATGATGCATTACAGTTGGTGCGTTTAGATGGGACTGGTGCTGAGTTAGTGAAATGCGATGTCCAATCAGTTTTTCGTTTGTTACCTATTCACCCCGTAGATTTTGAGCTGCTTGGCATGTCCTTTGACGGAGCTTTCTATGTGGATAGAGCTTTACCGATGGGGTGTTCTATCTCTTGTGCCCCTTTTTGACACATTTAGCACAATTTTGCAGTGGTGCTCGGTACAGAGATGTGAGAATGCCACGGTGTGTTATTATCTAGATGACTTTTTGTTTATTGGACAGTCAAACATGAGTCAAGGTAGCATAGTTTTGAATTGTTTTTAAGAGATTGAATGGGAGTGGGGAGATGGGTTGTTGTACTTTGAATGAATGGCTTTCCTTCTTGCAGTCTAAGTTTTTTCGCCACGGAGTAATTTTTTGCCACCAAGATGGTACCGGTGTCACATCATTTCAGCTACTGGCAGTGTTGAGGAAGGTTTGACCTTGGCTGGACAAAACCCTCTCTTGTTTGGGACCCAATCCTTCAGAATTGGGGCGGCTACTGAAGCTTCAAGGTTGGGTTTGGGCTGGGAAGAGATACAGCGAATAGGCAGATGAAAGTCAGATTGTTGTTCTAGATATGTTCGAACATGAATGCTTGTCATAGGGTAAGTATACAAATCTAATACCCTCTTTTTGTCGACACAGGACGAGTTATTTTTCTGCCACGAAGAATGCAGACTTGGATTGTAGAACATTCATTTGTGAAGTGGTCGGCTGTGTTTGCAGAACAACAACTTTGTGGCAGAGCATTTCGGTTTGCATGGGAGGGGTCATGAAGTATTTTGGAAGGGTGTGGGAGGTATGAAATGGGGTGCGTTATTTCCATTGCTTTCTAAGTTGTCCAGGGAGAGGGGTTTCCCGGATTTGCTGATTATTCATCTGGGTGAGAATGACCTAGTAGATCTGTCTGGTTTAACCCTTATCAAGCGCATGAAACTGGACTTAGCGGTGTTAAAAGATAATTGGTCAGGTACGTCGGTGGTGTGGAAGGAATTCATTTTTTGACATCACTGGAGAGTAGCTCGAAGCCATTCTGCTGTTGAGAAAAGCTCGACGCAAACTGAATAGAGTAATGAACATTTATTGTTCGGTTATAGTTTTTATCGCATAAACACATTGCAGGTGTTGAAAAACATTTATTCTGTGATGATGGGTTGCACTTATCATAGATGGGTCAAGCTTACTACTTAATGGAGTTGAGGGATCTGTTGGCGGGTTTTTGGGGGGAGAATTTATGGTGTGATAGCAATGTGAAATATTTCGATTTGTCAGTTGTCTATTTTTGGGTGGGGCCAGGAAAACTCTTTTGTTTTCCTGGGTGGCGCTGTTGTGGGGGGTTTGGGATAGTCTAGAGCGGGCTTATGCTTTCCCTCTGGGGGGTGGGGGAGGGTAGGAAAATGAGGAGTATGGTGGTTAAATTATGACAAAATTCAATGCTGGTTTTGGTACAGTTTTGGGGATTGGTTATTACAAAATTGTTGGGAATGTTTTTGGTTATACGCAACTATTAAGGAAATATTTGGAAAATGAGCCATTGTTTAATTATTTAGGAATAACTGTATTCATAGGATGATCTGTTTCGACTGTCTTAATAAATAGTGACCTTTTTTGCTACGAGAACAAGTGTGGATTGTCCTTATTGCGCGATGGGACCCAGGGGGACTGTGGCGCGAGCCGGTGTCCCCCTGGGAGGATTCGCGCAGTGGGAGTAATCCCCTGCGTGATTGGTCAAGGGAGGGATAAGGGGCGGGTCTAGCAGGTGACTTATAGGGAGGAGAGGAGGGCGGAAATGTCGTCATCGGGAGGCGGTTGGAGGTGGCGTCGTTTGTGTCCCACCCACCCACCCTTGCCTTTCTTTCCTTGTTTTTTCTTTATTTTGTTTAAAAAAAAATTAAAAAAAAGATCGTCACTTTTAAGACAGTTTACAGTTATCCTAATCCTACTGTTTGAAGTTATTTAGGCGCTGTTGTGGGGGGTTTGGGATGGTCTAGAGCGGGCTTATCCTTTCCCTCTGGGGGGTGGGGGAGGGTAGGAAAATGAGGAGTATGGTGGTTAAATTATGACAAAATTCAATGCTGGTTTTGGTACAGTTTTGGGGATTGGTTATTACAAAATTGTTGGGAATGTTTTTGGTTATACGCAACTATTAAGGAAATATTTGGAAAATGAGCCATTGTTTAATTATTTAGGAATAACTGTATTTATAGGATGATCTGTTTCGACTGTCTTAATAAATAGTGACCTTTTTTGCTACGAGAACAAGTGTGGATTGTCCTTATTGCGCGAACAATAGTGCAGGTTTGAATATGGCGAGTGGGCGGGTCTAGGTGCGGGGCTAACGGCAAGACATGCGAAGCTTATAGACTTGTATACTAGTTGCAACACATACCAAAACACGAGAAATGTGATTCTATAAACAAAACAGGTTAATTCGTTATACAAAACGTAAGTCAAACGCTGATTATTTTAACATTTCCTTATTTTGTAAAATTTCTCTCGTTTTTCTCTCACACAAAAACACACACACACACACACACAAGCAGGCAAACAGACAAACATAAGCAGACAAATGCCCTTTTAACCACCTTACCTCCCATGGCTTGCCTCACTGTGCCATCACTGGGCTGCCTCCACTCCTTGCAACAAAAACAGCATGAGGGCAAACACCCGGATATCATGCAAATGAGCCCACGCGGAATAGTTCAGCGGGGGCTCAGCTCAGGGCCATAAAAGTGCGTTGGCTGTCAAAGAGACAGGCTACCACCACTAGAGGCCATTGCGCCTACCCTTCATAAGTACTGGTACGCAGAGTGATAAAAATAAGAAGTGTCGGTACTCCGTACCTGTGAGTAGCGGCCCATTTAAAGCACAGTATCAGAGTGTACATCACAGTTCTGCCTGTAGGAGTGCAGGTGTTGGCAGTCTGTCAGGGGTGTGGGAATGTTCTGGTACAGTCAGGGTTCACCTTGTACCTCTTATGGGGACGAGAGGGCACTTTCTGTAGCAGTGCAGTGCAGCGCTCTGGGGCTCTGAAATACAGATCCTTGGAGAGAAAGGCATAGTGTGGTGATTCCTTTCCGTGGATGTGCCTATCGGTGCCCAGGGGCTTGCGGATGCATAACTCTGGAGTGGTAGGCACTGTGTCTAGGTCATTTTTGTGGTGTTGTGGCACCATGCTCGCCTTATTGGGCGATGGGTCTCTTCGGAGACAGAGGCCACAGAGGTTGTCGCGGATAGCGCATGACGGGGATAAGAGGCCACATGGTCCTGCTGTCTGGGAATAACCTGATTGCCACGGGCCACCATGGATTAAACTAGGCCGAGGTCCGAAGTAAGTCATCAGAGACAAAAAAAAACTGTTCTTTGTCCGAGGGATCAATTGCCATTTTTTAACTAAATAAACATTTCTGATGGCTTTGCTGCTGCACGTTTGTGAGATCTTTCTGTCCTATAAATAAATTAGGAGAACTGCACCAATGACGTCATAAGCAGAGATCTTATCATGATGTCATATGCAGGTGCAGTGTACCTATGATGACAATGAGGGAGGGGCAGTCCCAACGAAGACATAAGATGGGGGACCATACCAATGTTGTTATGATAGACTGTACCAGCGATGTTACAAAAGGTGAGCTCTGCCAATAAAGGCAACAGTTTTTCTCCGACTATGCACATAGAACAAGCATTTGCAATGCAATAGGTCTCGCAGTTACGAGAGTTTCAGCTATTGGCATTGTAAATAACAATGCCTTTTATTTATGTTTTTAAAACAAAAACAAAAAAAAGGCATTGTTGTTATTTGCAATGTCAATAGCTCAAACTTGCGTGAATGCGAGACCTCTAGCATTGCAAATGCTTGTTTTCCAAGGGCCATTGTGCTCGTTTTGTATGTTAATTCATGCACATCCTGCTGACGCAGCGAGAACCAGGAAGTGACAAGTGCAGTCGCAGAGGGCAGCTGTGCTCCTTCACGAGCAGGCAACATGGTGTTGGGAGTCATTGCGCTGGGGATCCCGGTCCTCGTCGTCGTGCTGATGTGGCTGTTCTTCCTGCTGGTAGCCGGGGTGATTTATTTTGAATATGTAAATTCAGACCTCCCTCCTGGGTTAGCCCACCCTGGGAAGCTGAGATTCGTTCACGGCATGATGATAGGCACGGCAGTGCTGGTGAGTCTACCGCCTATTGACGTTGCTTAATCGTGCTCCGTAAGGCATGCTCAGTAAAACATGGAACTACCAGTTTGCGTTTTTAAATGTATTTGAGTATTGTTGCTCCGTAATGGCGCCGAGAGTGAGTCCTTACACAGCTTAAATCTGCTAGGATGTTGTCTGTGCACAGCTAGTCGTGAGTATATGTACTAGTATATTAAATTGCATTGCACTCTTTTTTGGCACTAGTGGTTGGGGAGGCGGTGGGGCTTCACAGCATGAAACTGTTTTTTTTGTTGTTTTTTTTGTTTGTTTTGTTTTTTAAATTAAAGGTAAACGGAAGACCCTCTCCTCCAAATGATTGTGTCTGTTAAAGTTAAGTAGTTCTTTTGTATCCATACAGTCAGGGCTTCGAGTGGGATGAAAAAAGTGTGTGGCTGGGGGGGAGGGGGTCTATGTACTTATAGGCATGGCTTAAACAGTAAACTACATTTCTGTGAATTTCATAGTGAACCACCTGACTGCTTTTTTGGTGCCTCTCTGAGCTTTCTGTTATTGCATCCATATAATAACGTAGTTACTGACATACACCTAAAACCAGCCTGGACTATTGGCTCTGTCAATTGTTGTTAGTGTGTGCTCTGCAAATAGACGATGCGGCGTAAGGGTCAGAGCGGCGGACCTTGAAGCTGGGGAACCAGGTTCTAGTCTTGGCGGGAGGCTCAAGCATCCTGTGATTCTGGGCAAATACGTGTGTAATGAACTGGTGCTCGCGTAAAGGCTCTGATACCTTCGGGTTGAGTTTGCGCTATATCAAAACTGTAAAAAGAAAAAACAAGCATTTGCAATGCAGTCGGTCTCGCCTTTGGGACCGTATATGTATTTAGCTATGCAGCACATTAGCCTGGGTGCTGAAACATCTATTGTTCTTTAACGTGGTGGGAAAGTAAGCACCAAACTGCGTGACACGCCAGATATGGGGACACATGGAGAGAAATATTGCATTTCAGCTGGAAATTGTATAGTCCAAAGCTCTGTTTTTAATATAAACACAGGGCCTTCGGTGGTCATATATCTGAAAATACAGGAATTGAAAAAAATATTATTGTCTACGGGTGCTCGTGGAAGACGATTTCTATGGGCTGGAATCTAGAGAATGCTAAAGTGATTCTGGTATTTTACTGACCTCTGCTGGTCGTTTTCTATCAAGAAAGTTAATTAGAGGCAGTTGCCAGAAAAAGAAAAAAAAGAAAGCCCCTCCGCAGAAAGCAATTCTGGTATTTTACTGACCTCTGCTGGTCATTTTCTATCAAGACAGTTAAATAGAGGCAGTTGAATAGAAAAAAGTCCCTAAGCGGAAGCAGACAAGTTCTATGGCTAATCTCCAGAGCCCATTAAGTACATACACATTTAAGTAGATACTAAAGTGTATACTAAAGTATACAGAAGAGGTCTTAAATGCTTGATCTTAAAAAGCCAACAATTGGATGGCTGTGCATTCTGAACAAATGTTTGACCCCACTGGCTGGCAGTGTGAGAAACTTGCACTGCCTTGAACTTAAACACCAAAGCTCTCAATCACTGCCATTATAAATACCTGGCGATGACTCAATTGAAAGCATGCACCCTAAAAGAGAATGCTGAACGAAAAAAAAATACTAAAACACAACATTCTGGGAACAGCTAAGCAATGGAGTGCTAGATTCAGTAAAGCATGACATAAATGGTAGCTAAATCAGTGACATGAATTAACTGAACCATTACATTAATTGTTCAGAAATCGTCAGTGTTTTTCAGTAACGGCACATGGTGGGAGTGCTACCAGGCGCTGGCGGGGGAGGGGCAGGGTGTGGGGTCGTAAAATCCGGAATACGGACCAACGGAGTTAAGTAAACAAATACATAAATAAAATGAATTTTGTTGCTATGCAGCGCGTGCAATGAAATTAATTTTATTTATTTGTTTACTTACCTCTGTTGGGCTGTTATTCCAAGTAAAGATTAAGACCTGAATATAGGCCCGATAGTGACCCACCCGTTTCAATGTCCCTACTGTCGTACTACTGGATGAGGACGAGGCTCCGCCTCTTCCTCTCATGGTGAGACCGGCTTTACCCGAATGCTTCATCCTCCCATTCTGCATCATGCAGGAGTCCCTCCTTAACCCCTTCGCTGCGGGGGTAATTCCCCCACGGTGCGGAGGGGGGTGAGCGCGGCGCCGGGGTGCTCGTGACGAGCCCAGCTCGTCATGAGTCACAGTGGAGCTGTGCTCATGACGAGCTGGGCTCGTCACAACCCCGCCCACTGATTAATTTGCTCGCACAAGCGGGGAATCAATCGTGCATGGGTGGCGCGCAGCCGTTATGACGAGCCCAGCTCGTCATGAGCACAGCTCCACTGTGACTCATGACGAGCTGGGCAGAGGGCTTGAGGATTCTTGTTGGACATGGCCCTTCTTAGGAGGATCTCCCTAAAACGTTTTGCTGTTTGTCCTCCTGGTTTTGCCAACTCTTGTTTCATGACCTTTGGACTCTGGGCACTTACCCACTGTACTGCAGTAGGAAAGTGTGAATGCCCTTCCTATACATGCCAGGATAGGGTGCTTACTTGATTGGGTTAGGTGTCTTACCTGTGAGTGTCCTGTCAAAAGGTACATCACATACCCAAGGCTGGTACTGTATTGGCTAGTAGTGGGATGCAACACCGATTGTACCACCCACTGGAATAGCCTGCCAAACATGTATCATGCTCAAGTTGTCCTTTCTCACTCATTAGCCAATCCTGAGGGGGCCTTTAACTTCCCCCAGAGTGGCCGGAGGGTAGGTTCCTGAGGGGTGGAGCTCTGCATATGTGAGAGGGCAGTTAGGTACATCTGCCTGTTCGCTGCCAGGGTAGGAAAGAACTCCCAATGGGCTTATCCTACCTATATGGTCTGCTCTCCCCATGGGACATCTCCCGGGTGTGGCGGATTCTCTTGTTGTGGCCTTAGGGCCTGGGGCACTGTCCCACTGTAAAGGCAGTGTGAAAGTGCACATGCCCTTCCTACACACATTAGGAAATAGTGCTTACCTGAGGTTTCTAAACATAGTCTGGGTCTGCCATTGCAGGCTTGTGTGTGTGTGCACTGGCACCTATGGTGGTTGTAAGTCTGTGTTCTGCCCGCCATTGCAGGCAGGCCTGTGTACTCACTGGCAGCTATGACGATTTCAAACTTGTGATCAGCCTGCCATTGCACGTAGGTCCCCGCACTTGCACCAATGAGGTGCTTGAACATATGTCCGTCCGGCCGGCCGTTGTAGGCTGGTGTGTGCTTTTGCACTTATGGTGTTTCTAACAATATGTCCAGCCTGCCATTACAGGCCAGTGTGCGCCCTTCACCGATGGGGTTTCGGAGGAATCTGTTGTGCACAAGGATGATTACAGCTATTGAAAGCGTCTGTGCACCCTTTCTGAATAGTGGCTGGCCTGGGCTGGCTACCTGCTGCTGTGAGGCACCCTGAAATGTGCTCTTCAAGGGCTTGTTGGCTTGCCCCCTGTTCTTTCTGAGGTTTCGGGGACATCAAAGAGCTCCTACGAGAGCCCCACATGTCTACCTGTGACACCTGGAGAGTGGTGCCCTCTTAAGTGCCCACATCATCTGCTGGATCCCAACTGTTTGTGTGGCATGAGTGTGGAACTAAGAATTGTGCCTGAAGCCGGATTGTCTTGCGCAGAGCCCCAGAAGTCTTGATTGCATCTAAGGCATGTGACCCCTGCATCGTAGACACCTTGGATCGTATAAGGATCTTGGTGGCTGTAAGCAGATTCACCCGTTGCGGGACCCGACTTCACCAGTTTCCTCAATTTTGCTGTAACTCTCTCGTTTGACACCCCAACTGCATGCTTATTGCGTGCTGGTCCGATTCACAGGTTGTAACCCTCACAGGTGGGGCCGTAACCGTAGTAGTGTCTTATTCTACTTTGTGAGGCATTGCTGAACTTGCGCCTGTGTGTGTGACCAGAATTGTCAGGTGAGACCCGAATCACTGTGCACCAGACGTTGTGCCCGGATTGCCTGGGTACGGCTGTTCCTTCTTGGCCCTCAGCGTGGCGGACCAACTGCCCTCTCCTCACCCAGCCCGGACGGGTGGTGAGAGTGATTGACTGGGCTGGAGAATGCTTTTGAAAGCGATCAGAGCAGGTCAAGAGAATGCTTGACCCCCGTGCTTTGCAGTACTGGGATGGTGCAGGAAGGCCCTTGCGTAACCCTTGTGAGCAAGGCACAAGTTGGGGGTACACGCTGGTGGACGGTTTCCACCCACTAATAATGAAAATACTTTTAGTAAAAAATGCATAAAAAGAATAAGCACATGGGGATTAGTTTATATAAAGGAGAGCAAGCTTCTAGATGAATTGGTTAAAACTGTACCTGAACTTTCTTGCTTCTCCAGGATATAATATACTGCAAGTACTGAGCCAAATTTAAAATAAATGCGTAAAGCAATTCTGTTTTATCAGGTTCAGTTCAGCACTAGTTCTTATCTAGTTATTTTGCAGATAAATTCCAAAATGTATTTGCCTTGCAAGACAGTTGAATTTGAGCCTACAAGACATTTTATGACAGCCGCTCTGCAGGTCCTTATTTGTTCTCTCCTCCGTATTTCCCGAAGGAGGGTTTTCTGGGTATCTTGTAGCGCAGGACAAATACATAGAAGATGTAGTAATAGCTCCTATCCATGTCCGCAGAGGCGGCATTCCTTTGTTGTCAACGTCTGTATCCATTTTGGAGTAAGGTCTTTCGAGGGAAATAAGCCCAGCGTTAGTAGGGTCTAGTTCCGCCTTTTTAAATTTTTTTTTAAATGGTCTGACAAATACGGTTGGGGTTTCAATGTTTTGTAAGATGGCATCATGGCCCATGCATGAGTTTTGTTGGCCAAGGCGGCTTTATCTATTAGCAGTGGTTGTTGCTTGATGGCTTTATTCGCTGTTTTTTTTAACCTTGAGTAGGTCGTTCTTGTAAGCCAAACTGCATCTAGCTTTAGTGCAGAAAGCGATTCTTTTAGAACTGGGAACACAGATTTGCTTAGCCTGGTTTGTCTTTCGATCTCTTGCCAGCAATAGTGGGCTATGGTGTTGTCTTCTGCTGACCTCATCCTCCAAAAGTATTTAACCAAGGCTCCTTGTCTTGCAGGTATCTGTTTTTTGAGACCGTATTCTAGTCTTATCTGTGCTTGTGAAATATGACGTGTGATTGAGAACAATTTCTTAAAGAGACTGGATTGCGCTGTATTTAAAACTGTCAAGTCCTTTGCATTCATCATTTTCGAACCGTACGATATGAATGGCAACATTTTTGCCACGATGACCTTTAGCAAATGGTTAGTTGAACAACTGCTAAGATTTTTCTCCAAGATTTTGAATGCAAATAGCAGTTGTTTGGCTGTTATTGTCTTCGAGTCCAGGTGTTGCTTAAAACTGAGTTGGCGGTCAAGATGGAACCCCAGATATTTGTATGTATATACCTGGGACAAAGGTTTATCATTTAGCGTCCAGGTGAATTTAGGGCATTTTTGTGGGAGTTTGAAAAGCACACGACTTTTGGTGGTTGATTACAAGTAGAGCGGAGCTGGTATATGCTGCTAGTTGGAAAATCAATCGCTGCAAACCTAGGGGCACTTGAGATAGGACGATGTCGTCCGCATATTGGACTTACTATTGATGTGTCCCCAGTTTTGGGGGGTCGCCTTGTGATGAGCGAAAATCTTCCTCTAAGTCAGCTGTATGGATGTTGAATAAACGGGGCCAACACGCACCCCTGTTTTAAGCCGTTACTAGTTGAAATTTTGTTTGTTAGGCTTTGCCCGTCTCCTTTTTTTTATTTGAACCCATGTTTGTGAATAAAGGTTGTTGATTGCCTCTAGTAGTTTGGTTGGGGCTCCCCATTTTTTCATTTTCTCCCATAGCTTAGGTCTCAGTACTTTATCGAAAGCAGCTTTGAGGTCTACAAATCACTCGTACAGAATGTTCGATTTTGCAATGGCTTGGTTAGCTAGAAGAGTAACTGCGGATATGTTTGTTAGAGTGCCCATCCCTGCCCGAAATCCCGTTTGTGTGTTCGGGATGAGATTTATGCGGCTGACCCAATCTTCTAGGTCTGCCAGCAGGTTTGATGCATAGATTTTTGCCTCAACGTCAATGAGTGCTATCAGTCTACAATTGGATGGATCTGAACGGGTCCCTGATTTATATATTGGTTGTAAAATGCTATCTCGCCAGGAGTGTGGAATCGTGCTGGGCTCTAGGATGTATGTGAAGAAAGGAGTGAGATGGCCAAACCAAAAGGATGGATCTTGTCTGAATAATGCGTTTGGCAGGCCCTTTGGCCCTGGTGCTCCATTTGATCTCAAGTTTATGATTTTCAGTACCTGCTTTTGTGTGATCTGTGGGTGGTTTTCCGATGGTTCTGACCTTGTTGTCTCCCAGGATTCTAATTAAGGATTATCCTCTTTTTGATTATTCCGATGGTAAAGTGGATTTTTGGTTCTCTGTGGGCCAGTTTTGGTCTCTATTTTCTCTGTAGCTGTCGGTTTTTAAGCCGTGTGAGTTGCCTCCCTGGTGTCTGTCTGCATTGGTTTTGCAGATTTAAGGGTGTTTAACTCATCTGAGCTTGAGATCGTACTGTATGTAGCTTCAATGTGGGCTCTCCATGTGTTTTCCGTTATGTCCACCCACTATTTTTTACAGAGAGGACGCCATCCACCCTGCTAAAAAGTTGGGCATCACTGAAAAATATGCTGAATTCGTTCCGGTGTAATTTGTAAACACCGGAACACCTACAGCAGCGCCTGCACATTGTTGTCTGCTTTGTCTGCTTTCTATTCTATATACACGTGCAGGCGGGGAGGGGGCTTTCTTAGTTAATACTCCTGCTGGGCCCATAACAAAGGCCAAATCTGAGGGGTCATCAGGCCTCCTTTTGTTCGAGTCTCCTGGCTGGCAGCAGCCAGGAGCCTCATGCCTAGAAGCAAATGCAGCGAAGGGAAACAAAGGCTCACATCTTGTTAGCACTTCACACATACTTAAGAGAGGCAGCTTTTCACTTTGCTCAGGTTCTGTTTAGGGGATATGTTTTCGCTGTAAGAATGTCACATATGTTGGTCCTTCCCAGTACTTACACAAAATAAATAGCATTTATATAGTGCTTCCTACCCTGTTGTAATAATTTAAATATCACCATTTTTTTTCTTGTAAAGCACTATGGCTAGAGAAAGTTTACACTGACAAAAGGCAACATTGTTTCAAGTGTATCTTACAAAAGTGTGAATCTTCTGCCTAAATCAGGAGGGTTTCCCTGTATACTCGAAATGTGCTCCAATGTACTCATGATAGACATGTTAAACATATATGTGAGAGCTTAGGATCTGATGTCACTTCTTATGATGCCACTTTCTGTGATGTCACATTCCATGATGCCACAGGCCGTGATGTCAACTTGCATACTGATTTACTAGATTAGTCCCCCCACTTCTTTTTAGGTCTCGTAGCGTTACAGCGCGTAAGCGCTGTCTCGCCGAGATCTATTGTTACTGTGTCTGCTTCCCAGGAGACAGCACCTGGCCGCGCGCATCTCGCCGTGGCTGTCTCCTGGGAAGCGCAAACATACACAGGCACACCTCCCCCTGCACGCATGCGCACACACATACACAAGCGCACATACACGCACGGAGAGACGTCCCCCCCCCACCCCTCCGCCGTCGCACACACACACACACATACACACACACACACATGCATCCCCCCCCTTCCCCGCTCACCGGCACTCCGGACTTGTGCAGCCTCCGACCGCGGGGCTCTCCCTCGGGCATGGGAGCCCCGCGTCACCACTGCTCCTCCAGGCACTCCGTGGGCGCGGGTTTCACAAAACGGAAGTCCCGCCCCACGATAGGTTTCGTTTTGCGCGCGCACTTCCACTGCCCAGAAACTGGAGCACGTTACTAGCTCCTCCAGGCACTCTGTGGGCGCGGGCTTCACAAAACGGAAGTCCCGCCCCACGATAGGTTTCGTTTTGCGCGCGCACTTCCACTGCCCAGAAACTGGAGCACGTTACTAATTAACATATGCTATGGGTGAACGATGGCTCAGACACAGACGAGTTTATTTATGTTGTTTCTTACAGCAAATACATTTATAAAGTCAACGGGATGCGGGAGTGAAGTGACTGAAGGAATCATGACGAGCACAGCTGCTGGTGAGTAACGCCTGGCAGAGCGGCTTCGGTCCTGGCGGAAGGGGCAACAGCGCCTGTGGCAAGAAACACCGGGTGTGTAGCGGGGTCACGGGCGTGTCACCTTGTGTTGTCCCCTGCTCACTGCTTTCAGGCCAGAGGTATCCCGGGCCCTCGTTCGCCACTGCGTGCCCCGGCTTTTTATTGCCCCCTCCTTGGGACCGTGCTGGTGGCACCCCCTCCACCCACCCTTTCTCCCTCCCTAGTTTGCTCTCCCACTGCTTTATCCCTGTTCTTGTAAATTAACCCGCATTTCACTGCACGCAGCCAAAACGTTACTTTTACGGCCATGATACTCGTTGTTTCACTTTTGCGGGCAGCGGCGGGCACGATGGCAGCTGCATTCCTTAAAACATGTGCACAACTCGTTATTGTTTCCTGCCTTGGCTCATGTACAGCTGTGGGTTGTACTCCAGCGCCTGCCCCTCAACAAGCCCGCTCAGAGTGGCGCCCAGCCACTGGCAACGACAGCTGGCAAGCCAATGCAGGCAAAGCCACTTCCCATCTGCACCACAAGCTCATAAGTGAGCGCAACGCTGCGCTCGGTGCCCCTTTCTTCCCGTTGTGATCGTAGGGCTGACAATGCTGGCTAAAAGCTTGTTATTGGGTCGTCGCTCACTCAGCTGATTGGGAAACAAGAAACTAATCAGGAAAATATTCTTTACTTCAAAAAGCCTTCTGCCACATTCCCGACGCATTCTTTCCAAAGCAGAGGTGGCCAGTAGATAAATTTATTAATTACCGTAACACTTGTGGTAGGCACACAGATGATTCTGCAGCCTACATTTGCCCTGTAAAAGACCTCATAGTGTGTGTCTAAAAAAAAAAGTCAAATGGTGTCTTCTTTTGGACTTCTCGCAGTAGCCGATCACAATGCAATACATAGAGAAGAAAACAGCAACTGGGGTGCTTTCACCTGTCGTACGTGACATCATGCACAGTTCACACAAATGCAATTTTGCCTGGCCGCCACGGGGTCCTGGTTCACAAACACATAAACATGTTTTAAATAATTTTCCTTTTACTGCAGCGTGCACAACAAGCTTCTACCGAGTCTATCCTTTTTTTCAGTTCTCTAATTGTGTCTCACTTGTGCAGCTTGTGAAATCACAGCAGGTCATGGAGACGGAAGCAGCACCAGATGTGCGTCACTTACCAACCACCCTGTTCCTCTGCTGGTTAGTGGCTTCATGCACTTTTCATTTACTGGCCTTCTTCATCCCTACTTCTGTGAACTTGAATAGACAAACACATTTTTTTTCCCCTTGGCTTCATTACGTTCACTGTGCTCTTTACACAGCTCACCAGTTTACAAAGCAAGTTATAGTCTTTGTGGGAAGTTTGAGGTCCTGGTGTTTATGGCAACTGTGTGTTCCACACAACTCAAATTACCTGCTTATCTTGACAGACACCTGGTTGACTCACACATCAGCTCCCATCATCGTCATAGCTATCACCCCAGGTATAAGATCAGAAGGCAAGACAATTACAATAACTTTTATTTAAGTATTAATTATTAAAAAAATTAAAAGCCAGTGTTATTTATAATATCAATACATCTAAGTCACGTAAATACAACACATATTGCATTACAAATGCTATAGGTGTCACATTTGCAAAAGTTATAACTATTGGCATTGTCATACACAATGCCAATAACTCAAACTTTAATGCTGCGAGACCTATTGCATTGTAAATGCTTGTTTTAGGACTTTTGCCCTCAGCCAGCTTTTGCTCCGCATCCTGTAGGTGAACTTCTCTAGTGGCTGCCAACCCCTTTGGATGACTACCTTCTAAATAGACCTGCTACGTATAAACTGACTAAGTGTGACTTCGGCTGCGTGCGGCCTAGTATCTGATGGGGAGGAGGGCTGGTTATCTTCCATCTGTGGGCACCTGACAGTCTGGGTGAGCTGGAGGGTGAAAGGAGGCTTGGGCCACGGAGTTTGCAGTGTGAAATCAATTGAACTGCTGCGTATCAGTTGCACCACATGTGGGTGCTAAGTGTGTATGTTTGCAAGCTTGTATTGTACGGACTTGCCTGATATCCGTTGCATTGTGTATGGGTGCGGAGTGAGTGTGTGTGTGGGAGTGACAGTCTGCAGACCATCTGTTTTTCACAACACTGGCCGGCAGTTCTACTTTACACGTTGATTTCTTGCCAGAAGAACACTACGTTTGCCATTGGTTTACCCAATCGGCCTTGGCCCACGGTGCTGCTAAAAAGTGTTATTTATAATTCTTCGCATGTACATATTTCTGATATTGTTGTGACCCAGGTTGCACCCTATAACTGTGTTGTATTGAATTATAAAATATTCTAGGGTGGGCCTGGGGTTGACATCACATTGCACCTCTTAAGGGTGCTGGGGGTGGGGTTTAGAATAGGATCTGTCCCAAGTGAGGATATTATTGATGTCAATTTAACACTGTTGGGCCTAGAACTGCAAGTATTAATTCCGAGTGTGTATTATGCCCAGAAAGACAAGATGTTCATGGTGCTGATTTTTATGTGTGTTGAATACAAACGTTGTTTACATACATCACGTGTGAAGACTTTTTTGTGATGCTCCATGTATTTATCGTGAGTGAGTTCTGTGCAAATGTATTACACATTACCTCTGTGATAAGCGTGCCAAACTACCCAAGGGTAAGCGCAGGTTATACAGTGTGTGTAATTCCTCGCCCCTGATGGGAGTGGTAGGTTCTGCCTGACTAAGGCATCACCTCAGCCAACCGGAAAGTGTCAGTTGCAATAATTTTGTAGTGACTGTTGTGGAGATGGATAGATGAAACCAAGATTTCTCTGTCTACGCAGGTCTTCTCTGTCTGACCACGTCCGGCTACGCAGTTATTTATTGTAACAGTAACACATGACCGTAGGGCCACTCCAACTAGACCCGCAGAGCGGGTAACATTATAAGCGCCCCCCCCTTTGGACATCATTTTAACCCAGGCACGCACCAGTTACGTCACTGGCGCGACACCACACTATACACAGCCTGTTGTAGGTTAGTTGAATGCACCCTCCTCAAACAGGTGATATGTTTTAGTGTTGAATGAGTGGGGTTTGCTGGACTGTTGGAGGTGCTGGTGTCAGGCAGGTGCCAACGTGTGGTTTTCCCTGATGGCAGTGATAGCACGTATTTCTTGCCTGAGCTCCCCCTGTGCCGGGGACCCTGTTTGGTGCTGTAGGTGGGTTGGGGGCTGTTATTCGAAGTATGTATGTATGTATGTATGTATTGGTGCATTTGTATAGCGCAATAACTGTCACCCGTCGGGTATCCTGGCGCTTCGACTTGGATGTTACAACACAGTGTTTGAGCAGTTGCACAGCTTACAGAGAGAATTTACAACGTTTTTGGAAACAGATAAGTTTTCAGGGCCTTCTTAAAGGGAATACAATCATCCATGCTGCGCAAGCATATTGGTAGGGAATTCCACAGTCTCGCCACGGTAAACCTGAAAGAACGGCCTCCCATCCGGGTCCTCAAAATCTTGGGGACTACCACTAGACGGGCTGAGGCCGAGCGGAGAGATCTAGATGGTACATACCAGGAAAACAAGTCCTGTAAAGAGGAGGGGCCCTGACCGTGAAGGGCCTTATGTACCAGGCAAAGGGCTTTAAAATCAATCCTCTGAGGGATTGGCAGCCAGTGGAGATCCCTGAGTGCTTTTGTGGATGAGTCAGAGCGACGGCGCGAAAGGGCCGCTTTAGCGGCGAAGTTTTGAACACGTTGCAGTTTTCCCACTAGGGTCATAGGTGCCCCCAGAAGTAGTGAGTTACAGTAGTCAAGCCTACTTAGGATGATACTCCGCACTACCTCTGGCCTGGAATGTGCAGGAAGCATAGGTAGTATCTTCCGCAACATCCGCAGCAGTGTCATGCAGGTGGCCACTGTTTTGTTTATACACACATCTAACTGCAGGCTGGAGTAAAACATCACCCCCAAGTTACGAACTGATTCGACCGGTAGACTGGTACCCTGAAAGGACGGAGGCCAAAAGTTCAATGGAAGAGGCCTTGGGGTGCGATCCAATGAGCAGTGTAGTACCTCAGTTTTGGAATCGTTGAATTGTAAGGAGTTAAGGCTCAACCATTCCGCCGTGGTGGACATACACTGAGAAAAAGTCTCCTGTGACACAGCCTACTTGCCCTCAAACGAGAAGACAAGTTGGGTGTCATCAGCGTAGTTGGTGACTGCTATGCCGAAAGATTTTATCAGCTGAATCAGGGGACGGAGGTAGAGATTGAACAGGATCGGACTGATGGCCGATTCCTGGGGCACGCCCTGCCCGACCCTTCTAGTGTTGGATTTAAAAGGAGGCAGGGCTACCATTTGGTGTCTGTTGTCAAGATAAGACACCAGCCAATCAAGAGCCGATCCCGACACCCCTATTTCCTCCAGTCTCCCAATCAGGATCGTGTGGTTGACCGTGTCGAACGCGGCCGACATGTCGAGCAATAAAGAAAGCAGCTCGACCATGGTCGGCACGCGTCCGCAGGTCATCTAGCACTGTCACCAACGCAGATTCCGTCCCATGGGCGGGTCTAAAGCCAAATTGGGCCACGTCCAAGCAAGCGTTAGTCTCCATGAAACTGGAGAGATGTTTAGTAACCAGTTTCTCCAATATTTTAATTGGGAATGGGAGCAACGAGATGGGTCTGTAGGTGGGATCCAAGGTGTCCTTTTTCAGGAGAGGGGAGACCACCGCCAGTTTCCAACAGTCCGGAACCCGTGCCGACTCGAGGGACTGACAGCAGATAGAAAACAGGGTGGGAAGACCTCTTCCCGGAATAGTTTCCAAAATTTAGGTGGAAGGGGGTCCGATGGCGAGCCCGAAAATACCCCGTCTGCCAGTACACAGAAATCTTCAAAGGACGGCAGGGGAAAACTATTCAATTGCGCCAGGCTGGCATCTTTCTCCGAAGAAGACGTAGAGGTATGCTGGCCCAAGATGTAATAGGCAGAACCTGACAGTGTAGCAAGGTTGTTCAAAATCGTTGTGATCTTGTCCTCAAAGGCCTGTGCCAATGAGTCACATAGAGTTTGAGAGGCAGGCGTGCTCTTTACAGTACAAGCGGGAGATGCCAAATCTTTGACGATCCTAAATAGGACCTGGGACTTATTCACCGCTGACAGCAATGATTTCTCCAAAAAACTAGCCTTGGCCTGTTTAATCTGGGCTTTATACGTCGCCAGTGCCTGTTTAAAAAAGGCTCTGTCTGCCTCGAGGTACTGCTTTCTCCAGTTCCGCACAGCCCGTTTACACCGAAGTTTGAGCTGATGGAGTTCTTCTGAGAACCACGGCATTGCATGTTTTGTTCTGACTATAGTTTTTTGCAGAGGAGCTAGTGAATCCAATGACACTAAGATTCGCTGGCTAAGCGTCTCATAGCTCGCGTCTACATTGTCACTCAGAAAGAAACCGTCTGGAAGCAGAGTGGGGAGAGAAGAATGTTTTAGGAGCTTAGATCATTGTCTGCCCAACTTAGTAGCCCCTAAGCTGCCTTTCTTAATTGGTGAGGCGGGAAGTGAGAGATCAAAATGGACGAGTGCATAGTCCGTCCAACACTGAGGAAGAATGTTTCGTATGATCACTTGGCCAACGTCGGCAAAGATAAGATCAAGTGCGTGACCCTTTACGTGGGTCGGAGCAAGTACTAGTTGCTGTAGCTGAATATTACAGTTAGCTTGGATCAACTCTGAATCGGTCGAGCCATCCGGCCATAAATTAAAATCTCCTAACACTATTAGTCTCGTGTGCGAATTAGAAAGATCATAGATAATATCAATGAGCTCTGTTACAGCGGATAGGGCGCACGCCGGGGGTCTATGACACAACAGACCTAAATAGAGTGCGCCCCCCTGACCATTAATTGAGAAGCCCATTACTTCACAGCCTGGGATTGTCTGAATGTCAAGCTGGGAGAGAACTATTGTCTCTCTAAAGATCATCCCTACTCCTCCTCCTCTGGCCCCTACCCGAGGCATGTGTCTAATCTTATAGCCCGGCGGGCATGCTAGTCCTAGCTCCTCCATGCTATTAGCATTGGTCCAGGTCTCTGTCATGAAGAGTACGTCTAACTCATGAGACTCAATGAGTAGCGTAATTTCTTCAGAATGTTTACTAAGAGATCTTACATTTAGTAATCCGCAGGACAGAGAGTCTCTCTGTCTGCTGATGGTAGAAAGCTGTTGTCTAGGAATGTTGCCAGCTCTACTGGCGCGTCCTGTGCGCGAGCGGGCGCAAACGGGCTTACCTCTGGCGCACCTCCAGCGCGCACACGCTGCGCGCCATCGCTGCGCGCTGACTGCCTGTCCATCTTAAATAACCTTAAACGTGGGAGGAGTGTAAGGGAAGCAACTAGGCCCCCAACAAAGATGGCGCCCGTAACTCGGCAGCCCTAGATGCCCTCTCCCAAGATGGCGGCCTAAAACGCCGCGAGGCGATGGATGTCGGTGCCTAGCTGCCCTGAGTCCTGCAAAGTGCAGGGTGAGCCCAACAATTATCGTGCAAGTAAGAACTATTACCCTGATGTTGCCCCAGACAGTCCAGTGAATTGCGATCTAATTAAAATATAGCGTAGGTATACGGCGCAATTAAATGATAAGTATAACGTTTTTAAAAAATAGCAAGCAAAAACAAGCGCCCTGCGGTAAGCAAGTCTACCTGTCAGAGGCCGATTCCAATGTTTAAATAGGCCCCTGCGAGCTCTTCCAAGACGTGGGAGGAGTGTAAGGGAAGCAACTAGTCCCCCAACAAAGATGGCGCCCGTAATTCGGCAGCCCCAGATGCCCTCTCCCAAGATGGCGGCCTAAAACGCCGCGAGGCGATGGATGTCGGTGCCTAGCTGCCCTGAGTCCTGCAAAGTGCAGGGTGAGCCCAACAATTATCGTGCAAGTAAGAACTATTACCCTGATGTTGCCCCAGACAGTCCAGTGAATTGCAACAAGCGCAAGTATGCAGCACGATCTAATTAAAATATAGCGTAGGTATATGGCGCAATTAAATGATAAGTATATCGTTTTTAAAAAATAGCAAGCAACAACAAGCGCGCTGCGGTAAGCAAGTCTACCTGTCAGCGGCCGATTGTGAAGTGAAGTGTGCTGGCGGTTTGGCAAGTGTTTCAGGATGGATGTTGCCCCACCAGTAGGGAGGTTACTCCCTCATTTAACAGACCTTAATCTTTTGTTTGCTTCTTCCCTTTGGCACGAAGATGACAATAAAGAAGATCACATTCAATGATTTGTGACCGGGTTCCCAGATCAGGACCTTGCTTTTGCTGACCACATGACACTTGAGAAAATCTATTTCATGACATTTTACTTTTTTTTATGACATCACCTCATCAGCAAACAAACACATGTGTACAAGGTTGGTGGCTTTAAGCCTATCCATCTGATGGGCTTGGTTTGTCTTAGTTAAGAGAGGGCACTGGAGGTTAAATGTGGAGATGGGGCGTTTGGATGACTGAGTAGATACGTTATTAATGGCACATACAGCCATGAATGTATCGTTATATGAGAGTATATTTCCATTAATACAGAACAGATTTTAAGTTTGTCTTCACACAAATTCAGTGCGCCTTATTGTGCAGCTGTCAAAGTTGCTTTGTATAGAACAACAGTTTATTGTTCATAAGGCACTGAAATCGATTGTGTGTAAACCACGGAATGGAAGGGAATGTGGATGCTTTAGTAGTAATGAAGGCAACATGTATGAGGGCGAAATGAATGCGTTTACAAATATTTAGTTAAAGATTTTGAGTAATAAGTACAGCTGTTACCCTTTTTTGTAGTATTAGTGTATCTACCTGCCGTCTACGCCTTTAAGGTCTCTGTAACCAGAGTGGCAGCACTGCTATATGAGCCTATAAAAACAGTCTAGTTTTACTGTGCTGCATCAGATTGGTAGATGTGTGTAATCTTTTACTTTTCCATCCTACCCCTTCCCCGTTTTCAGTCCTGATATAAGATAGAGAACCTTCTTGAAAAGAGCACAATTGAAAAATTGAAAGGTACAAAGATAGATCTATCCAATGGTAAATGATGGGCTATTTAAACTTGCATTTTCGGAACCCTATTTATATCACCATGGCCTCTTAAAGTTCTTTGTAAACAAAATTGTGTCTAAACTGGCGCACTTGCGCCACTGTTTTCGCAAAATTATATTAGGACAGGTGATCGTGCAATATACGTGGGGATACATACTTGGCTGACACACCAAGACAGCACTGAACTATTTCATAAGTGCCCTTTCAGAGCCTTTACCTTATTAGCAAATTTGAGTGCAGAATTGGATTTAAAACGGAACAATTAAGTGAATCTTATCAAAATGTTATCGGTAGAAGAACCCTATACAGTTGGGCTCGCTGGACAGGTTACAATAAGTCCCCCAATTTGGGGAGGAGTTGCGGCCTCTGTAGTGTCATGGGCCCTAGGCCCACATGATACTAATTAAATGGCACAGACACTTGGTGTATGGTTACTAAACTGGCCATGAGTACGTGCACCTGGGCCCTTTTATTTGCAGGGTCACGTCACTCGTGACACCTGTGGACGATGAGTCTGGGATGCAAGTGTATCCAGCCCTGAGAAAGTGGCTGGCAGGCAAGTGTGTGCTGAGACACTAGAATGTGTCCAGCTCAACACTAAATTCCTCCCAAACTTTATTAAAACAAAACAAAGTTCAACCTATGGAAACAAACTATGCCCATGAGACACCACACAGCCTCTCGGCCTTGAGAAGCAGTCCGTGGGACAGCGGTGGACAGGTGCAGCTGGGAGCACCCTAGCATCTCAGCACACAGCGAAAAAGTGCTGCTGCTGGGCACAAACAATGCGTCGGTGGAGTCCGGATTCCTTGGCAGCCTGTCTGTTGGATCAATGTCCTCTCACACACTGTTGGATGAACCTGTGTGATCTTGTGGTGATGATGTTGGTGTCTGAAAACTAAACAATGGCGCATCAGGAGTGACGGTGAGGTCCTTCTGCAGAGCCTTCTCCTGAGGCGTCTGGGCACTACAGTGACCAATCTGCCAGGACTGGAATGGTGTTGATTTTGCATAGGACGTTATCCTCCAAAGCTGCGATGCCTCCCAGTACCTTGTCAGTGGAGCTGCTTCGAGACCATCTTTCGTGCCAGGATTCCTGTTTGCAGAAATGTCTTTGAGGGCCTTATTCAGGGTTGCCACGATACCGCGTGTCCTGTGCAGGGCTGCTTGGGGGCCGCCCGAGGACCACTGCAGTATCACTGGCAGGATTCGACAATGTTGTTCATGCAACTGCCTGAGAAGGTGACTTAATGGTCGCTTGCCAAATGGACACAGGAGCACATGGGCTGTCAGATACACACTTGTTCTCTCACTTTGATGGGGTACCTCGGTCTCTCGGGTGCTTTACAGGTGCAAGGTTCCTCCCTGTGACTATTTGGCTCCTTCACTGGATTGGGTGACTCTCCTCTTGCCTGACTTGGGCCATTGGTGTCTCCGTCTTGAGGCAGTGCGAGGGAGGACACTCTGTGTTGTCTTTGGTCCACTGGAGGGCTTCTCTGATGCAGTGGAGACGTAGACACTCTTGCTCCTGCATTCGGCTCTCGCTAGGCCTTATCTGTGTGTGTGCTCTACATGCAAGCGTGCCCCTGCTGTGTCTTGCCACTAGGGGTTGCACGATGCTCTCTTCCCCCTTCAGGGAGACAGGCAGTGTTCCGGTCCTCCTCCTTTGCAGACATCCGGCGATCATAGCCATGCATCATCTGGGGCGTGCTGCGCAATCTCCCCGCTTATGGTGGTGTCAGTCAGCCACTGGAGGTGCGTGCACGAAGCTCACATTCTTCTTAAAGTGTTCTTAGGGCTTGCTTGGTCCCTTCTGTCCTATGACTTTTGATGGACCTTGATTGGCCACATATCTTTCTGGCATTCAGGCCAACCTAGGCCTTTCATCCTTCTTTTCTGCTGGGAATGCTGTTTTGTTTGCTCTTCTGTTTTGCGCTACTTAAATGCTGTTTATGCTTCGATCATCCTTCACCGTGTAGGTACTGTATTGGGCATTGGTCTCCTTTGTGTGAACTGCTCTGAGAGGAGGTGTGAGCGTGGACTCCTCCTGGCTTATTGTGCTGCTGTGGGCAGTGGGGGGGCAGTGCTGCAGTGACTCACTATTCAGTCTCTCTTTTCTCCTACCATGCTGGTGCAAAGTTGTGGCAGACTCTGGTTTATACAGTTCTGCTGCTGCAGGCAGTACAGACCGGCAGCAGGTCACCTCTCTTCCTTGCTCATTTTGGTGTGGTTTACTCAAGTGTCGGTAGGTGGCACTGCAGTCACCATTCCTCTCAGGCTTTGGCATCTCTCCGGGGGCTATGAGCCTTGCAGCTCATGAGGGCCCTGATCAGGAATGTGCTGAACCTAGAGATGCGGGTGAGGGCTGATCTGGGCAGGTACAGCATTTTATCTTGCGATGCTGCGGCACCCATTCTCCCTTCTTCTGCACTTGTGGTGACGGCATCTCACCACAAGGCTGCGCATGGCATCTGGCAGCCGGTTTGGAAGCCGGTATGTAAGGTGGCGCACTTCTCGACAGGCCGCTGCACAACAGGATAAACATATGCAGGGGCACTGCAGGCTATTTCTTGGTGCGTGGGGCATAGCCGGCCTGGCTTTGTAGAGGTGGTTGATTACGCCAGCAGCCTTACTTTTCAGTTACTTCTCAGGGCCGGTTCTAGGATTTGCGAGGCCCTGGGCTAAAAGGGAATGTGCGAGGCCCCTCTAAATTAGATAAGTGGCCCCTTGCAAGTAGACCAATCACAGACACTGCAGGAGGCCCATTGTCCAGCATTTTTGCACCCCCAGAGTTTTAACTTTTAGCCCACAAGCATTTCTCACACCTTCAGTCCGATAGGTGTGAGAATTGCTTGTGGGCTAAAATGTAAAACTCTGTGGGTGCAAAAATGCAGGACAATGGGCCTCCCGCAGTGTCTGTGAATGGTCTCCTTGCAATTGAGGAAGCGTCTCCCTCCCTTATGCCTCCAGACACCATCCCTGAGAGGCCTGGGGAGGGGAGGGGGGGCTCCAATGGACCTTAATTGCAAGGCGACACCTTTCTTTAAAATGCATCGCCAGGGAAACAACAGGACACACCACCAGTGCGGGGCCCCATGCGGGTGGGCTGAGTGCGAGGCCCTGGGCAGCTGCCCATGCCTAGCGCCGGCCCTGACTTTAGGGGCCCAGTTCGGTGCAGTAATGAGCCGCTGGTGGCACTGCTGCCACTTTGTTAATTTCACGGCTGCTTCACTGACTGCGGGCACTGTGGAGCCAGATGCATGAGACAAGTCACAGCAGGAGTAGCAGCAGGCCGGGCCGTGCTCTACTCTCCAGCCACGAGGTGCAGTAATAGCAGTGAGTTACTAGGTGTCCCCGCTGCAACACTTCTGCCTGGCGCTCTCTCTGTCTCTCTCGGGAGGTGCTTTCTTGATGTTGTGGGCCTAGCGGAGGCTGGCACTTCAGGTGTGGCATGGCCGCTCTTCTCGCAACATTAACTCCGGTCAGGCCTGCCGCACCCAGGTCAGTCAGTGCTCCCACCTCAACTACGAGCTAATGCAGCCCTCTTACTGGCTCTTAGCTTAATTTCCTTGGGGGTTCTGCATGGTTAGCTGGAGGAGGTGACACTCGCCGTAGATGAAGCCGAGGGCCGATCTATGCTCCTCCCACCTGCGGGCAGGGCCTCAGCAGGGTCACAGGGCAGAGGCGGTAGTCAATTCAATTCAATTCAATTCAATTCATAAAGCTTTATTCGGACATAAAAAAAATGACCATAAAAGCACATGAGAAAAAACACAATATAACAGATATTGCAGAATCGGACAAAATATACATACATACAGGTTAAAACATCATACTTTTCCTGGCATTATTTGATTGGTATAAAAATGTAGATGTAAAAAAGCATTAATAAACAAAAAAAGAGTGTCTAGAGAAGTAGGTTTTTTGCCACCGTGGGGAGCAGTAAACTCAAACTTATGAGACGACCTCACTAGGACGTTTAAAGAAAGCCCTCACTCACCACCTAGTGATGACATGCTTCATCATCGGGCTTCACCAAAGAGACCGAATGTCTCTTTGGTGTGCTGCAACGCCAGAATTACTGCGGAGCGGGATAGTGAGTTAAGGGCGTGTTGTGTGATACTAAACTAGTGAGTGATGAGAGTATAAAAAAAATAAATAAATAAATAAATCAGTAGTGTATCACAATGAAAATTTTATTCTATGACCACAAAAGACAATGGTTAAAATAATGTGTATGGAAGCAGTCCACATTAAGTTGAGTGGAGGATTCCTATGCATCAGTCGACATGTTTCTTGCCATTGAAACGGTGTGATTTTACCCGGCAATTCTTCAGGACTAAAAAGTGTTCTATACCCTGGTGGTATGGACGCGCTAAGGCCCACCCTTACCTAGGGGCGTGAAAGTGAAAATTTAAACAAAAATAGTGAAAAGTGCAAAAAAATTAGGAAGAATAAATGGCTTCCTAATAACTCCTGGTTTAGGAGGCTTCGATTTAGCGGTTTCTGCACCTGGAAAGAAGTGGGACAAAGACATACATATAAGACATAACAAATATTTAGTCATGGAACTGAATGTTGCTGTAGGTCTACGGTGCTCCATTCAGTGGCAAAAAGACAATAGTGGTAGAATAGCGTTATTTTTATCACCACCTTTTGTCCCTGGGTACATAGCTGTAAACTCTGGGAAGTGCTGCGCACTATACGTGATCTGAATGTGGTTAAAAACAGGAAGGGAGACAACAAGAAGAAGCGATCAAATTAAATTGCATAATTCGATCGCAACAGGTAAGTAAAATGAATTAAAATGTCTCACTTTTCTGGCGTTAAATTGAAACACCATGGATCTCAGGAGGGGGGTGGGAGCGTATTCGGCACACCCTGGTCGGTGTCAGAATCGGAAGAAAACAAAGACATGACAAAACTGTAAATACGAGTGAACACTCGTAGAAAGGTCGGTACTTAGCTCAGTGCTTGTGATCATATGGATCTGGAGAAATTACTCACGCCCTCGACACTCGGCACCCTCAGTCTACCTGCATCGCCCTCAGACTGGATCCTGAAGATGTCTGGGCGGCGTTTGGTAGCCGTTTATGTTGGTGTACCACCGAGGCGGCGATTACTTCCGGGTGGGCGTGGGCTCGAGTGACGCAGCGTCACGGATCGTCCAAGCCTATCAGAATACAATGAGGCTTGTGACGCTGTGGTCACGTGAGCGGGACTGGCTCTGCCGAGGTTGCTTAGTGACGGAAAGTACACGGAATCAATGTACTTCTGGGCGAGCTTCGATTTTACACTATAGACTTTAAAGGATATGGGTCATAAGAATTATTTAGTGCAGTTGAAATAAGAGAGCACCGAAAAATTAATCACGCTCGCAGGGGCCCATTGGTAATCAATCAAAGTACATGGGACCAATGTACTGCTGGGCGAGCTTCGATCTTACACTGTAGGCTTTAAGGGATATGAGTCATAAGAATTATTTAGTACAGTAGGATTGAGAAAGCACCGAAATATTAATCGCGCTCGCAGGGGCCCATTGGTAATTAATCAGGACTGTCGCTAGTACAGTGAGGACCGTCCTATATCCTGTGAGGTTATAGGTAGATGGATCATACACTATATTTAACATAAGATTAAGGGTGTATCAAAGCTATAATAACCAATATCAGACCAATTTATTTGATCACAGTATTCCAGGGGATATCGTCGTTAAGACCAGTGAGATGTGTCCCAATTCTGTAGACCCACCTCTGTTCTTTCTCAAAGAGGCGATTACCCAAGTCACTGCCGCTATTCACATGTTCAATGATTGTCCAGTACATGTCATTAGTGGTATGATTCCTTTCCAAGAAATGTCTGCTCATTTTGGTAGTTAACTTTTTACATCTTGTATTGGAGCGGTGCTCGCAGATTCTGTGCTTCACCTTGCGGCTAGTCATTCCTACATATCGGAGATCGCAGGGACACGTGATGAGATCTACCACGTTTGATGTGTTACAATTCGTGTGGTCTCTTTGCGTCCAGACCTTCCCTGGCTCAAGTTCCAATGTTTTTGAATGTGATGTGAGGTGACAGACACTGCAGTTTGTGCAGGAGAAGTGTCCAGTCACCCTCGGTAATCCCCAAATATCGGTGAAAGGTCTTTCTATTGCTGGGGCTGTGGATTTTGGTCGTGTGTGTACCAGTGTGTCTTTCAAGCTTCGTCCTTTTTTGAAAGAGAATAGTGGCTTCTCCCAGTCTTTTTTGATATTGGACAGAGTCCTCCAATTCTTATTGATTGACTTCTTCATGTAATTAGACATGGTGCTATATGTGGTTACACAAGTAAGCGGTATGTCTTCAATGCTCGGGATCTTATCTTCTAGGAGTGCTTCTCGTGGTTGGTTGCGAGCTCTTTTGTACCCGTTATTCAAGGTGCACATAGGGTAGCCACGTGATTTTAATTTCTCGGTGAGCTCTGCAGATTGTGTTTTGAAATCCTGGAGGTCAGAGCAGTTACGTCTTATCCGTAAGTACTGGCCATATGGCAAATTCTCCTTTAATGGGCGAGGGTGGAAGCTGGTGAATTCCAGGAGGTTGTTCCGTGCCGTGGGTTTCTGATATGTTTTTGTGGTGAGCCTTGTACTGGTAACTGTAATGGTCACATCTAGAAAAGTCACTTCGGACTGACTTGATTCAGAAGTGAATTTCAAGTTTTGGTCAAGTGTATTGATCCAGGTGAGGAAGATCTGTAACTCCGTGCTGTTACCTGTCCAAACCACCAGGACGTCGTCGATATATCGTTTCCAGATTTTTACGGAGCTAGTGTGGGGGCTGTTGGGTGGTAATATGTACTTCGCTTCGAAGTCAGCGACATACAGACCCGCCACACTAGGGGCAAAAGTACTGCCCATGGACGTCCCAGTGGTTTGAAGGTAGAGATTGTTCTTGTAGGAGAAAAAATTCTCCTTCAGCGCTATTGTAGCGCAATCCAAGATGAAATTTTTTGATGTGTGATAGTTCCAAGAAACCGAGTCTAGAGCCGTCCCCAGGACCTTGATGGTGTCATCCTGGGGAATACTAGTGTACAGACTCTCGATGTCTAATGTGACCAGTGTCACTGTGTCACCTGTAAGGTCTAGATCTTGGAGTAATTGAAGAAGGCTCTTGGTGTCTTTGAGGTATGAAGGGGTATTCTGGACAATCGGTTTTAGGAAGTGGTCGCAGAAGCGTGATAAAGGCTCTAATAATGAGCCTATGCCCGACACAATGGGCCTCCCTGGCGGTGGTAGCCGGTTTTTATGTGTCTTAGGTAGCGTGTAAAAGTAAGGAGTGACACTTTCATTCGTGCTGAGGAAATCTGCTTCATTTTTGGAGATTTCTCCCATCTCTTCCGCTCTCCTTACTCGACTGTTAATTCGTTTTCTGAGGTCTGGTGTTGGATCCCTTGATAGGGGCTTATAATTATTTCTGTCGTCTAAAAGGGCTAGGCATGTCTTATCATAGTCAGTTGTATTTTGTATTACCAGGCCTCCGCCCTTATCCGCTCGTTTTATTGTGATATTTTGATCATTTTGCAGTGACTTCAGTGCATGATGTTCTGCTGTACTGAAATTACTGAAGGATGGGGTATTCTGGTAACTTTCGAGGTCCAGAAAGACCGCTTGCTCAAAAGCAGTAATGGCTGCCGGTACTGATTGAGGAGGGGGGATGAAAGTCGAGCTTAGTCTCAGTCCAGTGTCTCCTTTACGCATCATTTCGTTCGGATCTTCCTTACCTTCAAAGAAAGCCTTGAGTTTGAGTTTTCTAAAGAAGGCCGCAAGCTCACAGTGGAGCTTAAATTTATCTGGGCGTGCTGTGGGGACGAAACCAAGTCCTCTTTCAAGAACCTTGACTTCGGTAGGAGACAAAACTTTGTCCGAGAGGTTAGTTATTAGACTTAGAGGCCGCTCGTTCCCGGTTGCTGTTCTCTGTTGCGGGTGTGGTTGCTCACCGCATCGTTGTCTTCCCACGACACATGATTCGTTGGTTGATTCGCCCCTCTTCTCTTCCCTCTTCCCCTCCGGCCCCCGTCTAAAAAAGGCTGGCGATATTGTTGTTGGAATTCAGGGGGTGGCATGAAGCCTCTTTGGTGAAGCCCGATGATGAAGCATGTCATCACTAGGTGGTGAGTGAGGGCTTTCTTTAAACGTCCTAGTGAGGTCGTCTCATAAGTTTGAGTTTACTGCTCCCCACTGTGGCAAAAAACCTACTTCTCTAGACACTCTTTTTTTGTTTATTAATGTATGACCGGGGATTAAGAGTGTCACATTACTCTCCCTATCTCTCTTCTTGTTGACCCCGATGTAAAAAAGCAAACATCAGGTGATTGCATATTAAAAATTAATTTCATGGCATCATTAATAGAACTGAGTCCATATTTGATAAACAAAGGTTTTAAATAGGCAATACGAAAACTCATATAAAGTTTACATATCATAAGAAAGTGCAAGGTGCTCTGCTTAAATAGACCATCACATGGGCAGGGTCCACTGGGATATTTTTTAAGGTGGGGGAATGCCACCAAATGGTGTACCAATCCGAATCTTAGTCTAATGAGTACAAATCTATGGGATGAACGGGTCACCTGTGATAGATATAATGGAAAGCCTTCGTTAACAATGTGATTGTTATAAAACAAAGTAGAAGACAATAATACATTCCTAATTGCCCGCCTCCTAGTTCTGTACAATAGAAAAATTTACTTCAGCTCACTTTTGGGTATTGCAGCAGCAGCATGCGGATCAACAGTTATGTTTATGTCAAAGATTTCCAGAAAACTGTGAACTATGTATTTTAACCAGGGAATTTTTAAATAATGATCTAATGTGAGACAGTCCTCTATAACAGATCTATTAAAAGCTGTCTCCTCCTTAAGCCAGATTGATCGCCAGATCATGAGTGGCCTTAGGGATAACAAATCTGTCAAATAGTAAATCCCCAGTTCTCTGTGGACCAGCTCAGTTGGGGCAGAGATAGGCAAACATAGAAGCTTTTTGAGGAAGGAATTTTCCTCCGTCTGCAAACTACTATCAAGATGGTAACCCCATACTCCAGCCCCGTATAGGGCAATAGAAACACATCTGGCTTGATAGATCCGTAACATATCCCTGATACGTCTGTCGCCGATCTTAGCCGCAAATCTAAAAAACCCATGGGCGCTTTTAGCCATTTTATTGCAAACATTAGTAAATTCATTGGACCATGATCTATCTTTGGTAAAAGTTATTCACAAATAGCCGAATTTATCTACCTGAAGCACTTTTTGGCCGTCTATAAAAAATGCATTTGACAACTTTCTTCTTGCCCCACAGGTCATGGTATGTGTTTTTTACTCTATTGATAACCAATTTCCTGTCCTTAATAAAAACAGAAAATCTATCAATCAGCCGTTGTAAACCAATGGGAGTTCTAGATAGTAGCACGGCATCGTCCGCGTATAACAATACCGGCACTTCAACCCCATTAACCTTGGGCGCATCAGCATTAATAGTTTTTAAAACTACATCAATTTTGTTAATAAACAAAGTAAAGAGCAAGGGGGCAAGGACGCAGCCTTGTCTGATTCCCCTTTTTACACTAAATTTAGGGGTACACTCTCCTTTAATGCCATAGCGCACGCTTGTTTGTAGTTTTTCATAAAGCCGGGCCAAAAAGAAAATTATACCCTCCGGGGCCCCAAGCTGTAACAGGGTTGACCATAGGATGGAATGGTCCACCAGATCGAAAGCACTACTTAAATCTGCGAAGCAGAGATAAAGGGAACCCTGTTTAGCCGGGGTATACTTCCTGGTCAACAGATCTAAATTTATGCATTGATCGAGTGTGCCCCGGCCTTTCCGGAAGCCATATTGGGTGTTAGCCAAAATCCCATTAGCCTCCGCCCATTCTTCCAACCTTACCAGCAGTACTCTACTCATGATCTTAACTGAGGAGTCTAAAAGAGAGATAGGTCGGATGCAAAAAACTACCGCCCTATCACCCTTCTTGTGAATCGGGATTATAATAGACTCACAAGTCATGGGGGCCCCTTTACGTACCGCTGCGTTGAAAACTATTGTTAGAATAGGGCTCCACATGGCTGGAGCGGCTTTATAGACGTCTATAGGAACCCCATCCGGCCCCTGGGCCTTTCCCCCATTGCTAGCACAAATGCCCAGTTCAACCTACGCAACTGTGATGTCCAAAGGCACAATTGGCCAAGGGCTACGGTTGGATTCATAGAAATAATCAGATTTAAAAATTGTAGAAAAATGAGGTACCCAAGCCTCACTAGAGACATTAGAACTAAGCTCATGGATAGAATCCTCCTTAAGGAAGGGGGAGCTGACCGTAGCCCAAAAAAGGGCACAATTGGACAGTTCTGCAGCCTATGTTAATGTTTCCCAAGCCTGCTGTTGCAGCTCTCCCTTCTTACGCTGTAAGGCGGTTGTATAATCTAGTCTCAACTGAATAATCAGTTTATGATCCCTAGGCCTTAACTTCAGTGCAAGTTTTAATTTGGTCAAGAGTGTGGTACAGGTATGGTCAAACCAACCCAGTCTATGGTGGATTTCACTTTACCGGGCCTGGTAAACATAACATCTATAAATTTATTAATGCCGTTAAAAATGTCTAGAACCCGATCTGGATCATTATCGTTGTTTAGGATAAGATTAATTTCTCCTAAACTCCCTTTAACAATGGAACTTTATAGTTCCTCGGATTTTTCCCCTTTCCATCTCAGTCTTACCCCATTCGGCCTATGTGGTTCAATATTCATCACTGTTCTCCCTGTGTGGACTGTCCTGCCTCCCCAGATAGCAGTTTCTAAGATGATACAATTATGATCACTCAAAGAGGAGACTTCAATCCTGGGGGCCGAACAATAGGCCACAATGTTAGAGGAACCAATAACATGGTCAATAATAGAACTGGAGTTCCTACTCTTAAACGTAGGGACAATGTGGCCATTTTCATTCTTAAAGTAATTTAAAATTTCCAGATCATAGTCACCCATAAATTTATTAGGTAGTTCGCCATAAATATAATGGCGAAAATGCAGGTCGTCCACTCCAGAGTTACTTTTGACCCCACAGACCTTTTGGGTAGACATTTCACAGATCGGGATATTAAAATCGCCCACCCAAATAAAATCAAAAGAAACATTTGACTCTGCAGTCAACTTGTCGATGGCAACGGCCAAATCCTTCACAACTTCATGTCGAGTGTTATCAAAAATAATATTATAAAAATTAAGAAGGAGTATATTGCGGCCGTGCTTCTATTGCATCCAAAGAATCTGCACATGGGCCCCCACACTCAAATACCTCTCTACGATCAGAGACTGATTAATAGAGACTAATATCAAAAGGCCGCCTTTGGCTCTTCCTGACACAGAACCCTGTGCTAGTAAATTATATGAGACAAAACCCTCATAGTTAACAAGGTCTGGTCACCATGTTTCTTGGAAACAAACGATGTCGTGTGAATTGATTAAATTGATCCAGGCCAGGGTATCGCCCTTAGAGTTCAACCCAGCTATATTCCAGCTAACGATAGATGTTCCATTTTTGCCACAAATCCCAATCCTGTCTGGGGTGGGAGCTTCTTGTTGTACAACCCCTGCACTTTGGTCACTAACTTGTCTCCCCCTTTCATCTGCATCCATACTTAAGTTGACTATATGTAGGAGCCCAGGGTCATCAGGTAGTTCCCATTCTTTATCAACCTTGCAAGCTGACATCACCTCAGTGCTGGTATAACAGTCATGGTTAAGTCAATTGTTAGCGTCTAAGGTACTTAGGGCTTGGTAACGGTTTAACACAGGTACCTCAAACACAGAGCGTGGGTCATTACAAATTCAATGGGTTTGTTAATAATGTGACTATAGAAAAAACCAAGTGGGCGTAACCTAATACTTTTATCGGAGTATGGTAACGAGGCCGCTCTTAACAAAGTGGTTGCAACATGTTGAGAGTATTTAAAATTAACAATGATGCAGTCACCTTCACTACTCTTTCTAGAATTGCCAATCCAATTAACCCTTCTGGTGGTAAGGATCTGATTAGAATAATTCGTAGGGAACCCACATTGTCGATTGAGCCAGAACACCGTTTTATTTTTAAGAGATTCATGTGTTTCTGGTTGGTTCTGGTTCATATTCTCTTCAAGGGGAGGCACATTTGTTAAGACAACCACATACAGGGCGCAATCAGGTGGTAGATTAATAGTGTGGCTCCGCTTAACTTCAGTGAGTGTCTGGCCGCTCTTGGGTTCTACAACTACCAGGTTCTTCTTGCCTCCAGTCGATTGGGAATTAGGGGGGGATTATGCTCACCTATTACTATCTTGTCTAACTCCCCTCTACATTCAACCACTCTGTTAGAGATACCTGGGGCAACATTACAGATACCTATTCCTTCCACTATTTCCCGTGAACTTTTTACCAGTTCACTATGGGCAAATACTTGTTCACCTAACCTAGAGACCTCACTAGAGAGGGAGTCTAGCTTTTCGATCAGAGGTTTAATTAAACTTTCTATTTTAGCACCCAAGGTATTAAGTAACTGGTCAATCTGACCATCATTTAATTTTACTGAACTAGGGTTATCCATTAGCTCTTCTCCACCTGATACACTTTTGGGCCGTGTTTTAGCTCCCTTTTTAGGGCTCGGCGACGTCACCATGAAGTGGGGCGGAGCTACGAGCTCCTATTGTTAAGGGGTTTCCGACTCTTGCCTGAAAAATTCCTCAGTGCGCGAGCTTTTGCAGTCCTTTTTTATGGCATCTGCATAGTGATTCGTCTTCGCTGTGCTGTCTTTTTAGTAGCCTTGACGCGATAGGCTTTATGTAATTGTCGTTCGCCATTTTGGCATATTCTGTGCGGTTATGCGCACGGCAGTCCATTCATTTTAATTAGGAGCTGTCAGGGTGGCTCTGTAATGGAATCCAGATGCTGTGGGCGCGTTCACCATTCTGCAGTGCATTTGGTGGGCGCGCGTTCGTCTGCATCGTCAGTGGCTGCGGCAGTCCATTAATTTTAATTAGGAGCTGTCAGGGTGGCTCTGTAATGGAATCCAGATGCTGTGGGCGCGTCTGCATCGTCAGTGGCTGCACCAGAATGAAGACGAGACAAAGCAGCCCTACGAGGCTGCATATTTTATGCTGTACTAGAAGGATGATATGAGAGAGCAGCCCTGCCATCCTGCAGATTTTAATATTTATCAGTGCATGCGCTCCGTGCTGTACCAATGATAAATTGACCAGACAGAGCAGCCCTGCTGGAGATAACTGGCTGCACCAGAAGGATGAAGAGACCACCAGTACTACCAGTACTACCACCATCAGTACTACCAGTACTACCACCAGCAGTACTATCACTACTACAGCCACCAGTACTACCACTACTACAGCCACCAGTACTACCACTACTACAGCCACCAGTACTACCACTACCACCACCACCACCAGTACTACCAGTACCACCAGCACCACCACTACCAGTACTACCAGTACCACTACCACCACCACCAGTACTACCACTACCAGTACCACCACCACCACCAGTACTACCACTACCAGTACCACCACCACCACCAGTACTACCAGTACTACAGCCACCAGTACTACCACTACCACCACCACCAGTACTACCAGTACCACGACCACCAGTACTACCACTACCAGTACTACCAGTGCCACTACCACCACCAGTACTACCACCACCAGTACCACCACCACCAGTACTACCACTACCAGTACTACGGCCAGCAGTACCACCACCACCAATGCTACTGCTACCAGTACCACCACCACCAGTACTCCCGCTACCAGTTTCACCACCACCAGTACCACCACCACCAGTACCACCACCACCAGTACTACCACCACCAGTACTACCACTACCAGTACCACCACCTCCAGTACTACCACTACTACCACTACCAGTACCACCACCACCAGTACTACCAGTACCACCACCACCAGTACTACCACTACCAGTACCACCACCACCAGTACTACCACTACCAGTACCACCACCAGTACTACCACCATCAGTACTACCAGTACTACCACCACCAGTACTACCACTACTACAGCCACCAGTACTACCACTACTACAGTCACCGGTACTACCACTACCACCACCAGTACTACCAGTACCACCAGTACTACCACTACCAGTACTACCACTACCAGTACTACCAGTACCACTACCACCACCAGTACTACCAGTACTACCACCATCAGTACTACCAGTACTACCACCACCAGTACTACCACTACTACAGCCACCAGTACTACCACTACTACAGCCACCAGTACTACCACTACCACCACCACCAGTACTACCAGTACCACAACCACCAGTACTACCACTACTACCACTACCAGTACCAATACCACCACCAGTACTACCACCACCAGTACCACCACCACCAGTACTACCACTACCAGTACTGCGGCCAGCAGTACCACCACCACCAATGCTACTGCTACCAGTACCACCACCACCAGTACTCCCGCTACCAGTACCACCAGTACCACCAGTACCACCAGTACTACCACCACCAGTACTACCACCATCAGTACTACCACTGCCAGTACCACCACCTCCAGTACTACCACTACTACCACTACCAGTACCACCACCACCACTACTACCAGTACCACCACCACCAGTACTACCACTACCAGTACCACCACCACCAGTACTACCACTACCAGTACCACTACCATTACTACCACCATCAGTACTACCAGTACTACCACCACCAGTACTACCACTACTACAGCCACCAGTACTACCACTACTACAGCCACCGGTACTACCACTACCACCACCACCAGTACTACCACCACCACCAGTACTACCAGTACCACCATCACCAGTACTACCACTACCAGTACTACCACTACCAGTACTACCAGTACCACTACCACCACCAGTACTACCAGTACTACCACCATCAGTACTACCAGTACTACCACCACCAGTACTAACACTACTACAGCCACCAGTCAGTCAGAATAACTTTATTCGGCTTACTCAAAAGCCATACAAAGCAAGAAAAATAAAATACATTTCATATAAAATTATCATAATCACACAAAAAACATTAAATGAATAGCAATTTAACATACAATTAAAAAATATATCATTTACACATGGGTATAAAGAAGAAAAAACATTTGACTCTAAAACTAATCTTGGCAAACAGCTTTCGCCCTTGAGGCGGCTACCAGAAAACTAGCAATGCAGAAAGTAACATGGGGGTTGGGTAATAATTGTAAATAAAACAAAGCCGGTCTTACTTGGGTGAAGCCGGCCTTTTTGAGAATGGGCAGCAAATATTTTTTCCGGGGTTCTGAAAACAGCCCGCAAAACATAACAAAATGCATCGTGTCCTGCACTGAGAACTGGTCACAGCTACAGGGCGGAGCTAATTCTGGTTTCTGCCAGTTTTTAAAAGAACCTAGATAAAAATGTAACAAATTAAATCTAAATTTGGTTAAAAGAAACCTATGAAAGGGGATTGTTACAAAACCAAGGTAGGGTGCAAGTGATAACGAGTTGACCAGTAAACAGTGGTCCCTCACTGCCGGTTTTACCAATTCGCGTTCTTCACGGCATGCTTCCTTCCTTTCCAGAAATGACTTTTTTACAAATTCAATATCTTGGATCTTAATATCCTCAGGGGAGGAAAAAAGATCCGGACGACCAAGATCTGAAAATGCCCTACTCAAGTAAGCCACCCAAGGGATCTTTTTGGATCTGTCCAAGGACAGTACGTCAGACATAATCTTGTGGTTCAGTGGGAGTTCTTCATTCATCCACATTTTCAGCCAAAGTATCAGGGGGGCCATGCTCAGTTTATCAGAGAGAAACTGTAGGCCCACTTCCTTATGGATCGAATACGTTGGGGTCGACTGGGGAACAGAGAGTAGGGTTCTGATAAATCTATTTTCCGCTTTTTGAATCGGTTCCACATTTACATAACCCCACAATGCGGACCCATATAAGGCAATGGCTACGGGTTTACTGTTATAGATTTTTAATAAAGCTTCCATGGGCCTAGCCCCTAGCCTGCCGGCGAAGCCCAGAAGCGCTGATGATGATCTGATAACAGCCAACCTCTTAGCTCTTACCTGCGGACCCCAGGACCCTTTCTGGTCGAACAGTACACCTAAATAGGGGAATGTAGATACCCTAGAAACTGTGTCCCCCCTGCATGTGAATATTTTATTTCTCTTCTTACAACATTCTCGGCCCACCACCATTGTGTGTGACTTGGTTACGTTTATCTTAAGATCTAATTGCTCCATAAACGAACCAAAGGCGTTCAAAAGGCACTGGAGGCCAACACCCGTGCGGGCAATCAGCACGGCGTCATCTGCGTATAGGAGCGCCGGGATCTTAATTGCTCCCACACGCGGGACGTCGGCTTCCTGTCCCCCCAGGTGTGCGCCCAGGCCATTAATATAGATGGTGAAGAGCAGGGGGGCTAAGTTACAGCCTTGCCGCACCCCCCTTAATGATCTAAAGGGAGTGGTACACCTGCCCTCATTTGTCACGCGTACACTGGAAGAGAGTTCTTGATGCAGGGTAGCTATAAAAGTGACCAAGGCCTCGTCAATCCCCATCTCCAGTAAGATGGCCCACAACTTCGACCTGTTGACTAGGTCAAAAGCCGAGGAGAGGTCCATAAATGCAAGATATACGGACCCCTCCTTGGCCACAGTATATTTGGAGATGAGCAGATGTAAATTAACGCACTGTTCAATGGTGCCCTTTCTTTCCCTAAAGCCATATTGAATTTCAGCCAACCCCCCACAGTACTCAACATTCTCCCTCAACCTGGTTAGAAGAACTCTACCTAAAATTTTTACTGACGGATCCAGGAGGGATATAGGCCTATAACAGGCTGGATCATCCCGCAAACCCTTTTTAAAAATTGGAACAATAGTAGAGGTGTCCCAAGAAGCGGGTGCAGAATTACCATTAACGGCGTTAAACACGTTTGCCAGAACTTCAGCCCATAGTTTAGGTGAGTACAAGAAAAAGTCAGCGGGCACACCGTCAGGGCCAGGTGCCTTATGCTTTTTAGTAGCCAAAATAGCTTTTTCCACCTCATTTCGATTAAAAAAGATGGGGTGGATGACTGAGGTATTCAACGGAACATCATTAGTCGCATCAACAGTGTCCCCATAGACATTTTTAAAGTGTAACAGCCATTTATCATCGGAGACGACACAGTCCATAGATTCATTGCTGTCGTCCGAAAAAAAGGGCTGTTTAATGGTCTCCCAAAATTTTTTACTATCTTTCAGGACTGCCACCGAAAGGAGACTGTCCCATGCTTCTTGTTTAATAGTGTCCTTTCGTTTTTTGACAGCTAGCTTGTAGATCTTCCTCAATCTGGTGATCTCACTTTTTACCCTAGGGGTATTTTTTAGGGCTACCAGCAGTGATCTATGTGCTTTAGAGCAAGCTGAATCAAACCAACGCTTAATTCCTGGGGTACCTTTTTTTGTCTTTGCTGTAAGATCCTGTGATACCTGTCCGCATATTCCTTCAAATGCCTTGACAATTTCTTGACCCTGGGCACATGGATTTTTACAGATCTCAACCTGGTCCTTAATTTTAACATAATTTTCTGCGTAAAATTTCTCCGGTACCACCTTGGCCCATTTCAAGCGTCTACCTTGATCTGAAATCTTCAGAGGATGGGCGGGCCTGATTATCAACGGGGATGAACCCATATGGCCTCCCCACGCTACTTCTAATTCTACCGGGTTATGATCGCTAAAGTGTGATTGTACTGTGCGATAAGAAATCGCCCGATTTAAGATTCCCAAGGATATAAATATGTAATCTATGATTGTACCTTGGGGAATGCCAGTAAAGGTTGGCAATCTAGTGCCCCCATCTGGTTCGTACAGATCAAAGTTAGCGAGAAGATCTTCCAATTCCTCTCCCTCTGCAGTGTGTTCGAAATGGGGTCCCTCTAAACCATCATCCCGTTCCATACTGCTTTTCGTACAAATTAGGTTACACGGATGAATATTAAAATCACCTAATAAAATGTATTCAGTATCAAATTTAGTATTCTGACTGACCAAATTTAAAATATTGTCTAAGTCAGTGATGTTTTGACCTCTGTGGTCGCAGTTCCCTGAGTTATAAAAATTTATAAAAATAGTCCTGCTAATGTTATTAGTCACTCTTTCAACCATCAAAATGTTTGGCGAGTTGGTGCTAATCTGCCTACAGCTACCCTTTAAGTCTAATGAGAACAAAATCAGCAGGCCTCCCTTTGCCCTCCCCATACGACTAGGGACAGCTGGTTTAGTAAAGCTAATAAACCCGTCCCACCAAAGGTTGGCAGAGATGTCCCAGGTTTCCTGGAGGGCAATAATATGGTGACCTAAAACAAAGTTTAACCATAACTTATCCTGTCGCTTACTGCTTAACCCTGCTATATTCCAACTTATCAACTTGCACGAGTCTCTGGATAGCTTAGGTTCAGAATACCCCACCAATACCCCTACATTGCTATGTGGTGGTTGAGTTAAATCATTTGAACCTGCTTTCGCTAGGCTCTGTGGCTTGTCTCCGGCAATGCGCTGATTCACGCGGTGCTCGGGCTGATGTGACATAGGAGGGTGGACATGTCTAGGTCTGATTTGGTCTCCCTGCCCCGTCTGAGGGATGAACTCGTCAGGATATAATCCCTTAATATGTGGGCTATTCCTATCTAATTGTTGGTTTAAATAATTATTTCCCAGATTAGTGAACTCTATATGTCAGTCGCAGTCGTTTAAGTTGGACAGGACTCCGTACCTGTTCCCTGTTCCAAAGCCCCAATCAAATGGGGTAGCTGGCTGACCCCAACCATTCACTACTGTGTTCCACATGGGCTGTGGAGTGTTGGGGCGCATCAAAAACTGTTCGTTTCCCGGCCTAACCATAAAGCCATGTCCATATCCTCTGTTATCAAATCCCGGGGTACTTACTCCCCACCTATTTGTGTTTGTGTTGGGCCAATTTGGCCCCGGGGTTCTGGCCATTTGCCCAGTCGGGAAGTTATATTGCCCTGCCCCATGGCTAATCATCGGATGTGAACGGTCGTTGTTGAATCTAGATTTGTTTTCCCCACCCCAATAAGTGGCTCTTACGTGCCTTCTAGGCCTGGGAATATTAGGGGAAATGACATTATGATTTCTATTAAGAAAGAATTTCAGGGTAAGCGGAATTATTGAGCCGCTTCTACGTTGAGGTGGGAAGATGTTAGCAAGGATATTTGGGAGTACTTCTGCGCTGGCAAAATTTAAAACTACGCAGTCCCCTTTAAATTTCTTTTGTTTATTCCCAATCCATGGTACCCTCCTTGACGTGACAATTTCCCCTGCTAGCTGGTCAACTCCCTGGGATGCCATATGCATATTATTGGAAAGCCAATGTAGGGCTTTGTCTTTTAATCCTTGAGGGGTTTCTTTTTGCTCGGGGGATAGGACAGGAACATTCGCTAATACTAGGACTAGGGGTGAGGCTGCCATAATAAATTGTGTTGAATCCTCCCCTAAGTTCAATAGTGCTGGCACAGCAGGTACTAAAGTTGGCGACTCTCTCATTACAACCTGGCTGGGCTCAGATGATGTTAACTGCCCTGCTAAAGTGGGCTGTACTTGGCCTTCCATGGGGCATGTATCAGGACCCGTACCCACCTCTGCTGTGACTACTGGTTTAATAACATGGGTGGCTAAATTTTCCAAATCGTTGACCACCTTAGTTTGCGACCCACCCATCTTTCTCACTTCAGCTGTTAGTTTATCTATTTTCCCAATGAGTGGCTTAATGATGGTCCTAATTTTAATGTCTATCATTTCCGAGATCCTATTAAATAGGTCGTCGTCAATGATTTGCCTAAACTCTTCAGGGTCTTCATGCTCCACATTTTTCCCTTTATGTCTAGGTGGTGGGGTAGGCTTTTTCTTTCCTGTCTGCTTGGCCCCACGTTTAGCTTGTGACTTTCTACAGTTTCTCACTGGCCGGGCAACAGGCGACGGAGGTGAAAGGACTTCCGCTGCAGTATTGTGCTGTTGCTCGGCGTCAGACACTACATGTAGTGAGAGGTCAATTAACAAGTCAGAATTTTCCATGACGTTACTAATGTTTTGGGAATTGGTATCGAGAATCAAGGTCGTGGAATCAGAAGGACGAGTCCCAGACAATTGTTCATCAGGGACAGGGCTCAGTGAACGCAAAATTGGGGATTGACTCAGGCCTAGAGATTCCCTTCTCTCGTTGTTTTTTTTCTTCACCAGTTGAACTAGGAAAGAATCTAAAGTATTAAGTGGTTCTGACATCACAGGGGCCGGTTTTCTAGGCATGTTTATAAAATTCAGGAATACTAACAAAGATCAAGTATGGCACTCAATAGTTTAGAAGATATGGTAGAGCTAGGTCACAGTTTTAACAGAGCTATTATATAAAGTACATCATGACAAAACTATACAACAGGAAACAGTTTCAGATAGTCAGCAAGACCCTGCTTTAGTTAAAATAGGCAAGGTCTGACCCTTTTCTGTGTCAGGGAAATCAATAACAGTCAGTGTCAATAAGCGAAAGTGATTTCCTCATTTAACACAGTACCTTGGCTTGTCCACAAAGAGATGTTAGTGAGGTGGCCCGGCCCGGCCTCCTTCGGCCACAGACGGTCCCGCCCTTGTCCCGGGCTTCTCCCGGGACGCTCCCGCACGCTCCCGCGCAGCGGGCTGTCCTCAACAATATATAGTACTATAGGTAAAGGGGAGGGGCAGGCGGGGAGAGCAGCCCAGGTGCAGCTTGTCCGGCCGGCGGTGCTTCTGGGACAGGTAGTCCCTCGCCGGCAATAGCACTCCGCTCGCAGCCCTGCCTTTCCCTCGTTTACTCCAGACAACAGGCAAACAGGAATCCTGGTGAAATTAGTTCCACGCAGCGGGACCCGCGCAGCGGGTACCGCAAGAAGTAGGCAGGAAGAAACGCGGTGAGCTTGAAAATGCCTCACAGCACCACGACCTCACAAAACAGCCACCAGTACTACCACTACTACAGCCACCAGTACTACCACTACCACCACCACCAGTACTACCACCACCACCAGTACTACCAGTACCACCACCACCAGTACTACCAGTACCACTACCACCACCAGTACCACCACCACCAGTACTACCACCACCAGTACTACCACTACCAGTTCCACCACCACCACCAGTACTACCAGTACTACAGCCACCAGTACTACCACTACCACCACCACCAGTACTACCACTACCAGTACCACCACCACCAGTACTACCACTACCAGTACCACTACCATTACTACCACAATCAGTACTACCAGTACTACCACCACCAGTACTACCACTACTACAGCCACCAGTACTACCACTACTACAGCCACCGGTACTACCACTACCACCACCACCAGTACTACCACCACCACCACCACCACCAGTACCACCACCACCAGTACTACCACTACTACCAGTACCACTACCACCACCACCAGTACCACTACCACCACCACCAGTACCACCACCACCTGTACTACCACCACCAGTACTACCAGTACCACCACCACCACCACCAGTACTACCACTACCAGTACCACCACCACCAGTACTACCAGTACTACAGCCACCAGTACTACCACTACCACCACCACCAGTACTACCAGTACCACGACCACCAGTACTACCACTACCAGTACTACCACTACCAGTACCACTACCACTACCAGTACCACCACCACCAGTACTACCACCACCAGTACTACCACTACCAGTACCACCACCAGTACTACCACTACCAGTACCACCACTACCAGTACTACCACCACCAGTACTACCACTACTACCACTACCAGTACCACCTCCACCAGTACTACCAGTACCACCACCACCAGTACTACCACTACCAGTACCACCACCACCAGTACTACCACTACCAGTACCACCTCCACCAGTACTACCAGTACCACCACCACCAGTACTACCACTACCAGTACCACCATCACCAGTACTACCAGTACTACCACCATCAGTACTACCAGTACTACCACCAGCAGTACTACCACTACTACAGCCACCAGTACTACCACTACTACAGCCACCAGTACTACCACTACCACCACCACCACCACCAGTACTACCAGTACCACCACCACCAGCACCACCACTACCAGTACTACCACTACCAGTACTACCAGTACCACTACCACCACCACCAGTACCACCACCACCAGTACTACCACTACCAGTACCACCACCACCACCAGTACTACCACTACCAGTACCACCACCACCACCAGTACTACCAGTACTACAGCCACCAGTACTACCACTACCACCACCACCAGTACTACCAGTACCACGGCCACCAGTACTACCACTACCAGTACTACCACTACCAGTACCACTATCACCACCAGTACTACCAGTACCACCAGCACCAGTACTACCACTACCAGTACTACGGCCAGCAGTACCACCACCACCAATGCTACTGCTACCATTACCACCACCACCAGTGCTACCGCTACCAGTACCACCACCACCACCAGCACTACCACCACTACCAGTACTACCACCACCAGTACTACCACCACCAATACTACCACTACCAGTACCACCACCTCCAGTACTATCACTACTACCAGTACCACCACCACCAGTACTACCAGTACCATCACCACCACCACCAGTACTACCAGTACCACCACCACCAGTACTACCACTACCAGTACCACCACCACCAGTACTACCACTACCACCAGTACTACCAGTACCACGACCACCAGTACTACCACTACCAGTACTACCACTACCAGTACCACTACCACTACCAGTACCACCACCACCAGTACTACCACTACCAGTACCACCACCAGTACTACCACTACCAGTACCACCACTACCAGTACTACCACCACCAGTACTACCACTACCAGTACCACCACCTCCAGTACTACCACTACTACCACTACCAGTACCACCTCCACCAGTACTACCAGTACCACCACCAGTACTACCACTACCAGTACCACCACCACCAGTACTACCACTACCAGTACCACCTCCACCAGTACTACCAGTACCACCACCACCAGTACTACCACTACCAGTACCACCACCACCAGTACTACCAGTACTACCACCATCAGTACTACCAGTACTACCACCAGCAGTACTACCACTACTACAGCCACCAGTACTACCACTACTACAGCCACCAGTACTACCACTACCACCACCACCACCACCACCACCAGTACTACCAGTACCACCACCACCAGCACCACCACTACCAGTACTACCACTACCAGTACTACCAGTACCACTACCACCACCACCAGTACCACCACCACCAGTACTACCACCACCAGTACTACCAGTACCACCACCACCACCAGTACTACCACTACCAGTACCACCACCACCACCAGTACTACCAGTACTACAGCCACCAGTACTACCACTACCACCACCACCAGTACTACCAGTACCACGGCCACCAGTACTACCACTACCAGTACTACCACTACCAGTACCACTATCACCACCAGTACTACCAGTACCACCACCACCAGTACTACCACTACCAGTACTACGGCCAGCAGTACCACCACCACCAATGCTACTGCTACCATTACCACCACCACCAGTGCTACCGCTACCAGTACCACCACCACCACCACCACTACCACCACTACCAGTACTACCACCACCAGTACTACCACCACCAATACTACCACTACCAGTACCACCACCACCAGTACTACCACTACCAGTACCACCACCACCAGTACTACCACTACCAGTACCACCTCCACCAGTACTACCAGTACCACCACCACCAGTACTACCACTACCAGTACCACCACTACCAGTACTACCACTACCAGTACCACCACCACCACCAGTACTACCAGTACTACAGCCACCAGTACTACCACTACCACCACCACCAGTACTACCAGTACCACGGCCACCAGTACTACCACTACCAGTACTACCACTACCAGTACCACTATCACCACCAGTACTACCAGTACCACCACCACCAGTACTATCACTACTACCACTACCAGTACCACCACCACCAGTACTACCACTACCAGTACCACCACCACCAGTACTACCACTACCAGTACCACCACCACCACCACCAGTACTACCAGTACTATCACCATCAGTACTACCACCACCAGTACTACCACTACTACAGCCACCAGTACTACCACTACTACAGCCACCAGTACTACCACTACCACCACCAGTACTACCACCACCACCAGTACTACTAGTACCACCACCACCAGTACTACCACTACCAGTACTACCACTACCAGTACTACCAGTACCACTACCACCACCACCAGTACTACCACCACCAGTACTACCAGTACCACCACCACCACCAGTACTACCAGTACCACCACCACCACCAGTACTACCACTACCAGTATCGCCACCACCACCAGTACTACCACTACCACGACCACCAGTACTACCACTAGCAGTGCCACTACCACCACCAGTACTACCACCACCAGTACCACCACCACCAGTACCACCACTACCAGTACTACGGCCAGCAGTACCACCATCACCAATGCTACTGCTACCAGTACCACCACCACCAGTACTACCGCTACCAGTACCACCACCACCAGTACCACCACTATCAGTACTACCACCACCAGTACCACCACCACCAGAGTTACCACTACCAGTACCACCACCTCCAGTACTACCACCACTAGCAGTACTACCACTACCAGTACCACCAGTACTACCACCACCAGTACTACCAGTACTACCACCATCAGTACTACCAGTACTACTACCACCAGTACTACCACTACTACAGCCACCAGTACTACCACCACCACCAGTACTACCACCACCACCAGTACCACCACCACCAGTACTACCACTACCAGTACTACCACTACCAGTACTACCAGTACCACTACCACCACCACCAGTACCACCACCACCAGTACTACCACCACCAGTACTACCAGTACCACCACCACCAGTACTACCACTACCAGTACCACCACCACCACCAGTGCTACCAGCACTACAGCCACCAGTACTACAGTACTACCACTACCACCACCACCAGTACTACCAGTACCACGACCACCAGTACTACCAGTACCAGTACCAGTACCACTACCACCACCAGTACCACCACCACCAGTACCACCACCACCAGTACTACCACTACCAGTACTACGTCCAGCAGTACCACCACCACTAGCACTACCACTACCGGTACCACCACCAGTACTACCACTACCACCCCCACCAGTACTACCACTACCAGTACCACCACCAGTACCACCACCACCACCAGTACTACCACCACCAGTACTACCACTACCAGTACCACCACCTCCAGTATTACCACTACTACCACTACCAGTACCACCACCACCAGTACTACCAGTACCACCACCACCAGTACTACCACTACCAGTACCACCACCACCAGTACTACCACTACCAGTACCACCACCAGTACTACCACTACCAGTACCACCACCACCAGTACTACCAGTACTACCACCATCAGTACTACCAGTACTACCACCAGCAGTACTACCACTACTACAGCCACCAGTACTACCACTACCACCACCACCACCACCACCAGTACTACCAGTACCACCACCACCACTACCAGTACTACCACTACCAGTACTACCAGTTCCACTACTACCACCACCACCAGTACCACCACCACCAGTACTACCACTACCAGTACTACCAGTACCACCACCACCACCAGTACTACCACCACCAGTACTACCAGTACTACAGCCACCAGTACTACCAGTACTACCACCAGCAGTACTACCACTACTACAGCCACCAGTACTACCACTACTACAGCCACCAGTACTACCACTACCACCACCACCACCACCAGTACTACCAGTACCACCACCACCAGCACCACCACTACCAGTACTACCACTACCAGTACTACCAGTACCACTACCACCACCACCAGTACCACCACCACCAGTACTACCACTACCAGTACCACCACCACCACCAGTACTACCACTACCAGTACCACCACCACCACCAGTACTACCAGTACTACAGCCACCAGTACTACCACTACCACCACCACCAGTACTACCAGTACCACGGCCACCAGTACTACCACTACCAGTACTACCACTACCAGTACCACTATCACCACCAGTACTACCAGTACCACCAGCACCAGTACTACCACTACCAGTACTACGGCCAGCAGTACCACCACCACCAATGCTACTGCTACCATTACCACCACCACCAGTGCTACCGCTACCAGTACCACCACCACCACCAGCACTACCACCACTACCAGTACTACCACCACCAGTACTACCACCACCAATACTACCACTACCAGTACCACCACCTCCAGTACTATCACTACTACCAGTACCACCACCACCAGTACTACCAGTACCATCACCACCACCACCAGTACTACCAGTACCACCACCACCAGTACTACCACTACCAGTACCACCACCACCAGTACTACCACTACCACCAGTACTACCAGTACCACGACCACCAGTACTACCACTACCAGTACTACCACTACCAGTACCACTACCACTACCAGTACCACCACCACCAGTACTACCACTACCAGTACCACCACCAGTACTACCACTACCAGTACCACCACTACCAGTACTACCACCACCAGTACTACCACTACCAGTACCACCACCTCCAGTACTACCACTACTACCACTACCAGTACCACCTCCACCAGTACTACCAGTACCACCACCAGTACTACCACTACCAGTACCACCACCACCAGTACTACCACTACCAGTACCACCTCCACCAGTACTACCAGTACCACCACCACCAGTACTACCACTACCAGTACCACCACCACCAGTACTACCAGTACTACCACCATCAGTACTACCAGTACTACCACCAGCAGTACTACCACTACTACAGCCACCAGTACTACCACTACTACAGCCACCAGTACTACCACTACCACCACCACCACCACCACCACCAGTACTACCAGTACCACCACCACCAGCACCACCACTACCAGTACTACCACTACCAGTACTACCAGTACCACTACCACCACCACCAGTACCACCACCACCAGTACTACCACCACCAGTACTACCAGTACCACCACCACCACCAGTACTACCACTACCAGTACCACCACCACCACCAGTACTACCAGTACTACAGCCACCAGTACTACCACTACCACCACCACCAGTACTACCAGTACCACGGCCACCAGTACTACCACTACCAGTACTACCACTACCAGTACCACTATCACCACCAGTACTACCAGTACCACCACCACCAGTACTACCACTACCAGTACTACGGCCAGCAGTACCACCACCACCAATGCTACTGCTACCATTACCACCACCACCAGTGCTACCGCTACCAGTACCACCACCACCACCACCACTACCACCACTACCAGTACTACCACCACCAGTACTACCACCACCAATACTACCACTACCAGTACCACCACCACCAGTACTACCACTACCAGTACCACCACCACCAGTACTACCACTACCAGTACCACCTCCACCAGTACTACCAGTACCACCACCACCAGTACTACCACTACCAGTACCACCACTACCAGTACTACCACTACCAGTACCACCACCACCACCAGTACTACCAGTACTACAGCCACCAGTACTACCACTACCACCACCACCAGTACTACCAGTACCACGGCCACCAGTACTACCACTACCAGTACTACCACTACCAGTACCACTATCACCACCAGTACTACCAGTACCACCACCACCAGTACTATCACTACTACCACTACCAGTACCACCACCACCAGTACTACCACTACCAGTACCACCACCACCAGTACTACCACTACCAGTACCACCACCACCACCACCAGTACTACCAGTACTATCACCATCAGTACTACCACCACCAGTACTACCACTACTACAGCCACCAGTACTACCACTACTACAGCCACCAGTACTACCACTACCACCACCAGTACTACCACCACCACCAGTACTACTAGTACCACCACCACCAGTACTACCACTACCAGTACTACCACTACCAGTACTACCAGTACCACTACCACCACCACCAGTACTACCACCACCAGTACTACCAGTACCACCACCACCACCAGTACTACCAGTACCACCACCACCACCAGTACTACCACTACCAGTATCGCCACCACCACCAGTACTACCACTACCACGACCACCAGTACTACCACTAGCAGTGCCACTACCACCACCAGTACTACCACCACCAGTACCACCACCACCAGTACCACCACTACCAGTACTACGGCCAGCAGTACCACCATCACCAATGCTACTGCTACCAGTACCACCACCACCAGTACTACCGCTACCAGTACCACCACCACCAGTACCACCACTATCAGTACTACCACCACCAGTACCACCACCACCAGAGTTACCACTACCAGTACCACCACCTCCAGTACTACCACCACTAGCAGTACTACCACTACCAGTACCACCAGTACTACCACCACCAGTACTACCAGTACTACCACCATCAGTACTACCAGTACTACTACCACCAGTACTACCACTACTACAGCCACCAGTACTACCACCACCACCAGTACTACCACCACCACCAGTACCACCACCACCAGTACTACCACTACCAGTACCACCACCACCAGTACTACCACTACCAGTACCACCACCACCACCAGTACTACCACTACCAGTACCACCACCACCACCAGTACTACCAGTACTACAGCCACCAGTACTACCACTACCACCACCACCAGTACTACCAGTACCACGGCCACCAGTACTACCACTACCAGTACTACCACTACCAGTACCACTATCACCACCAGTACTACCAGTACCACCAGCACCAGTACTACCACTACCAGTACTACGGCCAGCAGTACCACCACCACCAATGCTACTGCTACCATTACCACCACCACCAGTGCTACCGCTACCAGTACCACCACCACCACCAGCACTACCACCACTACCAGTACTACCACCACCAGTACTACCACCACCAATACTACCACTACCAGTACCACCACCTCCAGTACTATCACTACTACCAGTACCACCACCACCAGTACTACCAGTACCATCACCACCACCACCAGTACTACCAGTACCACCACCACCAGTACTACCACTACCAGTACCACCACCACCAGTACTACCACTACCACCAGTACTACCAGTACCACGACCACCAGTACTACCACTACCAGTACTACCACTACCAGTACCACTACCACTACCAGTACCACCACCACCAGTACTACCACTACCAGTACCACCACCAGTACTACCACTACCAGTACCACCACTACCAGTACTACCACCACCAGTACTACCACTACCAGTACCACCACCTCCAGTACTACCACTACTACCACTACCAGTACCACCTCCACCAGTACTACCAGTACCACCACCAGTACTACCACTACCAGTACCACCACCACCAGTACTACCACTACCAGTACCACCTCCACCAGTACTACCAGTACCACCACCACCAGTACTACCACTACCAGTACCACCACCACCAGTACTACCAGTACTACCACCATCAGTACTACCAGTACTACCACCAGCAGTACTACCACTACTACAGCCACCAGTACTACCACTACTACAGCCACCAGTACTACCACTACCACCACCACCACCACCACCACCAGTACTACCAGTACCACCACCACCAGCACCACCACTACCAGTACTACCACTACCAGTACTACCAGTACCACTACCACCACCACCAGTACCACCACCACCAGTACTACCACCACCAGTACTACCAGTACCACCACCACCACCAGTACTACCACTACCAGTACCACCACCACCACCAGTACTACCAGTACTACAGCCACCAGTACTACCACTACCACCACCACCAGTACTACCAGTACCACGGCCACCAGTACTACCACTACCAGTACTACCACTACCAGTACCACTATCACCACCAGTACTACCAGTACCACCACCACCAGTACTACCACTACCAGTACTACGGCCAGCAGTACCACCACCACCAATGCTACTGCTACCATTACCACCACCACCAGTGCTACCGCTACCAGTACCACCACCACCACCACCACTACCACCACTACCAGTACTACCACCACCAGTACTACCACCACCAATACTACCACTACCAGTACCACCACCACCAGTACTACCACTACCAGTACCACCACCACCAGTACTACCACTACCAGTACCACCTCCACCAGTACTACCAGTACCACCACCACCAGTACTACCACTACCAGTACCACCACTACCAGTACTACCACTACCAGTACCACCACCACCACCAGTACTACCAGTACTACAGCCACCAGTACTACCACTACCACCACCACCAGTACTACCAGTACCACGGCCACCAGTACTACCACTACCAGTACTACCACTACCAGTACCACTATCACCACCAGTACTACCAGTACCACCACCACCAGTACTATCACTACTACCACTACCAGTACCACCACCACCAGTACTACCACTACCAGTACCACCACCACCAGTACTACCACTACCAGTACCACCACCACCACCACCAGTACTACCAGTACTATCACCATCAGTACTACCACCACCAGTACTACCACTACTACAGCCACCAGTACTACCACTACTACAGCCACCAGTACTACCACTACCACCACCAGTACTACCACCACCACCAGTACTACTAGTACCACCACCACCAGTACTACCACTACCAGTACTACCACTACCAGTACTACCAGTACCACTACCACCACCACCAGTACTACCACCACCAGTACTACCAGTACCACCACCACCACCAGTACTACCAGTACCACCACCACCACCAGTACTACCACTACCAGTATCGCCACCACCACCAGTACTACCACTACCACGACCACCAGTACTACCACTAGCAGTGCCACTACCACCACCAGTACTACCACCACCAGTACCACCACCACCAGTACCACCACTACCAGTACTACGGCCAGCAGTACCACCATCACCAATGCTACTGCTACCAGTACCACCACCACCAGTACTACCGCTACCAGTACCACCACCACCAGTACCACCACTATCAGTACTACCACCACCAGTACCACCACCACCAGAGTTACCACTACCAGTACCACCACCTCCAGTACTACCACCACTAGCAGTACTACCACTACCAGTACCACCAGTACTACCACCACCAGTACTACCAGTACTACCACCATCAGTACTACCAGTACTACTACCACCAGTACTACCACTACTACAGCCACCAGTACTACCACCACCACCAGTACTACCACCACCACCAGTACCACCACCACCAGTACTACCACTACCAGTACTACCACTACCAGTACTACCAGTACCACTACCACCACCACCAGTACCACCACCACCAGTACTACCACCACCAGTACTACCAGTACCACCACCACCAGTACTACCACTACCAGTACCACCACCACCACCAGTGCTACCAGCACTACAGCCACCAGTACTACAGTACTACCACTACCACCACCACCAGTACTACCAGTACCACGACCACCAGTACTACCAGTACCAGTACCAGTACCACTACCACCACCAGTACCACCACCACCAGTACCACCACCACCAGTACTACCACTACCAGTACTACGTCCAGCAGTACCACCACCACTAGCACTACCACTACCGGTACCACCACCAGTACTACCACTACCACCCCCACCAGTACTACCACTACCAGTACCACCACCAGTACCACCACCACCACCAGTACTACCACCACCAGTACTACCACTACCAGTACCACCACCTCCAGTATTACCACTACTACCACTACCAGTACCACCACCACCAGTACTACCAGTACCACCACCACCAGTACTACCACTACCAGTACCACCACCACCAGTACTACCACTACCAGTACCACCACCAGTACTACCACTACCAGTACCACCACCACCAGTACTACCAGTACTACCACCATCAGTACTACCAGTACTACCACCAGCAGTACTACCACTACTACAGCCACCAGTACTACCACTACCACCACCACCACCACCACCAGTACTACCAGTACCACCACCACCACTACCAGTACTACCACTACCAGTACTACCAGTTCCACTACTACCACCACCACCAGTACCACCACCACCAGTACTACCACTACCAGTACTACCAGTACCACCACCACCACCAGTACTACCACTACCAGTACCACCACCACCAGTACTACCAGTACTACAGCCACCAGTACTACCACTACCACCACCACCAGTACTACCAGTACCACGACCACCAGTACTACCACTACCAGTACTACCACTACCAATACCACTACCACCACCAGTACCACCACCACCAGTACTACCACTACCAGTACTACAGCCAGCAGTACCACCACCACCAATGGTACTGCTACCAGTACCACCACCACCAGTACTACCGCTACCAGTACCACCACCACCACCAATACTACCACTACCAGTACCACCACCACCACCAATACTACCACTACCAGTACCACCACCACCAGTACTACCACTACCAGTAACACTACCACCATCAGTACTACCAGTACTACCACCATCAGTACTACCAGTACTACCACCACCACCAGTACTACCACCACCACCAGTACTACCACCACCACCAGTACCACCACCATCAGTACTACCACTACCAGTACTACCACTACCAGTACTACCAGTACCACTACCACCACCACCAGTACCACCACCACCAGTACTACCACCACCAGTACTACCAGTACCACCACCACCACCAGTACTACCACTACCAGTACCACCACCACCACCAGTGCTACCAGCACTACAGCCACCAGTACTACAGTACTACCACTACCACCACCACCAGTACTACCAGTACCACGACCACCAGTACTACCACTACCAGTACCACTACCACCACCAGTACTACCACCACCAGTACCACCACCACCAGTACTACCACTACCAGTACTACGGCCAGCAGTACCACCACCACTAGCACTACCACTACCGGTACCACCACCAGTACTACCACTACCACCCCCACCAATACTACCACTACCAGTACCACCACCACCAGTACTACCACTACCAGTAACACTACCACCATCAGTACTACCAGTACTACCACCATCAGTACTACCAGTACTACCACCAGCAGTACTACCACTACTACAGCCACCAGTACTACCACTACTACAGCCACCAGTACTACCACTACCACCACCACCACTAGTACTACCAGTACCACCACCACCAGTACCACCACCACCAGTACTACCAGTACCAGTACCACCACCACCACCAGTACTACCAGTACTACAGCCACCAGTACTACCACTACCACCACCACCAGTACTACCAGTACCACGACCACCAGTACTACCACTACCAGTACTACCACTACCAATACCACTACCACCACCAGTACTACCACCACCAGTACCACCACCACCAGTACTACCACTACCAGTACTACGGCCAGCAGTACCACCACCACCAATGCTACTGCTACCAGTACCACCACAACCAGTACTACCGCTACCAGTACCACCACCACCACCAATACTACCACTACCAGTACCACCACCACCACCAATACTACCAGTACCACCACCACTAATACTACCACTACCAGTACCACCACCACCACCAATACTACCAGTACTACCACTACCAGTACCACCACCACCACCAGCACCACCAGTACTACCACTACCAGTACCACCACCACCACCAGTACTACCACCACCAGTACTACCACCACCAGTACTACCACTACAAGTACTACCACCACCAGTACTACCATTGCCAGTACTACAGCCACCAGTACTACCAGTGCCACCACCACCAGTACCACCACCACCAGTGCCACCACTACCAGTACCACCACCACCAGTACTACCACCACCAGTACCACCACCACCAGTACTACCACTACCAGTACTACAGCCAGCAGTACCACCACCACCAATACTACTGCTACCAGTACCACCACCACCAATTCTAACACTACCAGTACCTCCACCACATATACTACCACTGCCAATACCACCACCACCACCAGTACTGACCACTACCGGTACCACCACCACCAGTACCACCACCACCAGTACTACCACTACCAGTATTACCACCACCACCAGTACTACCAGTACCACCACTGCCAGTACCACCACCTCCAGTACTACCACCACCAGTACTACCACTACCAGTACCACCACCACCACCATTACTACCACCACCAGTACCACCACCACCAGTACTACCACTCCCAGTACTACAGCCAGCAGTACCACCACCACCAATACTACTGCTACCAGTACCACCACCACCAATTCTAACACTACCAGTACCTCCACCACATATACTACCACTGCCAGTACCACCACCACCAATACTACCGCTACCGGTATTACCAGTGCCACCAGTACCATCAAGCATTTGCAATGCAATAGTTCTCGCATTTGCGAGAGTTTAAGATATTGGCATTGTAAATGACAATGCCTTTTATTTATGTTTCAAAAACCAATACATAAATAAAAGGCACTTGCATTTAAAATGCCAATAGCTCAAACTCTCACAACTGCGAGACCTCACAAGAAGGACATCACAGGCAGCAGCTGTGCAAGCTTCTTACACTCACAAGGAGACCACAGGCAGCTGAGGTGCAAGCTTCTCCCACTCACAAGAAGGACATCACAAGCAGCAGCGGTGCAAGCTTCTCACACTCACAAGAACGACATCACAGGCAGCAGCAGTGCAAGCTTCTTACACTCACAAGGAGACCACAGGCAGCAGAGGTGCAAGCTTCTCACACTCACAAGAAGGACATCACAGGCAGTAACGGTGCAATATTCTCATACTCACAAGGAGATCACTGGCAGTACACGCCACATGAACACACTCCATAACACATAGCAACAATACATTGGCATTTACAATGCCATTAGCTCAAACTCAAATAAATCTGAGCCCGATTGCATTTCCAATGCTTGTTATTATTATTTCCACCTTGTTTAGCCTGAGCTTTTCTACAGCCCCTCCTTGTTATAGGAGCCGGGGACCTTTGGATTGAAGTATTAGATATATCAACTAGTACAGTGGGTGTTATTGGTGTTTCGACTGGGACCTGTAAAGATGTACTAGCTAGATTAATTGATTCCCTGTTTTCTACAGAGGGAACTGCTAAAGGTGTAAAGGGCATAGGTGGCAAGCTACCTGAGCCTAGTGAAAGTCGCCGTTCTGTTCTATCAATTTCAACATTTATTTAATTTACTGCTCTCACCAATAATTATCAAGCGTTGCACTAGCCTGCTCAAGAGAGCTTTTGTTTCCCTTCTGCTTTAACATAGTAGCAAAGGATAACTGGATACAAGTTTATTTCAAGTGTACACAAAGCTGATATGAATGAAATACTAAAAGGAGGACCTAAAGTACCTCAAAAGATTAAAATAAAAGAGTAATAATTAAGTCCACTACAAAAAGTACATCGACCCTCTACATAACCTTTAGTGGCGCTTATAAGTCTTACTTCATTGCTGTAGAGGAGTCCTGAATTGGAAAAACCAAGGGGTCTGGCCAAGCCCAGCCTCGTCTGTCTCGGACGGCCTCAGACGACCAGCCCTTGTCTCGGGCTTCTCCCGGCGCTGCATGCGCGCGTCCCGTGACGCGGGAGCTCCCCGGTGATTTTATGCGCCAGTGGGCGCAGGAAGAGCTTCGGCGGCGTCCTAGCCGCAAGTGTTGCCGGGAAATGTAGGCCCCCGGTAGGCGGCCACAACACGGATGGCCCGGTGCTCCGTACGGGGATAATTGAGTCCAGCGGCAGCAGGAAAATGGGAGCGGCGTCCACTGGTGAGTACCCCCGTCTCTGTTCAGCGTCCCCCGCTTCCCCAGAGCTCCCCGGTGATTTTATGCGCCAGCGGGTGCAGGAAGAGCGTCGGCGGCGTCCTAGCCGCAAGTGTTGCCGGGAAATGTAGTCCCCCGGTAGGCGGCCACAACACGGATGGCCCGGTGCTCCGTGCGGGGATAATTGAGTCCAGCGGCAGCAGGAGAATGGGAGCGGCGTCCACTGGTGAGTGCCCCCGTCTCCGTTCAGCGTCCCCCGCTTCCCCAGAGCTCCCCGGTGATTTTATGCGCCAGCGGGTGCAGGAAGAGCATCGGCGGCGTCCTAGCCGCAAGTGTTGCCGGGAAATGTAGTCCCCCGGTAGGCGGCCACAACACGGATGGCCCGGTGCTCCGTGCGGGGATAATTGAGTCCAGCGGCAGCAGGAGAATGGGAGCGGCGTCCACTGGTGAGTGCCCCCATCTCCGTTCAGCGGTAGTCTGCGGATTTCTCCTACAAAGAACGTGCACCTCCCAGGAGAAGCCGCTTTTGCATAAGCCTTGCTGGAGGTCTACATGCACATCATAGAGAGGGCACTGCTCCCTCTTTTCCTCTCTGGGGCAGATGATAGCAGGCAGAGCAGCTGATGGGAACTTTAACAGGTTGGGGGGTCGTACATCTTGTGCTGCTGTGGGCTGGTTCTGTTTCCTCCCTCTCAGCTGACACCTGGGGGGCCAGAGGGTAGGCACAGTGTCTTTGCCTCCTGCAGGTTACTCTGGTGCTGCAGGGGTGTCTTCTCTTACCGTGCAGGCGCCTCGAGCCCAATGCTGGTTTTTGTACTCCGCCCTTACACTAGGCTGTCTCGCCGCATGACCGGTCAGGATGGCGGCGGCAGCAGGCATGAGAGGGGGTGGCTTCAGCTTGCGAACTGCAGCTTCATATGCAGGCCATAGCAACCTTCCTAGCATCATGGGTAATACACCTGCTGCGATACTTCTCATCCTGGCACGGCTCTGAGTAGCTGTTGCACTGGTGATTGGTGTAGGGAATACCCGAGAAGTCGGTTTACATTCCCCCTTACTGAGGATCAACAAACGCGGGGTCCGACCTGCAATCGTTGCCATTGTCGTTTCGAGGGCCCTAGGTCCATATGCTGCTAAATGAATGACACAGACACTCAGTGTACGGTTACTAAACTGGCCATGAGCATGTGCACTCGGGCCCTTTTATTTGTAGGGTCACGTCCCTTGTGATGCCTGTAGTGGATGGGTGTGGGGTGCAAGTGTGTCAAGCCCTCGAGGGAGTGGCTGGCAATGCAAGTTTCTGCTGAGATACTAGAACGTGCCCAACACGACATTACAGCCTCACCAACAAAGCTGACAACTTTGTATCTGGTGAAGTTGTTGGAGTCACTGCTCTGGCTCAACATCCTGTGATTTTGGGAAATCTGTCAATCTCCTCATGCCATAAAAATAAAGAAACTGACCTTGTGTAATTTAATCAGGTGCTCATGTAAAGCCGTTTAATGCCTTTAGGTCAATGTGTACTATGTAAAAAAAAAGGTGCAAACAATAAATAAAATATAAGCTGACATTGGGTCTGACGGCAGTGCACAGGGCGCCCCGCCCCTGCCATTTGCCACTAGCTCCCTAGCCTAAAATGCTTTGGCCTGTAGCCCCTTCGCAGACAGTGGCTGGCACGGTTGGTGGGAGTGGGAATAGCTAGTTGTGGCATTAGATCAGGGCTGGTTCTAGGATTTGCGAGGCCCCTCTAATTTCGATAAGTGGCCCCTTGCAAAGAGACAATTCACAGACACTGCTGGATGCCCATTGTCGAGCATTCGTGTGACCCCCACAGTTTTAACTTTTAGTCCGATAGGTGTGGAAATTGCTTGTGAGCTAAAAGTTAAAACTGTGGGGGTGCAAAAATGCTGGCAATGGGCCTCCCGCAGTGTCTGTGAATGGGTCTCCTTGTAATTGGGATAAGAGGAAGCGTCTCCCTCCCCTAGGCCTCCCGACACCATCCCTGAGAGGCCCGGGGAGGGGGACCTCCCATGGAACAAAATTGCAAGGCGACACTTTTTTTCAAAATGGATCACCAGGGAAACAACAGGACACACCACCAGTGTGGGGCTCCATGCTGGTGGGCTGACTGCAAGGCCCTGGGCAGCTGCCCAGACTGCCAATGCCTAGTGCCGGCCCTGCATTAGATGGCAGCATCCCAAGTAACACCTTGCTCCTTGAGATTTTTATTTTTTTATTTTTTTACAAATTTAGCATGGAGTTCAGGGGAAGCAAGAGAGCTGCCAAAAGTACCCAGAATGCTGCCCTCTAAGGCATACAATGCACGTTTTCCATTTCTAGCATTGATCGCGTGGTCTCGTGAAGAACACAACCTTCCATTGGTATTTTTCTGAAGCAGTTTCCATACTACCGTTAGGTGGCAGGCTATCCGTATCAACTGGCAATAGTAACCAGCCAAGTTACACTAAATCGAAGTTTATCCATTCTTTATCCACTTGGTGGCACTGTTGCATTACTATTGCTCATTGGTGATTGTAATTGGGCGAAAACCCTGAATGTTTTTGAGGACCAGCAATACTTTCAAAATATTTACCAAGGGGGCCAATTTGGTTTTGGGAAGAAAATATTAATGTAATATAAGATTGAAAGCATAACTAACTACCTGTGCTCTCTTGTGAAAGCAAATTAAAGCAAACCAGCGAGCAGGTTTTTCATTGACTAGACATCACCATATAAATTGAAGCATAGTTGATGCTCGCAAAAAATACATCTTAATATATCTATATATCCTTACGACCAGAAAGATCTGATTGACGTAACAAACAAATGGTTGAGAGATGTCAAATGGTTATTAGCGGAGATAGGGTTAGCAGATGCTTGGGCAGCAAGATCCGCCCCTCCCAAAGCCACGATTAAAAAGCTGTACTGGAACTGGGTCTCCTCTAAATTACATTCTGACCCACGTCAGTGCAATTCCACTGCAGCTTTTGTGAGATTCAAAGACGTGGTGGCTTATGAACCCTACTTAGATATTATTTCCATCCCTTTTGACCGCACTCTGTACTTTAAGTTCAGAGTAGGGACTCTCCCAGTGGGTGAAGTTGTTGCCCGCTGGAAACGGCCATACCAATCCTCTCCGTTTTGTGCGTTTTGTCCCTCCCGTGTAGAGTCGGTAGCCCACATTCTTTTTGAAGGTCCGGACTACCGTGCTCCGAGGAGCCGGTGGCTCAAACCCCTATGCAGACTACTAGGGACTCGTCAGCATTCAGTGGCGATGCGTATTTTAATGTCTGACACTTCTATTGTGATTGTATGTGCTGTGTCAAAATTTTTAAAATGGTCTTAGTTGATTCGCGCAAGAAGGCTTTCCCTATCAATTTAATACTGTCTTAACTGTATTTTACACTTTCTTGGTTTTTAACTTTCTGTATGTAATTAGAATGTGTTTTGCTTTTAAATTGTATTTTGTATTCCTTGTACACGCTTTTATGGTATTTTTATATCGAAATAAAGCCTATCAATCAGTAACAATATATCATTTTTGTAAATTGGCCATTGTGGCCCCCAAAAAAAAGAAAATACAGAGAGAAAGGTTGTCACTCATTTCTTTTTTTCTGATTTATTTTATTATTCTTTTTTCAACGAGTATTTTGTGACGACTATGAGCGAGCTATAAAAAGCCCTCTTGTTGACTTAGAAATGTTTTCTAGTTTCCAGACACTTATAGCTGTGCGGGTTCACCCCTGGTTTGTTTCACATGTGTTTCCACCACAAGTTGCAGGTAGAAGCAACAGAAAACAGGAGAAATTGACTTTTAATTTATAACATTCAAAATCTGTAGTAAAAAATGTATCTCAAAGCTGAGAAGATGGTGAACTTAGCACAGCAAACCGTTTATTGATGTCATTTTGAGAAATAAATTAGCTTTCTTGCACAGCGCGCCCCCCCAACATTTTTTTGCTGTATGTCAGTTTTCGTATATAGCTTAAATGTGATGTGCCCCAAACATCTAAAAAAGGGCTCCAAATTGGAATAGGAAACGTCTCTGCAGCTGAGGGGTTTACGTTAACGTTCAATAAATGGTTCGGGGGAGCTCTCGGGCTTCTTTTGGCTGTGGCAGAAGATTGGAGCTGGGACAACAACCTCTCTACAGGAGATATTGTGAAGGTCATTACTTGATAAAGGGTCTGAGTACTGGCCTATCTGCTTGCCTCTTTGTTTCATGTGAAGAGATGTAAACTGAAATGCTTCCCCGGTTGAAAACACAAATACAAGCGAGCCGACCTGCCAACGTTAAAGTAAATAAAAGTTGTTCTGCATCCAGATGAGCTAAGTGCTCCAACCCTCTGTGGCTTTGGTCAATACAGATATTTGAGAGGGACAGAGCAGCAGAACAGGTCGTTCAAACTCAACCTGTTTTGAAATCCATTAACGAAACCTAGCTCCACCTGTTTAGCTTATCATAAACACAGCAGTTATTTGGTCAGTGTACATGCCACTCTCACGAACAAAGGCTCAATCGATTTCCCTTCTGGCTTATCTTATTTGAATTGCTTTTGTTCTCCATGCTTTTGTGCCCTATCAAGGGCTCCTATCTGGACGCGGCTGGTATCGACCCCAAACCCTGTAAGGATTTAGACTGAAGCAAAATCTGTTGTGTCAGGAGTTATTTAAGGAGTTTAAAGTAATGTGTGTGTGTTTGACTTGGCATCCTTTCGGGTGGTCTTCCCCCAAACATTTTGCAGTTTACCTATTCTTTTTGTTGGCCTTGGGACTCTGAACGCTTTACTACTGCTGACCAGTGCTAAAGTGCATGTGCTTCTCCGCTAAAACATCGTGACATTGGTGTATACCCAATTAACATTTTTAGTTTACTTGTAAGTTCCTTGTAAAGGGGTATACCATACACCCAGGGCCTGTAACCTAAATGCTACCAGTAGGCCTACAGCACTGACTGCCGCCCACTCAAGTAGCCTTTAAAACCTGTTTCAGGCATGCTATTGCAATGGCCTGTGTGTGCAGTTTACTGTTCACTTCGACTTGGAATTTAAAACTGCTTGCCAAGCCTTAAACTCCCCTTTTACTACACATATGTCACCGCTAAGATAGGCCCTAATTAGCACTAGGGGCAAGGTGCTATGTAAGTAAAAGGCAGGACATATAATTCTAAGTTTCACATGTCCTGCTAGTGACAAACACTCAAATTCATTTTTCTTTACTGTGAGGCCTACTCCTCTGATAGGCTAGCATTGGGAATTCCTTAATACACGTTTAAGCTGTTTCCCACACAAAGGGCTACTTACCCCCTACTGATAGTCTGTAGTCAGGGCTGGATAGAAAGGTGGACCTGTGCATTTCAAGGGCCTGCTTTGATGTCATCCTGACTTCAAAGGTACAGCTGGGTATAAGTACTAGGGCTCTGACCTTATAAAGACAGTACACTACTGGACCTGTGAAGAACTCTGCCTGGAGTAAAGACTGCTGTGCTCCAAGGATTGCCACTCTACTTGACTGCTGCTCTAGAATAACTGTTTTCTGCTGTGCTGTGCCTGCTGATCTCTGCCCTGCTGAGGACAAGGACTGAACCCATCTCACTTGAAACCACAGTGATTCCAAGGGTTTGCTCAGTTGCCCCCTGTTCTGAAGTCTCAGGGCCATCAAAGACTCCCTTCCCCCCTGCAACAGCACCTGGACACTGCCATCTGTGATTCCTGCCCTGCCAAGTGGTGTCCACCCTGTCCTGGGGTCTTGAAAGGTGACTTCTGCCTTACAGAACCATCAACATCAATGCAGTGACGACTTTGCGCTGATCGGAACCTCTGCATTGCCTTTCAATGCCGACACAGGAGCTGATCTACATCGCTTTGTTGGACTGCACAGCTCAGTGACGACAAACAGCGTGGCTCAATGATTACACAGTGCCTGCATCTTAAAGGGGTTCATTGAAGAAGCCTTCATCATCATTGGCACTGACGCAGCGAGTCTCCGTGGCCGACACTTTCTCCATCCAGGTCCTTTTTCGGATGGACCTGCGTGAGTCCTGTAGCCGGCCAGCCCTTCATAGTGCCGGCCTGAACTTTGGATTTAGTCCAGTCCAGTGCGACCTCAAGTAACCCCTAAGCTCTGTTTGCTTCTAAGCACTACTTTTTGATTTCTTCTTTAAAAATTCATAACTCCGGTTCTACATATTGGATTTTTGTTGTTTTGGTCTTGTTTTTCTCATAAAAATGTAATCAATTTTTCTAAACCAATCAAAATTCATTTTATATTGCACTTTGAAACAACTGCAAAGAGGCCAGCCAAAGACAACAAGTTTCGCGCCTTATGGTAAAATGAGGACTGTGTTTGTCATCAGTGTTAGAACATGCTGCATTGATGACGTTTCAGTTCAGAACCAAATTGATGTTTGTCCTACTGCATTGCTTACCTTTTACTATGGACACTGTTATATGTACTTCTGTGGTCCGTTGTGTGTGCTAAAGCAGGAGGGCACCTGGATTAAAATCCTGTTGTGCAATACCGGATAATTGTAGATTTATTTTTGTTTCTATTACTTTAGCTCTGTTGCCAATGGTTGCTTCTTCATTGGAATGGATGTTCTACATTTATATGTATATTTTACCTATCTGATGCACTTACACCTTTTCCTGGAAGAGAAGCTGTCTGTAAAAATTCAAACTAATCATCTGAGGGTGTACTCTAAACTTCCAGTTAAAACTACTTCAATAAAATGTGCATGACCTCCGAAAATGCCTCTGTGATGTTTATGATGCACAGCCAGACTACAGCAATCCGGTTTATGATTTAAAAAAATATTTACTTACTATAATTGGACGCGAAGATTGCCCACAAATTCTGAGTGGGGAGTTTCTGACATCCGCGATGGCTTGCCTCATGGAGTTAAAAATTAAGAGGTTCTTTCATGACCTGGCTCGTGGGTCTTTTAGGAAAACTTTCATTGGTGCCCACTTGAACGATGGGCAGGCCTGTGTACTATGTCTGGTGACTCAGTGGACCAATGCGTCCAATGGGAATAGTGAGCTGAAGGGAGGAAACCAAAGTTGCACTCACCCTCATGGGTGTCCTCAAGCCCAATACAAAGTGCAAGGGTCTCCTCTGCACACGATGAAAGAGCAGTGCTGCAAGTTAGGCACCGTGTGCTTCAGATCTTTGGTAATCACATCTACTGCATAGTACCATGACGAAGTGTGAGAACTGTAGAGGTAACCCCACTGCAACCAGCACAATTTACATAATGTAGGTAACTTAATAGAGCCCGTGATGTTAATGGTATTCTGAATGTGGAAGTGGGAGATGTCTGTAAATGTAAACATTTTGCTGTAAAGGTGCCTGCTCCCCAGTTTTTCTAACATCATCCAGGACTCCCTTCAATAATGAAGTCAAAAGAAAAACGTCAATGGATAGATTGTATCAGTCATATGTGGGCTTAGTTTTATGACTGAGAGGAGACCAGCATTATGAGAGGAAGTGCACTTTTTGCAGGTTCACCCCCACTTTTAGTTCGATTTAGTGCTGGTTTACGGACTCTGAACACTGGTGGGCGGATGTCCAGACCTTGTGCTCTGACCCTAAGGTATATGTGCAATTGGCTACTACCTGATTGGCGTATTTAAATTACCTAAAAGCCCCTAATGCTTGATACTCAGTTTTCCCTGGGCCTGTAAGTTGAATGTCACTAGTGGACTTTAGCTCCGTTTGTGCCACCAATACTGTGACAAAGTGAAAACATAACACTAGGCCTGACACTGCAGCCTAGCATGGCAAAATTAGCTTTTTACCGGCCTTAATCTTTCTTTTTAATACTTATAAGTCACCCCTAGGTTAGGCCCTATTTGGCCATAGGGTAGGTATTTAAAATGTAGGACATGTCACATGTGTACTTAAGTTGTACATATCCTGCTAGTAAAAATGTCTCTTAAGTCTTTTTTCACTGTGGTAAGGCTGGTTTTCCCATAGATAAGCTCCAGGGGGTACATTAAACACCTCATAATGTGTAACTTCAGTTTGGGACTAGCTAGACCGATGATTCAAGGTCTCATTAATAGGAATTTAAAATCCAATTTGATGGCTAAGTCTGATTTTGAATTACTCTTGAAAGTGGCACTTTTAGAAAGTTGGCATTTTCCTGCTCAAAGCTTCTAGTAGCACTTTCAAAGATATTCCTCAACTGTCACCGACAGCCTTCTGGTAGGTGTGAGTTGATATCGGGGAAAGGAAAAAAAAGGGCTTGGTTGGGAGTAGATGTGAATTCCTCCTGTCACGATGTCCTGGGGAATGTGTCCACCAACTGTACAGACTTCAAAGGGACAGTCCCTGTCAAAGTCAAATGTAACCCACACCTAGGTCTGCCACCGCCAATGCCTAAGTAGCCAGAGTGGAACCAATCCCAGTGGGGAGAACGGTCCCTGAACTAATTCTGCAGGGGAAGTTCCTCTTTATCCTGGACACACACTAAGGGTGTGCCCATTGCTCTGACCCAAAGAAGAAATGTTTTGACATCTGTGTTTTGGGCTGAGAAATGCACTATGGGATTGTTCAGTACCAAATCCCTAGGAAGAGATGTAGGAGCGGGTTAGGTTGACCATAGAAATGTTACTCCTATCGGTTAGGGTGTCCTCCCCACCCAAAAATTCAAGAGTGGCATAAAAGTGGCACCCCTGGCTACCTTCCTCTGAACACTGCGGACCTATAGAAAACAAAATGGGTGCACCTGCTGAACAAAGGACTTGAACTTCGAAGAAGGTCTAAGCCTGCTGTTTTTACTGTGGAGAGAAACCTCAAGGGCTGGACCTGCCCCCACCAGAACCCAGGGCAGTAGACCGGTCTACAAGGGCTTGTTGCTAGCCACAGGTTGGTCTCCTGAAACACAAAAGCTGCAAGAAGCCTGCAACAAAGACGTGTCTAGCTGACCTGTTCTAACTGGATTGAGTCCTAACTCATAGGATGGCTCCCAAAAAGCTCATGAAACCTTGTCTCCACCCACGCCCCCTCAAGATTTTAACAGTGGACACAGCTAAACCTTTTCTGAACTTTTGTTTAAAAGAACCAGAGGAGACCATGGGACCGCCGCTGAACAGCAGCCACTGTTGTCGCATCACCAGTCGGATTCAAATTGTTTATTTGCCCCACTGAAATCAGCTCTACTTCCAGAAAAGTTACTGAGTTACAACGTGTAGGATTTCACCAGCACAAGTGCTTCGCAGAATCCCACTTTCGTCAAGCCCCTTTCAAATTCAGCCAGCAGCTTGCTCCACCATTGAGAAAGTTCCTCCAGACAAAAAGACCAAGCCAGAAGGTTAATTTTTTTACTGGGACAAACCTGGTCCCTGTATCAGTCTTGCACTCCATCACGGTCCACCTTAACTTTTGACTTTGACCCAGTCTAGTGGGACCAAATGCCTGTAGTTGGTGCTTTGCTCTTTTTGGTGCTAGGAAACTTTTTAAAACTTCTAAAAATCATTTCTCCAATCCCTTTTCATGAGATTTTGGTCAATGGGGCTTAATAAAGATATAAATCTATCCTATTTTTAAAAATCGGAATGGGATTTTTATTGTGTCATGTTTCTTACTCATTAACTGCTTTGGTACTGACAAATGCTTTACACTTGTTTCTCCTTTTGGTTATGCCCGAATGCTCTACGCCACACCTACCAAGGAGTGAGCTAATGTTTAAATTAAAGTAACCTAAGTGCACCTGATACAGAATAGTGACACTATTACTTGAGAGGTCTCACAACCACCCCAACTAATAATCTATTTCCTCACACATTATATATACATTGTTTGGAGCTAGAGAGGTAAAACATTCTTTGCCTCTATTAAAGAGAAGTTAATGAGTTATATGAGTACGAATGAATATGAAGTGTGTATTAAGAAACTTGATTTATAGTTTGATTCCAAATTACATGATTGTGGAAATCAAATATATTGGTAGGAACTCTGAGCACTAGAGACGTTACAGGAGAGAATGCCACTGTGTTTAAAGCAGTGGTTCTTAACCTGCGGACCCCTGGGACTCGTGAAGCCTATTAAGGGGGGGTGGGGCGCGACTGCTTAGAAAACGAAATAGTATTAACAGATTGATAACATGTATAGAAATAGAGAAGCACAGACCTGCCAACTCACACGGTGCTCTAATATGTCATAGGATATAGGCTCTCTTCACGTGGTCACCTGGTGAAGAGCCAATGTCACATGGTGGCATGGAAAACGGCTGGAACCCACCTCACAATAGTGCTTTTTTTTGCAGAGTTTTATATAGCGCGAACTAGACCCGAACCGAATCGGGTATCAGAGCGCTTTACATAGCACCAGTTACGTTACATGAGGACACACATTCATTTTAGGCACGGGGAAATTAAGTGATTTGCCCAGAATTAATGGGTGCAAAAACACCTCCAGACATTCGCTGCAGTATCCTCAGCAAGATTTTTCATTTTGTTGGTGTGATTTTTAGTGTATGTGGGAAACGACGAGGGAATGCTTCCTAGAGAGAAAGTGCTCGGAACAAGGCCCGCCCCATCGAAGGTCCCGCCCCTTCCTCACACTGTGAAATGTTTTATTAGGTTGGCAGGTCTGGAAGCAAATTATAAAACATTCTGTAACTGTGAAGGAATTTGAAATTGGAGGTTAAACATTAAGATAGTTTCTGGAGATTGATTTGTGAGAACAGTGCGAGTGCATTAAACAGAATTTAGTATGGATGATGAGTGGCCTCAATTGAATTTAGAGAAGCTCCAAACTTTCCATTAATATTCAAATTGTGTTTTTGAAAAAGTATATTTGTAAACACACAATTTTTTTTTACAATTTGTGTATTTGTTTGATAAATGCTTGTTTCTGTATTTTGTGTGTGTTGTTTTGCGCTTCAGATCATGGATAAAAGTTAGGCCTGGGTAAATGGCTTCCAGTAATGACTCAATGTAGGTCCCTGTATTCCAATAATAATCCAATGGGGGCCCCAGGTTCCAGTAATAATGAAATGGGGGTCCACTGAAGTAAAAAGGTTAAGAGCCACTGGTTTAAGGGATTAGTGTTGGCAGCCAAGTCTGGCAATCATTTGGAAGAACATTCAGGATCAGTCATGCAAACTGAACCAGTGTGTGAGGAGTCCTACCTTAAAGGGGGGCTGTTAATGTTGCAGGAAGCACTGGTTATTGCTAAGCAAGTGGAACATAGATTGGAAAGCCTGTAGAGGAAATAATTTGTTTCTGGTAAAGCTGTAAATGTGGAGCTACAGGCTAATTCTAGTAAAATGTGTGGATCCCAAGATGCAAGCGAAAAACACCAGGAGTGTTGCAGAGAAATTGAAGAATAATGATGTTGCCTGCAGGCTAAGGAAAAGGTAGATCAGTTTGCAACATCTGGCCACTTCCAAAGATTTTTCTGCTTGTTGGATATTTTATAGAAATTGTGAGAAGAATGACGAGATCTTGTGTAAGAGTCCTGAAGTTTGATACTCTTGGTAGTTGGCATAGCCAAATCTGCTACCTGTGAGTAGCTAATAACAGCCTTTTTAGTGGTAATTACCTCTGCGAGGAGGGTGAGCGAACTGCAGACACTTATCACAGCCTCCGTACCTGACAGTTTTTCCGGACAAAGAGCTACTAAGAACTAGGGAATCCTTTTGGCCCAAGATTGTAACTCCCTTCCATCTGAGACATTCCGTTACTCTTCCCACTTTCTATGAACCTTTGCACCCTTCCAAAGAAGAGGAGCGTCTGCATCGTCTGGACCCAAACAGATCTACCTTGTTTGTACTAAAGAGTTCCGGGTGGATGACCAACTCTTTGTAGGGTACGTGTGAGCCAAGAAGGGGCGTGCTGTTCAGAAGAGGACTATCTCCCATTGGCTTATCCTCTGTATAAAGATTTGTTACGCCTTGGCAAAGAAGCTGCCTCCCGAAGGACTTGGGCCCATTCTACCAGGGTGATGGCAGCCACCACAGCCCTCCAGTGGGAGGTTCCAATTGCAGATATCTGCCAAGGGCCACGTGGGCATCTCTGCACACGTTTGCCAGACACTATTGCCTTGATTCTCAGGTTCGCAGGGAGGGCCTGTTTGGCCACTCTGTTCTGCAGGATTTTTTGGTCTAAATCTTTCTGCAGTCCCACCTCCGGGGAGGTATTGCTTGGATATCTGTTGAAAGGTAAGGAATCTGTGGCCAGATGTCTCTGTCAGATGGACAAGTTTCTTACCTTTGGTAACGCCTTCTCTGGTAGTGACATGATCTAGCCGCAGATTCCTTACCAACCCACCCACCCTTCAGCATGCTGAATTGTTGTTAGTGTCAGGGCTGTTCCCTTTCAGGGCCCTAGCTGTCTTCTTAACGCATCATGGTCATTCATTTCATGGCTCCGCACTTTTGGCGTGTAAAGTCGTGAAAAGTATTTACGTCAGTGCGCCAGAGTGGCAGGGTATATTGACGATTTCCAATAAAAGTCCCTTAAACTTTAATGGCTTTGGCCCAATGGATCATCCAAGCCATGTCACCCATGTTAGCTTTTAGATGAGCAGAGCGGGTGGACTACTTAAGGAAGTTTCCACGGTTCTGTCATGGGCCATGTGTGATTTTGCCAATAAACCCCATTTGAGTACTCATTTAGCTGGCCGGATCTGTTTCTGAACTAAAGGAAACCCATGCTGTGACCACTAAATTACATGTCTTTATTTGTTCATTCAAGTAATGACATGGCAGATGTAATATCGCTTTAAATGTTAGGCACCAGGACCTCCTCGGCTGAGGAGGCGGGATGAGGGAGGAGAAGGAAAAGGGAGGAGCCATGCCCGGAAAAGGATAGTAAGGGAATAGATTGGAAAGAATAAGGAGAGAATAGTTTGAGGGGCCTGTGAGCCCGTCCCAACATCAGAGCAGCGTGGACGTGCCGCATTTGCTGTGTACAAAAGCGATCTGGGTGCCCACCCCAGTCACGGGTGGGCTACTGTGAGCCCGTCCCGACATCAGAGCAGCGTGGAGGTCCCGCATTTGCTGTGTACAAAGAACGATCTGGGAGCCTACCCCAGTCGCGTGCTGCTGAGCCCCAGTACCTGTGAGTAGTGTCTCCCTTCGTTCTCCGGCTGCTGAAGAGGTCCGGTTGTTGGAGGAGCTGTTGCCGGTGTGTGAAAGGCCAAATCTCGTGGGGCGTGAGAGTTCGTGGCGGCCATCTTGAAATCAGGCGCCTGCACCAATCATCTGCGAGGGAGTTCCGGCGGCCATTTTGAAGTCAGGCGAAGTGCCTAACAAAGCATCAAGCACTGGTAAATTCAACCCCCCCCCCCCCCCCCCCCCCCAAACCTAAAAGACATCAAGCATTGGTAAATGTTACTGAGAACTCTGAACTTCATCAAACATTGGCTAATTCAACGGAACAGTCTGAAAATCATCAAGCATTGGTAAATGCAACCGGTAAAGCTTAAAATTTATTGAGCATTAGTAAATTCTACGGAAAAGTTTGAAAATCATCAAGCATTGGCAAATATGTTGGAGTGTGCTTCGTCCCATTCAACTGAAGGGGCTGTCGTCTCAGTCGATGGTCAGAAGTGAGGGAAGAGCACCTCCTCACCATGTCTACTACACCACCTCCTCAAGCAGGTCCGGCGCAAGCCAATGTCGGACATATGGGAGTACTTGGAGTGTCATTTCTGCGACCTCCTGAACCTTTGGTCCTTGAAACAGGAGGAGGCATGGGTCTTCGATGGCAGGAGTGGCTTGAAGATTTTGAGGACTTCATGAAGGGCTCGCACGTAACAGAGGCCAGTCAACAGTTAATAGCACTACGTAATTTAATAAGAAAAGACGTTGGACAAATCATAAAGGAACTGCCTGCAGCTGATGTGGCATCCTACGCTGATGTGTGTGGTGCACTGAACCGGAAATTTCTGCACAAAAAGAACATTGATTATGAGAGATATACGTTTAACCTGGCGGCTCATGAAAAGGAAGAGTCCCTGTGCGCTTTCATCACATGTCTTAGACGCCTGGCTCGCTATTGCGAGTTTGACTCTTTCTCGACTGAAGATGCCCTTCGGCTGAGGGTTATTGAAGGCTGTCAGTCCGAATCACTTTGGAGGAAACTGTTAAAGAAAAGCTACTCATTAGACGAAATTGAGGAAATGACACGGGTGCATGATCAGACTGAAGAACATGCCAAAAAGATGGAAGCAGCGATAAGTGAAAAGCGTGAACAAGCTTTCAGGCTTCAATCTCGCAACACGCGCAGATATTCTCCGATGAAGCCAAGGTCATCATGATCCAACATGCAACAGCAGCCCGTGAACCAACGACGTTGCAGCTCCAGTCGAAATAACAGATGGCGGGAGCGTCATCTCAAATGTTATCGGTGTGGCTATGACTTTCCCTACACGGACGGGTGCCCCGCGATGGGTCAGAAATGCAGGAAGTGTGGGGGGGGGAGAACCACTCCCGAGAACGTATGTGGAACATATAGGAAAGACAAACCGAGAGATCAGGAGAGGTCAGCTCGACCATCGAGCACGCTTCATCACGCCAAAGCAGTACGTGATCACAGAAACTCGTCAACGGGATTGTCCCGCTCCAGCAGCCAGTTTCGCCGAAGTTACCGATCCCGACGCACATCTTCTCAAGAATCGAGGTCACTGTCCCCCATCTCGCAGGACAGTGATGAATACGTATGCATGGTCGCTGACCCCGACCGACTGAAGAAGTATCCTCGGCTCAGCATCCAGATTGGCACGCACTGGACCAAGTTCGTGATGGACAGCGGAGCCTCCCTTAATTATATAACAGTGGCAGAATATCAGAGGATGAAGTCACCACCGCAACTAAGCCCTGCTCATGTGAGAGTTTACACCTGGATGTCCAAAAAGCCACTCCCCTGTTTGTGAAAATTCTCAACGCACCTCACATACCAAGATCGCACGATTCCTGCCTACATCCATGTCATTAAAGGACCAGAGGCTGACTGCCTTCTGAGTCTTCTGACTGATGAGCGTCTGAGACTAGTGGACATTTTGTACAAGGTTGATGATGAACTGGATGTAATTCAAAAATGTCCAAAGTTATTTGCTGGCCTCAGAAAGATGGCTCACTGTCAAATTCGACTACATATTAACGAACAAATAACTCCAGTAGCTCAACATCATCAACGGATTCCCTTTCATCTCCAACAAGCAGTCGAACAGGAGTTACAGGATCTGCTCAAAGCTGATATCATTGAAAGGACAGATGGACCTACGCCCTAGGTCTCTCCGGTAGTTGTTGTGCCGTAGAAAGGTGAACCTGACAAAGTCCGTCTGTGTGATGACATGAGGGCGCCCAACACCGCCATTGAAAGGGAAAGACACCCAGCGTCACACATCAGTGACATGATTGCTTCACTCAATGGGGCAAAGATATTCTCCAAACTGGATCTCAATAAAGGTTACCCCCAACTGGAGTTACATGAGCAATCGCGTTACATTACAACTTTTTCAACCCACATTGGTCTCTTCAGGTATAAGAGACTCAGCTTTAGAGTGTCTTCGGCTGCGGAAATTTTTCAAGAAGCCATTAGAAAACGATTCACCACATTACAAATGCCCTAAACTACAGTGATGACATCCTGGTTTACGGGTCCACGACGCAAGAACACGACATAGTCTTAGAACGAGTCTGTCACGCCCTGATGGAAGCCAACCTCACGTTAAATAAAGCAAAGTGTGAGTTTCATAAGTCCATGTTGAAGTTCTTTGGACATATCTTCTCCAAGGAGGGAATGAGACCAGATCCAGACAAAGTGGCTGCTCTGAATGATACCCCCAGCCCTCGTGATGCAGGAGATGTTCGCCCCTTTTTAGGGATGGCCAGTTACTGTGCCTGGTATATCCAGGATTATGCAACCATCAGCTATCCCCTGAGACAACTCCCAAAACAAGGTCACCCGTTTCAGTGGTCAGCGGGATGTGAACAAGCCTTCAATGAAATCAAAGCGGCTGTGGAGTCAGCCGACAACATGGCATATTTTGATCCAAAGAAGAAGACAGAGATTACCGTTGACGCCAGTCCTGTGGTGCTGGGAGCCATTCTAGCTCAATATGACACTGAAAGTGAACAACGATACATAATTGCCTATGCCAGCAGGAGCCTGACTGAGACAGCGAAAGCTTATTCGCAGCCCAAAAAGGAAAGCTTGGCTGTTGTTTGGGCCTGTGAGCACTTTCACATCTTCATATATGGAAAACATTTCACCCTGATCACCGATCATCAGGCACTCATCACTATCTTTGGCAACCCTCGAGCTAAGATGCCACCGAGAATAGAACGCTGGGGCCTTCGACTCCAAGAATACACTTATACAATTGTGCACACGCCTGGAAAAGCAGAAAACCCTACTGACTACATGTCGAGGCACACCCAAAGAGACAACCAAGTGCAGAACGTCTGTGGCCGAGCAATACATATGCTTTGTGGTAGATCAGGCCCGACCACCAGCAGTCCCACTAGAAGCCATTTTGGATGCCACTTTTGAAGATGTCACTCTGCAAGATGCGAAATGCCGAATACAAAATAATGATTGGAGACACCTAGATGTCAACACTCCAAACAGCTTAGTTGACCGCCATGAACTTGCCGCTTTCAAACATGTGAAAGGAATGGTTGAGCGATTTATGTCTACATTAAAGAAAGCCATTCAGCAGGCTGAATTGTCTCGGAAAGACACTCAAATGGTTCTGAATGAAGTCCTGCGAGCTTATAGAAACACGCCTCATTCCACTACCGGTAAGTGCCCCGCGACCCTAATGCTGGGCCGGCCGGTGCGCACCAGAATACCCATGATTGACTGGAATGAGGGAGCAGTATCTCAAGACTCTGACCCTGATGACATAGCTGGCATTGACCGACCCAAGAAGGAGGCAATAAAAACATATGCGTATCGCCGTCGAAGAGCTGCACCATCCTCGATTCAAGAAGGTGACTTGGTACTAGTGAAACAAGAACAGCTGATTGTCGTTATCATGAAACTCCACTGGTAGTCACCAAACAAAAGGGAACCATGATCTCCGCTGAATCGGATGAGAAGAGAATTACCAGGAATGTGGCGCACTTTCAGAAGTGCAGTCCCAAAGTTAAAGAATTACTTACTGGACCTGTCAATGGTGTAACTAGACTGTGTGAACCTGAAAGCAGTGACCAGCACTTGAGTGATTCATGATGGAAGAGAACCTGACTGTCTAGATGTCCATGTCCGTCCCCGCCGAATCATTAAGAGACCGAGTCATCTGATTGAAGAACTGTAACTATGTGACATTTTGTTTTTCAGTTACATATGCAAGAAGAGGGAATCAACTCTTTTTGTTAAGAAAGGGGGAGATGTAATATCACTTTAAATGTTAGGCACCAGGACCTCCTCGGCTGAGGAGGTGGGATGAGGGAGGAGAAGGAAAAGGGAGGAGCCATGCCCTCAAAAGGGTAGTAAGGGAATAGATTGGAAAGAAGAAGGAGAAAATAAAGTGAGCTGAGAAATCCCGAAACCAGAGTCCGTGTCCTTTGTGCCTCTGGACACTACAGCAATGTGTGATCAAAAACTATTAGAAGACAGGAGGCAAGTTGTTTCTCCTTATCATATATGTAGCTGTTACAACACAAAACAAGGGTGTAAAATCCTGGTGTGTGATTTTACCTATCATTAAGCTTCTATTGCAAATTACGAATATATAACAAAAAGACCAAGGCTGTAGAAAATCAAGGACATATAAAGCAAAGGATGTAAAAAACACAACAAAACATAAAGCAATGATGTAAAATTAGGAAAGTATCAGAAAAATACTAAAGATCTAAAACTATGCGAAACCTTGGAATGTGAAAACCCAAGGATGTGAAGACCATGAAGTAAAATTAATAAAGATATAAGCTAAGGCGGTAAAAAGTCAAAGAATGCAAATACTCAAGGATATAGCAAAACAAGTATACAAAAAAACCCTGTTGGTAAAAACTGAGAAAAGAAATAAAGCTGTATATAGGTACTTGCAGCAAGCTAAGAGCCAACATTATACCATGTTAAATTTATTTACATTCTAGCTTCCAAGCTGACATTATTGCACACTAAAACCTAAAAAAGTGAAGTTGAGATACACATGTGCTATACATTATTAAAGAGCATTACTAATAAAAATGTTTTCACCGTTCCAATTGGCCTCCCAAAAAGTGCAAGAATCACATCAGGCTGGAAAAATCACTTCCTACAGCACAGTTGTTCTTGTCAAACTTTGTCATCAAATTATGGTCAAATATTTCTGAACGTTTTACTACTAACAGTATTTGTAGTTTCCTCTATTTAAAAGTTCGCCTCAATAAACGTTATGGGGCTCATGTGACACTTTAAAGCAGGTCTAGGACCCATTTGCCCTGCATTACTCTACCCTTGAACAGTTATACGCAATTTAAGGTGTTTCACTCCCACCAAGAGAATGTGACGCACCAAGAAATATTTTTGAAATACATTTTTATAGATTTTTTCATGTGGCGTCAGACCACTTAGGTTGAAAGCAATATAGTAAAGAGAAACGACACATTTTTAATTTAACCAAACAAGAAAATGTCGAGCATCAGTCCAGTCCTTATCAAGTTCAGTGCACCAGTATTATTGCTTGTGGTGCATGAGACTGAACACTGTCCACTAAACGCCTCCATATGCATATATTACTACTGCAACAATAAGTGCTCCATGAGCGGTATTGGCCAAAAATCATCAGGTCTGCCGTGGTGTTTTAATGTTTTTCAATATTGCATATAATAATAGTTGTATGTTAACTTGGTCACCTTTTTATGTCTCGTGACCTATCAATGCGCATGCGCATTGAGAGAAGCGAGACTATAGGGCTTTAAACAAAGTTTACCTAACTGTGGCGATTTGGTGCTGTGCCCGTGGCTTTTAGGTCAATGCGCAAGCGCATTGACCTAAAATGCGCGTGCACATCATCAAATCGCCGTCTGTTCCCTCAGCCGCACTCCTCCCACACCTTTGAAGTGAAGCTTAGCTTCACTTCAAAGGCCCCGGCTGCTTCACACCCTCATGCTGCTCTCCCCGCTCCGCCCCCTCCCCTGCCCGCCGTGTGCATTTCTCCTCCCCCCCCTCCCCACAGCAATGCCCTCCGTCTTGTTTCCTTTCTTGTTTTTTACTCTCATCCATTCTCTCTCACTGTGTTCCATTCCTCTAATACTAGGCGCTTCTCTCGAGTTCAGGTTCTCCCCTTTTCTTCCACTCCTCCGCAGCGCCTTGGTTTCCTCAGTGACTTTACGTCCTTCTAAGCGCTTCTCAAGCTCAGCCTCTCTCCTTCCCTTCACAGCGCTTTGGCTTCCTCAGTGACTTAATGTCCTCCTAGGCGCTTCTCGAGCTCAACCTCTCTCCTTTCGCTCCAGCACCCCTCCACAGTTCCTTGGTTTCCTTAGTAACTTTACGTCTTCTAGGCGCTTCTCGAGCTCAGCCTCTCTCCTTCCCTTCACAGCGCCTTGGCTTCCTCAGTGACTTAATGTCCTTCTAGGCGCTTCTCGAGCTCGGCCTCTCTCCTTCCCTCCAACCCTCCTCAGCGCCTTGGCTTCCTCAGTAACTTTGGGTGCTTCTAGGCGCTTCTCGAGCTCAGCTCCTTTTCTAAAGCTTCGAATAAATTTACTTTTCACAACATTCGGAAAGGTCTAGGAAAAGCTTTGGAAGTTCACATCATCCTTCCCCACTGTGCCCTTCTCCAGCAGTCTTAGTCCATCCTAACCACAAACCCGACCCTTTCTCCTAGCCTCTGTGTGATCTTGGGCGCATCACTCGAGCAACGATAATGGATTCAAGAAGTTCAGCTTGTTATAGCTATTTTGCCTAATTTATGATGTATGGTGTTTGACAAGTTTTAAGTTTACTTCTTTTAAGCTGCTCACAAATAAACACGTTTTTCACTGCTGATTTCACACGCAACGCCACTCACACACGCAACTCATCCACGCAACCCCACTCATCCACGCAACCCCACTCATCGACGCAACGCCACTCACACACGCAACGCCACTCACCCACGCAACACCACTCACACACGCAACGCCACTCAAACACGCAACGCCACTCACACACGCAACGCCACTCACACACGCAACGCCACTCACCCACGCAACGCCACTCACCCACGCAACGCCACACACCCACGCAACGCCACTCACCCACGCAACGCCACTCACCCACGCAACGCCACTCACCCACGCAACGCCACTCACCCACGCAACGCCACTCACCCACGCAACGCCACTCACACACGCAACGCCACTCACACACGCAACGCCACTCACACATGCAACTCATCGACGCAACGCCACTCATCGACGCAACGCCACTCACACACGCAACGCCACTCACACACGCAACTCATCGACGCAACGCCACTCATCGACGCAACGCCACTCACACACGCAACGCCACTCACACACGCAACTCATCGACGCAACGCCACTCATCGACGCAACGCCACTCACACACGCAACGCCACTCACACACGCAACGCCACTCACCCACGCGACGCCACTCACCCACGCAACGCCACTCACCCACGCAACGCCACTCACCCACGCAACGCCACTCACCCACGCAACGCCACTCACCCATGCAACGCCACTTACCCACGCAACGCCACTCACCCACGCAACGCCACTCACCCACGCAATGCCACTCACCCACGCAATGCCACTCACCCACGCAATGCCACTCACACACGCAACGCCACTCACACACGCAACGCCACTCACACACGCAACGCCACTCACACACGCAACGCCACTCACACACGCAACGCCACTCACACACGCAACGCCACTCACACACGCAACGCCACTCACAGACGCAACTCATCCACGCAACCCCACTCATCCACGCAACGCCACTCATCGACGCAACGCCACTCATCGACGCAACGCCACTCATCGACGCAACGCCACTCATCGACGCAACGCCACTCATCGACGCAACGCCACTCATCGACGCAACGCCACCCACACACGCAACGCCACCCACACACGCAACGCCACCCACACACGCAACGCCACCCACACACGCAACGCCACTCATCGCCACTCATCCACGCAACGCCACTCATCCACGCAACGCCACTCATCCACGCAACGCCACTCATCCACGCAACGCCACTCATCCACGCAACGCCACTCATCCACGCAACGCCACTCATCCATTTGCAAAACCAAAAGGTCAAACTCTTCTATTGCGAGACCTATTGCATTTTCAATGCTTGTTGTGCATTGTATCCATTAGGGTGGGTGATCGACATATAGGGCCTACAGCGAGCAGGCATTCAAATTGTGCAGCTTATGCAATGTCTCCTTGATCGTCATGTTTTATGAGGCTCTAGGAGAGCAGATAAGGGACGTTTTCCATTCTTTGAATCTCTTTTAATAAACAAAGCAGCTGAAATGCTACGAGGAAAGAGAACCTTACAAGCTATACACACAAATGGTGTGTGAGGGGACCGGTCCTGATAAGGGATACCCCAGACGTAAAGCTTGGTTCTCTTAAATCGACTTTCTATTCCGCTATTTAGTTTGGACCCGTGGGCTCTTTGTGTGTAGATGTTGTTTAATGGAAAGTGTGCCCACGCAGGTCCTTAAATCTCCTCTAGGCCCTCTTTTTGTGTGTGCAACCTTACAAGTTCTGCCTTGTAGAAAGAAGGGATAGAAGTAGTCGTAATCTGTTCACTTCCTATGTCTTCTGCAAGAATTATTGTTCACTGCCCTATATAACAAAACAGGAGCCGAGTGTTAGCCAACCTCTGCTCACTCCATAGGCCACTGTGCATGAGAAAAGTATGGAAGATACCTGTGTTTGGGGTGGGGTTTGACATAAAGACTGGTTGTCAGAGGGATGCTGAACTACAGAGGTCCCACTTCAAGCATGAGTTCATATTAAAGTGCGTGATTTGACATATTATTACAAGCAGGTTAATTGAACTATGCTATAGGACAACTAGTTATATTTCAGGTCCCGCATCGCGTCTCAGGGCATCTGACGCCGGAGTTGTTGCTGCCCTAGGAGGGGTAGCATCCACGGGAGCTGTGCTGTTAAAACCCTCTGAGGAAGAAAGCCATCAACGCCGCACGCCGCACAGGGACTCCAGCGCCCAGGAGCTATGCTGTGCTGTGCTGCGGCCCGCCCACCCAACCTCGAGCTCATGCCCTATAAATCAATATCAGCTTCCGCTTAGCGGGACGCTTGCGGGACGCGCCGGACGAAGCCCGGACAAAGGGCGGGCAGTCCGTGACAGTCGGAGACAGAAGGAGACTGGGCTGGGCCAGAAACCCTGTTTGTCGTTAGCCGGCATTACATGCTGTGGGTTTGTATTATTGTTATGGTCTAATGAGTGAGTATATCACTTGGTGGTTTGTTTATTGTGTTACAATCGGTTTTTTTCTCGTGCTAATTTCTATAAGCTATTTTTCGGTTCTTTTAATTGTGAACTATGTCTAAACTAAAGGTTACTCAGGTGCCGCATACCCTAAATAACTATTTAGTGAAGGTTGTCAGCAAGATTAATAATGAGATGCGCCAGTCGCTGGGTTTAGCCAGCCCCCCCCCCCCGCTATCCATAACGGAAATAGTGCCGGTTTCATCAGCATTGGATGAAAGTAGTAGCACTAACAATCTTAATGCCTCTGTTAAAGATACATCTGGGCAGGACATTTCTAACCTAGTCGATTTGGATGACTCTACTAATACCACAGTACAGCATCCACGTACCCCAGTCCCTAGAGTGGTAAGGGCATGTCGAAAAGCTCAGACCAAGCGGGGAGGATCCCGCCCTGTAAGGAAAAGAGCTGCCACCCCCCCTAATACTTTAGATAAGGACGATAACAGTATGGTTAAAGAAGACGCTGTTATACTGGATGCTGAATTAATTAAGAATTTAGTGGGTATTATTGACACTAAGATTAAGGGCATTGTCAAACCCCTCATGACTGAAATTGACCAGCTAACTGCTGAAGTCAATAGGTTAGGTGGACTACTTAAAAAATCTGTAGAAGTAGCGGGTAGTCAAATTACATTACCATTAAGTGATCGAGATAACCAGGATGTCACACCTCGGAGACATGTAGGCGCCAATGATAATGATATATGTAATCTACCAACCCCCGTGCCTCCAGTCTGTAATGATAGCCAGGCCGCAACAAGGGCCGACAGCTATGAAGACTGGACTGAGGTAAGACATAGGCGCGCTACTAATCTCCCGCCTGATTGTGCCCCGTATGTGGTAGTTTTAACAAATGTCCCCCCAGCTGAGAATGGCAAATACCAGGAAACACATGACATCTTAAAAAATAAAACGGTGTCCTGGTTGACCAGATACTGTGGTTTCCCCACTGCATTCTCAGACCAGGTTTTGACTACCAGAAGGGTGAATTGGATTGGGAGTTCCAGGAAATGTTTCAGGGGTGATTGTGTCATAATAAACTTTAAGCACCCACAACATGCAGCTACTGTACTTTTGAGAGCTGCATCCCTACCGATTACTGATGGAAATGTGTGTGCCCGCTCACTTGGGTTTTTCTATAGCCCTCCTAGTATTCCCCCACGTGATGGTAGAAGAGGTAAACCCTGGCCGGTTATCCAGAGGTCACACCCTGATCTTGTGATGCAAAACCGATACCAGATTTTAAATTCTATGGATGCCAACGATTGACCCGACTCGATAGGAAGGCCCCGATCCCAGGAGCCTATCAGTCTTCCTGTGGCTGTTGATGAGGGTATTATCGTGGCCACCGATTCTGGTATCAGTATAGATATTGATCAGGGGCTGAATGTGGGGACCTAAGCAAATCGAACCAGAATGAGAATGGTGTACGATAGTGATAGCGCTAGGGATAAAGGCGCAACAATTGCCTGCTGGAATGTGGCAGGGTTGAAATCAAAGGAGAGGGACCCAGGTTGGACAAAATTTATTAATGCCCATGATATATTATGTTTTCAGGAAACGTGGAGTTTGAGTGAAGTCAATTATGATGGATTTGTTTCCTATAATTTATTAGCGATGGGTGGGGGCCCAGGTAGACCTAAAGGGGGTCTCCTTACACTTGTAACCATCTCACGTCCTATTGTGGTTAATAGGTATATACCAGTAAGTGATCTTGTACAGATCCACTGGCTAATAGAGGGCAAATAGCGCAATATTTTATTGATGAATTATTACAACAATATTTTCGATGGTAGTAGGGCTAAACTAGTAGTAGATTTGGCCGCTGCTATCGATAATTTGTGCCAGGAGGTGAATGTTGTATTTGATTTTATATGGGTGGGGGATTTTAATATTGCATTGTGCGAAATGTCAGCACAGAAGGTCTGTGGGGTTACCAATAACGTGGGGTGGGATATTTTGCATTTTGGTCACAGTGGGTATGGCGAAGCATTGCATAAACTCATGGGTTGTTATGATTTGGAAATAGTGGAGTGCGGTAAAGACGCTGATGGATTGCCCATCCCTACCTTTAAAAATTGGCACGCCACCTCTATCATCGACCATGTGATTATTTCGTCGAACATTATTCCTTACTGTGCCCCCCCACAAATTGAAGTTACTACATTGAGTGATCACAATCGAAGTATTTTGAATACTAGTCTTTGGGTAGGTTGCTCGACTGATGTAGGTAATATAATTACAAATGTGGAACCTCATAGGAGCAATGGTGTAAGGTTAAGATGGGAAGGAGATAAGGCTAATGAATTATCCACCTCTATAATTAAGGAGAGCCTGCTGGACATTGTTTTTTATTTTAGAACATAAATCTGATTTTGAAAAAGTTTTATCACTTTTCAATGTAATTAACAAAGCGGTTGATGCCAAATTTACGGGACGTAACAGTAGGCAATGTAGGAGTGGACCTGGCTGGTTCAACCACCACTGCACTGCCGCATTAACTAAACTTAAGCAGGCATTAGCAGTTAAGCCCAGGGACAAAAACCTAATAATTAATTTGAGGATGGAGTATAAACGTGTGCTCAAACAGAGAAAGTGCGAACTGCAGCAACTGGCTTGGGATTCCCTCAACCAAGCTGCAGAACTTTCAAACTGCACCCTATTTTGGGCCACTGTTAATTCCCCCTTCCTAAGAGATGAAAATACACCTGCGCTAACATCAAATGTATCGAGTGAAGGGTGGATTGCCCATTTCTCTTATATTTTTGATACCAACAGAGTTTTAGAGACTTGTCCAAATCAATGAGCTGTTTTACCGCTTGATATTTCTGTGCAGGAGGTTGAAAGCGGTATACGTAATAGTAAAGGAGGGGAAGCTCAGGGCCCTGATGGGGTACCTATTGATGTCTACAAGGCAGTACCAGAGGTATGGGGACCTCTCCTTACAATTGTTTTCAATGCAGCTGTGTGCACTGAGCCCCCGTAACCTGGGGGGAATCGATTATAGTACCTATTTATAACAAGCATTTGCAATGCAATAGGTCTCGCATTAGGCAAAGTTTGAGCTTTTAGTATTGTAAATGGCATTGGCTATTTTTTTTTGCAGTAGTTACGTTTTGTTTTTATAAAAAGGGACATATAAAATATGTTGCATATTGACATATAATGATGCAGCCCGGACTGAAGTTAGAATACCCATGCCAAGCATTGCTAGACTAAAAGTGGGAATAATTCTAACAGGGACACCACCAATAAATTAAGAAGGAACTCCATTACGCTAAGGCAAGCATTACCGCCTTCGGGTAAAGTCCGCGCTATATAAAAATGCATAAATACATGAATAAATAAATACCGCCTTCGGGTAAAGTCCGCGCTATATAAAAATGCATAAATACATAAATAAATAAATACCGCCTTCGGGTAAAGTCTGCGCTATATAAAAATGCATAATTAAATAAATAAATACATACCGCAAAACATCCTCGTTACTCTGCCGGCCTGCGACCAGGAAGTCAGGCAGGCCGGCGCGACACCCGGAAACAGGAAGTAGGAGGGCGGGAGCCTACCCCGCCTCCCACGGAAGAGCCGCGATTGGAGCCGTGTTGGGACCACCGGAGCAGGCAGGAGCCTACCCTGCGCCCCGGTGCCTAATGAGGGAAGACGAGTCCTGCTGCCGGGCCCTGCAGCTGAGGAGAGCCGGTGAGTGCGTTGCTGAGCTGCTGCTGCGGGCGGGCGGGCGGCGGAGGGGCGGAGGGGCGGGGAAAGCATGTACGGGCGGGCGGGGCGGCCTGTGTATGTGTGTGTGCGCGTGTGTGCGTGCGTGCGTGTGTGTGTGTGTGTGTATGTGTCTTGGAGTGCGTGTGTGTGACTGTGGGATAGGGGGTGTGTGTGTGAGCGAGTCGATGTGTACGGCGCGGGACGCGGACGCGACGTGCGCGTTCGCGCAGACGAATCCAGGAGAGGAAATGCTAGTGCACCCTCTGGTCCGTCCTTCCCTCCAGACAGCTGACTATACGTCTCCGTCCCTGGAAGCATCCTTTGGATGCTAATTCCAGGGCGAGACCTAAAAAGGAATGCAATCCATCCAGGGAGAAAGTTGAATACATTATGTAATATATGCAGATTAATTTCAAAGATATGAAACATTCTGGTACCCTCATCAACATATTCACCTTACAAGGTTCAAAAAGTTTAAATAAAATATCCTCCTTGAAGATATTTGACTCTAACTAGGTGAAATTACATCATCATTGCTATTTACATTTTAATACAAGACTATTTGTTTTTTGATTCTCTCGTTCCCCCTGTGGTGTATTTCATGGAGAGGTGTGGCACAGCAGGTGGAGCGGCTGACTCCGGAGCACGGGGGCTCACAAGTCGATTGCTGGCAGCAACTAAGCATCCTGTGACTCTGGGCAATAGTTCACTTAATCTCCCCGACGGCCCCCAGCTCTGGAAAATTTAAGGGGTGAGATGTTCGTGCTTTACAAATAGGAATTATCATTATGGTTGTCCTCTTTTTGTGTTTCATCTATATTATTGTTGATGCAATTTTCATTATTTGAAGTAATATTTTCGGTACATTATTATATAGAAAATTGATGCCTGGGAAGATGCATTGTTTAATTAAATTACCGTGGCAATTCTTTCAGGAACATGAATAAATAAAAATGAGTTGACAAACAAAACAAATAAAGAGTCACACTTGCCTACATGATTTTGCTAAATCCATTTTCCCTTTCTTCAGACATGCCATTGTCTACTTGCTGTTTTGTCAGTCAACTCTGCAGGGGTGATGTGCTACAGATACGTACCTGAGGCCCAGAGATTAACTGAATTGGGAATGGTGAAGCCTGGGATAGGGCTTGCTAGGCAAATGAAGGTTTTCAATAACACAGGATTAAATATATCAAAACCCTGGACTACAAATCCCTTTAGAAAGCCTGGCAGTAGCCATTGTAGATTGTGCTGGTCAAATACAGAAAATAAAGTTATTACCTGGAGGACTTGGGAAACCTAAAGAAATATGTCCCTGGAAGTGATCTCTCTGTTCTTAATGAGGCCTTGGGGAGTAAAGCGCTGATAGCCTACTTCGAACATGCAACGAGTAAGTATTAGAAAGAAACTATATTACATTTCATAAGTTTTTTACAACCTTTACATCTTGTCTCTGGCCCACTGTTAAGCCACTGTATTAAATGCCATCAGTTCACTTTAGCAGTGTTCTTTTAAAAGCCAAACTTCATATGCCTTAAATCTGTTCTCATAATAGGGAGATGAACCAAAGTGTACTGAACACTGAACCCGGACTGAAGTTAGAATACCCATGCCAAGCATTGCTAGACTAAAAGTGGGAATAATTCTAACAGGGACACCACCAATAAATTAAGAAGGAACACCATTACGCTAAGGCAAGCATTACCGCCTTCGGGTAAAGTCCGCGCTATATAAAAAAGCATAATTAAATAAATAACTACATACCGCAAAACATCCCCGTTACTCTGCCGGCCTGCGACCAGGAAGTCAGGCAGGCCGGCGCGACACCCGGAAACAGGAAGTAGGAGGGCGGGAGCCTACCCCGCCTCCCACGGAAGAGCCGCGATTGAAGCCGTGTTGGGACCACCGGAGCAGGCAGGAGCCTACCCTGCGCCCCGGTGCCTAATGAGGGAAGACGAGTCCTGCTGCCGGGCCCTGCAGCTGAGGAGAGCCGGTGAGTGCGTTGCTGAGCTGCTGCTGCGGGCGGGCGGCGGAGGGGCGGGGGGGGGGGGGAAAGCATGTACGGGCGGGCGGGGGCGGCCTGTGTATGTGTGTGTGCGCGTGTGTGCGTGCGTGCGTGTGTGTGTGTGTATGTGTCTTGGAGTGCGTGTGTGTGACTGTGGGATAGGGGGTGTGTGTGTGAGCGAGTCGATGTGTACGGCGCGGGACGCGGACGCGACGTGCGCGTTCGCGCAGACGAATCCAGGAGAGGAAATGCTAGTGCACCCTCTGGTCCGTCCTTCCCTCCAGACAGCTGACTATACGTCTCCGTCCCTGGAAGCATCCTTTGGATGCTAATTCCAGGGCGAGACCTAAAAAGGGTAGCAGGTCAGACGCAAAAAATTACCGCCCGATCTCTCTCCTTGACTCATCAGTCAAGGTGATGAGTAGAGTTATGCTTGCGAGATTACAGGATTGGGCCGAGCAGAATGGTATACTGGCTGATAGTCAGTTTGGCTTTAGAAAAGGCCGGGGTACGCTTGATCAATGTGTTAATCTTGACCTATTGACCGGGAAGTACACTGAAGCTAAACCTGGTTCTATGTACCTCTGCTTTGCAGACCTGAGTAGTGCTTTCGATATGGTAGACCATGCACTTCTATGTCCGACGCTGCTGAAGCTAGGCGCACCCGAAGGTATAATCTTTTTCCTTGCCAGGTTATATGAGAAATTGAAAACAAGTGTGCGCTTTGGAACTAGAGGAGAATGTACCCCTAAATTTAGTGTTAGAAGAGGAATTAGACAGGGCTGTGTCCTGGCTCCCCATCTATTTATTTTATTTATTAATGAAATTGATGGCATTTTTAAAAAAGTTAATGCTGATGCCCCCCAGATCAATGGTGTACCAGTGCCGGTGTTACTATACGCCGATGACGCTGTTTTACTTTCTAGGACCCTGGTGGGATTACAGCGATTAATGGATAGTTTTTCCTCTTTTATTAAAGATAGAAAATTGGTAATTAATAAAGGGAAAACTTACTCGTTTACTCTCCCCTGAGGCAAAATAGCCGGGGGTTCTACTTACTATCCCTTTTGAAAGCGCGCTGAACTGCATAGACCTCTTAGCACTGATATTGCACAGACTTTTTAAGAATTGTAAATATTTTAATTGTTTCAATTTTAAGCTGGTGTAATTATAGTTGGCTCGAGTGCAGGATTAATCTAGCACCGAGGCGTGTTTTACTCACCCCCCCATCCCGGCGTGGCCGATTGTGGGCTGACGACGCGGGACAGGGGCGCCATCTTGGAGGGAGGAAGGGTTGGCGGTCCAGTGGCAGGACGCCTCCCGCCCTCCGGGATATTTAAGGAGCAGCTTTTGTAAGGCTCGCTGTACTAGTTTACTCTCCCCTGAGGCAAAATAGCCGGGGGTTCTACTTACTATCCCTTTTGAAAGCGCGCTGAACTGCATAGACCTCTTAGCACTGATATTGCACAGACTTTTTAAGAATTGTAAATATTTTAATTGTTGCAATTTTAAGCTGGTGTAATTATAGTTGGCTCGAGTGCAGGATTAATCTAGCACCGAGGCGTGTTTTACTCACCCCCCCATCCCGGCGTGGCCGATTGTGGGCTGACGACGCGGGACAGGGGCGCCATCTTGGAGGGAGGAAGGGTTGGCGGTTCAGTGGCAGGACGCCTCCCACCCTCCTCGGCAGGATATAAAATGATGGGGTTATTCCGTCCGCGCAGCGGGCGCGCCGGCGGCGCGCCAAAGGCGGGCCCGTCTGCGCCCGTCCGCGCCAGACACGGGCCTAGGGCCACCCCCCCTGGTCAAAATGCCCACGCAAGCCTCATCTCATACCCTCGTTCAGCATTGACCGATCTATGCCCACAAATCTCGGAACATTGCATAAGGTACAGCCCTGAGTCCCTGCTATCTAAAACCGTACTGCACTGTAAACATTGTCAAATGTCTACCCCCCTACTAAATAAAAGAGCAGGTAGTGAAAACGTGAAACAAACAAACCAAATCTTCAGGCTGGCTCTGATTAACGTGCGTTCATTACCCAAACACAGGCAAGAGGTAGCCGATGTACTCGCCGATAGGAACATAGACATAATGTTCCTGACGGAGACATGGCTGGATAAAGCCTCTGACCCAGACCTCGTAATAGCCGTCCCACAGGGATACAAATGCCACAGACAAGATAGAATTGGCAAAAGAGGTGGTGGGGTTGCAATAATTGCCCGTGACTGTTTTAAAATTCGCACTACAGCTTTACCCTCAAAGACATGTGAAGCACTTCAATTTGACATTTATCTCTCCCCTTCATACAACTTTAAAGGTATATTACTCTATAGAAGACCTGAAACCCGGGCAGATTTTTTGACAGAAATACTTACCATCCTAGAAACTTCAGGCACTGACAATTCGTTAACTCTGTTAGGTGATTTTAATTTCCATTTGGAACGTGGCGAAGACAAGGACACCATATCATTGCAATCTGAAATGGAGGTCTTTGGTCTATCTCAGCTGGTGAAAGGACCCACTCATAATGCAGGCCATACTTTAGATGGTATTTTCACCAACTTGGACAATATATCAGTGTCCGATGTCTTGCCTATGACTTGGTCAGATCATTATCTGGTCTTGGCATCCATTCAAATTAACAAAACTACAACCGCCTTCACATCTCCCTTACGAGAATTGTTCAAGGTCTGGAAAGATATCAGTATCCCCTGCTTTAAGGAGGCGTTATTGAACTCCACTCCTAAATGGGCAACTGATCCAGATACTGTTATTGAACAATATCACACATGGGTAGGCCAGGCGGCTGACAAACTGGTACCTGAAAAAAGAATGTCCAGAAACAGAAGTTCCCCCTCAGCCCCTTGGTATAACGAAGAGCTGAAAAAATGGAAACAACAATGCAGAAACAAAGAAAGAATCTGGAGGAAAAAATATGATAACGCGGACAAGATAGTGTACAAGGAACTCTTAACTCAATATAAACATCTAATTATAGAGGCCAAAAAGAAGTTTTACACAGAGCAAATCGAAAACGCAAAAAACTCGAACAAGAAGCTTTTCGAAATAACTAAACATCTCACGGGATGTGCCCCAGATCTCAATCCTCCTTGCTCACAAGAGTTTTGCAACTCATTAGCAGCATTTTTCTTCGCTAAAGTAAATGATATATTTTCAGCATTTAACCAAGGCGAAGATCAAGGGATCAGAAAAACAAATATCCCTTCTCCAAGTAATATTCTTTCTTGTTTCGCTGAGGTAACAGATGACAATATTCAGGACATTGTGAAAACAATTAAATCCGGATCAGCTTTGGATCCTTGTCCCTTAAACACTCTTCGGTCATTAATAGATGTTGTAATCCCTGCTATTACTCACATGATCAATCTTATGTTTCGCACAGGAATCTTTCCTAACCAATTGAAAAAAACCGTACTCAAACCACTTTTGAAGAAAGCAGGCTTGGATAAAGCAGAACTTAAAAATTATAGGCCTATAGCGAACCTACCTTTTATTGCCAAAGTAATTGAGAAAGCTATGAACATGCAACTTGCGGGATTCATCGAGCAACACCATCTGCTCGATGAAACACAATTTGGTTTCCGCAAGTTTCATGGGACAGAAACAGCCCTCATTAAGGCAGCTGATGACATCCGATTAATCAGAGACCAAGGTGGAACTGCATTACTGGTGCTCTTAGATTTATCAGCTGCCTTCGACACGGTTGACCATAAGATCTTAGTCAACCGTGTCGAAATGATGGGCGTGCAAGGCCTAGCAAAGGACTTAATAGCGTCTTTTCTAGCAGAGAGATCCCAGGCAGTCATACTGGGCCAGTATGAATCTGCTGAACTATCGCTACCATGTGGGGTACCTCAAGGTTCATCCCTTAGTCCGACACTATTTAATATCTATGTGTCGGACCTCGCTAACACCATCAAAGCGCAAGGGATGAACCTTACCTCATATGCGGATGATACGCAGTTGATACTGGCTGTCAGAAATGATGGGGACATAGTGGCGGAAAATTTCAAGACAGGTATGCTGGCCATTGGGAAATGGATGTCAGCAAACTGCTTGAAATTAAATTCCGACAAAACTGAGGTGGTCACCTTTGGCCACCTCAGTCCTAGTTGGTCCCCTACTTGGTGGCCATCATCTTTCGGAGCTGTACCTGAACCAGTTACGAAAGTAAGAAACTTGGGTGTCATCTTTGACGATAACCTAAATTTTATGGCTCATGCCAATCAGACGGCCTCCAAAGCCTTCTACCAACTTCGGTTGGTAAGGAAGATTATTCCTTTTCTTCCTACCAATGTGGGAAAGACATTGGTTAGCACAATGGTCCTATCAACGCTGGATTATTGCAATGGCTTGTTTGCAAATGCCCAAGTTAAGACAATTAAGAAACTGCAAACAATCCAAAATGCAGCAGCCAGACTTCTCCTCAACATCCCTAAATTTAAACCTATATCCGAATCCTTGAGGAGTCTCCACTGGCTACCTGTTAGGAACCAAATTAAATTTAAGACGTTGTGTATCGTCTATAAGGCACTACATCATCAAGCGCCTCAATTCCTGTGCGACCACCTTGTCCCGTACATCCCCACCCGAATGTTACGATCTGCAGGACAGAATGACCTGGTAGTGCCACGGACTAGACTGGTCAATTGGGGAGACAGACGTTTTTTAGTTGCCGCCCCAAGATTATGGAATACGCTTCCACAAACAATAAGATCAAGCCCAAATCTACTGTCCTTTAGGAAGAAATTGAAAACTTGGCTATTCAACCTTTGAAAAAACTGCACAGATCAAATAGGAGGGTAAAACAGTACAGCGCCGAGATGCCTTCGGGCAATTGTTCGCGCTTAATAAATGTTAAAAATAAATAAAATAAATACACCATGACCTGTGGAGCTAAAGCTAGAGTTTTAAATACCTTTTTTATAGACAGAGAGAAGTTGCAACAGGTAGAAAAATTTTGTTACCTAGGTATTACTTTTTCTAATGATAGGAAATGGAAAAATGAATTTATTAATATCCGGAATAAAATGGCTAAAAATGCCCATGGTATTTACAGATTTGCTGCTAAGGTAGGGGATTGTCGATCAAGGGATATGCTTAAAATTTACCAGGCTAGATGTGCTACTATAGCACTGTATGGGGCAGGAGTATGGGGCCACAGCTGTGTTTCAGAACTGCAGCTGGAGGAAAATGTATTTTTAAAAAAGCTCCTTTGTTTGCCCGTGTCGGTCTCGAATGAATTAATTCATTGAGAGTTAGCAGTCAATCACTTAGCTGATCTATTATGCCTTAGGCCATTAATGACTTGGCGGTCTATATGGCTAGAGGAAGATAAGCAATTTAATAGATCTATTGTTGAGGACTGTTTACGCCTGGATAAATACCAAAATATTCCCTGGTTAAAATATGTTGTTGCCTGTTATTCAACCATATTCAATTTCAATCTTTTAGATAATCCCGGTGCAGCATCTATGATTCCCAAATCTGAAATGAAAAATACTTTCGTGACATTTATGGGGAGAGGGCGGGCAATTGCAGCCGGATCTCTGTCCACTGTTATTTTTTATAATAGGTATATTACAGTGGAAGGTTGTCCTTCGTATTTGACTATGGTAACTAGGAACTCTCACAAGTTTGTACTAACCAGGCTCCGATTCGGAATGGCCCATTATTTGGTAGCCCACCCTAACATTAAGAAACTTCCGACTGGGCCTTGTAGGTGTGACAATGTATCCACCCAGAGCACTGTGCACTTTCTGTTGTTATGTAAACTGTACACACACTTTCGCATCGCATTTCTGAAACCTTTATTTGTTAAATACGGTGTATGTACTGTCACACATGCTATGAATTAAATTTTTGACTTGGAGTCGGCAGACATCTGTTTTTATACTGCGACGTTCTTAAATCAGTGCATCAACGCTAGGAAAAGTATGATTTTTTAACTGAAACATTGAGCAATTGGTTAGTTATGTCTATTTTAATGTTATTAATTATTTATTTTTTTTCAGAACAAATTTTATTGACAATTCAAATATGATCGCAAGATATCCACAGTAAAGTGTTATTAATTATTTCTGATGCGATTTGATGTTATGAAATATGTAATAACAGTTTTCTTACCTTTTTAATATGCTGTATTTTGTTCGTGCTTTTATGGTCATTTATTTGAACTGAATACAGCTTTATGAAATGAAAATATTTCAGTTAGGGCGTTAAACTAATTGATTAGGGATGTGTGATGTCTAACATCTGCCCTAATCTGTGTTATACTTGCTGAGCTATTTATATTAGTGCCCAAACTTGTCTATATGAGCATAATTCAGTAGGAAGAGTGAAAGGCACCTGCCTGATTTCCTTTTTTCCAAAAAGGTCATAGTTTCCTTTTGAGCTTTGGGAAATATAGTGAGAGTGACCCCGATACTTTGAAGACAATAGGACACCATCATTGATGCTTTGACATTCTAACAAATACAATAATTTCCACAGACAACCCCTGCATACATTTTTGCAACTTAGCCCCACTGCAAAGGTTCACATTTTCATTAATGACTTATCTGGGTACCATTAGCCTTCCCATTAATTGACTTGCTTGCAACCCACCCAAGTTTAAAACTATCCTAATTCTCAAACTTCAATAATTTTGGCGAACAGTAGCCAACATATCACAGGTTAAATTAGCCCCTAAAACATTGGTCCATTGCATTGCACTGTATAGATATTACATGTCAAAGATGCAAACCCACTTTTGGGACTGGAGAACTGACAATGCTCATACGTAACATATATATATATTTTTTAGATCAATGCACACAATTCACTAATGCTTTAATTATAGCTTTTCCCCTTTGCTTGGTTGAACTGATAATGTTACATAAATTCTAATAGATATTTATCGATATATAGAGTAAAAAATAGACTGTAACAGAGTTAGATTAGTAAATGAGCTAGCTTTACATTATGTGCCAGGTGAGACACTCTGGGCCTAATTTATGTGTTGCTGAAAAGGGTACTCCTTCGCAATGGCGACAGAGTATCCTTTCCGCCAACATAATGGCCCGCCCGATTTACATGTGGGTGGCCCTTGGTGTAACAACAGCAAAGACTGCACCAGCTCCTCCGTGGTTACACCCCTACGACAGCCCGAGGGACTGAGGGCCATCAAAGGTTGACCTGTATGTCCACCCACATAATTTAGATGGGCGGACATGCAGATCAGTTTTCACTGACAGGAAAACCCTGGTAGTAAAGGGCAGTGAAAAGTGCAAAAATGCTCCACTCAAGAGTTAAAGGTGGGGCATTGTTTTTTATTTTCAAAAATAAAATCCCATGTAGGGATTTTCTTTTTGAAAATAAAACATAATGGTAGGTTTCCTGTATGTTTCTGTGATATTTGATAGAGCCGTATGACAAAGTTACAATACTTTGGCAGAAACTGCTTTAAAAACTTTTCCTGTCAATGCTTTAAATGCACGACCAACATTTCAAAAAGTTTGGCAGTTAGGACCTCTGCGATGGCGACTGAATAATTTACTATGTCACCATGCTGGCAGAGAACGGCTCCTAGATATTAATCCGGGCCCTCTGTCCCTTACTATCTCTGCCTATTTGTCTGTCTCTCTCTCTAACATTGTATCTTTTCTTTTTTAAATCAATAGGCTAAGATTTTTGAAAATCTAGGTGTTTGCAGCCAAGTCGCCTTTACTCGATACGCAAGAGAACAACTCTTCCGAATAAATGTGGGCCAGGACTCCAAACTCTTCATCAAAGACTTGCAGTTTGATGAGATCCCAGTAAGAGTTTACCAACCTAAATCACCATCCTCTGGTCGACGGAAAGGAGTCATGTTCTTTCATGGAGGTGGCTGGATGTTTGGAAGCATAGGTAAGATAGACTATAACAATAACACCTACGTAATAAAAAAAACTCTAAAAGTTATGCCCTGGGAATCCCCCATCAGGTATTGCGGGTATGAAGTAAAATGTTGTCATCTGGTCATTTTTACAAAATTGATTTTATGTGCTTACCCTATGATGACTCCATTATTTGTGGGAGTATGTTCCTGCCATGCACAATAACTTGTGTACCTGCGAGCGTGAACAAAGGGCCCTATTCATAAAGGCAATTTGGATTATGTGTAGTGGTACTTCTGTAGTACTGTTTTATACACTCTTATGTGCAGTGGTGGCTCGCAGGGGAAGGGTGGTGTGGCAGGGAGGGGCAGAGTAGGAGGGTAGTGGATTTGGACATCTGACGGGCAGGAGTAAGGTAAGTAAATAAATACAACTATTTACCTTGCGCTCGCTGCATCGCCGAGTTGGCGATGCAGCGAGCGCAAGGTAAATAGTTGAATTAATTAATTTACTTACCTTCCTTGTATGTCCGACACCACTACCCCCCACCCTGCCCCTCCCCCGCCATGCCCCACTTCCCACAGCACTCCCTCTGCGAGCCGCCACTGCTTACTTACCTTTGTGAATTTGCCATAAAATTTCTAAAATGCGAATATTCATATACAATTGATTGAAATATGGAGGACCGTTCCCCTTTTTGCATGTTTACTGATATGTTGTTGGACATTTTGTGACGATTGTCAAAGACATGTCATATGTTAAAGCCCCCACCCATACTACCTCTTATACTGGTAAAGGTTTTTTCTGACTTAGCTCAACAGTGTCTTTTTATGGTTCCTGTAAATAGTTCATAAAAGACATTCAGTGATATTGGTATTTAAGAAACCATCCACTTTAAGAACGCTTCATATTTATGTATATGAGTAATGCTCCAGCCAGGGCATACTTTAGTTATAAATAAATCTTTATTGCTTGAATAATAATAACCAATGTAATGTAATACATAATAAAGCACGTATGCAAATACACATAAAATCGACCCATCATCATGATTTCATAACTAAAGGATAATTTAAAAACCCATTTAAAATTGTAAGTACTTATGTTGCTTCGAAGTGACTAAATACAAGGTCTAGGGTGCAGTGCGACCACTAATATACAATAAAAACATTAAAATGATAGTTCAATTTGTAAAATCAATTTTCTAAAAATTCATAAACAAATGCTAATAATAATGTGTAGGCCTAAAACCGGTGATCGTTATGGGTGAGGAGTATGAGTGGCCAATTGCGATGTTATCACGTTGTTTGGGGTAACATGAATCAAAATTAAAGTGCAAATACTCCCTCCTTCAAGAATTTAGACATAATTGTGGGAAATTGAGGGTACAGCAGAAGATTTAAGGATGTAAATACTTATTTAGCAAATTCTCCAACAGTTCCCGCCCCCATCCCAGCAGCTAGATCCTTAATCGTCGTCTTGGGCCAAAAGGGGGTGCAGCACGGACCACAGACTAACTTATTGGTGTGAGAAAGTCAGTTTTATTGGAAACAGGTGCACCTTGCATCCAAATTCCTTTGGCCTGTGTCGTACAAAACGAAACCTCACTAAATATTGTTAGTCTACTTTACCCAACACCCCCTCCCCTAAAAAGGTTCCCCCTGCAACAGTTCTAACCCCAAACTTGCAATTCCTAACTTCTCTTCACCTATCTATCTACATAAACTTCCTATGCTCTTTCCCCTTCCTGCATGCTCCGAAGTGACCTTCCCAACCAATAAAACTGTAACTGTACACCGCTGTACCAACCATTACCCAGGAAAATACTCCACTCGAAAAAGACAGCTTCCCTGACTTTTTCGACCCCCCAAACTAGGGCTAATGTCGCTTCGGGTACCTGCATACACCTACTGACCTGTCCAAAGGCTCCTTAGGCTGAATTATGTACAGTTCCATACCATCTTCCCAAAAGCAATACACCACTGCATAACGCAGCTCCGGATGCTCCAGCCTTCCAAACTCCTCCCTATCGCAAAAAATGTTCCTATCCCCTATTAATCCTCTGATGAGCCCTATCTATGGCCGCCGGCCGCTCTGCCCCCCTCCAACATCTCCTGGGTATAAATTCGGACCATATGACATGACAATCGGACCACTGCCTCCGAGTCTCCAACAAATCTGCTTCATCTGTTTCAACAAATCTAAACCCTTGCATTGCACCAAATCATTCTCCCCCAAGTGAATGATCAATACATCTGGACAAACTCCACCCCTAACTAACTTGTTCAGTGCCTGAAACAATTCATGCCACCTCATGCCTCACTTGCTCTGCCAATAACAATGAAACAACCTAGGATCCAATTCTAAATTTAAACTTTTGTGTTTGTCCCATTCGTAATGTTCCGCTCCCTTCATAAAAGAATGTCCTATGATGACTATATGTACAATCCTTCCGCGGCCGGCCCGTTACCGCACTTGCAAAGACACATATGTGAGAAACATGGAAGGAAATTCACCCTTCACCGTGTTTTCCCCATAAAAGCGATGGCCGACAGCTTGCCTGCAATTGTCACTTTGGACAGACCCTTGTCCATCATCGATAGAATCAATTGTACCACCTGTTCGCCCCGCACCCATAAACTGGCATGTCGCAACGCGCCACTGTCCAGGAACTCCTGCCAAGCCTGCTCATATGCCTTCCACATGGAGGTGGCCACTGACCCTCTTACCAGTTGAACGACCCTTTTTCTCCTACTGACCACAGCCCCGCTGGCACCGGCGTCCTGTGTTCGTTCGCCTCCGTGGCTAGCCCATTGAACTTCTGCCACTGCGAACGAGACAAAGCATCCGCAATGTCATTATCCACCCCCGGCACATGCCTGGCTTGAAACAAAATATCCTGTTCCAAACATTGCATCACAAACACTCTCAATAACTTGAGCACCTGCGACTCCCTGGCTGACTGCCTGTTCACGACCTGTACTACAGGCATATTATCCACCTTGAAGATCACCTTCTTGTGTGCCAACTCCCGCGCCCACACGGACAACGCCACCACCAGGGGGAATTGTTCCAAAACGGCAATGCGCCATCCCCCATTCTTCCACTGTGATGGCCATTCCTCCGCGCACCACCTCCTCTGCCAGTACAGTCCAAAACCTCCTGCCCCGCCGCATCGGAGGAGATGGTCACGTCCCATTCCCAGTCTTCCGGGGGGGCCATGGGGATACCATTAAAGTGTTCCACAAAAGCCCGCCACTTGCGCAGATCCTCTTTCGTGCCCGCCGACAAGCGCATGTGATGATGTGGCATTGTCAGGCCGGACAGAGCCAAGCCCAGTCTCCTGCAAAACATCTGCCCTGCCCACCCGGCACGCAAAATTGAAGTGCCCCAAAAGAACCTCGACCTCCTGTATGTCATCTTGTTTTTTACCAACATGGTATCGATCAGCAGCAACATGTGCAGCTTGTTATCTCCCGGCAATCGGGCCTCCATAGCCACCGAATCTAGCTCAATACCCAGAAACGACAGCACCGTGCTGGGACCTTGCGTTTTCTCTGGCGCCAGGGGCGCACCCAGGTAGCCCATGAGCTCTGTAAAACTGTCCAGCTGCTGCTGCCAGTCCGCCGAACCGGGCAGTCCCACCAGGAAAAAATCATCCAGATAGTGCGTCATCGTCTCCTTTCCCGTGCGCCACGAAAAAACCCACTGCAAAAGGTACTGAAACGCTCAAACAAGGCACAAGAGATGGAACACCCCATGGGCAAAGCTTTGTCCACAAATATGAACCCCTCAAACTGTATACCCAACAGTTGGTAATCCTCTGGGTGTACCGGGAGCAGCCGGAAAGCCGACTTGATGTCGCATTTGGCCATGAGAGCGCCCGCCCCTACCGTCGCGACCAACCTCCGCGCCACATCCACAGAGGAGTAGGATACCGACAACAGTTCAGCCGCTATGAAATCATTGACCGACACCACCTCTGGCCAAGACAGATGCTGTATCAGCCGATACTGTCCAGGTTCCTTCTTCGGTACCACCTTGATTGGGGAGATGATCAAGTCCCTAATAGGTGTCATCGTAAAGGGCCCTGCCATCCGGAACTTCTTACCCAACTTGTCCCGCACCACTGCCCTGTGCACCTTGGCAGATTTCAAATTTTCGGCCCACCTTGCCGCCCGCGGACCCTCGTACCCCAGCCGGAAACCCTCCCGAAAGCCCTGCCGCAGCAATTCCGCGTCCTCGATCCGTGGATAAGACGCCAAGAAGGTTTCCAGCCGGTCCTGCTTAATTGGCGTAAGAGACTTTTCCCATTGTTCCCTGTCCCTCATACCCCCTCTACCCCCCCGGCTGCTGCCCCACCGATGCGGACTGCTGACCCTGACTGCTGCCTCCTGTCCCCCACCATTGCACCACCGGGTGCCGTCCCGTGCATTTTGAACATTCGTGCCTGAACTTATAATATTGCCTCGCACAATTTCCCTTATTGAAGTCCCAGCACACTCCAATTGTGCCCCCAGCGGGGTTGCCTCCCTGCCCAACCCCTCCGTGGGTGTGACGGGCCGGAAAGGGGCGCGGCACGAGCGGTAGCCCACTGGCCGTGTATGCCGTCTTATCGAACTTGGCCCCTCCCATGGTCTGCTGGTATGAGACAGATTCAGATTCAGAAAATGCTTTATTCGATTTTAGATACTTGATAAAATCATAAAATCAGAAAATAAAAAAAAAATCAATTCATTTAAAATATACATTAAGAAGTACATTACATAGACAACTAGCCCAACAATACATAATTTTACAGTTTAAAAGCTAACAAGTTATGCTTTTCCTTTTCCTCCATATACTTTTTAAAAGTCCATTCATGATTCCAATACAGTACACATTGTCCAATAATTGTAAAAATAGGAAAGCCGGACGACATTGCCGCCACGCTCCCTGCTTTAAAAAAGGCATAATCCATCTGGCACGTTCCTTAGCATAAAATTTACAATAAAGGATCATGTGCATTGTTTTTTGGGGTGCTAAATTATCGCACGGGCAGTCAATTTCCCCCCATTTTGCCTCCGGGTCCCAGGCCAGCTGCACCTAAAACTCCTCGTCATAGTGCGACCAGGTGTACCCCCTGTACCTGACCTGCACCCGCCGGATCACATCCATATATTTAAAAAGAGCAACGGACCTGTCAGGGTACTTTTCACAGTACACACTGGCAATTATCAGGAAACCTGCCGACCAGTTCTCGATGTTCAGGGGCACCCTCGCCCTCTGGGGAGCTCTATCTCCACTTCCTTGGACCCTTCTTTTGCCGTCAGTTCCCAGTGCAGGAACTTTAAGATATCCTCCTGAGGGGTTTTGTGGATCCTCAGGAAACTAGTACACTATCTCTCCCCCGATGCCTGGAAACAGGTTGCTGTGGCCCTCATTTTTCCTCGCCTAGACTACTGCAATGCCCTCTACCTTGGCATCAGCAAAAAGCTTATTCATCGCCTCCAAATTATCCAAAATGCTGCAGCCAGGTTTGTTGTGGATGCCCCCAGACGTGTTTCTGTTTCAGGAATCAGAAAAAATCTCCACTGGCTGCCTGTACAGGCCAGGATTAACTTCAAGGTCCTTGTTCTTACTTACCGTGCTCTACACGGCCTGGGTGCTGAGGACATTGGGTCCCTCGTGTCCTTCTACACCCCGGGCAGGGCCCTGAGATCGGCTCACAAAAATCTTCTGACGATCCCTCGGACCGTCAAGGCCAGGTGGGGAGGGAGGGCCTTTTTCTCCCTTGCCCCCAAACTGTGGAACACGCTTCCAGCTGACCTTAAGGGCCAGCCATCTCTTGCCCTTTTTCGTAAAAATCTAAAAACCTGGCTTTTCGCAGAGTCCTACCTGTAAATTCGCCTCTCTCAGGTTCCTCCGACCACTCAGCTGCTTTTTCCACCAGATGCGCCTTGATGCCTCCGGGTTACGTTGAGCCATATAAATTCCCAATTCATTCATTCATTCATTCATTCATTCATCCACGTACTCATCCTTCCATATTTTCTCTTTGGTGGCCAACGACAAATGAGCCCCCAAGGACTTTGTGATTCCCATATATGGCAGCTTCCGCACCGGGACGTCATGGCTCTCTTTACCCCCTCTTGGGCTCCCCATGCCTTCCTTCCTTTACCCCACCGCTGCGCTCTTGTTTCCTGGACCCGCCTCCTCCGGACCCACGCCCGTGTCCTTCACATATGTCCCCTTAATCAAGCGCACCTCACCATCCTCCCCACCCATCCCCGCATCCGTGCCGACCGAGACCCTGGCCGTGCCGACCGAGACCCTGGCCCGCGATGCACCCACCCCTGGCCCGTTCTCTACCTTGTGCCGTGCCTTACCTGGCGTTCAGGTCGGCGTCCGTACCGGATCCCGCCGCCTAACCAGTCGTGCAGGTGGGGCCGTCACTGTATCCTCCTTGCTCCGCTTGGTTGCACCTCTCTGCAAATGACTAGGCACAGCATTATTCCGAGCCCCCGTCCCCACTCTCACCCCGCCCCTGTTCCACTATTTCACCCTCCTCCACACTCTCCTCATCGTAAATCAACTGCAATGGGCCGCCCCCCTCGGACTCTAACCCTGGCAACCCTGTGCCTCTTTCTGCCCGGTTTGTCCAGAGGCTGCCCTCCGCGGGCTCCAGCCTGCTCAAGCCCGCCTGGTCCCTGCAGGCATGCAGCAATTCACTCAAATCCACAGTCCCTCTCTGCTGTCCTGCACGCTGCTCCTCTGAGTCCCGATCCACACTATCAGATCTCCTACCCCGTCCCCCGACGGCGCATCGAAACATCGGGGTGGAGCAACTGGGGACCTGTCGCCCCTCCTCCCATCTGTTTCCACTATGTGGTCACTCGTGGGAGTGAGAGCGCGACCGCCCACATAAGGCAGAGCCGGCCCATCCTCTCGGTGGTTTGGAGCCTCATGCCGCTCTCCCGAGCACCTTGCCATCCTATCCTGCCAAAAGAAAGTGGAGCCCGATATGCTGGGGCTAAGCCTGCCCCCTATGCCGCCACATCCCCAAACCCCCCCCACGCGCCCCCATCCCCCCCATCCCCGTCCCATTCCGAACGCACTGGAGGAATGCCCCCCCCCCGCCGAGACGGGGTGGAACGCCATACCCCGTTCCCCCTCCCCTTCTCCTGACACCACACACCCTCCTCAAAATCGTCCCCCTCTCTCCGTTCCCCTTCGCTCCATTCCAGCGACTCCAGCTCCCAACAAACTGCGCCACCCCCTCGCACCCCCCTCAAGACCCCAGAACCACCAATAAAACCCGCCAGGTAGGACGGCCCCCCAACCCCATTCGGCCGACCACCTCTTGTGCAGACCTTCCAGCAACCTCTCCAGCCATTTCCCCCGCGTCCAGTGATGGCATGGGTCCCCAGCGCGGAAGGTCCACTGCACCCCCTGATCCACACCCTTCGCTTCCCTCCCCCGCTACCTCCTGGGCGACCCCCATGCTCCCCTTGTGTCTCCCCCATGCATGCCCCTGCATCATCCCCCTCCCCTGCCCCTTGATACCTTAGGCCATACCCCTGTACCCCCTTTCTCCCCCACCTGCCCATCTAGCACCCTCAGTCCCCCCCCTGCCCCTGCCCCTTCCCCCTCCTTCTCACTGTCCAATAGCAAAGGTGATGACTAACCGCTAGACACCGGCGCCGAGGCGTCCCCCCACCGCCCTGCTCGTGTACTTCCTCCTCCACCGCTCGCGGTGTCTTCCCGCCCTGCCCCCTCAGCTGTGCACCACCCGCCAAGCCCTCCCCCCCCCCCACAGGCTTCTTCTTCCATGAGGGACACGCACCATCTGTCAAGCCCCCCCCCACAGGCTTCTTCTTCCGTGAGGGACATGCGACCCCCCAGCACCGTCCCAAAAAGCTAACGGTGGCCGAGGGGCATGCGTTGTGCAGCCGCGCCCCCTGCCTCCCCAGTCAGGCGCTTCCGAGCCCGCGGCGGCTCACAAGTGATCACTGCCGCTGCCACTCTGCTCGAAACCCGTCGGGGGGGTCCTTACCTTAACTTCGGCCGCAGTATGTCAGTGCGGCCCGCGTCTTCTAAGAGGCAAAAAACCTCCAACACCCTGGGGTCCTCCATACGCACCATAACACCAATCAAAATGCTCCGCCGAAAGCTGAAACACCCAACGCTCTGCCCAGGTCCACCACGCACGTCGCAGGCCACCGCCGCCAAATCCCAAAGCACCACCACCAAAGCACGTAACAAGCTCAAGCCCACTGCACCTCCCCGCCAGCTATCGTGTCACCAACCACCAAAATGGTGGCCCATGACATAAAATGGGCGGCTATATATTAGCCCCAGCCCAAAATTAGCCCAAAACCAGCCCAGGGAGCCCAGCATCGCCCAAAGAGCCCAAACCGCCCACTGAGTCCTGCCTGGCCCCCGGCCCATAACCCCCCGGGCAGAACCTTATGCCCCGTTTCTTTCACTTGTGGCACATGAGCTTCTGTGGGTCCCCCCACGCCAGAGCAGCACAGGCAAAAGACGTGGTGACATTCTCTGGCTTTTGATGTATAACCGACAGACGGCGTGCCCTAGCTCCTTCTAACGGTGTTTTAATAAGGGTAATAACCCCAATCTATACTTCAAGAAGTGCACCTTGGCCCTGTTACTGTAAGTTTAGCTTCGATAATAATCATGTGGTTTTTGCCTGGTTTAATTTTTAAGTGGCATCCACCCATGACTGTGCTTAGCCACTTTGTCTTTGTCCTCAAACATTGAGAACAACTATGCACTAGATTTGGTTAGGTTTTTGAACTCCTGGCTGCCTAGAAATAAACCCCAAGCATTTGTGTTGCCAAAGATCAAGAGTTCAAGATCTAGTTTAAATAGACGCGTGCCGGGGAGCTCGGCCTAAGTTCCAGTTCATGCCAAAGGTGACAGCCAAAGGAGCCCTCTGGTGCCATCCTCAGCCTATGCAACAGGAAACAAAGGCAGCCATCTGTGCCAGACTGTTTGGAAGTGACAGATTCTAGCCTAATTTGTACAGATGATGCATTTGGAGGTAGGAGTGGGCAGCAAATTATGCTCCGCTGGCGGAGTTTGCTCAGATTTTGGCAATCTACAGGGGGCGCTGAATGGAAGCATGGACGGTGATGCTTGCTACTCTATGGTTCTACTAGTTAGCGGGGCTCTTGTACCAGATGGAGCCGCTGTAGCCATCCAATTAGCACGCTGCTTTCCGTTGCTGGCTACCGGTCTCCTCGGTGGATAAACCGCCTGTCTCTGCAAGTCTGCAGTCATGCATTCACAGGGCAACTACCGGCTGGGTCAGAATGTGCAAGAAGTCGCTATGGTAATTCTATATACTTTTTCATTCGTGCCATGATTTCAGAACAAATATGGGAAAATCTGAAGAAAAAAAGTATGGGCAATTTAATTTCTTCAGTCCGACTGCAGTGCCACACATTAATATAATGTAGATGCAGCAGCCACAATCATCTGAACTTCGTTTCTTGCACCCAGGTGGTCCCAGCCGCTCCTCTCTGTTCTCACACTCACGCCCCCTGCAATGATACCTGTGATACTCTGTCTCACATCCACTTGTTCGTATTGGTCGCGTGAGATCGCATTGGACAGTAAAGAATGACAAAGCCCACACAGGGCCCTCATCTGACACCGATCCAAATTAGTGCTTTCCCAAGTTCCTCATACCCTTCCTGACTGACCCCGTGTGACCTCATAGTGTGTTGTTGTGGCGAGTACCTTTACACTGGGTGGCACAATATTTTCTATGTAACTGCTGCTGGCAACTTGTGCACTGTCATGTTGAAGGATGGGCTGGATTTCTATAGCAATGGCTTTTAAGTGAACAATCATAAGTATACTCCGCCCACGTGCGAAACTCCGGGGAATCTCATGGAGTTTTTCGTTAACGCCACAGAATTCTACAGAGTGAAACTCCGTGAGCTCCACCCACCCCTATTCTGAGGTAGTTTGAAGATTGACCTGTATATTTTAAGAACCATCCTTCCAGGGTGGCACAATCCCTTACCCCGGAGTGCCTCGCTCCCATAGGTGTGAGTTGGGAGGATCTTAGCCAGGCGGGCAACTAGAGCCAAATTTCGGAGGGGGGGGGGAGGCCGAAAAATATTTTGGGGGGGGCTAATTCTTCGAACTATAGACAGAGTGACTGAAAGAAGGGGTTAGAACACAACACAAGCCTAATTTACAAGTAAATGGTCTGTTAAAGACCTGTTAAGTACTCGGGATGCGGCTGCAATTAGATCGTCGCCAGCCCGCAAAGCTGTGTCAGCCCGGGCTGATTCACACGACGGGGGGGGTCCGTCATGAGCACAGGAAAGCCGACGCTCATGACGGAACCGTTCCGTCATGAGCATCGAAGGGGTTAAGTTTGTTATATAGAGACATCAGGCAGAAAGCGTTGCCCTTCTTCCTTACCTCCTTGGTCACTATATCTTCCATTTCCATAAAAATAAACTCCAAGATACTTGAAGCGTTTTACTGATTCGATTCTTTTGTCCCCCCCCCCAGAAACCAGGTATGCTCCTGTGCATTTTTTCCTTGCACTATTAATATTTTTGTTTTTTCCTGTTAATGGTCAGCCCATTTTTTACAGAGAAGGCGATGGTTACATCAAACAAGCGCTGTATGCCAACCTTGGTTCTACTTGAAAATAGTAGGTCATTCACATACAATAAATTCTTTAACTGGAAGCCCACCCAGTTTGTGTGAATCACTTCATTTAATAAAGGAGTAAGGTTGGCAAGAAACAAGTTAAATAAGGTTGGAGTCTAGGCACATTACTGCTTCAGCCCTTGCATTGTTTTAATTTTCCTAGAGTAATTGGGAACCATCCCATACCTTAATCATGACCCACTTGTCAGTGTGTAGTAGCTCGAAGGCTTTCAACAAACCACTCTGGATGTTTAGGCTGGCCTGTTCCTGCCAAAGCTTTCCCTCATCCACTATATCAAAAGCTGATTTAAAATCAATAAAACTCAAGCCAACTGCCATGATGTTTACTGTGGTCCCTATTTGTTTTATGTAGCCGGTTTGTTTCACAGGAATAATGGAGTGCGCCTCAGCCCAATGATGTAATTCCTCTAAGGGACGCCTGTATAGTATTTTGCATTATTGTCAAATAGGGCTACTAGATGGTAATTTCCAGGGTCACCCTTGTCCCCTACCTTATATATTGGGGGGAGAACTGAGCCCTTCCATGAGGTAGGAATGCTGTGGAGCTGCATAGCGGTTTTAAAGACCGTGGCCCAGAACGATGATACTCCTTGTAAATCACTGGTGGGATGCCATTCGGGGCCGGCGCCCCTTCCCTGCATCCCCTAGCAATGTGCCTCTGAACAGAGCATGAACTGACGGCGCACCAGGCTGATATTTAGACCCTCTCCCTATGTGGGAATTTGCTGTGAGATTACTGGACCCAAGTATTCTGAGTTCCACCTATGTTGTTCCTTCTGTGCCCCTTGGTTATAATGACTGAGCCGGAAATAACACCAGGTGGCTCCAGAGATATTGAGGTGGCCACCCTTGGGTATGATCTGTTGATCCCATTAACGGTTTGCCCAGAGGGAGTGGAGTTGTTGTATATGAATAGTTTAGCCTCTTGTGTCAATACAGGTAAGGAGGCAACCATACACTTTATGCATTTGAGATTAATCGTGTAACCTGGAATTCCCTGATCCATTGCTGGTGCATGAGCTTCTAAGCCTATGGCTAGAGTTAATTATTTTGTGTCCGTTGATTGCTTTCAAATTATACGCAGAATCCATAAGCAGTAACAGGGTGCAGCAGTAGAAGGCTAACAAATGTATAGTCAATAAGTGATGCTCTGGAACTGGTTGAACACTAAGGCACAGGTGGTTTATTGGGGTTATACTGGCCATTTAATGCTCTAACGCCTAAATGTTCTAGGTTACCTTGTAAACCTTCAGCCTTTGAATATCTCGGCCTCACTCATAATTTTCTGAGTCATCTCAAAAGAGCCCCATACTACTTTAGTTGATTCATTTAGCTGAGCAGGGCCTGTATCAATACATTCAATTGACTTGACTTGACCTGACACTGAATTGTTTGGGGCGGCCTCGCCCATCCCATCCAGTGGCCGAATGAGCCGGAGGATGTTGCCTCTATTTAGGATATCAAAAGGGCCCCTGGAGATATTCAGGGTGGAATAAAGTGCAAGGCAATTTTGGTGAACTTCTGAATTCTTCATTGGGGGCTTCTTGTGCCACTCTTGTTGGATACACTCTGCTTTCCCAGTCGGTGATTGCTGCAGTTTCTCTTGCAATATAGAAATCCCTAATTGGAGGAGTATGAAGTCTATGCAGATTAAGGTAGGCAACACCAGCCCCAGTGCAAGTAGGTATGTTTCCTACTTCTTTGCATGGTCTAATTCTGATGTTTAGAGGAGGCCCCATATTTGATGCTGTCCTGGCATCAGTGTGGGTTTAATGTGCTGAGAAGTTTGATATCAAACGTGTCAGTCTTCGGTTGGTGGCTGCAAGCAGGCAGGCCACGCGGCTGTGGGTGCTGAACTCCTGGTCACTTACTCAGGGCAAGTGGGGAAGTAGAGTAGGGTAGTAGTTGCACTTCCAGCGGCACTCGGGCGGCTGGGTGCAGGGTGCTTTTGAGCCGTCGGGCGCTCAATGTTATTCAATAGAAAAGGTAAAAAGGGAACAAAGGCTACAGACTCTGGGATGGTGATTCTTCAGGTGCGACCACCACTTCAAAAGGTAAGTTGGGATCTTGGAGAAGAGGTAGGTACCCCAAAGGAAGGCACAGGGAGCCGCAGGGCGCCGGGTACAGGGATGTCTTTTGGTGTCGGGAAATCTTACCCTCAGCTGGTCGCGGTTGGGGGGGGGTCCCCTGGTTCTGAGGCTGCAGGCATCGTCTGGTTCGTCGAGGAGGATCTTTGGGCACTGGACTTCGGGTCCCAGTCGCCGGGGGGACGTCCTCGTGGTCTTGGATCACTCGGGCACTGGCCGGGCTCGGCGGGTGCAGAGTGGGCTGGATTTGTGGTTCCTGGCTGGCACCAGGGGTATGGTTGTTGAAGCAGGGCCTCTGCTTATGGGAGTCCCAGTCTTTCAGAGGGTCAAGGCAGGCAGGTCCTCCGGGTTTCCCAAGGTTGCTGTCCGCAGGAGTCGCTGGGATTAAGCAGGAGCAGGTTCCAGGATCGACAGGCTGGTAGGGCTGGGGCCACGTCAGTTGGTGTCGTCCTGTTGTTAGCAGCTGCACGGCAGGTCTTCTTCTTCTTGATCTTCTTTCTTCTTTTCTTATCGGTATCGGAGGAAGGAAGGTTCAGGGTGCTCTCAAATACAAAGTTTAAGGGCGTTACAGGTAGGGCAAGGGCAGGGACCAATAGGTCCCTATCCTGGGGTGGGTATACACCCTAGCCTGCTCCTCTCCTGTGGGAGGGGGGCAGGAGCCTAGCTGTGATTGGGCAGGGCTCCCCATCCCCAAGGTGGCCGGAGCCCGGGGTTGTGCTTCACCTCGCCTCTCCCACCTGAGGGGTGGGGTTGGCACAGGCTGGCACACCCCCCTTCCTGACATAGGGTTTTCCGCCAGTCTTCCCGCCAGAGTGAGGGTTAGAACTGGTGGGGGCCAGTTGCTGAGTACAGCAAGTGGCCTGGAGAAGCTCACAAAGGCGGCATGCCTTTAAAGCTTCCCCCTGCCCATCCTGGGGGAGGAGACCTAGCACTTCGCCCAGGATGTGTATTGTTGCAGGCCCAGGAGAGCGGGGGGCTCTCCACCCTGGGGTCCAGCAACATGTCTGCTGTGTGGCAGCCTTGGCAGCTACTCAGACCAGACGTGGATTGGAGGATGGGTTTCAGGGGGCATCTCTAAGATGCCCTCTGTGGTGCATTTTACATTAAATCCCACACTGGCATCAGTGTGGGTTTAATGTGCAGAGAAGTTTGATATCAAACTTGTCAGTCTTCAGTGTGGCCATTATGGTGCTGTGGAGTTCGTAATAACAACCTCCCAGCACCATATACAATATACATAGGCTGTGGGGTTTTAGGTTTAAACCTATAATAACCGATAAAACCCCACTGAAAGAAAAATAGCCCTCACCGGTGAAAACATATAAACACTGAAAAAAATCCTGGACAACCACAAACTAAATGCCATTCAAAGAAAGGAAAAAGAGAGTGAAAGAGTCATTCTTTTCTTCCTGAAGGGGTCAATACAATGTAACTTTGTTACACAAGTAGCAGTAAGAAAGACTGGCTAACATTATTCTGCTCGAGTTTTGTTCTTTAGGGATGCCACTAAAATATTGTTTCTTCTTCCTTTTACTCTTTCAGTTTTGTGGCCTTTGGTCTAAAGATGCAGGGTTTAGTTTCATGTTTTAGGTCTAGTTTAATTATTTTATAAACTTTAGAGAATCAGGAAATATCAAACTCATATTGATATTTTGGCTGCATTTGATTCTTTCACCGATAGGTAAAGTGGCTGGTTTCATACAAATCTTTCCTAATATTGTCATCACATTTACCCAAAGAGAATGGGTAAACACCCTTAATACATCAGACCATAGTTTCTAGTGGGTCAGTATTGATAGTAGGTGAATTGCCAACACCTCAGGCTTTAAACATTCAATGCAAGGTATAGTGACAAGTATATATATCACCAAGCATCTGGGATAGTGGTGAAAACATGACACCAGACTTTTGGAAAACATGGAACGCAGTGTCACTTGTAATGCTCTGCAAAAAAGGTTCTTTCCAAGTTCAACAAAGATTGGAGTGATATTGTTTGTATTTGCAGTGATTCAGCTACGTATATAAAAAAAAGTTGTGTGATGACCTGTCAAAATTGATACCCGAGCTGAAGTGATTCCCTGTAGTAGATCCTTGTCACTTGTTAGATGGTATGCTGAAAGCATCTTTACAATCTCAAGAGTTAATGAAGGATGCTATTGACTTTTTAATCCATTCTGGTGCACTGGTTTCTAATGCACAGGAACTAAAACGCAAATATTTATCATTTCGTGCTTTGTGGCATCAAAGAAAGAGTCATCCCAACTGTGTCACTTAGCTGATGGTTCTCAGCCCAATGGGCCAAGAATGCTCAGATGGCCTTGTCACAGAAGTTTACATGGAAAGGAAAGAGCGAGCGCACATGACCCAAAGACTCACTGAAGAAGTATTGTATGGTGTACTACAATAAGATTAATTTTCAAAAATTTATTTGGACCTCATATACACTATAAGTACACTGTCTATATACCATGTTCTTTCAGTGCAGAAAGCAAGCAATAATAAAAGCAAAATGTTCCATAAACACCGGAAAAACACTTTTTCAGTTGTTTTTAGTAGCGCGAAAATGTGTAACCACTGATAACAACTGTTTTTTAAGATATTGAAAACACTGAAAAACCCCCACCAAAAATAGAAACTGAAAACAGGAAAGCCTAAATATACAATTTATGGCATCACTGCACGTACAGTGCCCAAGAATGGCCCAGGGTACTGTAGGCAATGAATGAGGGGGTGTGCACTCCGTCATCTTACATTATAATCCATCATTTTGCAGACTGTGTCAATTGCGTGCAAACTGGGTTACGCATTGCCCTAATGCACCATAATATATTATGAACATGTGGGGAGCGTGAAAGTCGCGCTCCACACCCAGATGCACTGCAGTTCAAGGATACTAGATCCAACTTGTTACAATCCATTTGTCCATTTATATCCAATTTTATCCAAAAGTTTATCCTCTTTTACTCCTTCTCTTTAGCTGTGATCCACATATTCAACATATTGCGTTTTAGGAAACTTAGCGTATCCACTCGTGCCCATCCAGGCCTCTTCGTACATACGGACCCAACGCAAAAAGTAGTTCAAAGCAGTTTTTCTTTATTCATGACCCAATGCATTTCGGGCATATTCAATTGCCCTTCGTCAGGGGTAACTGCGAATCAATGGTTATAAACATTCCATTAGTAATCACTTTACACAAACTGTGCACATTGTACATTTTCTACGCACACACTACGTGAATTAATTCCACAAATGCATTTACTTTTCTTTTACAGGTCGTTTTCAATTATTAAATACAAACCAACAGTACAAACTAAGTTCTACTAAAACCTAACACCCGTGCATATTTCATCCCTAAATTATATAAATCTGCTTAAGAGAACACTAGTCCTTTGCCTGACTCGCTCGCGTTTACAGGCTTCCCGCTTATGCTACCTCCCTCGTTCAGTCTAATGTCTCAACAATTACCGAAGGTTTATTCTGAAGCAACATTATAATTTCGAATGGTCTTCACGTACCGAGTTCTATTAAATAAAAAAGCTTTGTTCAGTCATCACGCGTACCTGCTTAAAAAAGCTTTGTTCAGTCATCACGCGTACCTGCTTAAACGTTTCTTCTCTCCGTAGCCCCGAGCCCGTCTGAGACTAATGATATATCCATTACGATGTTCCCGCGTTCTCCACCCAATTTTAAAACTCATTGGACTCCACCCCCTCACATGTGTTCGCTAACAAAACTACCATTACCACATTGTAATCCCCAAAGACTGTTTTTCCCATAATGCAATTCCAATAAAAATATACAAGCGATACATAAACAAATCAGTTTGCTTCAGCTTCTGGTTTATACAACCATGATTCGAGTGTGTGTCTCGTTTTCGCGTTGCCTCCTTAGCCACTTATTATTTTGAACTCGCTGTAAAGTAATATGTAGATTCTTCCAGACGACGAAACATTATTTCAAAACTCATTTATCATCGGGTGCAACACCAACAGGGGGCAGTAAATTTAAACAATGAATGAGGGGGTGTGCACTCCGTCATCTTACATTATAATCCATCATTTTGCAGACTGTGTCAATTGCGTGCAAACTGGGTTACGCATTGCCCTAATGCACCATAATATATTATGAACATGTGGGGAGCGTGAAAGTCGCGCTCCACACCCAGATGCACTGCAGTTCAAGGATACTAGATCCAACTTGTTACAATCCATTTGTCCATTTATATCCAATTTTATCCAAAAGTTTATCCTCTTTTACTCCTTCTCTTTAGCTGTGATCCACATATTCAACATATTGCGTTTTAGGAAACTTAGCGTATCCACTCGTGCCCATCCAGGCCTCTTCGTACATACGGACCCAACGCAAAAAGTAGTTCAAAGCAGTTTTTCTTTATTCATGACCCAATGCATTTCGGGCATATTCAATTGCCCTTCGTCAGGGGTAACTGCGAATCAATGGTTATAAACATTCCATTAGTAATCACTTTACACAAACTGTGCACATTGTACATTTTCTACGCACACACTACGTGAATTAATTCCACAAATGCATTTACTTTTCTTTTACAGGTCGTTTTCAATTATTAAATACAAACCAACAGTACAAACTAAGTTCTACTAAAACCTAACACCCGTGCATATTTCATCCCTAAATTATATAAATCTGCTTAAGAGAACACTAGTCCTTTGCCTGACTCGCTCGCGTTTACAGGCTTCCCGCTTATGCTACCTCCCTCGTTCAGTCTAATGTCTCAACAATTACCGAAGGTTTATTCTGAAGCAACATTATAATTTCGAATGGTCTTCACGTACCGAGTTCTATTAAATAAAAAAGCTTTGTTCAGTCATCACGCGTACCTGCTTAAAAAAGCTTTGTTCAGTCATCACGCGTACCTGCTTAAACGTTTCTTCTCTCCGTAGCCCCGAGCCCGTCTGAGACTAATGATATATCCATTACGATGTTCCCGCGTTCTCCACCCAATTTTAAAACTCATTGGACTCCACCCCCTCACATGTGTTCGCTAACAAAACTACCATTACCACATTGTAATCCCCAAAGACTGTTTTTCCCATAATGCAATTCCAATAAAAATATACAAGCGATACATAAACAAATCAGTTTGCTTCAGCTTCTGGTTTATACAACAATGAACACCCCCTCATTCATTGTTTAAATTTACTGCCCCCTGTTGGAATGGAATTAATTCACGTAGTGTGTGCGTAGAAAATGTACAATGTGCACAGTTTGTGTAAAGTGATTACTAATGGAATGTTTATAACCATTGATTCGCAGTTACCCCTGACGAAGGGCAATTGAATATGCCCGAAATGCATTGGGTCATGAATAAAGAAAAACTGCTTTGAACTACTTTTTGCTTTGGGTCCGTATGTACGAAGAGGCCTGGATGGGCACGAGTGGATACGCTAAGTTTCCTAAAACGCAATATGTTGAATATGTGGATCACAGCTAAAGAGAAGGAGTAAAAGAGGATAAACTTTTGGATAAAATTGGATATAAATGGACAAATGGATTGTAACAAGTTGGATCTAGTATCCTTGAACTGCAGTGCATCTGGGTGTGGAGCGCGACTTTCACGCTCCCCACATGTTCATAATATACCAGGGTACTGTAGGGGCACAGGGCTCATGCACCTGTGCCCACACCACTGGCATAGGGCACCCAGCTAGAGGAGTGACTGAGGTATGCCGGGGCAGTGGGTCTTGTGGGCATGGCACTCAGGGATGTGTGCATGTCAACTCTTTGTTTAGTTCTGTATTTAGACACTCAGCCTGCAAAGGCAGTGTGTGTGTGTCCGGGTACAGGGCCCCTAAATGTGGCACAATAAGTGCTGCAGCCCTTAGGGGTCTTCTCTGGTCACCATGCCCTGGGTACCTAGGGCAGTAGTTCCCAAACTTTTTCAACCCATGGCTCCCGTGGCTTATTGGTTGTTGGCCGCGGCTCCCTATTATGTGACATTTTTTTGGGGGTGGATGGATGTAAGTCCAGCCGCGGGAGTACTTACACTTTTCTCCTTGAAAATAATTGGGATAAAGTTGGGTCATGCACCCCATGACATGCCGAACAGTCATGGGGTACTCCTGTAGTGTAGAATGGGATGGAACGCCTAGTTCAGTTGGGAATTTTTTCACACACAATAAATGTCAATTCTTTTATATTTATAAGAAGAAACATGACTTAATTTACATTAGGAAGATGTACTTTATAACTTCAGGAAGCCAAATATTGCAGTCTGTTCTCAGAGTAAATGTTTGTGGTCACTTTGTAGCTAAAACTGTGCTGTGGGCTGTCTGACCATCTATGACAGAAATACAGCTTTAATGGTAAGTTTATTTTTTTAGCTAAGGCACAAAGTCAGGGCAGGGTTTTGCAAAGCTATCATATCTAACTTGGTTCTGTAGATGGAATACACTGTTCTTGTTGAGCAGCACTGGTGGAACTGCTCTGCTCGAGCACCATCCATGCTGGGGGTCGGTTGTACTTTCTTCCTATCTCAGTTTCGTTTCAGCTCAGGGTGGGTGCTCCTGATGAGCACATGTGTTCTGGAGTGCTGTAGAGGTTGTAGATTAGTCTGAGGTCTGTGTCAGGTGCACAAGGGGTGACTGTAATGCCTTTGTAAATCTGAATACTTTAAAATGTGATGCACGTGTACTAGGCGCTTCTTTCAACTTGTGTGTATGACTTAAAGTAGAGGGTATTTGTTTGGGGGTTAGAAAAGATTCAATAGCACCCCTCGCATTTCACATGCAATGGACTACTTTAGGTCAGTAAAAACATCAGTGTAACGCCTCTTCGTAGAAGCACTGGATACATTACCTTCCACACTTAACAGTGATAGAAACAATGAACACAGTTCAAATTATCGCATGTTTCGCATTTATGGAAATGTCTGCAATCTAAAATCACTCAAAAGGGTCTCCGGGGAGACTCGAAATATTTAGACGTCTGCATTACTCATAGTACATGCTGTCAAATTATGCATGGCAGGCAGAGAACGTGTGGCAGATTGTACACTAAATCCCAAAATGAAAACTAATGGGAAGTATTTATTTTACAGTTGGCAATGGCACTCCCCCTTCACAGCGCTTGAGGGAATGACGGTTTTCTAATACAGCATTTGTTTGAAATGAATCATCTACAGGCAAGCTTAACAGTCTGCAAGCATGCTAGGGTCTGAATCCCTGTGCACTTTTCACCTTTCCAACGTTGATAAAATATTCACCAAAGGATTCATTAAAACAGCCCCTCCTTCGTTAGGTGCCACTGGACAAGTTAGTTTGCCCTACTACTATCAATGAAAACATTCAAGTTTGTAAGCCCCTGGAAACTTTAGTGTAAGGACTTGATGCCTGTCAAAAGTTCCGGACTAAAACTGCAAGGGCCTGACAATTGTACAGCACACAATCAGATGCAGGGTACTAGCAATGTAACTCTGACTGGAGGGATGCCAGGTGTCCAAGACCTCACTTAGGCTCGCCGCTCTCAGTACGTTTCTATCTAATCATCATCTCCATTAGTAACATTCAGTACTGCACTCTCAATAAAGAATGCTCTGCTGCCATCTGGTGGACAAAGAGGTTTTATGCTTTTACACTAAATAACAAACATTTCTAAGATGTTACCGGCAATTTATGACTTGAATTCGAAAATCGTAAAGCTTTGGAGCGCAGCGCCCCTGGCTAGTTTGGAGGGTGCACCAGGGTGCCACAGCACACAGATTGGGAACCACTGACCTAGGGTACCATTTACTAGGGGCTGACAGGTGGCCAGAGATGCCAATTGGGTTTTAGGTTCAGTACAGTTTTAGGGAAGGAACACAGGCCCTGGGCACCTGGTTGGCAGGAGCCCAGGGCACACTCAGTCAAAGCACATCAGCAGTTCAGAGAAAAGTGGGGCCATACCAATGCAAGAAAGAGGGCACTTTCTTACAGTGTTCTTTTAATCTTATATTAGTTGCAATGTGCATCAGGAGGGCCCACCTCCCGATCATTTTTGCGGATCCCGATACTGAGCTCCAGTCGTCCTCTACTGATCAGGGCCGATGCCACCTTCCTCCTGTGACTACTACCCACCAGGATAGGCATGAGCACACCAGTACCCAGCTGAAAATGCACCTCATATCATTGATGTTTTTGTTGTTGTTTCGAGGGGGCGAGGGGGCGATGCAGCCTTCCTCCCATGACTGCTAATCATACCTTATGAATTTGCTGCCCACTAGTAGAGGAACAAACAACACACCGGCACCCAGTGTAAATTGCACTTCGTATCCATGATGCTTTATTTATTTCATCTTAGGAATTCAGCAGTCAGTCCAATGGTTCTGAATTTTTAATAATTACTTCTTGTGGCCACTTAGTGGCCTTTTACTGCCCATTAGCTTTTCCGAAAGGTAGATTCCCCTGTGAGTCCGAGCATTAGGTTTCAACAAGAGCTGATTGTCCACAATAAGAAGGGGGAGAGGATGTCTCCCTACTCCAGCCTCCCCATCCTATCACTGAATACAGAGGAGTAAGGAAAGGAAGAAGTGTATAGAAATGTGTATACATAGAAAACAATGGCACATGTTCAATGTGGAAAAACTGCCCTCACTCACAAAATTATGATATGCTTCATCATAGGGCACACCAACACCTGGGGTGGAGCAACAGGGAGGGAAGGACAATACAAACAATCAAATGTATTGGGATCACCGAAGATAAAGTGCAGCCAGTGAAAGTTAAAACTAGCTCAGATGTGTACCCACTACCATATTTATTCTAGTGCCATCTGGCTAGATGAAAAACTTGAAGGATGGAGGTAAAAGGAGAGAATTGCGATTCCTTCACCCCTCCTTTACTGCCAAAGTGTCGACATGTTTCTGCCGTGAAAGGTGTGCCCATAAAGAAGGAGTTACTCTGCAATTATCAGGACCCTTCAGGACCCAAAAAGGGAGGTCCCATCTGATCCTACCTCCGGCATCTGTGGAGAATGCTCCTAATCATGCAGAGATGCCTTGATCAACATACAATTCGTGTTCTGTGAAATACAAAAGTAAAAGTAAAAGAAGAGAGTAATCACTCATATACCCCAAGACCCAACTGTCCTAAGGTTATAGGGAGAGGTATTACCTAGGTCTCTTGTGCCATAAAACAGCACGCACCACACATAACAGCGCCCATAGGGACTTGTAGACCTACATCTAAGCATCAGAATCCAAGTTGGACATAAAAACACAATGTGCAGATTCTACACATCCTCAATACCCACATGGCACGTTCCAGGGAATCATCCATCAAAAATTACCCACATATCACTGTTGTTACATCAAAGTCAGGGGGGACTCGCAGAGTTTCATAGATAATGTCTCTAGAACTGGCGAGGTGTGGGGGTGAGCCACTGTATTTAAACACTGAAGGAGAAACAAACATGTATATTCATATATATTGGATGTTGTCAGTTTGCATAATCACTCGCATGGTATAAGGAGACGGAAAAATGGTACATAGTCTCCTAAGCACTCCAGCGTGACTCAAAGTGGCTGAAAATATTTTATAAATGTATCTATGAAACTCGGTGAGTCTCCCCTGACTTTGATGTAACAACAATGATATGTGGATGATTTTTAATGGATGATTCCTTGGAACATGCCATGTGGGTATTGTGGATGTGTAGAATCTGCACATTGTGTTTTTATGTCTAACTTCGATTATGATGCTCCGATTGGCCTAGAGACCAGCTAGCTCACAGTGCCGCCATAAGCCCCCCTAACCGAAACAGGGCGCAAATACTTCATGGCAACCAGAGAACATGACAACACTGACCCTCTGGTAGCATGGTAACAGATCTAGAACCCTTCCGGTCAGTCACTCATGCTCCTTGTTCTCATAGAAATATACAGAGAATATACAAGGGGATGTTTTCAATATATTTATTGAACCAAAGTTATTCTTTTATAAAATACATGTGCTGCGATAATCAATAGACAGAAGCGCTCTGACACCTTCGGGTAAAGTCCGTGCAATATAAAAACACATAAAATAAATAAAGAAAGAAAGAAAGAAACAGATGAAAGTGATTACAAGCACCAAAAAAGTAAATAACAGATACAGTTCCACCATGTTGCTAAGAGAGTATATATATATGCAGGCATATAAAACAAGGTAGTAATCAGGCATACTCCTACTATGCAAACCCTACTCTGTGTATGTCTAGGGTGTGTGTCGGTGTGGAGCCAAGAAGCCCCCCAAGGGATGATCCAACTCAATTACCTGGCGGGAGAGAATTTAGGACCTTGTCGTGATAACAAACTGGACACCCCTCATGGAGATGTGAGAACGCTGAGTGGTTAAGTCTAAGCATGCAGGAACTCTCTGTGTCAGCTGAAGTACCTCCTCTACTAATCCTCTGAGATGCTTATTATTTATAATGAAAAGGTTTCATAAAACTTTATGTTGGTCTTAGACCATAGAAGTGCAAATGCAATACAATTCATGCAGATACATTAAAAAAACAAAACCATTTAAAAATACAATTACTAACCTGTTGGAAAATATCTAATCTAAAATTCATTAGAAAAATTGGTTAAACATGAGTGTACATATGGATCAACAGGAGCCTCTGCCTATTCCAAAGATGAACGACATGATCCGTTATACTGACTAGGTTCTAGAGTTCATTTAACACTCAAAACCGATTAGTTGTTATCTAGTAAACATAAAACATAAGCAGCTGAATTGATTAAAAAAACCTTATAAAAACTATTTTGAGATAAAAAGTTAAACGAGAACATGTGCAATAGTTTTGTGCATTCAGCAAAATCCTTCTAATTGTCCACATAATACCCAGAAACTTTTCAACAGAGCAAACAATCGCTGGACTGGAGTCTGATCTCAGAATGCAGAGAGCTTTGTCTTAGCAATGTGTGCAGAATTGCTTGCAAATTGGCCTTAACCATCTTCCTCTCGGGCAAGAGTACTTGGGACAGACAGAAACAATACATGGGCAATAGACTACTGCAGAAGTACAGCTGGGACAAGACCGAGAGGTAGCGGTTGGCTGCCTCCAGGAACATGTGAATGAGTTCAAAGGGAAGGAACCGAACCTGAACTGTGTGTAGAGTTTCCTGCCCTGGGGTATAGTAATAATTTTTAGGTATTGCTCGTATGAACCAATCATTTTAAAATTAATGAACTCCTTGGTTAGGCTTCTCCACGAAGAGCTAGTAGGTTGGCCCTGGGCTACCCAGTCCCGTTAGTGCTTCTTGATTGCATCTTTACTGTGGAGCAATAATGGATCCTCGACATCCCTGTAACCCTATAATCCTATTGTGCTTAGGCTGGATTCGTAGCGTGAAATCACTGCTATCGCCTTAAGATGGTAGAGTGCACTAACTTTCTTGAGGGCAGTGGCATAGGGGTGCAGCTCAGGAGTGGTACTTATGTGAAGCCAAAACAGTAGGAGGGGTAGTTTAACCATCTCAGTGATAGACACTCTACCCAAGTCCAACGTTAACGGGTGGAGTGGCATACTGTGCAGTAGCAAAGCCAGGGACCTGAGGAACTTGTTCTTGGAGTTCAAGAGTGTGTCCCTCTTTTCAAAACCCCACAATTCAGCTCCATAGAGAGCGGTGCCTACAGCTTTGGCATCATAGATCAGGAGTGGGGCTTCCACTGGTTTGTTAAAGGAACAACTGTGTTCTTTAATCCATACCCCTACTGTTTGCCTGTGCCTAAGGGTCTGCTTGACTACATGGGATTTCCATGACATGTCATCTGGGATAGTGATGCCCAGGTAGTCGAAGGTGCTCCCCCAAGGGAACCGCTTCTAGTGTTAGTTTACCTCTATAAGACTTGTGAGGATTAACCAATAAAAGCTTCTTTTTTGCGGGTTTAACCTCTAGATCATGGGAATTGCAAAAAGTTTTAAAACAATTTAGGAGCAATTGAAGCCCACCTGGCGTTTTTGATACTAGCAAAGTATCATCTGCAAACAATAAAGTTACCAGTCCCCCCCCCCCCAAGGTTAGGGCATCTGCAGGGACCTCGGAAAGACCTGGACAACACCATTCACAAAAAGAGAAAAAAGTGTAGATGCCAACACACAGCCCGGGCGTACCGCCTATAGGGTGAGCTGGCCTTGGCAGCCACAGCGAACCCTAACTAAGTTTGCCTCATGGAGGCAAATGATGATGGATAAAATCTCCAAAGGGAGGCCCATATCATTTAAGACATGCCAGAGCTTGTTCCTAGGGACGAAATCAAAGGCAGTCTTTAGGCCACTAAAGGCTACATAGAGGCTCCTGCAACCATTGACCATAGTCTTCCAAGTAAGGAGAAGAAAACGAAACACCTGGTCAGTAGTACTAATTTTTGCCTGAAACCAGTTTGGTATGGAGTCAGGAGGTCATATTTGCTCATCCAGCCCTGTTTATTTAGGAGTGCAAAAGCAAACACCTTTTGAATACAGTCTATAAGACTGATTGGTCTATACTACAAGGTAAAGATCTATCTCCTTTCTTGAACATAGGGCTCACCTCTGTTCCCTTCCAGGAGATGGGTACTTGGGCCCCCTTGGCTATTGCATTGGCTAAGGTCAGAATGTAGTTTGACCAAGTCTCACTGTTGTGTGCGAATAGGTCACCCGGGATGTCATCACGTTCAGGAGCTTTAGCTTTTTCAATTGAGTAAAAACATGTTTTGATTTTGCTTTTAGAAAAGAAGTCTACTGATGTAATGAGGACAAGTCCATGGGGGGCATCTTCTGCTTCCGATACACCAGGGCCAGAGTACAAACTAGAGAAGTGGTCATACCATGCGGTAATAGGGATATTGTTAGTGGGAGGTAAAGGCCTATAGGCGTCCCCCCCCCTTATAACTAGGTGCCAGAACTTCTGTGAGTCCTTTCTATCGCAGGCCTCCCTAATCAGCGTCCATCTGTCTTCGACCCACTCCCTTTTAGCCCTTGTTTGCGTTAACCTGTATATTCTCCTCAATTCCCTCGCATGGGCCAAGTTATTCACTCTAATTGCCTGGGCTAGTTGTCATCCAAGTACTCTACACTCCTTGTTGAACCAAGCCAACTGAGGTCTAAGCTTCATGCCTTGTTTACATGGGCGCGTCTGGTCAATAAAGTATGTGGCTAACTGCTCAAGGAAACCGGTGTGGCAATCCGGAATCTTGCCCAACCCTCCCGGTTGGTCAATTAATCTTTGTATCCCTGCTGTGCTTGTTAGCAGGTTCTGCTTGATAGATTCGAGCTTGCCTTCCTGCGAAATCTGCGTAATCCTCAAGGTCAGTGTGAGCACTCTACATCACACCGCAAATGTATTTACATGACTAATGTCCCCAAAGTCCTGTCCCAACTAAGGTTTGAAGAGGAAGACTCACAAACAGTTATACACTGGATTCGCCACCTGAGGGGCTGACGCTCAGTTATAAGATATGACATTTTGCGAGCCAGAAGGCTCTCTTGCTTTAATAGGCTACTACAAAAGAGGGGGGGGGGGGGGGGGGGGGGGGGGGTTGTGTGTGTGTGTGTGTGTGTGTGTGTGTGTGTGTGTGTGTGTGTGTGTGTGTGTGTGTGTGTGTGTGTGTGTGTGTGTGTGTGTGTGTGTGTGTGTGTGTGTGTGTGTGTGTGTGTGTGTGTGTGTGTGTGTGTGTGTCTGTGTGTGTGTGTGTGTGTGTGTGTAGGTGTGTGTAGGTGTGTGTGGGTGTGTGTGTGTAGGTGTGTGTGTGTAGGTGTGTAGGTGTGTAGGTGTGTGGGTGTGTGGGTGTGTAGGTGTGTAGGTGTGTGTGTGTAGGTGTGTGTGTGTAGGTGTGTGGGTGTGTAGGTGTGTGTGTGTGTAGGTGTGTGCACACACCGCTTGTGAAGCGGCGATACAGCAGGCGCGTACCTCTTCTCTAATGGGTCAATTACCAGGAAACTAAGTCGCCATCACATCATCTTTACAAAGTAGTGGAAATTTATTTAACAAAAGTGCAGAGCTAATGCTCTCCCTGACGCGTTAGAAAGGAGCTTGATCACATGACGCGCCCAAAGCAAATGTGTCAATAAATAGTGTGCAAAAAGCTCTATCACCCTTCAAAACAGGTATGAATGCATAACAAAGTCGATTGGCATAAAATAAATTGCATGGCTAAAATATCACTTGTCATTGTTAATGTTGTATGCCACAAATGTATTTTTCAACAAATTAAAGCATAGTGCTTAAGTTTCAATGTTGAAAAGATATGCAAATTTTTGACCGCAATCATGCTTAATCAAAACAGAACAGAGCAAAGTATAGGGTTCACACATTAAAATAGTTTCCGCATAGTGCTTAGGTATGTGAATGTGAGGTTGAAATACATTATTTAAAGTTCATACAGTATAATTTCCACAATCAAATATAAAAGGTTGACCAAATAAAGTCAAATTTCATTTTTGCAAAATGCCTACTACCAATAAGAATTCATCTGGAAGTAATATTAATACAAATTGTTATCGTGTACAATTGATGTGCTATAAGTAGAAATTACCATGAAACAGTAAGAGTCTCAACCTGATTATACAAAAAGTGTGTCCTAAGATTAATGTGCTACACACAACATAAGACATGATCCATAGTATGTCAATTGAAAAAAAGGGGTAATTATGTGATTAGAGTGAAAAAACTAAAATTATAAACAGTAAATAATGTTCAACGGTTTAGGCTGAAGCACAGTATTAGAAAATCATCAAAGTTCATGTCAGATAACAAATAAATTCATCCATTTTCTACTCATATGTTATTGATTTAACTAACTATGAGTAAACTCTCTCAAAAACTCAAGAACAATAGATCCAGATTGATTTTATAGAAAATTATGCAGTTCATCAGTGGCATTTGGGCCATTAGGTGCCTTAGAATCGAGTAATAGGATGAAGTGGGTCTCCTTTTTTCTTAGGAGTTTCTCCCTGTCTCCCCCCCGTCCGGGGTTAGGAACAGACCCTAACAGTGTATATTGCAAATCTTTTAATCTATTCTCATGAACAGCCTTAAAGTGGCGAGCCACCGGATAGTTGCTGTCTGAGTTTACAATCGCACGTATATGTTGTAGGGTACGTTGATTGGCTGGTAGCTTGGTGCTACCGATGTAAGTGAGATTGCAAGTACACTTAAGTTGATAAATCACATGGTCACTCCGACATGTCAGATATTCTAAGATTGGAATAGGTTTGTCATTAAATGCTGACTTATGAGTCCCATTAACCGCAAATGTACATGCACGACAGGACGTGCATTTGAAAAAACCTGTTTTCGCCAACCAGGTACGTTTAGATGTCAATTCTGGTTGGGCCTGGTCCAAGGCGTCCTTCATGGAGGAAGCCCTCCTAAAGGTGATCACCGGTTTATGAGGTAAAGTGGGACCCAGGATGACATCCGTCAGGATAATAGGCCATTCTGAATTGATAATGCGTCTCAGTTTGCATTGTTGGAGCAAAAGGTGGTAATAAGCCGGACTGCCTTGGTATCATTTTCCTCAGTGATGGTCACTATTTTGGGAGTCAATAGTTCATCCCTCGAAAGTAAAGATGCTTTCGAGAGGGCGCGTTGTAAAAGATCTGAACCATAACCGCGCTCTTGAAATCTCATAGTAGATTCTTTTAGGCATTGATCTGCTGTGATAGGATCACTACAAATCCTTTTGATTCGGACAAATTCGCCGAATGGTATGCTGTTAATTGTGTGGGCAGGGTGGGCACTTTGGGCATGCAAAATTGCATTGCCCGCCGTTGTTTTTCTGTGGAGCTTGGTGTGGAGCTTACCCTGTTTAATATAAATCTGAACATCAAGAAACTCAGCCGAGTCTGATGAGATAGTGGCAGTGAATTTCAGATTACGAGTATTGATATTGATTTCGTTTACAAACTGTTGAGCTTCTGCTTTGGTCCCTTTCCAAATGATACAAATATCGTCAATGAATCGCCAGTAGTGGGCAAGATGTGAAAGCCACTGGCTATGGGTTTTGCCCAGCACGTGCTCCTCCCACCAGCCAACATGTAAACATGAATAGCTGGGGGAGAAGCACGAACCCATGGCAACGCCCCTTTCTTGATGGAAAAATTCATTTTCAAATTGGAAATAATTGTTAGTCAAGCAGATGTTCATCATTTCAACTAGCATGATGTTATGATTACGCAGAATAGCATTGCGAGAATCTAAATAATATTTGGCTGCCTCCAAACCTTCTGAATGATTAATGCTAGTATACAATGATTCAATATCCATCACCAAAAAACAGAAATCAGAACACCAATTAACATGTTTGATTTTAACTAAAAAGTCTGTAGTGTCTTTGAGATAAGAAGGAAGTGAAATCATATGAGGGTGGAGAAAATAATCAATGTACTTAGAGAGATGTTCATTCATACTACCACATGCCGAAATAATAGGACGACCAGGAACAGGGGTGATACACTTGTGAACTTTAGGGAGAAGATAAAAAACAGGAGTGATTGAATGTGAAACGCTGAGAAATTTGGCCCCTTCTTTGGTGATGAGGCTTTGTCTTTGCCACTGGTTGATCTTCTTTCTAGTGATATCATTACTTTTTAGCATGGCCAATTTAGTTGTCTTGGTGTAACACAAGGGATCACCCAATTGTCTTTGTGCTTCTTTGATGTAATCCACTTTGGCCCATAGTACCGTATTACCACCCTTGTCAGCGTTTTTAACAATCACTGATTGGTCACTTTGAATCTTCTTTATCAATCGCCAATATTGTTCGTTGTTGTGATTGTATTGTTTTTTCTTTCCCAAAGTAGTTCTGTTTAGTTGTTTTAATTCTGCTATAACTCGGTCACTGAAAACATCGACCGCGTCCTTCGGCATAAGGGGTAGGAAAGTTGATTTACTTCGAAATGGACTGGGAGCTGGTTTGTTGACAGAGACAACTTGACTTACGGTAGGTGTTTCATCCTCGTTGTCATTATGGGCTAAGGATAACAGAGTGTGGAGGCTTTCAAGATTTCTAACTTGCATGGAAGTAGTAGTTGATTCCGATGATGTACTGTCGCTGATGTTTACTGACACAGCAGGCTTAGGATGCAGTTGGAAATACTTCATCAGCTTAATCTTCCTGATGAATTTAAAGACATCTATACGTGTCTGAGTGTAAGAAAAGTCAGTCTTTGGGCAAAATGAAAAGCCTAACGACAAAAGTTGCTCCTCAGCCTTAGATAAAACGAGGTCAGTCAAATTAATCACCGTGTTCTGTTGCCTCATTGGGGTTTGGACCAGTTCCTCCGGGAGTTGCCCCTTGCTGCGCCTCGCTTTGGAATTGCGCCTCCTGTTGTGGCGTTTTTGGCTGCTGCTCTGCTTTGTTGCTGTTGTTGAGGGTTGCGGAGGCGCAGGGAACATCTCCGGTCCTCGCTGACAAAATTCAGCTCATCAATGACGGAGAAATCTGTTACGGACAACACTGGGCTGACAGAAGGACATAATCATAATAATTAAAAGAATAACAATATTACACAATTGATATTTTTATTGTTTCTGTCAGTCTTATAGTTCATTAAATTTTATCGGAATTAACACAGTGAAAGACATAAATATTTAAATAATACATAGTAGATATATATACAAAGTTCCAACACAACACATTCAATCAGACAAGCACTCATTAAGAGTGGATGTATTCCTATTAAAAAATGTACCCAAGCATCACTCCAACTCTCCCTGGAGTTTGGACTAAGGGCAGCAAATTGCTGCACTAAATCTGACAAAACGGGTGCCAATACTTTTAATAGGACCAACAGCACAAGCCGCATAAATTCTTTTTAGGTGGACCTTAGACTATGGTCGAGAGTAAACGATATGTCCGTGGGTTCCACCACGAACAGTGACCACAATCCCCTAAGACTCTGCTACATGAAAGTTTTTTTATGTCATATGTGAGGACCACTTAGGTGCAGGTATCATGTTTTGGGAAGCAACGCCTAACGATGCGTTTGTTGCCTGAGGGTATGTGAGACCTAGTTATGAAAATGTACGTTTATAACAAAGACTTAGCCACAGGGGAAACAGGATGGTTCTTTCAGGTACACCAAAAAGAGGGTTAATAAGCGAAGGCCCTGTAATCCAGACAGCGCCATGCAGATATGCTGTTCAATGAGTAAAAGTATACCAAAACAGCAAGAATGGGAATTGGTGATAAACAGTAGCCTTGCAAAGTTTTTTTTATTTATTTTTTATTTTTTAAAGGCAGGAACACTGTCTACTGCGGATCAAATACACCCCCTAAAGGGGGTATGATATGGAAGAGCAATCAAGGCTGGCAAATTGAGCAGAAAGCTGTCAATTAATAAACACAACCATACAAACCATATCCACCACTTTTTCACCAAAAATGTTATATATCAAAACTTCTTTTGACTTTTTCCTTCCTAATATATTGGTATTGAATAAATGTATTAAGCATTAGGCCATCTGGCCTTTGCGTACACAGAGACTCACTAACGGAAATCAAAGTTGGAGTCTAAAATAAAAAACTTTAATCATTTCTTTTTGTCAAGTTTGGGAATCAGGAGAACATACGCAGCAAGTGTAGGAGAGTAGGGTCTGCTTCCTATGGTCACCCCCACTTTTTGTTTTGCTTTACTGGTTTTTGACTTAGATGTGGCTGTGGGCCTGCTAATCAGACCCACAGCCCAGATGCACTCTCTCTAAATTCACACCATGTACTCTAGGTACAACCACAATTGGGAATTGGTTCACCTTGTCAGCCTCTGTAGAAGTGTACCCTAGGTACTCCGGGCATAGGTGTAACCAAGGCCTACCAGGGGCTGCAGCATGTATTATGCCACCCCTGGCTGGCCACTCAAACTGACACAACTGGCTGATTACTCAGCTGGGGCAAGGTCGTGTAATCACCCCTTGCTTAGGTATAGTATTCCTATATCTACCCTTATATATAGACACCCAGTAACCTATAAGTCACTCCTATGGCAGGCCTTAACAATCCTGGAGGCAGAGTGCTTGTTTATGTGTGAGATGGTGCTCTAGCATGAGCTGAGCCTGTCTGCAGCTTTCGGAACCATGTCTTTATAGCTGTTCTATGATATCGCCATACCATATACTCTTAAGTGCATTATAATCCTCGCAGTTGAATGCTAACTCTGGTTTGGCTTTATCAAAACATGTCGTGTAGGGTGTCATACGCTTTGGAATACTACCCCCCTCGCCAATTCTTGCGACGGGGGTAGCATTCCACCCTTCTAGAGGGAGAAGACATGTTAGTTCTGACTATCCCGGTTAAAGTTAACCAGAGCCCCAGCGTCACAAAATTACCTCCTGCTGCTGGGAGTCCTTCCAGTCATGGAGGTTTGGACAATAGGTTTCCTGCCTGGAGAGGTGCGAGCACCACCCCAGACAGGACATTGTGTATTGGGACAGGGAGGGCTGAATAGATTGAGACACTGCCTGGGGCACACTAGGTGCTCCATGCATAACCCAGTTCAAACCTGTTGCTGGGGCACTCCAGCCCCAGCTCTGGCGCAAAACTGGACAAAGGAAAGGAGGTGTAACCACCCCCCTTCCTGGTCCCACCCATAGGAGGGACCTAGGAACTAATCCAGCCCCTTTTAGCTGTATAAAGGTAGGAGCTGTGTCCTTGGACTTTAGATTTGATCCTGAACTGAAACTTGAAATGAAACTCTGGACCTACGACGTTCTGCTGAAGCTGAAGACTGAAGAATCTCCCTTGTGGCCAAGGAGTGACCACCCTGGGCAACCAGGCACCATCCAGCAAATCAACGGCTTGCTTTGTCGACGTTCCCGCCGGAACCCGAGCACAGAGCCTGACAAGACCCAGACTTCCAGACCTCTCTGGCCCTCTCTTCACGTCTGCAGCATAGCTGAGATCCGTGGAGGCGACGAGACACGTGGGACCGGACACCTTGAAAAGTCTGCAACTTGCTAACTGTGCAGCTCCTGAGGAGGCATCCTCGAAGCTGTGCACTGGGGGCTGCGAAACCCCGAATCCGAGCTCCACCTGCACCGAAGATCAGCCCTCCACACTCCACGAGTTCTGCATGGGGTCCTTCTGCTTGTGTTCTGCTCGACGCGTTGTACGGTTGCTGGCCCGTTGGCTAGTAGCCTCTGTGACGACAATCCTTTTGAATCACCTCGCTGGTCTGGTTGCTCCAGACTGGCCCTTGCCTCCCTACAAAGGTGAGGCACCTCAGACCTTGCTGGTCTGCACCAGAAGCCTTCTTTAAATCCTGCGTGGGTTGCCTTTGCCAAGGCTTGTTGACTCCAATCCAGCAGTCGACCCCTCCATCTGCGAGAACCTTCGTGGCACAGCTCGCATCCAGCACCTGGTCGTCCTCGACGCCTCCTGGTCCGCGTGGCTGAAGAGACAATCTTCACGACAGCACCTGATTGCTCCTCGACGTCGTCTGGTTCCTTCCTGGTTCCACCCGGTCACTGGCTAGTGACCCAGACTCTGTCCCCTCTGCTTTCAGGCCCTCTTCATCCTCGATCCACCCTTGGATCCACCCGGATATCTTCCGCCTGGTCGCCTGCAGCATCTTTCTTCACAGGCTCCATAGACTTCAACGGCGAAACCCGACACATCTTCACACCTATGCACCTGCCGTCCGTGGGTGAGGTAACGCGAGTACTTTGGTACTCCCAAGGGTATTGACTATCCAAGTGTCTAGGTTTTTAGTTGTTTCCTTCTAGCTAAACCGGAAGTGTCCTAAATCCTTCTTTATCTAACTTCTAAGTTCCCATTGACTTTACATTGACTCACGCGTGTGTGTAAAGACACTGCACGCGCCGCCTGTGGGCCTCCTACTCCTAAACTATTGTTCAGATAGTGTATCCCCAGTGATTGCCTAGGCCCTAGGCCTTTCCTTTTCTCGTGACGTGGTACTTATACCACTTTCTTAATATATGGTTTGCTTCACCCCTAGGGCCTAACCGTAAATTGTGCAACTTAACGTATTCTGACTAAGTATCTTGTTATGTGCTTTGGCCTCTGATCTCATAAAGAGTTCAGAGGAGTGTGTTAGTAAATAAATACATATATATTTTATATATATCCTGTGTGGTGTCCTTTAATTTGATATTCAAGGGGTTACATATGGTAAAACTGCTGGCTTTACATGCCCTCAAGAGTTTTTTAGCCTAAGACTGTTCTGTCCATGCTACCACTAGGATAGCTGGTCTATAAGGTTGACTTACAACCATCACCATAAGGGTTGTTTGGACTGGTGCAAGGTGGTCACTAGAATAGTGAACATCATATACCAGGCCAACTTCTCACAGCAAGAATATGGCCAGTTCACATTTAGAGGTTTTTCGTTTCTCCTCAAACACCACTTATCTGGAGTTCTTGACATTTGAGGACAAGTAAAGAAAACATAGCTATCAGCATTATGGAATGTTGTGATTGGTTACAACAAGGTGATGTGTCTCCACAGTATTCTTAAGTGGCTAACCTAATCTCCATATCTACATAAGCAACTTCATAACTGATGTGAAAAGTTGGGGGTCTCTTGCTCATATTCAGAAACCCTGAACGTTTCCTACTTTTACAGCCTATTACAATGCATTTAGAACCGTTTTTGAGTCTGCTATAGCAATCATGTTTACATGGGAAACGACCTTTACAATGCAGTCGTAACAACTGCGTTATCTTTACAACGCCGTTGTTACAACGACCACATTGTTACAACGCAATGCCATTTCAACCAAGTCATTAGATCGACTTGCTATTGATGGCACTCCAACCTAAGGAATAGTATTATTTACTATTCCAACACCACCCTACTGTTGCGCTGGGTGGAGTTGGACTATTAAATATACTATTCCTGAGGTTGGAGCGCTATCTAGTGCAAGTCGATCTAAGGACTTGCTTTGTAAAGGTATTACGTTCTAACAACGCGGTCAGTGTAACGACCATGTTGTAATAGAACACGATGTGAAAACATGCTTTGTAGCATGCTATATTCTGTTTACATATTTCAGAGTTTTGCTCCAGATTGCATCAGGAAGTCTTCTACTTGATGCTCTAGATATGCTGTTAATCTGTACCGCTTACTATGTGCCAAACGTCCATCTCTCTGATTGGGAGCAATAGATAACCGTGGACTAAAAAGGTGTCTTTCAGACCTGCCTTGTGCCAAGGGTCTAGGTAGAAAAAGAAAAAGCTGGCCCTATTCTTAGCGCTGCATATGGTGACAACCTCAGGGGGCGAAGGGTAGCTTATGTACTGAGTTTCCATCTTCCTTCAGTTTTATTGCCCTGTTGGAGTGTCTCTGTAGCTTGGTTGTGGCAACTAAGATTGAATGCAGCTCCTCACTCACAAACTTGGTACTGCACAACTGCTGCGGGACAGAAGCCAGACACCACCAACTGACCAGAAATGTGCTAACCACTTCTCTTCTCCTCGCTCCCTCTTTACTAATAGCTATGTGTTCCCACCATTGGGATCTCCACTGGTGTTCTTGGCCTTGGTTGCAGGAGCGAGGGGAAACAGATAAAAGGATAATGCTGAGAAAAACACGAGCAGGTAAATGGTACATCTTCTTGTGTCTCAGGGGTCTGTGGACGGCCTTACTACTGGCGTGTGTGTTCATCACCTTCTAAAGTATCCCTCTCACCAAGCCAAAAGACAGTGGATGTCCTTCCTCTTTGTTTCCTACAATTTCATTCATGGGCATTGCAAATTGCCTATGTGTTCAGTTAGAAACATTTTAACTCCATGATGTGGATGTGGGCTTTAAGGGTAGGCATGTTACTTTGCCTTGATCCTTATTAATATTTCTTATGGTAAATTTCGAAGTTTGCAGCTGCTACATATACCCTGTTACTCCACGCAGTGTCCTGGTGCTCTGCAGGCCCAATCGGTTTAGACTTCGTTAAACAACCATTTCTTCAAATTCAACCCCTTTAATCAGTCCAATGTCTTTCCCTGTGAGATCCTATACTTCTGGATTCACAGTTTCCTCAAGTCAGTGGGCTATTCTTCAATATAACTTGTAATGTGTAAAAGCTTACATCTTGATTTCTCTGCAACCTTTATCAGCAACCTGACAGAATTATAGCAACCAGTTGCAAAGATCTTGCATTAGTCTAATCCTTTGTTTAAGCAGGACTTTTGGTCAAGAAATTCTCCCAGCGTATGATCTCTCTCTCAGAGAGTTTACCTACAGTAAAGTGAGATAAATTAGGGTCCCATTTTAAGACAAGCAAGGTAACCTGCTTGGGGCCTACATGGTACTCAGGGTGGCTGTGCGACAGTCGTGGTGCTTGAGGACTGTTACTGCTGCGGTTCTGGGGCATGACGTACTATGGTACGGCAAACCCTTTAGCACTTGACCTTTAGGGTGGTGAGGCAAGTAGTCCAAGGCTTTTCAGTGAGGTAGTGTGGTGTGTACAGACTCTGATTTCAACAATTACCAAATAGAATGCAAAAATGATTCTCTTCTTCAGTGCTCATCTTTTATACAAGAGACGGCCATTGTAATACCACAACGAAATTACCACACAAGGACTATACCTCTGGGAACAGTGTTATGTAGCAGGTACTACAGAGTGGATAGGCAACAGCGTATCAGGCTTAGAATAATCTTAAAGTTGCAGGCTCGTTGTGAATAGCATTGGCAGAGTTATGTGTCAGTTGCCTAGCCCTGTATCTGAAAAGTGGTACTAAGTGGAGTGCAATTGCTTTAGTCTGTGAGAACTCAGGAGCGAAGTGAGGAAGGTTCAGTCCCCTTTTATAGTCATGTTGGAGACTGGGAATGTTGATTCTACTGCTGGGTCTGGAACTGGTCCCAAGTGGGTCCTTCTCTTAAGGGATTATTTACAAGCCCCTTGCGCTGCAGGTGCGTCACTTTTTATATGGGAAAAAGTGATGTATCAGCAAGCAAGGGGTTTGGAAATTAGCCCCTTACTGTGTGTTTTATCTGTAAAGCAGATGTCTTTGTTTAAGGCTATGGTTTTCAGAGCAGGTAGCAGCAGCACAGCATCACTCAGCACCTCCTCAGAACCAGCGCAGCACCACCTCCACATCAGCGCAGCACCATCTCACCATCAGCACAGCACCATCTCTGCATCAGTGCACCACCACCAGTGCAGCCCCACCACACCACCACCAGTGCAGCCCCACCACCAAAGCAGCGCCACCTCAGCAGCAACTCAACATCAATGCAGTACCACTTCAGCACAGCACCACCTCAGCTTCAGCGCCGCATCACCGCAAGCACAACTCAGCATCACTCAGCACCACCTGAGCACCAGCTCAGCACCACCTACGCAGCAGCTCAGCACAATCTGAGCACCAGCTTAGCACCAACATCTCAGCAAGACTTAGCAACACCACATCACTCAGCACAGCACAGCCGCCTCAGCATAGCACCATCTCAGCATCAGCACAGTACCAGTTCAGCATCAGCACAGCACCACCCCCTCAACAGTGCACCACCGCCAGCGCAGCACCAACTCCGCTTCAGCACATCACAGCATCACCTCAGCACAAGCACAGGATCACTCACCACCACTTGAGCACTAGTACAGCTCAACCTAAGCACCACCAAAGCATCACTCAGCACCACCTCAGTATCTCTCTTTACCACCTGAGCACCACACCTCGGTCTAGAGTTCATTCACCACTTCGTGCACAAACTACCATTCACTCTCTATCTTCCTTTCTATCCATTCTTTGCACCTCTCACCCCTGTCTATTCACCAAGTCACATAATTCCACCACAAAGGTACACTACACGTACACAATTCCACAACTAACAATTCCAATTCAACCCACATAATTCCACTACAAACCACATACATCCACTCCACTCCAACCAAACACATAAAAGAAAGACTGTCATTTACCATGCCAATAGCTCTAAGTTTCTCAAATGCGAGCCATATTGCATTGCAAATGCTTGTTATAATCTGGCCTGCCACAGACACAAGCATTGACTCCTTCATAACATGGCTCAATGGGAGGAATCCATTTCTTCAGTTTACTCTGACCGCAGGCAGAAATACGGTATCCTTCCTGGATTTTACCAAAATAGCAAAGGATGGCAAGCTGACAACTGCCTTGTATAAACAACCTACTGATCGCAACTGTGTACACTATAGGGCATTAGGGCAGAATCTGCCCATGGGACAATTCCTGAGACTCAGGAGGATATGCACAGGGTTACAGATGTTGCAAAAAAGAAGCAGAGTGTCTTTCAAAAAAACTAAGAGAGAAGGCTTGTCCTGAACAAATCATAAAGAAGGCCATAAAAAGAGCACGGAATAGCCCAAGGAAAGCCCTCCTTGAAACCAACACCAAGCTAGAGACTGCCACTCTGCTTTGCGTGAGCACTTACGTTGCTATGTCAGATAATATCACAAAAATTGTCAATAGAACTAGGCGTATTCTTACTTCTAGTCATTTAGACTTTTGTCAACCAATGTTCTCTTTCAAAAGAAATAGGAGCATAAGGGATAGATTAGTATGCAGTAACACATGGCAAGAGGCACCTGAATGCCAATCCACATTATGGGACTTACCCCCAGTAACACGCCACTAGCCCTGTGGTAACTTTTAGTATGCCCCTTGACTGAACATACACAAATGCATGACCTGGGTTTGGCAACAACATGGGAACAGAAAGCCCACACAACCTGCAACGAGTGTCACAGGCGCGAACAGTTGCACAACAATAACAAAGAAAAATAGACTTAATCTTGAATATTTGATCACAATAGGACATCACCATATGATTTTCAAGAAATTATTGTGATTTTATTTCATCACAAAGTTCAAGAATAGATCAAGTCAAGGAACACAATGCATGTCACATTAGACGTTTAAAATTGGTGCACAAAAGGTGGGGTGACAAATGCATAGGAAGGATTTGTGATAGTGAACTGGAAATAGAAGGTAGTGTTCATTATATACAACAGAGATACATTATTTCAGCTTCTCCAGCCAAACACCTTGCAGGTGCACATATGGCAAATCATAACATAAGTAGATAGATGCAGATACACATTCTCTGTCATCTATGTTTGACACACAAAACAACACTGTCGACGCTTCGACCCTATAGACAACAGGAAGCTTGCGCATTAACGGGTGGTCTTCATCCGACCAATGTGAAAGAGGGAGGGGGGAGGCGATGACACCTTTATGGTACAACAAGAATCTTCAGGCTGTAAATATGATGGTTGGGCCCACCAGGCTCTTGGAAAGTTTGCAAGTAACTATCGTGATGAATCAGTTTTGGGACCAAGGTTGATCAGCAACCTACGGCTGCGGGCTGCTCCCTCAGTGACTCCGGGCTATGTGAAATGAAATCACAATCATTTCTTGAAAATTATATGGTGAAGTGTCTTATTGTGATCAAATGTTCAAGATTAAGTCTATTTTTCTTTGTTATTGTTGTGCAACTGTTCCCCCTTGTGACACACATTTTATATACCATATTGTACCCGAGTCCAGTGGTCCTTCGGGTTACCCCATTGTTATATAACTGTCACACAAACTGCAACAACAGCAATGTGGTCTATATGATCACATGCCCATGTGGTCTGCATTCCATCCAGAAAACGCAAAATTCAAATAAGTGAGCAAAGTAGTACAGTGACTTTATCAAGAAGAATCATTCGGACCAAGGTCTAAGATGGTGAATAAATGAGAAAATGACCGCACGTAATGACATCACCAACAAACCTTTGGAGAAGGAACAAAGGTGGGTTTACAGGTTGCAGACAAATGTAACAGGATTGAACTATGAGATTCCATGGCATCAACTGAATCTATGATAGAAACAGCGAATGCCCACCCTGTGCTAACCACATTCATATATGACCCCATACAAGGCATAATGTTTCTTTTTATAAGGCAAAAGATTGATGTAAAGTTTTAGAAAAATACCCTCAATAGGAAGAATAACTGGACAAAACCATGGGGTGACAGCACTCCAAACTCTCTCCTGATCGCTGTAATAATATCTTACAGATCACCCCATGCTAAACTTTCTCAAGGGTTCCATGGATCTTTAGAATTTCCAATTAGGCAATTGATTGCCATAAGTCCAACAAAACATTACCCTTGACATTGGGTGATTAAAACCTGATAACTATTATCAGTCTAGACACACAGGCTATGAATTGAAATAAACTGAAGCATAGAAAATTGCTTCTAGAACTCGAGGCATGTGCATTGGGAATACATATCCCAGAATGCCTGACACAGCTGATGAAAGTGGGACACCATACTAACTAGATATATGATGAAATGTGCCCCAACGCTGAGTTATACCTCAGCGCGGTTACTCTCAGGAGAAGTAGGCACACTAACCCTTCCAGAGCCACACTGACGCTATAACAGGAATTTGGAAACAGGCCAACTATGTTGTCATGTTTCCACTCTGCACACGGCCTCCGTGGGGTTCCCGGACACTTATCTTGGGTGGTTCCTTGGGTCCTCGGCTATTTCTACCACTTTTGGGTCAGTCTCAACTTGGGTTGTGGTTGGCATTTCACTTTATTAGTATATGGTTTGGGCCCCCCTCTGGAGATCACTCTGTATTTGTGATAGTTATGTGTTCTATTACTAAAGTATTGTGTCTATTGTGATTATAATCTCAGAGTAGGAGATATTACAATGTGTTAGTGAGTGTTTATAATCAATACATCATATTTTTATAACTACACTGTGTGGTTCTTTTCACTTAACCAACACTATATAATTAGTACTGGTAAAACAAGCTGCTTCACCCTCCTAAGCAGGACTAAGCCTGACTACGCCTGAAGGCTGCTCTCCACAGCTACCCCTTAGAGAGCTTTATAAGGTTGTCTAAAACCACTGAAATCACCATAAGAGTTGTCTGGATTAGTGAAGGGTGCTACACTTACATACGTGAGCACCATTACTAAGCCAGCCTCCTACAGTTGGGTTTACATTAAAAGTATGAGAGTACATCTCGTTTCTTTCAAGGTACTTAAAATGTACCCGCAACAAAGAGTATTCTGAAAATTGGATATATGCTGAAATATATTAAAGCATGGTATAACGAGCCTTGCAATAATATTAACAGCAAGGCATAAACACAGATTAGAAGGACGCTATTCAAAGACAAAATGGCTAAAACAAAAAATATTTAGATCATGAGTAGATAAATTTACATACAAATCATAGTTATGCATGGATTAAATTGTAGTATACCTTTTTTTGGTTTCTGTTTACAGGTACCCCATACACACAGCGAATACACCTATTTTTTTTCCTGCATGAAAAAACCTATCTTTTGCATGCTACGTATCTATCTGCAAAAGTTGCAGAGTGCGTCATTGGGGGAACTCTTTTTCTCTGTTACCACCCTGAAGGATGCCCATAACCTCTTTTAGGCCAACAGAGTAGAGCAAAAACATGTTGATGTTTTTAGGTTAGGATCACAGGACCACAATATCCTGATTGCCCCTCATATTCATAGTTTTAACCATTCCCACTCACTTGCGAATAAAAGGATACCTTGGGGTGAATGAGGATTTCTTATATCTAATAGTATATAACCCCCAAAACAAATACTTCTCGAAAGAGCTCCCTGGGATATGCTTGAGCCCACACTGACCTTTCGAAGTCTGGGTGAACCCGATGATGAAGCATGCCGCTACTAGATTGGGTGAGGGATATATATAAAAAAGGGTTTTCCTTTCCCCACCTCAAAGTGCAGTAGAGTATAGATACATCTTTGTCTCTTTATTACACAGTTATTGCAGATGGCTAATATCTTCTCTATTTGGAAAGTTGAGCATATTCAAAATCCAAATCCTAATTTGCTTCACATTGGTCCAGACTTCTCCAATATGTCTTTTTGTACACATTTGCTACCAGGTTCCCATACCTCATAACAGTTTCTGAACTAAGCAAACTTGAAACTCCTTTACTTTGCGAGATTCCGGTATCCTTTCACCTGCTCTGTTGTTTCAGAGCAAAGCTGCTGATCTCTTAACTGCCTCTTGTAATTAAGTGGCTGTTCCTCCAATACTGCGTGGGGGAAGAATATGGAGAGAAGGAAGAAAAAAATACTTCGGTTCTAATACTGGCAGTTCTCCCACTTGTGTTGTATTTTCTGGGCACGTGTGCACCCCAAGGGCAAACAGAAACATTAGCATAATACTTCTCTTTTTAATGCCTCCTGATGCACCCAGGATACACCATCAAGTCACAAAAACCCCACCCTTCATTAATATATGCACTAAACAAATGATCAGTGCTACCTCCAACTCTCTTAAATGATGAGAAACCTACACCACTGGTTATCATAGAGCCACTGCAAGAGGAGCAACGCTTGCCTCAGCCGAACATCTTGTCCTGCTCACATCTTAAATTTCGTGACAGGTACTTTAGCTCTGGCTATGTTTGACCTCATCGTTCTTTGATTTTTCAACTCCCTTTTTGTAGTTGCTCGGAAACCATCCCTAATGGTTCCCTGCTTAAAAAACCTTCCTCTGATGTCTTCTTTCTATCTGCCAATTTTCCCTTTACACTTTGTGGCCAAGCCTGCGGAAAGGGAAGTTCACAGTCTGAAAGATAACAAGCATTTACAATGCAATGGTCTCTGCATTGTTAAAGTTAGAGCTATTGACATTGCTCATGACATTATTTTTATTTATGTTTTTGTTTTTAAAACATATAAATAAATGGCATTGTCATTTACAATGCCAATAGCTTAATCTCTCGCAAATGCGAGACCTATTGCATTTGCACCCACACACAGAGCCACACACACAAAGCCACCCACATACACAGAGCCACCCACACAGAGCCACCCACACACACAGAGCCGCCCTCAGTCATTCACATAGAGCCACCCACACACACAGAGCCACCCTCACACAGACCCACCTACAAAAAAATCTACCCACACAGAGCCCCTCCCCAGGCAGTGGCCGAGAGCCAAGTGTATTGATAAGAGCGAGACAGAGGCCTCAGTCACACACTCTGGGCTGCCAGTGCCGAATAAACCACAGCTCCGCTGAGGCACCTCAGATGTGCAACAACACACAGCCTGCTGCTGCTATGCAGGGTTTAAGACACACACCCCTCAGTATTTCCACGTGTAAAAGTTACAAAATAATAAAGCAATAGTATCAAAAATGGTACCAAATTATGCCACATAATTTGCTCTTTCTTGTCGCATAATTTAGTCAACCCTGCCACATAAATTGGTGCTCCATTGCTGCATATTCTAGGGGCCCTGCATACAGCCCAAGCTCCTAAGTAAATTCAAATGTGTGAGTCTGAAATCAAGAGTTTAAAGAAATGCTGAGTTTCTCCCAAAAAAAAGAGAAATGATTAAAGGATTGAGTAATTGTGCATGTGATTGGCTGTGTGGCCTCTTCTGATGCGCTGTTGGTTGGGTCCTGGACCAGGTTGGAGGTCTTGCACAATGGAAATTGGGCGCACACGTGGTGGGCCTTGATCCAATCACTAATATTTCATTTAAGCAAACTAAAAAAATTGCTGATAACACGTATTTAAAATAGCGTCATGGTTCAGGTAGTGGAAGCACTGTGCCACTGATGTTAAAATAGCTAGGAGTTTCCCTGAAAAACTATAGTTAAGGTGACAGTATAGTTCCACATCAAAATCTAAAAATCCTTGAAAGTCACAAGTTGTTGACCACTGCACAAAGCATAACCATCAAAACAAAAGATTGCCCTGAAATGGTATGTTTGTGAACTCACAACATTTAACCAATAAACAAACGGATCTAACAAAACAAAATCATTAAATAATAACACCTATGCAAACAAAAATATTCTACTGTATTCTTTTCTTGTCAAAGGTAACATGATATGTCATATCATCAATGTAATTTCCAACATATACGGTCATGAGCTGTGAATTTTTGTTTGTTTATTGGCCCATAATTGACCACGACTCGCGAGAATTGGGAAAAGATGTTTAACCAGAACCAACGTATAAGAGGTCACATCTATACTTTGAGATGAAAACCACACTGATTAGCTCATGTGACTATTAGCAGGATTGTTTCCTTCTCTCGTGCCATATGAATTCTGTCACACAAAGAACAGTGTATTCTCCTGCAACTTACACTGTACTGTTATAATAACATGGATTTTTTCCTCTGCACTCCTGTATTTATTAATACAGTTATTCCAAACAACATGCTGTGGGGCCACTTTTATGCTCACTGTGTAGTGCTTCTGGGTGGCAAAACCATTTTCTAGGTGTCAACTATCTGAAGCTGTTCGACGTGTTGTGTTACAGATGAGATTAGTTCACAGGCTGTGCAGTTGTGAGGGAATGTTTCAAAATTCTGTCAGCCACCCTGCTGAGCGCCCCGCTACCTTCCAAGGGAGCTTCTAGGCACCGTCAGTCTGTGAGGGACCCACATACTACACACCACGGACACGTCACTCCTAGGTTGTTTTGGGGGCAGGGGGAGGGGGCGATGTGAGTCTTGAATCTTCTTAGTAGTATCCTCTTAAGAAAACGGAATTGGGACTTCTTTCTACAAATCCGTGTCTACAGAATTCCCTATTTGTAGCTACAATGCATCTTACATTGCAGCCAAGGCGACTCTGTTGACTGTTTTTTTGTCACCATTTTCTTGGAGAGCTGCATCTGTGCGCCTCCATCAAGTAAACAGAATCGTGCTATAGCGAGGCTTCGGCTGTTGCAAGGGCGCCGTGATTAATTTGGGGACGTCTTTCTAAACAATGAGGTGTGCATATGGAGGCGGCAAAATGTGAGGCGTGTTAACTTTTGCAACGCTTAAACTAAAGAGCCTGCTTTATTTAATGCCTCCTTATGCACATTTTGCTTCTATCACGCACGCACTTGACAAACCGGGATATTTTTCGTGAAGTTACCCTACGAGAAATGAAAGGGACGTAGTTCGAAGGAGGGCTTCGGAAACGCCGGAGAGGCAGGAACTTTCCCGGGGTGGGGGGGTGGGGGGGGGGGGAGGAATTATGGCAGCCTATTAACAGATTGCGCGTGCCTGCGAGAGGGGCTGTTAAAGTGTCTTGTCTGGCAAGAGAGGTAACACTAAAGTGCAGCGCGAGAGGAGCTGGATCGGTCTGCCGAAGGGCAGACCGCGTTTAAAGCCGGGGTGAAGCGGGAGGGTGCTTTCTGGCCGCCCCATGCTCATTTTTCAAATCTGCGGTGCCCTTAATCAAAGAATGAGATGTGCACGCGCATCCAGGGTCGACTGCCAGGGTTCGAGGAGCGCCGACATCATCTATATATATAACAAGGGACTCCCGATCAGCAATGTAGCGGCTTTATTCTCGAGTGCCATCTTTAAGTAGTAGAGGGACTTCTAATGAGGCTGTCCTTGGTCGCACACACGTCCAGCAAATGCTGTTAAAGAGGAAAACCCCGGTCTGGATCCGGGTCCTGGAGGGAAGCACTTCTGGGTCGCCGCGGGCAGCGCGGCGGCCCCTTCAGGTCACTGCAGGCGGTGCATCAGAGCGCTTCACAATAGGAACAGAAATGATCCATGAGAATGTGGAAAAGTAAATTTTGCCATGTTCTGTGTCCCTACGCCTCATCCATCATATGTTATGTGTGCATGATCAATATGCATATGTTATTCCCCATTTCTGATTAAAGACGCAATTACAGTTGTGTCCACCTCTAGTATGTTAGTTTTCAGTCCTCGTGAATACTACGAATATCAGGCCTATGTAAGTAATGTTGCCACGTTTCTCAGTGTGCACGTTATTCAATTATAAAGTCTCCGTTTCCAGGCCTCAAAAGGGCCCGGACCACAGATTCAGCTCCTGTCTCCTGAAAGCCTCGCTGAGGAGCGATACAGCCCCCACCTGTATCCTCGACCCTTCACTCACTTCCTGCCTTGCAGTGCCCGGTGCACCCCGGCTCTGCCTCTGAGTCTGCCAAAAGTATGTTATAGTTCCTGCTATCAGTTCAGTCCTCCTCCTCTGCATTCCTAAGCTACTGAACTGCATCAATAGTTTCCGTCATTGTCTAGCCTTCTCGTCTCCACGTTAGAGAAATACTGTATTTAATGGTCATTTAATATTCTTCACGCACTACATGTAGAATAATGCATGGTCCAGTCTTAGAGTCAGGTTAGCCTCTCCCCTCATGACTTCTAGTTTATATCAACATGTTCCCTAAACATTAGATACCAGATAGGGTTTAGGTACATGTCGCTCCGACCCTCCAGACTCTAGTCTCTGCTCTTAGCACAGAGTTCGTAGCCCCCAGCTTCTCCTAGTAACACGTCATTGTCAGTTTTCGCGCACCATTAGGTTAGAGGTCCCGGCTCCTTAGGTAGCCCCCTCCAATGTTTCCGCCCATTCATGACATATTCTGTTACGTTTTGCATCACATGTCTAAGTAAACTCCCAGTTACACCTCTTATTTCTCTTATCTCTCGCGACTGCTACGCGTCACGCCTTCTACTCCACCTACTGTTACGCCTACTGCAATGTAATGCTATGTGTTTGCGCTATGTATATAAGTCAATGTTTTGTTATTAAATGTTAGCGCGCTCATCCCAGACCCAGCCCCGGCAGCTGCCGGGCCTTATTGTCCTATTCCCATGCAGGTTGTCCTGATCCTGTCCTTATGCTGTAATAAACCTGCAGAAACTCCTACTACCTCGAATCTTGACTCTTATTTATTGAGCTATCTGTTATGCTATAAGTCTAGTCAAAAATAGGGTATTATTTATTTATTTACCACATAATGGCGCCCGAATAGGGACTTGCCCTTTCCCCACGCGTCGGTGAAGCCACGCCGACCCCCTGACCCTCTGCAGTCGTGACGGAACCATACCGTGCACTGGCAGATATTTCTGCTCCAAGTATCCCTCAGGCCCACGGAGGAGACGGAGGAGGCGGTCCAGCATCCGAACGAGACGGTGGAGGAACGCGGCGAGTCCCGACCAGAGCCCAAGCCGAGAGTCCAAGGTCCGAGGTATCCGGAGGCCCACCCGTAACTGAAGTCCGAAGTCCGAAGTTCGTCGTCGTAGTCCAGTCCCGTCCGAGGCCTTCCGTTCCGTGCTGCCCGGTGAGTACCATTGCTGGGGTAGTGTCTAGACAGGGTCAGTCTAAATTGACTCCTGGTCCGTGGGTTGGTGGTACCCAAGCCCACAAACGAAGTGTTCACCTAGGTGGATACGGGTCTTGATGCGTTCCTTTATGGGACCGGTATGTTCCGTACTGTTACAGCAGTGCATCCAGTAACTCTAGTCTGTTCCGTTCTCGAGAATTCTGTTCTGTTTCTGTTTTCAGTATTTTCAGGTAGTATTCTGTTCGAACTGTTATTTATAATGTTGTTTAATGTATTTTCAACGTCGTGGTATGCCTGAATTGTTTTCCCAATTGTTATTGTTTTTCGTGTATTGTATTGTGTTCCGATTCAAGTTTAGAATGCCGCTCTTTTCCAAGTTACGTCAGTTAAAAACTAGAAAGGGTCTGCTGGAAGCAGCAGTTCCTGTTCCGCCTAGGGACAGTCCAGGTCACTTTATGTATCAGAAACATGGCATAAGCGCCATATTGTATCTAGATTTATGGGTAGAGTATACCAAACAGTTAGAAGAAAAGTATAGATGGCCCGTATCGGGTACATGGGATGCCGAATGTATCATGCGAGTAGAAGAAGCATTATGGAAAAAGAAAGCCAGACAGTCACAGAAAGATGCCATCGAGTTATGGCGTAAGGAAGCGCATAGAAGAACGGAAAAGGAAGTCAGAAAGTCAGAGTTAAGTAGAGAATCCCAAGAACGAGCTCAAGAAAGAGAATTAATCGAGATAGGTGAACAAGTCAAAGCCGAACAGTCAGACAGACAGAGGCATGCCCTTATTAAGGGTATGTATCCTCTCCTTGCCGAAGGCTTGCCAAAAGCGACCCCAGAGGCACCCAGTAATTTCCCGCCACCATTAGTTCCGACCAAGCTACGTCACAAACCGACCGCAGCTGATATTTTTATTTCGTCCTATTTGGACGACACAGTCCCCGAATATGCAAATCCAGTTCGCGCTCCACCTGTCCCTGTAAATCAGGCACTTCCCGTTCCTCCAGACACCGGAGTACCTGTTACGGTACCCCCGGGTCAGCCTGCCATACAAGTTCAGCCCACGTTACAATTACCGACCCTGCAAGCACGAAGAATGTCAGTCGACGATTCTAGTATAGGGGCCGCAGGAGGAGGTCCTCCTCAAACCCCGCCGCCACACAAGCGTCTATCAGCACTCGAATTACATGCTCAAGCATCACAGCGTACTCCTAAAAGTAATAAGTCTGTTACAGAAATCAGACAAGCCCTTGCCGAATGTGTCTATGACACAGTCCCAGGCGAGTATAATATGGTTTTATATTCCGTACGCGTAAGAAGGGTGACCGAGTATCTAGTCACCTTACCAAATATGAAAGAAGATCTAGACAGAATATATCGTTTCATCCGTACAGGGGATGATCCAGAAAGTATTGGCGAGATTATGTCTCAAAGGAAAGCCGAGATTCAGCTCATGATATTAAAGTTCCTGATCAATTGTCTAGTAAGAGAACAAGATTACCCGTCTAAAGATCCCGCCGAAATGAGAATCCTAACAAGGTGGAGTGATAATATAGCCGAGGGTAAGCACAAGACCATTAGTGCCATGGAAAGTATGTACAAGAAAATTCGTAAAGAAATAATAAGGTTACACGAACAGCGTAAAGCAGCACAAGTAAGCGAGAAAGAAAGTATCTCTGATCCTGAAGAGGAAGACGAGAATCCCGCCAGAATAGCGTATGTAGGAAAATCCAGATTTCCAGATCGCCATTTACGTCCAGAACCTAAGTCTATTTTTCATCATCCAGCACCAGAACGAGACTCTCTAGAACAAGTATTTCAAGCTACCGATCACATTCTGAAATCACGAGTCGGTTATAGCGAATTAAGTACCATGCACGAACAAGAACTAGCCCGATCAGCAGTCCGATGGATTACTGATTCTACCACTTTTCCAGACGAAATAGTGGCACAAATGTTTCTGAAACTGCCCCCAGCCGAGCAACGACTGGTGGGTATGTATATGATCCAGCACCTCATTACCCTGTATGAGGGTCAACATTCTGATCCAGGCCCGTTACATGATATCCTGAACGAGTTACTCCAGTACAGATGGAGAGGTCTAGGTACCGATTTAATTAGTGTCATTCTAGAACAGCGCCACAAGTATAGAACGTTCCTGAACCCGCATTTTGTTCATGTCTCACCCCCAGAAAGTAAACCATTCTACATAGACAGACAGAATCCGCTACGAGAAGTCCACCCAGTCCAAGGGGCGGGTGGCGTAATGCAACGAGTGTTTGTATACACTCCGATATCAAAGATGGAACTTCTTGAAATGAAGAAATTAATCCCCTGTCATGACAAAGATCCAGCGGGGTTCCATAGAGAATTAAAAGACATGCTCCGTATGGGAGAATACACTTACCCAGATATCATTAAAATGTTAAAGGTCCTGCTACCCGCAGGGGTGTATGAAAAGTTAAAGGAAAAAGAATGGGAGGTGGGAGAGAAAAAGATCGATTGGACAGCTCTAGAAGCTGAAGACAAGGCACGAGTACCAGGTACCGGTCTTGGAGATAAATGTAAAGAATTACCAGAATTATTGATTCAAGTTTTACCCAGATTACTGACAACTAGGAAAGAAGACTGGGATGCAATCTCAGCCTGTAAACAGAAACAAGATGAGGATATTAGTGATTTTTATTCTAGATTTGAGAAATGTTTCAGTATTAACAGTGGTCTCAAGACAAGTAGTGAGTCATACCCTCATCTTTTCGTTACCAAATTAGTCGAGAATTCAAGTCCACAAATTAAAAACCGAGTTTTGAAAGTCGAAAGCACCTGGCAAGCAAATACTCCGTCCCAGATGCTCCAGATGCTCCAGTATCACCAGAATAGAATCAGAGAAGAGCAAGAACACGAAAGAAAACGTATGAAAGACACGAAAATGAAAGTGCTAGTTGCACAATCTATTCCTCAAGACAGTCAGAAGAGAGGTCCGAATCAAGCCAGTCATCCTGCGGCTCCCGTTAAAGGGAACTGCAATTATTGTAAACAGCCAGGTCATTTTATAAACGAGTGTGCAGTTCTGAAACACAACATAGCTACTGGTAAGACTAAAGAAAGACCACGTCCGCCGAGACTAGAACAAGTTTCACAGACTCCTCAGTCACAGAATGCACCACAGACAGTTACAGTACCGCAGCCTATTGCTGCAACACAGCACGTTACATCGCAGATGTACCAGTATGCACAGTCCGAGTATCCAGAGTACCAGTCATATTCATGAAACAGCCTAGAGAGGGAGGTAGGCTTGCCTCTCATCGAGATACCTGTAGACCAAGAAGGTCCCTATGTTCATAGTCAAGTATTAGGGAAAGACAGAAAGTTTTTGATCGATACAGGGGCAAGTAGGACCACAATTAGTCACGCCGAAGTTCCAGGGGCTCCGCTCTCAGGCTCAAGAAATGTTTCCCTTGGATTTTCAGGAAAACCCATAGTTAATGAGATATCAAAGCCAGTTACTCTAGAAGTAGGTCCATTGTCCCGCACTACTGATCTGTTACTTACTAAGTCATGTCCAGAAAATCTATTAGGCATTAAGACATTGAAAGAATTAGGTGCAGTTATTTGCAGTGATTTAGAAAATGAAGTATATAATTTAGGAAATTATTCGTCGAATTTCATGGTTCTGAATGTTCAGTCTGATACTACTCCAGACTCACCCGCTATTTCAGTACTACCAGTCAAAGGCGAATTATGTGTCCGTAGTTATGGTTCTGTACATATAGGTCATAGTGAATGTACTACTGTTATCCAGTATAGTGACAGTGGGAAATCTATTTTCAAAGCTTCACGTCATTCTTATTTTATTTGTGGTCAAACTGCATATGTCCGTCTGCCCCTCGATTGGGAGGGAACCTGTTACATTGCTTTCCTACTGCCACCTGTTTTTCTAGCCCCACCTGACTATCATAGGAATTCTTTCTTAGTACACACTAGACACAAGAGAAATCTCCCGATTGTCGATTATACTGAAACCGCCGCAGAGCAATTCATTGATATAGATAAAGGTGTTTTCCCTTATTTAGGTACAGTTGTAAATAGTAAGCTAATTCGTAGGTTAACAAGAACCCTTGAAGCAGTAGTAGATGAGACTGCCTCCGCTCTAGGTAACTTAACTGAAGAGCAATCCTTTATGAGAATTGTCGTTTTACAGAATCGTCTCGTCCTTGACGTCATACTGGCCGATAGGGGCGGGGCCTGTAGAGTTCTCGGATCCAGTTGTTGTATTTTCATTCCAAATAACGCGCCGTCTGTTTATTCAGCTATAACCAGACTCCATAAAATTGCCCATCTGTTACACCAAGACCCAGGCACCTGGACATGGTCCGGTTGGTTCTGGAATATAATTTCCGCATGGGGTTGGAAGGTCCTGTCCTTTTTAGGTATTGCAGTAGCGATCATATTTAGCTGCTGCCTCTGTATACAATGTGGCCCTGCGATTTGCAGCATGTGTGCTACCTCTTGTATTCCCAGTCCCAAGCCCTGTTCTAAATCCCGTTCCAAGACAATTCGAGACGAGCAAATGGTACTGTATGAAATGATAGACGGTATCATGAATATTGATGTCTCCTGATGGAAACGTAGTGACAAGGAGGGAATGTGGAAAAGTAAATTTTGCCATGTTCTGTGTCCCTACGCCTCATCCATCATATGTTATGTGTGCATGATCAATATGCATATGTTATTCCCCATTTCTGATTAAAGACGCAATTACAGTTGTGTCCACCTCTAGTATGTTAGTTTTCAGTCCTCGTGAATACTACGAATATCAGGCCTATGTAAGTAATGTTGCCACGTTTCTCAGTGTGCACGTTATTCAATTATAAAGTCTCCGTTTCCAGGCCTCAAAAGGGCCCGGACCACAGATTCAGCTCCTGTCTCCTGAAAGCCTCGCTGAGGAGCGATACAGCCCCCACCTGTATCCTCGACCCTTCACTCACTTCCTGCCTTGCAGTGCCCGGTGCACCCCGGCTCTGCCTCTGAGTCTGCCAAAAGTATGTTATAGTTCCTGCTATCAGTTCAGTCCTCCTCCTCTGCATTCCTAAGCTACTGAACTGCATCAATAGTTTCCGTCATTGTCTAGCCTTCTCGTCTCCACGTTAGAGAAATACTGTATTTAATGGTCATTTAATATTCTTCACGCACTACATGTAGAATAATGCATGGTCCAGTCTTAGAGTCAGGTTAGCCTCTCCCCTCATGACTTCTAGTTTATATCAACATGTTCCCTAAACATTAGATACCAGATAGGGTTTAGGTACATGTCGCTCCGACCCTCCAGACTCTAGTCTCTGCTCTTAGCACAGAGTTCGTAGCCCCCAGCTTCTCCTAGTAACACGTCATTGTCAGTTTTCGCGCACCATTAGGTTAGAGGTCCCGGCTCCTTAGGTAGCCCCCTCCAATGTTTCCGCCCATTCATGACATATTCTGTTACGTTTTGCATCACATGTCTAAGTAAACTCCCAGTTACACCTCTTATTTCTCTTATCTCTCGCGACTGCTACGCGTCACGCCTTCTACTCCACCTACTGTTACGCCTACTGCAATGTAATGCTATGTGTTTGCGCTATGTATATAAGTCAATGTTTTGTTATTAAATGTTAGCGCGCTCATCCCAGACCCAGCCCCGGCAGCTGCCGGGCCTTATTGTCCTATTCCCATGCAGGTTGTTCTGATCCTGTCCTTATGCTGTAATAAACCTGCAGAAACTCCTACTACCTCGAATCTTGACTCTTATTTATTGAGCTATCTGTTATGCTATAAGTCTAGTCAAAAATAGGGTATTATTTATTTATTTACCACAAGAAGATTACGATACGAGTGAACACGTTACAAGAGCAGACGTTAAGTTACATGAGGCAAAAGTGACAATTGTGAGCAAACAAAATACAAGAGGTAGCAAAGGGTACATTACGGGAGAAATAGACTGGGACCTCGGCGCGTGGGAGGGTGTAACGCCCACCACTAGAAAAGGGGCGGGGCTTAAAAAAGAGAGAAAAACGTCCCCGAATCTGCTCAAGCCGGGACTACAAATGAGTGACGCACATCTCTTCCAATGGCTAGCCTCCATTTACGAAGCTAGCCAATGGAAGAGAGAGGCGGGTTAAAGCCCCACTGTTGAAATCATAAAATCTTCGGCTTCGCAGTGCGACGGTAGCCTCGACCTAATGAAAGATGATGGTGTTTCCATTCTGATCACAGTACAGAGGTTGCACCGTTATCTGTTATGAACCATTTCAGATTAGTTCTGGATTTTGGTGGCATTGTCGCCATGATTCTATTAGCTCTATCATCTCCGCCTCTGATACTGTGTCTCATGAGGTTCTTCTTGCTAGGCTGCCTGAGGTCACTAACCAGAATAAAGCCCATGGCTTGTTGTCTGTTTTTGAAGAGATGCTCCTAATCCGTAAGGATGTCTCGATAACAATCTTATGTTAACCCAGTTAACTGTGGTGGTTTGCAAAAGTCATATTTAAGTCCTTCCCTGTTTATGTGGCACATATGTCGAGTTTATTAGAAGTTCTGGCATGGCTATGATGGTAACCATGGCACACACATCATTCTAAGAATGGATGATAGTCCTCAGTTACCTCAATCCAATTTTCCTTCCAATCTTTCTGCTCGGTTTGAGAGCATGAGCGATTAGAGGGTCATCTAGACCTGGGTGGCCAGCCTGCCTTTCTCTGCAGAGGCTATGGTCTCCTCTCCACTGGCAGAGTGGCACACCAGCAAGAGAGATTCCCTTCTGCCTGGTGAGGCTCTCTAAAGCCTTCATTACAACTGCTGGTGCAGTGGTTGTAATTATTCTGAGGACTTTGGCAAAAGTGGGGGATTGTTGCTGGAATGCAGAAAATGAATGTCCCTGATTTTCCAGTAGCTTACTTTCTGTGTGTCAGGGATTTCAATTGATTTCCCTGCCCAGGAGTACAATAGCTGCTTTAAGTCAGTGTCCCCTTCCTAAATGGAGCAGGGACTGTCGTCCAGTGACAGAAGGGCCTCCATGTTAATGGTTTGCGCCAGCGGTTAGCTGAAGCTCCACTGGTGAAAGCCTGGTGCTTCTGCCACCATTAAGAGGGATGGGATTTGGGGTTTGACAGGGCAGAAGGACCACCGATTTACAGCAGCTTTGCTGCTCCTCCCAACACTTAACGAACTACCTCGTCCCAGTTTAAAGTTAATTTCAAGTGAAAACTGAGATTCTCATTTTTCATCAGACCCTCTCCTAAATGGTCCACCAGCTGGAGGCATGCTAATCATGGCTCTTGCCATAAACTGGTATGCATTTCTGTTAGCAACCTGGGGTTTGTTTTTTGCGCAACATCTCTCATGCTCTCCTCAGGCTGCCAAGGCCACCTTTACCTGTTTTGTTTTTAACTTGAAGATGCTAAAGCGGAGTATTATTTTTTCCAGAAGATAATTGGTTTGCAGTAGTCGGGGCAGTTGTAGGATCCCATTTTAATTACAGCAATGCCATCTACCCTGGCCTCCTTCATTACCAAATGCAGCACTTCAGTTAAGTCTGGTAATTCACAACTCTGTGGGTTGCCTTTCAAGCTTTTTTATGGATGTGATCCCGGATTCATTATGAATCTCTTATTACTTTATCATCCTGCTTGCATGTATACTTTGCATCTGCTTTTCTTCCTATGATTCCTGAGGTTGGATTAATCCTTTTCTTTTTTGGTTGTCAAAACTTAAAATTCTCTCCCACCATCCACCTATACTAGTACCAATAATCTATCCTTTAGAAAAGACATAGTGTTAGAAATGGGGTTTCTGATTGGATAAGCCAGACAGAACCCACAACTCTAGTCAGGGTAAGTACGTTACACATCAAAGATAGCCTGTGCTCACCCTCTGGTAGCTTGGCACAGAGCAGGCAGGCATATCATCAGAGGCAATGTGTAAAGTGTTTGTGCAACACACTCACACAATGAACCCACCACAAAAGAGACTCCAAATAGGATGTGGTGCAACTGCCAGTCACCCAGAGCTACTCCTCCCGCCAGGGTACATCCGACACTTCCTTTGACCTGGGCATCGGCTGCAGAAATGGGGGCGGAAACACGTTCCCTGCATCCCGGCACCTCCAGGAACTAATGCAGCAGCTGGGAGGTAAGGTGCGCTGCAGTCCAGCTCGTCAATAAAGGCAGGGCTGGGGCATGTACACCGGCACACAAGCGACCGCTCGCAAGACTTGAACCTCAAGTGGAGCCCGTAGGCTTCCTCAACAGCCTAAGGTGTAGCTCACTGTCCTCACTTGGAGCGCGGTGGTCGCTGCACTCACTGGTGTAGACAAACTTTCCCCCACAGCGTCTGCCCTTCACAATGGCCCAACCTGAAATGCCCAACACACACACACTCTTGGCACGACGAAGCGCTTCCCCAATGTGACTTAAAGGAAGAGCGCTCACCATGCACTGTCACTTGGGGATTTTAAAATGGCCGGACTATGAGTCCAACAGCCAGTCATACTGGAAAGAATAGAATCCTTTCAGTCGCTGGGATTCCAGATGAACAGGTTGGAGGGTAAGCAATCTACCCATCCCTTGGAGAACAATGGAAGCACAAAAGCAGGTGGGCAGTCAACAGGCCTGCACATAAGGCAGATTTCAAAGTGGCAGTCCCTCTAGCAACCTAATAGGCAGCAGGCCAGCACAACAAAAAAATAGTCCAAATGGCAGTCCCTTCTGGCAGCACAACAGTCCTCTGGCAATGTGTAGTCTGGTAATGATATTTGACAACTTAGTTTTACCTTTGGTCAAAGAACTTAATTACCTTGGGCGTGTTTATTTATAACCTTGCTGATTTGAGAAATATTTTTTTCATTCAATAACCATTTCCTGTATCATAAACATTGGATTACAGTAATTATGTAATAATGAAAGAAAAATAAACAAATGAACTATCATAGTTAAGACAGAGTCCCACATGGTGTCTGCTTAATGTATGCAGAATATTAAAAACAAAAAAATGAAACAAATCCACTACCATAGCAGAGACAGAAGCCAACATGGTGTCTGCTCCATATACATGTTCAAAAGAGTAAGGAATTATGGGAGTACTGAATGTCCATTTACCAATGGAACTGACAGCAGCAGATGTTTCATCCTAGAGATAATATTTGCATCCCTTAACAAGCTTTACCACTATTGAGTGATGGCTGGGATTAGAATGAGAGCCCTGGTGTGGTGCAGCTATCTGGTAACAGCACCTCTCTTGTTCATCCCCAACCAGTGCACATTGTTCTACTACCAAATCCTTCTGTGTTCCGAGGCTTTGGGGAATTAATAAATAAACCAAAGAATGACCAAACATACGTTTGTAGAAAAAAATGAATTACAATGAAGCAATAGGTTAGAGACCAAGAATCCCTCTGAAAGAGTTCCTAAATGAACTCTTTCATAGAGACTATTATATCATAGAGAGCGAACGAGTCTACTAGTGAGGAAAATGATATTTTGCCTGACCAAATATGACCAAATATGTCCTCTACATATACCCTATGTTACATGTCATGTGCATGTCACCCATGCATATTTCCCGTAGTGGCCTGAATCACTAGGCCTCTGCAAACATGTCCTGCATTAGAAATGCCAGTCATCAAGTCTCCCAAACGTTAAGTTAGCATAAGGCCCATGTATTTGCATTTTGCATTGTACACCTCTAATAAATATCGTACTGAACCCTTTTTGTGGTTCAGATTGAACCACCAGTCCCTGAATTAATGTTTTCATGACTCCTGATACACTGAAGCTGCAGTTACGTCCCTCTGACCTCGCATACTTCTAGCTCAGCCGCAAGAAGCCCAGTAAGGGTTGCCAAGACAGTATATTTTGCTTAACAGTTATCTGCCTGCCCGGTGAGGAAAAGTAAACAGAACCCGTCCGAGGGAGATAGGCCTAGCCATTCTGTCTCCATTAAAGTAAATCACAGTGCTTGCACCCATAGAAAGCTCATGCAACGAATGAATATGCCCTCTCTGTCTTTTAGTGACAAACAACCTTTTCTTCAGATAATACATCCCCTGACTCTAGATATCAGTTGTACTAGATGTGCTGGTCGCCTTGACATAAGAGATCTCTCTGCTAGGTTGTAAGTCAGCCTCCACCCAGTTACACGTCAATTGCACGTCATGTTCAAAGTTGCACAATTAGGGCACAGTTCGAGCTGGTCATGCAAACTCCTCCTCTGTGTACCACCCACCTATGACACCTACCTATCACACACCTATGACTCATCAAGTGTACACCCACACGTTCTTATCTCATTTTCTGTCTTGCGCCTGCTCCTATGTACAAGGAGTAAAAAGTATATATATGATGTTTTGTTATTAAATGATTAGAAGACTCTTCCTGAACCTCTATGGTGATGGAACATATTCTCCCTTTGACTCGAGTTATTGGAATAAAGCCCATTTTTAACTCAGATACCACGGACTCTGCTTCTCACTTGATGCATGCTAATTGTTAATGCCTAGAAATTCAGCCAGGGTAATATTTTATTTACCACATAATTTGGTGCCCTTACCGGGACATATCCCTTTCCCCACTCGCCGGAGTCGTGGGTCTAGTCTTTGCCCCCTTCTACAGCCGTGACGGACTTCAAAGCGCACCAGCAGGTCTTCCTGCCACTCCCTCAGGCCCACGGAGGAGGACGGACTGCGACCAGGCATCCATGTGAGGCGGTGAGGAAAGCGGATCGTCTCAACCAGAGGCCCAGCCCGTGAGAGAGCAAGGTCCGAGGTCTCCAGAGGTCCACCTGTTCCAAGGCGCAAGCGTAGTCAAGTCAAGTTTCCGAGGCCTTCAAGTTTCAAGTTCTGCTTTCCCGGTGAGTACCACTATGGGGATTGCATCTAGTTTCAAGACGGGCCCACGGTAAAAGGTGGGCCCGGTAAAGACGTGCCCACGGTAAAAGGTGGGCCCGGTAAAGACATGCCCACGGAAAAAGGTGGGCCCGGTAAAGACGTGTCTCAATTTTTTGGGACCGGTATGGTTGTACTGTATTTTCAGTGCTCAAAACTGTTTTTCAAGTACATGTTTTATTCCATGTATCAGGTTAGACTGTGTCTGTTTTAGTGTTATAATGTGTCTTGTATGAATGATTGTTGAATGTTTCAGTCTATTCTTGTGTATTGTGTTTCCATTGTGTTGGTTTCAACATACCACTGTATGTCAGATAGGGACCAGAAAAGGTATACTAGAATAGACAGTTAATATCCGGCCTAGAGACACACCGGGTCATGATATGTGTTAAAAAGTCAAGACCCTCTCAGAAAGATGCCATTGAGTTATGGCGCAAAGAGTGACATAGGAGAACAAAGAATGAATTCAATAAAGCAGAGAGAACTAAACAAGCCAAGAAATGCCGTTGTAACTGGTATTTATCCCGTTCTGTCAGAAAAACTAGCTAAAGTGACCACCTCAGAAAGACCCAGTAGGTAGAGAACGCCACCACCTGTACCCTTTAGAGTATGTAGAATTAAAGCCAACAACATCTGAAGAGTTCATTTCCTTGTATCTAGACAAGTCCATTCAGGACTGCGAAAGTGCCTTGTGAGTAACTAGTTGGTTTATTTGTGAATTTGTGCTTAAGACTTGTGAATAGTTTGTTACATCCATGTGTGTAACGCTTTGTGAGTGGCTTGTAGTTCCTCGTAAATAGCGACTTGTGATTAAGACTTGTGAGTAGTTTGTTGAATGTTCTTAAGTATAGCTCCTTGTAAATATGCCTTGTGAATAGCGTGTCATTTTTGTGACTTGTTGAGTTTCTTGTAAATATGGCTTGTGAATAGCGCCATGTAGTTATGTTTTGTGCAGAGCATGTTATCATCAGGTCCCTAGCCATTACGTTAGGCAGGAGAGAGCTGGATCTCTTTCAAGTGCTTAGAGAAAATGTTTTGAAGATGTGCGTATGTGTTCTGTGATAACGTGGAGAGATGAGTTCATGACTTTCCCATGTACTGCAGTCATTGGGGAATGATTGTGCTTCGGCTGCCAAAGAGTTGATATCTTTTATTGAGAAGGCAGTATTTGTTTTAACAAGGTGTTGAGGGATTCTGGCGTTTTATTTTTTTTGTGTTTGCGGGGGGGGGCGTGTTTTTGAGCGGAAATTCGTACCCGTTCCAGTGGAGGGATTTGGTTGCTTTTTGGTGAGGATTTAGGGAATAGCTTGAACTACTGTGATGCCAAATTTGAAAAGGATCCGAGCTGTGGAAGTGGTGGAAAAAGCATGTTTTGTGTGGAGGTGCGATTTGCCATGTTATCCAATGGGCGTATTCAGTTTGCAGATTGAATGGTAAAATGTTGCATGGAGAGTAAAGAAGTGTATTTGTAAGGGTTTTGCCTTAAGGGTGTTTGGCTCAGAGGTCGGTATAGTTGTAAATAGACCAGTCGAATTGAGATAAAGGTTTGCACAAAGGGTGCTTAGATGTTTTCAGGGTTGACAAGAAAATATAAATCAGACCCTTCATAGAATGGGTTTTTCATTAGTGTAATAGAACAGTGTGTTTTTTAAATAGGGATGTTTCTACGAAATATGAATTATTATTTTTCCCAATGCAAGCTGCCCTTTAGAATAGCGTGTGACAGTTATCCCACTCACTTAGGAAAGTGGCTATTTGTAAATTAATGAACGTGGCCCTTTTTGATAGGTATAATACACTACCATGTTAATGCATTGCTAAGAGTCCCCTACATTAGTTAAATTTGCATTTAGTTTTAAGACTGACCTATGTACTTTGACAGACTGCTTCAATTAATATGTGCAGAGAACAGTCCCCACTAAAATTAGAAAACATGGCCTTTTGAAAAAGTATGAATCTGGCCCTTTTAATGGGTAGAATAGAAAAGCTGACACACTTGCTTATGAAAATATTGGTTATGCAATGCAGAATTAAGAAGTTCGACATGTTATTTTCAAAAAAGTAAAATATGGTGTGTTTCCATGCCATGATTGTTTTGTTCTGTTTATTTTTTCCCTTGCAGCTAGTAGCAGTACAGAATTATTTTAAAATGCTAGCATGTCATTTAGTTACACAATAAAAATATGTCTTTGTTAATTTACTTTTTACAACGTTTTAAAGTTTGCTTCAGTTAGTTAGAGAATAAAGCTCTGGCCTGGGAAGAGATATGTTATGACGTACAAGGAATGTGTTTTTTTAACCTTGAGACAGCCCGTCCGAGACCGAGATGGCTTGGTTCCCTGTAATTAATGTTTATATAAAAAGGGAGGGCTACTCCCTCTTGGAGCGAGCAGTGCCTGTCTTGCTGGCCATAACCCAATTCTTTCCGCGATCCCTTTGTTTATGTGGAGGGGGGGCCAAGTTGCTCCTCTGAAGCAGTCAACACTAAAAGCTTCATTGACTTCAGATAAAGTCACGCTTGCAAATGGATAGTTATTCCCTCAGTAGTGTAAACAGAATAATTGGCAAGAGTCTTGCTCTTGCGATGAGTTCAGCATCTGGCAGTCATTCAATTTTAGATCTCAGTGTAGCCCGGCTTGGAATTGATTCAAAGCTCCGAGCGCGAACATAATTCTAGAGGGAGGGGCTGCTTCTCAAAGGAGTGAGTTTTTTATCAAGGCTTCTAGGCCTTCTGTTTATAACACGAATAATGTGGATTAATTCAGATACATTTAGAGAACATATTGTAGGTGGTATGGTCATACTGTTCCCAAGATCTAGAGTAGGATTTATTGTATAACTGCAGAGGTTTTGGATTGAGGTTCCCCAATATAAAATAGTGCTTTTGAATTGAGAATATTTATTTATTTATTTATTTGTTTTTATGTAATTCATTTTTGCTAGATTGGTGACAGTGAGCCCTAGCATTTGCAGTCAGACACTGAAAAGACAGCTAGACAGTATTGACATGCCTACCAACACAGCACTAATACAGCAGGATCAGAACCAGACCGTGACATTGCATCTCTGACAGTCTTGCACTTTCTGTGTAAAGCAAGTGGTGTACAACACTTGCTTTCCAAGGAGGGTCACCAGGTAGACAGCTAACACAAGAATCATACAGCTCATTACTAACCTTTCACAGCCCAGGACACAGAAGGAAGTACGTGCCTTTACTGGCCTCACTTCTTACTGTAGGCAATGGATTCCCCAGTATGCATATCTAGCAAACCACTCATACAGTTAACTACACAGGAGGCAGCCATTTTGACTGTTCTCCCTAGGACACAAGAACACACCTTGGCATTTGAGGAATTAAAAAGAGCATTATGTCAAGCGCCAGTTTTAAGCAACTCCATGTCACAGTAAACATTTTATGTTTTTTTTTATTTTTATTTATTTTTACATTTGACTGTAGCGAGACTGACAGGATATGAACTGACATTATTTCAACCACACATAGAGATCAGACGTTGTAACATTCTGAATCCTGCAACGCTTTTGCCCTCAAGTACAGTACATGCATCACCACATGACTGTGTGGAAGTAATGAATAAACCAAGACAAGACATGACAGATATTGCACTTCTGGGCCCAGACCTGACACTCTATGTAGATGGATCATGCATGAGAACAAGTACAGGAGAATTAGTAGCAGCGTATGGCGTGACCACAGAAGTCATAGAGACACAGAAAATAGACACACTGTCTGCTCAAGCAGCAGAGCTCATTGCTCTGACACGAGCCTGCATAAGAGCAAAGCACTTGAAAGTAAACATTTATACGGATTCACAATATGCCTTTGGGGTAGTCTTGACCTCCCATGGTGCCAAGATTCAGCATAGCCAGCTTATTCAGGCCCTGTTAGAAGCCATACATTTACCTACAGCCATGTCTATCCTGAAATATAAAGCTCATACCAAAGTTACAGACACCATTACCCAGGGTAATGACCTGGCAGACCGAACAGCTCAGACAGCACAGACACCACCAGACACGACAAGGACAGAGGTACCATTACTGTCATAAAGCATGACAGTCCGGGATCCCACTCAAGATGTACTCGACATACAGACACATGCCACAACAGATGAGATAAAGAAATGGACTTTACAAGGAGGGATCCAGACTAACCAAGGTTAGATGACTAAGGGAAAAGGCACATTGTTTTCTTCTCAGCACATAGTCCAACACACGTAGGAGAGAAGATGATAGATGATGATAGACAGCTTACAGTATATTTGGTTTAACAAGCACCTATGTGCAGCAGTGAAACAGAAAGTGCGAACATGTATGATCTACGAACATGTATGATCTGTTGTCAGTTCAATCCAGGTAAAGGCATTCCGGTGGAACAAGGCGGATTTCATCTTCCTGACCATCCTTTTGAGGTTCTCCAGATGGATTATATCCAAATGGACAGATGTAGAGGTTACAAATATGTCTTAGTAGTTGTATGTGCCCTGTCCAGATGGACAGAAGCATATCCAGTTCCAGATTATACTGCTGTTACAACAGCCAGACAATTAGTGCACAGTACTTCCCCCAGCTATGAATCACCTCATGTGATCTACCTCATGTGATCTATTCAGATAACGATCAGCCATTCTCCTCTGAATTAATGAAACAAGTGTCCCTTCGAGGAAATTCCATTGTGTCAGACACCCAGAAGCAGTAGGCCTTGTAGAAATAAGACATAATCAGACCCTCAAGACAAAACATTGCTAAGATCTGTACAGAAATAGGCGTGGATTGGATGGTTGCCTTGCCGGTTGCCCTCTTTTACATGCGTATGGTAGCTCATTCCAGAACAGGCCTATCGCCTTATGGACTATATATGTGGGGTACGCCTATGCCTAGAAAGAAAACTAACTGATGTTGACAGTAACATGCTGACAAATTACCTGGCTTCCTTGATTTCTGCACTACTCTCTTTTCATTCACAGGTTGCTGCCGCCTTCCCTGACACCTGACACCCAGGTCGAGGAACATGCCATAGCACCAGGAGAATTTGCACTCCTCAGGATCTTTGATCGTTCAAGTCCCCTTGAGCCACGTTGGAAGACGCCGAAGTTGGTGGAAGGACGTAAAGGCCGAACTCACCTTCATCACTATTTGGAACTTTGAACTTTGACAAAAAAAAAAAAAAACTAAAAAAGGAACACTGACCTTTGCTAGAAAATACCCCTCAGCAAGAGTATAGGTCTAGAACTAGCAAGTCAGACGTAGTTTAATTGTTTAAGCCCACCCGGTGGTGAATCGGTTAGACTCGATTCTGACATGCATAAGATCACAAACAAGAATAGTAAAAATGAGAATAGTAGGAAGAGAGATAAGAAGGAAGTATACTGCAAGAGATTACGCAGTAGATGTATAGTTACCTTAATCATCCTTTTTATTCTGTGCATTGTTATAATTGGTGTCAGTTTATTGCTACATGTTTTCTTTCCCATTTCCTCACGTTTACACTCTTCCAGTAACAGCACCGCAGAGCACACATTTAGTGACCTGCCTCCCCATGAACTGTCATATCGACTTGCACTACGTAACAATACCTTTATTCGAATGTTACACCATTCTCACCAGACCAGCAATGCGACTAATTGCTGGGTATGTGGCCAACTGCCCCCTTATCAAGAGACGAAGGGAGTATTGCCCTTCTACCCTTTACCGTTCTCACACAATGGTTCGTGTGGAGCATGGTTTGCTCTAATGACCTCAATAGATAGAAGGTACATAGCTTATCCAGGTGGCTGGATATATGGAAACCTGAATAAAGTAATGAATGAAGCATGCTTTCCAGACAAAGACGGATTCCCCCAAAGAAAGGGAACCGATTTAGAGAATGAAGAGTACGAACAGGGAAATGCATCTGTTAATTTTATAATGTTAAATGTTCAGCCCAAGCAAAACGCAGGTCCACCGTTTATATCAGTCCTGCCAGCAAAAGGTGATTTATGTGTTAGTAAGAAAGGCTCAGTACATATGGGACACAGCAAGTGTAACACTGTAGTAGAGTTTGATGATAACGGACTTTCTTCTTTCAAAACATCACGCCATACCTATTTCATTTGTGGTCAGACAGCCTATGTACATCTGCCCTTAGACTGGGGTGGGACTTGTTATATAGCATTCTTATTGCCACCCGTTTTTCTAGCCCCATCAAATTATCATAGAGATTCACGACTAGAACATGTTAGACAAAAGAGAGAGACAGATTCTGCAGGTATCGATCAGACTGAAACAGCATGGGAGCAATATACAGATTTCAACAGAGGATTCTTTTTCTTCATAGGTCCCGTCCAAAACAGTAAACTGATACGCAGGTTAACAAGGACTCTTGAAACAGTTGTAAATATAACTGCATCTGCCCTGGCGAACTTAACCCAGGAACAGTCTGCTATTAGACTTGTCGTTCTTCAAAACCGCCTCGTTCTAGACGTCATCTTGGCGGATAGGGGCGGAGCTTGTAGAGTCATCCGATCTAGTTGTTGCGTTTTCATCCCAGATAATGCACCATCTGTGTACGAAGCAATAACAAGACTCCACAAGATTGCTAATGCCATACATCAAGACCCAGGCACATGGACTTGGTCCAGTTGGTTCTGGGGTGTAATATCTGCATGGGGATGGAAAGTTATGTCCTTCCTAGGAATGGCCCTACTTATGGTATTTGGTTGCTGTCTCTGTCTGCAGTGTGGTCCGGCGATTTGCGGGCTGTGTGCTACTGCCTGTATTCCACATCCACGTAAACAAAGGATAAAAGATGAAGAAATGATGCTGTATGATCAACTATACGGTCTCATGAATATAGATGTATCCTAAAGGGTTATGTAGGGAACAAGGAGGGAATGAGGAAAATGATATTTTGCCTGACCAAATATGACCAAATATGTCCTCTACATATACCCTATGTTACATGTCATGTGCATGTCACCCATGCATATTTCCCGTAGTGGCCTGAATCACTAGGCCTCTGCAAACATGTCCTGCATTAGAAATGCCAGTCATCAAGTCTCCCAAACGTTAAGTTAGCATAAGGCCCATGTATTTGCATTTTGCATTGTACACCTCTAATAAATATCGTACTGAACCCTTTTTGTGGTTCAGATTGAACCACCAGTCCCTGAATTAATGTTTTCATGACTCCTGACACACTGAAGCTGCAGTTACGTCCCTCTGACCTCGCATACTTCTAGCTCAGCCACAAGAAGCCCAGTAAGGGTTGCCAAGACAGTATATTTTGCTTAAGTTATCTGCCTGCCCGGTGAGGAAAAGTAAACAGAACCCGTCCGAGGGAGATAGGCCTAGCCATTCTGTCTCCATTAAAGTAAATCACAGTGCTTGCACCCATAGAAAGCTCATGCAACGAATGAATATGCCCTCTCTGTCTTTTAGTGACAAACAACCTTTTCTTCAGATAATACATCCCCTGACTCTAGATATCAGTTGTACTAGATGTGCTGGTCGCCTTGACATAAGAGATCTCTCTGCTAGGTTGTAAGTCAGCCTCCACCCAGTTACACGTCAATTGCACGTCATGTTCAAAGTTGCACAATTAGGGCACAGTTCGAGCTGGTCATGCAAACTCCTCCTCTGTGTACCACCCACCTATGACACCTACCTATCACACACCTATGACTCATCAAGTGTACACCCACACGTTCTTATCTCATTTTCTGTCTTGCGCCTGCTCCTATGTACAAGGAGTAAAAAGTATATATATGATGTTTTGTTATTAAATGATTAGAAGACTCTTCCTGAACCTCTATGGTGATGGAACATATTCTCCCTTTGACTCGAGTTATTGGAATAAAGCCCATTTTTAACTCAGATACCACGGACTCTGCTTCTCACTTGATGCATGCTAATTGTTAATGCCTAGAAATTCAGCCAGGGTAATATTTTATTTACCACACTAGTTAAAACAGTCCTGTTGAGATCGCAAGCGGCTTTACTGTCACACGAGGACCAGGCATAGCCGATATCACAGGTCAACTACTAATGTTAGAGAATGCAGGAAAGCACTGGGATCTCATCAGATCATCTTCTCCTGCACCACCATTTACATCCAGAATACACAGATGCTTTCTATTACCCGGAAGGCAGATATTCTTTGATGAAGGCTCCCCGCTACCTAGGAACCCATCTCCTCTAATAGAGGTTACTTTGCTTGGCATAAGTGGGTTCTATCGAACATGTAAAGTGGCAGGTACTTTACTTAGTGGGTGACCTACCTTTTTTTTCGGTAGCTGACAATATGCGGAGTCATAGAGGGGTACAAAAGGCAAAACGTCAATTTTTTGAGTTGGGCAAGGCAAAATATCTTGTCACATCTATTTTAAATGCCTTCATTTTGTCCCCTCAGCAAGATGTGGTTCGTGGATTTAAAAACGGAAGCTATCCCAAGAAAGTTGACTTGAGAGAGACCTCAAGATGAGGAGAGATTTATTTGCCCAAAACACAGGCTGAGCGATCAGTGCCTTAATCAGCAGTCCTTCACACTGAACAGAGAATAATGAACTGCTGACAGCTGCAACTTTCATACACAGCATGGAAACTATTCAGGTTTGCCAGATGAGAAGGATATCTCTTCCCAAAAGGATAACATAGATTTACCACATAGTTTGTGGTAGTCATGCTTTTCCTCCACGTTTTGGGGCAGCCAATGATTATGGAGCAGTTCATTGGCCAGTAAGTAATTTACCCCTGGTTCTACAGGGTCTTTAATTATTTTGTACTACTCTTTGGGTTTCTATTTAGATCTTGAGTAGGGGTATTGTTACTGCATATTTAAGGTGGAGGTAATGAGTGTTTGGAACAAAGATGCAGAAAGGCTCAAAGTAAAAATACTCTGTAGAGGTCACAGTCCAGTCAAAGTTATATTTCAAAAGGAATGTGGTTCTTTAATTAAAATAGCAAAACGTAAAAGCGCAGACAATTAAGACAGACAAAAACAAGAAGGCTATCCCAAACTGAGATACAGCACCAAACATATGTATAGCACTTACGATAGAGGTCCCGACCCTAAGCCGAACTTTTGTGCACCCCCACTGAATCATTACTGAAATCCGGGGACCCCACATGAAGTCGGGGACCCCAGCCTAAACACCTTCTTCATTTTGAACTTCAAAACAATACACACACAAAAAAAAGTATTCATTAAACAAATGCTCAAATGATTATATGTTTATTCAATCCACAAACACGTAAAAATATTTGTTAAATTGAAATGAGAAGGTTGCTGCTTTCTAAATTAGTGTTTTCATTTAAAAGGACATAGCGATATACTAAACTCTCGCCTGTAACTTTGTTTTTTTTGCTTCTAATAATGCTCTTTTTGTCATTGCTTCAATTGAGGCTACCCATCGTCCATATATTTCTGTGTTTTTGCTGTTCTTGCACTACTCCAACAAATCAAGCCAAGGATAATAACATAATTTTTAGCCACCCATTTCAAATTCCTTCATATTTACAGAACATTTAAAAAAATGCAATTTTACTGTTTTTTTCTTTATGTACACTTTATTAATCTGCTGATATTTAGTTACTGTACAGGGGCAGACCCTCTGAGTAGGTGCCGAGGAACCCCGGGGATCTGCAGACCACTGGTTGAGAACCACAGACTTAGGCTAAAAGACACCATAATACAGTTAACATGGGATTCTATGGTTAGTCTATGTCTGACAGAGATCACAAGTTCTTGGCAAGCTCTAGAAATCTCTTGGTCTTAGTTCTTTACCATGGACAAAAAAGGAGATACTGGTGCTAGAAATGTGATTCTTTAGCTGGGTGATACCTGAAGGACTTGGAGAACTTACTTAACCCATTTGTTAATGCGAGCAACCTGTTCACAATGACTATTCCTTGAGAGATAGTTAAAAAAAAATCTGGGTGACCACCCTCAGCCAGGGGGACAAACTGAAATGATCTAATGCAAAAATACAGATTTCTGTGATTCTCTCAGCTTGGGAAGGGCAGTTATTGGCACTCATAAGCTCAGGTGTGTCGGAGAGCAGTCCTGCTTCATCTTCTACGATTGGAACTGCGCCACAGAGTTTCTACCAAGTCCAAAGTTAATACAAGGATTTTGCTCTGGAAGACCGCTCTGTTAATTTTTGGGAGTCCTGTGGGAAGGCAAGGGATCCTTCACAGGTTGCACAATACCTGCTAAGTCATACGTACACCAATCATAATGCCAGGGAATTCTACCTCACTGGAATAGAGTGAATAGCTCCAAACAATAAAATGAGATGTTGGTTAGTATGAGACAGTGCAGACTTCCTGAGATGTTTCCGGACTGCTTACCATCTCTTTATCAAAGAGAGAGCCACAGGCGACGACCTGGGCGTGGACTCGAAGAGACACAGGGCAGGCAGCCTACAAGGGGAAAGGCTTTTGCTATGTAAAAGAGGAGAAAGGGATACACAGGGCATGTATTTGTTCTATGAGAGAGTATCTGGGTTGAATGGATATTGCATTCAGAAAGCAGACTATCAGAAAGCTCCTTCATGGACGCGAAGGAGCATGACTTTGAGGATACTCCAAAGCTAGGAAGCTGGGCTGAACTTCGCCCTTTTACTGGTAATCACCATTGGGTGCTGCCTGCGTGTTCATCCCCCAAAGAGTGCACAGCGTTCATGCACATTACATACAGCACGATCACACAATCCACTCTCATGACGAAATTAAGGGCCCTAGTTTGGGGTTCTGGAGTGTTTGCAGACTGATCACAATGTACAGTTGACACCTCTTCTAGGGGTACAAATGACACCGGAAAAGGCCCGACTTGCACACTGAGTTTAATCTTCAACTAAAATGAGTAAGGACAAGTTGAAGTTGAACTAGGAGCGGTGAAGATTACCGGTGAGTAATCTGGTTTAATTTAGCCTGGAGATCAGAAGTCTATAATATGTGGCAACCTATAGGTTATTGAGATTCCAGGGGATATTACTTTACCTTCAACACCAACCTTGTATATTTCATTTTTTTGCTGTTACCTGTGCTTATTCGACAGATGAAACCTAATATAGTCTAACGTTGCCAGTTACTGTTTTTTTAATATGTACATTGCAGTGTAGACGAATATGAATAGAAAACAGGAAAATAGATGGTATGTAGTTAACTAATGGTGCAGTGGCATTTTTCAGATTCGTATGACCACCTGTGTTGTTACATATCAAGGGAGACCGAATCCGTGGTTGTGTCAGTTGGGTGAGTAAACCTTTCTTCAGTTTGTAGATTGCAATATTGAATTGAGGTGTCTATAAATCTTGTGTATTGAGGTGAAGAATTTACAATGTTATATTCATTGCTAATGGTTTTGTGTAATAATCACAATAGTAAGTAATAAGTAGTGCATCTCTGTGGATAAGTACTCCTACGAACCCCACTGTCGAATCACGGTTTTACCACCAACATCATTCCAGCTTCCTGGAGAGACGGTGTGCTCCACCCTATATTCAAAGCAGGTTGTCGTTCCCACCCAGGAGACTACAGACTGATTGCCCTTATTGACGTTGATGTGAAACTTTACGCCGCAAATTTATTAAAAGATGTTGAGGCCTCTGTCTAATTCAGAAATATCATACCGATCATCCAAAAGGGATTTAGAGCTGGTATGAGCACCATGTCCAATCTCATTGCCTTGAGTCTTCTTGTTGAAAAAGCTTTTCACAAAACCTCCAAACTTTACACCTGCTTTATAGGCCTAAAATCTGCATTCAATATGGCCCCAAGAGAGCATATCTCGTTGAAGATGGCTGGATGGGGCATTCCCCCAAAGTTACTGAGGGCCATAGTTAACCTGTACTCAGAGAGCTGGGTGCGAGTCAAAATAGGCAAGGGTGATAGAACAACCATCAAGATCCCTACACACATCGGCTTGAAGCAGGGGTGTGTGCTCACTCCTTGCCTATTCAACATCTACATGTCGGACCTCGATGGAAGTGCAAAGCAATCCCCCTAAATTAGCAGTGACCCCCAGTGTGGTGCCTACAATATGCAGATGATATAGTTCTATGTAGCCAAACTCCAATTGGTCTCCAGCGTCCGATATATATACATTACTTTCCTACACAGAAACACTGGGCTTGGATCTAAATTACAAGAAAACCAAGGTCATCTACTTCACCTTAAAGTCCACTCTTCATCACATCAAATTCAAATGGAAAGCAGCAGGGAACAACTTAAGAGTTGGTCAGATCGTATAAGTATCTAGATGTGGTCATTGACTCGGGCCTAACATTCAAGGAGCACTTACTCCAAAGAAGGGCTATGGCACACAAGCTGCTCTTTGCAAATTTCTTCCCTCACTCAATTACGGCTCCGAACTGTTGAAGGGAAAGGATGCAACCACCCTAAATCAATTGCAGTCCGTCCTATTTAAACGCATATTTCCCAAGCACAAGCCCGACTGGAATTTGGGCTATTCTATCAATCCTCTCACAATGGGAGCTCAGAGGGAAAACTTTGGACACAGGTACCCTCCACTCATATCATTATAATCACAACAACCTGGTCCTTAACTCCATAGGCAATACTTTGTACCACATCCTTTGTTGACTTGTCGGTGTAGTTAAACTTAACCTGTCACCCACTGCAAGAAGTTACAACAAGGTGTGCCTATCATTAAAACATCCTCGCAAATTCTGTGTGTGTCTGTGTCTGCATGTATAGTGTCTACTCTCAGTCAAACCTCATGCAACCCCATGCAAGGTGAATTACATCAGTTCGCACCAAGAAAATAATCAGAAAAGATCAGAGAAAAATGTGTGGATGTTGGGGAGGAACCTCACGGGAGCAACCACCAGGGAACTACTGACTGGTTCTCGTCAGTGTGTTCCTTTTCTCATCATTGGCTCCTTCCCACCAGAAAACAAGAAATAAGAAGATAGGAAACAGTGTATATAAAGTAAATCCTAATCAACTGAAAGGTGTATGTCCCTATAGCACTCCTGTGCATCTACCCCCTCGGTATCAACACTGCTACTCAGTGAGATCCTCTGTCTTAAAAAGTGAAGTTAGATAACCCTGTCTGACTGAACAACATTATTCCATGCTGGGTATCTACTCCCATTAAAACCAAAACCTTGCCGTTGTGCCTGGTTTTTTATTATAAGAAGCCAACATGTTTCATTGCCTGTCAGAAATGGTAGGCAATTTCTTCATGGCAGGGGGTATTTCATTCGCCACACTCAGCTGGACACTGCCAACCTATTATATCTGTAGACACAGGGGTACAGACACACAGACAAAGACATAAAAACATCAAGTGACACACATTAGTATAAAGCCCACCTCCTCCGAGGTATCTTATGTAACCAACTGTTTCAGGGACATATTGGGGGTGTTACCTTTATTGCGGTGCCTGCTGGCATACCTAGGGTTCTTCGTACCCTCTTCCACTGTTGTGGTCCACCTTTTAATTACTTTGGTGGTCGCTTCACGTCGACCTGCAATTATGGACACAGTTAGACAATTATATAAAATTATTATATAAAATTTGTATCGCGCGCAGTTACCCAGGGGCATCCCGGCGCAGTGAACACAGGAAAGGAAGGCTATCACTCAGTCCTACACCGGAAACAAGTGTGTTTTCAATAGTTTCCTAAAGTGCAGGATATTGGGCTCAGCGCAGATCTTGAGGGGCAAGGAGTTCCAGTGTGCCGCCACTTGCACCGAGAAACGTCGGCCCCCAGAGCGAGCTCTTTTTACTCTTGTAGTCTGCATCAGATGTCTTTGATCTGAGCGCAATGGACGTGTGGGCTTGTAGGGGCGTGCCATAGCGGACAGAATAGAAGGACCCCTACCATGCAAAATTTTATGGGCCGTACATAGCGCCTTAAATTTCACCCGCTCCTTAACAGGGAGCCAGTGAAGCGCTTTCAGGGCGGGGGCAGCTGACTGTCTTCGCGGCACATCCATCAGAACCCTCGCGGCTGCGTTCTGCACCTGCTGGAGGGTTTTAAAAGTCGCTTCGGGTGCGCCCAAAAATAGCGCATTCCCGAAGTCGAGCCGCGACAGAATTAGACCACGGATCAAAAGCTTCCTAGATGAATTAGGGAGCAAAGGTAACACCTTGCGGGCAGATCGCAGCAAGCCAAAGCAAACCCCTGCAGTTTTCCTAGCATGGGTCCTGAAGGACAAATCTTCCTCTAACCAAACCCCCAAGCTCTTGATTTCCTTCCTGGGGGATGGCGGGTCACCCAGGGACCGAGGCCAACAACTAGTGATGAGAGAGGGACTGGCCTTGCCCAGCACCATCAGCTCAGTCTTGTCACCGTTGAGCTTCAAAGCGGACTGGGACATCCAGCGATGAACATTAGTAAGACAGTCATGGAGGACTTCCCTAGAATGGCTGTCCCCGGTCTCCCCGTTTACTGTTCGATTGCGGGAAAACTGTTCTGCCGTGTTCCTCCTCGAATACAAGGGTTTTGCTGCTCTTCCTAGCCCTATTACTGCTCGTCTATAGGCCTCTCCCTTCACAATACGAGCATCATACCACCTTTGGCTAAGCCCCCTACTAAGCTCTCTATAACCCGCATATGACACCTTTTAGAAAAAGGAGGGAGAAGTTGAGGAAACGCGAGTCTCCGCTCTGCGCGCATGTTGAATTGCGGGAAGCGGCCGCCTGTGCTCCACCTGTCTCCCACGCTCCTTAACGGAGCTGCTCGAAGTTTGCCCCCCGCTGTTACTCTCTCCTTACCGCCTGTTACCGCGGCGATGTTCTCAATAGGGGCTCCCGTTCCCGCTATCACCGTCTGTGTTCACGGCGATTTCCAAAACATAAGCGTGTGATGTCACACATCACATGACCCTCCAAAAAGTGCGGCGGCCATCTTGGAGTGGGTATTTCTCCATTTCGTCCGCAGTGTCTCTATCTGTTGATAATAAAATTGTTTGTTACCTCGTCTTTCATTATCTTTTTCTCAATATCTTTTTAGGGGGCTGCCTTCATAGTTTACCTATTTAAGCTCCCACTTAGCCATTTACTATGAACTCAGTTGCACGATAGTTATACCTATTCATATGCGCAACTGATAATTCTATGGCCATCGCCAAGGGTAAATATACATCATGAACATGGTTGCACGATGTTTGTGCATATTAATATATACCCCTGACGTATCTTTGACCATCTGCAAGAATACATGATTGTAGGATGGTATCATGCAATGTATTGTTAGGTCTGATCGCTGACTTATAGTGTATTAATATTTCATAGCTGTATTCTACCCTCTGCGGACAGGGTGACTCAGATGACCCTCTCCCACTGCTCGCTCATCTTGCAGAGATTTTGTTCCACTCAATGAGGTCATTAAGACCAATCTTGTCTGCCTTCTCCTGGTAGATCCAGCGGGCTTCTTTGGACATCAACCTCACTTCAGTTGTTCTGGGGTTCCCTATGATTTTTTCAAGGATCACCCAGCGTATCTCTTTTGGTTGGTGATGCATAGACTTATAGTGCTGTACTAACTTTGTTGTTAGTCGTCCTGCCCTTAGCGTGCTGAGATGTTCCTGGACGCGAATATAATGTAGGCCGCATGGGCATGTAAGCCGGTATATGACGTTGGCTGTATTACAGTTTGTCAGGCTGTTCAATTTCCATATTTTCCCGCTCGTCAATTGTACACTCTTAGTCTTGCTGGTGAGGCCACAGACCGAGCAACACCCACACGGGTGATGTCCAGTGAGTGTCTCTGTTGTTGCACCCTCCTGTCTAGGTCGCGAATGCACCAGCCTCTCCTTCAAATTTTGGGACCTTCTGAAGGCAAATCTGGGCGGGGGCATCTTAAAGTTGCTCGTACTCAGCAGGTGCCAATGTTTTCTTAGGATCCCATGGATCTTAGAGGACAGCGGGTCAAAGGTGGTGACCACTGGGAGGCAGTCTCCTTTTTCCTTGGGTGCTCTCTCAAGTAGGGCTTCTCTGGGAGTATTCAGTGCCCGCTTCCAGGCGGATTTCACAATTCTCTTAGGATAGTCGCGCTGCTCCAGCTTTACCCTCAATTCTCCTGCTTCTTCCACATACTTCTGTGTAGTGGAGCAATTCCGTCTGTACCGGAGGAACTGACCAACCGGCAAGTTATCGCGGAGTGCGCGAGGGTGGTAAGAATTATAATGGAGCAGTGAATTCTTGTCAGTTGGTTTCTTATGTACTTGAGTGGTGAGTAGATTATCTTGGGCCATTATGTCGAGGTCGAGATATACCGCTGTCCGCCTGTTGTAATGCCATGTAAATTTTAGGCTAGGGTCCAGACTGTTCAATCATGCAAGAAACTCCTGCAATTTGACCTCAGGTCCAGTCCACACACACAGGACATCGTCGATAAATCGTTTCCACAGGCAAATGTTGGCCTGGTACGGGTTGGACTGATGGTGAACATAGTGGGTCTCAAATTGTCCTACATATATGCACGCTAGACTCTGGGCAAAAGTAGCACCCATCGATGTCCCAGATGTTTGTAAATATAGTTGGTCTTTATATTGGAAAAAGTTTCTAGTCAGTGCTATCTCGATGCATTGTAGAACAAATGATGGCGGTGTGTCGTAGAACCATTCTCTGCCCTCCAGTGCCCGCGCTGCTGCCACCAGCGTGGCTGCCTGGGGTATGCTTGTATATAATGATTCTATGTCGATTGTTACCAAGTATTGTTGGTCTGGATCATATTCCATTCCCGTCAGTATGTTCAACACATCAGTCGTATCCTGTATGTATGAGGCTTGGGTGATGACACACTCCCTCAAGAAGAAGTCCGCAAATTGGGACAAGGGTTCCAGTACAGACTGGATACCGGACACTATAGGGCGACCCGGTGGTGGAGATTGGGCCTTATGGATTTTCGGCACAATGTAGAATGCTGGAGTCCTCGGTTTCGGAATTGATTAGAAAATCCATTCAATCCAATCTATTCTATCGATCACCAATAAGGATGGCCGCTTTAATTAAATTATGCTGGAAATGAGATCTGCTTTACCTGATTCTCTAGCCGCCTTATGCTGGACAGAAATGAAGAGCCAGCGTACTCATAAAAACAATTGGCAAATGATGCTTCAGCAGACATTAACCACTCCAAAGCTGTCCGAAGCATGGGGCCTAAGTATCAGTTTCACAGCATTTAAAAAAATTGTTAACAAAGCTGCCAAAGTACAAGCCTGGACAAGAGATAAAGCCGAGATGGCATGTAAGAAGCACTGATGGTCGGTTCTTCAAACCTACAATGATTGGGGACGACAACCCTATCTTACAAGTCACTTAGCCCCATCGATTCAGCACCTTTTGCTTTTAATCCATCTGTGAGCCTTTCCGTCAAAAGACTAGGTGCCAGTCTGAAAACAAACCTGGTCGAACCCTTACTGCCGTTTATGTTTCGAGGAAAGTATATTACACTTCCGATGCATCTGCCCTGCTCTTAGTCAGCTCAGACTAAAACTCCTAGGGCCAGTCTTTCGGGTCTTTCAGGGGAGAGGAGTTGGCCTAATGGCTAAGGCGGTCGACCTCAAATCTAGCAAACCAGGTTTGAGTCTCAGTAATGACGCTGAACATCCTATGATTCTGGGCAAATCACTTAATCTCCCCGTGCCTAACAAAAATGAATGTGTCCTCATGTAACACAACTGGTGCTATGTAAAGTGCTCTGATACCCGATACCGGCTCAAGTTCCCGCTATATAAAACTCTGTAAAAAATAAATAAAAATTAAGCTCATATCACCCCACTGTGATGACTATTAAACACCCATTACCTCCAGCACTCATGTGCAGCGACAAAGTTTTTATTACAAGTGAAAAGCAGGTCACAGCGTGGGGCCAGTGATGCTCAGACCAGTCGACGTTGGGTCACCCCATGCCTTAGCACCTTGGCTAGCATATATTTTATTGCCCCGTAATCCTTTAACCAGGACCTTTTAACCCCTCGAGATCTACTCTCCTTTTACATGTTTAAGCTTATTAACACGGTACACTGTATAAATGGAATTGTGTTTTATTTGCTAGGTCTCATGTAGACTTTTTTTTTTTTAAATGAGATTTTATAATGATTTATTTATTTACTTTTTTGCGATTATAATTAATCACCAGATAAAGATTTACTTAAATACTCCTACGAACCAGCGCACAAACATACCCGTGAGTATGCCAGGAAAGCTGCCTCACTGGTTTATGTGTGAGATAGGATTTCATCTCCTTTATTATGCAAAGTGTTAACTATTGAAATACCACTAATAAAGGAGATGAAATCCTATCTCACACATAAACCAGTGAGGCAGCCAGTGGATACTGTTCGCGTTGACATTTTGTTTAAGTCTAAAAAATCAACAACATAAATGACTGATAGTGATTATCAGAATGTACTCATTGGAAATGCTTCTTAAACACAACTAGAGCACCTGTCCTTCGGGTTACCTGTAGATTATCAGGAACATGTATCCATGCAGGAATATCTGCTGCAAGATAGAGGTTTGCTGGGGCCCGCAGTGGAGCACAAACGACCAGTCTTTCTTTCTGAGCCGTTTTCAGTTTCTCCATGCGGAGCGGATGGAATTGACAAGAAGTCTTGCCCCAGCAGGTACCTCAAAGTTGGACTCGACCCTCTGCATCTAGCAGGGACTCCCACGCTGCATTATGGGAAAAAGACATTCACAGACTCATTCCTGAGGAAGGAAACTTCCACCCATCCTGCATGGCTGGTGTGACTAATAGGTAGAAGTTCACAGCTAACTGCCTCATTTAGGATACATAAAGCTTCTTTCCAGCTTGTTATCTCCTGGCTAGGAACAAGCCTGATGGCCCGGCTACCTACCCTGCTGCTCCTGATGACTTTGACTACGTGGAAGATACCAGCTGGCCCAAAGAGTTCAGATGCATGGACAGAGCTCATTGAAACCCTCTTTGACCCATACCATAGATCTAGGAAGGCTGACCCATAAAACCCAATCCGTGCACCTATTCTTATTTGTCGCCTTTTGGACCAGGATAGACCTGTGTGGCTTGTTTAAACCCATCTGTGTTTGTGGACTTTTTTCTATTTCTGTGGACCAGATCATGATGTGACCCTCTGGTCATTGAGGGTAGCCCCCGTTGTAACTTGTAACTTAGTAACCATTTTGCTGGCAGGAATGAGAATCTAATTTACTGGTTTTTCTTACGGAAACAATCAGTTAACAATCTCTGAATAGGCACATCATATTGTATTGTTCATATCAAATCCACAATCCTCTTTGACAGCTTTTCTATCAGAAGTAACTGAATTTGCCCGTGTGTCTGGCTACAAGCTCAATGCTGACAAATGTGAGATCCTCCCTCTGAACAAACAATGTTTTCAAGCTGATTTCTTATCTTCTTTTGAGTTGAATCCAGTTAAAATAAAATATCTTGGAATTTTGGTTTACCCCCACTATTAAGGATACTGTTGCTATAAACCGGAAAGAGTTGCAAACCACTTTGCGTTCTTCTACTTCTCGCTGGCACCCCTTATTTTTATCCTGCTGGGGTAGGTTAGATTATTTAAAAAGTATGCTTATCACTGTAATATTGTTCTACCTATCAAATATATCAATTAATATTCCTAAGTCTTTTTAAAAAACTATATATAGCATTCTCAAAATGTTATGGCATAATAAACCTCCTAGAATATCTCTTAGTAAACTTAAAAAACCTAAACCTATGGGTGGGGTTAATTTTCCGGACTTTTACTCTCATCACTCCTCATTTTTTCTTAGAAATTCCTCTTTCTTATTATCTGAGTGCGAGACAGATTCACAACTTTTCCCTTTGAGGGTAGACCTTGAGAGAGCCTTTTTCATCCTTTCTCTTTCGAAGAATTTATTTCCCTTTCTCATTTACCTTTGTCTTTTTCTTTACCCATTCTTATAAACGCTCGGAAACTGTTCCAACCGCTTTTTTCATCTGCTTTAGATGAACATGCACAATATCTGAACTCATCCATCTGGTACAATAAGCATATTAAGCTCAATAATAAATATATTTTTTGGAAAGTCTGGTTATCATATGGTCTCAAATGGACTTATCAACTTTTTCAAGATGGTGTTTGTGTACCATTTTCGGTATTGCAATCTCGCTTTTCTCACCCTTCCTCATTTCATCCCAAATATTTATCTCTAACAGCAGTTGCTCAATCCTCTTATAATTCTCTCTTCTCCTCCCACTCCTACTCCTGTATCTCCTATTACTACATCGTTTTTAAGTAATTCTCCTTCAGCTTCCTAAATATATAAAAAATGAATGGATATCCCCATTTCTCAGAATAAATCTGAGGTTGAATGTGGCTGGGAGTTCGGGCTGGACTGTTCCCTTGAGGCACAGGGTCAGACTGATTTGCATATAGCCATGTCTGAACTGGGTTGGCAGAGTGGGCTAAAGAACGGTGATGGATCAAACCCAGATCTTTTGACTGGGTGTGAGTGTTTGATTGGCTCAGATGCTCCGTCCATCACCACCCCCTTTTGTACCGCTTTGGCCGCCATAAGTGTGGCAGGGTATACTCATACGTGAGTCCCTTGCTCACTGTGCCACTGGATTCAAGCAAGCCGGGCTGAAGACGGCTGGAATGCCAGAAACCGGTCCTCGGAAGCTTGTTTCGGTCCAGGGAAGACATGGCTTGGCAGTTTGGGCTGGACTGTTCCCATGAGGCAAAGGGTCAGACTGATTTGCATATAGCCATGTCTGAACTGGGGTGGCAGAGTGGGCTAAAGAACGGTGATGGATCAAACCCAGATCTTTTGACTGGGTGTGAGTGTTTGATTGGCTCAGATGCTCCGTCCATCACCACCCCCTTTTGTACCTGAATGTGGCTGGGAATCTGATTTGGGTACATCTTTCCCTATTCCACTGTGAAATACATTCTGGACCAAGGTGAGGAAGTCTTCTAGAGCAGCTAATACTACTCAAACTTTATTTTTTATTTACAATAGAGTACTCATCACTACAGCCAAATTACATAAGATTGACCCTACCATACCCTCTTCCTGTTGGTCCTGTTCTGCTGTGTCAGCTGATCTTAAACATATGTATAGGGTTAGAGTAAAAAAAATTCAAATTCCTTTTTCTTTTTCACACATTTTTCTAGGTAGTGTCTCTGAGGTTTGCCCTCCATATTTTCATATTATTGATCTACTTATAGCAGTTGCATTTCAGCAGATCACTAAATCATGGAAAGACACCTCAACAGTATATTTTCAAGCATGGTGGTTTGGTGTTTGTTATAATCATAGACTTGATAGAGCCTATGTATATCCAGTCTCGCTTGCCATTAAAAGAGAAAATCTGTGGATGCCTGTTACTGAATTCTTAAATAAGTCTGCTAAAAAGCTACTTTTACATAACCCTCGCACTGAAGAGGTTCCCAAACTCCCTTGAGTATATATTTATTGCTGTTTTATCTACAAATTATCTTATAGTCTTAGATTATTTCAATGTTTGTAGGAATTTTTTATGCAGAAGTGTTGCTTTTTTCTCATGTTACTCATAAAATGGATGTTCCTTCCATCCCCTCTTCTTTTTTCTATCTTTTTCTCCCTCCATTTTTTTCTTTCTTACCCCTCTTTTCTTTTTCCTCCCTATTTTTTATAAAGTTGAATTGTACATATATGTAATTTTTTGTTTATTGTATTTTATCTTGTGTTTATATCAAATAAACTTTCTTTTAAACTCAAAAAGAATGAGAATCGAATATTATGGGGTGCATTGATTGAGATTTGCTAATGATGACAATCATTCACTATTAGTTAATATTGTTTAGCCCCTTTAATGGGTTTGTAACAACATTGATGTGGTTTTATCCTGTTCACTGAAGCGTTGTTTCCCTTTTAACAAAATCTTTGTTGATCGCAGTACTACCTGTGCATAGCCAGATTCCCTAGTGTTACTAGTATATTGATTTGTAACTTTATTTAATTACGTGTTTTATCAGCTGCGGCTCCTCCACTAAGGTGGAGGTGCATCGCCCCACTGAGTTCAAAGGAAAAATAAAATTATAATAACACAACATTAATAACGTTATGTTACTATAATTTTAGTTTTTGTATGGAACCCGAGCCAGGTTAGGGTGGGGCTTGGCAGTCCTCACAAGGAGGAGTGGTTGCCACACCATAAGTGCGCATGACGGTTTGGCTGGCCGTCTTGGGCCGGCCAAAACGCCATGTGCACTTAGCATGTTCTCCACCCACTGTATTGCAAGGCCAGGTGGAGAACATGCACAGACTACCACTCCCTGCCTGAGCGCTGAACCAGGGGACTCAGACCAATCTGCGGCTTTCAACACGGTCAATCACTCCATTCTGATTGACCGTGTCAATCCAGAGCAAAGGACCTGCTTGCCTCTTTTCTATCTGGTAGAACACACGCCGTAACGCTAGGACCGTTTAAATACGCGGAACTGGCGCTACCATGTGGGATTCCCCAAGGCTCATCTTTAAGTCCGACACTTTTTAACATCTATGTGTCGGACTTAGCAAGGGTTATCAAAACCTACCAGATGAGCCTTACCTCCTATGCTGATGATACTAAGCTTGTGCTCGCCATTAACAACGATGGAGAAGAGGTAGCCGCACGCTTCCACGAAGGCATGCTGGCGATTAAAGATTGGATGACGCTAACTGCCTCAGGCTTAATTCTGAGAAGACAGAGGTGGTCATTTTTGGGAAGATTTCCCCGTCATGGCCGATGCATCTGCCCTGCTCTTAGTCAGCTCAGACTAAAACTCCTAGGGCCAGTCTTTCGGGTCTTTCAGGGGAGAGGAGTTGGCCTAATAGCTAAGGCGGTCGGCCTCAAATCTAGCAAACCAGGTTCGAGTCTCAGCAATGACGCTGAACATCCTGTGATTCTGGGCAAATCACTTAATCTCTCCGTGCCTAACAAAAATTAATGTGTCCTCATGTAACACAACTGGTGCTATGTAAAGTGCTCTGATACCCGATACCGGCTCAAGTTCCTGCTATATAAAACTCTGTAAAAAATAAATAAAAATTAAGCTCATGTCACCCCACTGTGATGACTATTAAACACCCATTACCTCCAGCACTCATGCGCAGCGACAAAGTTTTTATTACAAGTGAAAAGGCTGCTTATCTGCTAAGCAGCGTCACAGCGTGGGGCCAGTGATGCTCAGACCAGTCGACGTTGGGTCACCCCATGCCTTAGCTACACAGCACCTTGGCTAGCATATATCTTATTGCCCCGTAGTCCTTTAACCAGGACCTTTTAACCCCTCGAGGTCTACTCTCCTTTTACATGTTTAAGCTTATTAACACGGTACACTGTATAAATGGAATTGTGTTTTATTTGCTAGGTCTCATGTAGACTTTTTTTTTTTAAATGAGATTTTATAATGATTCATTTATTTACTTTTTTGCGATTATAATTAATCAGCAGATAAAGATTTACTTAAATACTCCTACGAACCAGCGCACAAACATACCCGTGAGTATGCCAGGAAAGCTGCGCCTGTCCTAAATTTCTATGCTTAACATGGGCAATGCCAGCTGAGGTTGGGTTTTGTTGTTCTCCCATTGCAGAATTGTAAGCTTATTGTAGTGCTGCACTGGGGCAATGTAGCCTCACTGTACAATTGCTTATTTGCTTTTCAATTTTTTTTCTACTGGTAATTTGTCTTTTTTGCCTCTGAAGAAATCTGCTTTCGGATGCCCACACAAAGCGTGGGCTCTTCAGTTCCCCTTCCATCAGAAGTGGATTTAGCCCAGACCATTGATATCAACAGAGAGGGTTTTAAGTGCACGGGTTCTATAGGTGCTCTAGCAGAGTAAACGTAATCCGTATTTCTCTAGAGTAATGGTGCAAGCAGGGAGGGGAGACCCTTAAAAAACCCCTCAATTAGAGCGCAAACAATATCGCACCCTTACAACATAAAATACAAACTCCTGCGCACTCTAAGTCAATTACAACATCAATGTGTCAGTTAATTAAATTAGCACAAAAAAGAAAAGAAAAGCAATTCTTGTCCAGCGACGTTTTCTTTGGAGGTTCGTGTGTCTCTCCTTTTATTTGGTCCTCAAAATAGAAAATTTATATACAGCCAGCCGACACGTGTTTCGTGGTAGTACTTCACATAAACAGACACTACAACTCCTCAGGGCTGGAAAATACAAAAGGAATGGCCTTAATCACAATCCTGTGATTACAACCCAAGAGTGCTACCTTATAAATTTTCATGCCAAAAGTGACATTTTTAAGCCGAAAGACACCTTTTATGTGGAACCCCTTAGAAGTTCATATTTACAAAATGGTCCAAAATTTCCAAGTTAAAAACATCCTAGTCCCGTCATTGTACATCACCCGTGTCGCAATTTCTAACAAGAATACCTTTATGTGTGTACCCAACAAAATTTAAAATTTCATTGCAAATAGTCCCACAATGCTAGTCACCACAGAAAAAACACATTATACACCATTGAATCCAAAATTTATAGTACCTCGAAGGCTGAGAAATCAACGCCTAGGCTAGTCATATTTGAAAAGGATACAATGTAGAGCGAGGAGAGAAAGAAAAGGGAAGAAAATCAAGGGAATGGAATTAATATTATATAATCTTAACCATTGCAATTCCCTAACTTTCAGAAATTAAGATTTCCTAAGCTATAACTTACCCTATTTCCGGTGATAATTCCAACCCGGAAGGGTAACTTTATGTAGTGTGATCACCAAACTGTATTGTCACTGTGAAATGTAAGGTGCAAGGTTTCAATAAATTATCAATCCGAACGAAGTATGTCAGTGAAATCACACTATGCAATACCATGCGACATGTTATATGTAGTCGACGCTGGTCAGGCTTACCCGAAATTCTTAGATCCTAGATTTCCAAGGGCCACTATTAACTCCTGTCGCTCCAAATTATCACTCAAATCCATATAAATCCAATGGAAATTATATTATCCAGATCATCACAATGCGTGACCACGGTGCGTGTGTCACGTAATCCTACAAGGAGACCAAATAACAACCCCCTGTTAGTCTAGATAAATATATTATGGCCATAAAGTTAACAAAACGGGACTCTAAAGCTCTAAAGACCGGAGTTCTTACCTTCGGCTGAATCGACCTCGCGCTACTAGCGTCCACAACCCGGAAGTGAATCGGGTTACACACGGGAATTCGTATCTAAATAAGTAAACAGTGTAAAAAGACTGCAACGCTCAACGATCTACTTGTTATGGTGTACTTGTTCAATCCATATCCAGTATCGAAACGCACTGGAAGGATAATGATCCAAAATTGTGCAATAGTCGGCAGAAGATATACATGCCTAATAATGTCATAGGTAGTCTAAGAGACCAATATGTCTCCAAGTGCTCAAAGTCAGACCATAGTCCGGGGGTCCTAATGATCAAGACACCACCTAAATTGAAGACACCAAGTAAACACTTCAGGACAGAAAATACCAATGTAGAACCTCAAATGGCCAAGAATAATAAAAGTGAAGTTATAGAAGAACAGAAAAGTTTCATACTCATTTAAAATAAGCATAGAATAGGTGCAGATTATACATCCACCACAGGATATATCAACGATTATATGTCAAAAACAGAACGATAATGTCATATTCGTAAGAACAGTGTATAAAAAGTGGCGAAACTCCTCGTTAAAGTCTACACATGAGAGTTCACAACATCTACTCTCAGAGGTGCAACCTATAAGTGTAAAATATATATGCCCTCATGGGTCCTCCAAGTTGGATGGATTCTCTCCATGTTTACAGATAGGAGAATAGTATAGTGGACCCTGAGTCTGAATATTATAGTTTGCAGTTTACAGTGAACATTACGGGTTGCAGTGCTTCATCCTACTCACCCAAAAAGAACTGCATCTCTGAATCGCAGTTGAGTCCCCGCCCAACCGTATGTAACCTCATGATCCAGGTTGCCTCTGCGCGTCTTAAACGTAATTCCCTATTACCCCCTCTGATGTTTACCGGGATATGATCTATACCGTAGAAAACAAACTCTTTCTTAGGGCCTTGAGCCTGGCATAAGCTTGCATGGATCGCAACCGGATATCTAGCGTCCTGTTGTAATAGGGCTCTGACATGTTCCCCAATTCTATCCTTGAGGCTCCTGATCGTACTACCTACGTACTGCAGTCCACATTTACATTCAATCACGTAGACTACAAATTTGGTTAGACATTTGATATTTGTTCGAATATCATAACTCTTATTGTCACAACCTTTAAAGTTCTTGGTCTTATGTTTCGCCCATCGACACACTCCACAGAATCCACATTTGAAAAAGCCTTTGTTAGGGGAATTTAACCAAGATTCTGTTCTCTTGATTCTGGGTACTGTGGGGCTCAATCTCTCCTCGCTCTACATTGTATCCTTTTCAAATATGATTAGCCGAGACCTTTGATGGGGCACATTTTTGATAATTTCCAGAGTAGAAAGGGTTGGGGAGGCGCTTGTTTAGTTCCCACAAAGTCACAAGTTTGCAGACGCTCTTAAAATCTCAAGGCAAACCATACTTTGATCCACATACTCTAGACCCCTTACCTGGGGTTTAGGACTTTACAATTACACTTACACATACCTGTGACGTCCAATTACGTAGTAGTAAATGGACTTACGCCTTCTGTGTATACTTTTTCGGATGCCCGACAGATGTAAATGGAGACATAGTTGGCTTCAAAGGTATGTTACTAGCTGAAAATGACTTTGTGAATCGGACCCTGTGTCTATAATACAGATCACAAATTGAATTATCTCTAGATGCTCAAGTGTTATTGACACCACAATTGACTGATTGTTTGGACTCAGAAGCATTAAAGGCGGAGTTAGCTCTACTGGCATTTGAATGTGGAAACCAGAGGTTTCTAAAGGGAGCAGGCGTTATCCATTCAACTCCCTTACTAGCTATGCCATTGATCTTTTATAGAGCGCGTAACCAGCCAGTTTCAGATACATCTCTCTCTAGCAGGTATATTGCATATATAGTGTTATATTTTAATTCTACTGAAAAGAGACAGAGTTGAGGATTATATCTAACTTTAGTCACTTTTATGTGAAAAAAGGAAAAGTCAGGTTTTGTCAAATTAACAAATTAGAAAAATTTCAAGTATATATGTGATCCATCCAGCAAGTCTTTTAAATAAAACAAAATTAAAGACTTGAGCCGATTGACAGCATAGTGCATCACTGAATAGATGATTCTAGGCTATGGGATGTATCACGCGAAGAAATTTTTGTTTGCTCCATTTGAATTTGTCAGTGATGCTGGCCACGTGGCATAAGGTGATTTGTGCCGGTTGTATCTGAATTTGTCGGGGTAAAATGATGTGGTCCTTGATGTGAGAACCAAACTGCATAAAATTGTGTATTTTTCATTTTAGGTAAGTGGTATTTCAATAGTTAACACTTTGCATAATAAAGGAGATGAAATCCTATCTCACACATGAACCAGTGGATACTGTTCGACGTTGACATTTTGTTTAAGTCTAAAAAATCAACAACATAAATGACTGATAGTGATTATCAGAATGTACTCATTGGAAATGCTTCTTAAACACAACTAGAGCACCTGTCCTTCGGGTTACCTGTAGATTATCAGGAACATGTATCCATGCAGGAATATCTGCTGCAAGATAGAGGTTTGCTGGGGCCCGCAGAGGAGCACAAACAACCAGTCTTTCTTTCTGAGCCGTTTTCAGTTTCTCCATGCGGAGCGGATGGAATTGACAAGAAGTCTTGCCCCAGCAGGTCCCTCAAAGTTGGACTCGACCTTCTGCATCTAGCAGGGACTCCCACACTGCATTATGGGAAAAAGACGTTCACAGACTCATTCCTGAGGAAGGAAACTTCCACCCATCCTGCATGGCTGGTGTGACTAATAGGTAGAAGTTCACAGCCAACTGCCTCATTTAGGATACATAAAGCTTCTTTCCAGCTTGTTATCTCCTGGCTAGGAACAAGCCTGATGGCCCGGCTACCTACCCTGCTGCTCCTGATGACTTTGACTACGTGGAAGACACCAGCTGGCCCAAAGAGTTCAGATGCATGGACAGAGCTCATTGAAACCCTCTTTGACCCATACCATAGATCTAGGAAGGCTGACCCATAAAACCCAATCCGTGCACCTGTTCTTATTTGTCGCCTTTTGGACCAGGATGGACCTGTGTGGCTTGTTTAAACCCCTCTGTGTTTGTGGACTTTTTTCTATTTCTGTGGACCAGATCGTGATGTGACCCTCTGGTCATTGAGGGTAGCCCCCGTTGTAACTTGTAACTTAGTAACCATTTTGCTGGCAGGAATGAGAATCTAATTTACTGTTTTTTCTTACGGAAACAATCAGTTAACAATCTCTGAATAGGCACATCATATTGTATTGTACATATCAAATCCACAATCCTCTTTGCCAGCTTTTTTATCAGAAGTAAATGAATGTGCCCGTGTGTCTGGCTACAAGCTCAATGCTGACAAATGTGAGATCCTCCCTCTGAACAAACAATGTTTTCAAGCTGATTTCTTATCTTCTTTTCAGTTGAATCCAGTTAAAATAAAATATCTTGGAATTTTGGTTTACCCCCACTATTAAGGATACTGTTGCTATAAACCTGAAAGAGTTGCAAACCACTTTGCGTTCCTCTACTTCTCGCTGGCACCCCTTATTTTTATCCTGCTGGGGTAGGTTAGATTCTTTAAAAAGTATGCTTATCACTGTAATATTGTTCTACCTATCAAATATATCCATTAATATTCCTGTCTTTTAAAAAAACTATATATAGCATTCTCAAAATTTTTATGGCATAATAAACCTCCTAGAATATCTCTTAGTAAACTTAAAAAACCTAAACCTATGGGTGGGGTTAATTTTCCGGACTTTTACTCTCATCACTCCTCATTTTTTCTTAGAAATTCCTCTTTCATATTATCTGAGTGCGAGACAGATTCACAACTTTTCCCTTTGTGGGTAGACCTTGAGAGAGCCTTTTTCATCCTTTCTCTTTCGAAGAATTTATTTCCCTTTCTCATTTACCTTTGTCGTTTTCTTTACCCATTCTTATAAACGCTCGGAAACTGTTCCAACCGCTTTTTTCATCTGCTTTAGATGAACATGCACAATATCTGAACTCATCCATCTGGTACAATATGCATATTAAACTCAATAATAAATATATTTTTTGGAAAGTCTGGTTATCATATGGTCTCAAATGGACTTATCAACTTTTTCAAGATGGTTTTTGTGTACCATTTTCGGTATTGCAATCTCGCTTTTCTCACCCTTCCTCATTTCATCCAAAATATTTATCTCTAACAGCAGTTGCTCAATCCTCTTATAATTCTCTCTTCTTCTCCCACTCCTACTCCTGTATCTCCTATTACTACATCGTTTTTAAGTAATTCTCCTTCAGCTTCCTAAATATATAAAAAATGAATGGATATCCCGATTTCTCAGAATAAATCTGAGGTTGAATGTGGCTGGGAGTTCGGGCAGGACTGTTCCCATGAGGCACAGGGTCAGACTGATTTGCATATAGCCATGTCTGAACTGGGGTGGCAGAGTGGGCTAAAGAACGGTGATGGATCAAACTCAGATCTTTTGACTGGGTGTGAGTGTTTGATTGGCTCAGATGCTCCGTCCATAACCACCCCCTTTTGTACCGCTTTGGCTGCCATAAGTGTGGCAGGGTATACTCAGACGTGAGTCCCTTGCTCACTTTGCCACTGGATTCAAGCAAGCCGGGCTGAAGACGGCTGGAATGCCAGAAACCGGTCCTCGGAAGCTTGTTTCCGGTCCAGGGAAGACTTGGCTTGGCAGTTCGGGCTGGACTGTTCCCATGAGGCACAGGGTCAGACTGATTAGCATATAGCCATGTCTGAACTGGGGTGGCAGAGTGGGCTAAGGAACGGTGATGGATCAAACCCAGATCTTTTGACTGGGTGTGAGTGTTTGATTGGCTCAGATGCTCCGTCCATCACCACCCCCTTTTGTACCTGAATGTGGCTGGGAATCTGATTTGGGTACATCTTTCCCTATTCCACTGTGAAATACATTCTGGACCAAGGTGAGGAAGTCTTCTAGAGCAGCTAATACTACTCAAACTTTATTTTTTATTTACAATAGAGTACTCATCACTACAGCCAAATTACATAAGATTGACCCTACCATACCCTCTTCCTGTTGGTCCTGTTCTGCTGCGTCAGCTGATCTTAAACATATGTATAGGGTTAGAGTAAAAAAAATTCAAATTCCTTTTTCTTTTTCACACATTTTTCTAGGTAGTGTCTCTGAGGTTTGCCCTTCATCTTTTCATATTATTGATCTACTTATAGCAGTTGCATTTCAGCAGATCACTAAATCATGGAAAGACACCTCAACAGTATCTTTTCAAGCATGGTGGTTTGGTGTTTGTTATAATCATAGACTTGACAGAGCCTATGTATATCCAGTCTCGCTTGCCATTAAAAGAGAAAATCTGTGGATGCCTGTTACTGAATTCTTAAATAAGTCTGCTAAAAAACTACTTTTACATAACCCTCGCACTGAAGAGGTTCCCAAACTCCATTGAGTATATATTTATTGCTGTTTTATCTACAAATTATCTTATAGTCTTAGATTATTTCAATGTTTCTAGGAATTTTTTATGCAGAAGTGTTGCTTTTTTCTCATGTTACTCATAAAATGGATGTTCCTTCAATCCCCTCTTCTTTTTTCTATCTTTTTCTCCCTCCATTTTTTTCTTTCTTACCCCTCTTTTCTTTTTCCTCCCTATTTTTTATAAAGATGAATTGTACATATATGTAATATTTTGTTTATTGTATTTTATCTTGTGTTTATATCAAATAAACGTTCTTTTAAACTCAAAAAGAATGAGAATCGAATATTATGGGGTGCATTGATTGAGATTTGCTAATGATGACAATCATTCACTATTAGTTAATATTGTTTAGCCCCTTTAATGGGTTTGTAACAACATTGATGTGGTTTTATCCTGTTCACTGGAGCGTTGTTTCCCTTTTAACAAAATCTTTGTTGATCGCAGTACTAACTGTGCATAGCCATATTCCCTAGTGTTACTATTATATTGATTTGTAACTTTATTTAATTATGTGTTTTATCAGCTGCGGCTCCTCCACTAAGGTGGAGGTGCATCGCCCCACTGAGTTCAAAGGAAGAATAAAATTATAATAACACAACATTAATAACGTTATGTTACTATAATTTTAGTTTTTGTATGGAGCCCGAGCCAGGTTAGGGTGGGGCTTGGCAGTCCTCACAGGGAGGAGTGGTTGCCGCACCATAAGTGCGCATGACGGTTTGGCTGGCCGTCTTGGGCCGGCCAAAACGCCATGTGCACTTAGCATGTTCTCCACCCACTGTATTGCAAGGCCAGGTGGAGAACATGCACAGACTACCACTCCCTGCCTGAGCGCTGAACCAGGGGACTCAGACCAATCTGCGGCTTTCAACACGGTCAATCACTCCATTCTGATTGACCGTGTCGGAAATATGGGCATTCAATCCAGAGCAAAGGACCTGCTTGCCTCTTTTCTATCTGGTAGAACACAGGCCGTAACGCTAGGACCGTTTAAATCGGCGGAACTGGCGCTACCATGTGGGGTTCCCCAAGGCTCATCTCTAAGTCCGACACTTTTTAACATCTATGTGTCGGACTTAGCAAGGGTTATCAAAACCTACCAGATGAGCCTTACCTCTTATGCTGATGATACTCAGCTTGTGCTCGCCATTAACAACGATGGAGAAGAGGTAGCCGCACGCTTCCAAGAAGGAATGCTGGCGATTAAAGATTGGATGAACGCTAACTCAAGTCAAGTCAAATGATTTATATAGCGCTCTACATACCCAAAGGGTCTCAAGGCGCTTGAAGAAGGGTGGGGAATTACTTGTCGAATATCCAAGTTTTAAGTTGCTTTCTGAATGCTAGGTGGTTCTGAGTGAGACGAAGGTGAGTGGGGAGTGAGTTCCAGGTTTTAGCTGCCAGGTAGGAGAAGGATCTACCTCCCATGGTGGTTTTGTTGATGCGAGGTACGGTAGCAAGGGCTTGGTTGGAGGATCGTAGCTGGCGGGAGGAGGTGTAGAAGGAAAGTCGTGTGTTGAGGCATTCGGGTCCAAGTTCGTAAAGTGCTTTGTGTGCGTGGGTTAGGAGGCGGAAAGTAATCCTCTTATTGACGGGGAGCCAGTGGAGGTTTTTCAGGTGACTAGAGATGTGGTCTTTACGCGGGATGTCTAGTATGAGTCTGGCTGATGCTTCTGGATGCGTTGGAGTTTTTTCTGGAGTTTTGCGGTGGTACCGGCGTATAGGGTGTTTCCGTAGTCCAGGCGGCTTGTAACCAGTGCATGGGTGACCGTTTTTCTGGTTTCGGTGGGGATCCAGCTAAATGTTTTTTTGAGCATGCGAAGAATGTTGAAGCAAGATGATGAAACGGCGTTGACTTGTCTGTTCATAGAGAGTGAGGAGTCCAGGATGACGCCCAGGTTCCGTGCGTGGTCCGTCGGGATGGGTGCTTTTCCAAGGGCCTCTGGCCACCAAGAGTCATCCCAAGCGGAGGGGGAGGTACCTAAGATAAGGACTTCTGTTTTGTCTGAGTTCAGTTTCAGACGGCTGTGCTTCATCCACTCGGCTACTTCTTTCATTCCTTCATGTAGGTTGGTTTTGGCGGTGTTAGGGTCTTTGGTGAATGAGAGGATCAGTTGAGTGTCGTCAGCGTAGGAGATGATGTTGAGATTGTGTTGGCGTACGATGGCCGCGAGGGGGCTCATGTATACGTTGAAGAGGGTGGGGCTGAGTGAAGATCTTGTGGCACGCCGCAGATGACTTCAGTGGCTTCTGACTTGAATGGTGGGAGGCGGACTCTCTGGGTTCTTCCGGTGAGGAACGAGGTGATCCATTCCAGTGCTTTTCCTTGGATTCCGATGTTTCTGAGGCGCTGTAATAGGGTGCTATGGCAGACTGTGTCGAAGGCTGCAGAGAGGTCGAGGAGGATGAGGGCGACTGTGTCTCCGTTGTCCAGTAGAGTTCGAATGTCGTCTGTTGCTGCGATGAGGGCGGTCTCAGTGCTGTGTTTGGCTCGGAAGCCGGACTGTGAGGAGTCGAGGGATTTGTTGGTTTCGAGGAAGGCGGCGAGCTGGTTGTTAACAGCTTTCTCGATGACTTTGGCCGGGAATGGAAGGAGCGAGATGGGGCGGTAGTTTTTGAGTTCGGTGGGGTCAGCTGTGGGTTTTTTAAGGAGGGCGCTAAGTTCTGCGTGTTTCCAGCTTTCCGGGAAGGTGGCGGAGTTGAGGGAGCAGTTGATGACGTCTCGGAGGTGTGGTGCTATGATGGAGTCTGCTTTGTTGAAGATGTGGTGAGGGCATGGGTCTGTGGGGGATCCTGAGTGGATGGAGTTCATCAGGCGGATGGTGTCCTCAGTGGAGATTGGATTCCAGTCATTAAGGATGTTCAAGGGGGGTGAAGGTCCTGCAGAAGGTTGGGTGGGTTGGTCTCCGGGTCGGTTGTCGAAGCTATTGTGTATGTCTGCGATTTTGTTGTGGAAGAACGAAGCTAGGGAGTCGCAGAGGGCTTGAGAGGGGGTGATGTCGTTGGAGTTGGCTGAGGGGTTGGTGAATTCTTTGACGATGTTGAATAATTCCTTGCTGTTGTGGGCGTTGTTGTCTAGTCGGTCTTTGAATGCGGCTTTCTTGGCAGATCGGATCAGTTGGTGGTGTATGCGGGTGGCGTTTTTGAAGGCGTCCCTGGTGCTGGTGTTTGGGTCTTTTTTCCAGGCCTTCTCGAGGGAGCGACAGAGTTTCTTCGATTTCTTAAGATCATCGTTGAACCAGGAGGCGTTTTTGCTGCCTAGTTTGATTTGACGTTTTTTCAACGGTGCTAGGATGTCGGCGCTGTTGGATAGCCATTGGGTGAGGTTAATGGCTGCTTGGTCGGGGTTTGAGGAGTGGGCAGGGGGGTTTTGAAGAAGCTATGAGGAGATCTGGTCGGTGGTGATTTTCTTCCAGTTTCTTCGCAGAGTAGGTTGAGGATGGTTGTGAGTTGTGGTCTTATTGTAGATAAAGTGAACGCAGCTGTGGTCCGTCCAATGGAGAGTTGTGGTGTGACTGAAGGAGACATGTTTGCTGGAGGTGAAGATAGGGTCGAGTGTGTGACCTGCGATGTGGGTGGGCGTAGTGACGAGTTGTTTGAGTCCGGGGTTGGCGAGATTGTCCAGAAGGGAGGTGGCGTTGTTGTCATAGCTCTTTTCCAGGTGAAAGTTGAGGTCTCCCAATAGAATGTATTCCTCCGAGGGGAGGGCGTGTGGGGTGATAAAGTCAGTGATGTTGTCGCTGAATTGTGCACGGGGTCCTGGAGGTCGGTAGAGGAGGGTGCCTCTGAGTGTCGTTTTGGGGTCGGTGTGGATCTGGAAGTGAAGGTGTTTGGCGCTGGCAAGGTTGACGTCTGAGCTGGTTGAGATGCGGATGGAGTTCTTATGGACGATAGCGATGCCTCCTCCTGTTTGGTCGGTGCGGTCCTTACGGATGATCTTGTATCCTTCCGGGATGGCAATGGTGATGTCTGGGGCTGATGAGGCGTTCATCCATGTTTCTGTTAGGAAGGCGACGTCGGGAGAAATGGTGTCTAGTAGGTTCCAGAGGTCGATGGCGTGTCTGTGGACCGAGCGGGTGTTGAGCAGGATGCATTTTAGGTGGTTGGAGTCAGATATCTGTTGTGTGTTCGTGGATGAGGAGTTGTTCTTGGTGCCGTCGAACTTGCAGGAGTTGCAAGAGAAGGGTCCATGGGTGTGTCCAGGAGCGGCTTGGACGCAGTTGGGGCGACGGCCGGGGTTAAGGGCTAAGAGGGTGGTGGCGTTGTATGTAATGCGGGTGGGGTGGGTGGTACGAGGGCCAGGGGGTATGGCGCTGGGTGCGGTACAGGCGCGGACGGGCGCAGACGGGCTTACCTTTGGCGCACCTTCGGCGCGGCCGCAGCGCGTGGACGCTGCGCGTTGGGACATCTGTCTAACATGGAAAGTGGGGGGGGCGGAGCGTGGGAGGGTCAGCAGCTGGGAGGCGGTAGCGGGGAGGAGGGGCGGGCCTGGGAACTGCAATACAAACAAAATGGAGGGTCAAAGTGAAAGTGAGGCAGGGGCAGCAGATGGACCAAAGCGCCTACTTTACAATCAAAGCGCCAGCAAGCACAGAGAGCCACAGCAAATGTCGCGCTGCAATACAGAGCGGAGCGAGCGGCGCCAAAGGCAAATCCAGGTCAGCTTAAAGCTCTCAAAAACGAGCTACGATGCAAGGCATACACAGCGCAATTACAGGAGACACACAGCGCTAATAACGATACCCAAATGCGACCAGCAGCACCCACAGTGCGTGAGACCAGGGAGTGAGTGAGGGGGCGACCGTTCAGGAGCAAGTCCGGGCAGTCACAGTTGGTCAGAGGAGGTGGTGAGCCCTCTATTCGTGGGTGGGAGGGGCAGCAGCTGGGAGGCGGTAGCGGGGAGGAGGGGCGGGCCTGGGAACTGCAATACAAACAAAATGGAGGGTCAAAGTGAAAGTGAGGCAGGGGCAGCAGATGGACCAAAGCGCCTACTGTACAATCAAAGCGCCAGCAAGCACAGAGAGCCACAGCAAATGTCGCGCTGCAATGCAGAGCGGAGCGAGCGGCGCCAAAGTCAAATCCAGGTCAGCTTAAAGCTCTCAAAAACGAGCTAAGATGCAAGGCATACACAGCGCAATTACAGGAGACACACAGCGCTAATAACGATACCCAAATGCGACCAGCAGCACCCACAGTGCGTGAGACCAGGGAGTGAGGGAGGGAGCGACCGTTCAGGAGCAAGTCCGGGCAGTCACTGCCTCAGGCTTAATTCTGAGAAGACGGAGGTGGTCATTTTTGGGAAGATTTCCCCGCCATGGTCGTCAGTTTGGTGGCCTCCATCTCTTGGAGCTCTCCCAAATCCAGTCCCAAGGGTCAGGAATTTGGGAATTACCTTTGATGAGAAGCTCAATTTTGTCACTCATGCAAACCAAACAGCGTTTAATGCATTTCATAAACTCAGGCTCATAAAAAAGATAATCCCTTTTCTTCCAGAAAGCGCTGGTAAAGCTGTGGTAAGTTCACTTGTGCTCTCCTCATTGGATTATTGCAATCGCTTATTTGCCAATGCCCAAGTCAGGGTGGTCTCCAAATTACAAACGATTCAGAATGCGGCGGCAAGACTGCTTTCTAGGACCCCTAAATTTAAACCGATTAGCCAAATAATCAGAAGCAACCACTGGCTGACGTTTTAAAATCGGATCAAATTTAAAATGCTATGCCTGACATTTAAAGCCCTTCACAAACAAGGACCGAAGTTTCTCAAAGAGCAGCTCTCTGCTTACCGTCCAACTAGACAGCTAAGATCTATGACGCAGCATCAACTTACGGTACCGCGCACAAGGACTGTCACTTGGGGAGACAGACATTTAACGGTTACAGAAGCCAAACTTTGGAACTCTCTTCCATTAACGATTAGATTAAGTCACTCTCTTCTCCAGTTCAGGAAACTGTTGAAGACATGGTTGTTTGACCAGTAACGCGTCCGCTCCCTCTTATCAATGACAGCTTGCCAGCCTTCTTAGACTATAACTGAAGTTACAGCGCCAAGACGCCTACGGGCATACGTTGCGCTTTATAAATTGCAATAATAAATAAATAAATAAATAAATACATCACAACGCTGCTGTCATGCTGGTGACTTTTTTCGAAAAAGGTTACCTGGCCACCAGTTTAAGTACTGCTAATTACTTCTGCAGAATTCAAAATACAACGCGACAAGTCATTGCACTTTACTTTCACAGTTATATTGATTCAACTTAATTTGAAAGATCCTTTCATTATTTTTGTAGCATAGAAAGAATACACATTTCGTTCATTTATACATTCCTCATGAATAAATGTTGGTAAACACATAACAAAATAGACAATTCAAAACTTAAAAATGACAACAATGAATTCAAATCATTGAACTGTACAATAATAATTGCTATAGCGCTTACAGGCATTGTTTGATTCATCGACTGGTGTAATTGTTTGATTTGAATTCATTGTTGTCATTTTTAAGTTTTGAATTGTCTATTTTGTTATGTGTTTACCAACATTTATTCGTGAGGAGTGTATAAATGAACGAAATGTGTATTCTTTCTATGCTACAAAAATAATGAAAGGATCTTTCAAATTAAGTTGAATCAATATAACTGTGAAAGTAAAGTGCAATGACTTGTCGCGTTGTATTTTGAAATCTGCAGAAGTAATTAGCAGTACTTAAACTGGTGGCCAGGTAACCTTTTTCGAAAAAATACTGTGCGTCCTACCCGGCCCCCTAAACGGACGTAACCCCTATAGTTCAAAGTCATGCTGGTGACAGCAGTATTGTGACTGGCTAGGGTATGCACCACCTCCCTTGAGTTAGACATTGACTTCACACCCACATCTACTGTGAGAGCGACAGAGGCTTAGTGAGGCTAATGATCTGTCCTGGACCAGGTATGTAGAGCCCTGGTTAGAGGGGGTATTCAAACTTTGAATGCCTATTGGTCCCCGTATCTCCGGGTGAAAAGTCTTGAAAGAAATTCATGCATTTAATTTTCCCCAGTGATAAGCCAGTGACAATCACAATTGACATTAACATCAAAAGACTAGTTAGGGCTTTCAAGTTCTTCTGTGAAAATCTGATTTATAAACCAATTTCAAGAAGTCTAGTTGAAGGCAGGTAGAAAAATTGTATTGCTCCACCAAATTGTTTAATGGTTTTGGATACACACCTGTTACAATTGCAAGAGCTGCAGTCACAAGCACAACCCTGCCCAACCTCCATCAGAACCCCAAAGGGCAGACAAAATAGCTCCTTCCTAGCTGGCCACAGGGCTGACATTTATCACCTGCTCAGAGCAACCAGTAAATTTAAGTGTAATAGTGCTGGAAATGGGGGAAATAATGTGGTTTTTCACTCAGTATTCAAGTTATTTGTGACACATTTCGGTCAAAAAGGGCTGTATTCAAGTGTTGGAATACCAGCTGCTTTACATGTCATTTAACCTGGTCAATTCATGATGAAGCCTATAAAATTAATTAATTCTCCAAGGAGTTAATCGCAGCTGCTGAATATACATTCTTGAGGTCTTATGAAAATATGTTGCAAGTAGTTTTTTATATTCATAACTTGGTATTGAAAATCAGACCGAGGCAAATAGTCACACGAGTGAAACGGACTGGATAGGCTTCAAATGCCAGTATTAAGATATCTGCTGTTTGTATTTTTATCAACAATTTGGTCAAAGTGTGTGTTCTGGGACTGATTATATTCGTGCACCCTCACATTAGCTCACTATTTTGATTACTTGTTCCGGAGATCCTTCTGTGCACTAGCTGCAATTTACCTGTTGTGACAAAACTGACTGTACCACAATCTTATACTCCAGATTGTGGTAATCGGCTCCCTTTCAATCTTCTCTTTTTTCACTGCTGTCCTCTTATTTCATAGTAAGCCTAGCCCCTCCTTCATCCTGTCACAGACCTCATAACATACATCAGACCATCAACAGACGCTACTTCTAGCCATCACTTTTACGTTGCATACTGCCTGGATCTAGGTTTGCTGCATTCCCTTCCCCTGTGTTTTCAACTGCCCGGCTGTTGCGCCAAATGTAAATGTGATTTCACTGGCATTGGTCTATTAACAGCATCCAATTGAAGCTCAGTCATCAAGATAGATCAGAGAACTACATTGAATCCTCACAAAGGTAGCTCGTTCCCTTTATTCCCTTTGCCCTCAATTAGAACAAGTCCTATTTCAATATCCTTGCATAGGAGACTGTTTAACCATCATGTGGATCATCAATGGACATCGTTCACCTGAAAATGTCTTTAAAATGATGGACAATGTCTCTCCCCTGCATAAACCCACGTGAATAACAAGGGCAGCCCATGACATATATGTGAATAGCAATTGCACCCTTAGACAGCTAAATGGCTGCTAAATTTTGCAAACCAGTTGCCACTACATGTAATTTTATGGATGCTTTGATGTTCAAACCTGTAGAACTAGCACATACATTCATTAAGAGCAATATTGGCTCTCTCCGGCCCGCCGGCATTATTTCCGTAGTACGAGTACAATCACATTGAACCTTCTAATGGTTTTACCACTCAGTAACCATAAATTCAAATGAACAAATATACATAAAAAGTGAGTTCTTAGGAAGTCCAAAAAAGTCATTTACATTAACTCTGTACAATGTAGTCTAAATTCCTATTCAATTCATGCAACTTCTTTCAGGTCCAGCCAACGAACAAAAACTGCTTGGGAAGCTAAATAACTATTATTCCAAATTTGGCTTTGGCAAACGTATTCTTTACAAAATCACACAGCAGCAATGGCCATTCTGCTTAATGTAGCTGGTCTCATGGGAGATGCCTTTATTTTAAGCCTGCATTTTTATGGGATATATCTATCCAGCAGAGTATCATTATAAGAGAAAATAAAACCATTTATTTTCCCTGATAAAGTCCCTGTTAGGGACGAAACGCTTTGCCTGGGCTGCTGTTGGATTTTGTAAAGAATACATTTGCTTTGAAGTATCATACCTTGGCTCCTGCATTATGTTGAAATCTATGAGAATAATCTCAGTGTTTGACTGATCATGACATCAAGCCAAATTTGGAATAATACTTACTTGGCTTCACAAGCAATGTTTGTGCATTGGCTGGACCGAAGGAAGATAGGAAAAATAATTTGGACTGACATTGTATTGAGTTAATTTAAATGTAGTAAAAAATGTTAAGGACTTCCTAAGCACTCCATTTTTACGTATACCTGTAGATCTAGCTTTCACTTCACATCAGATCATGACCAAAAATGATGCGTTTGCGGACGGTTGTGACAGCCCAAATATTCATGTGATTAACACCCTTACCTATAACATTTCAGGTTTATGTTCTGTTGCTAATTACATCAATAAAAAGAAAATGATAGCCTTATCTGACTTTCGCCATTTTCGTTGGGGACGGGAACTGTAACTGTGTTCACTATTCCTGAAATAGAGACCTCTAAATAAATAAGAGTAATTTTTGCTTATTCTGCACATGGAAATGTAGTTACTGAATTTAAGCTTTCTAGGCAAAAGTGACCATTGTTAGTGAGCTTGTGCATGTGATGGATTGGTTCCTGGGATGCACCTGCAAATTTAGGGGCATATTTATGAAAGTATTGTGCCACCTATGTTCCACGCAATACCCTGCAAGGGGGACGCAAAACTTAGATGAGATTTACCAAACCACACAAGGTCGCCTTGCATGGTTCTGCATGGCTTGTAAATTTGGAGTAATGCAAGGCAGCTCAAGTCACTACCTTGCATTACTCTACGTGCTTGGGGTTGTTACATGGGTGGAGTCCACCCATATATTTTGAGGCATTCTCAGATTTATCAACACTTGTAGACCTGGGAATGCATCAGAATTGTACAACTTCTCACCAGAAGTGCAACAAGAAGAAATAGCTTTATTTTTCCTCGCTGATTCCTCTTTCTAAGTGTGGTGCATTTTGCAGAACACTTAAAAGAGTAATACACTTCTAAGGATTGTTTTTTTAAAGAAGGTGTCCCTTCCTGCACAAAAACAATCCTACCTTTAATGCATGCATCCTTGCTCCATTGAGCAAGAGTGCCTGCGTTGGCGCTAGTCTGCTAATTGTGCACCAACACAGGCAGAGGACAGAACTCGCCATATCTTGGTAGATATGGTGCGTTCCTACCCTTTCACATAGTGCAGAGCAGCAAGTTGTTTTTCTGCATTGCGTTGCATGAAAGAATGATAACTATGGGCCTTAATCCTTAACACAGCGTGTGGTGCTGCCTCCAGTGGCTGTAATGCTTCGGCATATATAGATGTATTCCTTTATCTGGGAAGTGTTTTGAATAGACAATGGCGGTTGTTGGACACTAATTTAGTGACCATGCAAGTGATCAATAAGACTGTAGTACATCTAGAGAGGTATTCATTAAAAATACTGAGATTTACAGAGCATTCAACTAGTAAGATTAATTCTTTAGCACACATCACTGTCCGAATTTTTCTTGGTACCTAAATAGTGGTCTTGCAGAAGGTGCTCGGCCCATTGCACAATATTACCCTCTCCCAATTAATATATCTGTTTGATAAATGCAAAATGTAATGCTAATATTCTTAATTTTATAGCTATCGATTGTCACCGGAGCACAGATATCCCGCTCACTATGAAGACTGCTTCAAGGCCACAGTGCATTTTCTGAAGACGGCAGAAGACTATGGAGTGGATCCTTCCCGGGTCATTATTAGTGGAGACAGTGCTGGGGGCACCCTCGCTGCTGCAGTATGTCAAGGACTGGTGGACAGAAAAGGTCTCACAAAGCCATGTGCTCAGGTCCTCATCTACCCACTGGTCCAGATGGCAGACTTCAATCTGCCATCCTACCAGCAGAACCGCTCTGTCCCCATTTTGTACCGGGAACGTGCTGCGTTCTATGTTCTGCAATACCTCAATGGGGATATGTCTCTGATTGAAGAAGTATTAGAAGGTGAGCATGTTCCAGACGATAAAAAATTAAAGTTTCAAAAATGGCTGAGTTCTGATAATATCCCTGATGAGTTTAAAGTAAGAGGTTATAAGCCACATACAGTCAGTTCAGAGGCAGAAAATGTCTTTGACCAGGTCAAGGATGCATTTGAAATGGCATCTTCTCCACTTCTTTCTGATGATCTCATCATTTGCAGTCTACCAAAGGCTTACATTTTGACATGTGAATATGATGTGCTTAGAGATGATGGACTGTTGTACAAGAAGAGACTTGAGAACAGTGGAGTTCCCGTGACCTGGTACCATAAGAGAGATGGGTTCCATGGAGAGATAAGCTTTTTTGAAGGTAGCTTATTTGCATTCCCATCTGCAAAACTAGCAGTAGATGATATTGTGAATTTCATTAAAAGTGCATGAAATGTTATTTGTACTCGCATTGCAAAGACATTTTTTTTAGAAAACGTTGTGAAAAGGTATTTATTTGAAACAGAACAAAGATTCGATCTTCATCATGTTCACATCTAGACCACTTTTTGATAATTCACAGAATTCTCAAGAAGATATATTAGATATATTATATGCTTATTGCATACATAGAATTCAACAGTGTTCTAATTTCGTTCTCTGTGAAAATAGTATTTGGAAATCTCAAATCTGTTGTCAAGTAATAAATGTTAGCCAACATTAGTAACATCCCCTCATTTGATTCCACCATTGCATTCCTAATCACTAGCAGACACTTTGTATTCTTTGCCTCATGGGGTTCCTATAGTGTAGAGTGACGACAAATAACTTTCTAGAAACTATGTAGACAAAGTAGTGAAAACTGGGTGTGCTGCTAGACAGTAATCACCATGGGGTTCTTTTAGGTCCCCTTCCATTTAACTAATCGGACCAAAACCCAGTTGACGAAAGCCATACCAGGGTGTATGTAGGTTGTGAAATGGTTGATTCTGACTTTTTTGTCTGTATATTGGTAGAAGGACAGGTTTCCTGGGTCAGCAGCAAAAGCTGTGCAAGCAGGGTGAGTAACACCAGTAGCTGACTCAACAGCAGCAGACTTGGTGTGCTAACAAAGTCGTTGATTATGCACCCATACTGGGATTTAGTTTGCGAGTAGAGAGCTTGTATTCTTTGTACCACAACCTAGTTCTTAGCAGACAATTAAATAATATGGAAGGTCACATTGTTTTTTTTGGACCATTTAAAGATAATTTTTTATAATAATGAAATTGGAAACAGGGCACATGAAATACATTTCTCCATCTTGATCAATACATTTCTCACATTAATCGCTTTAGGTACATCATATGCAATGAAAAAACAAAATACAGATTGAAACATTTTACCAACATAAGTATTTGCTGAAGTGAGATGGGGACGTTAACCACATTACTATCATGTTTGTTCTTCCATGCCAAAATAATCGAGGACTGGCTCATCTGGGCCCTACTAGAGACCTCTAGGAATATGTTAAATGATACAGTTTCTAGGAATCACGTCAACCTTCTTCCCGCCTGCTTGGGAGTCTCCACATAACTTCTATCTGCCTCCTCTTGCTCTTCATCACCATCGCCTTTAACCGTGCTAGGTACAGCACTGATGTCTGCACTCCAGCCACAGAAATGCGTTCTTGTGTTGCACTGTCATTGCGCCAGTGCTTATATCCAGAAAAGAAATGTCTGCAACACTAATAAAGCTGTGCAAAGTGCCTCATCCCCATAGCACCTTCATTGATGTTACTGGTAATGTATTTTGTTCGGTCACCTTTAACATCATGTGTGATGTCATAAGCAGCACAATGGTAGGTATTTTGCTTGCTTCGCTTAGTAGAACTGACAATTTACATTAATTTTGAGTTTTTTAGGGAATAAACCTAATGACTCTTTGATTTATGTTGCTTTTTAGGGGAAAATGTGAGGGTTTTACACCAAGTTTTGTTATTCTTTCGAATAAAGAACCATGTATTTGTCTACACAATGTTTTTCAGTAAATCTTTCTTTTCTGATGTTGTACTTTGTTACCTGGCAACAGTAACGACCCACCGAGCATTCTGCTCTCAAGCTTCACACCCGAGAACCTGCTGTACACAGTCTGATTATGGACAGTAACCTCTGGGCCGACAGCATGACCCCAGAAAACTCCAGTCATGTGCAATGAAGTGTTGGTGCAGATTGTTCATTTTTGCCATGCCATTTGCCTAGCCCATGTACAACAAAGTCCACTGCACCTGAGCATTGGTCTCAGCCTGCTGTCTTTAGTCGCACAGTATGTCCAGCTTGCCAGGACCAGGAGATCACTGGCCATGAGCTTTAATCTTACACAACAGGCTTAAACCATATGGCATGGATTATGGCAGTGCTCTGAACCCAGTTCCTATGGCCCAGAATCCTTACAGCCTTCAGTCATATGCAGCAGACTCTGGGTGCTCTATGCCACTTCTGGCCATACCTTGTGCCCAGCCTCATGCACGAAAAGCACAGTGCACTGGACCTGTAATTGATGCACTCCCTCTGCCCACCTCCTGTACTGTTCAGATGCAATTGGCCTTTTTTTGGGTGCTATGTGGTGTTTGGGTGTAGAGCATGACCTACGGCCACTCTATATGCCTTACCCTCAGAAAACACAGGAACATGGGTTCTGGAATAGGCCCAGCTGTGCATGTCCTTTGATCATGCAAAGGAAGCTGACCTGGGGCCCCAATTGCACCTAGTTCCTGCGCCCAACAAATTTACCAATCCTTCTGCCCAAGGCTATGCATGGGAACCGAGCCCAAAGCGCCCAGTTCACATGGCTGTTGCCCTCTGTGGCCAAAGGCGCTGGAATATTGCCACAAATCATAGCCGAGTAATCTTGAACAAAAAACTGTTTTTGGTTGTTTTTGATCCTGTTTTTTAATTCAAGTACCAGAAGCATATTATTTCAGTTTTTGGTTCTCAAACTCTTTGTTCCCGTTTAGGTTTTCTACCTGCGATTAAGTGCAATTATCTGTCCTTCTGATATGTTACCCGATACCCACTGGGGTTGGGAGGGGCATCATGTACCCCTAATTAACTTCTCAAACTTCTTGATTTGGCTAATGGTGGTCTATGTAATTTCTTCAATCATAAATGCCAATCCAATTGCGTGTTTTCTCCAAGTATGTTGAGAAAACTTACATCAGCCAATCACACTTGTTTTTCAATTAACTGTGGGCCTAATTAAAATGTTGGCAGACACTGTATTGGTCTGGAACCACCCGACCTTCGGTCGGTGGTTCCAAAAGTAGGATTACGATGTGACAGCCCATAGGGCGGTCGCAAACATGCATTTTACAATGGAAGCTTGTGCGGCTGGCAGAAAAGGCCTGCAGCCCAAGCTTGCATTGTAAAATGCTTGTTTTGAAACATCCCTGCACTGTGTGGCACTGGTGCCTGTCACACAGTGCAGAGATGTTTAGGGGGGTACCATAGTTGCCTCCCAGACCCCACAGCATAGGGCCAGGGGGCAAAGCGGCCCCAAAGTCACTTTTCACCTGCCTTTTCATGGCAGGCGGACCACCATGAAAGGGCATGTGGAAAGTGCCATCAAAATCTCTTCGGCAGAGCTGAGCCTGGCTCTGGCATCATTAGGAGAATATGGTGCCTTCCGACGCACCAACTGGCTCCTTGAGCCCGTTAAAAGCGCCATGGGTGGTCCCTCCACCCGATGCTGCAGGGGCAGATGTCGGTCCAACCAACTTCATAATCAGCCCCTATGTGGTCTCAAACCGAACAGCTCTAAAAAACAACTTTGAAGACATACAGAATCTAAACTTTTTAAAATCTCATTTATACTTTAAAAATATAAATATTGAAAAGAATTACCATACTGGATTTGCAAATCAACCCTACACACAAAAAGGTCTATTTTAGGTAAAGTGACCTTATTTTCGCCAAGAACGGTATATTTCATTCAACAATTTCTGCTTTAGGGGAGGGCAAAATTCCTATGGGATTAATATGCAAAAGGCTACTTTTCGAACAACACTAAAAACTATGCCCTCTGTTGATCGGGCTACACAAAGTTCATAATCAAGCGTCTGTTTCTTATGGAAGTATTAGTTCAATCACAACAACACAGCTACTGTTGCCGGTGATGGAGCGAGATTTGGAAATAAATTTATTTCAACTCGCAAAGTTACACTTCCATAATGAATAATATATTAACAAGGTGTGCAGTGTGAAATACTAATCAACCTAGATTTAAACTTATAGATCACTACACGCGGGAAACTAATATGTGTGCTCATATATGTGCATTATGTGCAAGGTGCTTGCATGTGAGAAATAATTAACTAATCCTGTCTATTGTGATTGTCAGAATTAAATGCGGCTGTTTTAAATAATGGCATGTGCTTATTTTCTGTGTGCTCATGTTTTGTCTTTTCGTCTTAAATGTTGCATGAATCTGTTTTGTTGCTTTATTTGCTTCTGATAGGTAACATAGATTAATGGGTAATTATTAGCAAAGGTGGGTGGCTAACAGAACAAATGTCAATTCTTTAATTAATTGATGTTTTATGTTTGTTTAAATAATAGTTTTCCAAATTAGGCTTAGAGTTGGCTGCAGAAAAATAATGCATTTTACAAAGTGACGCAAGAAAAAGTGGCGCAGAAAATTGACGCTTTCTGAAAAGAGGCCCTTCTGATGTAAAGCCACAAGAGAAAACTTATTTTGAAAAAGATGAGAAGCCTATAAACTTTTATTGTGAAAAGTTTTGAAAAGAACTGCCAAAGGCAACTCTGTGGAGAGGTTTGCTATTGTGCCACAGGAAGCTCAGAACGGACAGGCTCAAGGTTGGGAGGAAGAGCTATGACATTTTTTGTACATTGCTTGAACATCTTTGCTACAAAATGTAGCAGCCTAAGGAAGTACTGCCAGGACTCTGTGCATGAACAATGGGTTAGTGAAAAAGCCCGGACATGAGGTGGAAGATGTCACAATTTACTGTGGCATGAGGTGGCTCAGGAAATGAGGAGCCAGAATTCAGCTGTTGGAATGTGAAAATAGTTAGTTTAGCCTTAGTTTTAGGGTATAAGAATTGGCTCAAAGAGCAGATTTGGCCTACGCTTCTTGATTCCAGAGGCTCGCGTTCTGCTGATGGACGAATGCACGTAAGGACAGGAGACTTTAATAAAGACTATGTTTTCAGGCGATGAGGGTAGAGACAGGGAATTAGTTAGGGTTTGGAAATGCTTATTTTCACTTATTACAGCTAATGAATAATATTTCTTGAATTAAGTTCTCTTTATAAATGCTGAATAAACTTTTCTTTATGACATTTTCTAATACTTGTTTAATAAAGTTCCAAAACCTAAGTTTTCATGAATATGTTTAAATAAACTTACTAAATGACAAGCTGGTCTTGTTTATTGTGGATAGTTTAAACAACATATATAGGTCTAATCGCCTCATGATTCAGTCGCTCTGTTGTTGATATGGGCCTAGTATTGTATGGTAAGTTTGGTGGTGGTAGGTAGAGTCATTTATGCAAAATTTTGGTAGGGGCGCTGGATCAATTTCCTTGGTAGCAGCGTACGGTTTATATGTTGACATACATGCTACATACATGTTACATATATGTTGGTATATTCATAGGATCAATGTTTAACATATGTTGAGTTTTTGATTTTGTCAGATTGTTATATGTAGTTGAAAGGGTTTTTCCAGCAGTGTGAAAAATTCCGGGTTTGCCATGGCAAGAGTAGTGTGACGCTGTTATCAGGACGCTGTTATCAGGTTACACAGTTCATTTGTTTTGCATCAAAAGGTGAAATCGTCGCATATCACTAGTGTTGTGGACGTACAACAGAAGTCTAGGGTTCTAGGTGTGTTGAGTAAAATGTATATATGATAGTGAGGATTGTCTAAGAAATTTGAACTTTGAGTATAGGGACAAAGAGCCCGTTCTAAAACTCACTGTGATAAAGAGTAAAAGACATATCTGAACTTGTGTGAAGGGTAAGAAACGTCGCTTTCTTACTGGCAAAAGAGGTTTTCTTTTAAGGTTAGAGTCCTAAGGAAGAAAATAAGTATGCATGAGTAGGGATTTCTTCAGTATATATGTATGTGTAAATGTGATAGAAATAGTGTTGTCTATTTCAAATGAATGCAATTCTGAATGTCTGAAAAATACTGTCCTTTATAGGGAAGCAGGCAAATGGTTTGTTTTATGTAGTTACTAATGTTGAAAAACAATTGTGAAGCGTTTTGAAGCCTTTGGGTAAAGTAAACGATATTAAAATTGTATAAACAAGTGTTGTGAGCTCATTTTTGTAAAAGAGAGGCTGTTTCCAGGAATGGAGCTCAAATTCCAAAGGAGGGGGCTGTTTTGGAGTGCGAGGGGAGCGAGGGGAGAAAGAGTGACTGCAGAGGCAGTGTACGTCACTGCAGCCGTGCTGTGAATGGCTGATAGTGTTGCAGCAATGCACGGGAGGACAGGGAGTCTTTGATAGGACGAATTATTACCATCATAAATCTAGTAGAATTGTTGGAAAAAAGGTATGCGTTGATTAGCTGTTTCCAGGAGTCCATGAAGTGAATACATTTCCATCATTGTGTGTGTCACGGCAGCTGCTCTGTTCTGTGTTTAACAAGACGAGCGTTGCAGCATTAAAAAGGTTGATTTGTGTGAAGAGATGAAACTCCTGGCTGATTGACTCTTGCAAGAAGACGGAGGTTTCTGAGATTTGTTGACTTTTGCATCGAGTTTAGGTGCTGCGGTGTAATTGAATAGAGGAATCCAAGCCTTTCCCTTAGTTGACCTTCCATTGAAAGTGCGCAAAATAACCTTATAGGCGCCCCCTTACTTTCAGGTGTTTCTGCCTCTGTTTATTAAATTGTTTTCATTGGTGCTTTTAGCCAGCCCACTTTTTCTGCCTTTTAAATTAAAATCGAGCATTCAAGCAAGAGAGAAGTTCTGTTGATTAGGGCAGGAAGATCTGTTAAATAGTGTAAAATCCAAATGATGGATAATTATTATCTAAAGAAAGAGAAAATGAAAAATCTATTTAAACATGATGAAAAGGTTGTTGCTACATGTGAAGTAACTAGTAAGCATAATGAAGATACTGATAATAAAGATGTAATTTTAAAGGACATATATTTTAAAAGAACACCACCTCCCCCAAAAGAAATAATTTTTAATAAAAATGCGATTACCAAATTAACAAATGAAAATTATAAACATGAGAAAATAAATATTGTTCAGTGTAGAAATGGTAATGTGTCTACAGACCAAGGCAGAAGTTCAAGTTCGAGCAGAATGCCAGAACAGATTAATGTAATCCTAAGAGTTTCAGTTCAAATTAATAGAGTCCCAGCCCAGATACCTATAACAGAAAGGTATGATGAGATGCCTAGTACTTCTGGAATTAATATTCCTGGTCATGTAAATTCTACAAATGATTTAATTGAACAGTTAACCAGAAACATGGAAGCAGTGACAGTTCCTGTGAAAATTGGATCTGTTGTCCCAGTGCTTAGAAAAGATGAAACTAGTTCCACAGCTTTAACGGTCCCATTAAATTCTAGAATTCAACATTTTGCTGAAAAACTATATCCTAATGTATCTGAAAGTCAGCCAGTAATGATTCCAACTCAGCAAGAGAGAGTGATGACTCCAACTTCAGCTAGTGAGGACTCTGATGTTGACCTGATTGACCTGACACAGCCTGATGAGTACAAATTACTGGATGTTGCAAAATTAAAGGTTGATTTAGAAGAATTAATAAATGGTACAATCAGTACAGACAGATTAAAAACATATCAGGATGATGAATTGATGTTTCTTTGCAAAAGCATTACTTGGAAAACAAAAAATAAGCATGATGCTGTTGAAGAAATGGCTTTTGATTTAGAAATTGATTTGAGTAAACCAAAACTGTTTCAAAAACATTACAGAATGAATTTCACTGAAAGGGACATAGAAAGCTTGAACAATTTAGGTAGAATTGCCCATGTAAAAGATTTAATTTGGACTTTGAGAAAATGGGTTAATCTGAATAAATGGAAAACAAAAGGGACAAAGAAAAAGAAGAAGGAAAAAGCAAATTTAGCTTTTATAAGAGAGTGTAAAAATTCACCCAGAAATATCATTAGAAATTAATTATGGTCTGATACGATTACTCTTTCGAATCATTTGGCAGATGAGGAACATAAAGTGTCACTTGAAAAATTACAGTTTTGGAAACCAGAAGTAAAATACCTTGGTCACAGAATTGTAAAGGGAACAAGACAAGTGACAATTGAGAGACTCAAAATGATTCAGGGAATGCAACCTCCAAAAACACAGAGACCGGTCAGAATGTTTTTAGGAATGGTTGGCTATTGTCGTCAATGGATTAGTGGATTTTCGGTAATTGCGAAACAACTGCAGAGGCTAACAAAATCAGATATAAAAGATCCAATTGTCCTTACAGAAATTGAGATGGAAGCTTTTGAAAAGCTAAAAAGGAGCTTGTGTGAGGCACCAGCCTTAGGCATGCCAGACTATGAAAAGGATTTTGAGCTATACTGCAGTGAAAGGGAAGGATGTGCATTGTCAGTTCTAATTCAGAGACACGGAAAACTGAGAAAGCCAATTGCATACTTCTCAGCAGTGCTTGATCCAGTTGCCAAAGTATTACCAGGCTGCTTATAAGCAGTAGCTGCAACAAGTGTGAGCCTTGAACAAGGTGAGGGAATAATCATGGGATTTCCTGTGAAAGTCTATGTACACCATTCAGTTGAAATTCTTCTCACTAGAAGTAAAACGCAGCATCTAATGAGTAACAGACTTATTAAGTACGAAAAAGTTATTCTGGGATCAGATAACGTTTCAATAGCAAAATGTGTGAATTTAAATCCTTCCACATTGTTGCCTGATGGTGCTGTAACAGAAATCAGAAATGAAAATGATGTTGATCATGAGTGCTTGGACGTTTTGGAATATTACACCAAGCCAAGGCAGGACATTAAAGATGTTCCTCTGCCAGAGTCAGATTATGTTTACTTCGTTGATGGCTCTTGTCTGAGAACAGAGGAAGGCTCTTTGAGAGCAGCATATTCTGTCTGCACGGTTGCTGATGTTGTTGAAGCATCATGTCTTGAAGGAATTCATTCAGATCAAGTAGCTGAATTGATTGCTTTGATTGGTGCTTGTGAGAAAGCAATAAATTTGAAGAACACTATAATAACTGACAGCGAGTACAGTTACGGAGTTGTGCATGATTATGAACAGCTCTGGTCCCAAAGAAGTTATCTAACCTCTGCGGGTACACCCATCAGAAATGCAAAACTGAATAAAAGATTAATTGATGGCATTCAATTGCCAGAAAGGATTGCTGTCGTGAAATGTGCAGCACACAAAAAGAATGATGAACATGCTTTGAGTTCATTAATACTAACATCTGTAGTTGAAATATGGCAGGGAGTCAAAGATTTACAAGATGAAGCTGATGATGAGGAGAAAAACACATGGTTGAAAGCAGAATGTAGACAGCGAGATGAGGATGGAATTTGGACACACAAAGATGGCAGAGTAGTTTTACCAAATAGCATGATTGCTGACATGGCCAGGATGTACCACGGTTTGGGACATTTTGGAAGAGATTCAATGGTTAGGCTTTTCAGAGAAACGTGGTTCAATACAAAATTCAGAACAATTGCAAAATCTCTTTGCCAGAGGTGTCTAACTTGCCAACAAATGAACCCAATTAGAAAAACAGTTGTGGGAATTGGAACCATAGGACGGGAGGGTGGTCCATTCACCAGATTACAAATGGATTTAATTGAAATGCCACCACATAACAAGTTGCATTATGTTCTGGTAATAGTCTATTTGTTTTCAAAATGGGTTGAAGCATTTCCTATGCGACATAATGATGCAATTACTGTTGCAAAGTTACCCGATGGTGGAAGACGTTTTGAAAACAGATTGTTACAATTGATTTGTGAAGCTTTAAACATAGAGCAGAAATTGCATTGTGCATACAGACCAGAAGCATCAGGAGTTGTTGAACAAGTAAATAACACTATCAAGAATAGACTCACAAAAATGTGTGAAACAACAGGTATGAAGTGGACAGAAGCCTTACCACTTGTGTTGAGTACTCTAAGGAATATACCTGACAAGACAGGTTTGAGCCCTCAAGAAAAATTGATGGGAAGGATTATGAGGCAAGATTTTGTTCCAGCAAGCAAGTTACTAAGTATAAATGACAGTGTTATCTTAGACTATTGCAAAAACTTAGCAGATGTGGTAACTGCTGTATTGAATCAGGTGGGAACTGAAGTACAAACAAGAGAAAAAGAAAAAGCATATGATCTGTTACCTGGTGACTGGGTGAGAACAAAAGTTCATCGAATAAGAAATTGTTTAGTACCCAGGTGGCAGAAAGCAAGACAAGTTATTTTTGTCACAACAAATGCAGTGAAGTGCAAAGGTTTGAAGAGGTGGATACACACAAACCACACCATTCGTGTACCTACACCTGAAAATTCTGATGAAGAAAGTGACACCACTGCTGATTCAGATTCTGAAGAAGAGCCTGAAAGAAATCCAGATCTTGAAGATCGACAGGTTGGTCGACATCTGGAGAGTTTGAATGGAAAACAAGCCTTGAATGAAAAAGACTTGGAAGTTGTGACATTAGACTCTGAAAATGATGAAGATCTATTAGAAAAAGAAGCAGAAATAGAGTCTGATCAAGTTGTGATTCAAGACCAGGAGAGTATTGAAAAGCAGAAAAGAAGCTCTGAATGCAGGAACAAGAATTCTGAAACTGGGAAGTTGAAGGTAATTGAAGAAGAAGAAGACGAATTACCAAGTGCCAGCTATAAGGATGATGTTTCTAATGGAGTGAATCTGCCGAGTAAAGAAGTACCAGAGTCCAGAATTCAAATTTCTGACAGTGAAACTGATGAGAGTGATGAAGATTCTCTAATAACAAAATTCAGAAAAAGAGTTTGGAGAACTGAGTGTAATGTGACTGAGCCAAAGAAGAAATTACCAAGAAAAAGTGATAACTGGCCAGAAGAAAATGAAGGCCTGAAATTCAAATTGGTACACAGATCAAAAGAACAGATTGATGAAATATCAAGTCAAAAAGATCCTGAAAAGAAAAGTGAGGCAGGAAAGAAAATAGAAGTGATTAATAGAAGGACAAAAAGAAATTTAAAACCGAATCAAAAGAATAAGTCACCTGAATGGACTTATATTATAATCCCACCTGTGGTGGAGATTAATAGTAGCAGTCAGGAAGAAATAGATGACAATAGTGAAAACGATTGAAATATTTTCTGTTACATTTAGTTTTTATTTTGTTTTTGGCATAAGGCTGAAGAAATTGTGTTAGGTGACACAAGGTCGAAGAAATTGTGTTAGCTGGAAAACAATTGTGACGCAAGGTCGAAGAAAAGCTGTTAGAAGGTTGAGGGTCTAAAAAAAAAAGAATTTAAAAAGGGGGTATTAGAATTTTTAGAATAAAAAAAAATGACAATTTTTACATTTTTGTTTTATTTTCTTTGCAAGCTTAGTGAAAATGCCTTATGTTTTTGTAAATAACAGTTCAAGATGCTCCATCTTAAAGAGATGTTGTAAGATGTCTCTGATATGTGTGCTTCTAATAATTCTGCTTTGGTTAGTTTTAGTTGTCATTTTCCCTTTTGGAATTGACAAGGAGAAGTTTAAGGTCAATATGACAAGCAAAGCTTCAGCTAGTCAAGACAAACATGGTGTAATCACTGAGCTGCAATCAGAAATTGTTCCCTTAGAAGAGGATGATTTTTCTGAACGTCTGTCTAAAAGATTTCAGGCAATCAAAACCTGGTTTCAAGATATTGGTGGTTCAATTCTTGGCAAGATACTGACACCTTTATTGGTTATAGTTTTTTTGATACTTTTGTTGAAGATCAGTTGCATGTTACACAAGAGAAAGAAATACCTGAGGGAAAAGAAGAGAATTTACAAAATCAGAAAGGCACAAGAGAGAGAGATAGAACTGGAGGAGTTTCGTAAAACTCAATATGAGAGTTGCAGGCAAACTGATGAGACAAGTCTTTAGAAATACTAACATTGTGAAATCAAATAATGTTCATCTATAAGATAAAATTTGCTAAATTTTTGGATGTGGTTTGGTGATTTTTAAATCACCAGATGAGGGAGTTGATGGAGCGAGATTTGGAAATACATTTATTTCAACTCGCAGAGTTACACTTCCATAATGAATAATATATTAACAAGGTGTGCAGTGTGAAATACTAATCATCCTAGATTTAAACTTACAGATCACTACACGTGGGAAACTAATATGTGTGCTCATATATGTGCATTATGTGCAAGGTGCTTGCATGTGAGAAATAATTAACTAATCCGGTCTATTGTGATTGTCAGAATTAAATGCGGCTGTTTTAAATAATGGCATGTGCTTATTTTCTATGTGCTCATGTTTTGTCTTTTCGTCTTAAATGTTGCATGAATCTGTTTTGTTGCTTTATTTGCTTCTGATAGGTAACATAGATTAATGGGTAATTATTAGCAAAGGTGGGTGGCTAACAGAACAAATGTCAATTCTTTAATTAATTGATGTTTTATGTTTGTTTAAATAATAGTTTTCCAAATGAAGCTTAGAGTTGGCTGCAGGAAAATAATGCATTTTAAAAAGTGACGCAAGAAAAAGTGGCGCAGAAAATTGATGCTTTCTGAAAAGAGGCCTGCTGATGTAAAGCCACAAGAGAAAACTTATTTTGAAAAAGATGAGAAGCCTATAAACTTTTATTGTGAAAAGTTTTGAAAAGAACTGCCAAAGGCGACTCTGTGGAGAGGTTTGCTATTGTGCCACGGGAAGCTCAGAACGGACAGGCTCTAGGTTGGGAGGAAGAGCTGTGACATTTTTTGTACATTGCTTGAACATCTTTGCTACAAAATGTAGCAGCCTAAGGAAGTGCTGCCAGGACTCTGTGCATGAACAATGGGTTAGTGAAAAAGCCCGGACATGAGGTGGAAGATGTCACAATTTACTGTGGCATGAGGTGGCTCAGCCAATGAGGAGCCAGAATTCAGCTGTTGGAATGTGAAAATAGTTAGTTTAGCCTTAGTTTTAGGGTATAAGAATTGGCTCAAAGAGCAGATTTGGCCTACGCTTCTTGATTCCAGAGGGTCGCGTTCTGCTGATGGAAGAATGCACGTAAGGACAGGAGACTTTAATAAAGACTTTGTTTTCAGGCGATGAGGGTAGAGACAGGGAATTAGTTAGGGTTTGGAAATGCTTATTTTCACTTATTACTGCTAATGAATAATATTTCTTGAATTAAGTTCTCTTTATAAATGCTGAATAAACTTTTCTTTATGACATTTTCTAATACTTGTTTAATAAAGTTCCATAACCTAAGTTTTCATGAATATGTTTAAATAAACTTACTAAATGACAAGCTGGTCTTGTTTATTAAACAACATATATAGGTCTAATCGCCTCATGATTCAGTCGCTCTGTTGTTGATATGGGCCTAGTATTGTATGGTAAGTTTGGTGGTAGCAGGTAGTCATTTATGCAAAATTTTGGTAGGGGCACTGGATCACCGGCATGGATAGTGCCTCTGTTTTTAAGTAATGAGCATTTGTCTAACACATTTATACCATTTGTGTGGTCTTGTAGCAGTTCCAGAATACGTGCGCTCCCGCTACCTTTGAAAAGAATAGGAAATAAGATGCCTAATTTTTTCAAAATAAACCCTTATTGTTTACAATCTATACTTTACTGTTTTGGAGTCACATTATCTGGTTGAGGTGATTTTTAGTATATTTTACAACTTGATGTTTGATTCTTGAAAGAGATTAATATTAAGAAATAGTTTATTTTTCAAGGACTAGTATGTAACGATGTATGCAGAGGAAGGTCCTAGTGTGGAGATGTCAAGTGACTGTGTTAATGCGGAGGTCAGTAAAAAACGATAGAGTATGAAAGGAGAGTGCAGGTTAAGAAAACTTTGGATAATATTTTATTACAGTAAAAGAGAAAAGATAGAGAATCTTGTGAGGATCCTATTTCTTTATCAGAGGATGGCGAGAAAAAAGTAAAGTGGTAAAAGGTTAAAAAAGACAAAAGACGGAGGAAGTACATATGAGGAAAGGAGGTAAAGGTGGATTTACCTCCTTAATAAATAAGTGTCCCTAGCAGCACAAAAAGAAAGGGTTCCTTGGCGGCATGTTAATAGTGAGTGTCTTGAATGACACTATGGAAGAGAAGTTTAAAAACTATGATATTATATCACCTGGCAATTAGAACAGGCATTTGGATTAGTATATCTTGGATATAACCCAGGATGATGAACTTGATGAGGAGTTTGTGGTAAATAGGGGCAAACTCAAAAGAGGTCCTGAAGAATCCTTCAGGAGAGGAGATGTTCTCTCCTTATAATATTAGACACCCAAGAAGCAGTGAATGGTGGCCAATGGAGCATGTAAGCAGTTTTATAAAGGAATGGTTGAGAAAACCATTGGATAAGGAGAGTGCTGAATGCAGAATGTTCACGGTCAGTGATAGAAGAGAAAGTATACATGACACCTAATTTAGATCTGGAGAGTATCCGTTTTTTATGCAGAATGGGCAGAGACCCAAGGAAGGGTTTAGAACACTCTTTGAAACAATGCCAGGATAAGGAGTTAGACATGTTGGGTCCTTTAGCTAGGCTCTTCAACATGGCAGAGGAAGTGATGAAGCAAAGCTTCGCATATTTTGCGGCTTGCCGAAGTCAAGAACCTCGTTTATGTGTAATACGGTAACAAGTGTATGTTTTACTAACATTTATGTTTAGTTTGGATAAGGATCGTGAAGCTTGCACATGTGTTTTACTAAAATAATTTACTCGAGTCACCTAAAATGGCCGCTGCTTGTATTTTAGTTACTGCGCATGCGTCAGCCACACTCACGTGTCCTGACGCGTCTGCAGAAGTGGAGGGAAAGTTATGCGCATGCGTAATTCATAGCTGTGCTTATCATGTGGTACTGCTCGTGCCACTGCTCTTGTGACTGTATCAATGTGGCTAACATTTAAACGCAATAGTTTTATTTCTTGATGATGAGTTAAAAGTACAAATCCTGTGATGTGTTTTCATAATGACATTACTATGTATTAATTTGTTTTTCGCTTACTTTTTATGTACCGCGGGGAATGGGGTTTGTCTGTACCGAGAACCATTTTGGAGGTCCTTCTGCGCCTGCGCGACTTGCCGAGGCATAGCAGACCTTGACTGATGGAACACAGCCAGTTGGCAGTGATGAGCAAGATGCTCCTGAGAAACGACCCGAAAACTCGGCTGAACCAATCATATGTTCTCACAGAGCAACATTGTTAAAGTTGCCATTGTATTTCTGCACCAGTTCTCATGAGAACCCCAATCTAGTTAGGCGGTACCCTATTATGCAAATGTAGGCTTGAAACTCTATGTCGTGATTGGTGTGTTACCCAAATCCTACCTTAGGACCAATCGAAATTTAGGGATTCTGACACTTTGCAACATTGGGGGGTGGTACACTGTCCCCAAACTGTATATTTACCCTGGGTTCACCTAGTGAACCGTCCGACTTGTCTGGTTTAGCTGACCTGTCACTGACCCAACGCACTCAATAGGTGACTGAAGATACAGAGAGCTGCGGAGCACTCTGTCCGAATTTGACCATAGACTAAGGTTCTACTGAACCTTAAAGTGCTGGCGAAGCACTTTGCTGGGAGTTCGCTGACCCAATCGGGGTCTTGATCGATAACTGCAGAGCGGGTGGAGCGCAGGCGTTGCTTCCAAACTGTGGGTTCCGGTCCTGTCCTGAGCGGTCCTGTCTTGAGGGTTTGCTGTCCTGTCCTGAGGGTCCTGTCCTGATTCCTATTACGAGGGTATCCTGTCCTGTCCTGGGTGTCCATTCTGCACCTGCTGTCCTTTGAGGGGTATCCTTCCTTGAGGGTTTCCTGTCCTTAACTGACCCGTGGCCAGGGTTTGGTTTCCACACCAATCTAGGTAAATATTGCTCTGAAACTCTTAAATCTTGCACCTTCTGAATTTCTAACTTTTGCTTTAATAAAGTTCATCATTGCATATGTTATATTTTCCATGCCTTTCCGCAACTACTGAAAGTCAATTACATATTTTTCATAAGTTTGTTCCTATGTCTTCTCACTTGATAGAGATTATATTTTGCATTGCAGTTTGTAATTTTCTGATATGGTCTAGAACTTCATTGCCTAGACTGTTCAAAGGCCCATTCACCTTAAGTGAAGCGTGTTACTCTTTATAGGCCCTCCTATAGTTATCCATGCATAAACTGTCCATGCTTAAACATTTCTGAGATTTTATAGTATTTTTCCCATCTGCATACCATATTACATTTGAATGATTACCCTGTCATTATTTCTTTATGCCTATATAATTTACGTTATCTTGGTTATTGATTGCCTTATTTTACTGTACCTCATGCAAGAAAATAATGAACTTTAGATAAACCTTTTAAAACTTCCAGTTGTCCGTGGTCATTTCAACAGTATTTTGAATGTTATTGGTTTGGGTTTGTATTTTGCTGCCTTTCTTTTACAGCTAGCTCCCTGATTCATTGTGGTCATTAGGTACCCGCATCGGTGGATGGTAAGTCGGGTGCACTGAGAAATATTAGCAGGGAACACACACACACAAATTGGTAGAGCTCGTGAAGTCACCTGATCGATGTATATGGTGATTTGAAAGTATATGGGCCCTGAAGCCGGAAACGGCGAAATTATTGGTCGGGTGGCCTCGCGCGCTCTATCAGAAGCACATATTAATGAGAATGTGGTGGATTTAGATCTAGATGATGGAGCCAGAGGGCAATTCTTCTTCTTGGTAATGCGAATGCAGGCTTGATGGCTGAGTGGAGGAAAGCGATTCTTATGAAAATTAACCTTAAGTTGAGTGATATGGCTGAGAAAGAACCTAGTGAAGATCCTAAAGGTTTATTATTTGGTGAAGGACTAGTAACGAGTTTAGGTAAATATATGACAACGTTCACAGCTTTAGACAAAGCACAAGTTAATATTATGAAGGGTTTTAGCTGGAGTTTTTGGAAGGGCCAGGGGATGCAAAGGTCACACTACAAAAGTCAATTACGATGATACACTACTAGGGAATATCAACCTGCAGCAAGTTTGTACATGAGTCGAGGAAGAAATAGACAACCAGGAAGAGGTAGAGGCACGAGTTGCGGTTTCCAATGATCTCAAGGTGAGTACAGCAACTGTTTCTGATTTCATCCAGGAAAAGGTAAGAGGATGCCTAAGGGGTTATGTAAAAGAGTGGAAAGAGATCACAAAATATCCATGGATCTTAAAGACAGTTTAAGGTTTGGAAATGGTTTGTGGAGTCTCCACAACAAATGAAAAAATAAAGAAAGTTCTGTTTGACAAAAGAGGAGTTGATTGTACACTCTGGGATGCAAACCATGCTTCAGAAAGGAGTTATTATACAAATAGAAGAGTATGGAAAAGGCTTTATAAACACAATGATTTTGGTACAGAAAAAGGTCAAAGGCTGGAGACCAGGCCCGGACTGGCCGTTGAGGGCACCGGGCAATCCCCCGGTGCACCGCAAGGGTGGGGGCCGGTTTTGGGCCCCTGGGGGCGTTTTTGTTACAGGGCCGTTTTTGCAGCGTTGCTGCAAAAACGGCCCTGTAACAAAAACTGGCGAAAGTTATGTTGCAAAAAGACACCTGGTTAGTAAAATCAGATCTGAAGGATGCTTACTTTATGATTCAAATGGAGAGGAACAGTCCGAGGTTTCTGCATTTCCGATGGAGGAGAAGGTTATATCAGTTTCAGTGCCTTCCATTTGGTTTATCTTCTGCTCCATGGTACTTCACAAAGGTGAGGAGAGTAGTTATAGCTTTTCTATGAGAAAGGGACGTAAGGCTAATAGTGTATTTAGACAACCTTTTAATTATGTCTCAGGACATAGATCAGTTAAGGAAAGATTTGGTGATGGTAAAGAATTTACTAGAGCAGGTTGTTTTTATGAATTCAGAGAAATCCCTTTATATCCCATCATGAAAGATGGGATTTTTAGGTTTCGAGCTAGATGCAATAGAAGTGAAACTTCAACTTCCGTAGAAGAAAATAAGGAAGATAAAGAAGGACATTTCTCAGTTTTGGAAGAAAGAGTTTGTTACTTTGAGGTATTTAGCTTGCATGGTAGGCTTGTTGTCTTCTTCCATTCAAGCAATATTTCCAGGTTCTTTATATTATCGTGCATTGCAGAGAATAAAGAAAGAAGCCTTGAGAAAAGGATTGCAGTATGGGGACAGAGTATATCTGTCACGGGATACACCTACAGCCAAAAAATGCTTCTAAGGAACGTATTAATTGGAAATGTACAACATATTATTCTAATGCATGTTATTTGAGGGCATCTACTAAAGAAACTGTAAAAGAGCATAACCACCTTCCAAATGTAACACAAATTGAAATAAGAGAAGTTAAAAAAATATAGGAGAACCAAGCACAGGTACCCAAGAACCCACAGCACAAATACTGAAAGTTTTACTACCCCCTGTACCAGAACATATAACAGGCCAGTTACCATCAATACCCACTTTAAAGCGCCTCATAACATGAACTAAAAGGGCCACCAGAGACACCCTACCTGTTCCAAAACATACAGGGATATAGACATTCCACCTCACATTACAATGACCCATAGAGAGGAACAATTCCTATTATATCATAATAAAAGTAATCACATACCCATACTCATCTTTGCTACCCCCTAACAACTTACTCAAATTAGCCCAATGTCAAACATGGATGATGGATGGCACATTTGAAATGTGTCCCAAACCATTCCATCAACTATACACCATACATGGTGAATTTAAAAAAATTAATACATCTTTTGTGTATGCATTACTTCCAAACAGAAAGAGGCAGTATCTGCATGGAATGGCTAAACCACATTAGGAAACAAACAACTACTATCCCTAAAAAATATAACTGACTTTGAGCCAGCTATAAATCCAATCCATCCAAACAATATACCCCCAAAATGGGTTGTTACTACCATTTTAATCAAAGTATATGGCGTCACCCACAGAAATATAGTATGAATATGAGTTTTGGGATGACCAATATGAAAGATGTAGGAGGTCAGATTCTCCCGAAAGTGATTAGGTAGCTCATGCTAGTGAAATGAGGCTTAGATTGATCCAAGGAGAAACAGAGGAAGGAAGAGTGCAACCAATTTGAAATTTGAAATCACAGTAGTACAATGAGTTCTGAGATGCGTCACAGAGTGGAGGTAGATGACACATGAAGAGAGGTACCCTGTAATACAGTCACAGGCCATATCATACCACAATCGGCCAATGACAGGCACATACCATACAATGGCAGAACATACAGCATAAGGACAGGGCATGTCATTCATCACACTAGAGTATTGCTTCACTTCTCTATAAACTTCATGGCATCAACACTGGGCATCTTGACTCGTATCTGTCTAGCAGCACAACAAATTGCCATCTGTGTATGCATTGTGCACCAAAAACTATACCTATGCATATAATCAACTTAACTGCTTCAACACTGTACTTAACATGTACAACTGTAGCTTAAAGAACTAAAGGTGAATGTATTGCTGATGTGTAATGAATAGGCCAACTATAAAGCAGTGACATATGACCTAAGCAACATATCAAAAGCAATCATTGTCCCCCTGACTTATCCTCCTGTGAATAGCCTTGCGTGCAAATTAATGAAGACTTGACTGGTCTGGTTATAGACCTTTCACTGGTCCCTCTGCATGTCAGCTCCATAATCTAGTCTCTAAATCACTTTACCCTGCATCATCCACACTGTGTAAATCGCAAACACCGTATACAAACAAATAAACTGTTCCAAACTTGAGCAAGCACTGCAAAAAATCTTTTTAGAAAAGAGTGGCTGCTTATGTTGTTGTAAGGAAAGAGGTCTCACTTCTGAGATCACATCTTGTACATATAGTGACCTCCGTATCGCACAGAGTGGGAATTAGAAGGAAATATATCAGTGCACTATCACTGGGGTCCAGCAATGCAAGGCAGCCAGTGAAACCCAATTATTGCACATTGGCAACAGGCATCCAGGGATATGAAACATGATGGCCTTCACAATTCATTTTATGTATGCCACTGTCACCCTTCTCCTGCCTCTCTGTTCCCAGCCCTGTCATGAATTGTCGTGTATTTCTATAGGTTCTGAATCGATCCCCCTATTCCTGACCCTATTCTGGTTAAACTAACTATCTAGTTAACTAACAGTCAGCCCATGAGGCAAGAAATCCCCCATGATGCAGATACCGTTATCTGACGCAGTCACACTCCGGCACAGGAACGTGTTATCTGATTAGGTCATAACGCTTGAGATCTAATTAGACAAGCGACATTCCTCCAGCCCCTGATAAGGCATACGACGTTCTCATAACAAATCAAACCTATGACAACCTGGATAATCCGTGCGGCCATTGTTTTGATTTCACAGAGAACTTTAGTAAAGAATGTGCTAACGAGCAAGTCGTATGACATCTTTATTGACGTACCTATGTCCATCCTTACGTCAATCCCGGCACCTTTAAGGTATAAATATTGCCGACCTTGCCCTATGCAAACACACGCGTGGTGACAAGACGGAGCAGCCATACTTGCCGAAGCCGAGAGCAGAAGCAGACCCCGCTGGCAGTAGCCCCGCCTTCCTGACGCGCTGAGAGACGCGCTGCTATCTCAAGCCGAGAGACCCAGCACCGGCGCTTCCGGGTAGCCCTCGCAGGCAGCCTGGAATATCGAGAGCAGAGAAAGAGATACCATTCCTCATCCATCCTAAATTCCAGGTACAGAACTGAATAACCCCTCACAGAGAATTCTTTAGTTATTCACTTGGCAAAAACAAACTTAACTTAAACTGTAACTTTCTATTCCCGCCCACGCATTAGACTTAGGTCAGGTACACGGGGTAGGCGTATTTAGAAACACCAGTTGAGTACGTTTAGTCAAATGTATATGTGTATGTAAATATATTTTAATCATTTTAAAACATCATATGGCTCAGAAACCATATCAATGTTTTTACAGTATTATTTTATACTATTGCTTTTAATGTATGCACTTTACTTAACTATAAGTATTGCAATAATATCGATCCATTTCTCTTGTACGAGAAAAGAGACTGATCAATAAATAACACCTTTTTATTGAACACGCCCGTCTCTTCCTTTTCTCTACATTCTGATGAGACTAAGAATGCACGTACTGACTGAGTAAAATAATTGCCTTGTGCTCACACGACTCTTGAGATTGACTCTTGATTAGGGGAGAGCAAAGTTGTCATGTTCTATGGTTGTCAGAAACTAAATCCCTTCTTGTCTAATCAGGGGAGTTAATCCTTCCTTGAACATTCGAGAAAGTTTCTAGCGAACTCTGAGCTTAGCTGGCAAACCCAAAAATTAAGTCTAGTATCGACAGTAGTAGACCTAGTTAACGTCTGGTCTAGGCCTTTACTGCTGTAGGTACTATTCCAATGCGCAGAGCCTATTGGGAAAATAGGAACTACACTACATGGCGCCCAACGCGTTTGGAAAGGGCGATAAAACTAACGTAAGACATTAAGAGTAACTCAGTCGTGCTTTCTCACTCAGACCCCTTTTCCCAAATACTCCAAAGACGTCTGGAGTGGGTGAAAGGTTATATCCTCCAAAACCTCGCAGGAGGGAACTCCTATGTATGGTTTTTGGTCAAGTCAACGTTGAAGGATAAAACAGTTCCAGAATATTGTGCATCTAATCTCTGTCTCCATAAGAAACCTGATCTGCAAACAAACATAATACCATCCTGTCTGTAAAATGGCAGAGAGTGATGATGAAAGAGAGGCAATTAGATTAGCTACTGAAATAGCAGATGCTGATGCTACCATGAAAACAGCAGACCCGGATATAATACTCATCCAGGTCGCCAAAAGGAGATCTATAACCTTAAAACTTATAGAAAATGGACTGACACCTAGAGGTGGCACAGTCATATTCGTAATTGAGGCACACGAATATCGGCAGACAGAGGTATACTATACATGGATACATTTTCCAGCAGCAAATGCTGTAACAAAGTACTTCCACTATTACAAAGTAGAGGAACCTCCTGAAACGTACACTCCTTTCGAGGAGGTGGAAGTACCACTCAAATTCCAAGAGCATTTGCTCTTATTTGATGGCGCCCTAAAACACAATAATCACATTACAAGGCTCGGTCCTTTAGGAAGACCAGGAGCAACGTGGCCGGTCCTAGCCGGATACACACCACATCCAGACATCGATAGGATGCCTGCCGCTGAATTATTAACACAGCTGAAACAATTACTAAAAATTCATAGACAATTAGTTCAGTATGTAATGCGGACTTCAACAATTCAGCCAGCGATTAAACTACCACAGCTGACCCCACACCAGGGGAACACAAATAAAATTACACCACAGAACATCCAATCCTGCCTAGGTAAAGTTCCAGCTAAACGGGAACAGATACCATTCTGGTTGGCACAGAAAGTTACCCAAATAGAGGCGGTGTTTCCTGACACCACCCCGCTGGAAAAACACAGGATTCTGACTATATGTCTCCCAATGGGAATCGCACCACACATTGAGGACTGTGACACTTGGGGTACAGTCTTTGCTTCCATCTATACAAAAACGCACGGTGTCCCATCCATTTCGGTGATACCAGATGTGCTAAAACAAATTCAAGATGAATACGGTCCAGAACCTGATTTAACTCTTGGTATGAAATTACTGAAAGACTTCAAGCAGGTCTCGGCTATATTACTAGCCAACATAAAAGGTGAAGCAGCAAACGTGGCGATCCGCCAGAGGTTAAAAGAGACAGATATAGCAGACCAACCAGCTGAAATTGCCAGAATCATAGAAAAATCCTATGAAGAACTAGGCAGAGATAGTCTAGGTGGAATACCAGTAAAACCGCAACTGACTACAAGTCCAGAAAAAATATTTTTTAATAATAATAATTCACCAAAAAAGAACTGGGATGGAAACAAACAATCCAATCCTAAAGAAAAGAAATTCCAGCCCCGAGGGAGGTCTCCTAGGCGAAGAGAGAAATCTCCAAACCAAAGACAGAGGTCACCGCAGAGTGACCCCTCTGGGAATAGATATAACCTTAGAAATAGGGATAATATTAAAAAACCTGATAGATATCAAGACATTGATACACGTCCCTCTCAACCTTTTCAGAATTCCTCGCAGAAATCGGAAAGAAGAGGACGATCAGAAGAGCACGCCAAGTCCAAAGACAAGGAACCTGCTCAACTAAAAAAGAAATTACAATTTCCCAAAAAGAAGGTAGCCAGTATCAAGGTAGTTAACAATGCCGAGAATACTGAGGACACAACTGAAAAACGGAGAGTGGGCTCAGACAATGCTAGACAGCGCAGCAGAGGTGAGCATAGCTCGCAAAGTCCTTATGAATCATCTGGAGACAGTGGACACGAATGAATACCTTCAAGTGGAAACTGCAGACACCAGAGTTAGCAAGCCCCACAAGATATACGAGATAACATTACGTATAGAGGGAGATAAGACTAGGAAAATAAGGGGACTATTTTGGGATAACCTATCCAAGGGCTATGACATCCTTCTAGCTGAAAAAGACTGGCCACCAGAATTTGTCAGGGAGTGCCCTCATGGCGAAGAGGTAATTATGCCTGCCTTCTCGAATCAAATACCGATTCATAAAAAATACACACTTGCTAGAAAGTGGGCAGTGGCCTTAGCACCTGCTTTATATAAAAATCATGTAGGATGGGATGAGGATTCTCCTCCTCACAAAATCCAGTTAAAATCACAACCAACTGCACAAAGGCAGTACCCAATTAAGCAAGAAGCTAAAAAACAGGTAAATGAAATACTAGACCAGCTAGAATACCAGGGGGTGATTGAAACTTGCACCTCACAAATGAACAATCCTTTGTTTCCGGTCTCCAAACCAGACAATTCGTACCGTCTAGTTTTGGATTACCGACACCTTAACACATGTTGCAAAACCTTTGCAGTGCAAAACTCACACAGTGCTGCACTAATGAATAACATAGTGCGCAAAAAATACAAAACAACCTTGGACATCTCCAATGGATTCTTTTGTCAAAACATAGCACCAGAAAGCAGATATTTAACTGCATTCTCAGTAAATGGCACTCAAAAACAATTCTGTCGGTTAGCCCAGGGGTACAAGAACAGCCCGGGGGTATTCTCAGCGAGAGTAACAGAATTACTACAACTATATGATGATGAAGCATTATCTTATGTCGATGACATTTACTTAACAGATGATGACTTGGAGACTCACTTGAAAAGAGTGAACACCATAATACTTGGGTTCGCTGCAGAGGGTTACAAATTCAACTTCAAAAAGTCCAGAATTGCCCATCTGACGGTCCTATTCTTAGGATATGAGCTATCAAGTGAAGGTAAAAGCCTGGCAGACAATTTCCTAGAGAATTGTGCCGTAATCCAAGCTCCTAAAACACTAAAAAACCTACAGTCAATTTTAGGCTTCCTAAATTTCGGAAGAACATACATTGCAAATTACGCAGAAAGGGTGAAACCCCTTTACGATCTAATTAAACCAGACTTTAAAAGATCCAGTTGGACTCAAACACACACAGAAATTTTGAGATCCTTACAAACAGACATGCTAATTAAGACAAAATTAGAAACCCGTGATAATACACGCAACCTTGTGATCCGAGTCATCCCAGGGAGATGCGGATTCACATACCTGACCTCTAATGAGGGAGAAAAGGTACCAATTGCATTCAAATCACACTTGTACACAAAAGCTGAACAGAGATTCAGCAACAAAGGAAAAATTGTTCAAGCAGTTCAAACCGCAATAGCTAGAGAAAAAGACATAGCTGACGGTAGACATATCACAGTCAAAACAGCTGAATCAGCCTTTGAGGCATTAACAACACCGTGTAATTTACCATCAACAACATTGGATCCAGAATGGATACAATGGGTGAATTCAATCACAACGGACAAAGTATACTACTACTTTGATCCAGAACTAGAAGAATTAACAAATCTAAAATATGAAAAGACGTATCCTCTGCCAATCGACATTCTGCCTCTACGACATTACGCCTGTGTAATCTATACAGACGGACATGCTCAACCCTCCGTTTGGGGAGAACATGCATACAATCCCACATGTGAGATTACAAAAGAAGTGTGGCGCGGAGGTAAACTAAGACCTCTATTAACAAAATCACACTCAGTAGAAACTAATTCAGAACTACAAACTGAAATAATAGCTTTGAAAATGGCGCTAGATAATGCGGATCGCGAATTCCCGACACTTATAGTGTCAGATTCATATTACTGCGTCAAAGCATATAACAAGGATTTGCAGACATGGATTCAGAACGGTTACAAAGATGACACAGATGCACCAATAAAGCAGAGACTGCTCTGGGAACAAGTAGCTCTTTTGAAAAAAGAACTACCAAAGACTCACGTGACACACTCACTGAGTCATCAACGTGATGGCGTTCACGTTGTAGGGAATTCATTGGCTGAAACAGCCGCAACGGCAGCCACTAAACCGGCTCCCGTAGATCGAAAAAAGCGTACATTAAAATACATTGACGGTGAAACATTGCTGGCGGTGAAAACGTCATCAAAAGGCGACTGCTCAGCGTTACCGATCAACTATCCACTCAATTATACATACATAATCGATGCAAACTCCGTCCCTTTTGCTCGAATCCCTGGAGTGGGGGATAGAGTGATTCCAAACATGGACAGGAGAAACTTGTTAATCGCAGACGCACACATGGGCGAGGGTCTCAGACACCTTACATTAAAAGATTCTCTGGAAGAATTACAATCACGGTACTGGTGGCCAGGCATGAGCCTGCACTACACCATGTTTGTAAAAAACTGCCCAAACTGCAACAGAGATCGCAGAGGGGAGAGAAGCAGTTTAATACCTCGTCGAATCAAGGCAGATAATATTACCAGCAAAAAGAATGGCTTGCGATTAACATATACAGGCTAGTTTCCACTTATAATGTAGATCCACGGCACTCGGCTGACGTCCGGACTGTTATACAAGATTTGCGAGTCTAAATGGCATATACGCTAAGAGCATGCTACGTTCGACCATTGTTTTCACTCAGGCAAACCAGCCTGGGGGGGAAACATGGCCAAATGAGCACAGCCCAGCGGGAATCTTCTCACTTCCTTCCTGAGGGTATGGGATGGTGTAAAGAAAAAACCAAGGCAGAAAGCAATCTATAATAGAAAGGATATTAGGTTCGGGAGCTGGGTGGGTCAAACATCTAATAAGTGTCCAACGTAGTCTAAATAACTTGCCAAGAAATTCTCTGAAGGGATTCAGTCCGTACGAATTATTATTCGGAACTAGGATGTTGATCTCTGACCTTGATAGTCATACTTCAGTGGTAATAGAAAAAACCATTGATGTCAAAGACCGTTTGGCTATTTTGCAGGACTTAAACAAAACAAGGAAAGACCTGAGCAACATACAGTTGAAACAACAGCCAACAACCACTGAAGAATCACCACCTGTCCCAGCAAGACCTGTCTGGATTCCAAAATTCGGGGATCTAGTCAGGGAGAAGATCGCGGTAAAGAAGGAATTTGGGCCTTCTTACAGAAAAGCAGTTCCTGTCTTGTCTGTCAACGGGACAAGATCAGTTGTACTACCGCCACTTGCTGGAAAAAAGGAGAACCGAGTTGTATCCATCGACCTGGTAAAACCACAACATGTGGCCGATAACAAACAGTAGGCCAAGTGGACTCCCAATAAGTAGCAGAACACCAAGGTTTGCTACCAGTACAGAGGTCCTAACAAAGAGGCTCATCACATTCGAAACGCCTACAGAAGAACAACAAGGACTATGCAACAATGCAATAGAACTAAGACCTCTGAAAACCCAAATAAAGACATTTAGCAGAGACACAAAAATCTATACTGAAGTACCAAGTGAAAATGCAAGGAACAAAAATCCTGAACCAATTGGAACAATTGACAGAACTGCATCTGGTTACTTCATCAACTTCGATGATTCCTCTGAAGGTTTCAGCGAACAAAAGACACAGCCATCATCAAAATCCTTTAAAGACAAAGCTAAGGAACTTTTGAAACAACTGAAAGAAACATATCTGGTTTCCCCATGGATTGAATTTTGGGTGGGTTTTGGTGCATTTATCCTCATACTTTGGCTCATCATGGTATTTACTTTGGGACGCTTCATTGAGGGAAAATATGCTAAAATGGACACAGCAAGTCAGAACATCAACTTGGTCCTCAAACCACACACATCTTCACACGTCGAGAAAAGAGAACTTTCTTCAGAACTTTCTTCAGCCAACTTCACAGCAATTCCAATACCTGGTGGGGTAGCCTGGGACAACACTGACTATGAAATTTATGGTCCGGTCGAGATCCTGAAATATCCACACCAAATCAAGATCTCCTTGAGTGACTTTGCAAAACCAAACTCATTTGCTGATGATTGGGACTTTGAAAGTATAAACAATATGATGTCTGACTTAGTAATGTCTGCTAAATTTACAAAACATGATTATTTGCAAGGTTCTACAAATTATGATAGTATGTATTGCTATAACCATTATGGTAACAGTTTTTTGCATAAATCTGCACAACCAAGAAATGTTTTAAATTATAATCAATGGGAACATTGTGCTACACCTCCAAAAGGGAGCTCTAGAACCGTTTATGACAAATATTCATACTTTCAAGGTTTTAACACTAGTAATGCTGAAACATTTTATTATAAATTGTCAAACAAGACAGGGATGAAAACCATGATAACCAACACAAAATTGATATATTCAGACATATTCTTTGAAAAGATGAATACTTTTGGATTTGATTATTGGGACAAAAATGTTGATTTGAAAAGTGTTTGGGGTACAAAAGAATGGCAAGTACAGGGTTTAGAAGCTTTGTTTAGAGCCTGCATGATCCCAGAACAAATGATATTTTTAAATGACACTGTTCAACAAACCACCTGTCTTGGCTTAGCCAAAATCAAAGATTTAAATAACCCGTCTATTCCAAAGCCAACAATGTTTAACAATAGCTCTGATACAGATGAAGAGATAGACGTAAACCATATATTAAACCAAAACAGAACACATCCTGATTGGAAACAATGGTTGATCTGGCCCACAGATGCAAATAACTGTCAAGATAGATTCCTGAATAAAACACAGGGTTTCAAAATGACCAGGCCAGACCCTAGATATCCCCAAAGACATCACCCAGGGATAATAACAACCTACAGTGTGGGCAAATTATGCCTTCAATGGCTACAAACTTCCACACTGCCTGAAATTAAGCAACACCTAACTTTACTTACTGATGGTGCTGACTTGCGTGATTTCATACTGGGACCACGCAAACAGCGTCAAAAGCGTTTCATAGCAGCCTCTGTATATGCAGCATACAATGAGGCCTGGAAGGTTACTCAAATTGAAACAGCAGAAAGAATACGGGAAATTGACCGTATCAATTTGGAAAAATCACTTTCTGTAGTGGACAATGGGTTAATGACTCTGTCCTCCAGAATTTTTTCATTGGACAGCATTGTGTCTTCAGCAATCGATATACTATCGCAAGACTTACTGTTATTACAACATGGACAGTCACAATTGCGTTCTATTGTACAGCTTGGCTGGACGTTACAAAATCTGCGTTCAGGCTATGTGCCTTGGCGTTTAATCAACACAACGTCACTATTCCAAATCTTTAACCTTACTGATAGACAAATCGGTATGGCACAGAAGGGTGCTGATTATACAATCTTGAGCATTGAAAAACTAGAAAGATTACCGTTGACAATGTCAGAACGACCTGTCAGTGAATGGATAATCCACGGAATCATAAATATTCCAATCTCAACCTTCAGGTTTCAATACTGCCAAAAATATATACAGGCTGGCATGTACGAGAAATTGGGAAAGGGGTACCTTAAAACAACTTGGAACCTGCCCTATTCACATGCATGTGTCAGTAATAAAGGACAGAAAGTGTTTCTTAGTGGCAACAATTGTGCTATGTCACTAAGCGGCACGCTTCTGTGTAACGGTATTAGTTTGCACGGAGCCTGTGAAGGGAATTCATACAACCTTTCATGTCACCAGCAAGGCGCACCTGCAACTGAAATAGAACCATTCTTTCAAAGACTCTATAATGGGAGTTACATTCTTATTGTAGACCGCAGATGTTGTAGTCTTATGCCCGGGACTCCTTATCTAGTAACAACAACGGCGAAGGTCAAGTGCTGTGGACGTTCTTTATTCCCCAGCTCCTTTCCAGACAGGGAGGCAAGGGCATGGCCCAGTTTGAAAATTACTTCTATTCGAATAGACACTTTAAGCAGAATGAAAACAGTGCTTCTTCAGACGCCTACAAGGCTCACGTCATCAAAAGAAACGTATGATCTACAAGTCGCAAGGACGACTGCAGAGATACATACATTATTATCAACTAATTCCCCCGTACATTTTGCGGAAATCCTGAGCGAAATCTTAAATATTTCTGATACCACTGGGGTCTCAAAGGTATTTAAGACAGTATTTTCGATGGCATTAACACCATTCAAAGCCATACTGGGTATTTTTCCAGATTTCGTCCATTCGATTTTTGGCGGACTTCCCCTGATCCTGGGACTAATTGCAGGAATCCTATTCCTAGTCCTTATTTTTCGTTATGGCAACCCATGTCACAGATCAAACTCTCGCGACAATGGAAGATACGATCCTAGCCATTGGATACCGGGACCGGATATCAAAAATCCTGGGACTCTCCCGGCTTAGAGACCTAAACATGACTTGGTTTCTATCATTTCGACCAATGTGGCAAAGGTGTGTTTTACCTGTACTAAGGTGTCTGCTATGCGGAGAAGAATGCGTGTTAGACACCTGTCTGACGCTACAATCGGATGCGCCGGTGGATGCAGATACACTGTTGGTTCCTACCAAGGTTCACGCTTTGTGCTGCCCTCAAAGGCTGCCAATCCTGATGACGGCATTCCTGGAATCTTCACCACTGCGATTGAAGAGTAGTGAAGTTCAAGATGAAAGCAGCATCGAACAGGTACGACCTTCTGTCAGCAATGCAAATCAGAATGTCAATGCAGACAATCATGCGCATGAATGCATGGTTACACCTATTTCCGACTTAGTGGAACTTTCCCATGAAGCTGTTGACAGTTTTTTCGAAAGCCTGAATGATATGATGTTCTCTCCGGAACAGAAATAGAGACTTTTGAGTAAACTCGCACACGGCGTTCCCTGAATTCGGCCTTCAACTTTTAAAAAATAAAGTCACATGAACAATTACAATCCAGTTCACGGACAGCAACTTTTTTCAGCAAGCCCCTTAAAATATTTTTCTATATATTTTTTTTCCGGGACACTGATCTTCTGCTTAAAGTAAGAAACTATTCCTAGAGAACTAAGATTTCTATTTTTAGATACTTTATATAGACTTTAGCTGCCCGCTGGTATGTTCACAAATATTTTATTATGTGATGAAATGGTCTCGACTTTCCTTTCTGTATAGCTATATTAAGAGCCATTTCATGTGTACTACTCAAATACCAAAGAGCAATAATACATAAAAATGCGTGTTTACTTTTGCATTTAATTCATAGCTTAAGTGCATACAATATATATGACTGCAATTTTTCAGTATATTTGAAAATTTCGAAATGCATTTATGTATTTTGGGGTGGTAAGGTATACACTATACTCTATAGTATGTTGTACTATGTTATACTATGCATAGATTAGTAGATATGACCATAGTTAGCGTGGAGTGGGTGTCGTGTATTTCTATAGGTTCTGAATCGATCCCCCTATTCCTGACCCTATTCTGGTTAAACTAACTATCTAGTTAACTAACAGTCAGCCCATGAGGCAAGAAATCCCCCATGATGCAGATACCGTTATCTGACGCAGTCACACTCCGGCACAGGAACGTGTTATCTGATTAGGTCATAACGCTTGAGATCTAATTAGACAAGCGACATTCCTCCAGCCCCTGATAAGGCATACGACGTTCTCATAACAAATCAAACCTATGACAACCTGGATAATCCGTGCGGCCATTGTTTTGATTTCACAGAGAACTTTAGTAAAGAATGTGCTAACGAGCAAGTCGTATGACATCTTTATTGACGTACCTATGTCCATCCTTACGTCAATCCCGGCACCTTTAAGGTATAAATATTGCCGACCTTGCCCTATGCAAACACACGCGTGGTGACAAGACGGAGCAGCCATACTTGCCGAAGCCGAGAGCAGAAGCAGACCCCGCTGGCAGCAGCCCCGCCTTCCTGACGCGCTGAGAGACGCGCTGCTATCTCAAGCCGAGAGACCCAGCACCGGCGCTTCCGGGTAGCCCTCGCAGGCAGCCTGGAATATCGAGAGCAGAGAAAGAGATACCATTCCTCATCCATCCTAAATTCCAGGTACAGAACTGAATAACCCCTCACAGAGAATTCTTTAGTTATTCACTTGGCAAAAACAAACTTAACTTAAACTGTAACTTTCTATTCCCGCCCACGCATTAGACTTAGGTCAGGTACACGGGGTAGGCGTATTTAGAAACACCAGTTGAGTACGTTTAGTCAAATGTATATGTGTATGTAAATATATTTTAATCATTTTAAAACATCATATGGCTCAGAAACCATATCAATGTTTTTACAGTATTATTTTATACTATTGCTTTTAATGTATGCACTTTACTTAACTATAAGTATTGCAATAATATCGATCCATTTCTCTTGTACGAGAAAAGAGACTGATCAATAAATAACACCTTTTTATTGAACACGCCCGTCTCTTCCTTTTCTCTACATTCTGATGAGACTAAGAATGCACGTACTGACTGAGTAAAATAATTGCCTTGTGCTCACACGACTCTTGAGATTGACTCTTGATTAGGGGAGAGCAAAGTTGTCATGTTCTATGGTTGTCAGAAACTAAATCCCTTCTTGTCTAATCAGGGGAGTTAATCCTTCCTTGAACATTCGAGAAAGTTTCTAGCGAACTCTGAGCTTAGCTGGCAAACCCAAAAATTAAGTCTAGTATCGACAGTAGTAGACCTAGTTAACGTCTGGTCTAGGCCTTTACTGCTGTAGGTACTATTCCAATGCGCAGAGCCTATTGGGAAAATAGGAACTACACTACACTACATGGCGCCCAACGCGTTTGGAAAGGGCGATAAAACTAACGTAAGACATTTAGAGTAACTCAGTCGTGCTTTCTCACTCAGACCCCTTTTCCCAAATACTCCAAAGACGTCTGGAGTGGGTGAAAGGTTATATCCTCCAAAACCTCGCAGGAGGGAACTCCTATGTATGGTTTTTGGTCAAGTCAACGTTGAAGGATAAAACAGTTCCAGAATATTGTGCATCTAATCTCTGTCTCCATAAGAAACCTGATCTGCAAACAAACATAATACCATCCTGTCTGTAAAATGGCAGAGAGTGATGATGAAAGAGAGGCATTTAGATTAGCTACTGAAATAGCAGATGCTGATGCTACCATGCAAACAGCAGACCCGGATATAATACTCATCCAGGTCGCCAAAAGGAGATCTATAACCTTAAAACTTATAGAAAATGGACTGACACCTAGAAGTGGCACAGTCATATTCGTAATTGAGGCACACGAATATCGGCAGACAGAGGTATACTATTCATGGATACATTTTCCAGCAGCAAATGCTGTAACAAAGTACTTCCACTATTACAAAATAGAGGAACCTCCTAATGAGTACACTCCTTTCGAGGAGGTGGAAGTACCACTCAAATTCCAAGAGCATTTGCTCTTATTTGATGGCGCCCTAAAACATAACAATCACATTACAAGGCTCGGTCCTTTAGGTAGACCAGGAGCAACGTGGCCGGTCTTAGCCGGATACACACCACATCCAGACATCGATAGGATGCCTGCAGCTGAATTATTAACACAGCTGAAACAATTACTAAAAATTCATAGACAATTAGTTCAGTATGTAATGCGGACTTCAACAATTCAGCCAGCGATTAAACTACCACAGCTGACCCCACACCAGGGGAACACAAATAAAATTACACCACAGAACATCCAATCCTGCCTAGGTAAAGTTCCAGCTAAACGGGAACAGATACCATTCTGGTTGGCACAGAAAATTACCCAAATAGAGGCGGTGTTTCCTGACACCACCCCGCTGGAAAAACACAGGATTCTGACTATATGTCTCCCAATGGGAATCGCACCACACATTGAGGACTGTGACACTTGGGGTACAGTCTTTGCTTCCATCTACACAAAAACGCACGGTGTTCCATCCATTTCGGTAATACCAGATGTGCTTAAACAAATTCAAGATGAATACGGTCCAGAACCTGCTTTAACTCTTGGTATGAAATTACTGAAAGACTTCAAGCAGGTCTCGGCTATATTACTAGCCAACATAAAGGGTGAAGCAGCAAACGTGGCGATCCGCCAGAGGTTAAAAGAGACAGATATAGCAGACCAACCAGCTGAAATTGCCAGAATCATAGAAAAATCCTATGAAGAACTAGGCAGAGATAGTCTAGGTGGAATACCAGTAAAACCGCAACTGACTACAAGTCCAGAAAAAATATTTTTTAATAATAATAATTCACCAAAAAAGAACTGGGATGGAAACAAACAATCCAATCCTAAAGAAAAGAAATTCCAGCCCCGAGGGAGGTCTCCTAGGCGAAGAGAGAAATCTCCAAACCAAAGACAGAGGTCACCGCAGAGTGACTCCTTTGGGAATAGATATAACCTTAGAAATAGGGATAATATTAAAAAACCTGATAGATATCAAGACATTGATACACGTCCCTCTCAACCTTTTCAGAATTCCTCGCAGAAATCGGAAAGAAGAGGACGATCAGAAGAGCACGCCAAGTCCAAAGACAAGGAACCTGCTCAACTAAAAAAGAAATTACAATTTCCCAAAAAGAAGGTAGCCAGTATCAAGGTAGTTAACAATGCCGAGAATACTGAGGACACAACTGAAAAACGGAGAGTGGGCTCAGACAATGCTAGACAGCGCAGCAGAGGTGAGCATAGCTCGCAAAGTCCTTATGAATCATCTGGAGACAGTGGACACGAATGAATACCTTCAAGTGGAAACTGCAGATACCAGAGTTAGCAAGCCCCACAAGATATACGAGATAACATTACGTATAGAGGGAGATAAGACTAGGAAAATAAGGGGACTATTTTGGGATAACCTATCCAAGGGCTATGACATCCTTCTAGCTGAAAAAGACTGGCCACCAGAATTTGTCAGGGAGTGCCCTCATGGCGAAGAGGTAATTATGCCTGCCTTCTCGAATCAAATACCGATTCATAAAAAATACACACTTGCTAGAAAGTGGGCAGTGGCCTTAGCACCTGCTTTATATAAAAATCATGTAGGATGGGATGAGGATTCTCCTCCTCACAAAATCCAGTTAAAATCACAACCAACTGCACAAAGGCAGTACCCAATTAAGCAAGAAGCTAAAAAACAGGTAAATGAAATACTAGACCAGCTAGAATACCAGGGGGTGATTGAAACTTGCACCTCACAAATGAACAATCCTTTGTTTCCGGTCTCCAAACCAGACAATTCGTACCGTCTAGTTTTGGATTACCGACACCTTAACACATGTTGCAAAACCTTTGCAGTGCAAAACTCACACAGTGCTGCACTAATGAATAACATAGTGCGCAAAAAATACAAAACAACCTTGGACATCTCCAATGGATTCTTTTGTCAAAACATAGCACCAGAGAGCAGATCTTTAACTGCATTCTCAGTAAATGGCACTCAAAAACAATTCTGTCGGTTAGCCCAGGGGTACAAGAACAGCCCAGGGGTATTCTCAGCGAGAGTAACAGAATTACTACAACTATATGATGATGAAGCATTATCTTATGCCGATGACATTTACTTAACAGATGATGACTTGGAGACTCACTTGAAAAGAGTGAACACCATAATACTTGGGTTCGCTGCAGAGGGTTACAAATTCAACTTCAAAAAGTCCAGAATTGCCCATCTGACGGTCCTATTCTTAGGATATGAGCTATCAAGTGAAGGTAAAAGCCTGGCAGACAATTTCCTAGAGAAATGTGCCGTAATCCAAGCTCCTAAAACACTAAAAAACCTACAGTCAATTTTAGGCTTCCTAAATTTCGGAAGAACATACATTGCAAATTACGCAGAAAGGGTGAAACCCCTTTACGATCTAATTAAACCAGACTTTAAAAGATCCAGTTGGACTCAAACACACACAGAAATTTTGAGATCCTTACAAACAGACATGCTAATTAAGACAAAATTAGAAACCCGTGATAATACACGCAACCTTGTGATCCGAGTCATCCCAGGGAGATGCGGATTCACATACCTGACCTCTAATGAGGGAGAAAAGGTACCAATTGCATTCAAATCACACTTGTACACTAAGGCTGAAATGAAATTTAGCCCAACGGAAAAAATTCTTACAGCAACACAGACAGCTATAGCAAAAGAACGAGCCCTGGCACAAGGTAAACGAATAATAATCGTGACACCAATACCAGCCCTAGAGGCTGTAACAAAAGCGAGCATTCCAAATGCTAAAGCACTACATCCGAGATGGATACAATGGGCTAACTCTCTTGCTGCAACAGATGTGGTGTACGAATTTGATCCTTACTTGAAAACACAAGAATTTCTACAATATGAATTTGAATGTCCTCTGCCAACCGAAATTCTGCCTCTAGACCAATACGGCTGTATAATATATACAGACGGATCAGCACAACCCGCAGTAGGGGGTAAACAAGCGTACAGTGCTGCGTGCGCGATTGTTAAAGGTCGTTGGCCCGAAGGGAAATTTAAACCAACCCTCACTAAAACACAATCTCTAGGAGATTGCACAGCTCAGCGAGCTGAACTACTAGCATTCAAGATGGCGCTTGAAAATACCGATCGAGAATTCCCCACACTTATAGTGTGCGATTTGTATTATTGCGTTCAGTCTTATAATGAATACTTGCAGATCTGGCTTCAGAATGGTTTCAAGGATGCGAAAGGTGGCACAATAAAGCATAAAATGCTCTGGGAACAAGTAGCTCTTTTACAAAAAGAACTAACAAAGACTCACGTGATACATACACTGAGTCATCAACGTGATGGCGTTCACGTTGCAGGGAATTCATTGGCTGATGAGGCCGCGAAAGCAGCTGTGCAAACGGCTTCCGTAGCTGCCGTCACCCGGTCAAAAACAAAAATAGACAGCGAAATATTACAAGCTGTCAGCGCTTCAGAAAAGGATTCGATAGAACCACTCCCTAAAGGCTTTCCAGTAAAATACTCATACATAACCGATGGAAACAATGTTCCTTTTGCTCAAATCCCTGGAGTGGGGGATAGGGCAATTCCAAACATGGAACACAGATTAGGACTAATAATAGCGGCACACGAAGGGCTTGCTTCTACCCATGCTGGCGTCTCAGCCACAGTATCATTATTAAAACAGAGATACTGGTGGCCACAAATGAGAAGACAAACAAGGAACTATGTTCTAGCATGTGAAATATGTCAAAAAATGAAAGTATCAACTGTGAGACGTCCAGCACAGACGCCCCTTCTAATCTCAGATAAACCATTAGCCTGTGTTTATCTAGACCACTGCGGTCCCTTACAAAGGGACGGTAACTATAAATATATCTTTGTCGCAGTGGACTCATGCACGAGATTCATATGGATGTGGCCCCAGCGAACGGCTGACGCCAGTTTTTTGTCAGCCGCTGTTTTACATCAGGCCTGACCTACCCAGCCATCACCTTCTCTGCTATACACCTTGCTCAATCTCTGATACAGGTGCCACACCATTAGCATTGTGTCCCTGTTCCAGAGTGCCTCAGACTGGATGATATACCAAATCTAGGTTGCCCAGGTCAAGCGTGTCGGATACAAAGATGCAATTCCCAAGAATCATCCTCATAGACAACATCTAAATGCATCCCCACACTATCTGGAGGTGTCGTGAACGAGAGGGGACAGGCCAATCTGCCCACAGACCTACCAGGAACAAATACAACTTTTACATTTGGCCAACCACATTGACAGCAAATACCACACAAACACCTTTTCTCAAAGAACAACTGATAAATGTGACACCTCATGGGCATGAGCTAGACCATAATGCCAACACTGCTGCAGAGACTTCACTGTTCACAAAGGGGCCACAGTGTCATTCTCCCTTCCCAAGCATTTGCAGACGTATTCCTGACAGCAGATTGGTCACAAATAAAGTGCCAGAGCACAAATGGGAGCACTCACATATCAAACTGTACAAAACTCAAGATTGTCTGATTTGACATGCACAAAGGGAAACTAAATACAAAAACATCACACATCTCAGTGCACTTAATGACCCACTCCTTACTCACACTGCAACAATGACAACAGAACACACATGCACTGTTCTGTGGAATGGGCCAATACACAAAATACACAGCACTCAGCCAAATCAAACTCATTTAACATTCACCGTCAAATACATCCCACAGCAAACATAGCTGAACAAGAGTGGACCTCACACCTATCAAGGGGCATGGTTCTGCCACTCAATCAATCGGGGGAATTATAAGCTCACTATTCACTCATGAGGGTCTCAAGGCACTGGGGGGAGCGGGGCAGCAGTTCCATATTAGTCGAAGAGCCAGGTCTTCATCGTCTTCCTGAAGGTGTTCAGGTAAGGCGATACAAAAGGGGATGATGGACGGAACGTTTGAGCAAATCAAACACTCACCTGATCTGGGTTTAATCCATCAACATTCTTTAGCTCACTCTGCCACCCCAGTTCAGACATGGCCATATGCATATCAGTCTGACCCTGTGCCTCATGGGAACAGTCAAGCCCGAACTTCCAAAGCCATGTCTTCCCTGGACCGGAAATAAGCATCCTGGGACCGGTTTCTGGCATTTCAGCCATCATCAGCCAGGCTAGCTTGAATCAAGTGGCAAAGTAAGCAAGGGACTCACGTCTGAGCATACCCTGCCAACTTAGGGCGAACAAAGCGATACAAAAGGGGATGATGGACGGAGCGTTTGAGCAAATCAAACACTTACCCCCAGTCAACTGATCTGGGTTGAGTATTGGCAGGTTCTGTGGCTACGGAGCAGAGCAGAGAGCGTGACCACGGAGCAGAGCAGAGAGCGTGACTGCCCCTAGAGGCTGACGGAAGGAGGATCAGTGGAGCGCAGACTCTGATCAGGAGCGCAACGTGAGAACAGCGGCAAGCTCGGTAAACACAGACCGACTGGCTGTCGTCGAGTCCCGAACGCCGGGTGCCGCAGGCCGCGGTCCCGCCGGAGCATTTTGGCCGCAGTTAGGCTGCTGAGCGCTGGGCGCCGCGGAGTGGTGGGACCCGCGGGCGGCCCTTGGGTCCGGCCGGTAGGGACTCTCAAGTCTCTCTCTTTGGCTGACAGGCGGGGCCCCGTCGGCGTTTCCTCTGCACCCCTGCCGGCGGACTGAGCCGTGCGGCCAGAATAAGTGCTGCTGGGGGTGCTGGTCATCTTTAAGAGCGGGGGAGCTGCGGAGCGTCTTCACGGCACCCGAGGGCCAGGATCGAAACGGAACCTCGGAGCAAGGCGGCGGAGAGGCGGGCCACTCACCTCGCAGAGCAACACAGGCAAGTGCTCTCTCCTGCGGCAGGAGCCACCTGACGGAGTAGGGCGCGTCCGGGGCATTGCTGGAGTCCCCGGAGCTGCCAGATTGGAGGTGGAACACCCTGGATTAGAACCCAGTAGGCTATACCCTGAGGTTGGAGCAGTTGGACGCCATTTTGGGAAGGTGAGAAGCACTAAGGTTATTACAATAAGCTCTCAGATTTATAAGCAGCTACTTTTCCTCGGTGGCGGCGAGGAACCGCTGAGCACCTCTTTAGAGTAGTTGGTCCAGCAGGGTACATATTCCACCGACAGAGTATCTAAGAGGAGTTGGGAGCGGCAAATAACCTCGGACACTACCAGGGGTGGTGGCAGGCCCCTACTACACCAAGATTTTAAACATAAACTTCATCTTCCCGCTATTGGAAGTGGCAAGAGGTATAAGGTTGGGAGTGTGAGTCCTCAAAAGCATTGGAGGTACTACCCTCCTTTATTGGCAACACAATCTATCACACTTTAATTCATTTATTGCAGTATGGCATACAAAAAGCTGAGATCACGTACCATATACATGAAAAGATTAGGAACTGATCAAGCAATAAGAAGGAGTTCCGGGAAAATGGTTCGTCCACTAAATTCCGAACCTCCGACTGGAATACTTAAATATTTTTCAAATCAGTCTACTAAGGACCAGGAGCAAATTCAATTAAATCAACCAAAACTAAAAGAAAAAAATAAGAAAACCTGGTGATTATTAACAGTATAGGACAAGAAGTAACAGAGCAAATTCAAACGACCCAAATAAAAGAGGAAGGAATAAAAGAAATATCAGTGGCCACTAACAAAATAGGGCAGGAGGAAGCACCAAATAATCAAACCTGGCCACAAGCAAATACTAACACTACAACTATAAAATCAGAAAATTCTGACGATCAACAAAACCAAGAACATCTGGAATTTGACATCACTTGCCCCGACATAAGTTTTAAAGACCTAGTTTTCAACAAGGTACACCAAAAGGAAATACACAAAAGTACACCACGAAAACAGTCAGTATCTGAAGACTTTCTCTCGCAAACCCCGGATTTCCTTATGCTAAAATCTATTGATCCTACCACTGATCAAACATCAGTATCCAAAGCTCTGGTTACTCTACAAAGAATTTTAGAATCAGTTCTCTCTCACTTAGGGAACATCTTGGGAAATACAGATCACTTGTTAGACACCCAAATAGGAATCTTGAAACACATGGTTGAGAAAAAAAGGACCAAACAACAATCAAAAATACCACATGATAACGAAGAGGAAAAACTAGTAATAGGGGATAAACTCTCTATTACACAAGCATCAAAATCAATAACAACAGTATTTTTATCAAAGACCGACTCCGCTTCTCAAACCGGTCGAAATAAACAAAAAGAAAAAAAAGAAAAAAACAAATATAACCAAACCTATTCCCTACAAAAACTCTTTAAGGAGTCAAAAGAGTCCAAAACGATAGCATAGACTATAGCATATTATCCATTATTTAATAAAATAAAAACAAAAAAAGCATCAAATGGGTCAAATACGATAAAACAAAAAATAATAGAAACTTCAACAAATACGTCATCAGTCGCATCTCCGCATCCAGTAACAGCAATAAGGAGATCAGAGGTTAACTATCGTAAGCGGGCAAATAAAAGGAAAAACAGAAGGTTTGGAAAACAGAAGGCCCGAAAAACAAGATTTCCAGAAATAATCCCAACTGACAACCTAAAAACAAAGGAAGACCAGATATGTAATAACACGACGGAACAAAGTCAACAATGCATGATCTCTAAGGCACAAGTATCACTTTCCCAGCCTTTAAATCCCATCACCCCAATATTTGTCCCTAGGATCTTCAATAAGGAATTAAAAATACAAAAGGAAAGTCAACAACAAAATCCATCGACGAGGGACGTATCTAATCAATCAGAGATAAGCCGTTCTTGCAGTGTCGAAATTATAGATCTTTTTCCTTCAGGCGAGGACCCTCTAAATCGAGGTAGAATAATAAACTTGCTCCAAAGGATACAATCTTTACAGGCACTAGCAAGAAACGACATTAAACTAGTAACTTTTCCAGACATAAATAAAACAACAACAGCGGTTGTAGAATTCTGGTCGCCAGTCATCCCAGCAATGATATGTAAAGAAAAAGAGACACTACATAAATGTGGATTCGACGAGGCCCCTGTAAAAGGGGAAACAGGCCCGATACCAGAATCCCGCTTAGTTAAACAACACCACCTATCAGTAACCCGGCATATCAATAACAACTGGCCAAATTCCTATAAAGATGACATTTCGATCTCAATTACCAACGGAAAAAGGCGAAGCTGGGTTAAGAACAATACGATTCAGGAAACAATTCCAACCGATAACTCATGGGCTTGGATCGCAGAGAACCTTAATAACAAAAAGCTGGGTCCAGAAATTAAGCGCCCTTTCTAGCCACGGCCTAACTATCTATTCCTGGAACATGGCAGGGAAAACACAAGAAAAACTAGCAACAATTTCCCAAGATCGCCCAGGGATCGTGGCCTTACAAGAAACTTGGGCAACCACAAACTTCGACTTCCCTGACTATTTTGTGTATGATCTTCCAGCAGAACCGGTTACGCATGGTCACGCAAAAGGAGGGATTGCAATCCTTCTATCTGAAGATTATCACTGGGACCAGGAGATCATCCCTAAGCATTCTAAGAATCTCCAATGTTTAAAAATCAAAATAAGGACCGACAAGATCAGAACCCTGACCAAAATGCTTATTTTTAACGTTTATATCCCACCAGGGACCAAAATGGATGCATTATCCCTAATTATATTTGAGGATATCGAAAAGGTGCTAGAAGAACAAAATTTTCCGCTGATGTTCCTCACAGGAGACCTGAATGTGCAAATCTCTAAGGATTTATTAGAAAAATGGGAGTTAGGAGAAAATGATGAGGCCCAGGCATTACCCATTCCACAATTTCCCTCAGGAAGTAAATCAAATAAGAGAGGGAAAATCATTTTAACATCAATCGCTACCCTTAACGGAGTACTTTTAAACGGTAACACCGAAGGTGACATCCCAGCTTCCTTCACGAGAAAGGGAGGACTCAAAACATCAATCCTTGATTATATGATCTGCAGTCCAGGCCTCTTCGAGTTAGCCCATCAACTTAAGATGAGGTTTGAGAAAGGAAGCAATCACGCCATTCTTCAATTAGCAACAGGTATAATAGTGAAACGATCATCGCCAGTGCATATAATGGAATTGCACAGAACAGCTTTGTTAAATCCAGTCCAAGGCCGGGTAGCATGGAATCCAAAATCCTTTGAAAAAATCACTCAAACAATCAAGAATTCAAACTTACTTTTAATTAACCAAAACATAAATCCAATATCAAACTTCGAGGCTGTGGTCAAGACTCTTGTTTACCTACTACAGGAAAGTTTAACACGAAGAACGACAAAAACACAAGGTAACAAGCGATCGACGAGAGATCCCAAGGCAATCGAATTAAACAAATTAATTAGGGTGCAATTCCTGAACTTTACTGACACCAGAAAATTGGAAATCAATAAATTAAAAAACTACTGTAGAAGACAAAAATTAAAAGAAAAAGTATAATAAATGGATAGACCTACAAATAGCGGCACAAAGACAGGATAAACAAGCCTACTGGATCATAATAGCACAAGAAACAGGAACAAAAAAATCGATAAAGTCAAATCCAGTCCCACCATCAGAATGGGAAACATACATAATCAATTTATACAAAGTAAACCAAATTTCCAACTGTGACACAGCAATGCAAGCCAATATAGGACAGAACAAAGCTATAAACATCAACCCTCTAACACCATCTTTAGTAGAATATTACATAAAAAAGGCGAGACCCTCGGCGGCAATGGGCCCAGACCAAATTCCTATAATGGTTCTAAAAAACAACTCAAAGGAGTGGAGCAAGTTTTTAGCATGCCTGTTTAACCGAATGTCTGACAAAATATCGAGATTCACAATATCGACGTACAAAAATATCGGAGCAAAAATATCGAAATCAAAAATATCGGGTTCCTATACTTAACTAGATATATACACAAATATCGATTTTTTAATATCGATATACAAAAACATCGTTTACTTTTATATCGACTACATTAACATCGGAAAACAAAAATATCGCTATCTACAAAAAATAATGACATTAACTATAATATCGACATCAAAAATATCGTGCACTTCAATATCGGATTATCAGCTATATCGACTTTTTATATGCATCTGTTTGCATAATTAATTAACGTTTTATATGTTTTCACATCTAAATAAACACACAATACTTAAATTAATACTATAGACACACTATTAATTTGTCAAAAATATCCTATTGGTATAATTATATCACCTACACATATAAAAATATTCTATAGTACTTTGTATAATTTTATAATTTGTTTTTGTTTTTCACTTCTATTACAAAGTAATCACAACTGAAATTCAAATATACTAACTAACCAATCACAAACCTAATTTTTTAAATGAACCAATAGCAAAATAATTACTACTGACACTCCCCTATATAAACAATTAAAATCTAAGCACAAACTACTTGCCAAAAGTCACTGAAGGAGATTCATCTCTATCCGAATTGCTGCACAACAACTAGAAGAACCAGACTATCAACCTACTATCACATCTTCTAAGTAAGTAAATAAAATAGAAAATGCATTATTTGCTAATACTACTTACTTACCTGCTAAATACCCAGTGCCCCTTTGCTATTCATACTACTTAACATGCTAAATATTTATATGAAACTATTTTTTTTAGATACAACGAGTACTGAATATTCTACTCAAAATAACTGTGAACAAACCCTAGGAATACAGATTCTAATAACTATGTAAGTAATTTCACATTGATTCATTATGTGCACATACATCTAAACACACAGAAATAATGACTTTTGCCCCACATATTTCTTTTTTTCTGTAGATTCTACTACTGAAAACTGCACTACTAATGAACTAAGGACATCAGTACTATTTCTCCAATACATTTTACTACGTAAGTATTATGCAACTGAAATAAATGTGGAAAAACAATACAAACATTTAGAACTGTTCTAAATATGTTCTATTATATATTGTTTATTTACAGAGCAAACACAACGAATAGATATACAGACATAATACAGAACTCCACATTCTGAATAATACAGATAATAATCACAAAGTAAGTATATTAAAGAACATAATTACCAGATAATCTATTAAAAAACATACCAACATGGTGATTATTCTAATACATATGTTCCTTTTTTATTTAAGGTAACACTACAAACTACTCTCCAGAAGCTGAAGAAACAACTATACTGGCAAAGACCAACCTAAAAAAATATGTAAGTATCTTCACAATGTGAATCATGAAGATACACTTTTGTAGTAGAAATGAGCTCTAACATTGCAAATGTACCGAAACATTAATTAATAATATACTACTTTCATGTTTTTCATAACAGCTACAACAACATCACAAATAAATATCCCCAACTAAAGAAGCAAGCAGCTCCTAATTTTGCTGTAAATTCAAAAACACGTAAGTATAAACATTCCTACTTATCACTGACATAGATTATTTATCACATTTAATTTGACATTAACTATTATATATACATTTTATAGATATACAAAGTACAAAATGACCGAAGGAGCCGAATTTGTGACCAGCCAGAAAGGAAAACTATTACTATGCTACATGGGTTACACTTATACACAAGAAAAGCAATATGGCATGCAAGTTAATTGGAAATGTTGTAAATATTATTCTAACAAGTGCTATGGCAGAGCAACAACTAAAGAAGCTACAGTACTGTATACTAGGGAACACAATCATCCACCTAATGTTACTGAAATAGAAGTTAGAACAGCTTTGGAAAATATAAAAGAAGCTAGTACTGGTTCCCAAAAGCAAACAAATGTCATTTTAAAAGAAGCCATTCCTAAAATCCCAAAAACTGCCACAACTCAAATGCCAAATATCCTCTCCTTAAAAAGAACTATAGCACGAACTAAAAAAGCTACTACTTCTACAACACCATCTCCCAGAACATATCAGGATATAAATTTAACTGCTAACCAAATAATAACTTTAAATAAACAACCATTTATAGTTTACGACAACGAAAACAATGACAAAAGGCTTATAATTTTTGGTACCAGTATGAATTTAGTTAAACTGCAGCAAAGCCAATATTGGATGATGGATGGAACATTTAACATCTGTCCCAAACCATTTTTCCAATTATACACAATACATGGCCTCTACCACAACTGCAACATACCTTTGCTATATGCACTATTACCAAACAAAAATAATTCCACATATATGGAATTAATAAATATAATTAAACAAAAAACTAATGATTTTTCTCCTGAAAGTATCATTCTTGATTTTGAGCAAGCAATGCTCTCAACTATCATAAAAATCCACCCCCATACCTGCATTCAAGGCTGCTATTATCATTTAAACCAGTGTTTATGGAGACACCTTCAGAAAACTACCCTAAGTGTCGAATATGCTACAAACTCATCTTTTGCTTTCCAAATTAAAAAACTCATTGCACTTGCTTATGTACCTGAAACAGACGTAGCTGAACACTACAACATTCTTATAGACAGCCCCTTCTACAAACAAAATGAAGCTAAATTAAGTCCATTTCTCGACTACTTTGAAGACACCTGGGTAGGCAGACTCCACAGATCTGGCCACAGACGAAATCCCAAATTCCTCATACCCTGGTGGAACGTTTACAGAAGTACCCTTAACGGAGATTCAAAAACTAACAATGCAGTTGAAGGTTGGCACAATGCATTTGTACAATCAACTGGCAGAACCAAACCTACTCTAGAACATTTCATTAAATGCCTACAGAAAGAACAGAGCTACCAGGAATTTAGAATGGACCAATCTGTAACTGAACTTGTCCCTAAAACATCAAAGCAAAATAAACAAATGCACAAGTACCTGGAAGAACAAGTTAAACTTTACCCTAGTACAAAAGGCATAGAATACCTAAATATCATTGCCAAAACACTACTCTAATTAATTCCCAAAATGTTATAAAACACTAAAAGTATCACCTAAGTATGGAAAAATATGTAACGTGAGCTTCTAAAGTATTTAATGTATGCAATATATAGAGATATTATTATAATATATGCACACATTAAAACTAAATAACAAGTAAAAAACTATTCCATAATAAAAATAACATTACCCACCCACACAAAATAAGAAAGCAAGGATTTACCAATCATGTTGTCAATCCAATAACCTCCTTGTCCACCAAAGTAATCCAGGTAGTGCCAAATTAACCCCAAAAAAATGTAAAAATACAACTGTTCCAAAATTAAGACATCCACGTTATCCAGAGCCATTGAATAAGCATAAAAAACCCGAAAAATTTGAAAAATAGAAAGAATCGCTCCAGCAAAACCGAAAAATGTAAAGAAGTGTTTGTAAAGCAGTGTTGAATGAAACAAACAAACACTTCCTTTAAAAAAAAACGGAACTTCCGATGTAGCGTACACCTATGACAAAAACATAGAAAACAGACATTCCCACCCACATTAATTAGCTAGTAATTAGGTACAAACATATTAAAATAGATGATTTCACTTGTAGATATACCGTAAAAGACTAAAATTCACTCTATATATAATGAGTTAACTAACTAACACTACGTGTATATACCATAAGTAATTATCTGTTTTCGAAATCTAAAACATACCTCCCTCACATTCAACAACACAAAATATAAGGTCACTAATCTCAAAACATCATTAAAATACACATAAAACATATAAAATAAACCTTACCTGAAGCGACGTGAAGTGTCTCCCAACCGCGATCAGCCCTTCTTCCAAATAACCCAAAACGACCTAACCCGGTTACAAAATAAAGCACCCAAATGCAATAAAATAGTCCCAAGTATAAAATATAATATATATACTTCACTAAATATGCAAAAATGAACATTAAGTTTCTATTATTGTAAAGAAATATTTACTTTAATCCTACAATGATTTGATTAACAAATATGTAAATGAATGTAATAAATACATATTATGAAAAGAATAATATTTATATTAACAATGTATAGAAATATAACTACATTGTCAAAAATTATAATAATAGAAAAATGTGTTAAAAATATGTGACTCACATAATAAATATTTTATGTATTGAAATAAAGTGTAAAAAATACTTTTGTTATTTCTACATTTCTTTATGAAATTACAATATGTAAAAGAGATAATAAATAATATTCATTTTTGTACAAAAAGTATGAAAATAATAATGCTTCTGTATAGTTGCTTATCATTGTGTTTATAAAATATGTTTATAAAACCAAATGTAATAAAAAGAATTTTGTAATGAAATAACATTTTATTTGTGAAACATAAATAAAAATAATGTTTCTACAATCATGTTGTACTATTTGTATCATTATCTTACTATAATGTAACAATCTTATCAGAAATTTTGCACTGTATATTAAATGTGAGTATATGTTGGTGTCTAATAATTTAATTATTACTATACCAAATCCAGCGTACATTAAATTAAAACTGAACCTGAACCCAAAAAATACCCCTTTACCCAAAAACAGAAAACTGACCCTGAACCCTAAAAATACGCCTTTACCCAAAAACCCAAAACTGACCCTGAACCCTAAAAATACCCCTTTACCCAAAAACCCAAAACTGACCCTGAACCCTAAAAATACCCCTTAACCCAAAAACTGAAAACTGACCCTGAACCCAAAAAATACCCCTTTACCCAAAAACTGAAAACTGACCCTGACCCCTAAAAATACCCCTTTACCCAAAAACCCAAAACTGACCCTGAACCCTAAAAATACCCCTTAACCCAAAAACTGAAAACTGATCCTGAACCCAAAAAATACCCCTTTACCCAAAAACTGAAAACTGACCCTGAACCCAAAAAATACCCCTTTACCCAAAAACTAAAAACTGACCCTGAACCCAAAAAATACCCCTTTACCCAAAAACTGAAAACTGACCCTGAACCCTAAAAATACCCCTTTACCCAAAAACTGAAAACTGACCCTGAACCCAAGAAATACCCCTTTACCCAAAAACTGAAAACTGACCCTGAACCCTAAAAATACCCCTTTACCCAAAAACTGAAAACTGACCCTGAACCCAAAAAATACCCCTTTACCCAAAAACTGAAAACTGACCCTGAACCCAAAAAATACCCCTTTACCCAAAAACTGAAAACTGACCCTGAACCCTAAAAATACCCCTTTACCCAAAAACTGAAAACTGACCCTGAACCCAAGAAAGACCCCTTTACCCAAAAACCGAAAACTGACCCTGAACCCTAAAAATACCCCTTTACCCAAAAACTGAAAACTGACCCTGAACCCAAAAAATACCCCTTTACCCAAAAACTGAAAACTGACCCTGAACCCAAAAAATACCCCTTTACCCAAAAACTAAAAACTGACCCTGAACCCAAAAAATACCCCTTTACCCAAAAACTGAAAACTGACCCTGAACCCTAAAAATACCCCTTTACCCAAAAACTGAAAACTGACCCTGAACCCAAGAAATACCCCTTTACCCAAAAAATGAAAACTGACCCTGAACCCTAAAAATACCCCTTTACCCAAAAACTGAAAACTGACCCTGAACTCAAGAAATACCCCTTTACCCAAAAACTGAAAACTGACCCTGAACCCAAGAAATACCCCTTTACCCAAAAACAGAACACTGACCCTGAACCCTAAAAATACCCCTTTAACCAAGAACTGAAAACTGACCCTGAACTCTAACAATACTCCTTTACCCAAAAATAATTATTATTATGTAATTACAAATTAATTATTAATTAATAATAACAATAAAGTTAATATATTTGCACATTAGCTGTAAAGAAATAAATTTAATTATTAATATTATATTTTCCAAAATAATTTACAATAAGTAAAAAATATATATTAAACTAAATGAAGCTAATTAATATAATTAACTCATTTATATTAATTAATTACCAATTAATTATTATTTAAAAATATGTAAAAAATTATATTCATTAATTAACTCATTAATATTAATTAATTAACAATTATTTATTCTTTAAAAATATATTCAAAATTATATTAATTCATTAACTAGTTAATATTAATTAATTACCAAATAATTATTATTATTATTTAATTACCAATTATTTATTATTTAAAATTATGTCCAAAATTATATTAATTAATTAATTAACTAATTAATTATAATTAATTACCAATTATTAATTTTTTACAATTATGTACGATATTATATTAATTAACTAACTAATTAATATTCATTAATTACCAATTAATAATTATATAAAATAATGTACAAAATTATATTAAATAATTAACGAATTAATATTAATTAGTTACCAATTAATTATTAATACATTTTTTTACAAATATATATTAATTTATTAATTATTTTTAAATTACTTCCCACCCTTATCCCCTATAAACCCAATAACCCGCTCCTAAAACTATATATGTTTTTTAAAAATATTTTTATATTAAATATATTGTAATTTTTTAATATAGACCTTTTTATCAAATTTTTATTTACAATTATTATATTTTTTCCTACACTATTTATTTTTTCCATTACTACACGATATTTTGTATTGTCGATATTTTGTCATACGATATTATTTTTTTCGATATTTCTACTTACTTACCTATTACGATATTTTTGTATCCGATATATTTGCTTCCCAATATTTTTTACCTTCGATATTTTAACTTCGATATTTTGTCTTTCCGATATTTTTTTTTCGATATTTTGTCTGTGTACCTGTTTAACCATATAATTAGTACAGGGGAAACTCCAAAGTCCTGTAAGGGAAGTATAGTAATCCCAATAAAAAAAAAAAGGCTCCAGAATGCTTCCCGGCAACTACCGACAGATTGCTCTCCTTGATTCAACCGGTAAGATTTTTGCAGCTGCTGTTCTAGATCACCTAAAAGAATGGGCATTCTCAACTGGCTCCATTCCACTTTACCAAGCAGGATTTAGAGCCAAACACTCAGTTACAGACAATATAGCAGTACTCCAAACAATACTAGAAAAATATGTGATCAAAAGATCGCAGGTAGTATATGCAGTATTTGTAGATTTTACCACTGCCTTCGACAGGGTCGACCGAGTCAAACTTTGGAGCAACTCCAGAAAATGGGAATACCACAAAATCTTCTCCATTTATTAACATCATTATACTCAGGGACCTGGTGTCAAGTCCAACTAGGGAGGGAGAAGGGCCTAACCTCCCCAATATCAACTCCAAACGGGCTGCTCCAAGGGTGCCTTTTAGCTCCCTTATTGTTTTCCTTATATTTGAGTGATCTACCGGAAATTCTTAATCAGGTCAATAACCTCCCGCCGAAGATCGCTTCCACTAAAATTCACTGTATGATGTATGCCGATGACGTAGTAATCCTGGACTTGACTCCATTCGGCCTCCAACGAAACCTCTCTGCACTTACTAGATATACAGACGAAAATTATTTAATTCCAAATGTCACTAAAACTAAAATTCTACCATTTACAAGAAAGAAGTCTCACTATAAATATAATTGGTTATTAGGAGGAAAACCACTGGAAATTGTCAAAGAATACATGTACCTTGGGAGAACATTTACTCGCTCTTTGCACAACCAGCCTCATCTGCAAAAAATGGGTCGAAGTGCAGATGTCCACGCAGGGGCTCTTCAAAGACTCTATTCATCCCCTGCCCAAAGACAATTCTCCTCTTTGCTCCAGGTATATAATTCAAAAATCCCAGCAGTTTTATCATATGCAATAGAATATATCCCAATAAAAGAATGGATTCAAATAGACATTAAAGAAGGAAGAATCCTGCGGAAGTTAACCAGGATGCCGCAAGCAGTTCCAGTCCAAGCTCTTAGGTTAGAAGTATCGTTAACCAGTTCCTACGCAAGAGGGATTACAAACATAATAAGATGGGCATACAACTTGGCTCATGCCGATCCAGGAACCCTTAGAGCCCTGTTAAAAATAGAGTCACTGGAGCAAGACTCTCCAACGTATATATTTAGTAAAAACCTAAGCAACGTTTTTAAACTAACTTCAGTTTCCTTAGAAATGTTAAAATCTTGGACACCAGCACAGCTGAAACTTGCCCTGAAGCACTTGCGGGTTTATAACACGCTTGAATCACTCCTGCCGGAGTATCTCTGCGCCCACAACACCAGAAGCATGTTCAAGAGTAAATGGATAGCATGTATTTATTTATTTATTTGCGGGTTTATAACGCGTTTAACACCAAGGCTAAGCATGGAACTTGACATCCAACACTGCTCCAGGCTCTCAATGTACAAACAGTACGCGGCCACATTCGTTTTTAAAAAATGCAACCATATATCTTTTTTAATGTAAACCATAGAGTAAGGCGAAATATTATTCAAGTACGGCTAGGAATACTACCTCTGAAATCACACACCTTTAAGTGGTCATCAAATCAAGGAGGAACTAATCAATGTGACTTATACAAAGGTGGGGTGCAAGATCTTGAACATGTTCTATTTGCATGCCCAAATGAGATCGTGGTAGCAGCCAGAAACAGATATATCACTACGATCAAAACAAAATGTAATATACATTTGGTCCAAATGTTGATTTCCCTCTTCAAAAGTCCACCCAATGAATTTTTCTGCATTAATATGTATAACTTTTTAAAGTCTTTTTTAAAATTATATTAACGTGATAATTTTACTAACAAAAATTGTAAATTTTATTGTTTATGTATTTGTTGTTCTTGCAAGAGAACTGAATCAAATAAAAACTTCTACTACTTGTAAAAACTACTACTACTTGTAACTGATCTGGGTTTAATCCATCAACATTCTTTAGCTCACTCCGCCACCCCAGTTCATACATAGCCATATGCAAATCAGTCTGACCCTGTGCCTCATGGGAACAGTCCAGCCCGAACTGCCAAAGCCATGTCTTCCCTGGACCGGAAACAAGCATCCTGGGACCGGTGTCTAGCATTTCAGACCTCATCAGCCAGGCTAGCTTGAATTCAGTGGCAAAGTGAGCAAGGGACTCACGTCTGAGCATACCCTGGCAACTTAGGGCGAAGAAAGCGATACAAAAGGGGATGATGGATGAAGCGTTTGGGCTAATTAAACACTCACCCCCAGTCAACTGATCTGGCTTTAATCCATCAACATTCTTTAGCTCACTCCGCCACCCCAGTTCAGACATGGCCATATGCAAATCAATCTGACCCTGTGCCTCATGGGAACAGTCCAGCCGAACTGCCAAAGCCATGTCTTCCCTTGCCCGGAAACCAGCATCCTGGGACCGGTTTCTGGCATTTCAGCTGTCATCAGCCAGGCTAGCTTGAATCCAGTGGCAAAGTGAGCAAGGGACTCACGTCTGAGCATACCCTGCCAACTTAGGGCGAACAAAGCAATGCAAAAGGGGATGATGGACGGAGCGTTTGAGCAAATCAAACAGTCACCCCCAGTCAACTGATCTGGGTTTAATCCATCAACATTCTTTAGCTCACTCCGCCACCCCAGTTCAGACATGGCCATATGCAAATCAGTCTGACCCTGTGCCTCATGGGAACAGTCCAGCCCGAACTGCCATAGCCATGTCTTCCCTGGACCGGAAACAAGCATCCTGGGACCGGTTTCTGGCATTTCAGCCGTCATCAGCCAGGCTAGCTTCAATCCAGGGGCAAAGTGAGCAAGGGGCTCACGTCTGAGCATACCCTGCCAACTTAGGGCGAACAAAGCGATACAAAAGGGGATGATGGACGGAGCGTTTGGGCAAATCAAACACTCACCCCCAGTCAACTGATCTGGGTTTAATCCATCAACATTCTTTAGCTCACTCCGCCACCCCAGTTCAGACATGGCCATATGCAAATCAGTCTGACCCTGTGCCTCATGGGAACAGTCCAGCCCGAACTGCCAAAGCATGTCTTCCCTGGACCGGAAACAAGCATCCTGGTAGCAGTTTCTGGCATTTCAGCCGTCATCAGCCAGGCTAGCTTTAATCCAGCGGCAAAGTGAGCAAGGGACTCACGTCTTGGCTTGGCAGTTCGGGCTGGACTGTTCCCATGAGGCACAGAGTCAGACTGATTTGCATATGGCCATGTCTGAACTGGGGTGGCAGAGTGGGCTAAAGAACGGTGATGGATTAAACCCAGATCTGTTGACTGGGTGTAAGTGTTTGATTGGTTCAGATGCTCCGTCCATCACCACCCCCTTTTGCACCACTTTGTTTGCCATAAGTTGGCAGGGTTTGCTCAGACGTGAGTCCCTTGCTCACTTTGCCACTGGATTCAAGCAAGCCTGACTGAAGACGGCTAAAATGGCAGAAACCGGTCCTAGGAAGCTTGTTTCCTGTCCAGGGAAGGCATGGCTTGGCAGTACAGGCGGGACTGTTCCCGTGAGGCACAGGGTCAGATAGATTTGCATATGGCCATGTCTGAACTGGGGTGGCAGAGTGGGCTAAAGATTGGTGATGGATTAAACCCAGATCTGTTGACTGGGTGTGAGTATTTGATTGGTTCAGACGCTCCGTCCATCACCACCCCCTTTTGTACCGCTTTTTTTGCCAAAAGTTGGCAGGGTATGCTCAGACGTGAGTCCCTTGCTCACTTTGCCACTGGATTCCAGCAAGCCTGGCTGAAGACGGCTGAAATGCCAGAAACCGGTCCTAGGAACTTGTTTCCGGTCTAGGGAAGGCATGGCTTGGCAGTTCAGGCTGGACTGTTCCCATGAGGCACAGGGTCAGACTGATTTGCATATGGCCATGTCTGAACTGGGGTGGCAGAGTGGGCTAAAGAACGGTGCTGGATTAAACCTAGATCTGTTGACTGGGTGTGAGTGTTTGATTGGTTCAAATGCTCCGTCCATCACCATCCCCTTTTATACCGCTTTTTCGCCATAAGTTGGAAGGGTATGCTCAGACGTGAGTCCCTTGCTCACTTTGCCACTGGATTCAAGCAAGCCAGGCTCAAGACGGCTGAAATGCCAGAAACCGGTCCTAGGAAGCTTGTTTCCGGTCCAGGGAAGGCATGTCTTCGCAGTTCGGGCTGGACTGTTCCCATGAGGCACAGGGTCAGACTGATTTGCATATGGCCATGTCTGAACTGGGGTGGCAGAGTGGGCTAAAGAACAGTGATGGATTAAACCCAGATCTGTTGACTGAGGGTGAGTGTTTGATTGGTTCAGATGCTCTGTCCATCACCACCCCCTTTTGTACCGCTTTGTTTGCCATAAGTTGGCAGGGTATGCTCAGACGTGAGTCCGTTGCTCACTTTGCCACTGGATTCAAGCAAGCCTGGCTGAAGACGGCTGAAATGCCAGAAACCGGTCCTAGGAAGCTTGTTTCCGGTCCAGGGAAGGCATGGCTTGGCAGTTCGGGCTGGACTGTTCCCATGAGGCACAGGATCAGACTAATTTGCATATGGTTCTGTCTCAACTGGAGTGGCAGAGTGGGCTAAAGAACAGTGATGGATTAAACCCAGATCTGTTGACTGGGTGTGAGTGTTTCATTGGTTCAGATGCTCCGTCCATCACCACCCCCTTTTGTACCGCGATGTTCAGGTAAGGGGCATGTCTGATGTTGGTGGGGAGCTCGTTCCAGGTCTTGGCCGCGATGTAGGAGAAGGATCTTCCCCCTGCTCCGGATGTGCGGGGTTTCAACGAAGAGGTGGTTTGTGGAACGGAGGTGGCATTTGGGCACGTGGAGGGTGATTCTGTCATTGTGGTATTGGGGTCTGGTGTTGTGTAGACATTTCTAGGCGTAGCTGAGTATCTTGAAGGTGACTCTTTTCTCGACGGGGAGCCAGTGGAGCTTGCGTGGGTGTTGGCTGATGTGTTCGTGTCAAGGGACCCCGAGAACAAGTCTGGCGGCGTTGTTCTGTATAGTCTGGGGCTTGCGGAGTAGGGACTTGTTGATGCCTGCATAGAGGGAGTTTCCGTAGTCCAGTCTGCTGGTGATGAGTGCGTGGGTGACAGTCTTCCTTTCCTTGGGGGGGGGGATCCATTTGAAGGTCTTACGGAGGATGCGGAGGGTGTTGAAGCAGCTGGAAGTCACGGCCACTGACAGCACTGCCTGCGCACAAAGCAGTGTGTCGACATCACAACAATAAGGGATACACTACTAATGTCAAGAACATGTTCAACAACATCACTATTCATCACAGCACACATTGCACTACACATTTTCCATCAATGACCCATACAATACTCCTCAAGTCACTTTCACAGTCCACCTTCCAAATGCACTACAATGAAAGTCACCAGCTACAGCCCATCTGCTACTAGTAGGAACATTACCATGACCACACTGTATACTCAAAACACTGTAGAGCAAACAGCTAGTACATGTACATGTCAGGGTTTAAAAAAAACACATAATGAATGAGCTGTCATCAACACTCAATAGCAACACACAAAAGGCTATTAAATACAGACATAGCATACAGAAAACATCTAAGCAGCTGTCATCAACACACATGCCAACCCCAAGTAAAAGCATCAACACAGTGACAAAGGCCTTCAATCACACATCCATGCACAAAACCAAGCAACTTTGATCATGTATGCAACATCTCAGCCATCAAACCCCACTCACATGTAAGGTGGTATCCCTGTGTCCACAAAAATCAACATAGACTGGCATACATAAACCAATCAAACTACTTCTCACACAACACATGCCCATTTTGTACAGTCTGCAGACTACAGTCCTCACTCGCTGCACATGCAACCCACATACGTCACATATTCATCCACAATAAATGTCAGGATGGGTGGGATTTGCTCACCAAACACATCAACACTCCGGATGTCACATGCTGCTGGACAATGTAAGCAACTACATATGCAAGGGATAAGGGCAGTTCACAGTGTTGCAAAGTGAAGTGTACTACATTGGATTCGCATAGCATAATTAAGCATGGGTTGAAAATCCGTTCCGCTCGCGGAATTTACGAATAGTACACTATTTTGCGGTCTGCGAATCGCGCGAAATTGTCAAAGAATTTGCAATTCGCGAGTTGGCGGATTTTTTTTGCTTGGTCGCGCTTCAAAATACAATCTTGCACGCGCGGCATTGACTTACCGTGATTCTGAGTTCGCCGAGTTGTTTTCCTCCCGGTTTGCGTGCGCTGTGCCATTTTCGATCTTGCTGCGTGATCGTGCGAGACTATTCAACCGCGAGTACGTCATGGCGTGATCGCGCAAGACTATTCGACCACGAGTACGTCATGGAGTCCCGCCATCTTGCAATGCGAGACTTTCAGAACACGAATACGTCATAAGGGTCCGCGATTACGCATCGCGAGAGTAAACAATTGCGAACACGTAGATGCGCCTCGCAGTTACATCCGGCGGGAGATTTGAACATCTCGCTTTCCCGAAATGGCAAAAAAAGCAATTGTGCCCAAGTAATCTATCGCTGGCAGCATAAACCTTCTGAAATTGATGATTTGGATCAGAATAACTCCTCAGATTGACATTTGGCTGCACTTTTTTGTGCAAGGAGTGCATTTTTGGGGGGTTGGGAGGAAAGAAGTGCCCCAGAGTCTCCAACTTCCTGTTCCTGTCCAGCAGGCTCCTCCCAGTGCTTTGTCCATGTCATGGTCACTTTTCATTTGGATCTGGAGCTGGAAGGATTACTCTTTGTGGCTGCTGCTGGATATTTGTATTTGAGGAATTTTTGTTTGGATAACTTTTGGAGTTGAGATTTCACAAGTAAATTGGTTTTGTTTGTTTGGGGCATTGCAGTTGCTGCAACTACCATTTATAAACTTTTTCACAACTTTAAAAAGAATATATTGTGGGTAACCACAGTATCCAGTAGGCCCAGGTTTAGTCATGGGTGCATGATAAAACTGTTTCTGTGAGTTTTGTTGAACTTAAATATCATTTACGGCATGTATGGCATGGAATTTAATAGCTCACTGTTATATCTATGTGGAAGTTTTTTGTAATTTTGGATTGGGGCGATTTTTGTGTGGATTTCGATTTTTTGGGTGTTGTTGGGGCCTGGTCCAGAGCCTGGCCATGTGGGTGGGGGTCTAGGGACCATTTTGAAACCAGGCAGTGTGCTTTGTGCCATAGGCCTGCACCCAGTCTGCTCGCTTTCATCCTTTATACCCAGGGGTAGTCAGTGGTGCATGGGCCATGTCTTTCTGTGGGGTCTCTTGAATTTAAACATCATTTAGGGCATGGATGGCATTGGATTGGGGTGATTTTTGTGTGTATTTCGATTTTGTCGGTGTTGTTGGGGCCTTGTCCAGGGCCTGGCCATGTGGGTGGGGGCCATTTTGAATCCTGGTCCAGGGCCTGGCCATGTGGGTGGGGGTTCTAGGGGCCATTTTGAAGCCAGGCAGTGTGCTTTGTGCCATAGGCCTGCACCCAGTCTGCCTTGCTTTCATCCTTTATGCCCAGGGGTAGTCAGTGGTGCATGGGCCATGTCTTTATGTGGGGTCTCTTGAATTTAAACATCATTTAGGGCATGGATGGCATTGGATTGGGCTGATTTTTGTGTGTATTTCGATTTTTTGGGTGTTGTTGGGGCCTGGTCCAGGGCATGGCCATGTGGGTGGGGGCCATTTTGAGGCCTGGTCCAGGGCCTGGCCATGTGGGTGGGGGTCTAGGGGCCATTTTGAAGCCAGGCAGTGTGCTTTGTGCCATAGGCCTGCACCCAGTCTGCCTTGCTTTCATCCTGTATGCCCAGGGCTACTCAGTGGTGCATGGGCCATGTCTTTCTGTGGGGTCTCTTGAATGTAAACATCATTTAGGGCATGGATGGCATTGGATTGGGGTGATTTTTGTGTGTATTTCGATGTTTTGGGTGTTGTTGGGGCCTGATCTAGGGCCTGGCCATGTGGGTAGGGCCATTTTAAGGCCTGGCCCAGGGCCTGGCCATGTGGGTGGGGGTCTAGGGGGCATTTTGAAGCCAGGCAGTGTGCTTTGTGCCATAGGCCTGCATCCAGCCTGCCTTGCTTTCATCCTTTATGCCCAGGGGTACTCAGTGGTGCATGGGCCATGTCTTTCTGTGGGGTCACTTGAATTTAAACATCATTTAGGGCATGGATAGCATTGGATTGGGGTGATTTTTGTGTGTATTTCAAATTTTTGGGTGTTGTTGGGGCCTGGTCATGTGGGTGGGGGTCTAGGGGCCATTTTGAAGCCAGGCAGTGTGCTTTGTGCCATAGGCCTGCACCCAGTCTGCCTTGCTTCCATCCATTATGCCCAGGGGTAGTCAGTGGTGCATGAAACAGCTCTCTCTGTGTGGTCTCACTTCTATTAATTTAAACATCCATTTTGGATCAGAATTGCAATTTTTATTTTGGGTCTTTTTTTGGGTGTGTTGTGTTAATAATAATAAATGCCTAGTTGCAAATATTAATTGAAGCACAGCATATGCAACATTTATTTAACTGATGTTTGTTGGACTTGGCCCGTCTGGCAGGTTCGCCCCTGAACTTTTTGCCTGGTGTTATTAAATAATTAATAGTGATGTCTTGGTTTCTGCGCACTTTCACTGTGTCCCAGTGGAAGGTGTGTGCGCACTCTGAGTGCGTGGAGTATGGCTGGCCTGCCCTCCCATAGGAATGCATGGGGAATGTGTGTGTCCCTGGTAGTTCCTGATGTGTGGGGAGTGCAGGCTCGAGTTTAGTATGTGTAAACTCGTGGGAATGAATGCTGCACGATGGTATGTGCGGCTTGTACGTGTCTAGTTGGGAAGTGCTACTTCTGGACATTGATGTATGTGTGCAGTAAGGGTGCTGGAGCATGATTGGCTGGAGCTGGCTGGCATGCCAGGCTCCAGGAAGTCTGGATGGGTCTGCCTGGTGGTGAGTGTGAGATTAGCATGCTGATGGATGGGGAGGGCTGTACCTGGTTCCTTGATGGGCTGGGTTTTTCCCCACACAATGCTGGCTCCGCCCCCCTGTGGTGTGTCTAACGACCCTAGCCTCCCCAGTGAATGAAAGGGGTGGTTGGGCCATCAAGGGTGCTCCAAGACCAGCTGCGACTGGTCTCCCCCCACCCTACACCTACAAACAAAGGATTTATGGGTATAAGAAGGGGCTGTGTCCCCATGAATGTTGTTCTCTGTTCTCTTTTCTGATCCTGCCAGAGGGGGCTGTTGCTGCTGCTGAGGCCAGGAGGACCGCCACTTGGACTGTCTCCCTGCCTGGAGACCCAGTGTGCTGGCTCTGGGCCCAGCCTTGCCCCCCCCTGCCTGCCTCCAGCCCTTGCTGGAGCCTTGTCCTGTCCTCCAGTGCTGGGGAGCAGTGAGGATTCCTTGCCTATAGCCCTGAGAGCGTTGCTCTCTGTCCCCCAGTGCTGGGAGCACTGGGAATCCTTGCCTAGCGCTTGAGAGCGCTTTATTTGGCTACAAGCGCTGTGAGCGCTTTATTTTCGTCCTGTGGCGCTTGGGAGCGCCTTTCCTTTGATGCTAGCGCTGCTAGCGCTTTGTGTGCCCAGCCGGTGCCCACCCAGCATCTTCCCGAAATTGCGGCGCATAGCGAGTGCCTACCTCGCTTCATATTTTGAATTTATCACGAGGGAGCCCACTCCTCGGATAATGGGACCCCGCCTGCCTGCCTGAAGCGAGCCGCCGCGCTGCCCGCGGCGACCCGGAAGTGATTGGTTGCCCATCCAATCGCTGCGTGGCCTCTGAGACGAGGACCGGAAGTCCCGCCCCGCAGCCGAGCAGCGAGGAGAGGAGCCGGGAAGCCGAAGCGAAGTCCCCGGCGAGGCTCCCCGAGTGAAGGGAGAGCCCCGCATCCCGTGAGGAGAGCCGCCCGCCAGGGGAAAGCCGGTGAGTGACGAGAAGGGAAGGGAGGGGCTCCGGGACACATTGTCGGTGTCCGCCCCCCCCTCCCCCCGGTAGCGCGATCTCGCGCTCATTACTAGAGTGAAGCCACAAGGGGCCATTACCGACGTCCCGAGTCCCCCAGAGGGGGGACTCCATACCGAAGTACCCCACGTGTTCGAGGGTCCCCCGTGAGGGGCCCCACCGCCCACATCCGTGTTGAGGAGCCCCGAGGCTCCTGGGGGCAATCTGCATATTTCGAGCCCGAGGGGCTCAGGGACATTCCTGTTCTTTCGAGCCCTGAGAGGCTCTTGCGCCCACAGTCGTTTTGCGAGCCCAGAGAGGCTCCAGCCTGCCTTTTGCTTTGCGAGCCCTGAGAGGCTTGAGTGCCCATTCCTGCTGAAGAGCCTGAGAGAGGCTCAGGGCACCAGTTCTTGCCCAGAGCCCAGAGAGGCTCATTGCCCGTTCTTGTTCTAGAGCCCAGAGAGGCTCAGCAGTGCCACAGTGGTGGTTCTTGAGCCCACGAGGCTCCAACGTTGTCCTAACTTTCCTGCACCAGTTGCCCAGCACTTTGTGGGCAACTGCTACGTTTAGGCTTGTGTTCTTGACTGTCTACGCAGCCTGCCTAACATTGAGACTCAGGGCATTTCCAGCCCTTGCGAGGCCAGTTGGCCTGAGAGACAGTTCTGTTGTTGTGCCTGTGATTTTGGTACATTCCTGATTTACTTACTAAAAGTGAGTTCTGCGCAATTGTTATTGCTACACCTCTGAATGTGTTGATACATCATGTGTTTTGCTTAGGTGATTGCTTTTTCCTTCCATAGTTCCTGAGACTAAGGTCCTAGTTACCTGCGTGATTTGCCTAGAGTGATTAGGGTTAGGTAGGAGGGGTTTACCCCTTACCAGGAAGTCCTGGTTGTGTGCTACATGTGTTGTTTTTATGCTACAGTCATTTTATGATTTATGTGCTAAGTATTCTTTCTACAAGTGCTAAGTTCTAAAAGTGCATACCCTTGACAGTGGTCCAGGTGGCCCTGTCTTAATCCCTTGTAAATTCTGCCCGTGCCTGTTGGCACAGTGTAACAATATGTGTGTTTTATCTAATGTATATTTATTATAATACAAAGGCTATTTTTACATAACCTGGTGTGGAGTTTCCTTTGTGGTGGGCCCTGGGAGTTGTTGCTGGGGGTGCGCGCGCAAACACTTAGCTTACATCGCCTCCAAGTTTAGCCTTGCTGCTCGCGCCACGTTACCTAGAGGATGAGCAGGGGTTATCTTGTTGTGTGACTCCCTTGCCCTGACTTGGGGACGGGGATCTCTGACTGACTTTGGCGAAAGCCCTGGCCAGCCAGGGGTCCCGTTTCCAACAATGTTCCTCTGGCTTCCTTTGCTTTTAGGTGCACAAAGACTGAGAACAACCAGGAATCATCCTCATCATCATCACTTGTTGTAGTGCCAGGAAGAAGACCTCCTGCTGCGGTGTGTGCACAACGTCACGTGACGTCACATGTGGCCACAGACGACTCTGCAACTCGTGCAACTGCGTCCTGCTGTTCTGATATCTGAAGAAGATGGGCCCAAAGAAAGGTGGCCGATAGCTCCTCTACCAAGAAAGTTGCCAGTGCCACTGCCAGTAAGAAGGAGCAGAATAAGTAAGTGGCGCCACTTATCAAGGAGACTGGTGTGCCGACAGACAATTTTTTGGGGAAAAAAACTACGCCTGCAGCAGTGGTGTCCGCCGTGGACCAAGCTGGGAGCAGCACCTCTGCTTCATTGGTCTCAGTGCCACCACGCCAAGTTAGGCCCAAGCCCATGAGTGCCACAGAGGCAGCCACTTTAATTGCTCTATCACCATCGACCAGTGATGTTGGCGTTGACTCATCGCAAAGTAGTATCCAATCAACGCAGGGTGCAACTCAGCTGACGAGTGTTCAACCACAGCCGCAATGACAACCACAGGTGCAACAAGGAGAGGCGCATGGTGAGGCGCAAGGTGAGGCACAAGGAGAGGCGCAAGGAGAGGCGCAAGGAGAGGCGCATGGAGAGGCGCATGGAGAGGCGCATGGAGAGGCGCATGGAGAGGCGCATGGAGAGGCACAACTGCCCACAATGCTTGTTCCTCCAGAAGTAGGGGCACATCAGGAAATCGAGATTCATGCGGCGGTATCAGCCGGGCAAGCCACTCCTCCTGATGATCTATTGTCTTCTAGATCCCCAGCAAGGAAAAGGTCAAGGAGGGCTAGTACAAGTTCGTCTTCAAGCCCCCTTCCTTCTGATGATCTAGATCTTGATTGGCACCCACCAATGCAGTCTGAGAGGGAGTCACGCCAGCTGACAAAGCTAGGTAAAAGGAACGTTCCCGCAAGGCTTTCAGTTATGGGTGATGATGAAGAAGAAATAGAAGTGGTGTATTCTGCTGCTGATGAACAGTCTAACGATGATGACCCAGTCATAGTCATCACAGTCGTCACTCCAGCCCCAGCGGGCATGCAGCAGACAGACATTTTTACCCTATCCAAAAATGCTGCTGCGCAGGATGTGTGCGGCGCGGCACCACTGGTACCACCACCAACACAGGTAACACTAACTACTACACCAACACGACCTACAGCTTCCATATTTTCTCGTCAGAAGGGTCGGCAGGGACCTCCATCCAGCTCGACCTCCATTACCTCAAGTAGTGGTGCACAACAGAGTCAAATTCCGCCATGCCCATCCTCCACTTCATCTGGCATTGCAACTGAAAGTAGCACCACCACCACCAGAAATCTCCATTCCCCAGTTTGGGACTTCTTTAGTACTAGCAAAAAGGCGGAAAACCTAGTCATTTGTTCGATTTGTAAACAAGTAGTTCGGGGTAAGCTTGGTACCAACTATGGTACCGGAGGCCAGAGAGGACATCTAAAAAAACACCACATTATCCAGTAGGAGGCGCACCTAAGTGACATCCAGAAAGCCAAAAGTACAAATCCAAATGTATCCATTGATATTGCATCTGATGACGAGGAGCTGATCGTGCAGGGGGAGGTGAAGAACCAAGAGACATTTTTTCTCGTACACACAGTCCCCCTGACAGCGCCCACACCCTCCTCTACCCCAGCAACATCTAGGAGGCACAGTAGTCTGGTAGAGACACCAATGCAAAAAGTCTCTTTTGCGGGGGTTAGAGACAAGATAGCTGCAGGTGTTGACAGTGTCACAATATTTCAAGCTACTCGGAAACATGCAACAGTAGCCATGTTTGCCATGGAGAAATCTCATACTGTTGTAAACATTTTGGAGGAGTTGAACAGTAAGGTCTTTGAATGGCTGCAGTCAAGAAAGAGTATGATTGGTTATGTGTCCACGGATAATGGCAGTAATATAGTTAAGGCCATGTCTGATGGTGGCTATTTCAGAGTGCCGTATTTGGCGCACAGTATTAACATTGTTGTTCAAGATTTCTTAAAAAAAGAAAACACAGTCCGCAAGTTACTAACCACCTGCCGAAGAATCTGCACACATTTCAGCCATTCTTTTAAGGCCTGGAAGCAGCTGAGGATCATTCAACGTAACCGTAGAGTGCCAGTCAGAGGACTCATCCAGCAGGTGGCAACACGTTGGAACTCAAACTTCTACATGCTTGAGCATCTGTTTGAGCAGTACTTGGTAATCAATGAGTATGTTTTTAACGCACGGGGTGCTTCTATGAAAGACATGAGGCAAGGGGTGGATGAATGGGACCTAGTTAAAAGCCTGACAGACATGCTTCATCCTTTTGAGGTGTTCACACGTGAAGTCAGCAGGGAGGACTGTACTTTGGGCAAAGCTATCCCATTGTTGCGCATGCTAGAGCACCAACTGAAGGCGGTGTCTTCAACGTTCCGAGTTGATGCTGAAAAACAAGATGCATATCAGTTGGCAGAGAGCTTATTAAGCCGCCTAGTTGACATTGAAAGGCTTAAAGCAATACATGCAGAACAACATTACATTTGTGCCACTATTCTGGATCCACGGGACAAAAAGGCACTGGCCAGCAATACATTCATTCCTTTTTATGAAGCAGATGTTTCCAAGTACAAACATTGGCTAGCTCTGTCAGCCACTCGGTTAGAAAAAGAGCGGCAGGAAATTGAAGGAAGCATCACAAGTACTACTGAAGCAGCAGGCCATCCGGCGTCAAGGTCCACTTCTGTGGCCAAAGGCAGTCACTTTCACTCACAGCCGTTACCGACAGCAGCAACCGTATCATCATCATCACCTGCACCAGGCCCAGCCATAATATTGTCGGAAGCGGATTGGATAACTCATCATGGGTTTGCTCGTTCCAGTGTTGATGCAAAGGCAACAGATGGTACGCAAAGTGGAGCACCCATGGAGGACCTTGAGTGGATGGTGCAGACCTATCTGGATGACCCAACAGAGGTCTTCTTTGATCAGAACCCATTGGTGTATTGGTATGGGAAAAGGCCTCAATGGCCACTGATCACCAAGCGGCTTTAAATTATTTGGCTTGCCCACTCGCAAGTGTGTCTTCTGAATGTGTTTTCAGTGCTGCTGGTGTCATTGTAACTTCAAAAAGGACCCGCCTCTTGCCCAAAAATGTGGAGAGGTTAACACTGATCAAGATGAATCAGCACTTCATACCACCAGATTACAAAATACGTGAATCCACGCAGGAAGAGGACACCGACGTAGGTGACAGAAGTTCTTCTCTGTTAGCTGACCTACTCCAGGTTCAATCCACTGAATTTGAGGACAAGCTCTACTTCCCTGACACCTAGGCTTGAAACGTACTTTTTTTTTTCATCCTTATTCACTTTTATTTCTGTGTGTCTTTCTTTGTTTTACAACTTTTTGCACAACAAAACTCTAATCACAATAAATCCATCAGCAGCACTGTCTTCGTCTAATTTCCATATTGAAGGTGACGCTGTCTGCATTCCTGAAGTTCACAACTCATTCATGCTCCTCTATCCTCCTCCTCCAGACTCCCCCTATCCATTTGTTTCCCTCACGGCAGATGTACGGATTACGTAGAATCAAGAAACTGTCGCTATGCTGTTACTTCTGAAATTGACACAAGAGGCTGCCCTGTGGCCTTTCACTTAAGAATAAGATGCTGACAAAAAGTGGAACAGGTAATGAATGATGAGATGGCATGCAGAGTGGACAACACTGGCTGTCTGGCTCTGATGAAAGCAATTGCTGTTTGTTTGTTGTGCATGAAATGAATCCTATGTGTTCTGTTATTATTTAATCTTTTACACACTAAATGTAACTCAAGTCCACTCTGTTTTTACCTTGTTTAATACAAATTGTACTTCTACTGCAGGGGCCACTACGTTACATTTTTTAATATGGAAAATGTCCTTGGACTCACTGTGTGTAGACTGTGACTGCATGAACAACATTGAGTTTGCCAATACCATGATGATGATGAGGAGTCTTGAATCTGATCAAAGTTACATAATATCTTTACAGTCACTCACTGGGATGGATGGATCATCATCGTCTGTTTACAGAAGAACTATGGCTATTTCATGAGTGGCAAACAGGTAAACAAGTCAACAACAACCAGTCCAGACAGCAGTTCATGTAAAATTGCGGCTATGTAGCTTGCTGTATAAAATTAGATCTGCTTTGTCTGTGTCAAAGAGGTATGCTACATGGAGGTTGGTTCACTCAGTGGTGCCTGCCTTGACCGTCTGCATGGCCCTGGCTTGCTGTGTGCTAATTATTATCCATGAAAAGGAGACTCAGAGTACGCACTTTAGAAATGATGCTTGTATGTAATACTGTCGCCTCTGAAAGTGAAAGTGTTATTTTTGCTCTACACACTGGACCTTATATTTTTCCTCCGGGGTTTTTTAATATCCCTTCCGGTTTTTCCATCGACCATTACAGGCCGGCTTTTACCCTGTGCGATGTGAAAAGCATGAACTCAGGCTTACCTTAGCAATCCGTAATTCCGCATCCGCCAGGCAGGCAGTGGAGAGTGTGGTCACCAAGATTGATCGACGGAGCGTCAGATGGAATGGAGGAGAACCGCGAATAAGAGGAATGGCTGAATGCATGCAACTTCCCAAATGGAACAGGACAACTACAACATACAGGTAGAGTATCCTCTTCACTTCTCCCTATCTTTTAAATAATGTTATTGTTGTGAACTTCTATGAGTGTGACTTTGTGTGCTTGCTCTCTGCTTCAAATTCATCCCTACAGTTATTTGATAAGTTTCTTTGCTATTTTTAAAACTAATTTAATGTACTAATAAGTGTTTATTCTCTCTGAGGGCAGATAGGCAAGTGAAATTGTGTAATTACTGCAGCCCTGTACTGTCAAATTGTTTATTCATAGTTAGTAAGTTGTAAGTACTACTTTTCAGTAACCTAGCCATCCATTTAGCGAACAACTTCATGCATGTACTTCCTTTATGTCCCTTAAAAGATTTATGGATATCTCGTATCCAAAGATTTGTTTTTCTTCATTTGTTGTTTGTCCATGCTGTGTTTTTTTTCTCTCTCCACAAAACTTTCCCAAAAACCCCCATTCCCATCCAATTTTCAAACCCTAACCCTCTTCCCACGGGCTGTGTGGTTTTCATTGAGGTGTGACTAAATGACAACAATAATTCTACACACTTGCTGGGGAGGATAAGGTAAAAATCAAAAGAAAATCAATTTCAAGGCTGGTCAAGGAATCCGAGGATATATTCTTATTCTGCTTGACACACACCCATGAGTATTTACAAATCAAATCAGAATTTCATGTGCGCCATCGAGTGGATTCATCATCAGCAACATCCTCCTCCTACACGTGACAAATGCTTACGCTGCTGTGTCCTTAAGTACTATTTCTTGTAGTAGCCATACTCCACGCAACTAGTAGTTAACTTTTGATGTAATACTTTAGCATTGCTTAGGCTACAATTTATGGCACTGTTCTTGTGTACTGTACTATCTATCGTACTGTTCTAATGCTCCTCTCAGGCCACTCAATGTTTCATTTCCTTTTTTTTCATATGCTGCTACTACCAGTGTGTACCACTACTACTACCACCACAACAATGACATTTCATCCATCCAGGATTCCATAGCCAACCTTAATCGCCATTTGCCATGCAGCCCTCCCTGTGCCTAGCCCTATTCTCAAACACGAATCACAGGTAAGATAAGCATTTTGGGGGAGGAAGAATAATGGAGTAGGAAGAGAGAAGAGACTGACAGTAGTACTAGTAAAGTAGTAGGACAATTGAATTCACCAACTCTGTCAGTGGCACTTTTGTACAAATTTGGGCGATTACTTAGACAATTTGAATCAAGCAGCCAGTTAAGTTTCAGGAAAACAAACATACAGTTAACCCCCCCCTACAAAACAGTAAAAACGCGTATGCTAAGTTTAAGTAGAAAATAAAGAATTATTTTGATCCGTAACAAAAATAAACTATCCCGCAAGACCCGACCCACCCCCCTCCCTAACCCCAACCAATGTCCATGAAGTCAAATGTCCCAAAAGTCCAAAAACCCCAACGCCCAATTCCCACCCCCCCAAAAGTCTTTAAAAAAGGGGCATGGGACAGTCTTTCTACTTTAGCCGGCGGTGTCCTACTGTGGCCAGGTGGTCACGCAGCTCTCTCCGGAGGTCCTTGAGCAGGGCTTTCTGCCTCGCCACCTCCTGCTCAAGGTAGGCCACTCGCAGGGTCAGTCGTTGCATACGCGCCTTGCAGGTACTGTAGGGGGCAGCTGTTGTTTTTGCTGCTCAGCGGCGGCGGGTGGCTGCCGGACCACGGCGCCATACCGCTGGAGGATTGCGCTGACTGTATGATGCAGGGGCAGCGGAGGAGGATGCAGCTGTCGTGGATGTTGCTGACTGCGACTGCGAGTCATCCTCCTCCTCCTGAGCCACCAGCCGCCGATATTCGGCGACAATTGCCTCCAGCTTCAGTTGCCGGGCCCGGATAGCCAACTCCTTCCTTGTTAGTTTAAAAGGAGTATCTATATGAAGAAAGAAAAACATACTGTAACCAATACTCTTTAAGATTAACACAAATTAATTCAACAGAAAGTTGTGTTACAGTAGCACTAGCAACTTGCAAGCACAGTACATAACATTTGTGGACTCTATCTATCTAACCTCCCACTTCGTCGGACGCTGCTCTAACATTAGTGGGAGTTTCAGGAATTCTACTAGCACTATATGGACTCACTACATTAGACTCAGACAGTACACCAGTCTTCTTCTCTCTTGTTTAGCGAAATTAGTACGTAAACTTGTGGAAGCCGGCATAATGCAAGGGCAGTCAGCTTGCACCCAAGAAAAACAGACACAAGCCATGATGACGCAGACTTGCGTTACTGTTACCAGTCCAGTACATGCAGGTGGTGAAGCTCTTACTTTTCCATTAGGGTGACACTGGCCATACTCTGTTACAAGGGCTACTGCTCAATTAATTTAACTTTCACCCTGCCCTGCCATTGACTACTGCAAAAGGAAAATGAAGAAGATAAATAATATGATCATCTATCCCTTCACAGGATATTTGCTTATATAAGGGATGACTTTAGGTGCTTTGTTTTTATTGATTGAGTGAACACCGATAGGCCACACATGAATGGCAGTTGAAAACAAATCACTAACAGAGGTAGTGAGTGGTCCCCGTAATCGCCGGAGGAAGGCACTTGTGAGTTGTGACTTGATTTGATAATGTGAACTATACAATATAGATACACAATATATGCTGTGCTTGTAAACTACTGTTAGTTAAGGGAGTATTCTGAAAAATTACAACTTCTACTTTCCTCGGCTTTGCTACTCTGGCACCGACGTGCGGTGTTACATGCTCTTCAAAGTAACACTCTTCAACCAGTGACCGTCTACTCTTTCTACATACACCTATGCTATCTATGAGGAAGATACCATCCAGGCATCCATCCATTCAAAGTAAATGTCAATCATTCTTCTTAATGCCTCAACTGGACAAACCTTACTTTTTCTCACCGAAAAACACCCTTTTTATTTTATTTTGGAAACCACCAGCCATGCATCCGTGCTTGACTTGCATTTGAATTTGAACCAAAGGATATATTGCGCACACATACAGTTTCTGTTTCACCCACCCAGGCAGTCCTTTTTTCTTTCTCCTTCCACCCATCCTTGCTTCAGCCTTCAACCGGCCATGCATCAGATTCTCAGCCACCTGTGCCTGCATTCAAAAACACGTATCATTCTTTGCCAGTTATTAATTTATCCCGCTCGTCCTTCCTTACACCCTTCTTTCCCTTTTCGTTCATCCCATCCATCAAGTTCATCTCTGAACTGACTTGGCTTCTCGATAAAACTTTCACAGCTGAGTTGAAGTAAAATTTAGAGGAGGCCATTGGTTACTCGTCAACTCCCGCCGCTAATGCTATTGCTAATGCGAAGTCAAGGGTGACTGACTGTCTTCTACCTGGTTGACAAAAACTTAGTTCTAAATTTGTAAGTCTTCTTAACAGTAAAGTGTACTTGTATTGTACAACATATACACCCCTGCTGCCAACCGACTCTGCAATCTCAATAAGTAAGGAATGTAATAGCTTACCACTGCCCGCCACTACCGTGGCATCCCCCACACCAGCTCCTGCTGGCATCGCATCCGCCCCTGGAGTGACCACCTCCGCGCTGGCCCTGGTGGTGGGCTGTGCCGATGGTGTTACGCCTAGAAAATACATTTAATATTTTTAGATGCCATATACACCACTCCCTATTTTGTCTAGGAATGAAAAAATATGTTACTAAATAAACAAATGTAATTATTTGTGACTCTCTAGTCTAGACTGAAAATTCCCCTTTCATAAGGGGTGGGTGTTTTTTATTTATACAACATGCTACACTTTTTGGCACAACTGATGAATGCTTGCTTTTTAACACGCACCATTTTTCTCATAACAGACAGAAGCTTCCCTTCTACGAACAAGAGCAACATGTTACTCAGAGTCGTCATCATCACCACCAAGACTTTAAGTTCCAACCAGGTGAGGGCTCTCCCACAATTAATGTGTAAAATCAGCCACTGTTGAGTTTTCAAGAGTTCACTGTTTATCTTATATGAAGTTGATTTTAATAAATGTTTTTATATAATGCACAATTGAAATTGGATATAGTACACATAGAGCTAGTTGTTTTACTTTTAATAACGCTTTAAAACTTACATAGACTCTGTGGTTTTTGGTCATGAGTGAGTGAGCGAAAGGGTTTGCAATTTGCAAGCATGAGTACATGACTCTGAGAGGTCGGGACTCTGACTCCGTAGTCTTATGTTCTGGGTTGTATAATTATTGGGGCTCATCGCTGCATTCGGGAGCTAAATAATGACTCTGACACACTAGCTAGTCAGTAAGGAGATTGGGGTTTCAACTTCTGTTATGACTGAGGTATGTGGAAAGTCTAACTGCGCCTATTATCACCAATGCCCTATTTCTTTTCCTTAGTTCTGTTTGTGCAGAATAGTCCCTGCAACAGTAGTAGTATGTCCTCCTATCCAATCAAAAAGTAAACTAGTATCTTATTATTGGTGGCCATTGACATTTTATTGTTGGGAATTGTCAAAGCATAAACATTAAGAAGACTTCAATAGACATTATGGACAACCCAGAGGACTGCACTCAGTGCCTAGAGCTATTGCTGAATAGGAGTTATGTTTTAACACCTTTTTGCATCTGTGCAAGCTTAGCTAGCTACACAGACAGACTAATAAAAGAGTCATAGTAGAGGCAGGATACGAATTTAGAAACAGTCTACAAAAAGATCAAAGACGATTTAAGAAAAAATAGAATTATGATGAACTTTTGGAATAAATAGGTGCTGTAAAAGTTAGGGAAGTATAATTATTAATAATAACAGGAAAACGTACTGGGGCCAGCAGAGGAGCCCTCGGCGGACGGATCCTGGCCTTCCTGCTCTGCGGGTGCCGCATCCTCCTCTGTCCTATTGCCCCTGGGAGGAGCTGATGTACATGAAAGAAAGACGCAAACATGTTTGATTGTTGTCAACCAAATCAAACATTTCAAAAAAACAATAACAAATTATTTCCGGGAAATAGGCAACAATTGCACTAAATTTATTGACCTATCTGATGTGGTTTACTAGGATATTAGTATTGCTGGAACCGCGGACCGTCTACTTGGAAAGTTATGTAACTCACTAAACCAACTACAAAAAGGTTCTACTAGGACTGGCAGGCAGCACTCCGCAGCACGCAAAGTGACAGACACAGTCCGTCATGATTGCAGACCAGTAAAAAGTATCCTACTATGTAACCAGTAATAATATACTCAAACTATCAATCCACCACCACTATCTCTTCTTAGTGGCAGGAGTACAAAGGAAGGACTGGACTTGAGTCTCTAGTGTCTAGCATTACGCAGTTCTGTAAAGTACACTCATACATAATCACTCAGGCCAAATGAGCACAACATTGAAAACAAGTAAGCATAATAGCACCGCCAGTGAGCAGGCGAGCACCTGCAATCACAGAAGTTTTTGAAACATAATTTACCTGCAATATAATCTCTAGTGTCTAGCATTACGCAGTTCTGTAAAGTACACTCATACATAATCACTCAGGCCAAATGAGCACAACATTGAAAACAAGTAAGCATAGTAGCACCGCCAGTGAGCAGGTGAGCACCTGCAATCACAGAAGCTTTTGAAACATAATTTATCTGCAATGTAATCTCTAGTGTCTAGCATTACGCAGTTCTGTAAAGTACACTCATACTTAATCACTCAGGCCAAATGAGCACAAAATTGAAAACAAGTAAGCATAGTAGCACCGCCAGTGAGCAGGCGAGCACCTGCAATCACAGAAGCTTTTGAAACATAATTTACCTGCAATATAATCGGCAGCATTCTTGCTCTTCGGAAAATAAATATATTTGCAATAGCATAACACAGAGCAGAAGACAACAAAGTAGAGATTAAATAGCTACTAGTACTCACCAAGCCCAGGGATCTCCACGCCAAGCAGGTCGAGCAGGTCGTGTTCCCGGTCCAGTATGTCCGACCACCGGTGCGTAACCTGGTTGTAGGTGCGCTGACCCCAGACTCCCGATACATGGCCCGGCAACCCTTCCCCCATTGCTGGTGACGCTCCCGGAGGCCGTACCCGGTACCCGGCCTGCCGCCTGCCGCGACGGTCTTGGGGAGGTGGCGCTGCACGAAGAAGACCAGTGCGGCCACCTCCACCGCGCTGATGATCTCCCTGGGATTTACAAGGGAGACGGCTACGGGTGCGGGACCCTTACCCTTCAGGTTTTTGCCGACTCCCTTTGCCATGGTCCTGGACAGTTAAAGCAAAATAAAATAGGAAAGAATAGGGAAAGAGTAAAGAAAAGAAAAGAGAGTTAAAAAAAAGTAGTTTTAAAGTAACGAAAAGTAGAAAAAACCCACAAAATATAGATGTACAAAAATAGAGTGATAGATAATGAGTAAAAAAGATTTTTTTAAAAGTTCAAACAAACAAAGGATTACAAAGATTGAAGAAGGATTGAAAAAGCATGCCCAGAACCATAGCAATGAATGAAAAACAAGATGGCCGCACCCATTGCGACCACGTGGATACGTTTGCGTGATATTTCCCCCTCGAGCACGCAAAAACGGATGCGAACACGCAATTGCACCCCGCACGTAGGAAATGCACAACGCGAGCATGCAACTAGCGCCCGGAAATGTAAATATGCAACGCGAACACTGAAAAACAAGTTGGCCACACCCATGTACGACCGCATGGGTAACTTCGCGGTAGCCACGCTGAAAAAAATCCCGCAAACACGCAAAAATAAATAAATCTGCAAGTTCGCAAAAGTTTGCAGATTTTGCAGACCGTGAGTACGCTTTCGCACAAATTTGCGTACCGCGAATTCGCAATATTCGCCCATACTTAAGCATAATTTGGAGTAGGTCAGAATGCATTGTGCCTCAGTATAATGGAACGCACTGGAATGCTAAACAGTGGAATGGTGAGAGGAGCAGCTTAGAGAGGAATGCTGCACAGTGGATTGATTTAGAGGGCCATTTGAAATATTGGAGGATAACAAATTGTAGTGGTGGATAATGCTGTTGTGTACACTGTAGTGTCTTATAGTGGGGGCAGTTACAGCATAAGAGCATATAGTGGAGTGCAGTACACTTGCCTGGTTTACAGGACTAGCATAGTGTGTATTAGCATTAAGGTGAGTGGATACAGTCCTATGGAACATGAATGTAGGAGATATGTCAGTAGGTAAAAATATCTTGTGCAGAGTTGTGCTGCACAATGAATTCACGGTCAAAAAAGGAGAAACAGAAATTTGGGCTGTCCAGAAACCATTGTCTCACACATTAGATCAACACACTCTCCCTAATCACAGTTGATGTGCCCCACAAAGCAGCTGGATACTAGTACACCAACGTCACAACAACACACTGCACATCGCACCCGCAGCAATGTCCCCTTGTGCACACAACATGTTGATTGTCTCTGAGTTTTGTACTAATCATGCTGTCACCAAATGTCATGCACATGTGTGAAAGCTTGTGCTTGAAGTCCACAGTACACATCTGCACATCTGCAGTACTCATGGCAACCAATATGCATAGCGTGTCAAGTTCAAATATGGAAATGTACACATGTGCCTGTGAAATACTACACATCCAAGAGAACTGTCCACCCAACAAGATGGTTACACATGAAACTATCAATTCCCATATTGTGCACCCTGTCCACCACACAGTAAGAACAAATTGCAGGTCTTGATGTAGAGGAAGCAAAGCTCTTATGGGTTTCCATGTTGAGCCCACACAAGCCAATGAAGAGGCCAAGAGTTTACCATAACAGATATGTATCATGTACCCACTTACCCCACGAATCACATTACCTGATCAACTTTCTGGGGTCCTCCACACCTGCAAATGATGTACATGCCACAGTGACATTGGTACCAATATACTTGATTTGGCAGCATATACACCAACATTGTCCAGCATCATTAGTAAGCCCAGCCTCAAGAGTCATATACAAAATGGTATTTATTATTCAACACAAACATCTCTCAGATAGAGTGAAAAAACATCAAGGCAAAGTGCCAGTTCAAATCCAACAAAGCACACGTGTGCTTGAAAACTTGCCATACCGATCACTACCAGGGTAAAACTCCCTAGAAAAGGGGTATCAAATGGATACTCCAGGCACCGTTCGAGGGGTATTTGGGTGTAAAGTGCGAGGCTGGCTCAATCTTGGGGAGGACTGGAACTGGGAGGAGGGAGTGCTGGATGGTGTAGTGGGTGCACTGGGGAGGAGAGGGCTTGCAGTGGTAGTGTGAGTAGTGTCTTGGGTGGGCTGGCAAGTCCTGGGGGAGTAGTGGCTCAGGGAGGGCGAGGGCTGGCTTGGGGAGTTAGAGTAGTGGCTCTGGGAGTGGGAGGTCTGGGTAGGGGAGGGGGATGGCTTGTTTCTGAATGGAGAGGGCTGGACCTGACCATTCTAGTAATGCGATAGCCTTGAAGGCCTTTCACAGGAATGGTAAGTGATGTGGCCACTTTAGCTACCTTCTTCTCTGGACATGGGGGTGTGCGCCCTGGTCTCGCATAATTTTCTGATTTTTCTGTGTGAACGACCTGGCTGCTACTTTAGCCCTTTCTCCCCTGTTTTCATGGGGCTACCTCTGCATGTGTGCTGGGGAGACACTTCTCAGGGGTGGCCCTGGGAGTTGGAGGTAGAGTTTTGCGGTACAAGCCAGCCCTCTTTACTTTGGGAGGGGGATCAGCAGTGGTAGGCCACAGGTCCACTGCACGCAGGGTAGGTTATTTCTGAGATTTCGGAGATGTGATGAGGGGAGAGCTTTTGGAGGGTGAGGAGTCTGTGGTGTAAGACATGGATGCATTTTTACGACGGTTATGTCTCTGAATGTCCTTGGAAGGTGTTGTGGGTGTGATGTCATTTGTGCTGGGGGTGTTTTGCATGTTTTTGTGGGTGTGGTGTGTCTGTTTTTGGGAGTGGTGATGTGTGCTGCATGTGGATGTCTAGGTGCATGTGTGTTCTGGTATGCATGAGCTCTGGTCAGGTGGGGGCACTGGGAGTGTGGAGGGGGAAGGGACAGGAGCTGGGGATGGGAGTTTGGTAGCTCTGGAAGGCTTCTGTCACTGTGGAGGCCAGAAACCGGACACATCTCTGCAGGCCAGAATTGTCCGGATGAATGCCCTCCAACTTGTGATAGCTTGTTGCCATGATCCTGCTGGGCATTAAGGACTGCAGTTTGACCCACAGAGATCTGCCGCAGGACGTCTTTGGCCTCCACACTGAAGCAGCAGGGGAGACAGGGACTGCGGTACCTGGGGGAAGGAGACTCTACCCTTCTTAGGGGAGCGGGCCCTTATAGCAGTTTGGGAGCAGCAGGGAGGGTGAACACAGTATGTGGTTTGGAGGACGGAGATGCAGAAGTAGAACTTCCTGTTTCTGCCAACACCATGGAGTTGCCGCTGGAGTGTGAAGATGTTGAGCTTGGAGTTTGCTCCTGTCTCCTCAAGGGCACTCCTGTCCCGCCACCGAGCCACTGTTCCCCTCTGTGTCACTGGAATCCCGGGGACCACTCATGCCAGCTGCTTCACCAATGGTGCCTTGGCCCTCTACTTCCCTGCCCTTGGTAGATGCTGTAACAGATGGAGAAATATGTTTAATACAGTGGCCTTGGCACAAATATGCTGACAACTATCAAATACTGAATGTAACACATGAGAACATGAAATATCTTGTACAAGTCCTTGCCACATCTGCACAACCGTTGACATGTCAACTCGATGTATAGGCACATGTCGTGTCTCCATCCATGCAGCATAATATGCAGACAAGGAAAAATTCCATTGACAGTGCCAATCAAATGCATCTCACATTCATTTTTTTGTATCCACAACAGGCTTACTTGCAAAAGAGCTACTGATCCAATGGTGTAGTGTTCCTCTGAAGTTAGGAGGACGTCCCTAACCACCAAAAAAAGAAGTAACATACAAAGTGGGAAATGACCTTACGTGCATACACTAACATCTTGTCATGCAGATCACAGACTTTGGATCAGTGGCTTCTCAATCCCAAAGCATCACAGAGCTGTTAGATGAACTGCACATCTATGTTATACCTCCATTCGTCATGAACACTGCTGTCCATTGTCACATGGTGCAACTGTGATAGACACATCAGTGGACTTCATATGTGTCAGATGTTAAATGTGTATAAGTAAGTAAGCCCCATGTCCAATTGTGAACAATGTTCATGGCACATTGGCCCATCTGTGCAATCTCAGTCTAGGGTCCTGCATATGCTCAGAAATCTTATGCCATTCACCTGTCATTGTCAGTGCAAGTCTTAAAGGACAAAAGGCATCAAAAGGCATATATGCTGGAATGTGAGAGTGGCCTCCACAAGGACAGGGAACGCTTGCCAAAGGCATTGTCTGTTGTCCGACATACCTATGTTGGGCTGACTGCTGACACACGAGCACATCTAATTCTCCAGAGCACACTCAGTGATGCAAATCAGTGGCCACAACCTTAGCGTCACTGATGCATATGTACACACATCCTTAATACACACACAGTAAGCACTTCCACTCAGAGTGACCTAGGCTGACTTGCTTACAAGGTTCAACACATAAATGTTGTCACATTACAAATTTCAAGACACTATGATCCCATACAACTATGTCAACACTTGAGGGTTAAACACATTTACCCTGTATCCACTTATTGCTCCTTAGCACCCACCTTACACTGTCTGTCCACCACAAATACATATTTGCGTGTACACAATGTCTAAAATAAAATCAGCTCAGACAGAACTGTACTAATTACCCTCTACACCATCAGTGCGTTAGTGCAGCTGCTGTGAATGTGTCTTCCAAAACAGTAGGGGAATGCCATGATGCTGCTAGGCAAGTGAAGGTTAATGTGGGATGTTGCTTTCTGTATCATTTGGCTTAACACAACACATGGCTAGAGTTTATAGACCACGAACTCATAGCATCCTGAGTGCTAAAGTGGCCATGACTTAAGCCACAACCACACCATCACATGAGTCTGTGAGCTACACTGCACACACACGGATGACAATGGTACTGTGATAGCCAATTCATAGGCCTAAATCCATGTGTCTAAATAGGTCAGATCAGACATCAGTTCCAAGATGTAATCTGAAACCATGGCAAGGACATTTGGGCGGACACTGGTCAGGTCACTGATACCTGATATGGAAACACTTGGATGCTGATGGGACCGCATGACAAACACCCCAAATCATTAAATGGCATCACACATGAGACATCACTGACCTTCCTTTGTTGATGATATCTGGAATTAAGGTGGTCAATCATGCACAAAGATACACTCAGACTAATACTCAACCCCAACTTGCTGCTGCTGGGCCTTCAAGCATCAATCCAGCTCAGGCTGGGTCACCGCCTGGATGCGGGACATTAGTAGGGACAAGGTTCAGTGTGCCAACCTGCCAGTTCGAGGGGCCAGCCCCAGCTGTATCTCTGTGATGTTCACGTTGAGGCAGCAGATGTCGTCCCACATCTTGCGACAGTGTGAACTGCACCGGTTGGAGACACCCAGGGTCCGCACCTTCCGGGCGACGGCCCTCCATATGGCCTTGCGCTGCTTGACTTTGAGCTGTAGGCATGGGAGACATGTAGTGCAAGTTTACATTAATATCTAGTGAACATTTGTGAGTCAGTATGAAAGCAATACTACATAAGACACATACATAGCATAGTCATCTAGCCCATGTCACATACTATGCTCTGATCATAATTGATGAGTACAATGATGATGTCCCTACTAACTGGTCATTACATTAACATTTTGAGGCTGGCCACATAGATCAGGCTGAGCTAGGACATCATCTGTGGAGTGTAATGTGAGTGACTATCACAGACATTATCTAGTAATTGAAACCTTTGATAAATGCTCACTGTGTCTGACACTACAGACACCTTTGACTCCTGGCTCAGTGCATTGCATCACTGGTACAGGGATGTACATGAACTACATCCAATCGTTAAAGTGAGAAGGCTAAGGACAGTCATGGGTACAATTGATCTATATGACTGTTTATTTCAAAATATTATTGTGCACAACTCAGATGGCTGAAATAGTCAATTTATAGATTATGATTTTCAGCTCAGCATTGTGCATTCAAGGGACATCCCTTTAGGCAAATGGTACTGGAATGCCATCATGATACTCAGCTGCATGTCACGAGTGAATGTCCAAACAGTACATACACATGTGACCCACTCATCACAATTAGCACAATGGTAGGATTGCGTCCACACTGTACATGTCTCTGATGTGTCTGAGATGATTTCTGATAAACATTGGCCAATGCAAACATGCCTTGAGCTTGTAGGCAGACAGCACTCATCTCCATTGGCTACCTGTATACATCTATACATAACTTACATGTACCATGAGCACAGTAGACATGGCCCATCACAATCGTGTCGACATGCTAAGTCTGATCTAGATTGCTAAACACCTCACAGGGAAGTGGTGCATAAAGTGTGACATGCCCCAGGCATCATTGTACATGTACAATATGCAAAAGACATCCTGTCCACATTATCATTGCATGCAGTCAGGGGTCATGGGGACGGAGTGTCAACTCACCAATGCACTATAAGAGTGAAGTCACCATGCAAAACAAAATAACAAACATTAATCAGAAACATGTCTTGTCTTGTCCCATATGCCCCTTGCAGGAATCTACGGTCAGCAGAAGCCGCACTATTGATCTGCCCACGGTTCAAAATGTCCTCTATAGGAGGTCGCACGTTCTCCCACACAATCCCCAGTGCATGGAACAAACTGCCTGAGAACCTGCGCAAGGAAACAAGTTTGATGCCTTTTAGGAAAAAGCTAAAAACCGTGCTATTCCAGGAGGCATGGGGTACCATCTAGCTTCTTCCCCTAAACAACGCTGTGTCCACTTGTATCCACCTCCCGCCAAGCGCTTAGAGACCCCTGGGTGATAAGGCGCTCTACAAATCAAAATACAAATACAAATACAAAAAATACAAATACATGCCTTCTAAAAAGTCTGCATCAAAAGTGTTAAAGTGATCCACACCGAGGGCCCCATTAGGATGGCGGGCGGACCGCCCACGCCAAGGCCGTCGGTAGCTATCGCCGGCCCGGCGAGGGCTATCCGCCCGCCATCCGTACAGAAATGACCCCCCACCATATTATAATGGCTGGGGGGTCTGCGGCGGACGGACAGACCGTCCGCCGCTTTTCCGCCCGGTCGATATGTCGACCGGGCGGAAAAGGGTACTGTATCCAGCCATATTAGAATGTGGGTTTACAGATGCCTTTCCGTGACTACATTGCCGCCACGAAAAGGCATGCGGAGTCTGCTTGGGGACCCGATGGGGGCCCCCAGAGACTCCGGGTAGGGGCGTGGGGGCTGCACATGGGGGGTACCTATGGTACCCCCTGCAGTTCCATTCACAACAATGTAGGCACCGCGCTGTGCCTGCCATGTTGTGCATGGAAGTGCACAACATGCCTCCCTGGAATTGTGGTGGGCGGTGCTGAGGGCACCGCCCGCCACAATGTTAGGGATGCAGTATGCGCCCACCACTGTGGCTGGTGCATCCTAATGGCACACACGGGAGCCCCGCCCTAATGGCGGGCGGTCCCTTTTTACGACGGGATGGCGGGCGAACAAAGTCCGCCTGCCATCCTAATGTGCCCCCGAATGTTTCCATACCCTTCACATACTTAAGTGCAACTTCTGAATAGTCAATTATGGGCTATGTATAACGCCACCAAAGTAGACATGATAATTTTCTTGCACCCTGAGGCACAAACAATTGTACAGTTCCACCAGCCAAGCGTTAACAGTATTTTAAATATGCACACATTCCCTTACCAGAACCTCTGGTGCATCAAAGAGCCAACTGTACTGGGCAAGGACATTGTCCACCAGGAGATCCAGCTCCTCTGGGGTGAAGGGACGGGCCCTGGTGTACTCGGTACAGGACATGAGTGCTCCCAAAGCTTTAACACAGCATCCGTTGATGGCGAGGTCAATGAGGCAGCAGTGTCTGTGTGCAAGTAGCAAGTATGCACAAATGCCAGCCTTGTATTGATTACTGGTGTGTCTTCTGTGTTATCCTTCAATTGTCATTGGTCTGCCTTCTACACATTTCTCAAATCTCCCCAATGGCAGTGGCCACCATGGCTGATCACGCCTACTGCGATGTTCAAATCCTCGATTTCTGACCGCTCGGTATGTTCCATTGGATGCCATATCATGCACATAAGCGATGACAAACAGTGGAGGCCTGAATGTCTCCACCGCCACACTGGTATATTTCTGATTTATTCAATGGCCCGCGACCGCCGGGGCTGATCACACCTACCGCGATGTTCAAATCCTACATTTCTGACCACCCCGGCATGTCCCATTGGCTGCCTTATCATGCGGTTCGACGTTGACACATCGCGGCGTTCAGAATGTCTTCAGCGCCACACTGGTATATTTCTGATCATGCCAATGGCAGTGACCGCTGTGGCTGATCACGCCTACCACGTTGTTCAAATCATCACTTTCTGACTGCTCCGTCATGTCCAATTGGCTGCCATGTCATGATCTTTGGCGTTGACACACCGCGGCGATCAGAATGTCTCCACTGCCACACTGGTTCATTTCAAATATGTCCAATGGCAGAAACCGCTGTGGTTGACATATACCGGGCGGGTGACACCATCTTACGTTTGCATTTTTTGATACGTATTTCACAGCATTGTGTTCCACACAAGATCCAACAACTAGGGCACCTTTCAAACGGACATGTGAGTGTGACATTGTTTCTTCATCCAAAACCTGAACTAGCTGTACACAGATGGGTAACAACATTGCTTTTGTCTTCCTCAAAAGTCACTATCATCCATGTGTGCATGTACACACATTACCAGTGCAAATGTGTTCCCTCTGTGTGTGGCAAGGTGTGCGATACACACTCATCACACAGACATGTACTAAACATGATAAATGCAGAAATGTGGAAAACAGGGTGCTAAAAAAAGGATGTCTTGTCCAGTATACAGTTAATGTTAGACTATAGTGATGATGTTGTTCATCATCTACTTCAAGGTGTGTCCTGTTAAGGGACCCTATGCCAAATTACAGATTATTTAGATCAGTATGCTCATCTTTGCAACCTAATAAATATCATGATTGCAGAGTATGTATACAGCTCACACGTGTATGACAATGATTCGACATTACAGTTACTCATTTGCTGGTATGTCATCATAGTACACACTGTACCAACATCTCATATTTGCCTCTTTCCACATATGTGTAACCTGCCAGAAGGAGACTGAGAAGGAGACGTTCGCCTGTCTATCGGCCTTTTCCTGACTTGATGACCTTGGAGGAGCGAGATGTCATTCTGAAGTTCAGACTCAATTGCCTAACTTTTCAAGAGCTATGTCAGCAGTTGGCACCTCAGTTAAGGGCTCACAGAAACTATCCCATAGCTCTGACACCAACAGTGAAGGTGCTGGCCACCCTGCATTTTTTGCAATTGGGTCATTTCATTACACTGCGGCTACATCAGATGGGATGTCACAACCTTTGTTTAGTATTGTGTTGCATGATGTCCTATCAGCATTGTGGTACACATAGACAGTTGCATACAATTCCCCAAAATAGGAGATTTGACAAATGTGAAGGCTGCTTTTTATGTCCTAGGTCGTATCCCACATAATGTTGGAGCCATCAATGGCACACATATTGGCCTTGTTCCCCCTCAGGCATGTGCGCAGATTCATAGGAACCATAAACATCAGCATTGGGAATAACTTAAGTAATGATTGGATGTGACAGGTTTTCTCAATTGGTGTCTAAACAATAACATGACAATGTGGTGGCTTTTTTTGTAGTTGTTACTTACCAGTCTGCACTTCCTTGGGTATTCCCGTTGAACTATGTGGATGCAGGATGGCAAGCACCTTCTCCCCCATTCAGTGAATGGTAGTGGTGGAATGGGAGGGCCTTCACCAGTCCTCTGAGCTGCAAGGTGGTTCCTGTTGGCCAGTTCTTTGACACATGTCTTAAGGGCGTGCCACCTCTTTCTGATGTCACATATTGTGTGCAGGGTGGTTCCTACTGCATTTACTTTGTTTACTATCCTCTCCCACATTTGATTCTTCCTGGCAACTGGGGTCTGTTTGACTACTGTTCCAAACAAATATGGATCAACTCTTATGATGGATACAGAATTGGAGGAGCACTCCTTGTTTTAGCAATATCTCAACTAATAGAGTTAAAGGAGAAGTTTTAAAGCCCGCCAGCATTGAGTGCATCGCCGAGCGAAGGCTGCTTTGAATAAGACGCGAGCAATTTCAAAGAGAGGTGAGCGTAGTAGGTTGTGTTTCGAAAACACTGGTGTAGTGCACTTGGAAGCAGAATAGACTAGACACAGTTGTGTGTTTGTGTCCCCGTACCTACAGGAGAAGTTTTAAAGCCCGCCCGCAGTTATTTGGAAACAGATTGGTCATTCATCACGTTTTTTAGATCAAGGTAAGAACCTTGGAAATGAGTGAATAAGAGGTTTGTTTGTCGACAGAGTCAGTTTTTTGAGTTTTTGAGTAATGTTGGGTTTTCGTTGTAGGTTGATACACCTGCTGTTTCAAAATCAGTGAGTCTGTTTTCTACATCATTTTTTTCACACACACAAGGGTGAGGGAAGTTGGTTTCTTGGAGCTGTGCAACAGCGTGTTTTTATATCATTCATTCCTTGTACCTTGTATAAACTCTGACGTTCATGAATGAACATACAACTAATTAACAGAAAATTATATTCAAATCCACAGGCCCCTGATGAAGAGCTCCCAGGAGCTTGAAATGCATTGAGCATGAAAGACAAGACGTCATTGATGGATTGTTGTATCAATTTTGTATTTTGTTAAACGAACTGTGAAATGTAACAGAGAATTCAACGTATTGTGATTTAATACAATGATGTTTGAAATGATTTGCGTTGGTTGATTTGTGTTTTCATAAATGAAGTTTATTATATTCGGGAAAACAACCTTGCACAACAATTTGTTTGAAAAAATGAATAATTGAAAAGAAATATGTTTTAAGGTTTGAACACCGCCCAAGCAACAGTGCATAGAGGTTAAGTGTTCCACACACTTAAGATAGAGTTCAACTCTTATGATCTCATCTACCTTCACTGACAAATCCTTCTCAGAAAATGTTGGCCTTTTTTTCTGAAACATGGTGAAGGTGTTAAAAATAGGGATACTATAGAAAATGTGGATTTGGTGGTGAAGGTGTAGGAGGTGTGTGTTTAATGAGGGTTGGTGTGTAGAGATAGGTGGATGTGATGATGTGCTGTGTGAAAAAATGTTGGTCTAGAATGCTGAGTTTTGGCAAAGGATGCTGGTCAGGGAAGGGGTGTGTTTTATACTCACAAATGTGGGTACGTCCGCCTGAGGAAGGACCAACAGCTGTGTTTTTAATTGCTGAATTGACTTTTGGCTTATTTCTTATATTATACTAGCATGACTGCGGCAGTCAGAACGCAGAGTTCGTTGTGACGTGACCTCGGTCTCAACATTATTTGGATGGATAGCTAGAACTCTAAACAACAACGAATGACACATCGGCCATAAGCCAAAGGAAGACGTATACGACTCACTAAAAATATGCTCATGGAACATCAACGGCCTGGCTTCCAAAATAACTGACTCAGACTTCATGAATTACATTAGAAAATTTGACATTGTGGCACCCCAAGAGACATGGCTTGTAGACCCGCCTAACCTCCATGGTTACTTACGTTTTTACTCAGCCGCAAATAGGACGGCAAAATATGGGCACTCCAAAGGCGGCCTAGTAACCTATATATTGGTTACAAGTGTACTGACGGCAAAAGAAGACGGGCCATCCTCTACAGCCGCCCTGGCTGTAAATATTTGCTTGTCACAACTCAAACAAGGCATTACTGAAACCAACTTCCTTCTAATAAATGCTTACATTAACCCAAGAAGGAAAGGGAAAGCAGCTAAAGACCTCTGTAGCTTTATGGAGATACATATAAGGGAAAGACCTACACCAAATGTTGTTCTTACTGGGGACTTCAACCTTAACCTCATGGGTGCGACACAGGAAGACGTACAACTAATCCAAAACGCAAATTGGGATATCCCAACACAAGCAATCTCACAGATATCCAAAAAAACTAAATTAGGTAACAGGACACTAGAAGATCTGGAATACTTTAACATCAGGGCCCTCAATGGTAGGACCTCTGGAGATAATCCTCCAGCCGCAACCTTTCACACAACAAAAACAAGTAGCATTCTAGACTATAATTTTATATCATTACCCTTTTTCCAGTTCTTAAAATCATACCGGATCGGCTGTAGTGGGGATAGCGACCACTGCCCCCAAGAAATTGTCATCAAGACCATAAAGCCCAACTTTGAGCGATCAAAAGTGCCAAAAGAGTTAACCCAAACCATCAACTTTAAAAAAATCAAATATTCATCAGTAACAGATGGAACGTTAGTGGAAAGGGCAAAACAGCACTTCGAGAGCCGCTCCGGGCATAGTGAAATTACGAAATGGGAACATTTTACAAGTACTATGTCTATGTATGCTACAAGACCCAAGCCCCAGCCACAATTGGGGGAGGTAAGTTTCTGCAAATTCTCTCGAGAAGACAAAAGAAAAATTAAAGACGTAAAGACTTCAATCTACTGTACAATGAGAGAACTCCAACGGAAACCCATGGACATCGTAAAGCAAGACCATCTACGAAAACTAAAATCAATACTAAAAAATTAAAATGGGAAGAAAACAAATCATCTGAGGACAATTTATGGGCGAGACTTCACTCCGATATCAAACGGAATGATGGAGCAAGGTTTTGGAAATCAATAAATGCATTCATAAGACCTGCGCACCACGGGGTCTCATCAAACATCTCAGAGGATATCTGGGCAAGCTTTCTCTGCACCCATTTCAGTCAGGCTGAAGGAAATAACCAGCACTACGAGCCTGCCATTTATAAAAATCAAACAACAATTAACGACACAAGGCCCACAGAATGCTATACTCCAAATGATATCGAGAACTTGCAGAACTTACAAAGCACCATTCAACGCCAAATCAAAAAAGGAAGAAAGGAGGGAGCGCCAGGGCCAAATGGTATACCTCCTATTCTTTATAAACAAGATGTGCCAGGCTGGGCAGCAGCCCTGGAACCCCTCTTTCTGGAAATAAGACAATTCAATATCATACCAAGATCCTGGAGGGGCTCTATCATCTCCCCAATCTATAAGGCAGGAGATAAGGCTTCCCCACTTAACTATCGACTGGTGGCTTTAATTGATAACGAGGCAAAATATTTTGCAGGCACCTTACTCGAAGAGCTGACGGCCTGGGCAACAGAGAGATCCTTAATCCCAGTCAACCAGACAGGCTTTACTAAGTCAGTAGGCACAATGACGAATATCTTGAGCATGGGCATGCTCATAGACAAAGCAGAATTTAACAAAATGCCCATCCATTTCTGCTTCATCGACTACAAGGCCGCTTTTGATAACATAAACCGGAAGCTTTTGTGGTCTAAATTGAATGACTGGGGGATCTCGAGACCCCTGTTGGACCTGCTCATTAACCTGCACTCAGAGACCTGGGTACAGATAAAAATAGGGGACGGATCCGCCTTGTCAAGGCCCGTACAGACCAATAGGGGCCTAAAGCAAGGCTGTGTCCTGGCCCCCACGCTTTTCAACCTGTTCCTAGGCGACCTAGTCCCAATTCTAAATGGTTGTAACTCCCACGCCCCTAAACTAGGAGGGCTCCAGCTACCTTGTCTACTATACGCAGACGACATCGTCCTAATAAGCCACACTAAGGTAGGACTTCAACATCTTTTGGATGCAACACAAAAGTATTCAAGTAAGAACGATCTTACAATAAACCTGGAGAAAACCCAAACAATGACCATTAGCAAGAAAAAAAGGAAAGCAACATCATGGCATTGGAATACGACAAGAATTGAAGACACTCCAACATACAAATACCTAGGAGTGAAGATCGACAATGGTGGGCAGTTCTCGGTTCAGAGAACAAGTATACGAGGGAGAGGACTTTCGCTGGCGATTTCGTTGAAGTCGCTAAATCACAAACTTTCCGGCCCCTCTCTCCTACCCTTGACGCAAGTAATTCGTGCAAAACTTCTCCCAACAATTACTTACGGGAGCGAGGTACTCAGAGGAAGGGATGCCAAGACCCTTGACAATACTATAATAGCTGCATACAGAATCATTTTTAGCCTACCCAGGCAAACCTCACCCGCTCAAATCAGGCTCGAATTTGGCATCGACCAACAGTCCCTGGCAAGGCAGGGAGCCTATACGATAGCCTGGGACAAAGTGAGGAAATCAAAACAAGGAACTCTGAACGAACACCTGCGGAAGGAGTTAGAACAGCATCCTTCCTCAGCAGCAGCTAAGTACCTCACGGGCAGCCTGACGAATACAGGTCTAAAACAGCTCTGGAACACCCCAACAAACCACACAACATTCAAAAAATTGGTTAAAAAATCAGTGAAATTACAATCATGGTTGCCAGACAAAGAAGCCTTCTGGAAAAGAACACATGGCTGGCTGACCCTGAATTCGTATACAACTAAAGCACAACAGCGCTACCTGGCCGAGGGGTACTCCAAAAGTGTAAAGATGTGCTTTTTAAGGCACAGGTTGGGCCTGCTACCTTGTACTAAAAATCTCCCACGCTGGCTCAAAATCAAAGCGGACCCCCTGTGTCGGCTATGCGGCTTGGCACAAGAGGACATGCTGCATTTGATATGCTCTTGTGAAAAATTACGGGACGAACGGAAACGCTGGCTAAAGCATCATTTCAATTGACAAGGGATCCATAGAAGAAGGACGGCGGTCCTTGCTTGCTTTCATCCTAATGACCCTGGCTTGAATTGCAGCTTTGTAAAATTTCTGAGGGCAGTTGAAAAGAAGATGCCAAAAAACCTAACCCACAACTGTCCCAGTTCAACCGATTTGACATCACTCTGCTGACTGTTTTACCGACTTCATGAGCTCATGAGGACACTGAGCAATACCTTACAAATACGAAGTCCAAATACTCCTTTTTAAATTTTATTGAATGTGAACATTTTGGGCCAGATGTAGGTAGGCTTATACCGGTCGGTAACGGCCGATTTCGGCCGTTACCGACCGGTAAATGGATTTTGAGATGTAGGGGGCAGAATCGGTAAATTATACCGATCGGTAAATTTACCGATTCTGTAAATTACCGAATCGGTATTTTTACCGATTCGGTAATTTTGAGATGTAGGTGGGACTCTTCTGAGTCCCACAAGCCTTTCCGAATCGGTATTTTACCATCAAATTCAATTTGATGGTAAAATACGGATTCCGGTGTGCATGCACATGTGTGCATGCACACCTCTGCCATGTGACAGGCAGACCTGCCCTTGGGGCAGGTATGCCTGCCACATGGCACCCGAGCCTGTTTTGGGGGGCCCAGAGGGTGTCAAAGTGACACCCCCTGCACCCTTGTTATATTCGGTATTTACCGAATCGGTAAATACCGATTCGGTAATGCCCATTCATTCCTATGGGCTTCGAAGCCCATAGGAATGAATGGGCATTACCGGTCGGTATTTACCGAATCGGTAAATACCGAATATTACCGATTCGGTAAATGCACATCTGTATTTACCTACATATCAGTACTTCTATTTTACCGATTCATAAATACCGAATCGGTAAAATTCGGTATTTATGAGTCGGTAAAATAGATTTACCTACATCTGGCCCTTTAACTCCTAATTCTTTTAAAACTGCAGTTTTATCTTCTTTGTTCTTAATCCATTTTTATATTGCAATGGTTTTAAGTAACTATGCCAAATAAAGATTACTTACATGCCACTGAGGATTCGGCATTTGGTTCTCTGGGAAAATGTTTTTCCCACCGCATAGGCGAGATTTTTGTGCTTTTTTGCATTTGTGGTCCAAATTTTTGTGGTTTCCGACCGCAGCGGAAGGATTCTGTAGTACATGTTTCATAATTTGTCCGTCGGATATTCCCCGGTCCCGGCGGGCGGTTTTTCGCCGCCACCACGGCAGTAGGAGGGCTTTTCCGTCCGCCATTGTAATGGGGCCCTATATTCCCAAATGTATACATACCTAAAATTAAACTACACAAAACTAGTTGGCAATACATATACTACACATAATTTGCATACCAAAACACTTTACTTGTTGAAACACATAATAAAACAACACAACACCAAATGCATAAAGCAAACAATAAACATACAAATTATACCAGACACATTATATACACAACCTTCTTGCATACCCTCAACATTACAAACACCTTAAAGGCAATGCCCCCTTTAATTAATTCCTTTGATGAATATAGGTTGGCAAACCAACTAGAGCTTAACATAAAAGTCTCTCTGATTTCTCCTTAAACTATTGTTTTGTACTTAGGTATGCCCATATTGGATACTGGGGTACCCATGTCAGTCCCTAGTATATGGTGGCCATGTACCCAGGGCATAGCTACTCCAGATGTCTCCCATGGACTGAAGCATGTTTTATGCCACCCATGAGGGACAATGCAAAATGGAACTACAGGCCTGCCATTACAGCCTGTGTACGTTGATGCATGCACCACTTACTAAAGATATAGGTTTACTATATCTAAGGGTCACTGCAGTTAAAACCTATAGGTCACTCCAATAGCAGGCCTTTACATTCCTGAGGGCAGGGTGCTTGATTCTAAGTGAGAGGGTGCCCCTGCATGAGCAGGACACCACTGCAGCCTATGGAGTCCATTGTCCTAAGTTGTCAGTGAAGCAGCCATAATCTAGTATAGAGGGGCATTATGCAACAGCGTAATAACCTTTTCGAAAATGGCTGCAACAAACCCTATCGTTCGTGTTTGGTGTCAAACAAGTTGGAATCATACCCCTACACAAGTAAATGGTGAGGGAGCAATGATTCCACCCACCAGGAATGCCCTTTGTGGGCTCTTGGTGTTCCTAGTACCAGCCTTCTAGCTCCGGACAGCACAAAATGGTTGCTGCTGACCAGAGACACATTTTTGCCCTCCTGCTGCTGAGCCAAGCTCCAGCAGGGGAAGGCAGGACAATAGGCATTCTGTCACAGGGAGGTGTAACCACCTCCCAGACAGGATTTAGTGTATTAGGGCTGGGTGGGTGCGCTTGCCAGTGCCTGAAAGTCGGCATGAGGGGCACATTTGGTGTCCCTGTGCATAGTCCAGTTCAAACCAGTCCCGGGAGCCGTTGGTTCCCGTTCTGTTGCGAAACTGGACAAAAGACATGGGAGTAACCTCCCCCCTGTCGAGGGTCCCTTGTATCTTTTCATCCCTCTTCCATGAGCACTTAAAGACTTACCTGGTTGTAGGACCTTAGATTCGTTGTGGACAAGATTCAGAACTGAAACCACTGCACTTTGACGTCTGGGCACTGTAGACTTCGCTGGACTTCGTTTAAGCCTGACTTTGTCTCCCTCCCTGCTGCATCATCTGTGCCTGTGCACGAAAAAGGATCTGTGCAGGACCTGTGGAGCATCCAAGACATCTGAAGATAATCTTCCTTGGAGTGAAGGAGTCACTGCTGACCGTTCTGCTGTTCCGAGCTCCTACGGACTCCGAAGGGTTCAACAACATAGAATGTGGGTTCCTACATCCCTCGATGCCCGAGCTGCCCTCTCACTCAGTTTGAGGCCGGAATCACTCGTGGGGGCTGCAATACATGAACCCCTGTGAACTGTGTACTTTTGCTAGTGCAATTGCTTGTCGGCAATTTTGCAACAACTGTGTTGGGCTCCGAGTAGCTCCAACTTCTGGCAACTTCTGCAAAGATCTTCAACCACCTCACACCAAGTATTCCATTGCCTGTTGTTTTGTGAAGCTGCTTGAGGTCCTCTTGCGACTCCTGTGCCTCTGACCTGTGGGTCCAATTGAGGGTCACCTTTGCTTTTATGGGCTCCCCTGATTGCTCGGGCCTGCCTTGACTCCCCTGTGTGTCATGAGTCTCCTGGACCTTACTGGTCCGAACCGTGCACTTCCTTGGCCTCTTGTGTGGGTTGCCTTTGCCAAGGATTGTTGGGCTCCCGCCGGACACGACCCCTCAGCACTCAACATCCTTCGTGGGACAGCTCGCATCCGGCTCCTGGTTGTCCTCAACACAGCTGCAGAGTCAAGGTCACGTCAACTATCCTTAAGCACCCGACATCGGTGGGCATTCTTCTACCGAGCCCCAGGTCACTCTCAAGTGACCCAGACTCTGTCCCCTCTGCTTTCAGGTACTCCTCGACAAGAATCCACATTTGGATTCCAACAGACACTTTCTCCTCTTCCAGCAACAGCACTTTCTCAAAGTCCTCCATTGGGTTTGACTGCGGTTTCCGACACCACTTCACACCTATGCATCCAGCTTCCCTGGGATAGGTAACTTGGGTACTTCAGTACCCACAGGTGGGGTGGCTCTCCAAACTTCTGTCTTCCACAGGGTTTCTTCGAAGTCCACTGGGAAGGGTCCTTAAACTTTAAAAATCAAACCACGACTTGCACATAGACTAGTATGCAGCACCCTGTTGTGTTCTCACACTAAACACGCACTCCGTGGGGTCCCTATCTACTCACCTTAGGTGGTTCCTTGGGGTCCCAGCAATTCTACATCCATTCCAAATTGTCCTGACTCGAGTTGTGGTTCTTATACCACTTTCTTAGTATATGGTTTGGTCCCCCCCGGGGCCCACTACTGTGTATTAGTGCTATTTACTGTTGTTTCTCTGCTTATGTATTGTATGCTTTTTGTCCATGTGGGATATACTGTAACGTACTAGATAGTTTTATATAATAAATACACATTTATATAACTACTCTGTGGTTCTCTTTTCATGTAATCTAGTCTATAAAATTGCATTCTGGTAAAACAAGCAGCTTTACACTCCTGAAGGCTACTCTCCACAGCTACCACTTGGATAGCTTTCTAAGGTTGTCTGAGACCTCTTAAATCACCATAAGAGTTGTCTGGATTGGTGCAAGGAGCCCACTGACTTTAGTGGACATCATATACCAGGCCAGCTTCTCACAACAGGGTCCAGTGGGAACAAACAATGCACTATACGCAGGAACCACGGCTACACTCCGGAAGAGACTCCAGCGCATACAGAACGCCTCCGCACGCCTCGTCCTCGGACTCCCCCGCTACAGCCACATTACCACCCACCTACGAGACCTGTACTGGCTCCCGGTCAACAAAAGGGTCACCTTCAGGCTTCTCATCCACATGCACAAAGCTCTCCACAATGCCGGACCGGCGTACCTCAACAAACGACTGTCCTTCTACACCCCGAACTGCCAACTTCGCTCCGCCAACCTCGCCCTCGCCACCGTCCCACGCATCCGTCGAACGACCACCGGTGGCAGATCCTTCTCCTATCTCGCCGCAAAGACATGGAGTATCCACCCGCTCATCTATGCAAGACCCAGGACCTGCTGACCTTCATGAGATGCCTCACAACATGGATGTTCGACCAGTAGCTGCCTTCTCTCTCCCCCCTCGCCCTTAGCGCCTTGGCAGCCTCACGGGTGACTAGCGCCCTCTACAAATGGATTGATTGATTGATTGATTGTCACCTCTGACACCATTTGTATAACTTGCTCCCAAAAGGGGTGTATCACCACGCACAACAACACCATGTGAAAACCTGCATTCTCCATCCCAGCAACATCCTGCCAATCTTTTGTGGGGTGGGATATGCATGATGGAGATACTCGAACTGATTGAGACAAAATCGTGCGCTGCGAGTCACCTGCCTAACCGACTGACATCACCGGTCAACATGTTTTCAGAGAAACCAATTCTGAGTGCAAGTTTTTACTAATCATTTTGCTTCGCATGCTACCCAACAGGTCGGCGCCGTAGTGTAGAATGTTGGTGTGTGATGGCCTTGGCGGAGTTCCCTCCGTCAGAGCTGTCTCCAATGGTGTCCTCAAAGTAGTTTGCTCCCGGTCAGACCCCCATATCTTCCGCATCACACCTGAAGGGCCAAGTATAGCAAGAACTGATCCGGTTCCTGTCCAAGATCTAATGCTAAGGTATCATAGGAGCGGAATCTACCACCTTTTCCACCCAGGCCACAATCCTCGCTTCTTTCCAGTCTCGAACGCAATGCGCTGCCGTTAAACCTGCACTTTCCGGTATTGCCCAAATTAGCAGTCTGGGCGCATAGGACTTGCTTCACCTACCTTCGCAGACATATAGAGCCATGAGCAATATTTCACAATCCGTGTCCCAAGCGGGAACAGAGTCCAAGACAATGATCAAAAGGGGCCGTACCACCAGTTCATCTTGGATTCCTGTACATTCAAGTGGTGGTGCACCACCAAGCCATTTGATAGGCCACTGTAACTGGGCCGCAGCATAATACAGTTCATAATCATGGACACTGAGACCCCCCTCTTCCAAGGGGGAAAATACCTTACTAAGCGCCACCCGTCAGCCCCTTTCACGCTTGTCAAAACACCCCGTAGAACCTTAAAGAAAGTCTTCCATATAATAAATGGGAGTGCACCAAAGTGGCCAGACAATTGGCTAGAATTTTGCCAAGAACCTTGTAATCAAGGTTTAAGAGGGTCAGAGAGCAATAGGAGGTCACATTTAAAGGATCACATCTAGCTTTGGGAAGGACAACAAGCACTGCTTCCTTCATGGAAGCCAGCAAGGTCCCACCAACCACAGCTCCCTCTTACACCTTCAGCAGACGAGGGGCCAACTGGACATGGTAGTGTGCATAGAATTAGATCAGAAACCCATCAGTGCCTGGCACCTTCCCACCGGTTATCTGTGCCATCGCTCCTTTCACTTCTTCCAATATAACTGGACTATCTAGCTCCTATCGATGCAGGGGGCTAACCATAAGGGTGTTTATGTGTGCTAAATATGCAGACAGCTCATCCGGTCCTATCACTGTGGAGTCCCTATACACACCTCTGTAATAGTTTTCAAACACTCCATTAATCTGTATTCACCACCTGCCCCGTCTGGAGTCAGAATGCAGCAATCGGGCATCTGGGGGTCTCTGAACGCAATACCCGGGCCAATAATTGGCAGGCTTTGTCCCCATGTTCATGTTGTTACTGCAGTTAGACCTTGTAATGAAAGTTGGATTACCTGCCCACTTGCTGTGTTCTTTACACAGGGCTGATACAACTACATGCCAATTACAGTCCATCAGACACTCTTTCCCTAGATCCCCAAGGTGGTCCTCTACATCACTCACTTCTGCATTCAACCCCTTTCGCACATCATACACTGTCATCATGCACAGTCCTCGTAAAACCACTTTGGATGCATCCCATGCAACCAGGGCAACCAAGGCCGTCCCTTTTTTATACTGAAATTAGTGGCCTATGAGTTCACCGATCTGGAAATTGAACCCCGCATCATCCAAGGCAGTGCTAGGTAAGTGCCAAGTGGGAATCTTCTGCCTGGACCTGCCCTCCCATGTGAGATCAGTAAAGAATTGTAATTCGAGATGGCAAATCCCAGGTATTCTGCTCATGTACATTGTGTAACCAACGCTGAAAGCGCAAAGACCATGTCCAGTCTAGAGTGTAGTTAGTGCATGTACTGCTAAAAAATTGGGTGTACTCCCTATCAGCTGGGTGCAATAGTTGCCAGATCTCCCTCACATGTAGATCATGAGCCCAGGTGTTCAGGTGTTGCGAGATGGTACAGGATTGTGCCCCTGGAAGGGGGAGTGTGGATCTATCTACCGCCAAATCTGGGACCCCATTGTAGTCCCCACACCAAAGTGTGTGTGCATCTGGGTCCGCCAATAGGTGGGTGTCAAAGTCATGAAGAAGGCTGCCGGCCCTTCGGTGGGGCGTATACTGCAACCTGAGTTAAGGGAAACCCGTCAAGTGTCCCTCCCACCACTGCTGGCGACCCTCCAGGTTTATTTTAGTGTGGGACACCGTAAAAGGCACCCCTGGGGCCACCCACACCAGCAATGAGTTTCAATGTTGTGAGGTGTGGCTACTGGAGACACACAAAATGGACCATGCACCATGCACTGCTGCAACTAAAAATAAATCCTTTTTCGCCTAACATATGAGCCCATGCCTCTCACGTTCCATGTAAGGAGCCTATATTCCTGCAATACCATGGATAAAGTACCCTACATCTACAGGCCATTCACAGTGGTAGAAGCCAAAAGGGAAGCGCCAACATCCACAGCCATACATACGCCTACCCAAACATAAGCAGTACCTCAAATTCCCTTTCCCAGGCCACCGCGTAACAATGCACCACCCAGACACAAACCCCATAAAATATATAAAACAAACAGAGAAACAGTCATGCAAATGTCGTGGGGTAATATGTGTTAACCATAGAGTGTCTCAGAAATACCCATAGATTTCTTTAGCACCTCAACCATTACAGAACTCATCCCACCTGACTGCCACTGCATGTCAGGGTCACCACTGTGGAATCTGGAGCAGTCATTGCAACAATAGCAGCACCCTTCCCCACACCAAGAAAAGGACATGGTAACAACAAAGCCTTCAGGTCAGATCAGCCATCATCTGGGTGACCTCAAGTCCTACTCTCTGTGTCTGGCAGAGAGACACCCAGTGAGTGTGTCTCTGAAGCATCCCGGGTGCCAGTGCAAGAGTTGGGGGATTCTACCTGCACCAGCGCAGTCACCACTCGAGCTCTCTCTTCTGCTGCCTGTTCCTGGGAAGGGGGAGAGTAGGGCTTGCTGGTCGATCAGCCCCGATTCCGTGCCAGAGTCCACCCTTCCTCAATGTCTGACTGGTCTGATGGAGGATGTTCCCCTTTGGACTCCATTGAGTCCCAGGTCTCACATGCAGATTGGAAAAGGAGTGCCCTATCCCAGTCTATGACCTTGAGTTTAGCTGGAAAAATCAATGCTGTATCGCTCTAAATCTAAGTTTTACTGTGTAAGAGGGCGCATTTCATTTTTGAGCATCGGGCCAGGTAGTTCGTAAACATTGTAACCACCTGGTATCCACTTGCCTTGGGCCTTTGGTGCAGATGATCTGTTTTATATTATCCCTCTCATGATAGTTGAACAGGTGTGCCACCACCAGGTGCGGAGGCGCACCTGGCAGAGGTGACCAGGCTGACAGACGGTGTGCCCTTTCCACTGAGAAGAAGGTGGAGGTTTTCCTCCCTAGAACCCTAGAATTGTTTGTACCAGCCATTGCTCCAGATGCAGATCCATACTCTGCCCCTCAATCTTCTCAGGCAGACCCACCAACCTAATGTTATTCCAGCATGATCACCCTTCCGCGTCATCAGCCCTGCATTTCAGGAGGTCCACTTCCCACTCCAGAGCTGCTATCTTGGTATGTGTTTTTGCCACCACAGGTTTCATCTCCATTATGATCGCCTCATGTTTGGACGCCCTCGGTTTAAATATGTTATGCTCTTCACAGATATGTCCCATGTCGATATTCAAAGTGTCAAGTTTTGGTTCCAGAGACATCTGTAGACCATGTACAGCAGCAAGTAGTTCTGTGAACTTGGCGTTAGTGACCAGTAACACAAGGTCAGTGTTGAGGGGTGTCCCCGCTGGGGCAGTACCCAGCTCCCCAAAAGAAGGATTCTGTAAGGTGTCCCCTAAAATCAGTAATCCTCCTTACTCCTGGAGCTGCACAGCTGAATATTCCTTGACCCTAGGTAAGTGGTGTAGCCATATGGCAAAAAGAGATGGTGCAAAAAAGAATGGTTCTATAGAATTGTCCCCCATACAGAGTATTCCCAATAAAGTGTGACGAGTTATTTGAATAAATAGGTTTTATGCTAAAGTGGCATGTTCTATTAGCTTGCGGGCAAACGATGACCAATTCGGTGTGGAATTAGGGCATAATAAAACAGCGTTTGATTAATTGTAATTAACTCATTCTTCCTTAAAGTGCTCTCCACTTTCGCATTTTTAATAAAGAGAGTAGAGGGGTTTAAGAAATGATGCAGAATGCAGCACACATGGAAAGAGCAAATCGCCTTTAAAGATTGCTTAAGTGCGGAAGGTGTCCCTTCCTGCACATAAACAGCCATCCCTGCAACGCAATCACCCTTGCACCATGGCGCAAGGGTGTCTGCGTTGGCGCTAGGCAGCTTTTTTAGCGCCAACAGAAGGGAAAACACAGGGGTGTGCCACATTCTTGTGAATGCAGCGCATCCCTTAATTTTTTTACATGACGCAACGTGGTGCTGCTGAATTGCTTGCAGCTCTGTGCTGCATAATTTCTTTGTAAATATGCCCCTAGACCCAGTTTTACTAAGGCTTTACATCACTTAATGTTCCTTTGCGCTGTCTCAAAGTAGCACATGGTATTTACTGCACTATGAAGGACCCCTTTTCTCAGCGCAAAATAAATAAGTTGTGCTGCTTTATATCAAGAGGGCGTTACTGGGGCATACAAGCACAAACACCCACAGTATTTGATGACAAGTCTGATCTACTATGATAGACTTTGGGTCCAAAACTAACACCAAGACGTAATCATGTAAAAATGTGTTCATTTCTCAAAAACTTGTTTAGCGCTAGAAATAAAGTGAAAGTAACACAAAGCAGTGCATAGAGCTGCTTTGCATACAACCACCCAAGGTTTCTGATGCTAAACCCAATTGACTAAATAAAATAGACATGGTTTAGTGTCAGAAAACTGTGCCCTTTTGAAGTAAGTGCAAGGAAGGACAAATGCTTCAATTCCTCCTTCCTTTTCTGATTTTGTGCATGTGCTGCACTGTACAGCACACATACCAAGAGGTAAAATAGTTGAAGTCAGTCTATGCATAGCATAAACCTATGCTAGACTCACGGAGACACACTTGCACCTGATGGAGCAAGGTTTCATATGTAAAGAAACTTGCTTCAATCCTCTCGAAATAACATGTAACTTATTAATCAACATGTTTTGTGAATACTAAACTTGCATTTCACAACATTATAGTATCTAGGGGAAGCTTTCCTATGTGCTTTTACTAACATTAATCCGAGTGTCTAAAAATGGCCGCCGAAAACGCGGGAACTTTTCTGCGCATGCGTCTGCCACATCTATGTGGTGTGACGTATCTTTAGCTTTTGGTGGGAAATCTTGCAGCTGCGCACACGTGCCAAGATGGCCGCTTTATGCTTTACATACTAATGCACCTGCTCCTGCTCAAACTAAACTTTGTATGTCCTGCTTAACTATTAATGCTATAGTTAAAATAAAGTAATGGGGTTAGATTAGTAATAAGTGGTATACAGTCCATTCATTTATTTTCGCATTCTAACGTGCCTCTCTTTGACTTTATTAATAGCTCGTATTTGGGCCTGAAGAGCGACTTGTATTGCCATATTGAATTCCCTCTGCTCATGTACCGGGAACACTGAGAGACCTTGAGCGGTGGCATTGAAATCGTGCCAAAGGCTGTCTTGCCTGCGATGCACCTGGGAACTTACCCCATGACCTGAGAAAAGGAAGACAACTTGCAAATTAATTTTACCATTGTATATTAAATGAAATAATATTGATGGGTGGAATAAAATGCATGGGAAAGTAAATTATAGGCTGGAACCTTGATCAACTTTATTGAATGGATATGATCTCATACTGGTATAGTTTGATGACCTCTCCTTGCCTTTCCGACCAATCAAATGAAGGGAATACACACATTTGCAACACTGGAGGGTGGTACATACCCTGCAAAAATAGTATAACTAAGGTAGACTTAGTCAGTTAGATTGTCTGACTTGTCACAGACCTGTCACTGACCCAACGATGGCTGAAGGAGAATCGAGAGCAGAGGGCTGGTCGAGCACTCTGACAGAAGAATCTGGGTTTTATTGAGGGCGAAGAATCGATTACCAAGTCGGGGTCCGAGTGTAGCCAGAGAGGGGTGTGATGTTGGTATTGCACTTAGCTGAGGTTGCCTGTCCTGTTCTGCACCTGTCCTGTTGGCACCTGATTAGTCGGGAGTCCTTTTCTTGTCCCAGCCCGTGGCCAAGGTTGGTTCTCAAACCATTCTAGGTAAATATCAATCTGTGTGGTATGTCCTTGTGCCGTTTCCTTTTCTCACCCTCCCCAGCTACCAATGTCTACATTTTCATCCTTAAAGTCTTGCAGAATTTATGCTTTAATAATAATTTTCCTACTTGAGAAGTCCCTGACTGCATTACTTTGGCTGTTGACTCATAAAATATTGCATAGATAAAGTGTTTTAAACTTTTCTCAGAGTCTGTGGTTATTTCATGAAGGTAAAGTTATTTTCTACCTATTATTGTAACTCCCTTGATCCTTAAGATTCAGAGCACTGGACACAAGGATTTGGTAAGTCATGGTATACAGGTCTAAATCCTAAAAGTGAACACAATTCTGATTGGCAGGAAGTTAAGCTGGATTAACGGTTCAAGGTGTGAATGTATATGGGTCCAGGTAAGTATGATAAAGTGAGCTGGTAATCCCGCGCCATCAGTGTTTCTTTGGTAGCAGATTAATGGTTAGGGTTTAGTGAACACAATTCTGATTGGCAGGAAGTTAAGCTGGATTAACGGTTCAAAGTGTGAATGTATATGGGCCCAGGTAAGTATGATAAAGTGAGCTGGTAATCCCGCGCCATCAGTATTTCTTTGGTAGCAGATTAATGGTTAGGGTTTAGTTAAGATAGGTAATTAGTTGCGTATTATTTGTATATTGATTTTGTATTGATTTTATGTATTAACCAAACCCGTTTGTATTGATTTTTGTTGTCTGGAATTCCCTGGGGATACTGAATAGCGGGTGGTAAAAGGAAGCCACACTGCAGTGAGGTTACTTGTCTGATGAAGTAAGTGCAGATAGTTAGGTAGAACTTGAAGCACTGATTAGGGATTATTTTTCTTGTGTAAAAGTGAGAATAAGTGATAGCAAAGAGGTTTGCTGGTGAAACTTTGGTCTTATATCACCTAGAAAGGGTAAGTCTGAAGGAGTAACAGGTTCTTTGATGTTCGTGTGAAGAGTAAGCAGAAGAGGTTTTACTCGTAGTGCAGTGAAAGAAATTGTCTTTTCTTTGAAGTTAGCCAATCAGGCACAGTAGCAAATGTTTTTATGTTGTTAATTAATGAAAAGTGCATTTAAATTAAAAAGAAATTGAGTTGCCGTATTACCTTGCAAAGGAGGGGTCAGTCGCGGGTGCTTCACTGACGTCACAGAGAGCCGCGCTGGGATTGGTTGAGGCAGTGGGTGTGTAGCTGAGGTAATATTGTAAAGGAGGGATGAGTGCAGAGCTTGAGAACTCATCTCACAGGAAAAGCCGCGCAACCATTGGTTGACTGTATTTGAAAATTAAATGCTGATTGCTTATTGAAAATGCTTATTGAAAATAAGAGATGAGCTGGTATTGGAGAAACATTTAAAAAAAGTAAACATTTGAGTAAAATTGCAATAATCGAAATTTCAGTGTGAATAGAGTGGAAATTGTATGTGGCATCTAGATCCAACAATTATAGGAAATCGCCCTGATAAAAGGTACTTAGGTTTTGCACAAGAACAGCATATTAGAGGAACCCCATATATCATGTACGGAGAAAAGAGAAAAATTTAATTTTTGCAGAAACGTAAAAATTATTTTAAAAAGGATAACATTATTAAAACAAGAGAAGGAATTATTATTCCACCACCAAAAACGCCTGCATCATACATGATGATAGAAAGGGGCTACCACACTTGTGTATGGTTAGAAAACTGGATAGCGTACACAAAAGATGATGGTATATTGGCATTTCCAGAATATGGTGCCTTTAATGGTAGGATTTTGCACAATTTACAAACTCGCATTAATGAATTAGACCCCAGACCAAGGTTAACGCAATATGAAGCATTAGAAGAGTGGGAGACTGAAGCTTTTGAGCGAGACAGACCTAGATTTAACAGGACTTTGAGTAAATTTTATCCCAGATTTCCCTGAGAGACAAGAGATAAGCAGATGAAACAATGGAGACAGTCTATGTTAGCGGAAGGATTATATCCCGTATTCACCACAGAAGAACCGTTAGGAAGTAAAAGTACAGAGAAAACGAAAAATGTAATGACTAGTAGTGGTGATTCAAAAGATGATTACCTTGAAGATTTATTGATCTAAATCCGCCACCTTATCAGGAAGAAACAAATAAGGTTACCCCTAGTGCTCCATTCTTGAAACCACCTTTAGTTCCGCAGATTGTACATGAAATCTCATTAGAAAAAGTATTACAAGAAAAAGAAAGAGAAGCGATAAATAAACAGAGAAGTGAGTTAATTCAGAAAATCACCCAACTGAATATGAGTCCTGAAGCCCTAACAATACCAGTAACTATAGGTCCTGTTGTTCCCTTATATGGAGATAAGCAACCTAGTCATAAAACTTCCGTACTGACTCCACCCATGGTACAACCCAGAAAAGAAAATATAATAATTGATGACCAGGCAAGTGAGTGTGAGTCAGTGATTTCCCTGATGGATTTACCTATGAGAGAACCCGTGGGTGATTCGATCAGGAAAAATACTCCTGGATGCTCTAGAGAAGTACAGATTGAGACGTCCACAGGAACGAAAAGTGCCATTGTTGTAACCCCAGAAGAAATAGAAAGATGGTCCCAAGACATAGAGAAGCCAAAATCACAGCCAAAGGCATTGTACATTTTCAAATTAAGAGTATATTTGGAAGAAATGATAGCTGGGAATGTAGGATTGGAAAGACTAAATACATTTAGTGAAGAGGAGTTGTTATTCATAGGTAGAAGTATCACCCGAAATACAAAAAATGTCCATGAAAAGTTTATGAATTTGGCCTCTCATATGGGAATTGACATAGGTAAATCTAAAGTATTGCAGAAACCTTACAGAGCTGAATTTTCATACAAAGATTTAGAAAACATGAATGTGTCAGTACGAAAATTGCAAATAAAAGAGTTATTGTCATTGTTACAAAAATGGGGAGACTTAGACAGATGGAAAGCTAGATGGACAAAGAAAAAGGAGGAAGCTCAGGCAAATCGAACTACATCCAAGTGTTTAATGAAAGAAACTGAAAAGGTTGAAAGGTTGTGTAAGATAAGAGAAGTTCCAGGAGTAGGCTATGTACATGTCCCATGGTCCCGACAGGATATTTGATCATTTCCAAACGACTTCACAAAACTTAGAGAAAATCCCGTTGAATGGTACAGGCAAGTAGAGAGGTTTGTGAAAGTTTCAAAAGTGCTGCTAAAAGCTTTAGATGGTTTATTTGACATTGTTGTTCCTGCAGATTTGTGGATAGAATACAAAATAAAAGTAGATTGGCCAAATGATGAATACCCTAGAGATCTAAAAACAGGAGTTCCGTCAGATGATATGATAAAAAATTATAATCAGGTAATACCTTATTTAAAAAGAAAGATACCTCCAAAAGAGATAGATTGGACAAAAATAGATGGAACAACCAAAAACAAGGATGAATCAGTACATGCACATTATGAGCGTCTTTTGCAGGTATTCAAAAAATACAGTGGGTTGGAAAACATTGATAATAAGGACGTGACACATTTTATATATCGTTTTGTGTCAAGATTAAAACCAAATATATTGCAAATGATTAAAGAACATTAATTGCGTTGGCAAGCAAAGCCTATTGATTAGATTCTCAAGTATGCAAAATACTGTGGGGACGAAATCGATATTAGGCAAATGAAATTAGAAGAAAAAGTAATGTGGGCACAAGTTAAGTTAGCAGAACAACAGGAACTCCAGTTAAGTCAACTGGCAAATAATTAAAAAAGAGGGGAAAGCCAAGGTGAAGGTAGTGGGGTCAATCGTAGAGGGAGAATGAGCAAAGAAGAGGCAAAGAAAAAGTTTCCCTGTCACGGGTGAGGAAAATTGGGACATTGGAAAAACAAGTGTAAATTAATACAGAATATTAATGGCCAAACTCAAAACTTAAATCCACAGACGCAAAATGAATTATCACAGAGGCAACCACAGCAGGTAATACATAATCAGTTACCATCTGCCCCATGCCAGATTTTATGAGTCAAGCCAAATACAGTGTGGACACCGGATTTCAGTAGGGAAGTGGTAGGAGAAATACGGTGACACCACAGTTTCTTTTGCAGGACATATTTTTTTTAAATGAGTCAGATTGACGGTGCCTGAGGGGGTGGGAAGAGGAATGCGTACTTGGCGCATCCTTACCGGTGAATCAGTCAGGTCCTTATGTTGAAGGAAAAGTTGAAGGAAATGACATCACCTTGTTGTTGGACACAGGTGCTACCCGTTCTACTGTGAGAACAGCAGACATCCCAAACCTACCCCTCTCAGGAAAAGCGATCCAAGTAGGCATTTCTAATAAGCAGATTAGGACCCACGTCACAGAACCAATGGAAGTACGTATTGGCAATTTTAAAGAGATGCATAAATTCGTAGTATGTGACTCCAGTCCTGTAAACTTACTAGGAAGAGATTTACTGTGCAAAATGAATTGCACAATCTTTTGCACCCCAAGTGGTGTTGAAATTCAGACTCCTGATGAAGATGGAATATACAAAATCATGTTAACTAAGCAAGAAACTGGAATTAAAAAGATGACTCTAAAAGATTTACCAGAAGAGCTTCAAAATACTGTAAACCCTGATATGTGGGATTTTACCGGAAAAGACGTACGATTAATGGCAAATGTCAATCCAATAAAAGTGACAGTGAAGGAAGGTGCAGTTTTCCCAAATACCCGACAGTACAAAATGAGTCCAGAAATAAAAGCAGGAGTTGCAGCAGAAATAGAGCGTTTGGTTGAGCAAGGCATTTTAAAAGAAATAATGAGCAGTCCATGTAATAATTCACCTATAATTGGCATAACGAAATCCAGCTGGAAATTTAGGGTAGTTCAAGACCTGCGGAAAATTAATAAAATTGTTGTCCCATGTTGCCCAGTAGTCCCAAGTCCAGCAGTGACTTTGTATCAGATACCATGGAGTACAGGATGGTTCACTGTAATTGATTCATGCCATGCTTTTTTCTCTATTCAGTTGCACCCAGACAGTAAGTTTTTATTCTTGTTTAAAATTGACGAACATGTTTACGTTTGGAATCGTGTTCCTCGGGGGTATACGGAAAGTCCATCAATTTTTAACCAGATTGTGAACAAATTTCTTGAATCTTTGGTGCTGCCCAGACAGTCTGTTCTGGTGCAGTATATAGATGACGTATTAGTGGTGTCCAAGACCCAAAGGGACTGCGTTGTTGATACAATTGCATTACTGAATCATTTGCTGAAGGAGGACATACAGTGTCACCTGAGAAGTATCTGGGACGGTTGTATGATGTTACAACGAATACCGTTGCAACGCATGCATTTACCACGCATGCGTTACAACGGAATTCCTTTCCCCATGTATCTCCTTTACCACGAAAATGCCTTTAACACGCACATTTTTAGAACGTTTTTCGTTGTGAAACTATGCATGTTATTGGCATTATTATGTTAAAGGATATCTCCTGTCACTGTAAATTAATCCTTATATTTTTCCCCTGTGAAACCACCCCCTCATTCCTCCTTACCTCTCCACGTCCTCTTCTTTCCAATCCCTTCCGATGTGACGTTTCACGTTGTTTAGAGGAAACGGAAATGTCTTTCCGTTTCCTCTAACGACGCCGATTGCCTCCACATTTCTTCAGCTTTCTGAATCAGGCGAGTTTCTTTTGGGGGGGAGACCCCCCAAGCCCCCTTTCTATAACCCATGTTTTTTTTGGGGTGGCGGGGGAGACCCCCCAAGCCCCCCCTTTTTTTGTTTCTTTCTGCACACATGCCTTTACTACGTATCTCGTAGTAAAGGTATGCGTGGTAAAGGCTTTTCGTGTAACCATGCATGCGTTGTAAAGCATGCGTGGTTGTGGTTACTCGTGGAAACGGCCGCGTTGTAGTGGCCGTTTCCCATGTGGGACACCAGATAGAGAGAGGAGTCAGAAGAGTGACTTCAAAAAGAATTAAAATAATTAGAAACATGAATTTACCTCAGACGCAGAGAGAAATCAGAATGTTTCTCGGAGTTGTGGGTTACTGTAGGCAGTGGATTGTGGGATTTGCAGTGCTAGCTAAGCCATTGATTCAAATGACAAAGAAACGGGCAAAATATCCGGTAGAATGGGATAATGAAAGCATGCCTGCTTTCTTAAAATTACGTAACTGCTTGTGCGAAGCCCCAGCATTAAGAATGCCAGATTATTCAAAAGAATTTGTACTATTCTGTGATGCAAGAGACAATTGTGCTCTATCAGTCCTAATCCAGACCCATGGCCTAATGCGATGTCCTGTGGCATACTTTTCTGCCACTTTGGACCCAGTGGCATCTGCATTGCCAGGATGTCTGAAAGCTGTTGCTGTAACTTGTATGAGCATAGAACAAAGTGAGTCTATCATAATGGGACATCCTGTGACAGTGTATGTTCCACATGCAGTCATGATTCTATTAACTAGAACACGCACTCAGTACCTAACTCCTAGTCAGCTGACTAAGTATGAGCGAGTTATTCTAGGTACAGAAAATGTGTGTACTATCCTGAATCCAGCAACTCTGTTGCCGAATTCACACTTTGAAGAAGTGAAAGAAAAACTCGAACATGATTGTGTCGACCTTACAGAGTACAGCACTAAACCACACCAAGACATACAGGAAAAACCACAAAAAAATCAGAATATAAGCTATTTGTAGATGGCTCATGCATTCTACACGCGGAAGGAGGATTGAGGGGCTGCTTATGCTGTGTGCACATTGGCTGGTATGGTCGAAGCCTCCTATTTGCCAGGAGTCAAGTCTGCACAAGTAGCTGAATTGATTGCTTCAATAAAAACGTGAAAAATTGGAAAGTAACCATTTATACTGAATCAGAATGGTTACGGGGTGTGCATGATTTTGGCCAACTTTGGATGCAAAGGGAGTTCATGACTTCTTCAGCAACTCCTATTAAAAATTGACAATTTGTAAAAGAGTTACTTGAAGCAATTCAATTACCAAAAGAAGTGGCTTTGGTCAAGTGTACTGCTCACCAAGCTGGAAATGATAAAGTGACAGCCGATAATCTTTATGCTGACCAGGTGGCCCAACATTGTGCCAAGTATAAAATGGCAGTAAACAAGGAAATCGATGCATGTGGAATCAGCTGCCAACTTATGCTGCTAGAGGGTGTAAGAACATGGGAGAAAGTGAGAGATCTACAAAATTAAGCAGAACAAAAAGAAAAGGAAGAATAGGCTGTCAGAGAAAGGCTGAAGATGGTGTCATTGTTTACTTGGATGGTACACCTGTGTTACCAGACTGTATGCTTGCTCCTAATGGCTAGGATATACCACGGGGACACACACATAGGTAGAGATGCAATGATAAGACTGTTCAGACAGGATTGGTTTAGCACGAAGTTCAGGAGCGTAGCAGAGAGTCTTTGCCAGAGATGCTTAATTTGTCAACAAATGAACCCTGGTAGGAATACTGTAGTTTGTCCCGGGAAAATTGGAAAGGCAGAAGGTCCATTCATAGACTATAAGTTGAATGTATTCAGTTACCTGCTTGTCGAGGATTAAAATATGTCCTTGTCATTGTCTACCTATTTTCAAATTTGGGTGGAGGCTTATCCGACCAAAAAAATGACAGCTTAACTGTAGCCAAACTCCTGTGAGAGAGATCATTCCTAGGTTTGGTTTTCCAGTAACAGTTGAATCAGACCGAGGGTATCCTTTTAATAATGAAATAATTCAATTAATTTGTGAAGCATTTCAAAATTGAGCAAAAGCTGTACTGTGCATACCGCCCAGAGGCTTCTGGAGTGGTAGAACACTGAATGGCACAATCAAGTCAAGATTGGGAAAGATGTGTGAATCCACTCGATTAGAGTTGCCTGATGCTTTACCTCTTGTTCTGATGGGACTCAGAAGCATTCCAGACAAAAATATTGGCTTGAGTCCCCATGAGATACTCATGGGAAGGGCAATGAAGCAAGCATGTGTACCAGGACACAAGCTATTAAATATATCTGATGACTTGGTATTGGAATACTGCAAAGTTTTGGCTGACCAAGTGCGTTCTATCTCTCACCAGGTTGGGGAAGACGCTGTGGCTAGACAATCAACTCCAGCACATGATTTGAATCCAGGGGATTGGGTAGTGATTAAATATCACACCCGAGAATCGTGCCTAGCACCACGGTGGGGAAAACCACATCAAGTCATATTGGTTCCCCCACAGCTGTGAAATGAAAAGGCATACCAAACTCGATTCATGCGAGCCACACCAAAAGAGTGACAGAACCTGACGAAGCAGAGGTTGACGGTTGTATAGTGAAGGGTCTAAAGAAATCAATCCTGAAGTAGCTGATGAGGAACAACCTAGCCCCAGTCAGGATGGATGGATTCCCATAGTCGACATACCTGAAATAATTGTGAGAACAAGAAGTCAAATATACTTAGACAGACAGAGTGATAGTGAGGATGAGTCAGGAATAGAAGAATGTACTCAGATTACAGAAATCAAAGCCAATAGTAATTCTGAGGAGGACCAGATAAGGAAAGAGCAATACACTCAGACAGAAGAAAACAGCAACAGCATTCCTGAGTCTGAGGAGGGACAGACAGGTATTAGAGCAAATGCTCATGCAGAAGACAATCAAGACATTACAAGACCTGAGCAGGACCAGACAGGCATAGAAAAATGAGTTCAGGAGGAAGAAAGAGAACAAAGTCAAAGCCAAATTCAGCAAACTCCTTAACAGGGTCAGATTAGTATAGAAGAACCCATCCAAGCAGAAACGACAGAGGTAATAAGCCCTGGACAAGGTCACATAGAGAGTAAAACAGAAGACGAAAATAAACAAAGTGTGCCACAACAAAACGAAAACAAAAGAACATTTGAAGAAAATCAAAGCGCCGTGTCAGCTAAGAGACTCAGAAAAGGTGATGCTTGGCCTAGTTTTATCAACAGACTGAAATATTGCCTTAAAACAATAAATGAAGAACCTGACCAATTAGATGAAGTAACAAGCCAGTCTGGACCATCCATAGAGAAACCCAGAAGGAGAAGTCCACGCTTGAAAAGACTGAATAATAAGTTTAAGTGTACTGAATGGACCTATGTGATTCTTGAGGATTTTGAGAATTTGGAAATCAGTGATGAAAGTGATGAAGAATTAATTGCTGATCCAATCAACGAAAAAGTGAGACCAACTTGAAATTAAGTTCAAAAATTATATTCTGTGTAAAAGCTACAAAGAGGGGCTAAGTCTCCTTAATCAAAAATGGCTGATAATAGAGTTACTGGAAAGTCGAAAAGAAAATGTATAAAGACAGGCTGTTGAATATGCACATGCATATTGATAGTATGGATAGCATGGCTAGGACTGACAATAAGAATACCTTACTTCATGGCTGATAATAAACAAAATGACACTAGTACACATGGAAAGGCAGATAACCTTAAACAAGATAGAATAGATTTAGAAGCACCAGATGAGATAGAATTACACTATAGTAAAATTAGAAATTAAACAGATTTAAATGTTTTCGCTAATCTGTTAGTGCATTATGTAGAAACAATGGAAGTTAGTGATTGCTAAGACTGTATGAAATTACCGACATCAGTAGCAGAAGGAGTGACATATCATCATTTACCATTGACATATGGTATTTCATGTAGTATTCTAGCTAGTTTATTTTACAGAACTGGAAAATTACAGTATTAATATTCTAGCATAGATGTGATTTTTTCTGAAATTCCTATATGTAGAAACATGAACCCTCTCCTTAGTAGTAAACACTCACAGTTTATGGGTGATTTTTTCTTAACAATGAAAACAAAAGATATAGCGGAAGCACACAAAGATAATTTAACATGTAGGTTACATGAAGAAGAGAAATATTTTTGAATTTGGTATAGAAAATGAGACAGGATTTCCATAGAAAAGCCACTGAAGTGAAACCCCAGATACCCAAGTGGGCTGAAAGGGAAGACTTTATGGCAACTGGCAAGACTCATGCTGCTATGACTGGACTTTGAAAAGAAGGGGAAAATCTGTCTCCATAGGTTGAAAACAGAGTATAACAATATATTCATCGGTTCCGGTGAATGTGAACACATTTTCCTGATAATTGGGGGTTGGGGACTAAAAGGGGGAACTGATCCAGTTTTTCCTGGAGTGTATTTTATTTGTGGGAACAAGGCATATTTTAAGCTGCCTGCTCCCTGGTATGGGAGTTGCCATTTTTTGAATAGTATTCCCAAAGGTATACCATGTAAAAAGAATCACTGGAAGCAGTGAAGAGAATAATGGACTAACACGAAATAAAAGAGCTAGTTTTTCAGAAATTGTAGGTGATATATTTGGTGCATTGATACCTTCAGTGGAAGTAATTCTGAATACTCAAACAATTTGTAAATTGTCTACAGTGGTGGATTGTTTATCAACTGACACTGTTGGAGGATTCTTACTGATCAATACTGAATTAGTTGCTATAAGATCAAAGGCTTTACAAAATCGACTTGCTCTTGATATATTATTGGCAAAAGAGGGTGGAGTCTGTAGAATGCTGAAGGTGCAACATTGTTGCACTTACATACCTGACAAAAGTGTCAAAATTGGGAGGTATGTCAAAAATATTTCACATTTGGAAGAAGAATTGAAACCACTGGAGGTTGATAGTGCATAGAAGAGACTACCTGATGGTCTCTCCTCTGCAGGTAATTGGTTTTCTAACGTAGGAAAAAGTATTTAAGGTAGAATACTGATGCCAATAATGGGAATAGCCCTACTGATTTTAGTGATAATGATTTGGTGCAAATGCTGCAGAAACAGAAAGTGGTATGCAGAAAATGAGAAAAGAAAGAAAAGAAAATTTGACGAAATTCAACTTGAAGAAATGAAGGGGGATATTAACAAAAGAATGAAAGGGTTTCAAACGAATAGAGAAAGAGGAAATTCTAAAGTAATAGAAGAAATCAAATTGGGAGAGTGCTAAAGTTGGCATCTGGTTCCGTAATTAGTCATGGTATAGAATTGATTGATGGAGCAAGGTTTCATGTGTAAAGCAACTTGCTTGGATTCAATCCTCTCGAAATAACATGTAGCTTATTAATCAACATGTTTTGTGAATACTAAACTTGCATTTCACGACATTATAGTATCTAGGGGAAGCTTTCCTACGTGCTTTTGCTAACAGTAATCCGAGTTTCTAAAAATGCCCGCCGAAAACGCAGGAACTCTTCTTCGCATGCGTCTGCCACATCTACGTGGTGTGACGTATCTTTAGCTTTTGGTGGGAAATCTTGCAGCTGCGCACTAGTGCCAAAATGGCTGCTTTATGCTTTACATACTAATGCACCTGCTCCTACTCAAACTAAACTTTGTATGTCCTGCTTAGCTATTAATGCTAAAGTTAAAATAAAGTAATGGGGTTAGAGTAGTAATAAGCGGTATACAGTGCATTAATTTATTTTCGCATTTTAACGTGTCTCTCTTTGACTTTATTAATAGCTTGTATTTGGGCCTGAAGAGCGACTTGTATTGCCATATTGAATTCCCTCTGCGCATGTCCAGGGAACACTGAGAGACCTCGAGCGGTGGCATTGAAATCATGTCAAAGACTGTCTTGCCTGCGATGCGCCTGGGAACTTCCCCCATGACCTGGAAAAAGGAAGACAACTTGCAAATTAATTTTAACATTGTATATTAAATGAAATAATATTGCTGGGTGGAATAAAATGCTTGGGAAAGTAAATTATGGGCGGCAACCTCGATCAACTTTATTGAATGGAAATGATCTCATACTGGTATGATGTGATGACCTCTCCTCGCCTTTCTGACCAATCAAATGAAGGGAATACATGAATTTGCAACACTGGGGGGTGGTACATACCCTGCAAAAATAGTATAACTAAGGTAGACTTAGTCAGTTAGATTGTCTGACTTGTCACAGACCTGTCACTGACCCAACGATGGCTGAAGGAGAATCGAGAGCAGAGGGCTGGTCGAGCACTCTGACAGAAGAATTGGGGTTTTATTGAGGGAGAAGAATCGATTACCCAGTCGGGGTCCGAGTGTAGTCAGAGAGGGGTGTGACGCTGGCGTTGCACTTAGCTGAGGTTGCCTGTCCTGTTCTGCACCCGTGGCCAGGGTTGGTCCTCGCACCATTCTAGGTAAATATCAATCTGTGTGGTATGTCATTGTGCTGTTTCCTTTTCTCACCCTTCCCAGGTACCAATGTCTAAATTTTCATCCTTAAAGTCTTGCAAAATGCATGCTTTAATAATCATTTTCTTACTTGAGAAGTCCCTGACTGCATTACTTCGGCTGTTGACTCATAAAATATTGCATAGATGAAGTGTTTAAAACTTTTCTCAGAGTCTGTGTTATTACATAATGTTAAAAGTTATTTTCTACCTATTATTCTAACTCCCTTGATCCTTAGGACTTAGATCACAGGTGACAAGGATTTGGTAAGTCATGGTGTACAGGTATAAGTCCTAAAAGTGAATAAAATTCTGATAGGCGGGAAATTAAGCTGGATTACCGGTTCAAGGTGTGAATGTTTATGGGCCCAGGTGAGTATGGTAAACTGAGCAGGTAATCCCGCGCCATCACACTGTGGTGCAAAGGTGTCTCTGTTGCCCACAGCAGCTGATTTCAGCAAAGGCGCTAGGGAAAGGGGCGGAGCGTCCCATATTTCTGTACATTTGGCGCGCTCCTCCTCACTCCTTTTCACGCAGTGCATCATTTGCGACTTCTGCTCTGTGCTGAGTGAAAAATTGGTAAATCTGCCCGAGTCTCCCCCATAACTCTCCATTTGTTCTCGCACACGCCACTTTATTCTTTGATGCGTCGATCGTATACACTCTACGTCGAGGTATAGGTTCCCTTCACCCCTGTCACCTGCCTCCCACCCTGTCTCTTGCTGCTCTATGTTAATTAGAAGCTCAACGCGTTTGAATCCCTGAGGATCAAGCAATCGACATTTCTAAGTTATTTTAAAAGAATGTACCACCGTTGTTTATTGGCAACACATGAATGGTTCGACGCTAGAAATCAGCACGATAACAATATAAAAATACAAACAACTATTTGTAGTTGGGGGTGTGGAGAGCTGCAGTTTGTACATTCTATATGAGTGTGTTCAAAGATCAGAACACGCCGTGTCCTGAAGTGCGTTTTGGCTCCTTCCGTTACTATGGAAACTGTAAACAATACCATCATGAATAGAGCGTGACACAGGAGAGCTTTGCTAGGCGCGGGCTAGATCGTATGTTCGAGGCGTCGAGAGCGGTGCAGATCTATAGACCACTGTCAGCTATTGAGATCGAAGACACGTTTTCAGGTCACCGGGGCGCTACACAGCTTCGAAATGGCAAGAGCTGTCTGTCCCCAACCCTGTCCCCAACTCTCCCTTCCGGGATGGAGAGTAGAACAGAAGTACTCCAACAAAGTCCTGGTTGGAAACTGGTTGGAAGAAAGACACGAGGTAAGCTCACTGATATGCATTTGCCATTATTAACACAGTCCCCATTTATTGGGGGCACACGCTTCGCACACCACAGCTGCTAGAGTAGTCAACCGTCCCGTTTTCTGTGGGCGTTTGAGTGGCCTGTCCACAATATAACCAAGGATTTTTGGGGGTCTTACCAAGGTATATATTTAAGCGTCGCAGTTATGAACAAATTTGATTTGTATTACAGATATCTTAATTCAAGACTGCAATATGCAAAAATATTAAATTTTACTTAAACTTTCAGAAATGGGGTTACAAACAACTGTTGAAATATGTCTTGCTCAGGGCCCCCAAAAATCTTTATGGTACACTGGAGAGAGAGAGAGAGAGAGTGAGAGAGAGAGGGGTAGAGGTAGGCAGAGAGAGATGGATTGAGAAAGAGAAATATAGAGAATACTGGGAGATATCTAACTTCCTGTGGGGGCCCTAAGAAATTACTCACTTTGCCATGCCTTAAAATGTGTTTTCCTGTCCCGCAACCCACTCTGAGCAGTATAGGACACCAAATGTCCCGCTTTTTGCCACTCGCAAGCATATTACAAGAAATTCTAGTTAGGAAAACTCTAACTGTCCACGTGTGATCTTGAGCAGCTTGGCAGTTTGTCGATTCTGTCTTTCAGTCCTGAATGATATGCAAAAGAGGTGCCTGTTTGTGACTCAGGCCCCGTTCTAGGAATTTTCATCTGAATGGGCCAAGGGTTCCTTCAGGTGGGCCACTGAGGGCACAATTTTTGTCAACTCTGTAGGTAGACTACAAACCCAAGATTTTCCTTATATCGTCTTCCAAACAGGCATACAGTGCATCTAGAGAGTTATTTGAGAGTAAGAGATGATGTCTATACTCAACGGCCCAACTCATAATTTCCAGCAGGCTAGGCTTTAGCACCAGGATTCCAAGCAGAGTGTAATAGTAGTTGAAAGTTAAGGAGGTCCCTGTTACAACACCTAAGCCATGACATTTTGCATTAAGGAAGACTGGCACTGAAAGCTTGACCTGGGTTTGAGCCTGAAGCCGGGCTCTGGTTCAGCTTTAAGTCCTGTTGGAACTTCGAGCCCATCATGAGCCAGGCTTTCATGTACCTTCTGCCTGCCGCCCTCAATCTACCCAGGATGTGGCATTACGGCAAGATCTTCCAAATTTGGAACTGAACAAGCTAGGTTCGAGTTTCGCCGTTTGTTCAACATCTTGTGATTCTGGGTAAATCTCCAGTGCCTAAAAGAAATGAATTTGCCCTTTTGTAATGTAACTGGTGTTCCTGTAAAGCACTTCAATATTTCCAGGCCGAGTTCACACTATATAAAAGCAGCAAAAAACTGCACTAAGTGGTAAAAGCAAAGCATTCACGTAAAAAAGAGAAACAAATAGATAGGCACTTAGTGACTGATTTGTACAAAAGTGAAAAAATAAAACCTGGATAAACTGGAGCTTCCTCACTTAAATTGTGTGAGCTTGGGCAAATATTTTATTTCACCAAAACTCATTTTTCATCCAATTTGCACATGAAAGCACATTCAAGTACACGAATCAGAAAACGAACTATACAAAAACCTATTGTGTTTGATTTAGTAGAATAATGTTGCTCTATAATAAACTGGGCCACCTGGAAAGTCCACATCACAACTGTCTTGCATCTTGGTTCACTAATGGCATTGTTACCAGTGTGCGGACGGGGTAGGAATGACTGTAAGCGCACTTTTATTAAGTACTTCTCAGGGCAGCGCTATATTGTGACATAATGTCAAAGCTTTCATGTGTTAAAGAAATAAAAAAAATAGTATTTTTAAGAGACTGTATAATATTGTACATGATGTTTGTTGCATGGTTCACATAGCAAACATTTTCAGGGCTCAGCTTGTGCATGGGCTCTAAGGGCCAAGCCAGAGCCGTAGCTCGGCTCTCCCTGTTAATTTGTTTTCTTACCCACCTCTACCCCCAAAACTCACCACTCAATTTCAGTTTTAAAGACAGTGGAAAAAACATTTCGACGTTCAGACGTTGAAATTAAGGAAGCACTTGGGTGCCTTCTCCATGGCCTCTTCTGCGGTGACTGGGTGGGCCAAAGTGGGTCCTGCCCAAAGTTGCTTTAGGAGGTGGTCCCTCTAAGGGTGGCCCCTTAAAAAATCTAATACGGAATGTGGACATGTCGTGTTGTAGTATTCTTTATCAGAATGTCTGTATGTTCTTAGAATAAGGGTGCATGCGTGGGGTTCCAGGGAGGGACAGTTGATGAGGGAACGGCGATATGTTGTGATCGTCTTTGCGGTGCTTAGCAGAGTTGCCAATAAAGAACTAATCAATGATCTTGGAGTAAGAGTCATCTCTACAATTTTGGCGACGGAGGATTGGGCAACTCTGCGTGGACCCACGGAGTTTGAGGAGAAGAAATGAAGTGAAGTGAAAAGAAAATACGAGTTTGAGGAGAAAAAGTGAAGTGAAGTGAAAAGAAGATACGAGTTTGAGGAGAAGAAGTGAAATGAAGTGAAAAGAAGAAACAGACGACCATTGAGAAAGGAAGGCGTGATACATGAAGAGATAAACTTTTGAGCGAATGAAGTTAAGAGGTGAGGAGGACGGGACAATTGAAAAGTAATTTGGTACTGATTGAGCGCATATATATTAAGCTAGCGTACAACGTAATAAAAGCGGAATTGAGTGGCAAAGAGAAAAAAGAGAGGAACTGTACCTAAAAGAAACGTGTTGGCGCGTGGAGTGTGATTTAAAAGCAGTCTTAAGTGCCATCGGAGCTGTCTCGTGCGCAGTCTGTGACGGAGGGATGCAAGAGCAGTTGTCACGCGCAAGCGCAAGGACAGCATAGAAGACGTCGCGTGAAGAGGAAGACTACGCGAGATGTGCAGCGTGTGACATCATCGCGCTCGGCAGCCATTTTAGGAGTTTGGGAAGTCGTACATTCATTATACTAGGACGTAAGACTAAGAAAAGCGATTTAACATCGGAAGAAGACTGGTTTCAAGGGGAAACACGTCAAGAATGGATTGAAGCTTGAATTTATATGTGTTGAAGGAGCAAACAACAGACAATAGAAGGATATCTTTGGTAATAAGATAATTTAGGAAGGAAACGAATGTTAAGCGACAAGGAAGCAGTTTAAGAGTTGAGAAATCGTTTTAAAGAATGTAATTGCAACAATTAAGTAAAAAAAAAAAGGCAGAATAAAAGGAAGGGAAAGGAAGAACAAACTAACAAGGAAGGAAAGTTTATTGGAAGTGTAATTTATACTTTCTGAAATGTGTGCGGCACAAACATTTACATTAACGCAACAAAAAAGATTATGGACAATGGGAGATGGAACATTGAATAAAGTGCTAGCGGTAGTAAGAAAGGCTGAAGTATCAGTCAGATGTGCGAAAGCAGCCCTGGAAGAAGAGAAAGGAAAAGATAGAGAAGAAGTGTGTGTTGTGAGGAAAACTATAAGAGCAAGCGGCGTTGGTGCAGAAAGGAAAGATACATTTCATGAAGAGAAGACCGGGAAGAAATATTTTCAAGCAACAAAGAATGAATATAGAAGAGAAAGCACAACTAATTTAGCGTGTTTTAGGTGTGGAAGTTATACACATTTAGCGAACAGTCAAGCATGTAGAGCAAGAGATCAAAAATGTACTGTATGTGGATTAATTGGTCATTATGCAAGAGTTTGTTATAGAAGAGATAAAATTACAAGGATAGAGTATGTGACAAGGGGAGAAGATGAGTTGAGGAAACAAGTTAAAGAAGACGATTCAGATGAAGACGATGACGTATTTATGATAAGAGATTTTATTTTGGATGTAAAGAGTAAAGGGAGGAGTAAACCCCAATGTGAAATTGAAGTGGCGGGGGTAATAGTGATGTTAGTGGCAGATTCAGGATCGCCATATACTATTGTTAATCTGGATATGTGGAAGAGGAAATTTGTAAAGGAGATTGGTGTAGATCTAATGAAAAGTGACATAAATCCAAGAGGATTCACTGGGAAAAGTATTCCAATGGTGGGGTGTAGAGATGTGACATTTGTGTTTAAAAGGAGGGTGGCAGAGGGAAGAATGTATGTTGCGGAAAATGGACCAAGTGTTTTAGGATGGAAAGATCAGGCAAGCTTGGATATAATACTTAATCCGAATGCAAAAGAGCAGGTTATGGTGTTAGGTGAGAATGATGATTTAGTGGAAGAAGTTAAAGATGTTGATTTGACGGGAGAAATTAAAGAAAAGTATAGTGATGTGTTCTCAGGAAAAATGGGCGTGTTTATGGAATTAAAACATAAGATAAAATTAGAGGAGAATGCCGTTCATGTAAATTATAGAGTAAGAAACGAACAGTTTACAGAAAGGAATGAATTGGGGAAGGAATTAATAAAGTTGGAGGCTTCAGGAATGGTAGAGAGGGTTGAGTCATTGGTATGGATGGGTGCGGTTTTAACACAAAATGATGGTGAAGGAAAAGAAGTTGTTTTTGGATTTGCATCAAGGAGTTTGACACCAGCAGAAGGACCTTATTCTGCAACAGCAAGGGAGGCCCTTGGTTGTGTGTGGAAAATGGAATATTTCAGAACAGCAAGACCTTTAAAGATATTGCAAGATTACAATTACGGGATTGAATGTGTTCCTGGTGTACGAAGTGAAGTTGCGAACTATTTGAGTAGATTGCCCTTACCGATCAAAGAAGTACCTAGGAGTGAGTGGAATAGGGATCTAATTGCTATGGAGGAGGAAGGGATCGAGAAGTCAATTGAGTGGCTTCTACATTATGGTAAAGATGGGTTGATGGAGGAAAAAGAGGAGAAAGTTTTTGAAGTTTGGAGTGAAGGGAAAACGAATGCAGATAAAGGAAGGAGCTTTTGGAAAGCGAGAGGTGAGTTGAGTGTGGAATCAGGATTTGTTTACAGAGGAGGGAAAGTCATATCACCTAGAATTTTAAGGGGAAGAATAGTAGGTTTATGTCATGAAGGAGATTTCGGAATTGTTAGGACAAAGAAGAGAGTGAGAAGTTCATTTTGGTGGGCAGGTGTTGATATTGAGTTGGAAAAGGTAGTGAGGGAATGCAGGGAGTGTGCTGATTCAAATAAAAGTTTAACAAAGTTAAGACCATCTTTGTCACCTGGAAGATGTTTTGAAATGGAGTTCATGAGAGTTGACATAGGATGGATGGATAGTACGTCACCGGAAAGAGTTAAGGGGAATGTTGTAAAAGCACTACAATGGTACCAGGGAAGATGGCATGGGGAGGAAGTGTGTTTCCCAGGTGTCTGTATGGTATGTGAGTCGAATAGCTAGTGTAAAATATATAAAACGGAAGGGGAGGATGTTGGGGGAGCTGCAGCTATGTTCTAGGATTGGTTGTGGGAAGACGAAGTGGAAGATGAAGTAAGAACTGGAAGAATGTTCCTCACAGACTTTAGGACAGTATGTTAATTAGTTTAGTTTATTTTCCTTTGTTGTATATAGTATATATATAGTTTTCCTTTGTTCTTTTATTATTGTTAAGGGGGAAGATGTGTCGTGTTGTAGTATTCTTTATCAGAATGTCTGTATGTTCTTAGAATAAGGGTGCATGCGTGGGGTTCCAGGGAGGGACAGTTGATGAGGGAACGGCGATATGTTGTGATCGTCTTTGCGGTGCTTAGCAGAGTTGCCAATAAAGAACTAATCAATGATCTTGGAGTAAGAGTCATCTCTACAGGACACCTGCAGTGACAAGGCCATGATGTGAGAATACAAGGCTGGGGCCCTGGCCTCAAACTATGCCTCTGTATAGCCTGTTTCAAAGTGCTAATGTATTGTCTGATAAATGGACAGAGGCAGAGGGACAGTATGGCTTGCCCAAGATCAAACAGTTTGTTAAAGTAGGAGACACCACACTCCAGCATAGTAGTAGTTGGTCAAAGGCTACAACTTTACCATCATATTATGTTTCGGAGAATAGAATAGGAGACTGGGTATTGTACCACTTCTCTAGGTAACAGCCAGTCCAGTTCTCTAACTGCACACTTACCAGAAGTGTTTAGACTGATTCTGTATACTCTAAACCTTTCCCAAAAAGTAAGTGAAGTGATGGCCAACAGCACACCTAAGTTGGCCAAATCAGGAGACTGGGATGGAAAACCATATATCCTAATTTCCCACTTTGATACTAGCCGATCAGAACACCACTGGTATGCAGCGATTCAGAAAGCAAGGCCAAGAAACTTTCCTTCAACTCTTTCGAAAGAAATGCCAGAATGTTGTGGGCCTGCCCAGATTACAATACAGGCTTTTATTTACTAAGACTTGAATTGCTAGTTACCAAGAATGACATAGCACAGAAAAGATGGAGCGCACAACCTCCCCCCACACTGGCGATATAGCATAGGAGTAACAATTGTGATCAGCAGAGAAAACTGTTTATAACATGTTTGGATGTATGAGGAAATATCAGAGAATGTCGGGTCCATGATATTAGGGAGCAGGCCTCAATGGGCAGGGTTGAGGAAAGTAAACTTGCCCAAATTTCAATTACACATCTTCAACCTAGAGACTTTGATAAGGAGACTGCGGGAGAAGGGAGGAACTTAGATACAGCAAACTTGATTTATTTCATAATACATACCACACCTTGTCTGATTGTATGTATAATACCCGTATTGTTCAAAATACTAATTGTCAGTGACTCATAATTTGAGATGTCATCAGTGATGTCAGGAAGCATGTCACTGATCATGTCATGAGTGATGTGATTTGTGAAGTCATAAGCAATGCATTGTGGGGTTGTAAGTTATGGTAGCTCCGGTAACTATAACTGCTGAATTTCACTGGTTTTGTGTGTGTGAAATCTGAACCTACTTATAACATCCTTGTAACCTTTGGCTTTTTCTGTGATTTGTAAGGTTTTTTTCATTCTATTTCTTAACTCTAACCTGTAACCTTTGAGAGTGGGTGTGTGAGTGGCTCTATAGGTCAGTGAGCGGGTATGTGAGTGGCTATATGGGCCTGTGAGTGGGTTTGTGAGTGGTCCTGTGGGTGTGTGAGTGTCTGTATAGGAGCGTGAGTGGTTGTATGGGTCTGTGAGTAGGTATGTTAGCAGCTGTATGGGTCTGGTACTGGGTGTGTGAGTGGCTGTATGGGTATATGAGTGGCTGTATGGGTATATGAGTGGCTGTGTGAGTGGTTGTATGGGGAAAATGTCTGATATATATATATAACTATTGGTAGATCGATGCACAGCAAAGTTTTTTAGTTTAAACAAAGTTCAAAAAATGTTTTTTGATGATTTTTTGGTGCTCTACCAGGAGGCGTCGAGGGCCCACCGACGTCAAACAAATGATAAGAGGACGTGAGGCTAGAGAGTCTCTAGTCTCATCCCTACGTAGGCACACACATGGTTGTCATTCCTCGGATCAGGAAAAACGACTTTCATTCAATGTTCCTTATAATTCATTTATTTATTCCATGGTTCAATATATAGGTTTTTAGCGGATCAAGTGGAATATCTTCAAAGTTATATTCAACAATTCAGTTCAGGCACTGTCTGTTAAACGTGTCCAATGCATTTCGGGCATTTTAGAATCTGCCCTTCATCAGGGAATTGACACTTCAAACGATGTTTCCTGGATACTTTTAGGCGTCCCGTAACATTAATCACGTCTTGACGGCGTCGATGGCTGCCACGATGCAAAAGACGTGATTAATGTTACGGGACGCCTAAAAGTATCCAGGAAACATCGTTTGAAGTGTCAATTCCCTGATGAAGGGCAGATTCTAAAATGCCCGAAATGCATTGGACACGTTTAACAGACAGTGCCTGAACTGAATTGTTGAATATAACTTTGAAGATATTCCACTTGATCCGCTAAAAACCTATATATTGAACCATGGAATAAATAAATGAATTATAAGGAACATTGAATGAAAGTCGTTTTTCCTGATCCGAGGAATGACAACCATGTGTGTGCCTACGTAGGGATGAGACTAGAGACTCTCTAGCCTCACGTCCTCTTATGATATATATATATACCAGTTAACATGTTCTGCGAAAATACACGCCGTGATGAGGCGAAGGACATGTTCAAAAAACAGAGCATACCTGTTACACAGGTTACACCAGTAGCGGTCCAGCCAGACAGCAAATTACAGGATATTATGATAAAAATGGAAAGGTTGTATGAACGCGAAGTGAGGAAATGGTGGGAGGCCACCAGCCTACAGAGCCATATCGAGGACAAACGTGTTCCAAGAGGATTGCGAGTACATACCGTACCCTCGTACGAGAACCCGGACCCCCAGCTGTTAACAGACTGGGCAGAGTTAACAGCTCAGTATTGTGAAGGAACTCTGAAAGTTTTAGTCCAATGTGGAGAAGTGTGGCACACTGGTTAGAGGAGGCAGACCCTGAAGCAGAGGTCAGACCCGGGACCAGGGTTCAATTCCCGACGCGGCAGGGTCTTGAGCCCAAATATCCACGGATTCGATAATTCTCGTTTCGGTGCCTACTCAAATCATGGGTTCACACTCTGCAGCTCTGGGCATTAGCCTGCTTAATCTCCACTACGGCCCCCCCGCGGCGGGATGCCTGGCTTTCACCTTGGGGGAAGCCAGGACGGGTTCCCAAGGCAAGCGCCGAGATGCCTACGGGTAATCGAGCGCTATATAAGAACGCATAATAATAATAATAATAATAATAATATGCCTGGAGTGATAGAGAGAAAGCTCTGGCAGAGCTAGCCACTCTGGAGAAAGATTTGGGCAAGTGTGGAAAAGTAAATTTTGCCATGTTCTGTGTCCCTACGCCTCATCCATCATATGTTATGTGTGCATGAACAATATGCATATGTTACTCCCCATGTCTGATCAAGACGCAATTATAGTTGTGTCCACCTCTAATATGTCATTTTCCAGTCCTCGTGAATACTACGAATATTAGGCCTATGTAAAGCTACGTTGCCACGTTCCCCAGTGTGCACGTTATTTCATTATAAAGTCCCCGTTCCTAGGCCTCAACAGGGCCTGGACATCAGATTCAGCTCCTGTCTCCTGAAGCCTCGCTAAGGAGCGATACAGCCCCCACCTGTATCCTCGACCTTTCACTTACTTCCTGCCTCGCAGTGCCCGGTGCAGCTTGGCTCTGCCTCTGAGTCTGCCAAGAGTGTGTTATAGTTCCAGTTATCAGTTCAGTCCTCCTTCTCTGCATTCCTACGCTACTGAACTGCATCAATAGTTTCCGTCATTGTCTAGCCTATACGACTCCACGTTAGAGAAATACTGTATTTAAATGGTCATTTAGTATTCTTCATCACGCACTACATGTAGAATAATGCATGGTCCAGTCTTAGAATCAAGTTAGCCTTTCCCCTCATGACTTCTAGTTTATATCAACATGTTCCCTAAACATCAGATACTAGATAGGGTTTAGGTACATGTCGCTCCGACCCTCCAGACTTTAGTCTCTGCTCCTAGCACAGAGTTCATAGCCCCCAGCTTCTCCTAGTAATACGTCATTGCCAGTTTACGCGCACCATTAGGTTAGAGGTCCCGGCTCCTTAGGTAGCCCCCTCCAATGTTTCCGCCCCATTCATGACATATTCTGTTACGTCTGCACCACATGTCTATGTATACGCCCAGTTACACCTACTTTTACTGTTATCTTTCGCGACTGCTACGCGTCACGCCTTCTGCTCCACCTACTGCTACGCCTACTGCAATGTAATGCTATGTGTTTGCGTTATGTATATAAGTTCATGTATTGTTATTAAAAGTTAGCGCGCTCATCCCAGACCCGGCCCCAGCAGCTGCTGGGTCATCCTATGCAGGTTGTCCTGATCCTGTCCTTATGCTGTAATAAACCTGCAGAAACTCCTACTACCTCGAATCTTGACTCTTATTTATTGAGCTATCTGTTATGATTTATGCCTAGTCAAAAATAGGGTATTATTTATTTATTTACCACATAATGGCGCCCGAATAGGGACTTGCCCTTTCCCCACGCGTCGGTGAAGCCACGCCGACCCCCTGACCCTCTGCAGTCGTGACGGAACCATACCGTGCACTGGCAGATATTTCTGCTCCAAGTATCCCTCAGGCCCACGGAGGAGACGGAGGAGGCGGTCCAGCATCCAAACGAGACGGTGGAGGAACGCGGCGAGTCCCGACCAGAGCCCAAGCCGAGAGTCCAAGGTCCGAGGTATCCGGAGGCCCACCCGTAACTGAAGTCCGAAGTCCGTCCGTCGTCGTAGCAGTCCAGTCCAGTCCAAGGCCTTCCGTTCCGTGCTGCCCGGTGAGTACCATTGCTGGGGTAGTATCTAGACAGGACCAATCTAAATTGACTCCTGGTCCGTGGGTTGGTGGTGCCCAGACTCACAAACGAAGTGTTCACCTAGGTGGATACGGGTCTTGATGCGTCCCTTTATGGGACCGGTATGTTCCGTACTGTTACAGCAGTGCATCCAGTAACTCTAGTCTGTTCCGTTCTCGAGAAAATTCTTGTATTTCTGTTCTCAGTATTCCAGGTAATATTCTGTTCGAACTGTTATTTATAATGTTTTTCATGTATTTTAATGTCGTGGTATGAATGAGAAAATAAGTATCGTGTTTATTGTGTATCGTATTGTGTCTAGATTACAGTTCAGTCATGCCTATATTTTCCAAGTTACGTCAGTTAAAAACTAGAAAGGGTCTGCTGGAAGCAGCAGTTCCTGTCCCGCCGAGGGACAGTCCAGGTCATTTTATGTATCAGAAACATGGCATAAGCGCCATATTGTATCTAGATTTATGGGTAGAGTATACCAAACAGTTAGAAGAAAAGTATAGATGGCCTGTATCGGGTACATGGGATGCCGAATGTATCATGCGAGTAGAGGAAGCATTATGGAAAAAGAAAGCCAGACAGTCACAGAAAGATGCCATCGAGTTATGGCGCAAGGAAGCTCATAGAAGAACCGAAAAGGAAGTCAGAAAGTCAGAGTTAAGTAGAGAATTCCAGGAACGAGCCCAAGAAAGAGAATTAATCGAGATAGGTGAACAAGTCAAAGCCGAACAGTCAGACAGACAGGGGCATGCCCTTATTAGGGGTATGTATCCTCTCCTTGCCGAAGGTTTGCCAAAAGCGACCCCAGAGGCATCCAGTAATTTCCCGCCACCATTAGTTCCGACCAAGCTACGTCATAAACCAACCGCAGCTGATATTTTTATTTCGTCCTATTTGGATGACGCCGTCCCTGAATATGCAAATCCTGTTCGCGCTCCGCCAGTCCCTGTAAATCAGGCACTTCCCGCTCTTCCAGACACCGGAGTACCTGCTACGGTACCCCCGGTCCAGCCAGCATTTCAACTTCCCGCTCCGCCACGAAGAATGTCCGTCGATGATTCTAGTTTAGGGGCCGCAGGAGGAGGTCCTCCTCAAACCCCGCCGCCACACAAGCGTTTAACGTTAGCCGAATTACATGCACAAGCATCACAGCGTACGCCTAGGCATCAGTCTGTTGCAGAAATAAGAAAATCCCTTGCCGAATGTTGCTATGATCCAGTCCCAGGCGAGGATAATATGGTTTTATATTCGTTCCGCGTAAGAAAGGTGGCCGAGTATCTAGTCACCTTACCGAATATGAAAGAAGATCTAGACAGAATATATCGTTTCATCCGTACAGGGGATGATCCAGAAAGTATTAGCGAGACTATGTCTCAAAGGAAAGCCGAGATCCAGCTCATGATATTAAAGTTCCTGATCAATTGTCTAATAAGAGAACAAGACTACCCGTCTAAAGATTCCGCCGAAATGAGAATCCTGACAAGGTGGAGTGATAATATAGCCGAGGGTAAGCACAAGACCGTCGGTGCTATGGAGAGTATGTACAAGAAAATCCGTAAAGAGATAATAAAGATACACGAACAGCGTAAAGCAGCACAAGTAAGCGAGAAAGAAAGTATCTCTGATCCCGAAGAAGAAGAGGACGAGAATCCCGCCAGAATAGCGTATGTAGGAAAATCTAGATTTCCAGATCGCCATTTACGCCTAGAACACAAGTCTATTTTTCATCATTCAGCACCAGAACAAGGTTCTCTAGAACAAGTATTCCAAGCTACCGATCATATTCTGAAATCACGAATCGGTTATAGTGAGTTAAGTACCATGCATGAACAAGAACTAGCCCGATCAGCCGTCCGATGGATTACTGATTCTACCACTTTTCCAGACGAAATAGTGGCACAAATGTTTCTGAAACTGCCCCCAGCCGAGCAGCGACTGGTGGGTATGTATATGATTCAGCACCTCATTACTCTGTATGAGGGTCAACACTCTGATCCAGGTCCGTTACATGATGTTCTGAACGAGTTACTCCAGTACAAATGGAAAGGTCTAGGTACCGATTTAATTAGTGTCATTCTAGAACAGCGTCACAAATATAGAACGTTTCTGAACCCGCATTTTGTTCATGTCTCACCCCCAGAAAGTAAACCGTTTTACATAGACAGACAGAATCCGTTACGAGAAGTCCACCCAGTCAGAGGGACGGGTGGCGAAATGCAACGAGTGTTTGTATACACTCCAATATCAAAGATGGAACTTCTTGAAATGAAGAAATTAATTCCCTGTCATGACAAAGATCCAGCAGGGTTCCATCGAGAATTAAAAGACATGCTCCGTATGGGAGAATACACTTACCCAGATATCATTAAAATGTTAAAAGTTCTGCTACCCGCAGGGGTGTATGAAAAGCTAAAGGAAAAAGAATGGGAGGTGGGAGAGAAAAAGATCGATTGGGCAGCTCTAGAAGCTGAAGACAAGGCACGAGTACCAGGTACCGGTCTTGGAGATAAATGTAAAGAATTACCAGAATTATTAATTCAAGTTTTACCCAGATTATTAACAACGAGAAAAGAAGACTGGGATGCAATCTCAGCCTGTAAACAGAAACAAGACGAAGATATTAGTGATTTTTATTCTAGGTTTGAAAAATGTTTCAGTATCAACAGTGGTCTCAAGACAAGTAGTGAGTCATACCCTCACCTTTTCGTTACTAAATTAGTCGAGAATTCAAGTCCACAAATTAAAAATCGAGTTTTGAAAGTTGAAAGCACTTGGCAAGCTAATACTCCGTCCCAGATGCTCCAGATGCTCCAGTATCACCAGAATAGAATCAGGGAAGAGCAAGAACACGAAAGAAAACGTATGAAAGACACGAAAATGAAAGTGCTAGTTGCACAATCTGTTCCTCAAGACAGTCAGAAGAGGGGTCCGAATCAAGCCAGTCATCCTGCAGCTCCCGTTAAAGGGACTTGCAATTATTGTAAACAGCCAGGTCATTTTATAAACGAGTGTGCAGTTCTGAAACATAACATAGCTACTGGTAAAACAAAAGAAAGACCACGTCCGCCTAGACAAGAACAAGTTTCACAGACTCCTCAGTCACAGAATGCACAACAGACAGTTACAGTACCGCAGCCTATCGCTGCAACACAGCATGTTACATCGCAGATGTACCAGTATGCACAGTCTGAGTATCCAGAGTACCAGCAGTATTCATGAAACAGCCTAGAGAGGGAGGTAGGCTTGCCTCTCATCGAGATACCTGTAGATCAAGAAGGTCCCTATGTTCACAGTCAAGTATTAGGGAAAGACAGAAAGTTTTTGATCGATACAGGGGCAAGTAGGACCACAATTAGTCATGCCGAAGTTCCAGGGGCTCCGCTCTCAGGCTCAAGAAATGTTTCCCTTGGATTTTCAGGAAAACCCATTATAAATGAGATCTCAAAGCCAGTTACTCTAGAAGTAGGTCCATTGTCCCGCACTACTGATCTGTTACTTACTAAGTCATGTCCAGAAAATCTATTAGGCATTAAGACACTGAAAGAGTTAGGTGCCGTCATATGCTGTTCCCCAGAGGGAATACGATTGTTCCTACGTGACTTTAAGGGTCACTATGTATTACGAGATTTTGATTCAAGATTGTCTAATGTTCCACAACATTTATGGGCGCAAGGTCCAACTGATGTAGGTTACATGCAAATCACACCCTATCGTGTGACTCTCAAGCCAGGTGTAGTGTTACCCCGAATCAGACAGTACAGACTGCCACCCGAGGCTGTAGCAGCCTTATCCAAAATTATTGACGAGCTCATCGCTCAAGGAGTAGTTGTAGAACCTGACTCCAATGTATGTAATTCTCCGATCATTCCAGTCATGAAACGTACTGATCCAAATGCACCCCCAGTATATCGATTAGTGATTGATTTACGAGAGCTTAATAAATGTATTATTCCGCAGTACCCAGTTGTCCCAGACATCTCTTCCCTATTGACAGCCATTGATTCCGAAGCCACGTTCTTCACTGTCATAGACCTCAAGAATGCATTTTTTAGTGTTCCAATTCATCCAGACAGCCAGTTTCTTTTCGGATTTTGTTTAAATGGAAGGAGCTATATGTTCACACGCGCTCCTCAAGGTTTCACAGAAAGTCCTAGTATTTACAGTCAAGCACTTAAGAGACAACTAGACAATATTCACATGCCAACTGACACTGCCCTGCTCCAGTATGTCGATGATCTACTGATCACAGCCCGTTCTGAACGTGCATGCGAGCGAGCATCCCTTACAGTTCTGTATTTCCTAGCCGAGATGGGGCACAAGGTGTCACCTTCGAAGCTTCAATTCTGTGTCCAGCAAGTGGTATACTTAGGACACTTGCTGTCCAAGAGGGGTAGACAGTTGACACCAGACCGTATCCAGTTAATAGCGAGTCTTCCCCAGCCCAGAACCCAGAAGGAGGTACGTGCCTTTATTGGCCTTACTTCTTATTGTAGACAATGGATCCCCCAGTATGCATTTTTAGCCAAGCCACTGATACAGTTAACGACACAGGAGGCAGCCGTACCGACTGTCCTCCCTTGGACATCTGAACATACACTTAGTTTCAACGAGTTAAAGAAAGCTTTATGTCAAGCTCCAGTTCTAGCTACACCGAACTACAGTAAGCCTTTTACACTTTTCGTTACTGAACGTGAAGGTACAGCATTATCTGTTCTCACACAAGATCAAGCAGGACAATACAAGCCCTGTGCTTATTTTTCGAGCACACTAGATCCAGTCGCCCAGGCGTTGCCTGCGTGCCTCAAGTCAGTTGCAGCCACAGCACTAGCTATCAGACAAAGTGATTCCATAGTTTTAGGACACTCCCTGACAGTACAAGTTCCACACTCCGTAGAAGTTCTTTTAAACCGAACACAAACTCAGCACTTGACAATTGCACGTTTAACAGGTTATGAATTGACACTGTTCCAGCCACACATAGAAATTAGACGCTGCAACGTTCTGAATCCTGCTACACTGTTACCATCAGTCAGTTTGAACCCTGACCCACATGACTGTGTGGAAGTAGTTAACATTACGACAAAGCCAAGACAAGACCTGACAGACATTCCGTTACCAGATCCTGACCTGACACTTTATGTGGATGGTTCATGTATGAGAACTAGTACAGGAGAACTAGTCGCCGCGTATGCAGTGACTACTGACACCGAAGTTATTGAAACACACCGTATTGATACCCTGTCCGCTCAAGCAGCAGAGCTAGTTGCTCTGACACAAGCCTGTATACACGCCAAGAACCAGAAAGTTAATGTTTACACAGATTCACGTTACGCATTCGGAGTTGTACACGACTTCGGAGTGCTCTGGCAAGAGAGAGGTTTCATGACTTCTCATGGAACCAAGATTCAGCATGGTCTCCTTATTCAAGCTCTGTTAGATGCCATACATTTACCGACATCTATCGCTATCATGAAATGCAAAGCACATACGAAAGTTACTGACATTATTTCCCAAGGTAATGATCTAGCAGATCGCACAGCCAAGCTTACAGCTCAGACTCCAGACATTCAAGCTAATCCGACACAGACACATACTCCAGATCCGACTACATGTATGACAGTTAAGGACCCTACACAAGATGTCATAGATATCCAGTTACATGCTACTCCCGATGAAATCAAGAAATGGTCCGAACAAGGAGGGGTCCAGACAGATCAAGGATGGTTAACGAAGGGTAGAGCCACATGGTTTCTCCCCGATTCTATGGTTCAAGTCATTATTAATACCGCACATAGTCCAGCACATTTAGGAGAAAAAGCTATGTTAGACAGTATCCAGAACATTTGGTTCAACAAGCATTTACGAGCTGCAGCCAAGCAGAAAGTCCGTACCTGTATGATATGTTGTCAGTTTAATCCAGGTAAAAGTGTCCCGGTGGAACAAGGTGGTTTCCAGCCCCCTGACCACCCTTTTGAGGTCCTCCAGATGGATTATATTCAGATGGAGCGATGTCGAGGTTTCAAGTATGTCCTTGTAGTTGTATGCGCTTTGTCCAGGTGGACAGAAGCATATCCAGTCCCAGATTATACAGCCGCGACCACTGCCAAGCAGTTGGTTCGTGAATTTTTCCCTAGGTATGGACTCCCTAGAGTCGTATATTCTGATAACGGTCAGCCATTCTCATCTGAACTCATGAAGCACGTTTCCCTTTTGTTAGGGTACCAGTGGAAGTTTCATTGTGTACGCCATCCTGAAGCAGCCGGTCTCGTAGAGAGACATAATCAGACCCTGAAAATTCGAATCGCCAAAGTCTGTAAAGAAAAAGGTGTGGACTGGCTAGTAGCCCTGCCAGTCGCTTTATTTTATATGCGCATGGTCGCACATTCCAGATCAGGTCTGTCCCCGTATGAGGTCGTATTCGGCCGTCCCCCTAATATGTGGGGTACTCCTAGACCCCGAAGTATTACCGATGTTTCATGTAATATGCTGACAGATTACCTAGCTTCCTTGATGTCTGCCCTCAACTCATGTCGTTCACAGGTTGCCGCCGCATTTCCAGACAATACCGAGGTGGCACCGCATGAAATCGTTCCAGGTTCCCTTGTGATGGTCCGGAATTTTGACAGATCAAGTCCGCTGGAACCTCGTTGGAAGGAGCCACGTCAGGTCCTCTTGACCACCCGTACTGCCGTCAAGCTGGAAGGCAGGAAGGGGTGGGTCCACCTTTCTCATGTAAAACTTTTCAATGGATTGAAACCCGTTTCTAAAAACATTTCCAAGGAGTCCCAGGATTTTAAAGACTGCCAAGACATTGTTTTAAAGGACTGTCCCGCAAAAGACATTGTTACAACCCCTTCCCTGTTAGAGAAAACTCCGCAACAGGAGTATAAGTTAAAACTACGGTCTAGTAAAATAAGTCAGTCAGTTTGATTGTATAAGTCCTCCCCTAGGTGAAACGGTTAGACTGTTTCTGACATGTATAAAATAGACCCCCATAGTGAGAGAGTCAGTCAAAACTCAATTCAATGTATCGTTTTTCTAAGTTTCATATTATTCATCAGCATAATGATTTCCTGCACTAGCTACGCACTTTTCCTGTGTTTCTCAGTTCCTCATGTAAATATGTCTGCTAATGCTACAGCAGAGCACACGTTTAGTGATCTGCCTCCTCACGAATATTCATACCGCCTCGCTATGCGTAACAATTCATTTATCCGTATGTTACATTATTCACACCAGACCAGCAATGCCACTAATTGTTGGGTGTGTGGTCGACTCCCCCCTTTTCAGACACCGAAGGGAGTTCTGCCACTTTTTCCTTATCCATTCTCACATAATGGTTCGTGTGGAGCCTGGTCCACGTTAACGTCATCCTCAACAGATATGTCTTTTCTTAATAGCACATGTTTCCCAGACAAGCAAGGTCTCCCCCACAGAACAGGTTTAGATCTAGAAAATGAAGTATACAATTTAGGTAATCATTCGTCGAATTTCATGGTCCTGAATGTTCAGTCTGATACTACTCCAGACTCACCTGCTATTTCAGTACTACCAGTCAAAGGCGAATTATGTGTCCGTAGTCATGGTTCTGTACATGTAGGACATAGTGAATGTACTACTGTTGTCAAGTATAGTGACAGTGGGAAATCTATTTTCAAAGCTTCACGTCATTCATATTTTGTTTGTGGTCAAACCGCATATGTTCGTCTGCCCCTCGATTGGGAGGGAACCTGTTATATTGCCCTCCTACTGCCACCTGTTTTTCTAGCCCCACCTGACTACCATAGGAATTCCTTCCTAGTACATACTAGACACAAGAGAAATCTCCCGATTGTCGATTATACTGAAACCGCCGCAGAACAATTCATTGATATAGATAAAGGTGTTTTCCCTTATTTAGGTGCAGTTGTGAATAGTAAGCTAATCCGTAGGTTAACAAGAACCCTTGAAGCTGTAGTAGATGAGACTGCCTCCGCTCTAGGTAACTTAACTGAAGAGCAATCCTTTATGAGAATTGTTGTTTTACAGAATCGTCTCGTCCTTGACGTCATACTGGCCGATAGGGGCGGGGCCTGTAGAGTTCTCGGATCTAGTTGTTGCATTTTCATTCCTAATAACGCGCCGTCTGTTTATTCAGCTATAACCAGACTCCATAATATTGCCCATCTGTTACACCAAGATCCAGGCACCTGGACATGGTCCGGTTGGTTCTGGAATATAATTTCCGCATGGGGATGGAAAGTCCTGTCTTTTCTAAGTATTGCAGTAGCGATCATATTTAGCTGCTGCCTCTGTATACAATGTGGCCCTGCGATTTGCAGCATGTGTGCTACCTCTTGTATTCCTAGTCCCAAGCCCCGTTCTAAATCCCGTCCCAAGACAATTCGAGACGAGCAAATGGTACTGTATGAAATGATAGATGGTATCATGAATATTGATGTTTCCTGATGGAAACGTAGTGACAAGGAGGGAATGTGGAAAAGTAAATTTTGCCATGTTCTGTGTCCCTACGCCTCATCCATCATATGTTATGTGTGCATGAACAATATGCATATGTTACTCCCCATGTCTGATCAAGACGCAATTATAGTTGTGTCCACCTCTAATATGTCATTTTCCAGTCCTCGTGAATACTACGAATATTAGGCCTATGTAAAGCTACGTTGCCACGTTCCCCAGTGTGCACGTTATTTCATTATAAAGTCCCCGTTCCTAGGCCTCAACAGGGCCTGGACATCAGATTCAGCTCCTGTCTCCTGAAGCCTCGCTAAGGAGCGATACAGCCCCCACCTGTATCCTCGACCTTTCACTTACTTCCTGCCTCGCAGTGCCCGGTGCAGCTTGGCTCTGCCTCTGAGTCTGCCAAGAGTGTGTTATAGTTCCAGTTATCAGTTCAGTCCTCCTTCTCTGCATTCCTACGCTACTGAACTGCATCAATAGTTTCCGTCATTGTCTAGCCTATACGACTCCACGTTAGAGAAATACTGTATTTAAATGGTCATTTAGTATTCTTCATCACGCACTACATGTAGAATAATGCATGGTCCAGTCTTAGAATCAAGTTAGCCTTTCCCCTCATGACTTCTAGTTTATATCAACATGTTCCCTAAACATCAGATACTAGATAGGGTTTAGGTACATGTCGCTCCGACCCTCCAGACTTTAGTCTCTGCTCCTAGCACAGAGTTCATAGCCCCCAGCTTCTCCTAGTAATACGTCATTGCCAGTTTACGCGCACCATTAGGTTAGAGGTCCCGGCTCCTTAGGTAGCCCCCTCCAATGTTTCCGCCCCATTCATGACATATTCTGTTACGTCTGCACCACATGTCTATGTATACGCCCAGTTACACCTACTTTTACTGTTATCTTTCGCGACTGCTACGCGTCACGCCTTCTGCTCCACCTACTGCTACGCCTACTGCAATGTAATGCTATGTGTTTGCGTTATGTATATAAGTTCATGTATTGTTATTAAAAGTTAGCGCGCTCATCCCAGACCCGGCCCCAGCAGCTGCTGGGTCATCCTATGCAGGTTGTCCTGATCCTGTCCTTATGCTGTAATAAACCTGCAGAAACTCCTACTACCTCGAATCTTGACTCTTATTTATTGAGCTATCTGTTATGATTTATGCCTAGTCAAAAATAGGGTATTATTTATTTATTTACCACACAAGGAGGAGGATAAGAAACTCATTGAGGATCTTAAAGCGCAGATGAAAGCTCGTCTGAAGAAATATGAGCAGAAAATTAAGACCCGCAAGCAGGAGAAATACAGACGAGACGAGGATGATTATCTGCGAGGAAGAGTTCTAACTTACGCTAAAAAGTTCGATGCCCCGAGAAAAGAGGTAAACCGGAAGTTACAACAAGGGGCAACATCGGGTGTTGAAACCTCGGAGTCTGAAATCACCGAAAACGAGTCGAGTGATGACCAAAGCAATCAAGGGGAAGAGAGGCGACCAAAAGCAGTCCCTTTTCACGACGAATTCAAGGTGATCAGACAATCATGGCTCCGTGGGGGCAAAAACAAGCCACCAGAACAAGACGCCGGAAAACCCGACGAGGCGGGGGAGGCAGGAAGAGGACGAGGCAGAACTCGCAATTGGAGTACCAGGAGCAAGAAGAAGAACAACAGACGCTAAGCAATGAGGAGAGCCTGACGGTGGTCAACTTAACAACTAGGGAGCTGTCGGAGGTGGAATTGAAAATATTGAGATTTGGACTGACCTTTTGCCCCAGTAGCAGAATGGAGTTTACCCAAACACGCATTGACCTGTTCTGCTATATCCGGAAACTGAAGTTACATAAATATTTTAAACTGAGACCACAGATAAAGCCAAAAACACTGCAAGGAAAAAGACTGACAGCAACAGATGCACTAACGGGGAAAGACCTGAAAGGTTTGGAGACCCTGGAAGGACTAAGAAATGAGGTGGATAACTCACAGAACTTAAGTGAATCTACAGCACAAAGAGCTTTGAACCAACAAATAGATCAAGATAGGGAAGAAAGTCCTTTTAGACCCTCTTCAACTTTCAATCCCCAAATGCCCAAAGACTCGATAGATGCATTTTCTGAGGCTGTAGTCAGTGATCTCTTGAAATTTCGGATGAAACAAGGTGGCCAGACACCACGGAGTAACATAACGGTGGCAGAAAGAAATGCATTACAAGGTCTGGCCAATGACTCTAAAATTGTGATTAAACCGTCGGACAAGGGCGGTAATGTGGTCCTTCTGACAAGGGAGTTCTACCGACAAGAAGCAGTACGACAACTATCGGACCAGAAATATTACCAACCAACAACAGTTGATGCCTACAATCATAGCGTCATCTTATATGAAAGCATGATACGGAAATGGTATGACACTGGTATGCTGGGGACTGATGAATTTCTATTCTTGCGGAGTACGAATCCAACCATTCCCACTTTTTACCACCTCCCGAAGCTCCACAAGAACAGTAAGGAACCACCAGGTAGACCCATTGTCTCCTCGGTAAATGGACTGACTGAACACTTATCAATGTTTGTGGACCATTATCTTTTTCCTTTTGTTGTTCAGTTACAGTCCTATGTGAAGGACACGAAGGATTTCCTGAATAAAATAACTGCAATCAATTGGGATCCTAGTTATGTGCTCATGGTACTAGATATCACTAGCTTGTACACCATCATCAAGCATGAGCATGGTTTACTAGCCATGAAGTACTTTCTAGAGCAACGTCAGTTACGGTTCTCGAAACATAATGAGATGATAATGGAGTTCGCAGAATTTTGCCTCACGAACAATATATTTCTGCTCGAGGAGCAATTTTATAGACAGACGTCTGGGACCGTGATGGGCAACTGCTTTGCTCCCAGCTTCGCGAATCTCTTCGTGGGCTGGTGGGAGGAGCGGGTGCCCAGGACGGGGCAGACTCCCCATGGAGGCAGGGTAATTCAGTGGCATCGATATATCAACGACCTCTTCATTGTGTGGCAGGGGACGGTGGAGGAGGCCGGTCGGTATGTGGATGTCCTGAATGACAATGATTATGGCCTACACTTTTCGGGAACAATTAGTCCGGTGGCAGCGGACTATTTGGACCTGAAGGTCTTCATTGAGGAGGGAAGGATCCAGACTGCCCTCTTCCGTAAGCCAACTGCAGGGAACTCCATTTTGTGTGCCAACAGTAGCCATCCACCTAAATTGGTACAGAGTATACCGTATAGAGAATTACTGAGGCTGCGAAGGAATAGCTCTAAGGAACGGGACTTTGAAGCAGCAGCAACTGAAAGCTTAAAAAGATTCAGAATGAGGGGTTATGAGCAAGAAAATCTAGATAAAACTCTAGCAAAAGTAAGAACTATCCCCAGACTGAAACTCTTACAGGACAGGGACACCAGTGCGACAAAAAAGATGGAAGGTAAATTCAGACTGGTTACACCATACTCAACAGAATCCAATGAACTAAGAAGGATTCTACGAAAAAATTGGCACATTTTAAAAACAGATGCCGTTATTAAAGAGGATTTACCACCATTCCCTCTTATAACGTTCAAGAAGTCGAGATCACTAAAGGATCTACTAGCGAGAAGCCATTTGGAAAAGATCCCGCCTAAGGTCGGCACATTAAAGGATATGAAAGGCTTTTTCCCATGTGGGAAGTGCAAACCCTGTGCCGGCAGTAAGCGTGTCCTATCCTACACAATCCCAGACACAGGGAAAAACAGAACGATAAGCAAATTCATTACTTGCAGTACCCCCTTTGCTGTCTACTGCCTGGTATGCCCATGTGGGCTCAGGTACGTGGGAAGCACTGTGCACGAACTAAAAATTCGAATACTGGAGCACATGAGAGCCATAGACAGGGTGGACCCGGCCTATCCGGTGGCGAGGCATTTTGCCGAGCAACATCGAAAGGACCGAACCAAACTGATGTTTTTTGGACTGGATTTTATCCCGTTCAACATCAGGGGAGGTGACCGGCTACGTAAGCTACGTCGCCTCGAATCGAGGTATATAATTGATTTAAGGACCAAACACCCTGGTGGTATGAATAGTGGGGAGGATTTGCTGGTCCATCTAGGCAAATAGACGGCAGAACCATGGCCCGTACCACATTAAAACAATAGGTGTGCACTAAATTGATAGGGAGTACTGATGAGTTGTGTTAGATTATCCTGTGTATCTATCAGCATTCAACTGTCTGCAGTCAACTAATGGAATTTCTGACCTTTGTAGTTCTTTGAACTTGAAATTTTGATCCTGTAATTTTGCAATAGAGAATGGTGTTGGTTTACATTGTATTTGAAATGAAATATGGGAGGCTTCTCATAGTAAGGACTAGATATGGTGTCACACCTTAGCTACTGTATTTAAGATATTGAAGTTACCTATATGAAATTGATATGAGGGTATCGTTTAAGAATTGGATATGTAATAGGATATGTTTTTGTGTGTTTTTTGTCCTGAATAAGAATTAGTGTAGTGTGGGACGAGTTAATTACAGAAGGGACTGTTGCCGATACACGGCTATATGAATAATTCCTGCAGAACAGGTTTTGCATATGAGTTGGTCATTGAATGAACTGTGATTATTGTAATATATGCGTAACACGTTAAGCAAACCTGTTGCGGGAGGCTCCTAGTAGGATAATTACTGGGAGATATGCCGATACACGGCTAAATGCTACTTGAACCCTGTGTACGCTAATGTCTACATTTGGTAGGAGGTTTAGCATAATGCGAATTCCAATATGTCACTCGCATGATCATAGGGGTGAATAGTCCCTTCTTTGTGTCCACAATCGCACTGATACTATTTCTGTGATGTAATTTCCTGGTGCAGTAAACACCGACGAAGGCTATCAGCCGAAACGCGTCTGTTTACATACCATTAAAGAAGCGATCACCTAAACGTTCCCCCGTGTGAGTGCGGTTCATTTTTGCCACTGGATTGGGGCGAGGATTTCGAGCTGTATGTGTTAGCGGACTCCCACAGCCGCTTGCCGCACCCGCCGAAGAGTGCTCTGAAGTAAGGTGGGAAGTGAGCGGAAATATATATATATATATATATATATATATATATATATATATATTTATTTCCTGGATTCTCCTCGCCACTCACTCTCGGCAGAAGGCACAGCAGCAGGTAAGTCTTTCAAAAAGCTTTTTATTTTTATTCACACACCATGTGCAGGATGCATCTCATCACAAAACGTACGGCCTACACGTTTTGGCTACTCTAGCCTTCCACTGGACCATATATATTCAATGAAAAAACCATAGGTTTCACACATGTTATGTTAGCTGGACATTACACTCATACAAAAGCATTGAAATTCCCCCGTTATAGTTAGTTCAGCTACCTATAACTCGCGTGCCCACAATGCACTGCTGATGACGTCACATATAACATCACTCATGACATGGTCAGTGACATCACTCATGACATCACTGATGACATCTCAAATGACATCACTGATGACATCATCAAGTGAATGTTTTTTTCTGAAATTTAAATATGTTTTCTATATGTGTATCGCAAGGTCGATGGAAGAATAATTGGATAAATAAATGTCTCAATGGATGGTTTTTTTTGTAAAAATTATTGCATAACTGACTTATTAAGTGTATCTTAGTGAATACATGTATTAGCGAGTAATGTTTAAATATATAAATATCTGTATCAGTGTCTCACTTTGTCTATAATTGGCTGCATGGGTTGGTGAGTAGCTACATGAGTGTCTATATGAGTTATTAGTTGGCTTTTTGAGTATCAGTATGAGTGTCTGTATGGTTTGGCGGGTGCCGCTGGTAGGCAGACAGTTGGTGAATCTTCGTGAGAGGCATTGTGTGGAGCACCGGCGGGACTGTGAGGACCGGCAGCATGCGTGGCAGCGCTCCGTCCTCTTCCCGCCCCCACCGCGTTTGGCAGTACAAAGCAGCGCCTCGCGGCCTCCGCTTCGCGGGAGCCGCTCGTAGGCAGACAGTTGGTGAATCTTCGTGAGGGGCATTGTGTGGAGCACCGGCAGGACTGCGAGGACCGGCAGCCCGCGCGGCCGCGCTCCGTCCTCTTCCCGCCCCCACCGCTATTCCACTATTTTACTGGCTCGGCATACCGCGACGCGCGCGGGCGCGTGCCGGGCGAAGCCCGGGCCAAGGGCGGGCCCGTTTGAGCCCGTTCGAGCACGGGCGAGACCGGACCGGGCTACCTCCCTTGGCTTGCTGCTCCCATTTTTACCCAGCAACTTGACCTCGTTCAAATGACCATGGCTACGAGAGAAACGAGGAGTAAAACTATGCTGACTGGAAGACACCCATCAGGTACTTTGGATAATTACTTTGTTAAAGCTGGTTCCCTTCTAATTGACGAAATTACTACATTGGAGAGGCGCATATCCCAGGAAATCGCATGGGTAAAAAGATCTTCCATGGGCACCATAGCGCATGCCAGAACTCCCGAGAATGGAACCGACCCTTTAGAGCTGGAAATACGGGATAATGGGGTGATGGGTCTGCCTAATGTATCAAATTCGACACTACAACATAGGGTCAATGAATCCCCAGGCACTGAAGAAACACGACAATTGACTTCACCCCCCGTCCAAATACCATCTAGCTCTTCCCGTCCAGTACTAATAACTTCAAATATCGAAACCCCTAGCGCCATAGATAGCCGCCAAAAACGGGGAGACAGGGAAGGAGCAGCACCCAAAAGGAAAAGAGGGGCCCAAAATCCTTGGGGACGTAAAGCAAAAATTGCTAAGCATAATATCTCAGCGGAGGCTAACATTGCGGAAAAGAGTAAAACCGTTCTCATACGCCCTGATGATTCTGCGATAATACCCCTAGTCACTTCACCTGTGCTAGTCCCACATCAATGGAAGGAGGTGCTATTACTATCGCCAATATTGGCGCCCTCCTGCGCTCACTGCTTAGCCCCTTAGAAGCCCGTTTAACTATGATTGAAGCTAGACTGACAATCATAGAAAAAAAATCGGCGCTAATAGCTGATGGTCTTAAAGTAGATAACAAGGCCAACAGGGGTGGGGTTCCATCTAAGAACAAAAGGGGTACAATAGCACCCCCTATTAACGACGCTAGAATAGTTCCAATTACCTCACAACTGCAGCCTCCTACCACCCATCCTGTAATTTCCCAACCCAATCAAGGTGCATCTACAACTAATCACCCTGAGTCTAACATCAAACTCAAACAGGGGGTGGGTGACAAAACAAACAAGATTCTGTCCATGGACCTCCCCCCGGAGGCCAGCCCATATGTAGTTATCTTAACAGGTATACCAGAGTTAAATCCAGAGACTAAAGAATCTGCCGCCTCTTTAAAAAATAAGGTGATCAACTGGCTCACTTTAAACAGACCCCTCCCCTTAGGAGTAGCGACTGAGGTACTCATGGTAAGAAGAGTTCCCTGGCTAGGTAACACAAGGAAATCCATTACCGGTGACTGTGTCCTGATTAACTTCAGGGATCCCAGGACTGTTTCCCACATATGCGGGTGGCCATACCGCGACCAAGGGACATCCATCCAGTCCATATCTCTATCCTTTTTCTACCCGCCTTGGTGCAACGCACAGGAAGAGGAGGGATGGGATACAGTCCCCATTAGAGGGAGAGGCTCGGGAACTAGGGAAAGAGGGGAATTTCATCGTCCCATAGTTCAACAGCCTGACTATCTCACAACACACAACAGGTTCAGCTGCCTTTGATATGAATGATTGACACTACCCACTGTGGAGGGGGGTGGTACATTATCGACCCAGGGGTGGGCAGGTGGGAAAGACCATCCTTTCCGGTCGAGGCATTGCTGGTACCACAGGGACTAAGTCTCGCGTAGAACAGCATTATGAGAAGGATTGCCAACAGTCCATAGCTGGGTCACCACCTAGAAACATGCAACCTACAGCCAGACATGGGGACTTGAATCAAAATGCAACATCGCCGGTTAGCTTAATAGGACAGGGGGCTACTTCAAATACTATCTTCAATTCCAATCCAGCTTCATTACTAAAGATACTGTCCTGGAACCTGGCTGGTTTGGGAAATAAGCTTGATTGCCCAGACTGGAGCACATTCATAGACTCTAAAGATGTCTGTATGTTCCAAGAAACCTGGGCGAGAGAGGAATACACTCGCCCAGGCTTTGCTGTATTTTCCATTCCTGCCCAATGGGGGGCAAGGGGCGCCCCTCTGGTGGCCTTGCTATTTGGGTGGTAACCCACTTGGGTTGCAAGGCTACATCTTTTTTCACAGCCTCTGTGGATGTCCAATGCGTCCTCATGGAATGGCCTAATTCCACCAAATTGGCAGTGGTAAATATTTACTCCAGGCCGGTGAATATAACTTGGGAATCAAGCACCATTGAGGAACTTTCCACCTTCCTCAATGATATTGCTAAGGGTACACCCTTTGTGATTGGAGGGGATCTGAACTGCCATTACGAGCCACTAACAGGACTACCAGATGGAACAGCAATGGAGGAAGATGCGTTGTGGTTAGTACCTCCCATGGTGGCCCCTCCCCCCAGAGCGTTTGACACCTTTAGCAGTACAGATTACCGCTTTGGCTCTCAAACATGCTATCAGGGTCTGTAATGGGCGTATCAATTCTGATTTCCCCCCCAAATGCACATTCAATAAAGTGGGGAGGGAGTCAAGACTGGACTATATTTTAGTCCAATTGTCCTCCTGGTCTAAAATCAAGGACTTCAGGGTGATAGTAAAGGGTGATAGCGATCATAATGCGCTAGAATTAGAATATTTTCTCCCTGGTATAGATAATGAAAAGCGGGCTGGTGCAGACGTGCCCGCCACAGGGTTGACCCTGATGAATAATAAACGCAGAGTGAGGTGGGAAAAACTAGCCACTAATCCAGAAAAGATCTCAGAGTTGTATGGCTGTGTTATTCCCACACTTGAAAAAGTGAGTGCATTAGTGGAGCAACCCAATGCCCATGACATGCACAAAAGACTCTGGTGCGCTCATGAGGAGCTTGTTAAGAGCATGACTGAAGTCTTTTTCTCCCCAGGAAAAACCGGGGGTAGCACGAGTCACCGTCCTTCGTGGTACAATGCTGCCTGCCGAAAGGCTAAATCAGACCTACTACTTTCCCTAAAGCAAGATAATGATAGATCATCAATACAGGCAAGGAGAAGGGATTATAAGCAGGTGATCACCCATGCTAAATCGGAATGGGACCAGGAGAAATGGGAGAATCTCGCCACCGCATTAGCAGATAGGGATTCCCGCAAATTCTGGCGAATTGTAAATACGGGGCCCGATGAGCCGTTTTCGGCCGTCGAACCTAACATCTCAGCCAAGGTCTGGGAAGAACATTTTCAAGTCCTTTATATGGGAGCTAACGTGGACACAGATGGGGCCTCAGCTCATTCAGTGCCAATCACTGGCCCACAACTAGAGGGGGACCTTTTCACCGAGGAAGAGGTGCGAGCTGCTATTTCCAGGCTGGCATCTGGCAAAGCGCCTGGACTGGATGGGCTCCCGGGCGACCTCTTTAAACAAGAGCCAGGCATATGGGCTCCCTACCTGCTGATGATCTTTAACGCCATTCTGGGGGGCATGGACGTTCCCTGTACTTGGCTGGGCGCAGAGATTGTCCCTATATTTAAGAAGGGCTCACCTCTGCTCCCAGCCAACTACAGGCCTATCAGTCTCATCGACTTGTCACAAAAGCTATTCGGGAGACTGATATTAGATCGCCTCCAAGATTGGATTGAAGAGTTTTCCATTCGAAGGCGGCAGTCTATACATGGTCTTTGTAGACTTGCGTGCCGCCTTCGATTTGGTGCCAAGACCCAAACTGTGGTCCGTGCTAGTGGAGTTGGGCATTCCATTGGATATCCTGAACATACTGATAAGACTCCATCAAGAAAACTTTGCACGGGTCAGATGCGGCAGGAACGGGATGCTCTCAGCAAGATTCCCCGTTGACAGGGGGGTGAGACAGGGTTGTGTGCTTGCACCTACCCTGTTCTGCCTCTTTGTCAACGGGGTAATCGCCCATCTGACTAAGATCAATGATATAGATGCCCCCAAGCTCAATGGCAGCAGGGTGCCCGCAATCATGTTTGCGGATGACACCCTGCTGCTGTCTAAATCCCCTATGGGGATACAACGAGTCCTCAATGGTTTTGTAATATTTTGTGGGGAGAGGGGGCTGGAGATCAATGCCTTGAAAAACAAATATATGATTTTCAGCCCCCCCATCCACAACTCGCCCCAACCCAACCACAGGCACAACGAGGCTAGAGAGGGTTCACACATTCGAGTATCTAGGGGTGACTATCAATCAAAATATGACCTGGGACACGCATCGAACAAAGGCCAATCTTAAACTGGTCCAGTTAACGGGCGGCATCACAAGGATGACAAATAGATCGACTTTTAAGCCCTTCGGTCCATTGCTTGAAATTTACAAAATGCAGGCGAGGGGGGCAGTCACACATGGCGGGGAATTGTGAGGGCATACACCCGGCCAAAATTTGACGATTACAGAAAACAAGTTCATCAGGCAGTTGGCAGCCCTTCCTTAAAGCACCCTGCTTCTCCCTCTTAGATTTGACTTGGGCCTTAGACCGTTAGAAGAAGAACTGGGCTTAAAACCACTAACATTCTGGCGACGACTCTGGACTACCCCAGAGATCCTGACCTATAGGATGGAGTTGAAAGAGATTTTAAGTTTACCAAATATGATGAATATTCCCTGGTTAAAGTACATAAAAAAGACATGTGAAAGTTTGGGAAGACCAGAACTATGGCTAGACCCTGAAAACGCTTGCAGCAAGGTCTCACGCAAACATTTACCAAAGGACTACTATGACTTAAAATTAAACATCTTACTATGGAATACGCGGCTAGGGACTTTAACAAACTCTTTTATCCATTCTAAAGATTTCTATCACTTGGAGCGGGTCTTTGATGGAATTTGTCCTGCCCTGACCAGGAAGTTATTTTTACAGTGGAGGTATGGCACCCTTCCTCTCAGAGCCTTCACAAGTACCTGGTCCCAGCCCTCCCTCACCAAGCAATGCCCCGCATGTTCATACCGGCTGGAGAATGAACTACATGTTTTATTCTTCTGCAATGCCTATCAAAAACCTAGAAAGTATTGGCTTGTTCCTCTTCTCAAAAACTTAGGTTTTAGGCATTGCATTCCTGCTAACAGAATACTCAAGACAGATTTATCACCTCCAATCGTGTTTGCAATAGCTAAGTTCCTGTCAGCGATTTGACACAAGCGCACTCGTTTCATCCTGAACTCTGATATAGATTTGGTACAGGCACTACAAAAATTCAATGCCTAGACAATCTTAAATTGGAATGGACTGCAATTGATTTTATTAATTATTCCAACTGATTTGATTTTATCAATCACAACTAATGAGACTTTTAATAGTAATTAGCAGTATGTATTCCATCTTGCACTAGCACTTTGAACCTGTACAATAAGATGATAATCGTATTGATTTTTTAACTCTTGTTTTATGAACATGAATCACTCATGAGTGTTCTTTTTTTGATGCATATCTTTTATGATCCAAGTGATCGAAATAAAGACAGAATGAATGAATGGTTTGGTGGGGAGTATTACTTAGCGCATAGATGCATGAATGAGTGACTCACTGTTTGTATGTGTTTTGAAGACAGCATATATGCAATACTATATGGGTGCACGAGTTTGTGTATGGGTGTGTTAGTGAGAGATTGACTGTCTCAATAGTATCTTTATGAGTAACTACATATGTTCTAATCTACTATATATGAGTATTGATGTATATAAGTGATTATATGTGAGAGTGAGTGTTTGGAAGAGTTCCTGTATAAATAAATATGTGTTTCTGTAAGTGATTGTTTAAGAGAGTAAGTATATGTACGTTTCTGTAAAAGAAAGTTTAGTGCTGTGTGTATATCCTGTATATGCAAATAAATGGATGTTTGATAGTTTATTTGCATGTGTGAGTATGTGTGTGGGTAAGTCTATGGATGAGTGTCGGTGTGTAACAGGATGTATAAGTGTATGAGTACATATGATCAGTGAGTACATGTATAAGCGACTATATAGAACTGTTGGTGGATGAGTGGATGTGTATGTAGATGGTGGAATTACTGAATAGCTTGTTGGCAAGTGGTATCTCTATCTCCATTTTTTAAAATATTTTAGTTTCTATTTTTGAAGGTGTGTATCAAAGGTTATATTACGCTGAGAGGAGGTCTGCCACTCTTTCACAAGGATGATATCATCAGTGATGTCATTTGAGATGTCATTAGTGATGTCATGAGTGATGTCACTGACAATGTCATGAGTGATGTTATATGTGACGTCATTAGAAGTGCATTGCGGGCACGCGAGTTATGGTTAGCTGAACTAACTATAACAGGGGAATTTCAATGGTTTTGTATGAGTGTAATGTCCAGCTTACTATAACATTTCTGAAATTTATGTTTTTTTAGTGAATTTCTACGTTTTTCAAAATGCTAATTCCTATCTATAACGTGTGTGAAACCTATGTTTTTTTTAGTGAATTTCTAAGGTTTTTTAAATGCTAATTCCTAACTATAACGTGTGTGAAACCTATGGTTTTTTCAGTGAATGTCTAAGGTTTTTTAAATGCTAATTCCTAACTATAACGTATGTGAAACCTATGTTTTTTTTTCAGTGAATATATATATCCATACTAATATTATAAAGAGAGAGCCCAAACCTTTGAGGCGGGTAATCTCAGTAACCACAGCACCAATCACAACACCCAATACAGCGTTGGAAAGGGCAGTTGCAACAGAAGGACATAGGCTATGCAGACGGCCACCATATATATATATATATATTGTTTTTGCATTGTTTTATATAGCGCAAACTTGACCTGAACTGAATCAGGTATCAGAGAGCTTTACATAGCACCAGTTACGTTACATGAGGACACACATTCATTTTTGTTAGGCACAGGAGATTAAGTGATTTGCCCATAATCACAGGATGTTTGGCGTCGTTACCAAGACTTGAACCCAGATCCCCAGGTCCGAGGTCGAGCGCCTTAGCTGTTAGGCCAACTCCTCTATACATTTAAAAGGTAAAAGAACCGTGCCAGCAAAGTAGTCCCTTGTGGGCGTGTCTGCGTTGTGCTGTGGGCGTGGACTGGGGGCGTGACTAGCGCTGGGGGCATGACTAACGCTGGGGGCATGTGGTACAGCCATCACATCGTTGGCTGTGGGCGTGTGCTGGTGGGGTGACAAACGCTGGGGGCATGACAAACGCTGGGGGCGTGTGTCCGCCCTTCATGCCATGTGAGTCGTACATACAAGCGCCAATTACGTTGCTGCGCAGCATCACGGGGCACGCTGGGGGCATGACACGCTGGGGGTGTGACACGCTGGGGGCATGAGAACCGATGGGGGAGTGTGTCCGGCCTTCATGCCATGTGAACGCAATTGCGCTGCATCAAGGGGCACGCTGGGGGCATGAGAAACACTGGGGGCGTGTGCTACGTTCTGCCCTTCATGCCATGTGGGTCGTACATTAATCAGAAGATCGTCTGCTGTGGCCATGTGCTGGGGGCGTGACAAACGCGTTCACCTGGAGGCCTGGTAAGTAAAGTTACTGCAGCCTCTCCTGCGCACTGTTACTGAACTCTCTCATTCAACAAAATTACACGCGACCGCTACCGTCAATCAGGGCTCTAGCCGGGCTCAGGCGGTGGATCAGGACACTAATTACACGTGCCTGCTAACATCAACCAGGGCTGCAGCTGGGCCTTCTCCGTCCCTATTCTAATGAAACAAAAAATGTTGTCTACCGCGAGATTTTAAAATAAATGGCCCTTTCCAAAACAACGTCGGGACGGGCTGCTGGTATGTGTATATATATATATATATATATATATATATATATATATATATATATATATATATATATATTACGCTCCATGGGGTTGTCCAAGTAGCGGGTAGCACCCGAGCCTGCGTGCGCCTTCCCCAAAGCGTTAGTTGGTATGGGCAGTTGCGTGTTTGAAATAGGCCCGACGCGTTTCGGAAATTTATTTTCCTCATCAGGGGCCAGCAGTAAAGTGCATGACGTCTACCATCTCCCTGTATGAAAACACATATTGTGCTTGTGGGAGATGTAGTCCATATATCCTGGATGGATGCACTCTCAAATTACTGCTCGTTCCAAGGCTCTACCATGAGCCCCAAACATCACTCCTGTCCTCATCCATCACGCAGCTCCACATACGAGACTCCTTGGATAGCGAGTCTCGTGGCCCCCGTTTCTTCGGGGTGGTGCAACCCAGCGGCAGGACCGCCGCTAATGTATTACGCTCCATGGGGTTGTCCAAGTAGCGGGTAGCACCCGAGCCTGCGTGCGCCTTCCCCAAAGCGTTAGTTGGTATGGGCAGTTGCGTGTTTGAAATAGGCCCGACGCGTTTCGGAAATTTATTTTCCTCATCAGGGGCCAGCAGTAAAGTGCATGACGTCTACCATCTCCCTGTATGAAAACACATATTGTGCTTGTGGGAGATGTAGTCCATATATCCTGGATGGATGCACTCTCAAATTACTGCTCGTTCCAAGGCTCTACCATGAGCCCCAAACATCACTCCTGTCCTCATCCATCACGCAGCTCCACATACGAGACTCCTTGGATAGCGAGTCTCGTGGCCCCCGTTTCTTCGGGGTGGTGCAACCCAGCGGCAGGACCGCCGCTAATGTATTACGCTCCATGGGGTTGTCCAAGTAGCGGGTAGCACCCGAGCCTGCGTGCGCCTTCCCCAAAGCGTTAGTTGGTATGGGCAGTTGCGTGTTTGAAATAGGCCCGACGCGTTTCGGAAATTTATTTTCCTCATCAGGGGCCAGCAGTAAAGTGCATGACGTCTACCATCTCCCTGTATGAAAACACATATTGTGCTTGTGGGAGATGTAGTCCATATATCCTGGATGGATGCACTCTCAAATTACTGCTCGTTCCAAGGCTCTACCATGAGCCCCAAACATCACTCCTGTCCTCATCCATCACGCAGCTCCACATACGAGACTCCTTGGATAGCGAGTCTCGTGGCCCCCGTTTCTTCGGGGTGGTGCAACCCAGCGGCAGGACCGCCGCTAATGTATTACGCTCCATGGGGTTGTCCAAGTAGCGGGTAGCACCCGAGCCTGCGTGCGCCTTCCCCAAAGCGTTAGTTGGTATGGGCAGTTGCGTGTTTGAAATAGGCCCGACGCGTTTCGGAAATTTATTTTCCTCATCAGGGGCCAGCAGTAAAGTGCATGACGTCTACCATCTCCCTGTATGAAAACACATATTGTGCTTGTGGGAGATGTAGTCCATATATCCTGGATGGATGCACTCTCAAATTACTGCTCGTTCCAAGGCTCTACCATGAGCCCCAAACATCACTCCTGTCCTCATCCATCACGCAGCTCCACATACGAGACTCCTTGGATAGCGAGTCTCGTGGCCCCCGTTTCTTCGGGGTGGTGCAACCCAGCGGCAGGACCGCCGCTAATGTATTACGCTCCATGGGGTTGTCCAAGTAGCGGGTAGCACCCGAGCCTGCGTGCGCCTTCCCCAAAGCGTTAGTTGGTATGGGCAGTTGCGTGTTTGAAATAGGCCCGACGCGTTTCGGAAATTTATTTTCCTCATCAGGGGCCAGCAGTAAAGTGCATGACGTCTACCATCTCCCTGTATGAAAACACATATTGTGCTTGTGGGAGATGTAGTCCATATATCCTGGATGGATGCACTCTCAAATTACTGCTCGTTCCAAGGCTCTACCATGAGCCCCAAACATCACTCCTGTCCTCATCCATCACGCAGCTCCACATACGAGACTCCTTGGATAGCGAGTCTCGTGGCCCCCGTTTCTTCGGGGTGGTGCAACCCAGCGGCAGGACCGCCGCTAATGTATTACGCTCCATGGGGTTGTCCAAGTAGCGGGTAGCACCCGAGCCTGCGTGCGCCTTCCCCAAAGCGTTAGTTGGTATGGGCAGTTGCGTGTTTGAAATAGGCCCGACGCGTTTCGGAAATTTATTTTCCTCATCAGGGGCCAGCAGTAAAGTGCATGACGTCTACCATCTCCCTGTATGAAAACACATATTGTGCTTGTGGGAGATGTAGTCCATATATCCTGGATGGATGCACTCTCAAATTACTGCTCGTTCCAAGGCTCTACCATGAGCCCCAAACATCACTCCTGTCCTCATCCATCACGCAGCTCCACATACGAGACTCCTTGGATAGCGAGTCTCGTGGCCCCCGTTTCTTCGGGGTGGTGCAACCCAGCGGCAGAATGTGGAGCTGCGTGATGGATGAGGACAGGAGTGATGTTTGGGGCTCATGGTAGAGCCTTGGAACGAGCAGTAATTTGAGAGTGCATCCATCCAGGATATATGGACTACATCTCCCACAAGCACAATATGTGTTTTCATACAGGGAGATGGTAGACGTCATGCACTTTACTGCTGGCCCCTGATGAGGAAAATAAATTTCCGAAACGCGTCGGGCCTATTTCAAACACGCAACTGCCCATACCAACTAACGCTTTGGGGAAGGCGCACGCAGGCTCGGGTGCTACCCGCTACTTGGACAACCCCATGGAGCTTAATACATTAGCGGCGGTCCTGCCGCTGGGTTGCACCACCCTGAAGAAACGGGGGCCACGAGACTCGCTATCCAAGGAGTCTCGTATGTGGAGCTGCGTGATGGATGAGGACAGGAGTGATGTTTGGGGCTCATGGTAGAGCCTTGGAACGAGCAGTAATTTGAGAGTGCATCCATCCAGGATATATGGACTACATCTCCCACAAGCACAATATGTGTTTTCATACAGGGAGATGGTAGACGTCATGCACTTTACTGCTGGCCCCTGATGAGGAAAATAAATTTCCGAAACGCGTCGGGCCTATTTCAAACACGCAACTGCCCATACCAACTAACGCTTTGGGGAAGGCGCACGCAGGCTCGGGTGCTACCCGCTACTTGGACAACCCCATGGAGCTTAATACATTAGCGGCGGTCCTGCCGCTGGGTTGCACCACCCTGAAGAAACGGGGGCCACGAGACTCGCTATCCAAGGAGTCTCGTATGTGGAGCTGCGTGATGGATGAGGACAGGAGTGATGTTTGGGGCTCATGGTAGAGCCTTGGAACGAGCAGTAATTTGAGAGTGCATCCATCCAGGATATATGGACTACATCTCCCACAAGCACAATATGTGTTTTCATACAGGGAGATGGTAGACGTCATGCACTTTACTGCTGGCCCCTGATGAGGAAAATAAATTTCCGAAACGCGTCGGGCCTATTTCAAACACGCAACTGCCCATACCAACTAACGCTTTGGGGAAGGCGCACGCAGGCTCGGGTGCTACCCGCTACTTGGACAACCCCATGGAGCTTAATATATATATATATATATATATATATATATATATATATATATATAAACAGCCACTTATCTATACTACTATTATAAAGAGAGAACAGAAACCTTTTGGCAAGGTAAACTCGGGAACCACAGCGCCAATCCACACACCCAATACATTGTTGGAATCCTCAGGGTGTGTAGATGGACATAGGTGACATAAAATAAAAATAAAACGTAAATTAAAAAATTTAAATTTATAAACAAAGTAGTCCCCTAAAACTAGCGCCGGCCGCGACGTAGTGCTGACCGCGACCTCGACGTGCGTGATGATGACAGGGGAGGAGCGGTGACGAGCGGCGAGGAGTGGCGGTGAGGTCCGGAGCTCGGGGAGGAGCGGCACATCAAGGTAAGGCGAGGCGGGAGGCGGTCTGAGCAATGTCGGGGCGGGCGGGGGCCCGGGAGTGGTGGTGAAGTCCCGAGCGCGGCTCAGGTAAGGCAGAGGCGGGAGGCAGGCGGGCGGGAGGTGGGCGGGAGGCGGGCGGGAGGCAGGCGGGCGGGAGGCTGGCGGGCGGTGGCGGGAGGCAGGCGGGCGGGAGACGGGAGGTGGGAGGCGGTCTACGCAATGTTGGGGCGGGCGGGGGCCCGGCCGGGACTGCACAAAATCCGAAAATGCTGCCCCCGCCCCCTTCTGCCCCGGGCAACGCCGGGACGGGCTGCTAGTATATATATAAACAGCCACTTCCCTTACAAAGAAGTACAAACTTTGCATGTCTGCAGCCTTTCTTATTTTTCACCTTATTCATATTCCGCTCAATCAACACATCATCCACACATACACACACCTACTTGCTGCCTTTCTTGGCTGGGGTTATCAATTCTTCTTCTTTAATTCAAATTCAAAGTGCAGGCCCTTTATCGAGGCTTTTTATTATAACAACTATCCCGGCCAAAGGTACTATGAAATTTGCACACTTGCTCCCTTTCTTGGCTGGGGTTATCAATTATTCTTCAATTTCATATTTTGATTCAAACTCAAGGCCCTTTATCAAGCCTTTTTGTTGTAACTACTGTTGCAGTGATTCCGCTCCTACACACAACTGTGCATAAAGACTTACGACCTCAGTGAATTACGGTGTTCTAAACCCCACCTTAGTACCCAAAGCCCCTAACAGACTAGCAATCAGTGACTCATTGGTTCTTCGTCCTATAGCAAAAACACCAATTATTAGTCAACCCAGAACATGCGTCTTAGGTTACCTCAGGTAAGGTGGATAACAAGAGCACTCTTTTGTTACAGTCTTACACCAGTCCAAAACAAGCACTAAATAAAGATGCCTGCGACTTTTAAATGTTTATTTCTAACACTGTAATCTCTTGCCCAGTACCTTAGATAATACAAGCAAACATATTATTAGAAACAAAGTTGTCAGCATTGTTACTATTCCATAAAATACACATGGAAGATAGCATCCTATAATCCAAAAGGGAAACAGATTGAAAATATACCTAGATTTCACCCTCCCCACCTAGCAGGTTAGTTTATAACTACAGAAGATCTCATACGACTACATAGGCAGACCCATACCTCTGGTACTCAGCAGTAGTGGATCACATTGAGATCTACACAAACTGTCAGGATACGAATGTTCTCCAACTGTGTGTAATCATGCCTGCACAGTGCATTATTAAACGCGCCAGTATCAGAGGTGCCACAGCTGCATATGTCTTATGGCTCGAACGTGCGAGGATCATTCCGAATAACAGACACAGTATCCAAGATAACCTTGATGTTTCATACTCTCACTATACACACTAAAGTAGCGAGGCAGTCTACAAATGTAGTATAACAAATTATTCTCATATGAAGCAAAATACTCAGCCTTCTTTAAACAATATTGCAAGTGCGTGTTGTGTGCAAAGCAGAGCAGGAAAACATAAATGGCGTTTAAGCTTCTAATAAACCCATGCTAACTTAACACAGTGTGAGTGCAAGGCTCAGCCCACGACACCTTTCCTTGACCAAAGCACATAATATAAACATGGGCAAATTACGAACGCAGAGTCCAAGCCTAAAAAGCAGAGTCAAGTTCAATTTTGCAAAGAAAATTATTCGATCTTTGATAGAAAGCAGTAACTAAATAATAAAGAATAGGTAGAAAAATCAAACAGTCTTATTCCACCAGCGTATAAGCACAGTATGTAGCAACAGCCTCCAAGAGGAAGTCATTGTTCTCATCTGAAAACATTTCAGCCATCCAATTCAATAGTGGGAATGAACATACATGTTCCTCAACGACTGGAGCCTCTATCACCATCGGAGGAAAACTCGGGTCATCTTCAATGTAACTGCGTGCCAAGAAGTCATGCGCCGCTGCAAAAAAATTCTAATGTCCCATTATTCCATGTATCGCTGCTAAAGCCATAATCCCACCGCCAGAACAGAGCAAGTCATGGACCACTAAGGGGCTCATCAGCTGGTCATAATCCACGTTGGGAGACACCGTATTGCAGAGACACAAATCCAGGGCCCAGTCGAAATCGCAGCTCAGGCAATGGAAGACAGGTTGAACGCATGTGAAAAAGGAGAATCGAGACGATAATCCATAAACTGCGCTCAATGTAGCCAGAGGCAGCGCTCCGTAATAACTAAGCGTTTGGTTGCGCAGCAGCAACAGCCGGGACATATTGTCGGGTGCTGCAGGATGTGGATCCATTTTTAAGTAAACAAATTAATAGACGCACACCGGCAACTAATGCAAGCATTAAGGAGAATCCACCAAAGATGCTGGAAAAAATTGAATGAAAAAACGCTGACAAAACTCCAAATATAGTTTTTACAGAAGTCACAAGGCCACTGCTTATAACTTTAAAAAAGTAAGCTAACCCCCTACTCGAGGACGCATTAAAGATAGTCTAAATTAATTCCCTAAATTTCAGGGGCTCGTCTGTATTTAATAAAGCATGCACTTCTGTGCGGGTGTTTGCTACATGAAGCACAAATGTTTCTCTAGCAGATGTAAGAGCAACCTCTTTTTGAGACAATAGGGCTCTTAAACGGCTCATTTGGTTGACTCTGCTTTCAAGGTCGGAAACGACGGCTAGAGGGAAACATCCAGCTTCCCATGCAGAGGAGTAAACACAACTTTTTTATAGCAAACCACACGCTGAGTTACCGTAATCATGTAAGCGATGCCTGCTAACATCGCACAAAAATCTGCATTATTTCAAAGTAAATAACTCCCGTTTGCCAGTAAACTGAACATTGGTATGATAGCAGGTGTCGGAGTGCCTTTCAAAACTCAGGCCAAATTAGCTGCATCTTGATTACAAGAGCCATACAATTGTATGTGTCTACAAATTAAGGAGTGATCTGGTGCTATTCTGCAATCCTCGCCATTCTGATAAACTTCTTTTCCCTCCCTCAGGCACCTATATATAAATGGTAATAACCAAGCTTCATGGAGATAAGCGCTCCCTAAAGATCCATATCTGCCTATAGCATAGTAGTTCATACAAACCTCAAACTTAAACAGTCTTAAAAAGTAACATTATGATACTGTAGATAAGCCACACAGCTGAATCGGATCTCCAATGAGTGACCACTTGCAACAATTCTTATAGCGCGCCTTGTGCTCTGATTTGACAGTGAGAGAGTGATCGCACCATAGTTTGTCTGCTAATCATTCTCAGCATATGCTACGAATACGCTTTCACGTTACGCATCGCATCAAAGCTTCCTTGTGACGTCACGTACAGCGCCCCGTTCGCGAAAGACGCAAATGTTTTTAATTGTTTAAAAACATATTTATAAAATTAATGAACATACTAATAGAATACATTATGTAGGATACTTATGAAAATAGTTTTTTAAAACTTTGAACAATCGTATATTACTTTTAAAAGCAATTACACAAATCGCGGTTGAACGTCATACAAACCCACATCGTAAGCATACGCAAAGCCATGTGACTTTAAAAGAAGAGATTTCATTGGTTCATAACACTTCCTATTCCAACTGTTGAAAGTTCCGTCCCATTTTAATCATTCTACTTTCACTTTCTAAGAAGAAACATCTCTTCTGAAAATATTGTCAAATAGAAGGAAAATTACCATAATAACACCAATGGACTCATTTTCCACTCATTCTTAGGGGAATATTTCATTCCTGACGAACCTCCAAAGAAGAGGAAAGAAGCTCTGATTTGCATGTTTTTTACTTTCCCTGAAGGGTAAAAAAAGGTTAATGCTCCATTAGTAACTTGTAAAATTTGCCAAACAACTCTTTCATGGGATGATCCATCTAAAAAATACTCCGTTGGCACAGCAAATATGGGGCGGCACGTCAAGAACTTGCACCCCAAAAACTTTCCTCGAGCTGCAACACGTAGGTTGCAGGACAACCCACCTGCTGCTACACCAAGCACATCAACTGCGGCACCAGCATTTTCAACAAGCAGTCAAATTGATCCTGATTTTGCTAAAGTTAAAATTCTATAAATTTATTGCAATAAACTTTTGTGTTATGGGGAACAGTCTATTGACCTGATAAAACGCAGGAAGCAGAAGCATCGCTGTCGTCGACATTCGTTTTTTTTTATTTTTCATTCTTATGTTCCTGTTGGACTTTTTCTGAGTTCCAGTTCCATTTTTTTTGCTTTAAAAAAAACTTGTTCACAAAACACAAAAAAAAATAGAAAACTAAAAACACAAAAAAAACAGAATTATAACAATCTGCTCCTAATAACCACACGGACACAGAGATAAGAATGTGAGGATTTAATATCCCGAGCGCCGGTAACGCTACTTCCCATTGCTAGACTCGCGGCAACTCCCATGGCCGCCCACGTTCTCAGAATGCACTGGGCCCACGCTCTGGTAAACTAGAGCGCGTCGCCACATAAATATTTAAGGAGCTGCAAAGGGACCCCATCTCCCGGAACTCAAAAAATAACATTTGGGATTGTGTGGGGAAACCCAATACCCCCACGGACCCAGCCAGCTCCCCGCATCGTTCGAAAGCCGGCATTGCTTTGTCAGAGAGACCAGTTTATATGCTCCTCTCTCTAACAAAAAGCAATCTGCTTTCCTACTTAAAAAAGACAGCATAATAACTTGCTCTATCTTTCAAATAGGAAAGCGGTTTGCTGTACTAAAGTGGAAGCCGCGACCCTCCCGCCCTACCATAGCAAACAGCAGTGTCCCGGGGGAAGGCACCCTGGGACACTGCAGGAGCCGGCCCTGGGAGGTTTGGACCCCAGGGCCATCAAGAACTCCAGGAGGGAGGCCGCGATCCCCTCCCAACATTAAAAAGCCCCGAAAGTTGGTGGTCTCCGCGGCTGGGGGGTCCGTGCCGTCACAGACTCCCCGGAGCATGTGGGGGAGCCATGAACCCCCCGCATACTTCAAAATAAACAAATAAACCCCGGGGGTGGCGTTCCCCAGGGCTCGGGGAACCTTTCAACCCCCCATTATAGAAAAAAATTGCCCCTGGGATTTGCCCCCCCCCGGGAGCTAATCAAAATAAAAGGGACTTCTAGTTTTTTTTTTTCCTTTCCCACCGCGTACGAGTACGATACGCGTATCCCGTGGTTTTTAAATCAAAAAAACAACAACACTTTTTGGGCCTACAGATCCATGTGGGACCCCCTCAGCAGGCATAGAGGGTCAACATTTTTCTACCCTGCCCCCTCTCCTTATTTTTCAACTTTGTTTTACTTTTTCTCGTGCCTTGGTGCTACCCAGACACAAGATGGCCGCCAACACTTCCTGGTTTCGAGTGTTGACAGACAGTTGACAGGCAATCAGCATGCAGCTGTAATTGAACGGATCTCCGTCCGCGTGTAGAACTCTGTCTCTAGATATCGCTATGATTTTACTTGTAATTTTCTCATAAACTACTGAACGGATTTACACCATTTAACAAAAAGCACAATCTGCGAACCGAACTTTACCTCTCTGCCAAAGTTGGTATAATTCCGTTTTTGGGACCCCCCTTTTTTCTCAGCCCCCACTTGACGAATCACCCCCAAACTTCCAGGGAAGGAGTGGAACCGAGCAGGCCATTTTCTTGGAGAAATTTTCAACGATTCGTCCACCGGCGCCAAAGTTATTCCAAATAGAATGTTGTGGATTTCCTATGGAAACTAGGTACTAACTATAACTACCTAGGTTATATATATATGTATATATATATATATATATATATATATATATATGTATATATATATATAATTGCCACAGACTTGTGCTCTCCAAGCGAAAAATAGACTGCACTCCAAGTCGGTGTTTCACAGCAAAAGATTTATTGGCAGACCCCCCTGCCCCCTCGACAGACGCGTTTCACCGTTTAGGCTTCGTCAGTGTCAATTACAATTCCGTATCAGCCACCATAATATCCCCACCCTTCTCTGAACATAGAGAGAGGACTAACCTCGCCGAGATTTTCTCGGCGGCCATCTTTGCGGCAGGTTTGCTAGCAGCCCGGTGGCAGTGGGCTGGCTTGCGTTTGCTGAGAACGCTATTTGTAACTTATCCCTGCATTTTGCCCCGCTGACTAATAGCGGCGGCGGTCTTATCCCTGCATTAATTTTAAAATTGTCTAACCTTGTACTTCAAAGTTATGCAGGTTACTAACCTGAGTTCTTTCTTCCAAAGGTGAGAAGCCGGCTGGGGGCTGATTCGATCGTGGGTTCCCAGCAGTAACGGGCGCCATCTTTGTTTGGGCTTGCCTTCACCATAGGCTATCCCTGACACTCCACCCTTGCTCCGCCCCTATTTAGGAGCGCGACCTTGCCCTCTCCAGTGTTTGCTAGCAGCCCGGTGGCAGTGGGCTGGCTTGCGTTTGCTGAGAGCGCTATTTGTAACTTATCCCTGCATTTTGCCCCGCTGACTAATAGCGGCGGCGGTCTTATCCCTGCATTGTTTTTAAAATTGTCTAACCTTGTACTTCAAAGTTATGCAGGTTACTAACCTGAGTTCTTCCTTCCAAAGGTGAGAAGCCGGCTGGGGGCTGATTCGATCGTGGGTTCCCAGCAGTAACGGGCGCCATCTTTGTTTGGGCTTGCCTTCACCATAGGCTATCCCTGACACTCCACCCTTGCTCCGCCCCTATTTAGGAGCGCGACCTTGCCCTCTCCAGTGTTTGCTAGCAGCCCGGTGGCAGTGGGCTGGCTTGCGTTTGCTGAGAGCGCTATTTGTAACTTATCCCTGCATTTTGCCCCGCTGACTAATAGCGGCGGCGGTCTTATCCCTGCATTGTTTTTAAAATTGTCTAACCTTGTACTTCAAAGTTATGCAGGTTACTAACCTGAGTTCTTCCTTCCAAAGGTGAGAAGCCGGCTGGGGGCTGATTCGATCGTGGGTTCCCAGCAGTAACGGGCGCCATCTTTGTTTGGGCTTGCCTTCACCATAGGCTATCCCTGACACTCCACCCTTGCTCCGCCCCTATTTAAACGGCCCTTATGCGTCAGAGTTAAGCCCGTCTGCGCCCGTCCGCGGCCGGCCGGGGCTAGGGGCACTGGACGCTGCCCGTTTTCTCACGTACTCACCCTCTCAGCTCTGCTCCTATTGGGTCCCTGGGGCTATCGACCCCCACACAGTCGCCTGCCTGAAGCATCTAGGTCTGTCCTCTACCCCTCCCCGATCTCCCCCTGGGATAGTAGCCTCTTTAGCTCTGTCCCCTAACACGACCCTCCCAGCTCCCTTACCATTGTTAGCTCCCCCTGACCCGATATTCAGCACTTCTGCTACACTTCTAAACACCAGATCCGCGGTTACACATCAGTATGAACTCTTTGATTATATCGATTCCCATGCACCAGACCTCTTATTTTTGACAGAAACCTGGTTCAAGGATGACTCCCTGCCTAATGTGCTGGCCGCCTTACCACCTACATACTCGGCCATTCGAGCGGACCGCTCAGACGGCAGGCGAGGCGGAGGAGTGGCCCTTATAGCTCATACCAACTTTAATTTTCAGATCCTCCCTTCCCCCCCTATCCCTGATGTAGATTACCTTCTAGCCCGCTCAACCTCACATCAGGTCCCTCTTACCTTTGTTTTAATCTACCGTCCTCCTCAGCCTACCCCTTCTTTTCTCCCTGGTATTCAGACCCTCTTGGCTACCCTGGTGATTAACAATTCATCAGTATTAGTCTTGGGGGACTTTAACTTCTGGCCTAATGATCCTGCCGAGAGTCTCCAATCCAGGGAGTTCACTAACCTCATGACCAGCCTAAATTTTTCACCACTTGTCCATAGCCCGACTCATACGCATGGCCATGTGCTAGATCAAATCTGGGTACTAAACATCCCGTTCACATCCCCTACAATAGCTCCCTGTTCCTGGTCGGATCACTCCATTATCACCTTCTCCCTCGCTTTAGCCCCTATGACTAAACTCCAACTCCCCAAGAACACCTGGGTTAGGAAATGGGGCAAAACCGACATGCCTTCCCTCTGCTCGACCTTGGCCGAAACCAGCCCTGAGCTATCTGACCTCACAGCTACCTCACATCTGGCCGCCATCGACAACTGGCTGACCTCGGCAGGCGATGAATTTGCCCCCCTAAGGCGACTCACAGTCAAGCGAGCCCACGCCGCCAATCGCTGGTTCACTTCAGATTTAAAAGAAATGAAACTGGCTGCACGGAGGGCCGAGCGAGTCTGGAGAAGAACTTACAGCCCCGAGCAAAAGTCAGTCTACTTGTCCGTGCTACAAGTCTACAAAAAGGGCATCCTTGATGCTAAAACTGAGTACTACACGAGTAGGGTAATGGCAGCAGAGTCTTATTCGAAGGAAATATTCTCTACTGTCCACGAACTAGCTTCATCTGGCAGAGCCACGGCAACCATCCCCCCCTCCCAGTCCCTCTGTAACTCACTCAATGAGTTTTTCATTACCAAGGTTGCAAAAATTAAACTTAACATTCCCTCCCCCTCCCCTACATTTGTCAATCCCTCCCCAACCCCCCACGGTTCCCAAACTGACTACCTTCCCATTGTTAACCAAGGACTCCCTCCCTCCGCTGTTGGTTCGAGTCAAATCAGGCTCCCCCCTAGATTTCGCCCCGGCTCATGTTCTCAGGGAAATCTATTTAGTCTGCCCTAACCCGCCCCTGACCCTCCTCAATGATTCCCTTACATATGGCACCGTTCCCAGTTTACATAAATCAGCGGCTCTCGTTCCAATTATAAAAAAACCTGGCACTGACTCATCTACCACTTCCAACTATCGCCCGATTTCCCTCTTGCCCTACCTAGCAAAAGTCCTTGAGACTCATGTTACGACCACTCTGAGTGCCCACGTAGAGGCAAATCATTGCCTCTCCCCCTGCCAAGCTGGGTTTAGGCCCCTGCACTCTACGGAGAAGGTGGTGATCTCGGTAATGGACAGGCTACGGGAAGGTATTGATACTAATGTACCACAAGCCCTGATACTCTTAGATCTGTCCGCCGCTTTTGACACGGTGGACCACTCCATCCTCCTTAGCCGTGTCAGGGCGGCGGGCATAGAGGGCATGGCCTTCTCGTGGCTTGAGTCCTTCCTTGCCGGGAGAACCCAAGCGGTCCACCTGGCTGGCTTTACCGCGGCCTCCCGCAAGGTAGAGTGCGGGGTCCCTCAGGGCTCGTCACTTTCCCCCCTCTTATTTAATTTATACATCTACCCCCTTATTTTTATGTTACAGCAGCTGGAGGTCACGGTGTTCAATTACGCCGATGACCTCCAGCTAATCTTCAACCTTTCCCACTCTCCCTCATCTGCCCAGAATGTTCAGTCAGTCATGACATTTATCCAGGATTGGATGAACTGCAACCACCTCAAACTCAATCCAGACAAGACCGAGCTGGTTTTGACCGGAGGTGGTTGCAGTCCATGGTCCCCTTCCTTTTGGCCCCCTTCACTTGGTGCCCCTCCTTCCCCTGTGCCTAAAGTTAAAACCCTTGGGATTCTTTTAGACTCACAACTCTCTATCCATGCTCAAATTGGTTCAGTTGTCTCCTCCTGTTTCTTCTCCCTAAGAACAATCAGGAAAGTTTCTCGTTTTTTTTCCCTCCCTGCTTTAAAAATTATTGTGCTGGCCATGGTACTGTCCCGCATCGATAACGGTAACGTAATTTACAACGGGGCCCCCGCCTACGAAATCCACCGTTTGCAGCTGGTTCAGAATCAGGCTGCTCGCCTGATTCATGGCCTTCCCAAATATCATCGGGCTAGCCCACTGCTTAAAGCATTACACTGGCTGCCGGTGCGAGAGCGCGCCCTCTTCAAACTCGGCTGCCTCACTTTTCAGGCCAGGTCAGGCACTGCCCCTAAATTCATATGCTCTGCTGTCATGCCCTATCTCCCAGGCAGAGAGTTACACTCTTCTCATAGGGCCCTCCTAGTTACTCCCCGATTTAAAAAACAGAGAGCTGGTGGAGCGAAGTTCGCTGTCCAGGCTCCTGTATTCTGGAACTCCCTTCCTGTTTCCCTCCGCACTTCGCCCTCCTACCCTCAGTTCCGGAAGGATCTTAAAACCTTCCTTTTTACGCAAGCTTACTCTGCCTAACCTCCTCCTACTGCTGCCGCTCACTGCAACACAAATAGCGCCATGAAACCGCTGGGTAAAAGTGCGCTGTACAAATGTTTTTAAATTCAAAATTCAAATTCAAATCTTACAATGTGCAATGCTGTAATCCTTACACAGGCATTGAAAAACATTCAATAAACAGGGGAAATGGTGATAATAAAGTGCTCGTGCATGTTTAAAAAGACAACATTGTATTACCCAATATTATCTAGATCACAATCCATTGTAGCGCATATGTGCAACTCACTCATGGGTAAAGCAGAGGCAGGAGGTAAACAATTAAATCAAATTATTCACATTTTCATCTCTTGCTATTTCCATACGCATATTGCAAAACTCTGTTTTATACAAAAAATGATTTCGCAATAGCTAGTCTCACGCTGTTAAAAAAAATCATATCCATATTTTGTTTGTTCATGAACAGCGTTACATATGGCAATCCTCCTCCTCTGTGATATTACATTCCCCTTTGCACTTGCGCATGTACTGTTTTAATTTCGCCCTGTATGGGCACATTTGACTGTTGTCTATGCCCTCATCCTTTTCTCTCACCCTCTATGGGCCTATAGTATAGTGCAATTATCTTAACCTTGAAAAGCCGGTTAGAAGAGAGAGAATTTTTTTTTTTTAATAAAAGTGAGTAAGATAATACGAACTCAACTTAAACTCCTTAGCTTGGTATCTCCCCAGTGCGTCTTGCTCACTAGGAAGTTAATGATTGAAGGCATATCATTGTATCTTAGAGCGCCACCTTTTTTAATGGACCGGACTATTCTAAGTGAACCCAAAGTTCCTCGTCATTATTCAATCCTCTAGGTTGCATGCTTTGGAGGTCGATGATGTACCTGGATTCTAATGCTCTTAATGCCCTTACTTTGTCTCCACCCCGTTCTTTCCTACCCAGTTGATCAATGAGGTAGAAGGACAATAGATCCCTATTGCTCTTATGGTGGGTCTCAAAGTGGCGTGCCACCGGGTAGCTTTTATCCCTATTCGTAATGGCATGCATGTGCTCCAAGATACGCTTTTTTGCCAGGTTAATTGTACTCCCGATGTGTCTTTTGGAGCACGGGCATTCCAGGCAATAGACTACAAATTCCGAGTTGCAATTCAGGAATTTTGTAATCTCTCTGACGGGTCGTGGGTCATTGGGTCTCCCTTCATATTTGGTCAGCTTACTGCTGTACTTGCATGCTTTGCACTGATGCACCGAAAAAAGCCTTGAATGGGTTTAGATTTTGATGTTCTAGGGGAGTCCTCAAAGTGGCTACTGGTCAGATGATCACTGAGAGACTGGCAACGTCTGTAAGTTACAGACGGCTTTGGCGGTAGTTTATTTTTTATAATTGTATTCGTCCCTAGGATATGCCAGTTTTTGTTGAATATTTGTACCAGTTCGCTGGATCTCATACTGTAGCTAGTGATCATTCTCGCTACACCCTGGGGCTCGACCTCCATGACTTTGGTCTTGATGAGATCCTTCCTGTCTACTAGCTCCGCCTTACTCACTGCACTTGTTAGTAGTGCCCTGGAGTACCCTCTATCCTGAAACCTTACCAGCGCTTCATCCCGTGCCTGTGAGAAATCTTTAGGATCTGAACAATTCCTCTTCAGGCGTAGTAATTCCCCAAATGGGATGTTTTTTTATCATACTCTTGTACGCATGTAATACGGTATTGCCCGCCGTGGGTTTACGATAGAGTCTAGTTTGTAAGGAGCTTCCTGTTACAAAGACCTCTAGGTCAAGGTAGTATACCGATGTCTCACTGATAATACTCGTGAATCTTAAGTTAAGATCGTTGTCATTTAGCGTAGTGACATACTCCTCAGCAGAGGATCTGTCACCACGCCAAATGACAAACAGTTCATCGATATATCTTGCCCAAATCATGATGTGATCCAGCCATTTCTCGTTGGTCCCCCCCAGGCCACGTGCTTCTCCCACCAGCCAATGAACAAGTTCGCATAGCTGGGGGCGAAGCACGTGCCCATGGCGGTTCCTCTCATCTGGCGATACATGCTGCCTGCAAACAAGAAGATATTATTGTGGAGGCAGAACTCCATCTTCCTCAATAGCATACGATTATATTGGTGGTATTTCATGCTTTTCTTTCCCAAAAACCATTTTACTGCCGAGATACCCTCCTGATGTTCTATACAGGTATATAAACTGGCGGCATCTAAGGTAATAAGGAGCATGTCCGCTTCCCACTTGATGCCGTCAATTTGTCTTATAAAGTCTTGGGTATCCCTGACATAGGAAGGCAAGTCTTTGACAAAGGGGGACAAGTAAGTATCGATAAACCTTGATGTATTCTCCAGGAGACTTCCTATAGAGGACACTATAGGCCTCCCCGGGGGATTCCTGATGTCCTTATGGACCTTTGGGAGGTGGTAGAATATGGGAATAATCGGGTGTTCGCAATGCAGATAATCAAACTCCGTTTTATTGAGCATCCCTTCATCCCTCCACCCTTCTAGAAGCGTGTGATATTCAATTGTGCATTTTACAAAGTCCCTTTTGTCAATGATCTTATAGCAGTCTCTATCCAGCAATTGTCTTAGGGCCTCCTTCTTATATTTACTTTTACTGAAGATCACAATGTCCCCCTCCTTGTCTGAGGGTTTGATCTCAATGGAGGTATCTTCCTTCAGAGATTTGATTGCCTCCCATTCCAACCGTGAGATGTTCGAGTTTTTCCTTGTCAGTTCTATCTTTGTTGATGTCATTTTCTCCAGGTCTTGGAGGACAGCGTCATTGACGACGTCTATAGCGTTATGCGTGACGTGTGGCAAAAACCTCGATTTGCGTTTTAGATTGCTCGGATCCCTCGTTTGTGCAATCTCCTCATTTCTTAGCACCTCCATGGAACTGGAAACATCATCCAAGCCCATTAGTTCATGTGCAGTTGTGAGGAGTGTCAGATCATTGTCCATGAGAGTGCATCCGGTTTCTGCTGTTTCTACCGGAATCGTTCTTGTCCCAGATTGTTCTTTCAAGGCGAATAATTTCTGTAACTTTAGTTTCCGGACAAACTTAAAAATGTCTATTCTGGTTTGCACCGGATTGAATTTGGCAGTTGGGCAGAATGTCATCCTTTCTTCAAGATTGCTTCTTCGTAGATTGTCAATTTTCGCTCAGATAGGTTAACTATGGTACGTTCATCTTTCACCATCTTCCCCTCCTGCCTCTGCTGCGGGTTACCATAGGTGGTGCCTCCTGCGGCCCCCTCCTGCCCCGCCTGATTTTCCTCCTCTTTTTGGAAATGGTTTTTGTGGCACCTGGGATTGGGATCGTTGTCTTGTTTCCTTCATCACCTGGTACTCGCCTAAAAAGGGAGGAGGGACTACAGTTCCGCTGTCACTGGCCTTCTTGCCCTTACCACCTTTTACAGAATCATCCTCTGAGATAGACGCATCCGATTCCGACGTTACCATTTCTGGGGTGATTTGAACTCCTTGAGCCAGCCTCTTCCTTGTTGCGTCGAACTTTTTAGCAAAAGTGAGTATTCTGCCAGTCAGGTAGTCCTGTTCATCCCTCTGGAATTTAGTTTGTTTTCTTTTCTTTATCCCATTCTCATATTCTTTCAATCTTTTTTGCATTTGGTTCCGCAAATCCTCAGCAGATTTAATATCTTTATCCTTGCTGATTAAATCCTCCAGTCTCTGGATTTCAGTGAGGGCTTTGTCCCTATCGCTCCAGGCATATTTAATCAGCATTAATAGCATCCCTTTACTTGAATCAGCAGTGTATATTGCCCAGTCTTTCAAGAGTTGCGGGTCCGGGTTCTCATAAGAGGGTATTGTGAAAATCCGCAACCCTCTCGGGACCCTGTTGCAGTCAACATAGCGCTGCAGCGATGTGGCCTCCCACCATTTGCGAACTTCTCATTCTTGCATTCTCTCAAGTTGCTGGAAAAAGGTTTGTAGGTTACTCGCTGGTGTCTGCGAGGTTGTTGCACCTTCTGTTCTGGTCGTAATCGCATTTAGGCTTCTAAAGATGTCATCCGCCTCCCGTTCTCTCTCCGCTGCCACGGACATACTGATGGATTCGGGGAATACACACTCACTTTTGCGCTGTTGTTTTGAGTCTCACGGGGCACAACTACAGTTTGCAGGGGGTCCGCCAAAATGACTTGAATTACGGGACAGAGGTTCGGAAAAATAAAACATTTCGTATTGCGGGTACTAGTGCATGCAGCGCTTACCCTGTGCCGGAGTTCAGCAGCGGCAAGCCGGCTTACCGCGTCCTCACAGCTCCAGTATGGCGCGTCTGCAGGTTTCCTCCGAATTTTTCTCCTTAGCACTTCCACAGTCTGGATTCCAGTTTCAATTCCAGTTCGAACCTCGGGGCGACGGCCAAATTAACTTTTCAAACAGCACCGTCACCGCCGTCGCTCCTCCTTCTTCCCGGGTGCTCTGTCTCGCAGTGGTGATTTATTGCCAGACCCCCCTGCCCCCTCGACAGACGCGTTTCACCGTTTAGGCTTCGTCAGTGTCAATTACAATTCCGTATCAGCCACCATTATATCCCCACCCTTCTCTGAACAAAGAGAGAGGACTAACCTCGCCGAGATTTTCTCGGCGGCCATCTTACAATGTGCAATGTTGTAATCCTTACACAGGCATTGAAAAACATTCAATAAACAGGGGAAATGGTGATAATAAAGTGCTCGTGCATGTTTAAAAAGACTACATGGTATTACCCAATATTATCTAGATCACAATCCATTGTAGCGCATATGTGTAACTCACTCATGGGTAAAGCAGAGGCAGGAGGTAAACAATTAAATCAAATTATTCACATTTTCATCTCTTGCTATTTCCATACGCATATTGCAAAACTCTGTTTTATTCAAAAAAAGATTTCGCAATAGCTAGTCTCACGCTGTTCAAAAATATCATATCCATATTTTGTTTCTTCATGAACAGCGTTACATATCGCCATCCTCCTCCTCTGTGATATTACATTCCCCTCTGCACTTGCGCATGTACTGTTTTAATTTCGCCCTGTATGGGCACATTTGACTGTTGTCTATCCCCTAAAAAAAAAAAAAAAAAAAAAAAATATTTATATATATATATATATATATATATATATATATTTATATATATATATATATATACATACATGCATACATACATACATACACACATACATATATATATATATATGAAAGCTCGCGTGTCAAAGAACACATGCCAAACTCGCGGGGCTACTTTGACAAGGCTTTATTCCAACCACAAAGAAGCAAGAATAGCTTGACAAACAGGGAGACTTCGATTCAGTTCTGTTTCGCCCAAATACCCTGACGCGTTTCGAAGGCGTCTGCCTTCTTCCTCAGAGGGTGACGATATGATTAACAGGTGAGCAGCAGGACGGGCCTTAATGAATGATGATGGCACGCCCCTGGATGGGTTGTGCTAATGCAGCAGTGCCTCATGGTCCTTGTAGTCCTGCTGGTTATTTTTTGCCGCATATTGCGTCACTCTCCCACTTTGTCAACTGTGGAGGCAAATTCTCGCTTAGAAGCCCCTCGCCAGCCAGGCAGCGTCTTGGTCGATGAGCAGGAAAACGGTAAATACCGTGAAACCAACGAGCTGTATGCTCGTCCTATCTGGACTCCTCCCTCGACGATGTCTGGCGGTGCTAGGCGCAATGCAGTTGCCCTGCGACGCTCCGTTTCCCCATCAAGGCGCTGGCACTCTTGTGGCGGGTGCGGCTGGGAAGGTGATGGGACCGTCCAAAAATGAAAGCTCGCATGTCAAAGAACACATGCCAAACTCGCGGGGCTACTTTGACAAGGCTTTATTCCAACCACAAAGAAGCTTGAATAGCTTGACAAACAGGGAGACTTCGATTCAGTTCTGTTTCGCCCAAATACCCTGACGCGTTTCGAAGGCGTCTGCCTTCTTCCTCAGAGGGTGACGATATGATTAACAGGTGAGCAGCAGGACGGGCCTTAATGAATGATGATGGCACGCCCCTGGATGGGTTGTGCTAATGCAGCAGTGCCTCATGGTCCTTGTAGTCCTGCTGGTTATTTTTTGCCACATATTGCGTCACTCTCCCACTTTGTCAACTGTATATATATATATATGTCCAAAAAAAACCTCCAGAAGGAAAAGGCAGAGTCCACAATAGGGGAACAGTTCGAAGGCTCTTTATTCCAAAAATAGGCAACAACGGGCCTATGCATTTCGGCTGTGTAGCCTCTTTAGCGCCCAGTATGGTCCAGGAGGAGAGTTGTTTGCCACAAAGTTACTGAAACTGTAACAACTGAAATAGCCGCAATTTGCTCCGCCCCTTCCGATGATGCAGTATCACTTAACACAGTTCCTGGATTGTATTTTGAACTGCATATCCCAGCATGCAGCAATCAGCCGGGATCGGGCAGTCGAGTGGTTGCGTGAATTACAGAGTGAAGTAGGACCCTCTCGTATTCCTGCCGTGCCCGCAGAAACAAACAGCCTTCTCGAGTCCCCAACTGCACCACCGTCGCTCACAGGCATCCATTTCACGGGGGTAAGTCCGACAATGCGTCTCTCCGGACGCGGAGTTCAAAGCTCTGACACCGCTTCTTTTCCTCCTGTCAACAATGGTGGGCCTGATCCATTCAATATCTTGAAAACAAAATATTTTTCGCCAAGGCGGAAAAAGCCAGTGTTGATCAGGCCAACTTGTGTGCAGGGGCCTCTGTAACATGCCGCTGGCTAGCAATGCACAAAATGTCCAAGACCCCCTCCAGAAGGAAAAGTCAGAGGCCACAATAGAGGAACTGTTCGAAGGCTCTTTATTCCAAAAATAGGCAACAACGGGCGTTATAGTTATCTCAAGTAACTCTAACTCATGCCTTAAAGTAACTCTAACGTGCTCACAAGTCATGCACGATTCAGAAAAGGGGGTGGTGATGAACAGAGTGCCTGAATTAGGCAGACCACTCTTACCCAGTCCAAAGATCAGGGCTTGATCCATCACCGTTTTTTAGCTCACTGCACCATCCCAGCTCAGAACTTGGCTATATGCAAATTAGTCTGTTCCTGTCCCAATGCATGATGGGAACAGGGCAAACCAAACTACCAAGCCAATTCTTATACTGGGAAGGAAACAAGCTTCCGGGGACCGGTTTCTGCCATTTCAGGCATCGTCGGCCCGGCTTGCTTGAATCCTGATGGTGCAATGAGCAAGGGACTCACATCTGAGTATACCCTTCCACGCATATGGTGGACAAAATGATTCAGAAAAGGGGGTGGTGATGAACAGAGTGCCTGAATTAAGCAGACCACTCTTACCCAGTCCAAAGATCAGGGCTTGATCCATCACCGTTTTTTAGCTCACTGCACCATCCCAGCTCAGAACTTGGCTATATGCAAATTAGTCTGTTCATGTCCCAATGCATGATGGGAACAGGGCAAACCAAACTACCAAGCCAATTCTTATACTGGGAAGGAAACAAGCTTCCGGGGACCGGTTTCTGCCATTTCAGGCGTCGTCGGCCCGGCTTGCTTGAATCCTGATGGTGCAATGAGCAAGGGACTCACATCTGAGTATACCCTTCCACGCATATGGTGGACAAAATGATTCAGAAAAGGGGGTGGTGATGAACAGAGTGCCTGAATTAAGCAGACCACTCTTACCCAGTCCAAAGATCAGGGCTTGATCCATCACCGTTTTTTAGCTCACTGCACCATCCCAGCTCAGAACTTGGCTATATGCAAATTAGTCTGTTCCTGTCCCAATGCATGATGGGAACAGGGCAAACCAAACTACCAAGCCAATTCTTATACTGGGAAGGAAACAAGCTTCCGGGGACCGGTTTCTGCCATTTCAGGCGTCGTCGGCCCGGCTTGCTTGAATCCTGATGGTGCAATGAGCAAGGGACTCAAATCTGAGTATACCCTTCCACGCATATGGTGGACAAAATGATTCAGAAAAGGGGGTGGTGATGAACAGAGTGCCTGAATTAAGCAGACCACTCTTACCCAGTCCAAAGATCAGGGCTTGATCCATCACCGTTTTTTAGCTCACTGCACCATCCCAGCTCAGAACTTGGCTATATGCAAATTAGTCTGTTCCTGTCCCAATGCATGATGGGAACAGGGCAAACCAAACTACCAAGCCAATTCTTATACTGGGAAGGAAACAAGCTTCCGGGGACCGGTTTCTGCCATTTCAGGCGTCGTCGGCCCGGCTTGCTTGAATCCTGATGGTGCAATGAGCAAGGGACTCAAATCTGAGTATACCCTTCCACGCATATGGTGGACAAAATGATTCAGAAAAGGGGGTGGTGATGAACAGAGTGCCTGAATTAAGCAGACCACTCTTACCCAGTCCAAAGATCAGGGCTTGATCCATCACCGTTTTTTAGCTCACTGCACCATCCCAGCTCAGAACTTGGCTATATGCAAATTAGTCTGTTCCTGTCCCAATGCATGATGGGAACAGGGCAAACCAAACTACCAAGCCAATTCTTATACTGGGAAGGAAACAAGCTTCCGGGGACCGGTTTCTGCCATTTCAGGCGTCGTCGGCCCGGCTTGCTTGAATCCTGATGGTGCAATGAGCAAGGGACTCACATCTGAGTATACCCTTCCACGCATATGGTGGACAAAATGATTCAGAAAAGGGGGTGGTGATGAACAGAGTGCCTGAATTAAGCAGACCACTCTTGTGGTAAATAAATAATTAATTACCGGTACTATTTTTCTATGCATTAACTAAAACAGATAGCTCAATAAATAAGAGGCAGGATCCGTTGTAGCTGAGTCAGAATGGCTTTAATCGGATGGCTCGAGCCTAAAGACCATGAAGTGGCATGCAATGGAATGGAATGGCAGCTGCAACGTCTCATCAACATTACATGGTATATATAGTAAAACAGTACAATTTCATTGCATACAGTAGGCGTAACAAGTGACAAACGTAAGATAAGAACATATGGGCGTAAAAAGAAGACGTGCACAGGGCGTGCACGGAGACATGTGATGTAAACGTCACAGAAGTGTCATAAATGGGTGGATACATGGAGGGGGCTACCTGGGCAGCTGGAACCTTTAACCTACTGGTGCGTGCAAACGGGCCATGACGTGTAACTGGGGAAAGCTGGGGTTCTGACTTCTGGCACTAGAAGAGGAGACTAAAGTCTGGGATGTCAGGACGACATGTACCTATAGCATATCTGATATCTGATGTTTGGAGAACATGTTGCCAGAATCTAAATGTCATCAGGGCAAAGGCTACTTGACACTAAGGCTGGTGCATGCATATATTTCTACATGCATTACGTGTGCTATGAATCTTCTATTGATACTAATTCAGTAATTCTCTTGCATGGAGACAGGAAGACTAGACTATAGCTGAAGATGTTTATGCGGTTCGTTAGCTTAGGAATGTGAAGCCGGGGAGCTGAACTGATAACTAGAGGCATAACATATTCTTGGCAGACAGGCAGGCAGGCCAGGCCGGGCACCACACTGCTTGGCAGAAAGTAAGCGAAGGGTCAGGGATGCGGGAGGGGCTGCATCGCTCCTCGGAGTGGTTCAGAAGACTTGAGCTTGAATCTGGTGTCCGGGCCCTATGAGGCCTAGAAACGGGGACAACTCGATGAATTAACGTGCACAATAGAAACGTTGGATAACTGACATACTAACGTTGGACACAACTATAATTGCGTCTTTAATTTGGAGAGGGGGAACATATGCATATTGATCATGCACATATAGCATATTATGGGGAACACGTAGGGATACATGACAAGGCAAAATTCAATTTTCCTCATTCCCTCCTTGTTCCCTACGTTTCCTTCAGGAAACATCAATATTCATGAGACCATCTATCTGTCCATACAGTATCATTTGCTCGTTTCTAATCTTCTTGGAATGGGACTTAGGACTTGGAATACAAGAGGTAGCGCACAAACCGCAAATCGCAGGGCCACATTGTAAACATAGGCAACAACTGAATATGATCATTACTACTATTCCTAGGAATGATAGTACTTTCCATCCCCAAGCAGATATTATACTCCAGAGCCAACCGGACCATGTCCAGGTGCCTGGATTCTGGTGTAGCTGATGGGCTATTTTATGAAGTCTGGTTATAGCTGAATAAACAGACGGTGCGTTATTAGGAATGAAAATGCAACAACTAGATCCGATGACTCTACAAGCTCCGCCCCTATCGGCCAGTATGACGTCAAGAACGAGGCGGTTCTGAAGAACAACAAATCTCATAGCAGATTGTTCTTCTGTTAAGTTACCTAGAGCGGAAGTAGTCTCATTCACTACTGCTTCAAGGGTTCTGGTTAACCTACGTATTAGCTTACTATTCTGGATAGGTCCTATGAAGAAAAAGAAACCTTTATTGAAGTCTGTATACTGTTCTAAGGCAGTTTCAGTCTGATCGACAATTGGGGACTCGATCTCCCTTCTATGTCTGATGTGTACTAGATGTGTATTTCTGTGATAATCGGATGGGGCTAGAAAAACTGGTGGCAGTAGGAAGGCAATGTAACATGTTCCATCCCAATGTAGGGGCAGACGTACATATGCGGTCTGACCACATACAAAATACGAATGACGTGAGGCTTTGAAATTAGATTTCCCACTGTCACTGTACTTGACCACAGTAGTACAATCACTGTGTCCTAGATGTACTGAACCATTCTTTCTGACACATAATTCGCCTTTTACTGGTAGAACTGTAATAGCAGGCAAGTCTGGAGTAGTTTCGGACTGAACATTCAAAACCATGAAATTCGAGGAATAATTACCTAGATCATATACTTCATTTTCTAGATCTAACCCTGTTCTATGGGAAAGACCTTCCTCGTCTGGGAAACATGTTCTATTCAGAAGGGACTTATCGTCTGAGGATGACGTTATCGTAAACCATGCTCCACACGAACCATTGTGTGAAAACGGATAGGGAAAGAGTGGCAGAACTCCCTTCGGTGTCTGGAAAGGGGGGAGTCGACCACACACCCAACAATTAGTGGCATTGCTAGTCTGGTGTGAATAGTGTAACATTCGGATAAAAGTATTGTTGCGCATGGCAAGTCGATAGGATAACTCGTGAGGAGGTAGTTCACTAAAGGTGTGCTCTACTGTATCATTGGAGGACAAATGTACATGTAAATCAATAGGAGGAAAATATACATGTAAAACATAACTTATGCATGTAACCATAAGACTCAGAAACAACATAAACAGTAACGTGATTACGCATCGGCTGCGCAAATCTTTACAATAACGTATTTTCTTGGAGTTTCGACTAACTCTCTCACTATGGGGGTCTATCTCATACATGTCAGGAACCTGTCTAACCGCTTCACCCGAGAGGGACTTAAACAATTAAACTGTCTGACTTGCTAGACCTCAATTTCATTTTATACTCCTGCTGCGGAGTTTTCTCTAACAGGGGGAGTTTAGAGTCAGTATCTGGGCAGTCCTTGAAAAAAGTCTTTGGACGGAGTCCATGAAAACGCTTAACGTGACTGGAGTGGAGCCATCCCTTGCGGCCCTCCACTTTGACGGCGGTCCTTGTGGTCATCAGTACGAGTTTCGGCTCTTTCCAGCGGGGCTCCAGCGGACTTGAACGATCAAAGTTTCGGATCAAAACCAGATCACCTGGAACGACCTCGTGCGGTTTCACCTGGGTGTTGTCTGGAAAGGCAGCCGCGACCTGTGAACGACAAGAGAGTAGTGCAGACATCAAGGAAGCTAGGTAATCTGTCAGCATATTACTGTCAACATCAGTTATTTTACGTGGCATAGGTGTACCCCACATGTTTGGGGGACGACCGAATACTACTTCGAAAGGTGAGAGACCTGAACGGGAGTGAGCGACCATTCTCACGTAAAAAAGGGCGACTGGCAGGGCTACCATCCAATCTACGCCTTTCTCTGCGCTAACTTTTGCAATGCGGATTTTCAGAGTTTGATTATGTCTCTCGACGAGGCCAGCTGCCTCGGGGTGTCGTACACAGTGTAACTTCCACTGGTACCCTAACAGAAGAGATACTTGTTTCATGAGTTCGGATGAGAATGGCTGGCCGTTGTCTGAATATACGACCCTGGGCAAACCATAGCGCGGGAAAAACTCACGAACCAACTGCCTGGCAGTGGTCGCGGCAGTGTAATCTGGGACTGGATAAGCTTCGGTCCATCTGGACAAAGCGCATACAACTACGAGGACATACTTGAAACCTCGGCATCGATCCATCTGAATATAATCCATCTGGAGGACTTCAAAAGGGTGGTCAGGAGGATGGAATCCACCTTGTTCCACCGGAACACCTTTACCTGGATTGAACTGACAACATATCATGCAGGTACGTACTTTCTGTTTAGCTGCTGCTCGTAAATGCTTGTTAAACCAAAGGTTCTGGATGCTGTCTAACATAGCTTTCTCTCCTAAATGTGCTGGACTATGTGCGGTGTTAATAATGACTTGAACCATAGAGTCGGGGAGAAACCATGTGGCTTTTCCCTTCGTCAACCATCCCTGATCTGTCTGGACCCCTCCTTGTTCAGACCATCTCTTGATTTCGTCTGAGGTAGCATGTGACTGTATGTCTAGTACATCTTGTGTAGGGTCCTTAACTGTCATACAAGTAGTCTGATCTGGAATATCTGTCTTTGTCGTGTTAACTGGAATGTCTGGAGTCTGAGCTGTAAGCTTGGCTGTTCGATCTGCTAGATCATTACCTTGGGAAATGGTGTCAGTGGCTTTCGTATGTGCTTTGCACTTCATAATGGCAATGGCTTTCGGTAAGTGTATTGCTTCTAACAGAGCTTGAATGAGGGGACCATGCTGAATCTTGGCTCCATGAGAGGTCATGAAACCTCTTTCTTGCCAGAGTACTCCAAAGTCGTGAACGACTCCGAATGCATAACGTGAATCTGTATATATGTTTACTTTCAGGTTCTTGGCTTGTATGCAGGCTTGGGTCAGAGCGATGACCTCTGCTGCTTGAGCAGACAAGGTGTCAATACGATGTGTTTCTATAACTTCAGTTTCAGTAGTCACTGCATACGCAGCTACTAACTCTCCTGTACTTGTTCTCATACATGAACCATCTACATAAAGGGTCAGGTCTGGATCAGGTAATGCAATGTCCGTCAAGTCTTGTCTTGGCTTTGTCATGATGTTAATAACTTCCACACAGTCATGTGTGGCAGGATTCAATGTAATCGAGGGTAACAGTGTAGCAGGATTTAAAATGTTGCAGCGTCTGATTTCTATGTGTGGCTGAAACAGTGTCAGTTCATATCCTGTTAAACGTGCTATTGTCAGGTGTTGAGTCTGTGTTCGGTTTAAAAGAACTTCCACGGAGTGTGGAACTTGTACTGTCAGGGAGTGTCCTAACACTATGGAATCACTTTGTCTGATAGCTAAAGCTGTGGCTGCAACTGACTTGAGGCACGCAGGCAGAGCCTGGGCTACTGGATCTAATGTGCTAGAAAAATAAGCACAAGGCTTGTTTTGTCCTGCTTGATCTTGTGTGAGAACAGATAATGCTGCACCATCACGTTGAGTGACAAAAAGTGTAAAAGGCTTACTGTAGTTTGGTGTCGCTAACACAGGTGCGTTACATAAAGCTTTCTTTAATTTATTAAAAACAAGTGTATGTTCCTGGGTCCAAGGGAGGACAGTCGGTGTCGCTGCCTCCTGTGTCGTTAACTGTATCAGTGGTTTAGCTAGATATGCATACTGAGGAATCCATTGTCTGCAGTAAGAAGTGAGGCCGATAAAAGCTCGTACCTCCTTCTGTGTCTTGGGCTGTGGAAGATGTGCTATTAACTGGATACGGTCTGGTGTCAACTGTCTACCCCTCTTGGACAGTAAGTGTCCAAGGTATACCACTTGCTGGACACAGAATTGCAGTTTCGAAGGGGACTCCTTGTGCCCCATCTCGGCCAGAAAATACAGGACTGTCAGTGACGCACGTTCGCAGTCACGTTCTGTACGGGCTGTGATCAATAGATCATCGACATACTGGAGCAGGGCAGTGTCAGTTGGCATGTGAATACTGTCTAGTTGTCTTTTAAGTGCTTGACTGTAAATACTAGGACTTTCTGTGAAACCTTGAGGAGCTCGTGTGAATTTATAGCTTCTTCCATTTAAACAGAATCCGAAAAGAAACTGACTGTCTGGATGAATGGGGACACTAAAGAATGCGTTCTTGAGATCAATAACAGTAAAGAACGTAGCTTCAGAATCAATGGCAGTCAGTAGGGAAGAGATATCTGGAACCACTGGGTACTGGGGTATGATACATTTATTAAGTTCTCGAAGGTCAATCACTAATCGATAAACTGGAGGTGCATTTGGGTCTGTACGTTTAAGAATCGGAATGATAGGAGAATTACATACATTGGAGTCAGTTTCTACAACTACTCCTTGAGCGATGAGCTCGTCAATAATTTTCGATAAGGCTGCTACAGCCTCAGGGGGTAACTTGTACTGTCGGATTCGTGGTAATACAACACCTGGTTTCAGAGTAACACGATATGGTGTAATATGCATACAACCTACATCAGTTGGACCTTGCGCCCATAAATGCTGTGGTACATTCAGTAATCTTGGGTCAAAATCTCGTAACACATAATGTCCTTTAAAATCACGTAAAAACAATCTCACTCCTTCTGGGGAACAGCATATAACTGCTCCTAATTCTTTCAATGTTTTAATGCCAAGTAAATTTTCAGGACAGGATTTCGTAAGCAACAGGTCTGTAGTTCGGGACAATGGACCAACTTCTAGGGAAACTGGTCTCGATATTTCATTAACAATAGGCTTTCCTGAAAATCCCAGGGAAACATTTCTTGAGCCTGAGAGTGGAGCCCCTGGAACCTCGTCATGACTGATGGTAGTCCTACTTGCCCCTGTATCAATCAGAAACTTTCTGTCTTTCCCTAATACTTGACTGTGTACATAGGGACCCTCTTGATCTACAGGAATCTCGATGAGAGGCAAGCCAACCTCCCTCTCTAGGCTGTTTCATGAATACTGCTGATATTCTGGATAATCTGACTGTGCGTACTGGTACATTTGCTGTGTAACGTGTTGTGTGGCAGCTATAGGCTGCGGTACTGTAACTGACTGTTGTGCGTTCTGCGGTGGCTGGGAATTCTGCGGAACATGTTCCTGTCTAGGAGGACGTGGTCTCTCTTTCGTCTTACCTGTAGCTATGTTATGTTTCAGAACTGCACATTTGTTTATGTAATGACCTGGCTGTTTACAGTAATTGCATGTCCCTTTAACAGGAGCTGCAGAATGACTAGTCTGATTCGGACCCCTCTTCTGACTATCTGCTGGAACAGACTGTGCGACTAGTACTTTCATTTTCGTGTCTTTCATACGTCTCCTTTCGTGTTCTTGCTCTTCCCTGATTCGGTTCTGGTGATACTGTAACATCTGTAGCATTTGGGACGGGGTATTAGCTTGCCATGTACTCTCGACTTTCAATACTCGATTTTTAACTTGTGGTAAAGAATTCTCAACTAGTTTGGTAACAAAAAGATGTGGATATGACTCACTACTTGTTTTCAGACCGCTATTAATAATGAAACATTTCTCAAATCTGGAATAAAAATCACTAGTGTCTTCGTCTGGTTTCTGTTTACAGGCTGAGATGGCGTCCCAGTCTTCCTTTTTCGTGGCTAGTAATCTTGGCAAGACTTGTATTAACAACTCGGGCAACTCTTTGGCTTTATCCCCAAGACCAGTACCTGGGACTCGTGTGTTATCTTCGGTTTCTAACGCGGTCCAATCTATCTTTTTCTCTCCCACCTCCCATTCTTTTTCTTTAAGTTTTTCATATATGCCCGCAGGCAACAGGACCTTTAACATTTTGATGATATCAGGATACGTGTATTCTCCCATACGGAGCATGTCTTTTAATTCACGGTGGAACCCTGCTGGATCTTTATCGTGACAGGGTACTAACTTTTTCATTTCTAGTAGTTCTATTTTCGTTATAGGGGTATAAACAAATACTCGTTCGAGCTCACCCCCCGTTCCCTTAACAGGATGCACTTCTCGCAACGGATTCTGTCTATCTATGTAGAATGGGGGTGGAACAGGAACAAAATGCGGAGTCAGGAACGTTCTGTATTTGTGGCGCTGTTCTAGAATGACGTTAATTAAATCGGTACCTAGACCTTTCCATCTGTTTAGGAGTAACTCGTTCAGTACATTATATAAGGGCCCTGGATCAGAATGCTGACTCTCGTACAGTGTAATGAGGTGCTGGATCATGTACATACCCACCAGTTGCTGCTCGGCTGGCGGCAGTTTCAGAAACATTTGAGCCATTACTTCGTCTGAAAACGTGGTAGAATCACTAGTCCATCGGATTGCTGATCGGGCGAGTTCTTGTTCATGCATGGTACTAAGTTCACTGTAACCTATTCGTAATTTCAGAACTTTATCGGTAGCCTGGAATACTTGTTCAAGAGAACACTGTTCCGGTACGGGAGGAGGAAAAGCTTTCTTGTAGTCTAGGCGGGTGTGTCTATCAGAAGGTCTCGTCCTACCTACATACGCTATTCTGGAGGGATTCTCGTTGTCTACCTCTTCGTCTGAAGAGTCATTCTCTTTTTCGGCTACTCTCATTGCTTCCTCCTTTTGGTGTATACTTATAATTTCTTTACGGATCTTTCTGTACATAGTTTCTATACTATTCTGTGTTTTATGTTTTCCTTCTGCTATATTGTCACTCCATCTGGTCAGGACTCTCATCTCTTCTGGATTTTTATCAGGATGATCCTGTTCTCTTATTAAACAATTTATCAGAAATTGCAAAATCATGCCTTGAATCTCGACTTTTCTGTGTACCATAGCTTCGTGAATACTTTCTGGTTTTTCCCCTGTTCGGATAAAGTGATATATTCTGTCTAGATGTTCTTTCATATTTGATATGGTAACCAAGAAGCTTGCAACTCGTCGTAAGCGTATGGAATATATTATCATACCATCTTCACCTGGTACTGGATCATATTTACAATCAGATCCGCACTCATTGAAATACTTTCTGAGAGCTTCGTACGTAGTCACTTTCGGGGTACGTTGTAACGCTGCATCTCTCAGCGTCAGGCGTTTTGTTTGAGGCGGGGTGATAGGAATACCTCCCCCTGCCCCTCCTGAACTGGAATCGTCAATTAATACTGAATGTGCGGCTGCTGGTAACGTGACTGGCAAAGTAGGGGTACGTAATGTGGGTTGATCCTGGGGAACTGGCTCATGGACAGGACCAACGACTGGAGGCACAGTAATTACATTATTAGCAGGAGGCTGGACTTGAACTTGGACTGGCGGGGTAGGATCTGTATTAGCATATTCGGGAACAGTGTCGTCTAAATAGGATGAAAGAAAAATTTCAGCGGCAGTCGGTTTATGACGCAGCTTAGTCGGGACCAATGGTGGCGGTAAATTATGGAGTGTTTCCGGGGTCGCCTTCGGCAAACCCTCGGCGAGAAGAGGATACATACCTTTAATAAGGGCATTTCTCTGTCTGTCTGATTGTTCTGCTCTAACTCGTTCGCCTTCTTCGATTAATTCCCTTTCTTGGGCTTTTTCTGAGGATTCCCTACTTAATTCTGCTTTTCTGAATTCTTTCTCGGTTCTTTTAGGAGATTCTTTACGCCATAATTCTATGGCATCTTTCTGGGACTGTCTGGCTTTCTTTTTCCATAATGCTTCTTCTACTCTCATGATGCACTCGGCATCCCATGTTCCTGAAACTGTGGAAAAGTAAATTTTGCCATGTTCTGTGTCCCTACGAGTCCTCCATCATATGTTATCTGTGCATGATTAATATGCATATGTTATTCCCCATGTTCGATTAAAGACGCAATTATAGTTGTGTCCACCTTTAGTATGTCAGTTTCCAGTTCTCGTGAATACTACGAATATCAGGCCTATGTAAAGTTACGTTGCCACGTTTCTCAGTGTGCACGTTATTCCATTGTAAAGTCCCCGTTTCTAGGCCTCAAAAGGGCCTGGACATCAGATTCAGCTCCTGTCTCCTGAAGCCCTCGCTGAGGAGCGATACAGCCCCCACCTGTATCCTCGACCCTTCACTTACTTCCTGCCTCGCAGTGCCCGGCTCGGCTTGGCTCTGCCTCTGAGTCTGCCAAGAGTATGTTATGATTCTAGCTATCAGTCCAGCCCTCCTTCTCTGCATTCCTAAAGCTACTGAATCGCATCAATAGTTTCCGTCATTGTCTAGCCTTCACGTCTCCACGTTAGAGAAATACTGTATTAATGGTCATTTAATATTCTTCATCACGCACTACATGTAGAATAATGCATGCTCCAGTCTTAGAATCAAGTTAGCCTTTCCCCTCCTGACTTCTAGTTTATATCAACATGTTCTCTAAACATCAGATACTAGATACTGCTTAGGTACATGTCGCCCTGACTCTCCAGACTTCAGTCTCTGCTCCTAGCACAGAGTTCGAAGCCCCCAGCTTCTCCTAGTAACACGTCATTGCCAGCTTGCGCACACCATCAGGTCAGAGGTCCCGGCTCCTTAGGTAGCCCCCTCCATGTTTCCACCCCATTCATAACATATTCTGTTACGTTTGCATCACATGTCTATGTATACGCCTCTGTTACACCTCTTTTCACCCTTATCTTTCGCGACTGCAACGCGTCACGCCTATTGCTCCACCCACTGCTACGCCCATTGCAATGTAATGCTATGTGTTTGCGATATGTATATATGCCCATTTACTGTTATTAAAAAGTTATCCCTTGTCCCGATCCTGACCCCGGCAGCGCTGTCGGGCCCTGCCATCCTATTCCTGTTCAGGTTGTCCTGTTCCTGTCCTTATGCTGTATTAAACCTGCAAAACTCCTACTACCTCGAATCTTGACTCTTATTTATTGAGCTATCTGTTATTCATTTATTTAACCCAAAAATAGAGGTATTATTTATTTATTTACCACATAATGGCGCCCGAACAGGGACTTGCCCTTTCCCCACGCGTCGGTGAAGCCACGCCGACCCCCTGACCCTCTGCAGTCGTGACGGAACTCTTCTGCGCACCGGCAGATATTTCTGCTTCAAGTATCCCTCAGGCCCACGGAGGAGACGGAGGAGGCGGTCCAGCATCCAGACGAGACGGTGGAGGAACGCGGCGAGTCCCGACCAGAGCCCAAGCCAAGAGTCCAAGGTCCGAGGTATCCGGAGGCCCACCCGTAACAGAAGTCCGAAGTTCGTCCGTCCGGCGTCCAAGCAGTCCCGTCCAGTCTGAGGCCTTCCGTTCTTACTGCCCGATGAGTACCGTTACTGGGGTAGTATCTAGACAGGGTCAATCTAATTGACTCTGGTCCGTGGGTTGGTGGTACACAGTCCCACAAACGAAGTGTCCACTTCGGTGGATGCGGGTCCTGACGTGTCTCTGTATGAGACCGGTAAGTTTCGTACTGTTTCAGCAGTGCATCTAGTTCCTGTTCTAGTCAGTTCTGTTCTCGAGAAAATTCATGTATTCTGTTTTCCGTATTCCAGGTAGTATTCTGTTCGAACGGTTATTCTGAATGTTCTTCATGTATCTTGATGTCGTGGAATGAGTGTGAAGTAGTTATCGTGTTTATTGTGTATCGTATTGTGTCCAGATTATAGTTCAGTCATGCCGCTCTTTTCAAAACTGCGTCAGTTGAAAACTAGAAAGGGTCTGCTGGAAGCAGCAGTTCCTGTTCCGCCTAGGGACAGTCCAGGTCATTTCATGTATCAGAAGCATGGCATAAGCGCCATATTGTATCTAGATTTATGGGTCGAGTATACCAAACAGTTAGAGGAAAAGTATAGATGGCCTGTATCAGGCACATGGGATGCCGAGTGCATCATGAGAGTAGAAGAAGCATTATGGAAAAAGAAAGCCAGACAGTCACAGAAAGATGCCATCGAGTTATGGCGCAAAGAATCTCATAAAAGAACCGAAAAAGAAATCAGAAAGTCAGAATTAAGTAGAGAATCCTTGGAACGAGCCCAAGAAAGGGAATTAATCGAGATTGGTGAACGAGTTAAAACCGAACAGTCAGATAGACAGAGGCATGCCCTTATTAAGGGTATGTATCCTCTTCTTGCCGAGGGCTTGCCAAAAGCGACCCCGACTTTCCGCCACCATTAGTTCCGACCAAGCTACGTCACAAACAGACCGCAGCTGATATTTTCATTTCGTCCTATTTGGACGACACAGTCCCAGAATATGCAAATCCTGTTCGCGCTCCGCCAGTCCCTGTAAATCAGGCACTTCCCGCTCCTCCAGACACCGGAGTACCTGTTACGGTACCCCCGGTCCAGCCCGCCATACAAGTCCAGCCTGCATTTCCATTTCCCACTCTGCCAGGACGAAGAGGATCAGTCGATGATTCTAGTTTAGGGGCCGCAGGAGGAGGTACTCCTCAAACCCCGCCGCCACATAAGCGTTTAACGACAGCCGAATTACATATGCAAGCTTCACAGCGTACGCCCAGACATCAGTCTGTAGCAGAAATAAGAAAAGCCCTTAATGAATGCGGCTATGATCCAGTCCCAGGCGAGGATAATATGGTTTTATATTCATTACGCGTAAGAAAGGTGGCCGAGTATCTAGTCACCCTACCGAATATGAAAGAAGATCTAGACAGAATATATCGTTTCATCCGTACCGGGGATGATCCAGAAAGCATTGGCGAGGCCATGTCTCAAAGGAAAGCTGAGACCCAGCTCATGATATTAAAGTTTCTGATTAATTGTTTAATAAGAGAACAAGATTATCCGTCCAAAGATCAAGCCGAAATGAGAACCCTGACAAAGTGGAGTGATAATATAGCCGAGGGTAAGCACAAGACTATCGGTGCTATAGAGAGTATGTATAAGAAGATTCGTAAAGAAATAATAAGGTTACACGATCAACGTAAAGCAGCACAAGTAAGCGAGAAAGAAAATGACTCTTCTACAGAAGAGGTTGAGGACGAGAATCCCGACAGAATAGCGTATGTAGGAAAATCGAGATTTCCAGATCGCCATTTACTCCTAGAACACAAGTCTACTTTCCATCATCCAGCACCAGAACAAGGTTCTCTAGAACAAGTATTCCAAGCTACCGATCACATTCTGAAATCACGAATCGGTTACAGTGAGTTAAGTACTATGCATGAACAAGGACTAGCCCGATCAGCAGTCCGATGGACTACTGATTCTACCACTTTTCCAGACGAAATAGTGGCACAAATGTTTCTGAAAATGCCCCCAGCCGAGCAACGACTGGCGGGTATGTATATGATTCAGCACCTCATTACATTGTATGAGGGTCAGCACTCTGATCCAGGCTCGTTACATGATATCCTGAACGAGTTACTCCAGTATAGATGGAAAGGTTTAGGTACCGATTTAATTAGTGTCATTCTAGAACAGCGTCACAAATATAGAACGTTTTTGAACCCGCATTTTGTTCATGTCTCACCCCCAGAAAGTAAACCATTTTACATGGAGAGACAGAATCCGTTACGAGAAGTCCACCCAGTTAGAGGAACGGGTGGCGAACTAGAACGAGTGTTTGTTTACACCCCGATCACAAAGATGGAACTCTTAGAGATGAAAAAATTAATCCCCTGTCATGATAAAGATCCAGCAGGGTTCCATCGAGAATTAAAAGACATGCTCCGTATGGGAGAATACACGTATCCAGATATAATTAAAATGTTAAAGGTCCTGTTGCCCGCAGGGGTGTATGAAAAGCTCAAGGAAAAAGAATGGGAGGTGGGAGAGAAAAAGATCGATTGGGCAGTTCTAGAAGCTGAAGACAAGGCACGAGTACCAGGTACCGGTCTTGGAGCGAAATGTAAAGAATTACCTGAATTATTGATTCAAGTTTTACCCAGATTATTGACAACTAGAAAAGAAGACTGGGATGCAATCTCAGCCTGTAAACAGAAACAAGACGAAGACATTAGTGATTTTTATTCTAGATTTGAGAAATGTTTTAGCATCAATAGTGGCCTCAAGACAAGTAGTGAGTCATACCCCCACCTTTTTGTTACTAAATTAGTCGAGAATTCAAGTCCACCAATTAAAAATCGAGTTTTGAAAGTCGAAAGCACCTGGCAAGCTAATACCCCGTCCCAGATGTTACAGATGCTCCAATACCACCAGAATAGAATTAGAGAAGAGCAAGAACACGAGAGAAAGCGTATGAAAGACACGAAAATGAAAGTACTAGTTGCACAATCTGTTCCTCAAGACAGTCAGAAGAGGGGTCCGAATCAAGCCAGTCATCCTGCAGCTCCCGTTAAAGGGAACTGCAATTATTGTAAACAGCCAGGTCATTTTATAAACGAGTGTGCAGTTCTGAAACACAACATAGCTACTGGTAAGACTAAAGAAAGACCACGTCCGCCTAGACAAGAACAAGTTTCACAGATTCCTCAGTCACAGAATGCACCACAGACAGTTACAGCACCGCAGCCCATCGCTGCAACACAGCATGTTACACAGCAGATGTACCAGTATGCACAGTCTGAGTATCCAGAGTATCAGCCATATTCATGAAACAGCCTAGAGAGGGAGGTAGGCTTGCCTCTCATCGAGATACCTGTAGATCAAGAAGGTCCCTATGTTCACAGCCAAGTACTAGGGAAAGATAGAAAGTTTCTGATTGATACAGGGGCAAGTAGGACCACTATAAGTCACGCCGAAGTTCCAGGGGCTCCGCTCTCAGGCTCAAGAAATGTTTCCCTTGGATTTTCAGGAAAACCCATTGTAAATGAAATATCAAAGCCAGTTACTCTAGAAGTAGGTCCATTGTCCCGCACTACTGATCTGTTACTTACTAAGTCATGTCCAGAAAATCTGTTAGGCATTAAAACACTGAAAGAGTTAGGTGCAGTTATATGCTGTTCCCCAGAGGGAATACGATTGTTCCTACGTGACTTCAAGGGTCACTATGTATTACGAGATTTTGATCCTAGATTGTCTAATGTTCCGCAGCATTTATGGGCGCAAGGTCCAACTGATGTTGGTTATATGCAAATCACACCCCATCGTGTGACTCTCAAGCCAGGTGTAGTGTTACCACGAATCAGACAGTACAGATTGCCACCTGAGGCTGTAGCAGCCTTATCCAAAATTATTGACGAGCTCATCGCTCAAGGAGTGGTTGTAGAAACTGACTCCAATGTATGCAATTCTCCGATCATTCCAGTCATGAAACGTACTGATCCAAATGCACCCCCAGTATATCGATTAGTGATTGACCTACGAGAGCTTAATAAATGTATTATTCCCCAGTACCCAGTTGTACCAGATATCTCTTCCCTATTGACAGCCATTGATTCAGAAGCCTCATTTTTTACAGTCATAGACCTCAAGAACGCATTTTTCAGTGTCCCCATTCATCCAGACAGCCAGTTCCTTTTCGGATTTTGTTTAAATGGAAGGAGCTATATGTTCACACGAGCTCCTCAAGGTTTCACAGAAAGTCCTAGTATTTACAGTCAAGCACTTAAGAGACAACTAGACAACATTCACATGCCAACTGACACTGCCCTGCTCCAGTATGTCGATGATCTACTGATCACAGCCCGTTCTGAACGTGCTTGCGAGCGAGCATCACTCACAGCTCTGTATTTCCTAGCCGAGATGGGACACAAGGTGTCCCCTTCGAAGCTTCAATTCTGTGTCCAGCAAGTGGTCTACTTAGGACACTTACTGTCCAAGAGGGGTAGGCAGTTGACACCAGACCGTATCCAGTTAATAGCGAGTCTTCCTCAGCCCAAGACCCAGAAGGAGGTACGTGCCTTTATCGGCCTCACTTCTTACTGCCGACAATGGATTCCTCAGTATGCATTTCTAGCCAAGCCACTGATACAGTTAACGACACAGGAGACAGCCGTATCGACTGTCCTCCCTTGGACATCTGAACATACACTTAGTTTCAATGAGTTAAAGAAAGCCCTATGTCAAGCTCCAGTTCTAGCTACACCAAACTACAGTAAGCCTTTTACACTTTTCGTCACAGAACGTGAAGGTACAGCATTATCTGTTCTCACACAAGATCAAGCAGGACAGTACAAGCCTTGTGCTTATTTTTCGAGCACATTAGATCCTGTAGCCCAGGCTCTGCCTGCGTGCCTCAAGTCAGTTGCAGCCACAGCACTAGCTATCAGACAAAGTGATTCCATAGTCTTAGGACACTCCCTGACAGTACAAGTTCCACACTCCGTGGAAGTTCTTTTAAACCGAACACAGACTCAGCACTTGACAATTGCACGTTTAACAGGTTATGAATTGACACTGTTCCAGCCACACATAGAAATCAGACGCTGCAACGTTTTAAATCCTGCTACATTGTTACCATCAGCTAATCCAAATCCTGCCACACATGACTGTGTGGAAGTAGTTAACATTACGACAAAGCCAAGACAAGATCTGACAGATATTCCGTTACCAGATCCCGACCTGACACTTTATGTGGATGGTTCATGTATGAGAACAAATACAGGAGAACTAGTCGCCGCGTATGCAGTGACTACCGACACCGAAGTTATTGAAACACACCGTATTGACACCCTGTCCGCTCAAGCAGCAGAGCTAGTTGCTCTGACTCAAGCCTGCATACACGCCAAGAACCTGAAAGTTAATGTTTACACAGATTCGCGCTACGCATTTGGAGTCGTACACGACTTTGGAGTGCTATGGCAGGAGAGAGGTTTCATGACTTCTCATGGAACCAAGATTCAGCATGGTCTCCTTATTCAAGCTCTGTTAGATGCAATACATTTACCGACATCAATTGCTATCATGAAATGCAAAGCACATACGAAAGTTACTGACATTATTTCCCAGGGTAATGATCTAGCAGATCGCACAGCCAAGCTTACAGCACAGACTCCAGACATTCCAGTTAACATGACACACACTCCAGATCCGACTACATGTATGACAGTTAAGGACCCTACTCAAGATGTCATAGATATCCAGTTACATGCTACTCCCGAGGAAATCAAGAAATGGTCCGAACAAGGAGGGGTCCAGACAGATCAGGGATGGTTAACGAAAGGAAAAGCCACTTGGTTTCTCCCCGACTCTATGGTTCAAGTCATTATCAATACCGCACATAGTCCAGCACATTTAGGAGAAAAAGCTATGTTAGACAGTATCCAGAATATTTGGTTCAACAAGCATTTACGAGCTGCAGCCAAGCAGAAAGTCCGTACCTGTATGATATGTTGTCAGTTCAATCCAGGTAAAAGTGTCCCGGTGGAACAAGGTGGATTCCAGCCCCCTGACCACCCTTTTGAAGTCCTCCAGATGGATTACATTCAGATGGAGCGATGTCGAGGTTTCAAGTATGTCCTTGTAGTTGTATGCGCTTTGTCCAGGTGGACAGAAGCATATCCAGTCCCAGATTACACAGCCGCGACCACTGCCAAGCAGTTGGTTCGTGAGTTCTTCCCCCGTTATGGACTCCCTAGGGTCGTATATTCTGACAACGGCCAGCCATTCTCCTCAGAGTTAATGAAGCATGTTTCCCTTTTGTTAGGGTACCAGTGGAAGTTCCATTGTGTACGCCATCCTGAAGCAGCAGGTCTCGTAGAGAGACATAACCAGACTCTGAAAATTCGCATCGCCAAAGTATGTAAAGAGAAAGGTGTGGACTGGCTAGTAGCTCTGCGAGTTGCCTTGTTCTATATGCGCATGGTCGCACATTCCAGATCAGGTCTGTCCCCGTATGAGGTCGTTTTCGGCCGCCCCCCTAACATGTGGGGTACTCCTAGACCCCGAAGCATTACCGATGTTTCAAGTAATATGCTGACAGATTACCTAGCTTCCTTGATGTCTGCCCTCAACTCTTGTCGTTCACAGGTTGCCGCCGCATTTCCAGACAATACCGAGGTGGCACCGCATGAAATCGTTCCAGGATCCATGGTCCTTGTCCGGAATTTTGACCGCTCAAGTCCGCTGGAGCCACGCTGGAAGGAGCCCCGACAGGTCCTCCTCGCCACCCGTACAGCCGTGAAGTTGGAGGGTCGCAAAGGCTGGGTGCACCTTTCACATATAAAGAAGTTTTATGGACTGAAACCAGTCTCAAAGAACATTTCTCAGGATTCAAAGGACTGCCAAAGTACAATTTTTAAGGACTGTCCCGCAAAAGACATTGCTACGAACCCTTCCCAGTTAGAGAAAACTCCGCAACAGGAGTATAAACTCAAACTCCGGTCTAGTAAAATAAGTCAGCCAGTTTGATTGTCTAAGTCCTCCCCTAGGTGAAACGGTTAGACTGTTTCTGACATGTATAAAATAGACCCCCATAGTGAGAGAGTTAGTCAAAACTCAATCCGATGTATCGTTTTTCTATGTTTCACATTATTTCTCAGCATTATGATTTCCTGCACCAGTTATGCATTTTACCTGTATTTTCCGGTTTCTCATGTAAATACGTCTTCTAATGTTACGGTAGAACACACGTTTAGTGATCTGCCTCCTCATGAACTCTCTTACCGCCTCGCTATGCGAAATAATTCTTTCATCCGCATGTTACATTATTCACACCAGACCAGCAATGCCACTAATTGTTGGGTGTGTGGTCGACTCCCCCCTTTCCAGACACCGAAGGGAGTTCTGCCACTTTTTCCTTATCCATTTTCACATAATGGTTCGTGTGGAGCATGGTCCACGTTAACGTCATCCTCAACAGATATGTCTTTTCTTAACAGTACATGTTTTCCAGACAAGCAAGGTCTCCCCCACAGAACCGGGTTAGATCTAGAAAATGAAGTGTACAATTTAGGTAATTATTCTTCGAATTTCATGGTCCTGAATGTTCAGTCTGATACTACCCCAGACTTACCTGCTATTTCAGTACTACCAGTCAAAGGCGAATTATGTGTCCGAAATAATGGTTCCGTACATGTAGGACATAGTGATTGTACTACTATTGTCAAGTATAGTGACAGTGGGAAATCTATTTTCAAAGCTTCACGTCATTCTTATTTTATTTGTGGTCAGACCGCATATGTTCGTCTGCCCCTCGATTGGGAGGGAACCTGTTACATTGCCTTCCTACTGCCACCAGTTTTCCTAGCCCCATCTGATTATCATAGAAACACACATCTAGTACACATTAGACATAGAAGGGAGTCCCCCATTGTCGATTATACTGAAACTGCCCTAGAACAGTATACAGATTTCAACAGAGGTTTCTTCTTCTTTATAGGACCTATCCAGAATAGTAAGCTAATCCGTAGGTTAACAAGAACCCTTGAGGCAGTAGTCAATGAGACTGCCTCTTCTCTAGGTAACTTAACTGAAGAGCAATCTGCTATGAGATTTGTCGTTTTACAGAATCGTCTCGTCCTTGACGTCATACTGGCCGATAGGGGCGGGGCCTGTAGAGTCATCGGATCTAGTTGCTGCATTTTCATTCCAAATAACGCGCCGTCTGTTTATTCAGCTATAACCAGACTCCATAAAATTGCCCATCTGTTACACCAAAATCCAGGCACCTGGACATGGTCCGGTTGGTTCTGGGATATAATTTCCGCTTGGGGATGGAAAGTCTTGTCCTTTCTAGGTATTGCAGTAGCGGTCATATTTAGCTGCTGCCTCTGTATACAATGTGGCCCTGCGATTTGCGGCATTTGTGCTACCTCTTGTATTCCTAGTCCCAAGTCCCGTTCTAAAACACGTTCCCAGAAAATTCGAGACGAGCAAATGATACTGTATGAAATGATAGATGGTATCATGAATATTGATGTTTCCTGATGGAAACGTAGTGACAAGGAGGGAATGTGGAAAAGTAAATTTTGCCATGTTCTGTGTCCCTACGAGTCCTCCATCATATGTTATCTGTGCATGATTAATATGCATATGTTATTCCCCATGTTCGATTAAAGACGCAATTATAGTTGTGTCCACCTTTAGTATGTCAGTTTCCAGTTCTCGTGAATACTACGAATATCAGGCCTATGTAAAGTTACGTTGCCACGTTTCTCAGTGTGCACGTTATTCCATTGTAAAGTCCCCGTTTCTAGGCCTCAAAAGGGCCTGGACATCAGATTCAGCTCCTGTCTCCTGAAGCCCTCGCTGAGGAGCGATACAGCCCCCACCTGTATCCTCGACCCTTCACTTACTTCCTGCCTCGCAGTGCCCGGCTCGGCTTGGCTCTGCCTCTGAGTCTGCCAAGAGTATGTTATGATTCTAGCTATCAGTCCAGCCCTCCTTCTCTGCATTCCTAAAGCTACTGAATCGCATCAATAGTTTCCGTCATTGTCTAGCCTTCACGTCTCCACGTTAGAGAAATACTGTATTAATGGTCATTTAATATTCTTCATCACGCACTACATGTAGAATAATGCATGCTCCAGTCTTAGAATCAAGTTAGCCTTTCCCCTCCTGACTTCTAGTTTATATCAACATGTTCTCTAAACATCAGATACTAGATACTGCTTAGGTACATGTCGCCCTGACTCTCCAGACTTCAGTCTCTGCTCCTAGCACAGAGTTCGAAGCCCCCAGCTTCTCCTAGTAACACGTCATTGCCAGCTTGCGCGCACCATCAGGTCAGAGGTCCCGGCTCCTTAGGTAGCCCCCTCCATGTTTCCACCCCATTCATAACATATTCTGTTACGTTTGCATCACATGTCTATGTATACGCCTCTGTTACACCTCTTTTCACCCTTATCTTTCGCGACTGCAACGCGTCACGCCTATTGCTCCACCCACTGCTACGCCCATTGCAATGTAATGCTATGTGTTTGCGATATGTATATATGCCCATGTACTGTTATTAAAAAGTTATCCCTTGTCCCGATCCTGACCCCGGCAGCGCTGTCGGGCCCTGCCATCCTATTCCTGTTCAGGTTGTCCTGTTCCTGTCCTTATGCTGTATTAAACCTGCAAAACTCCTACTACCTCGAATCTTGACTCTTATTTATTGAGCTATCTGTTATTCATTTATTTAACCCAAAAATAGAGGTATTATTTATTTATTTACCACAAAACAGGCCATCTATATTTCTCTTCAAGATGTTTGGTGTAGTCCACCCATAAATCTAGATACAGTATGGCATCTAAGCCATGTTTATGATACATGAAATGTCCAGGACTGTCCCTGGGAGGGACAGGAACTGATTCTTCGAGTAACCCTTTTCTGGTTTTTATCTGACGTAACTTCGAAAACAGCGGCATATTTGAACCGTAATTGGACTTGAACACAATACACAATGAACACAATAATGAATAGCAAAACAATCACTCATACCACGACATCAAGAACACATTAATAACAGTTCGAACAGAATACTACCCAATACATTGAAAACATAATACTTGAATTTCTCGAGAACAGACTTACTAGAATTACTGGATGCACTGCTAAAACAGTACAGAACATACCGGTCTCCTAAAGAGACACGTCATACCGTATCCACCTAGGTGAACACGTCGGTCCGGATCTGTGTACCCAAACCCGTCGGACCGGGCACAAATTAATGAACACCCGTCTAGATACCCCCAGCAACGGTACTCACCGGGAAGCAAACTGAAGGCCTTGGACTGGACTGGACTGCTACGACGTCTGGTAACTGCTACGCATTACGCATGCGCTTCGGGCTTCGGGCTTCGGTTACAGGTGGGCCTCCGGATACCTCGGACCTTGCTCTCTCGGCTTGGGCTCTGGTCGGAACGACCCGCCTTCCTCACCGCCTCGTCTGGATGCCGGACCGCAGTCTCCGTCTCCTCCGTGGGCCTGAGGGAGACTTGAGCAGAAATATCTGCAGGTGCGCAGTAGAGGTCCGTCACGGCTGTAGAAGGGTCAGGGGGCCTGCGTTACATCGCCGGCGCGTGGGGAAGGGGCTCGTCCCTATTCGGGGGCCATTTTATGTGGTAAATAAATAATTAATTACCGGTACTATTTTTCTATGCATTAACTAAAACAGATAGCTCAATAAATAAGAGGCAGGATCCGTTGTATCTGAGTCAGAATGGCTTTAATCGGATGGCTCGAGCCTAAAGACCATGAAGTGGCATGCAATGGAATGGAATGGCAGCTGCAACGTCTCATCAACATTACATGGTATATATAGTAAAACAGTACAATTTCATTGCATACAGTAGGCGTAACAAGTGACAAACGTAAGATAAGAACATATGGGCGTAAAAAGAAGGCGTGCACAGGGCGTGCACGGAGACATGTGATGTAAACGTCACAGAAGTGTCATAAATGGGTGGATACATGGAGGGGGCTACCTGGGCAGCTGGAACCTTTAACCTACTGGTGCGTGCAAACGGGCCATGACGTGTAACTGGGGAAAGCTGGGGTTCTGACTTCTGGCACTAGAAGAGGAGACTAAAGTCTGGGATGTCAGGACGACATGTACCTATAGCATATCTGATATCTGATGTTTGGAGAACATGTTGCCAGAATCTAAATGTCATCAGGGCAAAGGCTACTTGACACTAAGGCTGGTGCATGCATATATTTCTACATGCATTGCGTGTGCTATGAATCTTCTATGGATACTAATTCAGTAATTCTCTTGCATGGAGACAGGAAGACTAGACTATAGCTGAAGATGTTTATGCGGTTCGTTAGCTTAGGAATGTGAAGCCGGGGAGCTGAACTGATAACTAGAGGCATAACATATTCTTGGCAGACAGGCAGGCAGGCCAGGCCGGGCACCGCACTGCTTGGCAGAAAGTAAGCGAAGGGTCAGGGATGCGGGAGGGGCTGCATCGCTCCTCGGAGTGGTTCAGAAGACTTGAGCTTGAATCTGGTGTCCGGGCCCTATGAGGCCTAGAAACGGGGACATACTAACGTTGGACACAACTATAATTGCGTCTTTAATTTGGAGAGGGGGAACATATGCATATTGATCATGCACATATAGCATATTATGGGGAACACGTAGGGATACATGACAAGGCAAAATTCAATTTTCAAAATGAATATGAACCGCTGCACTCCTAGTGTATATATATGGTAGTAAAGTTTTCGTTAATGGTCAAATCTTATAGGTACTCCAGGTGTTCACCTCCTGGGTCACGAGGTGCTATGAACAATTATTGCGGGAAATCCTACGGCGAGTAGGAATAACCTGAAGTACTCTTAAAGCACGACTGTGCTGTCTATTGTTGCACGTAGTTAATCCAAAATAACTTGTAGATTTAGCTCCATACAGTTTGCGTTTGTTTAAACCATTTATTTATTCATCACCATATTCCATTCATATGATTGGATAATATCATCTTCTATTCCATATTTGTTTCTCAAAAAACATGTTACTGTTCCACATAATTTTGGAATCCCCAATGCATTTCGCACAAAAGTGCGCTTCCTCAGGGGGTCTGTAATTGAATAGAAATAACAAAAATAGGTACACTAGTACATATCCAGGAGGCGGTAAGTACATATAATTACACGCAATATTAGGCGAGTGAATACAAGTCTAATAAAAGGTAAATGAATCGGAACTGAAAAGTGGAAGGTATGAAGCAGAAACCGAAAGGTAGTTATAGGGGTGCTCCACGTGAACGTCCTCAGTGGCTAGATAAAAAATGGGGAATAAGAAATAAGAACAGCCAGAGAAAAGCGGTGTCTGTTTCCAAATTTGAGGTGGTACAGATTGTATAAATCGTGGGAGAACAAGTGTAAAAGAACCATGAGTATGGTGAATAGCGAAACCATGCACTGCGTTTCCCCGTGCAGTTAAACAAACAGTCATAGTGCCGAAAGATCATAAAGTGACCAAGAAACAGTGATATCGACGATTTCTTACCAGAGTAACAAAAAGGTCAAAGAATCAGCGTCGGGTGGCCCTGTATTGGCGAGGACCAGGCTCCGTGACTAGCAGGAACCCGGAAGACGCCACGCATGCGCAGTAGCGCATTGAAAAGAGTTTCGAAAGGTGAACATAGAAAAGAGACCTGCTCAGCATCCGTGTGTGTGAAGGTTGTCCCATAAACTTGTAGAGTAAAAGTATCATGCATCCCTTATAGCTAAACCATAGAAAGATGATAGAAAGCAAAAACGTAAAACAGGAAAAAATGAAATGAAAATGGAAATAAAGATAAACATGAAAAAAGAAGCTGAAGGTACAATGGAAATAATGCAAGATGGCGCAATCTAAAGTAAATCATATAACACCATAACAAAAAGTCAGATGAAAAAAGCATAAATGTAAGACAGTGAGAAATGTACACGATCATATAAGTACACCCTCAGGTGAAGCTCTTGAGACTGCTTTAGTACAAACCGACAAACCACTGGATCTCCAGGTGTTTATAATGGAATTGATGCAATTCATTTTACACCACAGCTACTTCAAAACTCCTGACAACCAGTACTATTTGCAACTATCTGGAGTAGCAATGGGCAACTGTGCTGCTCCAGCATATGCTAATCTTTTCATGTATACATTTGAACAACAACATATACTGCATAATGCACTTTGGCAACCTTACATGTGTGCATACTACAGATATATTGATGACATTTTCCTTGTTTGGCAAGGTACGGAGACCCAATTTCTTGTTGCAATTAATCACCTCAACACTGTTAACGACAGGATTCAATTCACTTACACTCTAAACAAAACCGAAATTGCCTTTCTGGATGTACTTGTCAAACTGTGCGGTAACCAATTTACCACTTCCATTTTCACTAAAGTCACAGATCGCAATAATTATTTACACCACAAAAGTTTCCATCAACCCAGTTTGAAAAATCATCTCCCGTACTCACAACTATTGAGAGCCAAACGCATTGCTTCTACTGAGGATCTATACAACACCAACAGCTCAAAAATTGTTCAAAAATTCCACCAACGTGGATATCCAGAACATATCACAGCCACTGCTGAAAATAGAGTAAAACTCAAGAACCGAGACGAATTACTGAAACCTAAATTGAAAGTCCAACAACAAGTGACCCGTACTGTTTTTGTATCCAAATACTCTACAAAATCAAGACAAATAAAAGAGGTTATTCGCAAACACTGGCCATTACTGCAATCTGAAACTGACTTTAATCATATTTTTGAAAAGCCTCCAATATTTGCTTACCAACGCACCAAGACTATACAACAACTAATCAAGCAACCTACAATCACTGGACAAACCATGTTTAAAGGAACTATCCCATGCCACAACTGCAGCCACTGTAATAGCATAATTCCTGGATCCACTATGACCCACCCCACCCAAGGGACTACCATTAATCTTCGAGTTAATGCTACATGTGACACGAACAATGTTGTGTATATGATAAAATGCCCATGTGGTCTCCCTTATGTGGGCAAAACTGAACGCAAAATAAAAATTAGGCTAAATGAACACCGGAGCAACATCCGTACAAAAAACTTAAAATCTAATATTGCCGCGCACTTCATTCAGCAGTCACACAACCCGAGTCAGATACGTTTTCTGATTTTGGAAACAGTGGAGAAACAACCACACATGGATAACAACAAACAGTTACTACAGCGAGAACTACACTGGATATATAGATTGCAGGCGGTTCAGCCTAAAGGACTTAACGAACGTCTTGAATTTGGATGTCATTTATGATTAATGTCTTGATATAAATGCTCTGATACTAGTGACCGCGTACACTGTAAATATTGACCTCCATTTAGCTGTGATATGACAGTAATTTGTGAATACTTGCATTCGAACAGTACTTTCACCTGAGGGTGTACTTATATCATCGTGTACATTTCTCACTGTCTTACATTTATGCTTTTTTCATCTGACTTTTTGTTATGGTGTTATATGATTTACTTTAGATTGCGCCATCTTGCATTATTTCCATTGTACCTTCAGCTTCTTTTTTCATGTTTATCTTTATTTCCATTTTCATTTCATTTTTTCCTGTTTTACGTTTTTGCTTTCTATCATCTTTCTATGGTTTAGCTATAAGGGATGCATGATACTTTTACTCTACAAGTTTATGGGACAACCTTCACACACACGGATGCTGAGCAGGTCTCTTTTCTATGTTCACCTTCCGAAACTCTTTTCAATGCGCTACTGCGCATGCGTGGCGTCTTCCGGGTTCCTGCTAGTCACGGAGCCTGGTCCTCGCCAATACAGGGCCACCCGACGCTGATTCTTTGACCTTTTTGTTACTCTGGTAAGAAATCGTCGATATCACTGTTTCTTGGTCACTTTATGATCTTTCGGCACTATGACTGTTTGTTTAACTGCACGGGGAAACGCAGTGCATGGTTTCGCTATTCACCATACTCATGGTTCTTTTACACTTGTTCTCCCACGATTTATACAATCTGTACCACCTCAAATTTGGAAACAGACACCGCTTTTCTCTGGCTGTTCTTATTTCTTATTCCCCATTTTTTATCTAGCCACTGAGGACGTTCATGTGGAGCACCCCTATAACTACCTTTCGGTTTCTGCTTCATACCTTCCACTTTTCAGTTCCGATTCATTTACCTTTTATTAGACTTGTATTCACTCGCCTAATATTGCGTGTAATTATATGTACTTACCGCCTCCTGGATATGTACTAGTGTACCTATTTTTGTTATTTCTATTCAATTACAGACCCCCTGAGGAAGCGCACTTTTGTGCGAAATGCATTGGGGATTCCAAAATTATGTGGAACAGTAACATGTTTTTTGAGAAACAAATATGGAATAGAAGATGATATTATCCAATCATATGAATGGAATATGGTGATGAATAAATAAATGGTTTAAACAAACGCAAACTGTATGGAGCTAAATCTACAAGTTATTTTGGATTAACTACGTGCAACAATAGACAGCACAGTCGTGCTTTAAGAGTACTTCAGGTTATTCCTACTCGCCGTAGGATTTCCCGCAATAATTGTTCATAGCACCTCGTGACCCAGGAGGTGAACACCTGGAGTACCTATAAGATTTGACCATTAACGAAAACTTTACTACCATATATATACACTAGGAGTGCAGCGGTTCATATTCATTTTGTTATAGTTCCTTCTGGCTCACACCGCGTGTGCACCCACGAACCATGTCCTATGCAGATATTGCTGGTTTAACCAGCAATAAGGCTGATACCTTCGAATTTGATACTAATGACACAGACAGAATCTATTCATTAATCCAGGAGCCGGATTATATCGCTTCGAGTACAGGATCAATACAAGCCAATGTGCGCCAACTACTGTTCACAGCTAAACGTGAGATCAACCAACGACTCCATGCTTCGACACTTATTCGATACCATCGTGTACAGCGCATTCCCAGAGGTTTGCGAATCCCTCTCAAGTCAACTTTATGCAAAAACAATCCTAGGTTCACCGAAAAATGGTATGGCATACTAAATAAATGCTCACTCAACTTGATTCTTCTGATTGTTGAAGAACTCTCTAAACTCTTAGAGGAACTTGAAAAAGAAGTAAAGCAACTCAAACAAGAACTCAGTCAAAAAATTACTCAAGAAGAATTCACTGCTACTTTAGAGGACATTAATAGCAAGTTAGACACATATATCAAGGAAATCAACGAAAGAAAATTGAGAAAGTTCAAACGAGACACGGTCGACTACAAGTTAGGGGAGGTATACAACTGGGCCGAGATATATGCGGCCAGGAGACAAAATCGTAATCAACCTAATAGATCGACGGATGCTGAGACATCATCTTCAGAGTACTCCACACGTAGAATGCCTCCACGAGGCAGACCACGACAAGAGGCTTCAACTGAGAACACAAGATCTGAACAACCAACTACCTCTAAAACCACCACAGAATCAACTACCACCGCCACGGCGGATTCTTTTTTAGATGTTGGTCCCGAACCAACCGACGATCGAGGAGGTCCAAACGTTAGAGACAATCTACCCCCACCGGCAAAATCGACCAGAAGTCACAGAATCTAGTTGTCAACATTTCTAAATGTCCTTTAAATCAAGCACAGGAACAAGTATTGCAAAAAGGTTTGAATTTCGTCCTCACATACCAAACTAATGAATTGGATATTTCCATCTCATTCTATAAGTTTATGAGAACACTTCGACTAAGGCACTTTTTTGACAACATTTGTGTACCTTCCACTACTCCAGACAAAGATACTCTTATGGGTTTACGTCCTTCCAGTAACTTTATGGCTCCCACCAGCCATAAGGTTCTGGATGTATTTGAGAAAGCAGTGCAACAAGACTTACACTCGCTGTTTGACACTCAAACAAACAATCGAAGTAATCTTATGCTGAAAGAAAGACAGGCTATCAAACAACTAGCCAATAACCAAACATTGACTATATGTAAAGCTGACAAGGGCGGTGCCATTGTCGTTCTGGACTCTACGTATTACCAACAAGGTCTACATGAACATCTTCACAATCCAGACTTATACATGCTGTTGAGATCAGATCCGACGCAGGCTTTCAAAGAAGTACTAATAAAGATTATCAACAAAGCCGTATCTGCTAACACCATCACTGACAGAGACAAAAGATACCTTATCAAGGATTATCCTCAGGTACCATATATTTATTTAGTACCCAAAATTCATAAGAACTGCAGTCAACCACCATTCAGACCAATTGTGAGCACTACCAATTCAATACATGCCCCCACGGGCACCTACATTGACAAACATCTACAAGTAAGCGTTAAAGGTATGAGTACATTCATTCAAGATACCACCGATTTTTTAAACAAATTACAACAAATTGTAATTCCCAAAGACCAATCCATTGTCTTATGTACGATTGATGTTAACGCTTTATATACCTCAATCCCCCACAATTTGGGGTTGGAAGCTCTTGAGACTGCTTTAGTACAAACCGACAAACCACTGGATCTCCAGGTGTTTATAATGGAATTGATGCAATTCATTTTACACCACAGCTACTTCAAAACTCCTGACAACCAGTACTATTTGCAACTATCTGGAGTAGCAATGGGCAACTGTGCTGCTCCAGCATATGCTAATCTTTTCATGTATACATTTGAACAACAACATATACTGCATAATGCACTTTGGCAACCTTACATGTGTGCATACTACAGATATATTGATGACATTTTCCTTGTTTGGCAAGGTACGGAGACCCAATTTCTTGTTGCAATTAATCACCTCAACACTGTTAACGACAGGATTCAATTCACTTACACTCTAAACAAAACCGAAATTGCCTTTCTGGATGTACTTGTCAAACTGTGCGGTAACCAATTTACCACTTCCATTTTCACTAAAGTCACAGATCGCAATAATTATTTACACCACAAAAGTTTCCATCAACCCAGTTTGAAAAATCATCTCCCGTACTCACAACTATTGAGAGCCAAACGCATTGCTTCTACTGAGGATCTATACAACACCAACAGCTCAAAAATTGTTCAAAAATTCCACCAACGTGGATATCCAGAACATATCACAGCCACTGCTGAAAATAGAGTAAAACTCAAGAACCGAGACGAATTACTGAAACCTAAATTGAAAGTCCAACAACAAGTGACCCGTACTGTTTTTGTATCCAAATACTCTACAAAATCAAGACAAATAAAAGAGGTTATTCGCAAACACTGGCCATTACTGCAATCTGAAACTGACTTTAATCATATTTTTGAAAAGCCTCCAATATTTGCTTACCAACGCACCAAGACTATACAACAACTAATCAAGCAACCTACAATCACTGGACAAACCATGTTTAAAGGAACTATCCCATGCCACAACTGCAGCCACTGTAATAGCATAATTCCTGGATCCACTATGACCCACCCCACCCAAGGGACTACCATTAATCTTCGAGTTAATGCTACATGTGACACGAACAATGTTGTGTATATGATAAAATGCCCATGTGGTCTCCCTTATGTGGGCAAAACTGAACGCAAAATAAAAATTAGGCTAAATGAACACCGGAGCAACATCCGTACAAAAAACTTAAAATCTAATATTGCTGCGCACTTCATTCAGCAGTCACACAACCCGAGTCAGATACGTTTTCTGATTTTGGAAACAGTGGAGAAACAACCACACATGGATAACAACAAACAGTTACTACAGCGAGAACTACACTGGATATATAGATTGCAGGCGGTTCAGCCTAAAGGACTTAACGAACGTCTTGAATTTGGATGTCATTTATGATTAATGTCTTGATATAAATGCTCTGATACTAGTGACCGCGTACACTGTAAATATTGACCTCCATTTAGCTGTGATATGACAGTAATTTGTGAATACTTGCATTCGAACAGTACTTTCACCTGAGGGTGTACTTATATGATCATGTACATTTCTCACTGTCTTACATTTATGCTTTTTTCATCTGACTTTTTGTTATGGTGTTATATGATTTACTTTAGATTGCGCCATCTTGCATTATTTCCATTGTATCTTCAGCTTCTTTTTTCATGTTTATCTTTATTTCCATTTTCATTTCATTTTTTCCTGTTTTACGCTTTTGCTTTCTATCATCTTTCTATGGTTTAGCTATAAGGGATGCATGATACTTTTACTCTACAAGTTTATGGGACAACCTTCACACACACGGATGCTGAGCAGGTCTCTTTTCTATGTTCACCTTCCGAAACTCTTTTCAATGCGCTACTGCGCATGCGTGGCGTCTTCCGGGTTCCTGCTAGTCACGGAGCCTGGTCCTCGCCAATACAGGGCCACCCGACGCTGATTCTTTGACCTTTTTGTTACTCTGGTAAGAAATCGTCGATATCACTGTTTCTTGGTCACTTTATGATCTTTCGGCACTATGACTGTTTGTTTAACTGCACGGGGAAACGCAGTGCATGGTTTCGCTATTCACCATACTCATGGTTCTTTTACACTTGTTCTCCCACGATTTATACAATCTGTACCACCTCAAATTTGGAAACAGACACCGCTTTTCTCTGGCTGTTCTTATTTCTTATTCCCCATTTTTTATCTAGCCACTGAGGACGTTCACGTGGAGCACCCCTATAACTACCTTTCGGTTTCTGCTTCATACCTTCCACTTTTCAGTTCCGATTCATTTACCTTTTATTAGACTTGTATTCACTCGCCTAATATTGCGTGTAATTATATGTACTTACCGCCTCCTGGATATGTACTAGTGTACCTATTTTTGTTATTTCTATTCAATTACAGACCCCCTGAGGAAGCGCACTTTTGTGCGAAATGCATTGGGGATTCCAAAATTATGTGGAACAGTAACATGTTTTTTGAGAAACAAATATGGAATAGAAGATGATATTATCCAATCATATGAATGGAATATGGTGATGAATAAATAAATGGTTTAAACAAACGCAAACTGTATGGAGCTAAATCTACAAGTTATTTTGGATTAACTACGTGCAACAATAGACAGCACAGTCGTGCTTTAAGAGTACTTCAGGTTATTCCTACTCGCCGTAGGATTTCCCGCAATAAAAATTCAATTTTCCTCACAAAGATCAGGGCTTGATCCATCACCGTTTTTTAGCTCACTGCACCATCCCAGCTCAGAACTTGGCTATATGCAAATTAGTCTGTTCCTGTCCCAATGCATGATGGGAACAGGGCAAACCAAACTACCAAGCCAATTCTTCTATTGGGAAGGAAACAAGCTTCCGGGGACCAGTTTCTGCCATTTCAGGCGTCGTCGGCCCGGCTTGCTTGAATCCTGATGGTGCAATGAGCAAGGGACTCACATCTGAGTATACCCTTCCACGCATATGGTGGACAAAATGATTCAGAAAAGGGGGTGGTGATGAACAGAGTGCCTGAATTAAGCAGACCACTCTTACCCAGTCCAAAGATCAGGGCTTGATCCATCACCGGTTTTTATTTTTATTTTATTTATTTTTTTTTTATTTTTTTTTTTTAAAACCTTTATTGAGAAACAGGTATAAGTACAAGCGCAGGCCTACAACCACAGGGGCCGGCCGCAAAATCAGGAGAGTCAAAAGGGAACAACATCAATGTGTACGGTAGGATGAATACAGGATAGACGAATAATGAAATCGTTACACAGTAAGCGCCAGGATAAGAAAGGTTTCATTTTATGATGTATAGAGGAGGCAGAAGCCATATCTACCCATGTGTCATGCAACATACTCAGAAAAAGAGGGGGGGGACGAGAGGGATGCAGCCCCCTACGCAATCAAATAACCACAGTAGAGCAAAGCCCAGATACATCCAATGCCCAGCAAAGGTTCAAAAATAAAGGACAAATCGTAGCAAACAAGTAAATGGGTCACCGCATAGACCGCCCTCCCGCCCCGAAAAAAGGAGAAAGTGCAGACACTTACGAAACGAAGGAGAAAGAACAAAGGGACATAGCCCACCCCCTAGAAAGAAAGCAAAAAAGGGACCATAGAAGAAAACAAACTAAAATAACAAACACCCCCCCCCACCCTACATCACTGTAATGGCTATGGCCTATCCCACTAAACAGCGTGCCTGTCGCCCAGAGTCACCCGAAATATAGAAGAAAGAGAAAGGGAATAATAACGAAGGGAAAAAAGAGAAAGGGATAAAAGGAGAGGAAAAAGAGGGAAGAGAAGGAGAGGAGAGAAGAGAGGAGGGGAGCCAGCGATCGAAATACAGAACACCACCCCACCCGCAATAACGGATCACTAGTCGAGGTCAAAAAAGGAATCTGAGAAAAGCCTACATAAAGGAGGAAGACAGGAACTGTCCAAATGATGAGGCACGGAGATGCCAATTAACAAAACAAAAGTCCCGCAGGCACCCAGGCACGATCACCCCTGTCCACTTCTATGAAAAGCAGAGCTGCCAGACCCCGCCACGGCCAGGAAACAGCATGATACAGTGGGTCCATACCAGTCAGGGAAAGCAAGTGGGATCTTCATGGAACACCGTCTCGGCGAACAAAAAGCAGCCAGGAAAACTCGGCAGCAGTCAGAATGCAAAAGTAACCCAAAGATCCACGTGGCCAAGCACAAAGTCCGGGCTGTCCAGCACAAAGCAAAGAAATCAGGATGTAGGAAATACTGCTGCATCGGCACCGGGTCCACTTGATCCCATGGAATCGAACACCCAGCCGGATATCCCAGCACAGCAGCTGGAGAAGTCTCAACAATACCAACTCGGGGAGACGACACCGCGTCACAAAATGGCTGAACAACCATGGCGGCGATCCGCAACTCCAAGTCCCGGCAGTGCAAGGACAGGTCGATCCGCAGAGCACCCAGGGCGAACAAGACAGTACTCCGTGTAGGGGCCGCCCGAATCAAACGAGGTCTGGGGAGAGCAAATGCAGCAACGTCCCTGTCTCCAGGAGGAAGACACTCCGAGGGGCCATCCGCCATCTTGTGCATATCGCCCGCCGCCATTGTCGCATCCGCCGCCAAGCCCACCAGGAGTGCCGGAGGCCCCAGGACACACAGCCGATCCGCCGCGGATGGCGCTCGGCGGAGAAAGGAGAGTCACCAGAAGAACGGGCGTGCTCCCCACAACACTCGGGGGAGCCCTGCACCGGATCCCAGGCGGGACAATCAACAGGAGTGGGCTTCTCACCCGAGGGGTGCCGGACAACGCGGCTTCTCTTCTTCGGGCCGGCAGGCAATCAGGCATGCGGGGTGGCCCACCATCGGGGGTGGGTCCGCTCCGGCGCTTCCGGCTCGCAGCTCTCAGGCTCCCACCATCGGGTCTCTTCAGCGGTTCCGGGCCGCCGGCACTCCGAACACCTCCGGGCAGACACAGCACTCGAGGCCCCGGCGTCAGGGCCGGGAAGGCCAACAAGGTTACAAGGGCAGAACGCAGAAACCACTGCACGCCAGAGCCCCGGAAAAAGACGGTAAGTGAAGGCTCTTCCCAGGTAACCAAATTCGGAACACCCCGATCAGGATTAAAGACAGGATAGGCGGCGGGGAGGAAGGGATCTCGGAGCGAGGCGTTTATGCGACTGTTCCGATCGCCATCTTGGCTCCTCCCATCACCGTTTTTTAGCTCACTGCACCATCCCAGCTCAGAACTTGGCTATATGCAAATTAGTCTGTTCCTGTCCCAATGCATGATGGGAACAGGGCAAACCAAACTACCAAGCCAATTCTTATACTGGGAAGGAAACAAGCTTCCGGGGACCGGTTTCTGCCATTTCAGGTGTCGTCGGCCCGGCTTGCTTGAATCCTGATGGTGCAATGAGCAAGGGACTCACATCTGAGTATACCCTTCCACGCATATGGTGGACAAAATGATTCAGAAAAGGGGGTGGTGATGAACAGAGTGCCTGAATTAAGCAGACCACTCTTACCCAGTCCAAAGATCAGGGCTTGATCCATCACCGTTTTTTAGCTCACTGCACCATCCCAGCTCAGAACTTGGCTATATGCAAATTAGTCTGTTCCTGTCCCAATGCATGATGGGAACAGGGCAAACCAAACTACCAGGCCAATTCTTATACTGGGAAGGAAACAAGCTTCCGGGGACCGGTTTCTGCCAAGCTTGTTTCCTTTCCAGTGAAGAATTGGCTTGGTAGTTTGGTCTGCCCTGTTCCCATGATGCACTGGGCCAGGGACAGACTAATTTGCATATAGCCAGGTTCTGAACTGGGATGGTACAGTGAGCTAAAAAACGGTGATGGATCAAGCCCTGATCTGTTGACTCGGTAGGAGTGTTCTGATTAACCCAGATACTCTGTCCATCACCACCCCCCTTTTTGAAACACAAGTCATGCACAGTATTGTCTACAATGATGGCATTGCAGATGTGATTAGAGATGATGTAATTGTAGTCAGTGAATATGTCATGAGTGATGTAATGAGCGAGGGGAAAAGGAGTGCAGGGTTTGGAGGCTGCAGCTGCCGGGGGCAGCCAGGGTCAGTGCAGGTAAGAGCGGTGGGGCAGGGTTGGGGAGATTTGACAGACGACCACAACGAAAATAAAGTATTAATTTCCCCTCATCATCTTTTGTCAAAATACCCCCAACCGGCTCCACTGTTGTGTAGTTTCTACATTTCTATATAGGATCTGTGACTTTTAGACAACATAAAATAAGGGATTGGTGTGCAGACTGATTGCAAATACCCACAAAGGATATGTTAGTCTGTAGACCAGCTGGCTCATAGTGCAACTATAAGCCCCACAATCTTACCAAGGAGCGAATACTTTCTGGCAACTATCAAACATGACAGCCCTGACCCCTCAGGGATCATGGAAAAAGTACAGTACGTTTCACCTGGTCACTCGTGCTCACTCGGTCTCAGCGAGATATACAGAATAAACGGAGGAGATGTTTTCAACAAGCATTTATTGAACCAACGTCATTCTAGTATAAAATATGTGTGCTGCAACAACTATTAAACAGAACAAATATATATGGTTAGAATCACCAGCAGAGTAAATAAATGGTAGAATTCCACCATGGTGCTAAAACAATGAATATATGCAGGCATAGAGATACATGGCAGAATTCATGAGTGCTCCTAAAATGCAAATCCTAACTAAATGTACCTAAGTGTACCTAACATGTATGTAGGTGTATAGCCAAGAATCACCCTAGGAAAGAGCCAACCCCATTACCTGATGGGAGAGAATGAAGGACTTTGTCTTGGTCTCGAGTTGGACACCTCGCAAGGGATGTCAGACTGCTGCTTGCTGGAGTGTCTGCAGGCAGGGACTTCAGCATCTCGTGTCAGCGTGTCAGCATGAAAGCTTTTCTCCTCTGATTTGCCTGAAAGATACCCTTAGGGGATCTACCTAGATGTGTCATGGTACTGTGGGACTGTCGGCCAAGAATGATGATAGTGGTGTCTTTTGTACAGTTATTATGCAGAAGATGGTAATCCTGCTGTGATAATAAGAATCCTCATGCATTATAAATGATGCTAGTTTTCAAAGAAAACCACAAAACATTTATTTGGCACCTAACTGGGTAAATGGTCAGCATCAGAGCCATTATGTAGAGCAAGGTAGGACAAATGTAGGTAAAAAGCTGTGCAACTACCTAGGCCAATATTGGGGTACATTGGGGGTCATAACATCTACTCCGCATCCTAATGGACAGCATAATTAACAAATGCTAAAATATGCCTGTTTAGAATCTTAAAAGACATAGATAAAATATGAGTATAAAAACATCTAAAAACATGGTATGTGTTAAAAACAATGCAAAAGTTAGAAAAGCTCTATAAGTCCTCTAAATAGTCAATTTACTGTTAGACCAACTGATCACGCCAAAATCCATAGTGCTCAGTGAGAGCAATAGAGAAAAATTAAAACAAAAATTATGTTGTCGAATTCTAATTTGGGTTGTTTTGGAAACAGCAGGGCTTGCCGGCACGGCTCACGGATGGGGGGCAGGAGGTGGCTCACTGGCTGCTTAAAAAAAACAACATTAAAATAAAACGTACTTTGCCTCCGCTGCCGGGTCCACGTCTTCTCTCCTGATGCATGTGTCTGACTCCAGGTCGGAATAGCAAGCAGGCAGCCAGGCTCCCACCTCTAAGCCTAAGCCAATCACAACGCTCCAATGGAGCGTTGTGATTGGTCAGAGAACTCAGCCAGGGGCTGTAGGGGTGGGCATGTTCTCCATGCAGGCTGTAATGCAGCCTGCTTGGAGAACAGAGGAGTGTGCATGACTGTTGTGGGCGGCCTGAGAGGGCTGACAAAACAGTCATTGCACACAGGAGTGTCTACCACTCCTCCCCTGCAGCTCAGCCCACCCCCTCATGCACTGCCAAAGCAGGAGGAAAAAATAAAATGATAATGACATTCCATTATTATCATTTTATTTATTCCTTTCATTTCTGCTCCTGCAATCAAGTTCACATGTTGTACTGCAGAGTATTCTGGGAGATAGTGTCCATTCAGGAGCAGGAAAAAGACAGTCAGTACACCTATCCAGAGGACTAAGAAAAGTAGATGAATTGCAATTCAGAGCTGTAGCCAGGGAGAAACAAAGTAAGTCTATTTAAGCCAAAAATAACAATCGTATATTATTTCTTTGTGGGAAACAGAAGCTGACTGTGACTCAGGTCCACTTGGATCCAGAGAAAAGGTATCAAATTTATGAAGTAGCCAAACGCAGTCCAATCTATCTGTGGTAGCTCAGCAGGTTTTGTTGAACTTGCAGATCACTCGTTTCGAGACATATTCACATAAATGTTGGTATGATGCCAAATTGAAAAGTGTGTTTCATTTGTATTTTGTTGCTGTTCAATTTCTATTGGCACATGACCCATTCTGTTGTTGATAACTCCATTACTTCGTATAGTAGAATCTTCCATCAACATTAGTTTTTCTGTCTAAACCGCCTGTATGGTAGTGAGAGGAGATCAGCAGCTACCCAGGAGCCCACGCGGCCTGCTCTTAAGTATTGGCCACATAGTGTGGTTTGATCAGATCAATGGAGACCAATCTCTTTTCTTTCTTGCCGGCAAGAGGCGGAAGAAGTACTGTTCTTGTTCCTTCGACAGCCAGGACTGGTACAGGTGTTCTGTAGGATGGACCAAATTATTTTGTGGCCCACAATCTTTTCTCTGACCAGGTCCTCAATCTTTGGGACCCAGGCAGGTGTTGCCGGAACAGCTCTCACTTCCCCAGTGGCAATGCATTTTACTTGGACGTTGCTTTGCAATGCTCGGAATTTATTGAGTTCCTGTAAAACAGTCAAACGTTCATTGATGTCAAATGCTTTTTCATCCACCACTGTGCTGCCACAATCGAGGTCGGGTACCCACCTTCTTGTCCCAAACAGGACCTCATATGGAGTACGGCCACCTAGGGAACATCTTGGTATGTTATTAAGTGCCCTATGTACCCCATATAGGTGTTTGACCGAACTGCCACCCAAACCTAATACCCTTGTGTAATCCCGCATCTTCCCCGGGCAGGATTTCAAATATGGCACCCAGGCTGAGGCACAAGGAGAACGAGGATAGCAGTCCAGAGACAGCATGGGATGTGACGCAGTCATGTCAAAAGGCATCAACCAGTGGAGGAGCGGGCGGAGAGCCGGGAACAAAGGACGTAGAGGAGGACGCCGAACCGAGTGCTGGAGCGACGAGCAAAGCGAACCAGCGGACGGACAACATAACGGGATGAGAGACGCCTTCCCTCGAGGAGACAGGAGAAGTGCCCGAAGATCAGCGGGAAGACACAGAGCAACAGGAAACAGCGGAGCGATGAGGGATTCCGCCTAGATGCAACGCCAGTCAGTCAAACTGAGTTGGAGAGGAAGAGGGAGGTGAGACTTCCTCTGCCATGACACTGGAGGGCCGTGGCTTACCGCAAACACCATTCCATAATTTCTTCACATTTGGCAGGTGGCGGTTGTGGCACAAATAGTTTTACACTACATGCTGTCATTCTAACCCCACTTTCACGCCAATTGCCCTGGGTGAAGGTGACGGTGCACATATCTCCTGTTTCTGACAAGCAAACCTGATTATTGTTTGTTTTATCCTGAAGGACGCATACAAACCCCTCCCTTTCAGACGAGTCTAAAGAGGAAGCGGAGACAACCCCAGCACAGAACCAAGACATCCTGGCAGGAGAGAGGGCCGCTCCGAAAGTGCAGGGAATAAACTGCCACTATTGAGACCTAGTCTACCCTTAGTTGTTACCTGTTTATAACCTCCCCAAGTCTAACCCCTGTACTCTTCTCCTTCTGACAATTAAAAAGACGGTAACACCCCGTTTCTGCCAGGGCATCCTGTATGACCATGTGACCATACCTTGCTGGTAAGGATTGCCTTAAGTCCTGGTTTTTACTCTCCACCAATCGAATTTCCCTGAGTACCACAAAATGACACCCAAACTTCCCATAGTATCTTTGTAAGCCCGAGAGCTGAACGCTGGGTCATGGTCAGAATATAATGTGCCAATTGAGTATGTCCCTATGAAGATCCGCCAATCCTTTATAACAGTTCGAGCGCCAGCCGAGCACTGGGGCTAAACCCACAAGAATCCAGAGCATGAATCCACTGCCACCAAGATGTACTTGTAAACCCTTCAGGTTGTAAGGGGCCACAGTGGTCAAAATAGACATATGTAAGAGGTCTGTCTGATATCAGTAATGATGTCTGTGGCGGACGTGCTACGGTGGAACCCTTCATCTGCTCACAGATGTTTCACTTGAGGACAAAGCCCTTGGTCTGCTTGGTAAGACCTGGCCACCAATAAGGTTGTTTCAATAATGAAACTGTCGCAGTAATACCTGCGTGAGCTGAACTCAGACCCTCATGTTCAGCTAGTATTAAACCTAATCTGCGATCCATGTTTGATATTACTCTATTCCCCACTCCTGGAATTTGAGCATATGGAATATTTTTTCATCCTATTTACTTGAGTTGAAAACCTTTGTGCAAGGCTGAGCTGTTATTACGTGTAGCGATGACAGCTACTATTCTCTGTCCGTCTATCCTTGTGCTAGAACGAGTGATTACAGCAACGGCAGCAGTTCTCACTGTTGCCTTGGTTGCTTCATCAGCCAATGAATTCCCTTCAATGTGCACGCCAACACATTGATGGCTCATTGCAGACATCATGTGAGCCCCCTGGCAAGCCTTTTTTGAGCTCTGCCGCTTGTTCTCAAAACAACTTGTGCTTTATTGTGCATCCTTTTGAAGATATTTGTTGTATGACTTGACACAGTAAAATAAATTGCACACTATAGTGTGGGGAATTCCCGATCCGTATTTTTTAGTGCCAGGATTAGGGCTTTTAGCTCTGCCAGCTGTGCCGTGCAATCGCCTAGACACTACGTCTGCGTGTTGCTAGAACAGAACTTGCCGTCCCGCATCCGTCCTTTTACAATTGCACATATAGTGCTATATTGCTTGTTTCTTCCTATGACAGGCTGAGTAGATCCATCAGTGTAAATTATGTAATCATACTGATCTAGAGGCAATATTTCATTTGGGAGAGGATATTCTTGTCCATACTGCAAGTCAAACTTGTAGTCTACATCTGTTGTAGTGAGAGAATTAGCCCACTGTATCCATCTTGGATGCAGTGCTTTTGGGTTTAGAATGTTTGCTTTTGGAACAGCCTCTAAGGTTAGTACTGGAGTCCCGGCAATTATTCATTTGCCCTGAGCTAGTGCCTTTCTCTCACTACAGAAGTCTGTACTGCTGTCAGTATTTTTTCAGTTGATGCAAAGTGCATATCAGCGTTTGTGTACAAATGAGATTTGTATGCAATGGGTACAGTTTCGCCTTCATTGAAGGTGAGGTAAGTGTACCGGGATCGACCCGCGATTACACAGATCACCAAATTTGTGGTGCTTACACGTGCTAGAACAGAACTTGCCATCCCGCATCCGTCCTTTTACAATTGCACATATAGTGCTATATTGCTGGTTACTTCCTACGACAGGTTTAGTAGATCAGTCAGTGTAAATTATGTATTAATACTGATCTAGAGGCATTATTTCATTTGGGAGAGGCTATTCTTGTTCGTCCTGCAAGTCAAACTTGTAGTGAGACAATTAGCCCACTGTATCCATCTTGGATGCAGTGCTTTTGGGTTTAGAATGCTTGCTTTTGGAACAGCCTCCAAGGTTAGTACTGGAGTGACAGCAATTATTCATTTGCCCTGAGCTAGTGCCTTTCTCTCACTACAGCAGTCTGTACTGCTGTCAGTATTTTTTCAGTTGATGCAAAGTGCATATCAGCGTTTGTATACAAATGAGATTTGTATGCAATGGGTACAGTTTCGCCTTCACGACGGTGATGTAAGTGTACCGCGATCGACCCGCGATTACACAGATCACCAAATTTGTGGTGCTTACACGTGCTAGAACAGAACTTGCCATCCCGCATCCGTCCTTTTACAATTGCACATATAGTGCTATATTGCTGGTTACTTCCTACGCAGGCTGAGTAGATCCGTCAGTGTAAATTATGTATTAATACTGATCTAGAGGCATTATTTCATTTGGGAGAGGCTATTCTTGTTCAGAGACCACCTACACTCACCAACAGAGACCCACACTGCGACAGAGACACATGCATTTACACATTTCCTGTACTGAGCCACACCCAGAGCCCCGGAACAATCATTCATACCCCCACGCTGAACCTGCGTACGACAGCCCAGTCCACTCCACTTACGTATTAAGTGGGTGACGACAAAGCTACATGTCCAAGGTCTTACCCGCTGTCTGCGGTGACATGGTTGCGTCCTCTGTACACAGCACAATGTAATGTTGTAGGGCCCGGGCCCTCATGCATACTTTATGACCACACGGACACAACCAGATAGTATGTGGAACTGGCTTTGGGCACATGCACCCGGCACCTTTATTGGCACAGTCACATGTACAGTGACGCCTGTGCTGGATGTGTGTGGAGTGAGTGTAAGCCAGCCCTCATGGAGTGGTTGGTGCTGGCAACAACTTGAACAGTGATCACTGTTAAAATGGAAACAGAAAACACCAGCTTTACAGAAACAACTGTGAAGCATCATGGCGGTAGCCGGAGTAAGTACAGTGGTCACCCAATATGCAAACAGAAGTGTCCGTGAGTTGCAGTGCACTGAGGTTGGGGCACTAGAGTTGAGCGTGCTCATGTGAATAAATTGTCTAGGATTGTGTCCCTTTGGGATATTCCTGATGCAGCTGCAGTGGGGTATGTTACACCTACATCATCTTCCTCATCATCGTCCCAGGTCTCCCACACTGCCTGAGGTGACATTGCTGCGTGAGCTCTCCATAGCACAAAACTCAATAAGAAATGGTCCATGAGTTGTGGTGCACTGAGTTAGCGGCACCTGAAGAGCTGAGCAGGACATTAAGCAAATGATGGCACCCACGACAGGTGTGAGCAACTCTGATAGTCTGGCAGTAAGACTCTTTTGACTCTGGCAGTTGTTATTAGGAGGTGGTCCTGGCTGTGTGGCATGTGCCTCCTGCGGTGATTTGATGTCCGGACTTGACTTGATGTGTGAGCCCTGGTGGACCGCAGTTGAGGCCGGAGGCAGCGGATAGCGCAGGGCCACAGACACATGGCGTTGATGACCCCAAGGCCATCGTCCCAGAAGCCATCCTACATTCTATCAGACAGGGTCCCTGACTTGAGCTGCACAGAGTTAGTGGCCTCGGAAGCACTGCGGCCAGCACAGGCACACCGCCATGGGACAGTGACTTGCGGTGCACTGAGGTAGGGCCACGCAAACTGAGCGGGTCCTCGTAGATGTCGAAGGTGAATGTAGCAGAGGGTTGCGGGAGACAGTGGAAGGTGTCCTGCAAGGCATGATGCAGAGGGCAGAAGCCAGCAGGAAGCGACAAATTGAGGAGTGGAAGGCTACAGCTCGTTATTACCACCAAGTCTGTATTAGCTACAGGAAGATAACCCCCAGTCCATAGACTCAGACGCCACCAAAGTTCAACCAGAGAATGTCAATGAATGTCGGGGAACAGACTTAGTGGCACTGGAACTGAAAGGGGATGAAGTCTGCGATGAGGGCTGTACAATGATATAAACTCTGCCATAAATCAATCAATCCTCAGTTCCAAATGTGTGACCTACTCGACCTCAGTGTAGGCCGGAGGCAGCGGTCAGCAGGGGCCCACAGCCATGTGTCATTGGCTCGCGCTGCACAGAGTTAGTGACACCAGAGCAGGTGTTGGTAGTGTTCGATCACCTCCTTAACGATGATCCTTTTTTCCTCCGGACTGTAACGCGTCTTCCTCTTACACCTCTCCTTAAATACAATGATATGAACTCTGCCACTGAGAAATCAAGACTCAGTTCCAAATGTGTGAGCTACTCGACCACTGTGTGGGCCGAAGGCAGTAGTCAGGGAGGGACCACAGACACCTGTGGTTGAAATGCTATGCACAGAATGGGCTGGCACCACATCGAAGGGAGTACAGTGATATCAAACGTCCCATGAACATATAAACCTTGGCCATCAGGATATCAAGACTCAGTTCCAAATGTGTGACCTACTTGACCGTAGTGTAGGCTGGAGGCAGCGGTGGAGAACGTCAACGAGAAAGGAGTACTGCGGGCCTGTGTCGCAGAGGCCATGATGGTCAGAGGAGGCTGCCAAGGTTGCCGGCCTCGGGCTTTGAGCTTGCACCGGCATGTGGTGGGCCCTCTTTGACACACGCCGGTGTCAGGAGGTGAGCAGTGAGGTCTGGGTGCGCAGGGGCAGCCAAGACGGGCTCGGGGACCAGCAGCCTGGGGTGCAGCAGGCACACAGGATCGCAGGCAACACCGCTCATGGCGACGGCCTCTCTGCTGGCCTTGCCTCTTATCCCTTCCATCCTCCCCATCACCCCTGCTGTGCCGGCCGCTGCCACCTGGTGGCACTTCCGGCTTCCTCCCCCCTCTTCAGACCACCTTGACCGTATCCACCATGGGGCCCTGTCCAGCCATCCCCCGAATCCAATTATATGCGTGACCCCCAACTATGCTCAACCCTGCTAAACTCCCCACCGGGTAACACCTCTATAACCAGCCCCTCCTCACCTTGAAGGTGGTGGGGCATGATTCCCCCACCTCACCTGGGCCAGCTTCTACTCCCTGCCCTACACCCAAATCCAGCTCCAACTCTTCCCCCAGACCACCCTCCAACCACCCTGTATTTTTCTACCCATGCCCCCATCCTCAATAAACTGCCCTGCAGTCCCTCCTGTCCGGGAAACTGGGGCCACCGCTCCCCCAACTCCACTATTGTCATAGGTCTCTCATGTGCACGCCCTACCCCTTCCGCTGCTCAGCAGGTGCCTGTCCTCTTCTTACCCCACCTTGCAGTTCTGCTCACCCCTGCAAGTCACCCCTGCTCCCCACCGCTTCCAAGCACGTCATGTGGCAGCCCGACCATACCAGCATGAAATTGGAGACCGGACACTGCGCAGCACCCCGCACCGTCCATCTGCCAGACTGGACACCAGGGGCTGCTCCTTTACCCCTCCGGCTGTCCCTGGTACATACCTTGATGGTCTTCACCATGTCCCTTGACTGCGGCAGGGTACAGGCCTACACTGCTGCCACCACAGCGATAGAGGCCAGATGCGCATACCGCAGTGCAGACTGTCAGCTCGATGAGGTCCGTGCGTCCTGCTTCCTCTAGCAGTCGCATGGGCTCCTGCACTCAAGGGTCGGACATATTGATCTGATCAGAAGAAATCCGCTCAACGAATGGTAACTAAACTGTCTGACAACTGAAGACAGAAGCCTCAAGAAAAAAAAGCCTCAATGCCCTAAAAGGCCGGCTGCTGTATAACCTTACTCAATATGGTGTAATGGCACCTAAAATGACCGCATAAATACCCAACTATCCCACCAGCCCAAATTGTGTAGCCCAAAGAGCCCAATTGGGCCCGGGCCGCACCACTGGCCCAAAAACCCCTGTAGGTGCAAGCCTCCTGAGCGGTCGGTTGCCCCCAAAAGCCCCATTGGTAGTACATATTTTACTGAGAATGTCAGACTTCACTCTTACATGGCTGAAGAAAATGGTGTGAATTTACAGAAATGCCTTCTCATTTTAGCTTCTGGAGCACCATCCATAACCTCTTTGATAAAGCATAGTTCATGAAATCCCAACAGAGAGTCTGCCTCATTCACAGATAAAATCACCTTAGAACACAACACCATTCCTAAAATTAGTATGGCACCACCAACAAATGATTTATATTGTATCTAAAATCTGTTATCACCCTTTTACATGCTCCTTTTTATGGCCCTCAAAACCTGCAACTCACTACAATACATCTCAATGGGGACAATGTCCCAGAGTCCTTCAATGGCTGCCACAGCGTGTTGTCCATATGGCCAGCCAATAATGGGGTAAGGATAGTTTTGAGACCCCCTCACCCTACAATCCCTTTGGGGTCTGAATGTGCCTACCCTTGCCCCCTAATTTATTTGAATTCATTTGCAGGACACAGGGACAAAGCCCCTGAGTCTTGTAATGGACACAAAACATATTGTTTAGGTTGCCATTAACCAATCAGGGATGGCTAGTCTTCTTTAAATTGGCCAATCACAGCATATTTAGACACCAAGGGCCTCATTTATGAGAAATGACGCATCGCTGCGTGAAAGCAGCGATGCGTCACTTCTCAGTGCGCACTCCTTGCGTCATGATTGATGCTTCATATTTATAATATGATGCATCATGTTGCAAGGAGTTCCAGATACGTCAGTATTTCTGACATATCTGTAGGTGCAAAAGTGATGCATTGCTGGAGTGTGTCACAAAAGTGACGCAACTCCAGTAATGTGTACTTTCACATGGGCAAGTCCCATGTTGTTAGTGCCTGCATCAGTCTTACGCCTGCCATGAAGCAGGCGTAAGATTTTGATGCATTAGCGGCCAAGAAATGGCGCAGTGAAATCTTATAGATTTCACTGCATCACTTCCATGACCCTTTCTTGCATCAAAACGCCCCCCCCCCTTGCATACATTATACCTGGCGCAGGTATAATGTGGCGCAGGGGTTTACAAAGTGATGCATCTATCTAGATGCGTCACTTTGTAAATTTGGCGCAACAACGCGCATTTTGTACGCCACTTGTGCGTCACAAAAAGTGACGCACCAGCAGCGTAAAAGTGACGCACAGCCTCATAAATGAGGCCCCAACTGTTCAGACATCGCTGCATTTTCAAGCTTAAGTTCTCAAAAACTACTGAAAGGATTTACAACAAATCACAAAAAGCATGCTTTCTGGTGCAAGATCTAGCTTCCTGACAAATTTGGTGTAATTTCTTTCAGCAGTTTTTGCGATGCTGCTTCTTAAAAAAGTCTATGGAAAATGCATGGGGATTTTGTGTTTTAGGACCCCATTTTTTCTCGGCCCCTACTTGATGGATCACCCCAAAAGTTTCCATGCACAAACTAAACTAAAAAAGGAGCACTTTTTTGGAACGTTTTGTGAATATCCATCAAATGGCGTCAAAGTTTACTATACTATGAATGCATCCATAATTATATCTGATCGCACTACTATTTAGCGTTTCCCTGTGTACATAAACAAAAGTATGCATTAGTTTTCATGATCTTTTTGTCTTAAATTAAGATTTTAGTACCCCGGACTCAGTGCTGCTGAATCGTTTGGGTAATCTGGGAATGCCAATAGGACCAATTTGAGAAGGCCAGTGTTGGCTGGTGTTTTTGGTCCAGTCACACAAACACGACCAAAAACAAAAGGCCCTTTCGATCTGGACAATCGAAATGTCAGCCTGCCTGAAAGGCCTTCCAGCACTATTGGCAAATAAGACTGGCATGATGAATGAGATCCTGAAGCTACAAGGCCATCACACTAGCAAAAACGTTTTATGACTTTATTTCTTGGAAGTGGAAAGTCATATTTTAGGTCTCAGATACAACCAGTTTTAGCGCTTTGCTGTGGATGACGTATTGTCTACAAAACAGTGTACATGAAGTGGGTTTTGAGTCAGCCTCTTGCTCATGATTCCAATGATTTCCTGTTTCTCCGTCTTCTGCTTCTTATTTCATGACATCCTCCCCTATTTGTCCATACTGTGGAGCATTTCTTCTTTAAATCCTTTCTGATCCAACGATTTGCGTACTTCAACTCCTGACAAAAGGGGCTGTTTTTCAATTTTCTTTGAGCATTCCATTAGACTGAATCACTACTGTGCTCTACAATCCCTATTTCTTTGTTCCCCCTTCCCACCCTTAAACACCTTTCATCATATTACCTCCCACCTTTACTCCATATGTAGGTCTTGCCTAAGGCCGCATTAAAAAAGAATTCCTATACTGCACCATAGGGAGACTCTGGGGTGAAAAATATAATATTAATTTAATGTATCTAATTTGAAAAATGTATTACAAATATTTTTATGTAAATTCGTTTTATGTATTTTCATGAAATGTAGCAAAATGTTTTAAAAAAATCAACAGCACTGTTGAATTAATTTAAAGTTAAACCATAAGGGCCCGATTCACAGAACTAACTTAAGACAAAATCCTAAACTTACTACCATTTTGGTATTCACAGAAGGCACTTACTCATTTTGGTATTCACAGAAGGCACTTACTCATTTCGGTATTCACAGAAGTTAGGAATCCTAACTTTAGGTCTCCTAAATGCCTTCTGTGAATACCAAGGGCCAGATGTAGGTGGCCATTTACCGATCGGTAACGGCCGATTTCGGCTGTTACCGACCGGTAAATGGGTTTTTGGTATGTAGTGGGCTACATTTACCGATTCGGTAAATTTACCGAATCGGTAAATGTACCGAATCTGTAAAATACCGAATCGGTAATTTTACCGATTCAGTAATTTCGGGATGTAGGTGGGACTCTTCAGAGTCCCTAAGGGCTTACAGATTCGGTATTTTACCACCCAATTCAATTGGGTGGTAAAATACCGAATCCAGGTGTGCATGCACATGTGTGCATGCACACCTATGCCATGTGACAGACAGACATGCCCTTAGGGCATGTCTGTGTGCCACATGGCAAACATGCCCGTCTTTGGGGTGCTAGAGGGTGTAAAAGTGACACCCCCTGCATCCTTGCTAAAATCGGTATTTACAGATTCTGTAATTACAGAATCGGTATTGCCCATTGATTCCTATGGGCTTCAAGGCCCATAGGAATCAATGGGCAATACCGATTCGGTATTTACAGAATCGGTAAATACCGAATCTTAAAGATTCGGTATTTACAGATTCTGTAATACCTACATCTCCCCCTTCATATTTACCGACTCTTAAATACCGAATCGGTAAAATTCGGTATTTAAGAGTCGGTAAATATGAATTACCTACATCTGGCCCCAAAAGTCTTAAAGTTAGGATTTTTCTCAACTTTACTACTACTAAACTGAGAAAAATCCTAATTTTAAGACTTTCGGTATTCACAGAAGGCATTTAGGAGTCCTAAAGTTAGGAGTCCTAACTTTACTACTACTAAATTTAGAAAAATCCTAATTTTAAGACTTTCGGTATTCACAGAAGGCCTTTAGGAGTCCTAAAGTTAGGACTCCTAACTTCTGTGAATACCAAAATGAGTAAGTGTCTTCTTTGAATACCAAAATGAGTAAGTGCCTTTTGTGAATACGAAAATGGTAGTAAGTTTAGGATTTTGTCTTAAGTTAGTTCTGTGAATCGGGCCCGTAATTAATGGCAATGCAGCTAAGTGACGATTCAGAGGTGATGTCGAAGAAAAGGGTAGGCAGCCTGTGATGGTGAGTGCCAAGTGGGTGGGCCTCTTCCTTTCCTTCTGCAAAAGAAACAAAAAATAAAAGTACAGTGAATACAACTATTCTCAAAAACAATAAAAAGCATACAATATATACAATAATGCAAACAAAGTGACCGATACTAAAAGTCAGGTTTCTAATGCACTATAAATGTGGAGAGATACTGAAAGAGAGACATGAACTACTCTTCTCTCTAATGAATGGCTAGTTCCTCATCCTGGTTAAGACCCCCAGGGATCTTGGCTTGGAAGTCAATGATGTTCTTTGAACCCCTTTTCCTGAATTCCAAGACTCTGTCTCTTCCTCTCAGATGACAGGTGATATGTTCAAAGGCAAAGTAAACGAGTTGGGTGGGATCAGAGAAGTGTTTCTCCTGAAAATGGCAGGCTACTGGCTAACGTGGGTCCCTGTTAGTAATGTCCCTCATATGTTCCAATATGCGTTTCTTAGCCCTATGGGTGGTGTGTCCTATATACCATAGTTTGCAGGGACACTCGATGATATAAATTACAAACGTGGTGCTGCAAGTGAGGAACTGAGTGATGACTTTCTTTTTGGTCTTTTGTGTGAGTTCCTTGTGGAACACACTGTTCCTGCAGGCCTTGCAGTGACCACAAGGAAAAAATCCCTGAAGCCCATGATCATTCTTGGTCTTCTGTACTGGGATGTCACTGTGTACGAGCATATCCCTGATGTTCCTGCTAGGTCTGTACGTGATGTTAGGTCTGTTTTGGATACAGTCACCAATGGTGCTGTCACTCTTATGAATATCCCAGTTCCTGACAAGGATCCTCTTGACATCATCGGCATCCCTGTTGTATGCTAAGATGATCCTAGTGGACTCCTCAGAAGAATTTGTGTCCTGTGTATTACTGTCAGAGAGAATCTCCCGTCTGTTAACTCCATCAGCTCTGTCTCTAGCTTTCTTGAGAACCCAAGTGGGGTAACCACGCTCTCCAAACCTATCAATCATGTTTGTGCGTTCTAGAAGATACACTTCATCACTGTTGTAATTTCTCTTAGCCCTCAGCAGTTCGCCAAAAGGGATGCTCCATTTGAGAGCCTCTGGGTGGCTGCTGAGGGCATGAAGAACACCATTGCCAGCTGCAGTTTTGCAGAAGAATACCGTGTGGATGCAGTTTTGCTTGATAACTAATTTGACATCCAAATATTCAGCGGAAGTGTTGCTGATGTTACGAGTGAGGAGTATGTTGCGATTGTTGTTGTTGAGTTTCATTATGAACTCGCTGGCAGCCAGTTCCGGACCCCTCCAGATGATGAACAGGTCATCAATATACCGAAGCCACACTACGACCCGTCCAAGATCTGGATTGAACTCAGAACTGGCAAACACTTCTTCCTCCCACAGGTTCCTGAACAGATTTGCAAAACTAGGAGCAAAACATGAACCCATGGCCGTCTCGGTTGTTTGCCATTGATTGTTTCTCAGGCAAGTGTGGCGATGACAGCCCACTGGGGTCGAATTGGACTGTACTACATTTCTCAGGAATTGCAGCGATTATCATTATTATAAAGAAGGGACATTTTGAGTGCAGTGTCATCTGCTGCACATGATGCCTCTGATGAGGGCGGAGCCCGAAACGCGCTGCGCATGTGTGGCGCATTAGGCATGTTTTGGCAGGGTAAAGGACTCCCAATCACCATTTCCTGTGAGGATCAACCAGCTGACGTGTGCATTTCACTGGGGGCAACTCTTTTTTGAATGACACATATATATATATATATATATATATATATATATATATATATATATATATATATATATTCACAGAAAAAAACATAGATTTCAGACATGTTATAGTTAGGAATTAGCATTTAAAAAAACCTTTGCAATTCACTGCAAAAACCATAGATTTCAACATGTTATAATTAGGAATTAGCATTTAAAAAACCTTAGAAATTCACTGAAAAAACCATAGGTTTTAGGGTGTTATTATAGTTAGCTGGACATTTCACTGGTACAAAACCATTGAAATTCTCCCGTTATAGTTAGTTGTACTCACCATAACTCGCGCGCCCGCAATCCACTTCTGATGATTGCACATATTACATCATTCATGACATGGTCAGTGACATCACTGACGACATCACTGATGACATCTCAAATGACATTACTGATGATATCATCCAGTGAATGTGGTTTGGTTCGATATTTAAATAAGTATTATATATAGCAATCTGCATTGAAGACTGAGTGGATGTATAATTGTCTGGATGGAGGATTTAGTAGCACTGTGATTGACTGTCTAAGTGACTAATTTAAAGTGTTTCACTAAATATATGGGATAGTGATTAAACTGTGTGAATATCTGTATCACTCTATCTCTTGTTGCGTAAACTAGTACATAAGTTGGTTACTAGGTATGTGAAAGTCTCTATTAGTCATTAATTAGTTAAGTGAGTATTTGCATGGGATAGTGAATGTGTGTGTGGTTGGGTGGGAGGTGTGAGACTGTCCAAAGATGTGTAAATAGTTGATTTAGTAGGTATATGAGGTTAAGACTGTATGTGGAACCAGTAGTTTGGATGAGTGGATCTTTTTATGGGTGTGGTGATGAGTAAATATATTTCTAAATGATACATGTCCAACAAACTAGAAATATAAAAGGCAGTGTATGTGACAGTTGTTGTATATAAATAAGTATACATAAGACTCAGTGGTTGCATGAGTGACTGCATCGAAAACTGTATACTTGTGATAGTGATTTTATAACATGCTAAGTATGAGTATCTATCTTTATAAATAAATAAAGTGGTGCTTGTATAAGTGTGTAGCTTAGTAAATGTAAGTAAAATCAATTGTTTGCATAAGTGAGTAGGATGCCTTCATAAGTGAATAGGATGTGTACTGGTGTATAATGTCGAAGTAGGTGTATAAGTATATTTAATAGTATTCTATTGATCTTTGTTAGCATGTATGAGTGAATCTATAGGTAAGTGTTTAGATGTGTGTGTAGATGTACAACTCACTGAGTGGTTTTTTAGAAACTTGTATTGGTTTGTGAATGGTTTGAAATATGGTACTCCATATTTTATAATAAGTGTTGAAAGGTTATACTATTGTATGATGAGATGTATCAGATTGTCACGTGGATGATGTCATCAGTGATGTCATTTGAGATGTCATTAGTGATGTCACTAACCATGTCATGAATAATGTAATATGTGACATCATCAGCAGTGGATTGCGGGCGCGCAAGTTATAGTCAGTACAACTAACTGTAACCGAGGAATTTCAATGGTTTTGTACGAGTGAAATGTCCAGCTAACTATAACACCCCTAAAACCTATGGGTTTTCAGTGAATTTCTAAGGTTTTTTAAATGCTAATTCCTAACTATAACATGTCTGAAACCTATGGTTTTTTTCAGTGAATTTCAAAGTTTTTTTAAATGCTAATTCCCAACTATAACATGTCTGAAACCTATGTTTTTTCCATGAATTTCAAAGGTTTTGTAAATGACAATTTTTAAATGTATTAATTGTTGTATTTATTGTTTTGATACTGATTTACTACATTTTTAAAACTATTTAATTATATATATATATATTAAATTACATTATAATTACATTATACATTACATTATAAAATATATTTTCTCAGAATGAATTACTTTATTTTAAATACTTTGCAAATAGGCAATAGACTTTTAAGTAAAGTAGTTACAGTTGTTGCAATGGGCAACACAAACATTGAGCTCAATATGAATTTCTAGTTAAATGCAATTAGTTACTTTATGGATTACTTTTATAACCACAGCACTGGATCCTAGATTCAGTCCTGGGACATCTCCTCTAAACAGTTGATTAAAAGCATTTTGGTTATAGTAGTGATTTTTAAGGAATATTATTGAATTTTAAAAGTTGACACTTAGAAACTTTTTCACATAGAATCACCAATGTTATCCTATGGGAGGAAATTCACTAAGCAGGTAAGTAGTGTTACCGTTACTTTTTCTTACTCACTGATGGAACCTGGTTTCAGCACTGGTCCATCTCCAGTAAACAGTTGAAAGAATGTGTTTAAGTCATACAGGCGATTTTTAAGGACTATTTGTAGTTTGTGAAAATAGACAGAAACTTTTCTGGTGAAAACCAGATAATGGTGTCCTATGCAAGGAAATAAAAGTTACTGGTAAGTATGGTTAGAATTACTTTTCAGGATCAGTACTGGGTTCAAAGATGCAGCACCGAGGTCTCTCCTGATAGCAGGTGAGTAAATCGGAATTCATAGTTCGGCTGATTTTAGAGGAATCTTTGTAAGTTTAAAAAATCAACACTTCGAAAAATTTCCAAATGAAACCAGTCAATGTTAGCCTATGGAAGGAAATTCAAGTTACTGGTAAGTACGGTTAAAATTACTTTTCTGGATGAGTACTGGGCTGAAAGATGCAGCACTGAGGTCTTTCCTGATAACAGGTGAGTAAGTCTGAATCCATAGTTCGGCTGATTTTACTTCGGTCCAGTATATATAGAGCCACGTTCTTACACCATCCCCTCCCTTCACCACTGTGCAAACATGCCCTGTGACGCATTTTAAGTTGGGAGATTAAGTCCACTTGAATCCTGAGGTTCCCTAGGGTCAAACTAGTCCACTAGGTACCTCCAATAAGCGCCACAGATCTGCCTTGCAGAGAGGTGTAAAAAGAGGCGTGGCCTCTGAACACTTGTCTGCAACGCAGCTCCCTTGCGCATACTGGAGATACCTGTTGGGCTATTTGGCCCTCAGGGACCCGCAGTATTGAAAGAGAATTAACTCCCCAACTTAAAACATACCACGGGGCGCGTTTGCACAGTGGCGAAGGAAGGGTGCGTGGCCAGAGGTGATATGTCTGCAAACACGCCCTGTGGCGCGTTTTAAATTAGAGAATTAATTCCTCCTCAATCCCGTGGGTTCTTGGGGGCCAACTAGCCCACCAGGTACCTCTAGTATGCGCCAGGGGGCAGCATTGCAGAGAGGTGTTCAGATGCCACTCCCCTTTTTACAACACTCTGCAACACAGCTCCGTGGCACTTACTGGAGGTACCTGGTGGGCTAGTTGGTCCCCAGGGACCCTCAGGATTGACAAGGAATTAATTCCCCAACTTAAACCGCTCCACAGGGCGTGTTTGCACACATGTGAACTCAGGCCCCGCCCCCTCCCTTCACCACTGTGCAAACGCACCCTGTGGCGTGTTTTAATTTGGGGATTAACTCCCCTTGAATCCTGATGGTCCCTGGGGGCCAACTAGCCCACCAGGTACCTCCAGTAAGCGCCACAGAGCTGCATTGCAGACGCAACACAGCCCCCTGGCGCATACTGGAGGTTCCTGGTGGGCGAGTTTGCCCCCAGGGGCCCCCAGTATTCAAGGGGAATTCGTTCCCCCTCTGCAAATGCGCTAGGGGGCGCGTTTGCAGAGTTCTACAACAAGGTGGCGTGGCCTCAGGCACAATGCCGGTCTTTTTATTTTTTTTGGTTTAAGAAGGGGGGCTATGTCGCCCCCTTCTTTTACTAATATTTTGGCCCTTGGGACACCATCCCCCAAGGCCTGCCCCCTAATTAATTTTTTTTAATTAAAAAATCGGGAACGGGGCCATAATCGGCCCCGGGGACCCCATCCCCCGGGGCATGGCCCTTTTTTTATGGCCCCAGGGACCCCACCCCGCAGGGCCGGCCTTTTTTTATAAAAAATTTTATTTTAAAAAATTCATTTTGGGGAGGGGGGCGCGTAGCCCACCTCCCATGCCATTTGTAGACCCGGGGACCCCATTCCCCGGGGCTAGCCCACTCCGTTGGGGACCCAGCTAACATGCTGCTCCCCATGTGGAAAAGCAATCTGCTTTGCTATTTGGAAGAGAGAGCAGGTTGCAATGATAGGGTGGGAGCCGCGAGGCTCCCGCCCTGTCATTGCAAATGGCAGTGTCCCGGGGTGGGCACCCTGAGACACTGCAGGAGCCGGCCCTGGGTCCCCAGGGCCATCAAGTGCTCCAGGAGGGGGGCCGTGTGGCCCCCCCTCCCACCATTTGAAAAGCCCCGGGGGTGGTGGACCCCCAAAGTAAAAATGTAGTGCCCCGGGGAGGTGACGGTCCCAGGGGCGTGTTGGGGGCTCAAGCCCCCCACACAGGTTTCTTTCTATTTAAAAAAACAGCCCCGGGTGGTGGTGGTCCCCAGGACTTGGGGGGGCCTTTGAGCCCCCCACCCTTTTATGTTGCAAGCCCCGGGGGTGGCCGTCCCCGTGGCTGGGGGGGCTAGGAGCCCTTCCTGCACAATTTATAATAAAGCCCCGGGGGATGGCGTTCCCCGGGGTTGGAGGGCCCATTTGGGCTCCCCACCTAAACTATTTAATTACCCCTGGGATTTGGCCCCCCGGGGGCTAATATCTACTATAGCCGGGAGACCGCATTTCTTTTTTTTTCCTATCGGCAAGATTGGCGCACCCTGCGTGGATTTTGCTGATGTTTTAATTAACCCTTGTGGGACCCCCTGAGCAGGCCTAGGGGGTCAGGGTGTTTCTATTCTGCCCCCTTTTCGCGTTTTGGCATTTTTTTTATTGGTTTCTTGTGCCTCGGTTCTACCGAGGCACAAGATGGCTGCCAACACTTCCTGATTTGGATTGTTGACAGCCAATTAGAAAACAGCTTGTGCACGGCAGGGTGCGCTTAGGGTGCGCGGATCCACCGCGGCCATAGATATATATGTACTTTTAAATGTCATTTTCTCAGGAACTATTGAATGGATTTACACCATTTAGGCAAAAGGCACGAGTCTGAACTAAGGACTACCTCTTTGCCAAATTTGGTGTAATTCCGTTCAGCAGTTCAGGCTGTAGCTACGGCTAAAGGTCCCTAGGGAAAATTGCATCCCTTTTTTCTCGGCCCCGCTACACGAATCATCCCAAGACTTTCAGGATAGGAGCGGACCGGAGCTAGCTATTAGTTTTGAAAATTTCACGACGATTCGTCAACAGGCGCTAAAGTTATTTCAAATAGAATGTTGCGAATTTCCTATGGAAAATAGGTCCTAATTATAACTACCTACTGCCGAACTCCTGTAGCTTATATATATATATATATATCCCCGACTTTGGGGCTGAAGTGGTGCGGGGACTCAGGGAGGCCGCTGTTTTCACTGTGAACAGGAACATTGGGATTTTTAACACGCATCAGAATCCAGCATTCCGCCCGACCACTTGGTCTTTCAAATACTCCACGCAAGACCTACCTTGAATCGGTCAGCTGTATTCTGGGGGTTGCAGTTCGTGACCACTTCTCGATCTGCAACAGGTGGGATTTCATCAAAGGGGCAGAGCCTTTTTTGTACCGATAAAAAGGCACCATGGACTTACATCTGAGCACTAAGGAAGCCTCCTGCAATTACACGGCGCTGAAGAAGGTATACCCTGCCGAAATGCATTTGCCTAAGTTGTGGAAATAAAATGCTTCCCTGAATGCCCCCGTTGTGGCCTCTGCTTCTTCGTGAGGAGGAGTTTGGATGTGATATATATATATATATATATATATATATATATATATATATATATATATATATATATATATTTTCGAAATAGGATTTCTTTTGTTTCATCATTATATATATATATTCACAAAGGTTTTCCCAGTTGGATGTTCCCAGGGACAACAGATGACTCGCACTCCAGGGTCCGTGTTTGGCAAAGTATAGTTATTGGCGACGAGTTTCGACCAGGCTGTCTTTGTCACAAGCCCTTGTGACAAAGACCGCCTGGTCGAAACGCGTCGCCAATAAATATACTTTGCCAAACACGGACCCTGGGGTGCGAGTCATCTGTTGTCCCTGGGAACATCCAACTGGGAAAACCTTCGTGAATCTACTTCCGGGTTACCGACGCCCGGGACTCGCACCAACCTCGCCTTGGAGTGGAGCGGATACATCGGGAAACCTATATATATATATATATATATATATATATATATATATATATATATATATATATATATATATATATGCTCGAAGGTGTCCACCTTTTTGAGTAGCACGCGAACAGCAGCTTGGTTTATGTATAGGTGAGGACGGCGATCCACTCATAGACGCCGCTCCGTACGGGATCTGCCCGACGCGTTTCGAAGCTCCATATGCTTCTCTTCAGGGGCTTTAACAGAAGCGGTGTGCGCAACCGCTGACCCACTTCCCCATTTTATATATAACACACCCACCGATGGGAGGCTCAAATGAGACTGTGCATTCTGGGAAGTGTGGCCCGGGAAGCACACAATCAAGTTCTGTATGGACTCCACAAGTGGGCCCGTCCTCGATTCCAAGTACGACTGCTGCTTCACTTTAGTGACCCCCAGGGTACCGGGGTGGTGCATACTCCGCGGCTGGACGGCCGCGTATAAATCAATGCTCGAAGGTGTCCACCTTTTTGAGTAGCACGCGAACAGCAGCTTGATTTATGTATAGGTGAGGACGGCGATCCACTCGTAGACGCCGCTCCGTACGGGATCTGCCCGACGCGTTTCGAAGCTCCATATGCTTCTCTTCAGGGGCTTTAACGGAAGCGGTGTGCGCAACCGCTGACCCACTTCCCCATTTTATATATAACACACCCACCGATGGGAGGCTCAAATGAGACTGTGCATTCTGGGAAGTGTGGTCCGGGAAGCACACAATCAAGTCCTGTATGGACTCCACTAGTGGGCCCGTCCTCGATTCCAAGTAAGACTGCTGCTTCACTTTAGTGACCCCCAGGGTACCGGGGTGGTGCATACTCCGCGGCTGGACAGCCGCGTATAAATCAATGCTCGAAGGTGTCCACCTTTTTGAGTAGCACGCGAACAGCAGCTTGGTTTATGTATAGGTGAGGACGGCGATCCACTCGTAGACGCCGCTCCATACGGGATCTGCCCGACGCGTTTCAGATCCCGTACGGAGCGGCGTCTACGAGTGGATCCCCGTCGTCACCTATACATAAACCAAGCTGCTGTTCGCGTGCTACTTAAAGGTGGACACCTTCGAGCATTGATATATATATATATATATATATATATATATATATATATATATATATATGAAACAAGCGCATCCTCTCAATGAAAGAAGCAGGAACCTCCACGGGGAATTCAATGGCAGAGCCTTTAATGACAGATTGATGGCGGATGCATTTCGGCCGGTATGGCCTCATCAGCGCCTGCGGTGGTGTGAACGGAAGTCCTGACGCTCTGCAGTTGAAATGCACCTACTCGTGCTGGATAGGTGCGAATGGTAGCTCCGCCCCTCAGCGAAAGAATCCTCAGGTGATGATGCATAGGATCCGATTGAATCATCGGACTCCATTTCCCAGGATGCAGCAGTGGCTCCCAGGTGAGTAATGCTGGAGGGCGGTATTGGTGAAATCCAATGAAATAGCTATGGGAGAGGTGCTCTGCACAGCGTTCTTCCCGCAAAATGAAACAAAACGGCCCGCCTTGAGTCCCCAAAACCCCGTCAACCATTAGTCCGAGCAAAAATAATAGCGTGAGCAGGAGGTGCATACAACCCGCCCTGGCTGAGAACAATGTCTCGCTGTATCGCTGCAAATCCTCGGGCTGCCGGCGAGTCTGGAGAGATTCAGTGATTGAAGAAACACGCAATGCCAAGGCAAACTCCAGAATCTCCAGGCCACTTGTGATGGGGGGGCTCCTGAACCGCGCCTCTGGAAAGCGCGCAATTATATGAAACAAGCGCCTCCTCTCAATGAAAGAAGCAGGAACCTCCACGGGGAATTCAATGGCAGAGCCTTTAATGACAGATTGATGGCGGATGCATTTCGGCCGGTATGGCCTCATCAGCGCCTGCGGTGGTGTGAACGGAAGTCCTGACGCTCTGCAGTTGAAATGCACCTACTCGCGCTGGATAGGTGCGAATGGTAGCTCCGCCCCTCAGCGAAAGGATCCTCAGGTGATGCAGCAGTGGCTCCCAGGTGAGTAATGCTGGAGGGCGGTATTGGTGAAATCCAATGAAATAGCTATGGGAGAGGTGCTCTGCACAGCGTTCTTCCCGCAAAATGAAACAAAACGTCCCGCCTTGAGTCCCCAAAACCCCGTCAACCATTAGTCCGAGCAAATATATATATATATATATATATATATATATATATATATATGATGAAGCAAAGCTTTGCATATTTTGCGGCTTGCCGAAATCAAGAACCTCATTTATGTGTAATAAGGTAACCCGTGTATGTTTTACTAACGTTTATATTTAGCTTAAGTAAAGTTCCCGAAGCTTGCCTATGTGTATTTCTAATGACTTAATCCGTGTCCTTTTAAAAATGGCCGTCGCTTGTATTTTAGTTACTGCGCATGCGTCAGCCACACTCACGTGTCCTGATGCGTCTGCAGAAGTGGAGGGAAAGTTATGCGCATGCGTAATTCATAGCTGTGCTTATCATGTGGTACAGCTCGTGCCACTGCTCTTGTGTCCGTGTCAATGTAGCTAACATTTAATGCAATTAAGTTTATTTCTGGATGATGAGTTAAAAGTACAAACCCTGTGATGTGTTTTCATAATGACATTATTATGTATTAATTTGTTTTCGCTTACTTTTCATGTACCGCGGGAAATGGGGGTCTGAGTGAGAGGAGAGCCATATTGGAGGTCCCTTCTGCGCCTGTGCGACATTCGGCAGCACGAGGGACCTTGGCTGATGGAACATAGCCAGCTGGCAGTGATGGGCGAGATGCTCCTGAGAAAGTCACCTCTGCCCTGCGAGAACAGCGAATGTAGCTCCTTATGTGATACATTGTTATATTGCGCTACTGTTAGCTCATGGGAACCCCAAATCTGCTAGGCGGTACCCAAATATGTTAATGAAGGCTTCAATTCGCGTATTGTGATTGGTGTGTTACCCAAACCCTACCTTAGGACCAATTGAAATTGAGGGATTCTGACACTTTGCAACATTGGGGGGTGGTACACTGTCCCCAAACTGTATATCTACCCTGGGTTCACCTAGTGAACCGTCCGACTTGTCTGGTTTAGCTGACCTGTCACTGACCCAACGCACTCAATAGGTGACTGAAGATACAGAGCGCTGCGGAGCACTCTGTCCGAATTTGACCATAGGCTAAGGTTCTACTGAACCTTAAAGTGCTGGCAAAGCACTTAGCTGGGAGTTCGCTGACCCAATCGGGGTCTTGATCGATAGCTGCAGAGCGGGTGGAGCGCAGGCGTTGCTTCCGAACTGTGGGTTCCGGTCCTGTCCTGAAGAGGGTCCTGTCCTGAGGGTTTGCTGTCCTGTCCTGAGGGTCCTGTCCTGATTCCTATTTCGAGGGTATCCTGTCCTGTCCTGGGTGTCCATTCTGCACCTGCTGTCCTTTGAGGGGTATCCTTCCTTGAGGGTTTCCTGTCCTTAACTGACCCGTGGCCAGGGTTTGGTTTCCACACCTTTTCTAGGTAAATATTACTCTGAACCTCTTGAAATTCTTGCACCTTCTGAATTTCTAACTTTTGCTTAAATAAAGTTCAACATTGCATATGTTATATTTCCATGCCTTTCCGCAACTATTGAACAGTCATTTATAATTTTGCGAAGTTATTCCTATGTCTTCTCATTTGTTAGAAATCATATTTTGCATAGCAGTGTGTCATTTTCTGATATGGTCTAGAACTTCGTTGCCTAGGTTGTTCAAAGGCCCTTTCACCTTAAGTGAAGCGTGTTATTCATTATAAGTTCTTCTATAGTCACACACACTTAGTCTATCCCTGTCTAGATAATACTGACTTATATAGTATTTTCTCGTTACATTTTATTTTGTACCTTGATGATTACTCTGTCATTATTTCTTTCTGCCTATGTGATTTACGTTATCTTGGTTATTGATTGCCTTATTTTACTGTACCTCATGCAAGAAAATATTGAACTTTAGATAAACATTTTTAAAACTTCCAGTTGTCCGTGGTCATTTAAACAGTATTTGAAGGTTATTGGTTGGGTTTGTATTTTGCTGCCTTTCCTTTACAGCTAGCTCCCTGATTCATTGTGGTCATTAGGCACCCGCATCGGTGGATGGTAAGTCGGGTGCACCGAAATTTGGTAGCAGGGAACACACACACACCAACTTGATAGAGCTCGTGAAGTCACCTGATCGATGTATATGGTGGTTTTGGAAAGTATATGGGCCCTGAAGCCGGAAACGGCGAAAACTGTTGGCCGGGTGGCCTCGCGCGCTCTATCAGTTTTCTGGTAGCTAGAGGATGGTTAGGGACTAGCTAAAGGTTAGGCAGGATTAGTTGGACTAGTTAAGTCGGAAGCTGCTATTATATTAATGCTGCTATAAGAGCGGCTGTTCTGAGGGAACTGATCACTCTCTTGTGAATACGCTGCTGAAATTCATGAATTGCTGTATTGTTATTTTTCTTGTTCTTATATTGTTATATGTACTAATCCATGCAATTGTCAATCGTTTAGTTAAGTGTTGTCCGAACTCCCCGGGGAATTGAAAGGGCAAGTGGTGAATAGAATCCATTGTCCTGAGGTCACAGGTTCGAGGAAAGTTAGGTGCAGGTTAGGATAACCGGGAAGCACTAACTAGGGTTTTCTGAATACATGTGTGAATAAATGACAGTAACGGGGTTCATTGGCAAAATTCCCATAGTGGCGTAACCTAGTAAGGGTCACATCGGAAAAGTAGCAGGTTCCTCGGAGCTAGCGTGAAAGCAGAGGGGTCCGCTGAGAAACCTTAAACTCGGAACATATCCCGGAAAGAAGTGGATGAGTTTAGGGGAATAACAGGTTCACCGATGCTAGAGTGAAGGGTAGGCGGAAGAGATCTGCCCGCAGCGAGTGAAAAGTAAATGGAAGTAGTTTACTTGCAGCAATAGAATTCTTTCTCTGTCTAGACACTTGAGCACTGTGGCGAATGTGTATTTGTTGTAAATTAACCAAGCACTGAGCACTTTAAAAGAAAGAAAGTTTCCGTTACCTTGTGAAGGGAGGGAGTCAGTCGCGAAGCGCCTCTGACGTCACTCTGTGCCGCACTGGGATTGGTAGACGCAGCGGGCGGGTAGCGGAGCTGAAATTGTAAAGGAGGGGTGAGCGCCGGAGCGTGGGAACTATCTCACGAAGGGGCCGCGCACCCATTGGCGGAGCTTATTTTGTGTCGCGCACCCATTGGTTGCACGAATTTTCTGAAGCGCATTCTGATTGGAGGTAGTTTGTAAACAAAGTTAGCGCAGAAGTCGTATGTGGCACTCGCGGACTACAGAGACTCGACCTGATCCAAGGCATCTAGGGTTTGAAAGGGATCAGTGGAAGGCTAACAGATACGATATTATGTACGGAACCAAGAGAAAAATGTCCCTTGTAAATAAGGTGAAAAATTATTTTAAAACGGACAAACCGATTAAATCTAGGGAAGGTGTTCTTGTCCCAGCACCCAATACTCCCGCCTCATTCATGATGTTTGACCGAGGGTACAATACCTGTGTGTGGCTGGAGAATTGGGTGAAGTACACAAAAGATGACGGAGTATTGGCTTTTCCGTTAGATGGTACTTTCAATGGTAGAATCTTATTTAATTTAAGAACCCGAATGAATGAACTGCATCCCAGACCGAGACTAACGCAGTATGAGGCATTAGAGGAATGGGAGATTGAGGCTTTTGAAAGAGAAAGACCCCGAATGGACAAGGGTTTGACCAAGTGGTACCCCAGGCAGAAACAGGAGTCCAGGGATAAAAGGATGAAACAGTGGAGACAGAGCATGATTGTTGAAGGTCTGTTTCCCATGATGCCGGCATGTCATAACGTTGGAGCGGGTGAGAAAAGTACTGAAAAATGTAAGCATTGGGGGGCCCTGGGGGACTCAGATGATGAATTAATAGATGACATCTGTACCAGAAGTCCGCCACCTTACAATGAGGGAACCCGACCTTCCAGTGTAGGAGATGTTCCCCGACGCCACTTCCTAAAGGAAGAAGACAGGTCCCTGGGACTGGGAGGGGGTGGTCAAGTATTACCCTATCCTGAAAAACCCGAACTGACGGAAACAAGGGACATATATCCCAAAGTGCCCGCAAGTCAGGAAGAAAAATATTCACGTACGAAAACTTTTTTCCCCAGACCCTTGTATGAAAGCGAAGAGAAACCTTCGAATTCGGGACTGCCTTTTGTTCAACCTCCATATGGGGAAGAGCGCAGGTCCTTTAATACTGGAACTTTATTCCCGAAACCAAATTATGGGGGAGGACCAAGTGAAACGCATCCTACTGCCCCGAGTTTTACTCCTCCATTGACCCCACAGATATTACATGACACAACTCTAAGAAGGGTACTAGTGGAAAAGGAGCAAGAGGCTCTAGCTAGACAAAGAACAGAAATAATTCAGAAAATTTCTCAGATAAATACCAGTCCTGAGGCATTGACTATTCCAGTAACTATTGGACCGGTGGTCCCGTTATACGGAAATAGTCAGGGAAATCCGATTACTCCAGTCATGACCCCAGTCATAGCAACCCCGAGACAGGAACCAATCATCATAGATGATCAGTCCAGTGAGTGCGAGTCTGAAGTTGCATTCTTGGAATTGCCAAACAAACAGACTGGAAAGGGAATACAGCAGAGGTATAACCCTTTTAATACAAAAGAAATTAAATTAGAGACAGCAACAGGTACTAGGAATGTCTCTCTGGTAACTCCGGATGAAATTGAGAGTTGGAGTCGTGAATTAGAAAAGCAGACTCCGCAAACAAAGCCTTTAGACCTCTACAAGCTGAGGGTTGAAATAGAAGAATTAATGGCAGGAAATGTGGGGTTGGATCGATTGAATACCTACTCTGAGGAAGAATTATCGTTCATATGTAAAAGCTTTACAAGGAACACCAGAGTGCTCCATGAAAAACTGACCGAAACAGCAGTTAGTATGGGGGTAGATATCTCAAAATCCAAGCCCTTACAGAAACCGTACAGAGCAGACTTTTCAGACAAAGATATAGAACACCTGAATGTGGCAGGGAAGAAGTTGCAGATTAAAGAATTAATGGGGGTACTGCAGAAATGGGGAGATGTGGAAAAATGGAGAAGCAGGTGGGCGAAAAAGAGGGAAGAGGTTCGCTCCCGACAAGTGACTCCCGAGTTTGCTTTAAGAGAGGTAGAAAAACCTGAGCAGTTATGCCCCATGCGCGAAGTTCCAGGGGGGAAATATGTGCATGTCCCCTGGTCTAGGCAGGATATTGTGTCCTTCACGAACGATTTTCCAAAGTTACGAGAGAAACCAGTTGACTGGTACCGGCAGGTGGAGAGGTTCGTGAAGGTACAAAAATGTCTGTGGAAAGACCTGGATGGGTTTTTCGACATTGTGGTTCCAGTAGATTTATGGACCCAGTGTAAAATAAACATAGATTGGCCCAGTGAAGAGTATCCCAGAAACAAGGAAACAGGGGAGCCATCAAAGGAAGTCATGCGAAAATATGAGCAGGTAATTCAGCACTTGAAAGAAAAGGTGCCCGCTAAGGAAACTGATTGGACAAAAATAGATAGAACAACACAGGAAAGGGACGAGACAGTGCACTCTTTTTATGAGAGGTTATTGCAGGTATTTAAAACATACAGTGGTATTGATAACATCGACCTGAAGGATATGACGCACTTTATTTACAGGTTTGTAAATGGTTTAAGACCTGAAATTTGTCAGTGGATAAAAGACAATAAAATCTGTTGGCATACTAAGAAAATGGATGAGGTCCTGCGGTACGCTAAGTACTGCGAGGACGAGATGGCAGAAAAGAAAAAGGCCCTTAAGGAGAAGGTTATGTGGGCTCAGGTGAAGCTCGCAGAACAACAGGAAAAACAATTGAGTAACATGGTTAAAAATGCTGAGAACAAAAGTCCTGGGGGAGGGGGTGGAGGAAAGCCCCGGCCCAAATTTAGCAGGGAAGAGGCTATGAAAAAATTTCCCTGCCATCAGTGCGGCGAAATTGGACACTGGCGAAACGAGTGTCCCCAATTAGTCGATGTTAATGAGAAAACTCCTGATTTAATTCCACAGACGCAGAAAGAAAGACCAAGAAAGACTCAACCCCAGGTAAAAACAGTTCAGGTGCCTCGAGCACCCAAACAGGTATACAGGGGAAGACAGGCAGAAAATGAAGAGATAGAGGTTTGGGAAAGCGGGGAGAACAGAAATACAGCAACTTCGCAGTATCTGCTGAATGATACCTTCCTTTGTAATGATCAGGACTGACGGGGCCTGAGAGGGGAGGACGAGGAGTGCGTACTTGGCGCTTCCTTGCCGGTAGACCAGTCTGGACCATATATTGAAGGAAAAGTTGACGGAAATGATGTCACCTTTCTGTTGGACACTGGCGCTACCCGTTCTACTGTAAGAACAGTGGACGTTCCAAACCTACCCCTCTCGGGAGAAAATATCCAAGTAGTAGGTGTATCTAATCAATTGATTAGTACTCCTGTTACCGAACCAATGGAGATTTCAATTGGAAATTTTAAACAGATGCATAGATTTGTCGTCTGTGACACCAGTCCAGTAAATTTACTGGGACGTGATTTGCTGTGCAAAATGAACTGTACCATCTTTTGCACACCAAAAGGTGTTGAAATACAGACCCCAGATGAAGACGGCATTTATAAATTATTGTTGCTTAGACCTGACTCAGAAATTAAAAGATTGACCCTGCAGGACTTGCCCCAAGAACTACAGGAAGCCGTAAAACCAGAGGTGTGGGATTTCACTGGAAAGGATGTGGGGTTGATGAAAGATGTGGACCCCATACAAATAGCCATCAAGGACAATGCAGTATATCCTAACACTAGGCCCTACCGAATGAATGCTGAGGTGAAAGCAGGTGTCACTCTGGAAATACAAAAATTATTGGAAGGAAACATCATACAGGAAGTGATGAGCAGCCCATGCAACTCACCGATTATGGGCATCAAAAAGCCTAGTGGCAAGTATAGGGTAGTGCAGGACCTGAGAAAGGTTAACAAAATTGTAGTTCCTTGCTGCCCTATTGTCCCAAACCCTGCAGTGATATTATACCAGATTCCTTGGGATGCTGAATGGTTCACTGTGATTGATTTGTGTCATGCATTCTTTTCGATACCCCTGCACCCCGACAGCAAATTTCTTTTCTCATTTGCTTTTGAGGGTCACGTGTATTGTTGGAACAGGGTCCCTCAGGGGTATACAGAGAGCCCCTCTATCTTTAATCAGATCTTGAAAAAATGTCTAGAGACTTTAATCTTACCTGGGAACTCTGTATTAGTGCAGTACATAGACGACCTTCTATTGGCGTCTAAAAGTCACAGGGACTGTGTAGTTGACACCATTGCCCTCCTAAATCACCTGTGTGAGAAAGGGCATAAAGTGGCCCCTGACAAACTGCAGTTCTGTGCAAAATCAGTGAAATATCTAGGACATCAGATAGAAAAGGGTGTCAGAAAAGTCACTTCAGAAAGAGTGAGAATAATTCAAAAAATGCAGTTGCCCCGTACTCAAAAAGAAGTCAGAATGTTCCTGGGTGTATTAGGGTACTGCAGGCAGTGGATTCTGGGATTTGCAGCCTTAGCCAGGCCCTTGATAAAAATGACCACGAGAGGAATGCCAGATGTTGTACAGTGGGACGATGAAAGTCTAATGGCTTTTACAAGATTGAAAAACTGTCTGTGTACAGCCCCTGCGTTGGGAATGCCAGATTATTCCAAAGAGTTTGCCCTATTCTGTGACACTCGCGATAATTGCGCATTGTCAGTCCTGACTCAAGAACATGGCACGACCAGGAGGCCTGTGGCCTATTTCTCTGCCACACTGGACCCAGTAGCCGCTGGGTTACCAGGCTGTCTGAAAGCAGTAGCTGCTACCTGTGCAAGTTTGGAGCAGAGTGAGTCCATTGTCATGGGACATCCTGTGACCGTGTATGTTTCACATGGAGTGGTAATTCTATTGACCAGAACTAAAACACAATATCTCACCCCTAGTCGGCTGACTAAATACGAGAGGATTCTTGTGGGTGCAGCAAATGTGAGCATTGTTAGGTGCGGTATTCTGAACCCTGCCACCTTACTCCCCGACCCCTTGGAAATGGAAGGTGGGGATGATGATGAACATGATTGTATTGATCTGACAGAGTTCAGTACCAAGCCACGCCCTGACATAAAAGAAGTACCATTGCCTGAGCATGATAAAGAACTATTTGTGGATGGTTCCTGTCTAAGACATGAATTAGGAGGCTTGAGTGCTGCTTATGCAGTAGTGTCTTTCACAAAAATTGAACAAGCAGGTTACCTATATAACATCAAGTCTGCACAAGTAGCCGAATTGATAGCCATGATAATGGCTTGCAAAATTGGGAAGGACTTACGCATAACAGTGTATACTGACAGTCAGTACTGTTATGGCGTTGTGCATGACTTTGGCCAATTATGGCTGCAGAGGGAATTCATGACTTCCTCAGGTACTCCCATTCGGAATGCAAAAGTTGTTCATGACCTTTTAGAGGCCATCCAGTTACCCAAAGAACTGGCAGTGGTAAAATGTACTGCTCATCAAAGGAGCATGGACAGAGTATCTCTGGGAAACGATTATGCTGATCGAGTGGCTCAATGGTGTGCCAAAGATCGGTATATTGTAAATCCAAAACGAGGGGGGCCAGGAACCAGCTGCCAGCTTCAGGTGTTTGAGGAAGTGCCGACATGGGATGAGGTGAGAGAGTGGCAGGAGTCGGCTCCTTGGCAAGAAAGAGAGAAATGGAAGGAGGATGGGTGTAGACCGAGACGTGTGGATGGTGTGATTTTGGGCCCAACTGGTATGCCTGTGTTACCCCGACACTTGCTTGGCACAATGGCAAGATTAATACATGAAGGATCACACATTGGTAGGGATGCCATGATTCTGGTATTTCAACAGACTTGGTACAGTAAAAAGTTCAGGAAGGTAGCAGAGTCCCTCTGCCAGAGGTGCCTGTCATGTCAACAGATGAACCCAGGCAAGAGGACAATGGTTGAACTGAGCAAGATTGGGAGGTCAGGGGGTCCCTTTATAAAGATACAGGTTGATTTCATCACCATGCCCCGTTGTGAAGGGAAACGATATGTCCTTGTCATTGTTTGCGTATTTTCAAAATGGGTAGAAGCTTACCCTACTCCTCAAAGTGACGCACTGACAGTAGCGAAGTGTTTACTAAAAGAACTGATACCTAGGTTCGGAATACCATGCATTATTGAATCAGATAAGGGTGGACATTTCCAGAATGACATACTGGCTGAACTTTGTAAGGCCTTTGGAATAAGGCAGAAACTCCATTGTGCATACCACCCAGAGGCTTCTGGAATAGTGGAACAAGTAAATGGAACTATCAAAAACAGACTAGCAAAACTGACAGATGCTACTGGCATGACCTGGGTGAAGGCCCTGCCCCTGGTCCTGATGGGACTGAGAAGTGTTCCAGACCGCAAGACAGGCCTAAGTCCCCATGAAATCATTATGGGAAGAGTGATGAGACAGGCATGGGTGCCAGGAAGCAAACTGTTGAGTATTACTGATGATTTGGTGCTTGAATACTGCAGAAGATTGGGTGACCAAGTGCGTTCTATCTCTCGCCAGATTGGAGACGACGGCATCCTTAATCCAACGACTCCTCTCCACAACTTGGTTCCAGGAGACTGGGTCAAAATAAAAAAGCACACTCGATCAAGCTGTCTGGCACCAAGGTGGGGAAAGAAACGCCAAGTAATCCTGGTGACAACCACTGCAGTGAAAGTCGCAGGTGTTCCCCAGTGGATCCACGCCGGACACACTCAGAAGGTATTGCCAGACAAAGGATTTGAAGAACCAGGGCAACCAGCAGAGGACCCTGAAGGAGCCAGACCAGTAGCAACTGACAACGAGCAGCCCAGCACCAGTCAGGTTGCAGGAACAGCAGACGTTGGCCCAGGAGTAGTTGACTGCGAACTGCCAAGAAACCAGCCTGCTGAAGAGGTCCAGGAAACTGAGCCAGGAGTAGCTGAAGACGAGCTGCCAAGCATATGGCCAGAAGAATGGATACCGATGATTGATCTGACCGAAGATCCTATCAGAACAAGAGAACGACTTAGTGAAGGTAGAGAGTGGACTAGTCAGGAAAAGCAAGGCACAGGCGAAGATCCTCAGCCGATTGAGATTCAAATCAAAACTGAGGAAGGAGAAGGTCAGACAGGGACAGAGCACGTGATTGATACAGAACAAGTGAATAAGACTGAACAAGTGCCCGATACTGAACACGTGCAGGATACAGAACAAGTGAATAAGACTGAACAAGTGCCCGATACTGAACACGTGCAGGATACAGAACAAGTGTTTGATACTCCTCCATTAACTCCTGATGTGGATAAGGGACAGACTAGACATAGAGTAATAGTTCGAGCAGAAGAAAATAAAGAGATCGAAGTGCTTGAACAGGATCAGATAGGGTTAGAAAAACGGGTTCAGGAAACAGAAACAGAAACAGAAACAGAGACAATTGAAAGCCAAAAACAAAATATTCCTGAACAAGGCCAGATTAGTAACCAGGCAGAAGAATTTGATGCTAGTCCTGGAACTAGTCAGATAAGGGAAGTAGGAGAAGAAAGTGGAGAAGAATTACCACAAGATAAAGAGAACAAGAGAATAAGAAAAGAAAGTGAAGTCAAAGTACCGACTAAGAGACTAAAGAAAAGAAACAACCTTGAGCCTAGGTTTGTAAAAAGACTGAGACTAAGGATAAAGACAGTGGAAGAAAAACGTGCAGAAGCAAGAAGAAGTGCTCGAATAGCAGAACAAGAAGAAGACTCTTCCAAAAGAAGGAGTGAGCGAATAAAAAGGCAAAACAAAAAGTACAAGTCTCCTGAATGGACACTGGTTTTGGAAGAACTTGAAGATCTTGATATAACTGACGTGAGCGACGGAGAACCTGTCCCAGAGTACTCAGCTGAAGAGGAAGACGAGCCACCGTGAATTTGCACAAAGTAAGCTAGTTGTGTAAAAAGTAAAAAAGAGGGGTGAGAACACTCCTACTGAGCTAAAATGTCTGATTCAACAGTGAATGGTAGACCTAGTTGCAGCCGTTTTAAGACGTGTTGCAAGGTGTGTATATGTAGTGTAGTAGTGCTGATAGTTATCTGGATAGGATTAACAATTTTCATTCCCTTTGCTGTAAGTAAAGATACTAACATTGTCCCTACTGAAGTTGTAAATACTGACAATGAGGAGCTGACAACACAGAGTGTAGAAAGACATGAGAGAGCATTGAGACAAACTAAACGAGACTTAGAAGCATCAGATGAGAAAGGACTACATTACCATGGAATGAAAAACAGGACACATTTGAATGTTTTCGCAAACTTGTTAATACACTATGTAGAAACTATGGAAATTGAAGATTGCTATGTCTGCATGAAGCTACCTACTTCGGTGGCTGAAGGCGTGACATACCATCATCTGCCATTAACATATGGAATTTCCTGTAGCATTTTAGCTAGTTTATTTTACAAAAGGGGACCGTTACAGTATTATTACTCTAACAATGACGTGATCTTTTCTGAACTGCCTATACGTGGGAACTTGAATCCTGTACATACCAAAACTGACACCATAAGATATATGGGAGACTACTTTCTGACTATAGGGAACATTGACATAGCAGATGCACACAGAGATAACTTGACTTGTTCTTTGCGTGAGCAGGAAAAGATGTTCCTGAACATGGCAGAGAAAAGGAGAATTAAAATTCAGAAGAAGGCTAATGACGAAAGTCAGAAAAAGCCAAAGTGGGCAGAAAACATGGAAGGCACCTCATCTGGTGGAGCGGGTCCTGCTCTGTTGCTGGATTTTGAAAAGAAAGGCAAGCTATGTCTTCACCGCGAGAAGACTAGCTATTATAATAATGTTTTCATTGGTTCCAGTGAATGCGAACATAATTACAAGGTAATTGGAGGTTGGGGTTTCAAAAATGGGTCAGAGCCTGTGTTTCCTGGAATTTATTATATTTGTGGGGACAAGGCTTATTTCAAATTGCCGGATCACTGGTATGGGAGCTGCTACTTTGGCATTGTTTTCCCGAAAATATACCATGTGAATGGAAAAGCTGGAAGCAATGAAGATACTAATGGCTTAGTGCGTAGTAAAAGAGAAAGTATAGGTGAAATTATGGGTAGTATTTTCAGTGCACTGATACCTGGAGTGGGAGTGGTTCTGAACACTCACAGAATTTGCAAATTGTCTACTATAGTAGATGTGCTGTCTACTGAAACAGCTCATGGATTTCTGCTGGTCAATACCGAAATGGTTGCGATCAGATCAATGGTTTTACAAAATCGACTTGCTCTTGACACCTTATTAGCGAAAGAGGGCGGAGTCTGCCGGATGTTGAAGGCGCAACATTGTTGCACTTATATTCCGGATAAAAGTGTACAGATCAAAAGATATGTGAAAAACATTACTAATTTGACAAAGGAACTCAAACCACTCGAGGTTGATAGTGCCTGGAAGAGACTGGTCGATGGTCTCTCAAATGTAGGTCATTGGCTTGCTAGCATAGGTAAAAGCTTATTATTCAAAATTCTGATGCCAATTGGTATTATAGGTCTTATTATACTTTCCATTTTCTTATGCTGTAAATACCGCAAGCGCACCAAAAAGCACGAGGTAAATGCAAGAGGAGTGAAACGAAGTGTGGATGAGATTGAATTAGAGGAAGTGAATGATCAGATATACAAAAAGGTGAAAACTTCTCACCCTGCTAAAACTGAAAGAGAAAAGTTGGAGCGGTTGCTGGAAGAAATAGAACTTTATAAAGTATGAAAGAAAGTTGGCATCTGGTTCCAGTATAATTTGTGATGATAGTAGATATCATCAAAGAGGGGATTGATGAAGCAAAGCTTTGCATATTTTGCGGCTTGCCGAAATCAAGAACCTCATTTATGTGTAATAAGGTAACCCGTGTATGTTTTACTAACGTTTATATTTAGCTTAAGTAAAGTTCCCGAAGCTTGCCTATGTGTATTTCTAATGACTTAATCCGTGTCCTTTTAAAAATGGCCGTCGCTTGTATTTTAGTTACTGCGCATGCGTCAGCCACACTCACGTGTCCTGACGCGTCTGCAGAAGTGGAGGGAAAGTTATGCGCATGCGTAATTCATAGCTGTGCTTATCATGTGGTACAGCTCGTGCCACTGCTCTTGTGTCCGTGTCAATGTAGCTAACATTTAATGCAATTAAGTTTATTTCTGGATGATGAGTTAAAAGTACAAACCCTGTGATGTGTTTTCATAATGACATTATTATGTATTAATTTGTTTTCGCTTACTTTTCATGTACTGCGGGAAATGGGGGTCTGAGTGAGAGGAGAGCCATATTGGAGGTCCCTTCTGCGCCTGTGCGACATTCGGCAGCACGAGGGACCTTGGCTGATGGAACATAGCCAGCTGGCAGTGATGGGCGAGATGCTCCTGAGAAAGTCACCTCTGCCCTGCGAGAACAGCGAATGTAGCTCCTTATGTGATACATTGTTATATTGCGCTACTGTTAGCTCATGGGAACCCCAAATCTGCTAGGCGGTACCCAAATATGTTAATGAAGGCTTCAATTCGCGTATTGTGATTGGTGTGTTACCCAAACCCTACCTTAGGACCAATTGAAATTGAGGGATTCTGACACTTTGCAACATTGGGGGGTGGTACACTGTCCCCAAACTGTATATCTACCCTGGGTTCACCTAGTGAACCGTCCGACTTGTCTGGTTTAGCTGACCTGTCACTGACCCAACGCACTCAATAGGTGACTGAAGATACAGAGCGCTGCGGAGCACTCTGTCCGAATTTGACCATAGGCTAAGGTTCTACTGAACCTTAAAGTGCTGGCAAAGCACTTAGCTGGGAGTTCGCTGACCCAATCGGGGTCTTGATCGATAGCTGCAGAGCGGGTGGAGCGCAGGCGTTGCTTCCGAACTGTGGGTTCCGGTCCTGTCCTGAAGAGGGTCCTGTCCTGAGGGTTTGCTGTCCTGTCCTGAGGGTCCTGTCCTGATTCCTATTTCGAGGGTATCCTGTCCTGTCCTGGGTGTCCATTCTGCACCTGCTGTCCTTTGAGGGGTATCCTTCCTTGAGGGTTTCCTGTCCTTAACTGACCCGTGGCCAGGGTTTGGTTTCCACACCTTTTCTAGGTAAATATTACTCTGAACCTCTTGAAATTCTTGCACCTTCTGAATTTCTAACTTTTGCTTAAATAAAGTTCAACATTGCATATGTTATATTTCCATGCCTTTCCGCAACTATTGAACAGTCATTTATAATTTTGCGAAGTTATTCCTATGTCTTCTCATTTGTTAGAAATCATATTTTGCATAGCAGTGTGTCATTTTCTGATATGGTCTAGAACTTCGTTGCCTAGGTTGTTCAAAGGCCCTTTCACCTTAAGTGAAGCGTGTTATTCATTATAAGTTCTTCTATAGTCACACACACTTAGTCTATCCCTGTCTAGATAATACTGACTTATATAGTATTTTCTCGTTACATTTTATTTTGTACCTTGATGATTACTCTGTCATTATTTCTTTCTGCCTATGTGATTTACGTTATCTTGGTTATTGATTGCCTTATTTTACTGTACCTCATGCAAGAAAATATTGAACTTTAGATAAACATTTTTAAAACTTCCAGTTGTCCGTGGTCATTTAAACAGTATTTGAAGGTTATTGGTTGGGTTTGTATTTTGCTGCCTTTCCTTTACAGCTAGCTCCCTGATTCATTGTGGTCATTAGGCACCCGCATCGGTGGATGGTAAGTCGGGTGCACCGAAATTTGGTAGCAGGGAACACACACACACCAACTTGATAGAGCTCGTGAAGTCACCTGATCGATGTATATGGTGGTTTTGGAAAGTATATGGGCCCTGAAGCCGGAAACGGCGAAAACTGTTGGCCGGGTGGCCTCGCGCGCTCTATTATATATATATATATATATATATATATATATATATATATATATATATATATCCAACGATATGGCTCCCTCTTTTCCCCAAAACCGGCGCTACTGCGTAGGTGCGTCGCTCCTGCGGTTGAGCTCTTTATTACAACAACGTTTTCTTCTGAAAAAAGAGAAACTTGGAGCCGCAAAACACCAACCAACTCGATCAGTTTTCAGTTAATTTATTCTTTAATCCATTTCAGTTTCAGCAGAGACATAACCAACGCGTTTCGATAGCATCCGCTACCTTGATCATGGTCAAGTTGCTACTGTGTTCTTGTGTGTTTAAAGTTAAATTTTTTTTTTTTAAATCGGGTGAAAGAGGAAACCCCTCCCGCCTGAGACGGATGTGTAGCGAGGAGGAGAAATGGAAGAAACAAAGCGCAAATACCATCAAACGCTTCCAAAAAAGGAAATACTGCAAAACAGTGGTCAACAACTGTTGGGACAGAACAAACCAAAAACAAAGGTCCGAATGTTTGAAACCAAATGACAAACAACCAACAACAGAGGAAGAACCAATAAGATTGATTCTGGATTACAGCCAGGAATCAAAAAGAATAAACCAAATACTAAAGAAAAATTGGAAAATCCTTCAATTGGATCCAACAATCGGAAAAAGAATGGGTAGCCACCCAATTGTGACCTATAGGAGAGCTAAAAATCTACAAGATCAATTAATTCACAGCCACTTCAAGAGTATAAATAAAAAGAAATCATGGCTAAAAACACGTGGATTCGTCAAGTGTTATAACTGCAAGGCATGTGAAATCGCCAAACGCACAAAGGAAATACCAATGGCAAACACTAAGATTTGGATAATCCGAGAACTAATAACATGCACCAGCCAATACACAATCTACATGATAGAGTGCCCCTGTAAACTGAAATATATAGGGAGCACTATATGTGAATTGAAAAAGCAAATATTAGAACATATTCGAGCCACGGTACACAAAGACAGAAGTAACGCGGTATCAAAACACATGGAAAGCCACCATGGAGGAGATTGCAAACTTTTGAAATATTGCGGAATCGAGACAATGAGCCTATCTGACAGAGGAGGTCACAGGGAAAAACTCTTACGTCAGAAAGAATCAAGACATATCCTGAACTTTAGAACCAGACTCCCTTTGGCCTGAGGAACTATATATACATCTATAAGAAAACTTGATATTGACAATAACTTCTCCTTGGTCCTCATCGTCCCTATCCATCCCCATAAAACTATGTACGAATTTTAAATTTTCACTGGAATAACAACACCCCTCACTCACCCCCACCAGAATTAAAACCCATACAATATAAACTTATGAACCAAGAGGACTACCACAAACTAAATTATAGAAATTTGTAGTCAACCCACTGGAGGGTATGAGTAACTTTGTAAATAATGAGAAATCACAGACAACGTGGTATGTCAATAGCGACCCCCTACGGATTGGAAGGGGTGCATTTAACAAATGTCGAACTAAAAGGGACAATCTTTAACACAATGGGGCATAAATAACGTTGGCCCACTGGAGGGCAAGAATTGTGGTTAACTAAATATGTGAGCAATGTCAAATGAAAATATGGTAAAATAATTAGTGCCTGTTGAGAGATATCAACAGCTAGAAATGATTTAAATTTCATCAAATGTTTATGAACTACATTGCCCATATTTCCTGAGACACTGAATCAGGATTCAGGAATTTGCCATATGATGTGTTTCCTGTTTGGGAGGGGTTTCCTCTATCACCCGATTTTTAAAAAAAAATGTAACTTTAAACACACGAGAACACAGTAGCAACTTGACTTGCGGCTCCAAGTTTCTCTTTTTCGGAAGAAAACGTTGTTTATATATATATATATATATATATATATATATATATACACACACACACATATATATATATATATATATATATATATATATATATATATATATATATATATATATATATATATATATATATATATATATATATATATATATATATCCAACAAGAGTTGCCTGGAAAAGGAGAGAGGACCGCACACAGGTAAATTATCTTTGTCGCACTTTTAATTGAGAGAATGCACTCAAAGCATCATATTGCTATTGCTCAAATGATGTCCATGTCCCGACGCGTTTCGTGTCCAAGCACTTCATCTGGGGACTTAAGACTCACATACGAAGGAGCAGGCAGTATTCCGGCACCACTATTCAATTCGATATTTCCCGCCCAACAGGGCGTGACCCCACTCGTAGCCTTCTGGGATATGTAGTGCACGGATATTTCTTCAGTGAGTTGCCTGCTAAGCTCTCTGTATTTCTTTAAAATTATTCCCAAGTGGGTTGGCAAAGCAATTCTGAGTCCAGGAGTGCCGCTTTGCATCTTTCAATTTGCATTTGCCTGCCCCAGTGCTGACTCGTCATGTGGCGTCCCAGCAGGGCTGTGCAGCACACAGCAGGGTCTCACTCGCGGCTCAGGCACAGCCGCACACAATCCAACAAGAGTTGCCTGGAACAGGAGAGAGGACCGCACACAGGTAAATTATCTTTGTCGCACTTTTATTTGAGGGAATGCACTCAAAGCATCATATTGCTATTGCTCAAATGATGTCCATGTCCCAACGCATTTCGTGTCCAAGCACTTCATCTGGGGACTTAATACTGACATACCAAGGAGCAGGCAGTATTCTGGCACCACTATTCAATTCGATATTTCCCACCCAACAGGGCGTGACCCCACTCGTAGCCTTCTGGGATATGTAGTGCACGGATATTCCTTCAGTGAGTCGCCTGCTAACTTCTCTGTATTTCTTTAAAATTATTCCCAAGTAGGTTGGCAAAGCAATTCTGAGTCCAGGAGTGCCGCTTTGCATCTTTCAATTTGCATTTGCCTGCCCAGTACTGACTCGTCATGTGGCGTCCCAGCAGGGCTGTGCAGCGCACAGCGGGGTCTCACTCGCGGCTCAGGCACAGCCGCACACAATCCAACAAGAGTTGCCTGGAAAAGGAGAGAGGACCGCACACAGGTAAATTATCTTTGTCGCATTTTTAATTGAGAGAATGCACTCAAAGCATCATATTGCTATTGCTCAAATGATGTCCATGTCCCGACGCGTTTCGTGTCCAAGCACTTCATCTGGGGACTTAAGACTGACTACCCACTTGGGAATCATTTTAAAGAAATACAAAGATAATTTACCTGTGTGCGGTCCTTTCTACTTTTCCAGTCAACTCTTGTTGGATATATATATATATATATATATATACATATGTTTTAAATGTGCATGAATAAATATTAAATGTGAAGAATATAATTAATTCAAATGTATTTAATTATTTAAAATAAAACATGGTTTTCTTATTTTCTGAATTCAAAATAGCCTATTCTAATATTTTATAAATAAATAATAAATACGTACTGTTTTAATATATTTTTTAATACGAGTTTAAATTTATTTATATTTTTACTAATTTTGTTTCATTGAACATTATTTCCTATTTGAGTTTATTTTAAATCCCTGCCTCTATTATTTTCTTTTGGAGGGTGTTGCAGGAGCACTGGTTGGCCTTGTGTAGCTCTGGACTTACTAAGGCTTTTTAGGTCGACCCTAAGCACTGCGCATGCACTGTCTGCAACACCTGATGTATGTACAACATGGGATTCAACAAAGCCCATGGATTGCCATTGGTTCTTTGTTGTGGTATCAGAAATGCTGCTTTTTAATGGGTGCATTATGTAATATTAGGAAATAACCACACCAAGTTGTGAAGTTATAATGCCTTTATTTTCCCGGAGCGCCGGGAGCAACTGACTGGTGGGCAGCGGTCGGCGCCAATGACAAAATATGGCCGCCTTCCGCTTCCTGCCGTCTGCTTCCTGTTCCGGGGACAGAAAGACTAGACCGCCACTACATATCTCCCCCCTTTATGCATTTACCCAACATGTAACAAAGTCCTTACTTCCAGTTCATGTCATAGTCCTTAAACTTCTCAGGTACCTTCACTCTCCTCCCCACACGGGTCTGCACTCCTTCACTACTTCCTTCTCCTTCCAATACCTCGTTCTCTGTTCTTTCTCCTAAACCACTTCTATCTCTGTCCGTCACTTCCTCTTCACTTTCTGCTTTGTGTCCACTTCTCTCTATATCTCTTGTTCTCCTTTCTCCTTCTCCATCTGCCACGTGCTGCTCTCCTTCCTCTACATTCTCTCCATACCTTCCTCTACCTTCGCTTTCGCCTTCGTCTTCTACATACTCTGCACCTTCCATCGTCTCTTCTTCCCACTTCAAGATTTTACTGCATTTCGCCATTCTGTCCAGTGACCAGATCTTGCCGTCACTTAGCAAGGCCGAACGGGCGTAGGGCTCTACCACCTTCAAGGGAGGTGAAAACTTGCTCTCTCCCTTTCTCTTCATGATTGCCAGTTTGACCCTAACCCAGTCGCCTTTCTCCAAATCCACTTTCTGAGTGTTCCGTCTCTTGTTGTAGTGAGCGGTGTATACCTCCTGTGCCCTTTCCAGATTTCTTCTGACCACAGCTGGTGACCATTTGCTCTGCACTACTAGTTTCCTCCATGCCGTGTTGTCTTTCGTGAAGGCCTCCCTTCCTCTTAAAACCTTGAACGGGCTGTATCCTGTGCTTCCAGGTGTGATGCGATAAGCCCAAATCATCTTCTCCAATTCTTTCTCCCAGTCCAAACCATCATCTATGGCCGCTTGTATGGTACCCATAATCACGCGATTGAAACGCTCCACTTGACCATTTCCAGCCGGGTGATAGATAGGCGTGTGTTTCACTTCAATTCCATTTCTGTTGGTAAAGGCAGTCCACTTCGCTGAAGTGAATTGGGGCCCGTTGTCGCACGTAATTATCCTTGGGATTCCTTCCCTGACAAACGTGGCACGTAAGAAACGTACCACAGCCTCCGTGTCTGCATGTTCCATTATCACTAATTCCGGCCATTTCGAGTATTTGTCGATGATTACTACTGCGTATTTCTGAGTTCCTGCTTTGTCGAGGACCGGACCCATTATGTCCACTGATATCATTTCCCACGGTCCATCCGGAACTGGGAATTTTCCCAAGGGCGGTCTCAGCATGCTCTGTGACTTGTCCGCCTTTGCACATGACTCGCACTTACGCACGTGACGTTCCACTTGCGCGTCGATGGCCGGCCACCAGTACGCTTGTCGTGCAAGGGCTTTCGTTTTCGTTATACCTTGGTGCCCTTCATGTAGTAGTGACATCAGATGATCCAGAATGTTCTGTGGTGGAACCACCTTGTCACCTCGGAGTAAGAACACGGGGTTCTCTGCCAGAGACAGCTCGTCCCTGACCTCCCAGTACCTCCTCAGTTCTTCCTTCAAGTGTCTTTTTTCCAGCCATCCATGGACGACATACCCTTTCACTGCCTCCAGATCGGTGTCCTCTTCATATGCTTTTTCCCATTCCTGCGCACTTATCACTTCTTCAGTGTCTTGGATGGTGGCCACCACATATCCTTCCCATTCCTGTCTCTCTCCGCTGCTCGCTTCATCCATGGCCGCTGCTCTACTCAGGAAGTCCGCAACTTTGTTCTGCGGTCCCGGAATGTGTTCTACTTCATAGACGAAGTCTAACAGTCTGAGAGTCATCTTGGCTATCCTGGGTGTAGCGTGATCGTGGCCGCTGGATGTCAGTACACGGACCAGTGGTTTGTGGTCTGTCTTCACTAGGAACTTGGCTCCCCACAAGTATTGCCTAAATTTCTCCATCGCCCAGACAACTGCCAGCATTTCTTTCTCCACAACACTGAACTTCTCTTCATTGGAGGCTAGCGAGCGAGAGGCGAAACTGACAGTTGACAGCTCTCCGGATTCTGACTTTTGCATCAGGACTGCCCCAAGGCCACGGTCACTGGCGTCAGTAGTGAGGATGGACTCTGCACTCGGGTCGAATCCCTTGAGGGGAATGGCGGTGCTCATCTCCTGCTTGAGTGCGTCAAATTCCAATTGCTCGTCTTTCCCCCACTGGAACCTGTTCTTTTCCTTGAGTAGTTGACGTATAAAGTGCGTTTTCGTGGCGAAGTGGGGAATGAATTTGCTGTAATACTCGGCCATTCCCAGAAATGACCGAACATCTTCTTTCTTCCCAGGAGTGGGTGCCTCCAGAATGGCTTTCATGTTTGTTCTCTTAGGAGTAATCCCTTGTCCACTCACCTCGTGACCTAGGTACGTGATGGATTGGACTCCTAAATTGCATTTGGACCACTCAGCCGTAAGCCCATTGTCCTGCAGCCGTTGCAACACTTTGTGGAGTTTCTCATTATGGTCTTGCTTCGACATCCCCATCACTAAAATGTCGTCCTGAAAGAATAGGACATCCTTCAAGTCTTTTAGAAGTCTGTGCATAATCTTCTGGAAGACTGCCGCGGCGGAAGCCAGGCCGAAGGGCATCCTCACAAATTCGTAGCACCCAAAGGGTGTGATAAAAGAAGTGAGATGGTTCCACGACGGATGTAGTTTCACTTGATGGTAGGCGGATGACAAGTCTACCGTGGAGAACCATTTGACATCTTTAGTTTTCGCCAGCATCTCATTGATTCGTGGTAGGGGGAATTTGTCTATGACGATGTTTTTGTTCAATTCTCTGAGGTCGACGCAGAGCCGTACCTTGCCGTTCGGCTTTTGGGCTACTACTAGGGGTGAGAGCCATTCTGCACTCTCAATCGCCCTGATCACTCCTTCTCTTTCCAGTCTGTCCAGTTCCGTTTGCACTGCCTCTCTACTGCGGAACGGGATATTCCTCACTTTGTGCATAACGGGCTCCGCTCCTTCCTTTAGCTTTATGAGATGCGTGTATTTACCCAGTTCACCAATCTGGCCGTTGAACACCTTGGGGTACGCCTTCCGCCACAACGTCACATCTTCCATGTTCTCCATGTCCATGAGTAAGATTTTCTCTATACCTCCCGGGTTGAGTTGGATTCCCAACGCTCCCTGGTCCTTCCAGCTCAGCACCGAAGGGCCTTTCTCTGCGACATATAGTTTACAATTTGCGTGGCGGCCCCTGAATTCGAACAGGAGAGGACAGTACCCCAACATGGGAATCTTTTGTCCGGTATATGTGACTGGTCTCACATCCATAGGTAGAAGGTTCTCTTTGATCCTTGGCGCGAATCTGTCTTCTCAAACTGTCCTTTGAACGATGGATATGGGCGCCCCACTGTCTGCGATCATCTCTAGTGGTATTCCCCCGATGTGCATGTCAAGTCTGGGTTTATCTGAGTTCGACCCTTCCATTTCCAGTACTTGGACATCTATGTAAAGGAACTCCTCTTCTTCCACTGTGTCTTCCTGGTCGCTTGCGTCTTCCCGCTGTCCTTGGTCTACGAAACGTACCATTGCGTTCTTGGGTTTTCTGCGACACACCTTTTCGTAGTGTCCGAAAATGTTGCAGTAAGAGCATTTGGCCCTGATCGCCGGGCAAGCCTTGTCGTTTCCCAGATGGGCATTGCTACCACACCTGTAACAGTGGGGTCTACCTCCTTTGGTGGATCTGCTGTCCGTCTGGTGTTTGGTGAAGTTGTCAGACCTTCCACCTCCTTGATTTCTCCGCATCTCGCTCTGCCTCGAACGGTCATTTCTAGTGGGCAGCATTATCTTGCATACAGTTTGCGACTCTATGGCTTCTTTCTTTGCTGCTTGAGCGCATCGTCTTGACAATTCTGCTTTCTTGACCATCGCCCAGATTTCTTTGAGTGGAGCATCTCCATTCACCCACAACTTTTCCTGTATGTGAGAACTGGTAGTGTGCATGATAATCTGGTCCCTGATTAGTTCATCGTGCAGCGTCCCAAACTTGCATGTGAGGGCTAATTTCCGCAACGCTACGACGTATTCGTCCACCGTCTCGCCACTTTTTTGCTTCCTCTGAAAGAAGTTGAATCTGTCGATCGCGACGCACACCACCGGTCTGTAGTGTGCATCTAGGTCAGCAATGGCGTGATCAAATACTTCTGTGTCTGTGGTGACTCTCTCACCTTTGACTATGGTGTCGTACACTCTGATCCCTTCCGGACCCAAGTTATGTAGTAGGATCTTCTTCTTCCTTTTGCTCGAGAACGGGGTATCACCTTCTTCTTCCAGAGCCTCCAGGTAGTTAAGGAAGTACCGCTTCCAATCTTCCCATTTCATCTCCGGTTCGCCGCTCTTTGTCAGAAATGGTACTAGCTGGGTGAGGGACGTAGTCTGGCTCGCCATTCTGGGTTCTCCCCTCCTGTCTGTCGCAGTCTTGATCCCCCGACTGGGTGGACTACCCGGCGTGTGCTGCTGTGCCGTGTCCTCTTCACTGCACTCTTCGTCACTCTCCCCCTCCTTGACTCTCCTCGTGGGGCTCGACAGTCCCAGGTGGACCTCCTCTCTGACGTGGGGGGAAGAGTCAGGCGCCTCAGGCACTCTCCGCTGTTCAGCCAGGGTGCCTGACAGGAATCACGGCACTGAGGGTGGTGCAATATGAAATGCCTTGACTTTGCGCTTATAATGCTACGGTTGAGCCCAGTACCTCCTGATGCCTGTGCACTGGTTTTTATGGCAATTGTAGCACTGGTGAGGCCACCGTGTTCCTCTCCGCTCTGGTCGCTGGGTATGGTGCTGTGGTCTGCACCGCGGGGCGTCGCACAGCTTTTCGTGCCTATGTGATGGGCACCCGACGGCTCCTCTGCCGCGCTCCGGGAAACTCGGCCGCCGCACCCGCGAGATGCGTGATGCGCGTCTTTAAGTGTATGCCGGTGGGGTCACACTCCGACACTCGTCGCCATTGTAATATTAGGAAATAACCACACCAAGTTGTGAAGTTATAATGCCTTTATTTTCCCTGAGCGCCGGGAACAACTGACTCGTGGGCAGCGGTCGGCGCCAATGACAAAATATGGCCGCCTTCCGCTTCCTGCCGTCTGCTTCCTGTTCCGGGGACAGAAAGACTAGACCACCACTACACATTGTCCCTCCTTTGGGGGCTAGGTTCCCTACCAGGCAAATACAGGCGATTTCACTCATTGTTTCATTTGGTTGTCCATCCCAACGTGTTCACGCTCCTTGCACAGCGCAGTGCGTGATGGCCCTTCTTCGGTGTTCCTCCTGGTTGGCTATCGCACACAATGGGAGTAGTATTTCAGTCATTCACGCCGCATTTTGAACAGCTGTTCGGAGGTCTTAACGCACGTTCCTCTTAATAATCAAGGTGACCACTTCATCCTTACGTTATTCCTCTTAATTATCACGGTGACCACACCATTCTTACGTTATTTTTACGTTCATTTAAAATAGGCAGTGCAAAAAATCAAAACTTGAGTTTTGTAGTCACGAGGTAAGGTGATGCAAAGATTTGAACTCTGTTCTCCGGGGATAAGGTCTGCGGCTCTATTTGTTATGCCACATTCTCTCTTCAGTATGCTGGGCTTTTTTTTTGCTTTTTGTCTCTACGGTCTCTGCATAGAAAGCATTGAATGTCTAAGAAAGAGGACTATTTAAAGATCCAATCCGGACACACTTTGTTATTTTTAGGTTAATTCAAAATACGCTGTGCAAAAAATAAAAACTTGATTTTTGTAGTCATGAGGAAAGCGATGCAAAGATTCAAACTCTGTTCTTCGGGAACCAAGTCCACGGCTCTATTTGTAATACCACATTCTCTTTTCAATGCATTGGGCTTTTTTTATTTTTGTCGCTACAGTCTCTGCACAGAAAGCATCGAATGTCTAAGAAAGAGGACTATTTAAAGGTCCAATCTGGACAAAAGAAAGCGTATGAAATTTAAAAGAGGCAAAACATATTCAGTGTGCATGATCCCAACTACCCTTTAATTATAGTGGTTAGACTCGTGCCTCACTTTCTAAACAGCAAGACTGAGCGAATTATTTATATTTACTATAATAAACCTTTCATCTTTAACTTCTTGACTGCTTCCTTGTTGATACACCGCAGTGCCTAATTTGTAAAGCACTAAGTGCCGGGACCCAAAGACTAGCTAACAAGTCTGCCGCTGCCCGCGTCCCCCACAGGGGGACATCAGCAGGGCAGCCCCCTTAGTCCCACTAGTCGGAGCCCCCCCCTCCGTCAGTCCTCGTGGAGGGGGAGGCTCGGGCAGTGCATCTGCCCCTCCCCCGTCCGGGTGCACCAGTGACGTGCATCCGGGGGAGGGCGCGTTGGGGGCGGGCCGGGTACTTATGTCCCTGCAGCCCTGCATGCGACCTCTTTTCCGGTCGTCTGTCCTCCCGGATGCCCCTGTCCGGCCTCGGTGCTGGTCGTCCTGCACCTGCCTGACTCGCTGTTCTCTGACCGCCTGCCGCGCTGCACCCTCCGCTGTCGTTCTCATCGTCGAGTAAGGTATGCGCCACGCTCTCGCCTCCCCCCCGGCCCCGTCCCTGGGCTAAGCCCAGGTTGCACAGGGGCCCTGTGGTAGGATACCACGGGGGGCGGGAAGAGGTGGCCTGAGTGCGGAATGCTGCATGCGGGCAGGCGGGGGCCTTGGCGGGTCGTAGGAGCGCGGTCGGGGCGGCGGGGAGGGGAGCAGGAGGGCTGCTCAGGGATCGGGGGCTCACTTAAATACGGACGTGCCCCTATTTTGCTGGCACCTGATGCGGCAAATCACTGAGGTTGGGGGCAGGCATGCGTGCGGTGTGGCGCCCGCCGATAACCCCCCCCCCTCGTGCCCGCTTCCCCCCCCCACCCCCCCGTTCAAGGGTTTCTATTGGAATGCACTGTGCTGTGTTAAATTGAAATGTACAAAAGCAGCGCTGAACTCCACTGAGATGCAGTGCTGTATTATATTGAGATACACAGTGTGCAGCGCTGTACTCTTCTAAGATGCACAGCGCTGTGTTTTGTTGAGAGGCACAGTGTGCAGCGCTGTGCTCCAATGAGACCCACAACACTGTGTTATATCGAGATGCACAGTGTGCAGCAATGCACAGTGTGCAGCGCCGTGCTCTACGGAGAGGCGCAGTGCCTTTTTTATTGAAATGGACAGTGTGCAGCGCTGCGCGGTACGGAGACGCACAGTGCCTTTTTTATATTGAAATGCACAGTGTTCAGCGCTGGGTTCCATTTCTCGGGCCTCCTCCCGCCTCACACATTCTTTCATCTGCTCAGCCCTTTATCGAGGCTGTTTCTGCCCCCGCCCGCCATCCCACCGCAATCTCCGTTTTGCATTGTTTTGACCCTCCACGGGCTGTAAGTTTAGCAGAACCTGTTCACAGAACCTCGCCTCGAAAAGAGCGCGTTGGCAGCGGGAAACATCATTTACCACGAAGGCATTACCACTAATAACGTTTACCACGTGACACTTACCACGCAAACGTCTTTACAACGAGGGTGCCTTCCACGACGTCTTTACCACGGGCTGGGGGGGAGACGTGGTATTCCTTCAAGTCGTTCTGCGTGGGCTTGGGGGGGCAGGGGGTGGGGGGGCAGGGGGGGCCTGGGCTTGGGGGGCAGCTCGGAGGGGGGCTGGGGGGGTCTCCCCCCCAAAAAACAAACAAAGGAGCGGATTACCTAAATTAAAAAAACGAACTTCAGTACCACCGAAGAAAAAGGAAAGTGCCTCCCCCAAAGACGTGCCGTGTACGTGAAAATAGCAGTCCTTTTTTAGTTTTGGTAGACGTGTTTTGACGCTTGTTTCGATGGTGAATTGAAGTACGGGCTGCTGGTGAAAGACAGGAAGGTGTCAGGTAAGAAATTAATCTTTATCGTTTGTGCTTAAAGGACGTTAAAATGCGTGGTATAATCCTTCGTTGCAAATTCCAGCGTGGTAAAGCCACTTGCGAACTAAAATTCGCGTGGTAATGCCATGCGTGGAACTTGTAATCGTGGTAATATCATATATTCGTTGGCAGCTACAGGTGACTAATAAGAAGTGATTGGCTGAGAGGGGCATAGACGTTGAGGTTACAGCACCTGCACCACGTGACACGTGTCCTCGAGGTGGCTGCTGGCACCCAATATGTGGTGAGACAAGGCCCTTTATGTGGGGGTCTCACCAAAGGAAGCAGGGTCCATCACACGTGGACCACGTGAGACATGTCCTGGAGGTAGCTCCAGGCACCCAAGATGCCGGGCACAAGTCCTAAAAAAGGGGGGGACGCTGACAAAGAAAGCAGAGAAAATTGATGCCCTCGCCAAATTCCCATGCTTTCAGCTTAACTGGCAGATCTTTACATATCAGCATAGCTGCCAAGGTTTCAGATTGCTTTGGTGTGAGATTTCCATAATTTCGGTGTAATTGGGTGACATTCAACGACGACTTTGAGTGACAATATCTCGAGATCAAAAATCAAGCAATGAGGAAAGGCGAATAATATAAAGATAAGAAATTAGTCATTTGAGCAACAAAAAACTGTTAAAAGATTTTAAACTGCTGCATAGCACCTGGGACTAAGGACACTGCAGGATGGATGAGTGGGTGTGCCAACCTTGCAAGACCCACCCCAGGGGAGAACTGCTCGAACGGTGTGACGATGGGTAACATTGAAGTGACGGTCATTTACAACTGTAAAGCGAGTGTAAATTGAATTTGAAAACAGCCCCTGAACTTGTTTCCATCAATGAAGCAATGCATGCCCGACAAGGCTTCGTGGTGAACAACTATAATAGCTCACTGTCGCCACCTTCTGGCTATCTGCCAGATGGTGAAAGAGAAGAAATCCCATGGGGTATCTTTCTAGGCGCCTAGTAAGTATCTAGCACTAGCTTGCCAGCTATATCACGCCGCGTTCAACTCCTTCACTCAGCATTCACCCTGGCAGTTTTTGTGCCATATATAACTGGAGGATTATTAATGCCACATATAACTAGAGGACAACTATACAGAATAAAAAATTGTATCACATTTATTTAATTACACAAAGTTCTCATTCATCAGATTAAAAGAACTGAACAATCAGTTCAACATGTCAAAGTTAAAAAAGCCAAGACAGAACAAAGCATTACCTTTCAATATTAATTGAAAGGACAATACAATACTAGAGAGCCACAATAACAGACAAATACAATTAGTCTTGAAGAATTTACACGTCCATTCTCAAAAGATTGTACTAGCATTGAGTGATAAACTTCTGTGTGTGTTGTTGGGACGTCGAGGCGTTGCGATGGTTTCTTAATTTATTCATCTTTGCCAAGACCAATTGATAGATATCTTTTTGTATTTATTTCCAGTGTTCACCGTAAAAGCTCAAAGGTTGATTGCCTTATATCCATATGGCTCCTCGATCCCAATGAGATGTAGGCCATGCAGTTAATATATGCTCGTGTTCCAGTGTGGTTGAATATCAGGCTTGGGTCTCTATGTGTCGCCTTTACTGTTGCTTCTCTGGGACAATCAAAATATCAGGCAACGAAATAGCGCCAAGTGGCCAAAGCTGCCAACTTTTGTGGAACCAGGTTTGATTCCCGACCTCAGCTCAAAAGCCTGTGATCCTGACCAAATCCCCTAATCTCCTTGTGATTTATATGGTTGTCATGTAAAGCGCTCTAATGCCCTTGGGCTAAGCTCACGCTATATAAAACTGTAATAAAATAGGGAGGGATAAAAGAGTCATAAGATTGCATTTTAAAACTTGTTTCTCCTTCAGAATGGAGGAAGAAGATATCACCAGTGAGGAGGTCGATTGATATTTCTCCCGTTATTTGGATGGTATCCATTGACTCAATCTGTTAGTTGGTTCTATTGATAAATGGGCTCAACCCCCCATCAATGTAGTCCGGGAACCAGCGCCGTATGTCCGCGTCGCTCCTATTGCTAAAAACCTAAGCATGGCAAATGGGAGTTTTGGGCAAACTAGAGAACTTATTCAAATCACACACAGAGGGTTGATCGCGCCTGGGTAGCCCGGGTAACGCATGGCGCTGTTTCTCCATGCCTTGTGTTGCTGATCTATTTTCAGCGTGGGCTGCTGCCCCCCCCGTAAGGGGTAAGCAGCTTCTAAACTGCGCGTCTTTTCCCGTTTACAAGATGGCAGCAGGGGACGCAGGCATGGTCTTTGACATCCACCGCTTTTATTCGTTGACTTATGGTTTCTGCTCTGTGCACGGGCCTCGACCTCTCTGGAAGATTACCGGCACTACAGGTCCTTCGAAGGTGCGTGGCCCAGATAATTAAGGGTGTGGCAAAAAACACAAGTTGCAGACCCCGTCAGTTGACATTCCCTCCTGATCATCCTCACTACCGCATTCCTTCGAATTGCCGAAGGTCTTTAAGTGTCAAGCAGGACCTTACGGGACGGTACAATTTCATCACTGTAACTGCCAGGGCAGTTAATTAGTATTCGGCACGAATGAGCGCTGCTTATGTCAATCAAGCCTGCGCCCTGTAGGTGGACCCCCCCCTACATGCCGTTTTGTTGGATGCTGTCGAATGTAAGGGATTCCCATTCTTGCATGACGGGAACTTCCTGGGGATGATGTGGTGTCGTGTGAGGCAGCTTATAGCTAGTTTGAAGTTCACCATCCTGGACCCGGTCTGTAGTTTTTGCCTCCTATTATGCTTCTATATAAATGCTGACTTTACTCGGAGATGTCAGAGCGCTTCACCATAGGAACAGAACTAATACATGAGAGCACTATAGGTGCACATATTACACAACCAAACGCGAAGCTTCATGAAGCAAAGTGACTAAGGTAAGCAAACAAGACAAGAGGTAGCAAACAGGCATGGCAGGAGTTACGTTGGGGCAAGTTACGTAAGCATATACAGTTCAGGCAGAGGTAAATAATGCAATACTGGGCGGACACCCAAACACAAGATCTAATATTACGTAGACAATGGTGGCATTGTGCAAAGTACCGGAAGCATAGACAATGTAAGGGGTTGCATACAGAGTTACACGAGAATTGTGATGTTGCGTGTTACCATAGAGTACCAAACACAGGCAGAAGGATATTACTCCAATAAATGGCAGACTCTCAAAACCACTCGAACACTCTGATTAAACACTTCCATTATCAAGGAGGTTAGAATTTTCTATGTTAAAAGGTCTTCCATCAGATTAGAGAGAGGGCATGGTTTAAATTTAAGTGCCCCTGAGGGAGAAGAACTTTGAGGTTCGTTCATAGGACATGGAGGAGGAGGTGTTTGTGAGAAGAATAGTAAGGGGACGAGTTAGGAAGGACGCCAAATCACACACTCCTATCTGCCTTGGCATTAACAGAGTGCTAACTTGTCAATTTATGTTAGGTTTAATTCTTGCGTGTTAGCGCATAGGGCATAGGGTCACTTTAGCAAGTTTATGTATAGCACAGCACAGTGGAAAGCACATTTTAGGACGATAGACTTCGCACACACCTTTAACGAATCAACACTGAATGTGTCCGCGATTGCAAATTGGAACTGATGGCTGACATGTCGGTACACCAGTGATCAAAGTGATAACGAACCAAGGTCTACCCTCTCTTCAAACATGAAGCAGAGGACTATAGGCGTACCGTAGGTCATTCTACTAAGGCTAATTCTCAACCCGCTACATGGGTCTGTTAACAGAGGTATTGGCATTGAAATGTTGCTTCAAGCTGAGTGTGTGAATAATATTGGGCGTGGCAGGTACTTGGCAGTAATTCCTGGCTTGTCGTGCTTCTTTCAGTTTAATGAAGTGGTTGGAATAGGTTTATTATTCCTTGAGGCAGGTTCAATTTGGCTACTGCTATATTACAATTGCATGACTACTAACACTTTAAAAGTCCCTGCAGATCAGTAGACAACATAGAGCAGGGTCGCTTTCAGGATGTGGGGGATCTGGCACGTTCTTACGCTGCAATTTGTAAGATTTGAGGGTATGGATGCATTCGCGCATCACAGCACAGGCAGTGTGACTATCAGTTGCCCTAGGTAAAAGCTTAGTTGGCCCCCCTCTCCCCTGGGTGGAGCAGCTTCGGTTTGATCCAGGCCACCCCTCTCATGCTCATGCTTTCAAGAGTCATGACAAGCACAATTCTAAATAGGTTTGCATTCAAGGAGGGGAGGGTGATGTGTTTGTGTGCTGCGACACAGCAGCAGCTCACTAATGGTACGGAAATTAGTAAGTGACCCACCGGCTAGAATATAGGAGGTTTTACCTGATCCTAGGTGACCCTTCAGTGATGTTGGGGGAACATAGGGCACAAGGTGAAGTGTCGCAGGGGGCACACTCCAAGAGTGGGTTATCTCACAAAGGCTGCCTCAAACCTACGGGTCACGTGACGGACATACCAGTCACTCTGCACGGGGAACGTGAAGGGAGATTGGCTAAGTAGTTCCCATGAGAGGCTTCAACGCAAGATGGGGACAATTAATGACATGCCTGGAGTGGTAAGCCTGGTAGCTAGGGGCAGGACGCCTAGGGAATAGCTGGACTGGCGTGCACAGGCAGGTGATTTCATGGGGCCTTAGCCAAGCTTGCTGCCAAGCGGGGGGCCCACACAACTAAGGTGATTACCTAAGGTTGCAAGCATGCACCAAGAAATGGATGCTCAAGCCCAACGCCAGAATGGCGAGATAGTCCCCAAGGTGGGAGATGGCCTTTGTGCGCCTCACTAGGTCAGGGACAAACACTACTTAGGGCTGATAGCAGGGACATGACGGGTCCCCAGCGAATCCTGGAAGCCTATAGCTAGACATGTGACCCACTCTAGTAGTCGATACCAGTACTGGTATAAGTATCCAGGGTCACAGGTGCATAACAGGGTCCGGCCATCGGTAGGTTGGCACCCCACGAAATGTGCAACGACTGAGGTGGGACACCGTGCATTATTCCTTCATTCCTGTGGTGACCCCATTGTCAGGGCGCCAAGGATAACGTGAACATAACTATGAAAGTGTAAGTCAGGAAGGATATGTTTCTCCCTAATGTGTGGGAGGCACTAGAAGCTGCGAGATGTAACTAGGGAGCTCTGAGGTGGGGGGCTCTGTCATCGACGGTAGCCTCCGCCAGAGCTGTGGCGGAGTTACAAGGCGAGCTGGAGGCAGACTGGTACAGTAAGGGTACCTCTGCGGCAGACGGGTACAGTAAGGGTACCTCTGCCTGGCACAGTAAGGGTGCCTGAGCTAAGACCTGGAGCCGCAGGGAGGTTCCGGGAAAACCGCGACGGCGCCCCGTTAGTCCTTCGGGCGGTTGGGGGGCCTTACCAACCGGGGGTGTGCCACACCACGCTCCGCCCTGAAAGGGGGGGCGGGAGTATAAGACATGATCACGTGATCCGTAAGGGGATCAGCAAAGGCTGCACTGTCCGGGCGTCGACCCACCGTGCCGGCTGGCTCAGAAGGCGGGCGGGGCAGCGAGGGGCTGCCTGCCCTGGATCGCCCGTAAGATAACCCACAAAAACGTCATACTTTTTGTTGTATGGAAATAAACCTGCAGCAGTTCTTTACCCATAATATTGTGTCCTGTGTAATCATTATATGGGCAAGTGTATAAAATGCAGGGGGGGAGCGGATGACGGTGTGGGCACTATGCAGACGGTGCTATGAACATGGAGAGGAGGGGATCCGAATTTCTAAGGCTGCATAGTTATAGTTTCACATGGTGATTCTTTCTTTCACCAACAGGCGCTTTCTGCCGCTTGGACTCGCACTTTCAGGTTCTTTTCAGTCCTACCTCCTCCCTTGGTCACACAACAGGAGTAGTATTATAATCATCCATGTCATCCAAGTTTGCTTGCTATTTTGAACAGCTGTTCAAAGGTCTTCACGCACGTTTCTCTTTATGAGCGCGGTGCCCGCTTCATTCTTACGTTATTATTAGGTTAATTTGGGGTCAAATACGCTGTGCAAAAAAACCCTTGCAATTTGTAGGCACGAGGAAAGGCAATGCAGAGACTCGAACTCTGTTCCTCAAGGTCAAAATCAGCAACTCTAGTTGTTATGCCACATTCTCTCTTCAAAACACTGGCCTTTATTTGCTTTATGTCTCGGTTTCTCCCACCTAGGGCTCCATAGAAGTAGCAACTCAAGTTTCTGGCCATCTAAATGGAAATTAGAAAGAGCGCACATGCTTTTGTCAAGCAAGGGATCCTATCATCCACTCCAAACACACCCCGGCCAACAACACACGTACACACCTCTTCTCTAGTGATATCAATCAGCTCCCGCTTCACTCCCCCTAAATAGTTCATGTAACAGGAGCAGCCACCCGCTGAATCCCATTTGTGGAGCATCTCCTCCCCTAGTTCATAGTGTGCTCCTTGTGTGTGTGTGTTATTTATTCTTGTCTACGTTTGTAACTTGCTCGAAGCCTAAATTGTGTTTTTTTGCAGGATGTACCCTCTGGGCCTTTTGCTCATGGTGCTCAATTTCAAAATAGACCATATGCATAGAGTCTTCTCTGCTGCACGATGCAGTGTGTTCCACAGAATAACGTGCAGCTTGGTTAGAATGTCCTTATTTACATATTTGATATATATGCAGTGCATTCTCAATTTACATGAAAACACAGTAACAAATGTTCCAGTAATTGGGAATAAATGCAGAAAATTAACATTTAAAATTTTCTGTATGATTGCAATCAGCTTCTACAATGTGCAAGATAACAGAAAAACACACCAGGAAGCAAACCTTTCCAATTCCTGGGGTGATGGATGCTTTCCGGCTATTTATAGTACAAGCAGTCAGAGTAATTTCTTTTTCTTTTTTGAGAAATACTGCTATTAAGTATATATCTTCATCTGCACTTCTGCACCATGGGACGAGTGTGGCTGGAACGTACAGATTTATTCCACGTTCTTATATGATTAAGTGAATTAAATTATTTATAATTTTGCCATTATTGATCTGAGTTTCCCTCGGTTTATTTCATGTTCATATATGAAATATGGCAATGCAATAGATGTTTCCCTCAGCCCTCAAGCACTCGCTCCCACCTAGCTTTAAACATGGCGGCCTCCCAGCTCTCTTTTTTATTAATTTACTTTTGTCGCATGCACGTTAGTATTAAACATGTCAAGTTAAAGCGTGGCATGCCGCAAATGCTACAAAATTAAATAAATAGAAAAGGAAGGCGGGCAGTCGCCATATTGCATGGCTAAATACTTACAAGGCCCTAAAAGCAAGACCTATAGCATTTCAAATGCTTGTTTTTTTTTGTTGTCGCTTACACAAGAAATTTGTAAGTACAGAAAAGTTGTAAATTTAGCTCACAAATGTAAATTTACTCAAAAGTGTAAGTTACCTGTGCAAATCAGGCCAAATATGTTCACTGTCACAAATGTAGAAGTGAAACAAATCATTGAAATACTATACAAAATTAAGCATATATATATATATATATATATATATATATATATATATATATTCACAGAAAAAAACATAGGTTTCAGGGGTGTTATAGTTAGCTGGCCATTTCACTCGTATAAAACCATAGAAATTCCTCAGTTATAGTTAGTTCTGCTAACTATAACTCACGCGCCCGCAATGCACTGCTGCTGATGTCATTTGCGATGTCATCAGAGATGTCACTGACCATGTCATGAATGATGCAATATATGACATCATCAGCAGTGCATTGCGGGCGCGCGAGTTATAGTTAAGGAGGAATTTCTATGGTTTTGTATGAGTGAAATGGCCAGCTAACTATAACACGCCTGAAACCTATGTTTTTTTCTGTGAATTTCTGAGGTTTTTTAAATGCTAATTTCTAACTATAACGTCTCTGAAACCTATGGTTTTTTCAGTGAATTTCAAAGGTTTTTTAAATGCTAATTTTTAAGTGTGATAGTAATTATACCTATTTTTTGTACTGATTTTCTACAGTTTTTTAACTGTTTATTTATAAATATTTTATTCATCAGGTAACATTATATATTTTTCTGAAAATTGCAAAAAAAAATTCAAACTGAAATATTGAGAATTTTTTTTGTTTTCATTTTTTATTTTAATATATTTATATTATTTTCTTTAAAAAAAAAAAACATTCGGTGTCGCACCCTCAAACCGTACACATCACGGTGGGTGCGCGGATTCTAGCCGCTATTTGTGAAGGATCCGCGTATGGTGTGCGACGGCTGCGTGTTTTTCAGTTACATCATATACATTTAATATTACGTGATGTGTGCGATTGGTATGCGACCGGTCCGCGACTCCTGCTCCCGCGCATTCGCGACACATGCGTCTTACGGTACGAGTTGCTTGCACGGTGGCGGGTCCCGTGTGATGTCATATATGTGCTGGGGTGCGATGGGTGCGCGACTCTCGCAAAAAAAAACTTATGTTACAAAATGATATGTATGTGTCTTTAATATACATATTAGGGCAATAGATTATCTAAGTATTCATAAAAATAATATGTTTTTACTTATAATAAACTTATATTATTTTTAATTATATTTTCGTGAAGTCGGGTGCGTGCATCGTGAGCGCAGAGAACCAGGTCAGCAGAGCTGCTGTAGAGCCAGAGAAACCAGGTCAGCAGAGCCAGAGAACCAGGTCAGCATAGCTGCTCTAGAGCCTAAGAAGCAGGTCAGCAGAGCTGCTCTAGAAAAAGAGACCCAGGTCAGCAGAGCTGCTCTAGAGCCAGAGACCCAGGTCAGCAGAGCTGCTCTAGAGGCTGAGAACCAGGTCAGCAGAGCTGCTTTAGAGAGAGAGAACTAGGTCAGCAGAACTGCTTTAGAGCCATAGAACCAGGTCAGCAGAGCTGCTCTAGAGCCAGAGAACCAGGTCAGCAGAGCTGCTTTAGAGCCATTGAACCAAGTCAGCAGAGCTGCTCTAGAGGCAGAGAACCAGGTCAACAGAACTGCTTTAGAGCCAGAGAACCAGGTCAGCAGAGCTCTTTAGAGGGAGAGAACCAGGTCAGCAGAGCTGCTTTAGAGCCAGAGAACCATGTCAGCAGAGCTGCTCTAGAGCCAGAGAACCAGGTCATCAAAGCTGCTCTAGAGCCATAGAGCCAGGTCAGCAGAGCTGCTTTAGAGGGAGAGAACCAGGTCAGCAGAGCTGCTTTAGAGCCAGATAACCAGGTCAGCAGAGCCCTCTAGAGCCAGAGAAAACAGGTCAGCAGAGCTGCTTTAGAGCCAGAGAACTAGGCCAGCAGAGCTGCTCTAGAGCCAGAGTACCAGTCAGCAGAGCTGCTTTAGAGCCATAGAACCAGGTCAGCAGAGCTGCTCTAGAGGCAGTGAACTAGGTCAGCAGAGCTGATTTAGAGGGAGAGAACCAGGTCAGCAGAGCTGCTTTAGAGCCAGAGAACCAGGTCAGCAGAGCTGCTCTAGAGCCAGAGAACCAGGTCAGCAGAGCTGCTTTAGAGCCAGAGAAACCAGGTCAGCAGAGCTGCTTTAGAGCCATGACACCAGGCCAGAAGAGCTGATTTAGAGCCAGAGAACCAAGTCAATAGAGCTGCTTTGGAGCCATAGAACCAGGTCAGCAGAGCTGCTCTAGAGCCAGAGAAACCAGGTCAGCAGAGCTGCTTTAGAGGGAGAGTACCAGGTCAGCAGAGCTGGTTTAGAGCCTGAGAACCAGGCCAGCAGAGCTGCTTCAGAGCCAGAGAACCAGGTCAGCAGAGCTGCTTTAGAGCCAGAGCTGCTCTAGAGCCAGAGAACCAAGTCAGCAGGGCTGCTTTAGAGCCATAGAACCAGATCAGCAGAGCTGTTTTGGAGCCAGAGAACCAGGTCAGCAGAGCTGCTCTAGAGCCTAAGAACCAGTTCAGCAGAGCTGCTGTAGAGCCAGAGAAACCAGGTCAGCAGAGCTGCTCTAGAGCCAGAGAACCAGGTCATCAGAACAGCTCTAGAGCAAGAGAACCATGTCAGCAGAACTCCTTTAGAGCCATAGAACCGGGTAAGCAGAGCTGCTTTACAGCCAGAGAACCAGGTCAGCAAAGCTGTTGTAGAGCCAGAGAACCAGATTAGCAGAGCTGCTCTGTAGCCTAAGAACTAGGTCAACAGAGCTGCTCTAGAGCCTGAGAACCAGGTCAGCTGACCTGCTGTAGAGCCAGGGAAACCAGGTCAGCAGAGCTGCTTTAGAGGGAGAGAACCAGGTCAGCAGAGCTGCTTTAGAGCCAGTGAACCAGGTCAGCAGAGCTGCTTTAGAGCCAGAGAGCCAGGTCAGCAGAGCTGTCTAGCTGACACTGACTGACACTGAGTGAAACTGATGGACTGATACTGACTGACACTGATTGACTGACACGGACTGACTGACACTGACTGACACTGATTGACTGACACTGACTGACTCTACCTCTCTACCTGTCTCTACCTCGCTATCTCTCTCTACCTCTCTCTACAGGCTCACATATGCACATAGATATATGCATATATACGCATATGCATTTATATATATTTATGTGTATATATATATATATATATATATATATATATATATATATACATACATACATATGTAAACATGTATAATCTGCATATCTATATAAATACAAATATAAAGGCATGCATACATATACATATATGCATACATATGCATGTTATGTACACGAAAGATTGAAATACACTAATAAAAGCAAAGCTAAAAAGCCACCTAATTACAAATAGAATTGCTTTAACTTAAACGAGGGCGAGACCTTTTGCATTTTCAATGCTTGTATACTTTGGTTCCATCAAGAAGGCATTCAGATGTGTCACACATTTGCCATAAATTCTGAATGTTAGCACTCTAGTTGCACATTAGATCACTGTAGTAAAGCTATTGCTCACCAGGGAAGTCTGCTGCTGGTATTCAACGTGCATGTTTCACTCTGCATGTCAGGAATTTTCTAATGAAATAGAAGAGGATTTGAGAAGTCAAAATGTGCCCTAATTTTTCTTCCTGCAGCACTAATCATAATTTCTATGGCAAAATGAACCCCCTCATTTTGTTCCTTCTGTAATTAAATGTTTTAAGTGTTACCACTTTATTCCAATTAAGATGGCTTCAGGTGTGCCATACTTTTGTCATAAGTAAGACTGTTAGGGGCATATTTATGAGTTCTGGCGCATCTCTGCATATCAGCAGAGATGCGCCAGAACAAATGCGTCATGCATTGGTATATTAAATGCCAGAAATCTACACAGTACAGTTTACCTTTCACAGGCTTTGACTTTAAGAGTTTTGCTCCACCCTACTTTATTTTTGCGTCATGCAAAACTACCCTTGCGTCACGGCAGATGCGCCGCATTTACAATTCGGCGCGCCGTGGCGCAAGGGTAGGCAGATGCGTGACGCATCTCATGATGTAAGGGTGACGCATCGCTGGAGTCGCGTCGCAAGCGCGACGCAACTCCAGCAATGCTCAGGGTCGCCCAATACATAACATGCTGCGTCAAGACTTACGCCTGCTTCAAGCAGGCGTAAGGAATTGATGTAGCAGCGTCGCAGAAGTGCCTGCGTGAAATCTTGTAGATTTCACGCCGGCACTTTTGCGAGGCGCACAGGCGCCGGAACGCCCACACTGCGTGGGAACGCCCCCATCGTGGCACTGCGCTTTATAGCGTGACGCATCTCCCTAGATGCATCACGTTGTAAATGCCTCGCAGGGATGCGCCACGTTTACGCCGCTGTTGCGTCACGCAAGGTGGCGTAAACGTGGCGCAAGGGGCTTGTAAATCTGCCCCCAAGTGCTCCAGTTGTTCTTTAGAACACTCTGGGACATTCTGTCATTGGGCTATAATTTGGGCTACATCTGGTTGATATTTGGGCTACATTTGGGCTCTTTTGTCTCTGGTGGCCATCTTAGGAGACTTATTTATTATGAAGTTTCCTAATTTCCTCATTCACTACAGTCTCCGCAGTAGGAAATACTTTCAGTTGTTTACTTTAATTCCATCAAGAAGGCATTCAGATGTGTCACACATTTGCCATAAATTCTGAATGTTAGCACTCTAGTTGCACATTAGATCACTGTAGTAAAGCTTCTGCTCACCAGGGACGTCTGCTGCTGGTATTGAAAGTGCCTGTTTCAGTCTGCATGTCAGAATTTTTTAATGAAATAGAAGAGGATTTGATAAGTCACTCAAAATGTGCCCTCATTTTTCTTTCTGCAGCACTAATCATACTTTCTATGGCAAAATGAACCCCCTCATTTTGTTCCTTTTTAAATTAAATGTTTTAAGAGTTAACACTTTCTTCCAATCAAGATGGCTTTCAAGTGTGCCATACCTTTGTCATGAGTAGGACTGTTAGCGCTCTAGTTGTTCTTTAGAACACTCTGGGAAGCTGAGACTGACAGTCTCTGCCCTTGTTGGATTTACATGTTTTACTGAGAATGTCAGACTTCATTCTCACATGACTGAGAAAAATAATGTGAATTTACAGAAAATATGCTCTCAGTTTAGCTTATAGATCACCTTCCAAACCTCTGTGGGAAAAGCATGAGAACATAGTTTTCTCTCAAACATGATTCATGATATCCCAGCAGAAGGCTTTTTCACATGGTAAATTCACTTTAGAACACACCACAATTCCTAAAAGGAGTATGGTACCATCAACAAATGATTTATAATATAACTAAAGTCTTAAAACCTTCTATTAACTGTAATGCTTTTTAATGAGGTGATATCATGTATATTGGTCCCAAGATGGCTACCAACACTTCTTGAATGAAGTGTTGACAGTCAATTAGATCTCACGATGAGGTGTGTGGTTAGGCTCCACCCTGATATATATGTATTTTTTGTTATATCTAAAAAACTACAGAACAGATTTACACCATTTAACAAAAAGGCACGACTTTGAACCAAGATCTACCTTTCTGCCAAATTTGGTGTCCTTCTGTTCAGCAGTTTGGGCTGTAGCTGCGATTAAAGGTCCCTATGGAAAATTGCATGGGAAAGCATGTTTTGGGACCTCCCTTTTTTACCAGCCCCTGCTTGACGAATCACCCCGAGACTTTCAGGACAGGAGCGGACTAGAGAGCCCCACCAGTTTTGAAAATTTGGTGAAGATTCGTCAACCGGCGCCAAAGTTATTCCAAATAGAATGTTGCGCATTTCCTATGGATAATTGGTCCTAATTATAACTACCTACTGATGACCGCCAGTAGGTAATATATATACATATATATTTATATATTACTTCAAATGCACTTTTTTTTACAAAAAGCGTGTCGCACACTCCTCCGTGATTTCAAATTTGCTTTATTCTGCTTCCTCGGCAGACAAACGTGTTTCAGCTATGCTGGCCTTCGTCAATGTCAAAGCAAACAATGTTTTTTTTACAAATTTATATACATCATTTCCTCTGTATGATCATTTCATTGTGACAGAAAGTGGACTACATTGTATCTTTTTTCCTATGCCTAGTGGGTTTCTACAGCGGCCATCTTAAGCTGGTGTAGATAGTCATAAATCCAATACCATTTCCTATTTAAATATATTAGAGTTTTGATAAACAAATTACTTAAATTCATGTGGTACAATTTTTACCCGGATGGGCAATGTAAAACCTATTAGACTTTGCAGTGTTACTTCATTTCATTTCACACTGTACTGCATGCAGCCCTGAATGGGCAATGTCACAACATCTCAACTTTACATTTGTTCTATTTACAAATCCAGAGGTTTTTTCTGATGTTTCCATGCAAAAAAATCCTTGATTTTCTGCAAGAAAGATGAAAAACTATTCATGAGGACTACATAACATCTACCCCGTTCTGGTCCCAGATGCAGCAGATCGGTCTACCACTTATTCATAACAATAATTCATCCATCTATGCTTCACTATTTACAGGGTTAAACATAGGCTTTTCTCAACTACCATCTCCCTTGTTCTATCCAAACTACGCCAATAGCCTCTACCACGGATCACCTTTAACGACCATGAAAAGACTACAACGGATTCGGACCTCGGCTGCCAGACTAATCTTGCTTATCAAACCACGAGACCACATCTCCCCTGCCTTGAAAGCCCTGCATTGGTTACCGGTTGCCAGAAGATCCACGTTCAAGCTGCTTTGTATTACCCACAAAGCAATACATGGAAAAAGACCACTCTTCATCAGGAATAAAATAACCAAACACATTCAACAAAGGAACCTCCGCTCTAAAGGAGCATCTCGCCTCAAAATTCCACCATACAAGAAAAAAGCCATGGGGGGCACAAGCTTCTCTGTTCAAGCAGCAAAACTATGGAACTCTTTACCCCCAACATAAGATCCACCGACAACCACCTTATCTTCAGAAAACTACTCAAGATCTGGATCTTCCCCACATAAGCACCATATGGAAACAGAAATTTACAGCATATCCCTCTCTATATAAGCATTTGTATTCACTATAGATTTGTCCCTATCTTTGTGTATTACTTTATAAAACATGTAAAATAATTATGTTGTTAAGAGAAAATAATAATAATAATAATAATAATAATAATATTCATCAATGAATAAAAATCATCTTTGGTCTATATGTACATACTTCCATTGTGCATCTATGCACCTTCCATGTACTTGGATCTGTGTGTCTGTTACTTTTCTCCTGAAAAAGCATATCCAATGCACTACCCTATTTCTCATCCTGTGCCTCTATCAATATATTTAATCTAAATATACTTACTTCCTTTATGTATCTATATACTTTCAATGGATCTATATATTTATCACTTTCTTCTAATTTAGCATTTCCAACACACTAGCCTATTTCTCAGCCTATACTTCGCTCAATATATCTTCTAGCTCAACCTTCTGACTCATCTCAAACTTCTTTCTACTACTCCTTCTAATGCACTACCCTATCTCTCATCCTATACATCTATCAATATATCCTCTACATCCACTCTCTCATTTATCCCAAACCCCATACCACTACTATGATCGCCAAAATAACCCTTTCTAGACTCTCTCCTGCTCTACCCCTTCTTGCATCATCTGACATCTCTTTTTACTACACGATCCCCTAAAACAAACCTTTCTAAACACTCCCCTCTGACTCCTTCCCTCCAAAACTCATTTTTACTCACCCAAAAGCCTCTTCCTACTGCTAAGACCTAAAAGAAAATAAGAAAAAAAAATAAAAAAAATCCTTCACTCTTTTATCCCTCCGCTATCCTTTTCAATCAAAATTAACAGACTAGCATGTTCACTTCTCTAATTCCATATTCCATATTCAACTATACTAATATACTGCCCAAATAACTGAATAACATATCTACTACTCAAATTACTTCATATTTATACTATACTCATTTTCAACACTAATCCTTTATGGATTCCGGAGTGGCGTGCTACTCGCCAGAAAAGCGTTTCAACACCCATCAGGGGTAACAAGTGCTATATGAATGCAAATCTGTCTTCCCCTTTTATCCATCCTCTATCCTTCTCACTCCAAGTAACAGACACCACTGACATTACCTCATATTTCACCATAATAATTCACCACTAATCCTTTATAGGCTTCCTGAATACATGCGCCAACAAGCGAGTGATAAATAAATACAAACCTTTGTCCTCCTCTATGCTTCTGCTATCATTCCAAATCCAAATAACTGACTAACCTATCCACCACTTAAAATGTACTTGCATGTTTCACTATACTAATTCAACACTAATCCTCTATGGGTCCCGGAGTAGCGCGCTACCCACCGAAAAAGCGCTTCGACGCCTCGTCAGGGGTAGTAAGCGCTATATAAATGCAATTACAATTCAATACAATACAACTGTTAACCTCTAAATCAATTATTATCTTTCTTCATTGATCTTTTCTTAGAGGAAAACAGACAATTTAAATCCTTCTAATCACAAAAGTTTCTCAGATATAGATGACCCTTATCTTTTCAGTATTTCATTATTCTTCTCAAACCCCAGAATATGTTTGGTTTAGCCCACATGTACCCACAGTTCTTCCTCACAGTTCAAACCACTTGGTGTCAGGGTGTGGAGTTCTATTATGTACCTGGATTCCAACTGTCTTAGAGCCCTTATCCTATCACCCCCTCTTCTCCGTGGTGGTACTCGATCTAGGCAGAAGAATCTCAGTAAATTGCTATTGCGTTTATGCATTGCCGCGAAATGCCTGGTCACGGGGTAGCTGTTATCCTTCTTGGTTATAGCACGCATGTGCTTCAAGATCCTTTTCTTTGTCTGGTGTATCGTGCTTCCAACGTACCATAGGCTGCACGGACTCACAAGACAATAGACTGTGTAGTCTGATTTGCAGTTTAATAACTTAGTGACAACTTTAGCTTGCTCCTTACCTGGGATTCTGTAAGTTTTTACTGTGGCACTGTTTTTACATGCCTTGCATTTTAAACACGGATAGGAGCCTTCGATTTCATGCTGGGTTGCCTCCCGTTTAATAAAATGACTGTGTACCAGTAAATCCTTAAGTGAGACATTCTTTCTATAGATAATGATTGGTCGCTTACTTATTTTCTTACCTATAGTTACATCTGTCTGGAGTAACTTCCAGTGATTGTTTAAAATCTCACGTATATACCCTGAGTCTGAGGAGAAAGTTAAGACCAACCTAGTTATGCCCTCTCTTTCACTCTTTGGAGGTTTATTTAAAAGATCTTCCCTCCTACGTTCTTCTGCCCTTGTCACTGCTGTTTTTAAGTCCTGCTTTGGGTTCCCCCTTTGTTTAAATCGGGTCATTGATTCAGTTCTAGCTTCTTGATAATCTTTATCAGTGGTACTGTTCCACTTTAGACGAAGACACTCCCCATAGGGAATGCTATTCACTAAGCAGCGAGGATGTTGACTTGAAAAATGTAAAGTCGCATTCCCCGCTGTTGGTTTACGGAACAGTTTTGTTTTTAAAGTTCCACCATCTGCATACACTAGTAAATCCAGATATGGTACTTCTCGATCACTGATAGTACTGGTAAAGTGGAGGTTCGCATCATTCCTGTTTAAATTGTCAATATATTCCTCTAGCTCTTGTCTATCCCCTGTCCATGTGAAAAATATATCATCAATAAAGCGGGTCCAGATTCCTATTTTCTGAGACCATGCCTCATTGGTACCTGCCCAGGCCACGTGCCACTCCCACCAGCCCACTAATAAATTCGCGTAGCTGGGGGCGAAGCACGTGCCCATCGCGGTACCCTGCCTCTGGATGTACAGTTGTTGACCAAAGGAAAAAAATGTTGTTATTTAAACAGAATGACAGGAATTGTAAGATCATCTGATTATGCTCTGTATATCTAAGTGGTCTTGTTTTTAAGAAGGATTTGACAGCCGCCTCACCCTGACCATGATTTATGCTTGTATACAGGCTGGTGATGTCAAGAGTTACCACTAGGTATGTATCTTCCCAGCCTGTATTCGCTATCTGTTTGATAAAATCAGTACTATCCTTAATATAGGATACTAGATCAAAGACAAAAGGACAAAGTGCTTCAAGTACCAAAATTGAATAAAATATATATATATATATATTCATGTGATCAAGGCTGCTGCCACGCAGCCGAAACACGTCATGCTGGCAATGAGAAGAAGAATAAAAGCACTTTAATACAAATTGAGAGCGCACTACTGTGGTCTGTACCTGGATTGTATTGGAGAAAATACTGAAGTTCAGGACCTGTGGTATATATATATGTATATATATATATGAAAAAGAAGCATAAGCGTTCCCCCGTTTCCGGAGCCCCAGACTCTCCAGGGCGGCCTCACAGTATGGGCACGGAGCAGCCCATTAATCACACTGGACAGCAAAGCAAGGTGAGGCCCAATATCGTGAAAGTGGCTTTATTTTCCAAAGTTCACTGCAGCGCTTGCATCCATAAGTCTAACGTTTCGGCGGGTAGCCTTGATCACAGACTGGAGCATTACGCAAAGGTGCGCTCGGGCGTGATTTAAACAATTTTGTCACATGACTGCAATCACCAAACTACACGTCCCACAGTGCACTGTGCAAGTTGTTACAATGTGCATTGGAAATCCAAGATGTTAAAGACCATAATGGTGATTTTATGTAGCACAGGCACTGTTGTTGTCATGGAACTATTTACACACAGTCAGGTGAGTTCTGCCCTTAAAGCAAATGTTCAAAAAAGTGCTTAACCTCAGGAAAAGGCTACTTTCACGGCACGATCATGACAGAAGACTCCTGTCTGAATCACTTCCACGCACCGTTTCCTTTTTGCGCTAGTGGCATATCCTTGGTAGGTGGGGGGCGCGTGTGAGTCAGGCTCCTCAATTTACATGAAAAAGAAGCAAAAGCGTTTCCCCGTTTCCGGAGCCCCAGGCTCTTCAGGGCGGCCTCACAGTATGGGCACGGAGCAGCCCATTAACCACACTGGACAGCAAAGCAAGGTGAGGCCCAATATCATGAAAGTGGCTTTATTTTCCAAAGTTAACTGCAGCGCTTGCATCCATAAGTCTAACGTTTCGGCGGGTAGCCTTGATCACAGACTGGAGCATTACGCACTGGTGCGCTCGGGCGTGATTTAAACAATGTTGTCACATGACTGCAATCACCAAACTACACGCCCCACAGTGCACTGTGCAAGTTGTTACAATGTGCATTGGAAATCCAAGATGTTAAAGACCATAATGGTGATTTAATGTAGCACAGGCACTGTTGTTGTCATGGAACTATTTACACACAGTCAGGTGAGTTCTGCCCTTACCGCAAATGTTCAAAAAAGTGCTTAACCTCAGGAAAAAGGCAACTTTCACGGCACGATCATTACAGGAGACTCCTGTCCGAATCCCTTCCATGCGCCTTTTCATTTTTGCGCTAGTGGAATATCCTTGGTAGGTGGGGGGGGGCGTGTGAGTCAGGCTCCTCAATTTACATGAAAAAGAAGCAAAAGTGTTCCCCCATTTCCGGAGCACCAGACTCTCCAGGGCGGCCTCACAGTATGGGCACGGAGCAGCCCATTAATCACACTGGACAGCAAAGCAAGGTGAGGCCCAATATCGTGAAAGTGGCTTTATTTTCCAAAGTTCACTGCAGCACTTGCATCCATAAGTCTAACGTTTCGGCGGGTAGCCTTGATCACAGACTGGAGCATTACGCAAAGGTGCGCTCGGGCGTGATTTAAACAATTTTGTCACATGACTGCAATCACCAAACTACACGTCCCACAGTGCACTGTGCAAGTTGTTACAATGTGCATTGGAAATCCAAGATGTTAAAGACCATACTGGTGATTTTATGTAGCACAGGCACTGTTGTTGTCGTGGAACTATTTACACACAGTCAGGTGAGTTCTGCCCTTAAAGCAAATGTTCAAAAAAGTGCTTAACCTCAGGAAAAGGCTACTTTCACGGCACGATCATGACAGGAGACTCCTGTCTGAATCACTTCCACGCACCGTTTCCTTTTTGCGCTAGTGGCATATCCTTGGTAGGTGGGGGGCGCGTGTGAGTCAGGCTCCTCAATTTACATGATAAAGAAGCAAAAGCGTTTCCCCGTTTCCGGAGCCCCAGACTCTTCAGGGCGGCCTCACAGTATGGGCACGGAGCAGCCCATTAACCACACTGGACAGCAAAGCAAGGTGAGGCCCAATATCGTGAAAGTGGCTTTATTTTCCAAAGTTCACTGCAGCGCTAGCATCCATAAGTCTAACGTTTCGGCGGGTAGCCTTGATCACAGACTGCAGCATTATGCACAGGTGCGCTCGGGCGTGATTTAAACAATTTTGTCACATGACTGCAATCACCAAACTACACGCCCCACAGTGCACTGTGCAAGTTGTTACAATGTGCATTGGAAATCCAAGATGTTAAAGACCATAATGTTGATTTTATGTAGCACAGGCACTGTTGTTATCATGGAACTATTTACACACAGTCAGGTGAGTTCTGCCCTTACCGCAAATGTTCAAAAAAGTGCTTTACCTCAGGAAAAGGCAACTTTCACGGCACGATCATGACAGGAGACTCCTGTCTGAATCCCTTCCACGCGCCGTTTCCTTTTTGCGCTAGTGGCATATCCTTGGTAGGTGGGGGGCGCGGGTGAGTGAGGCTCCTCAATTTACATGAAAAAGAAGCAAAAGCTTTCCCCCGTTTCCGGAGCCCCAGACTCTTCAGGGCGGCCTTACAGTATGGGCACGGAGCAGCCCATTAACCACACTGGACAGCAAAGCAAGGTGAGGCCCAATATCATGAAAGTGGCTTTATTTTCCAAAGTTCACTGCAGCGCTTGCATCCATAAGTCTAACGTTTCAGTGGGTAGCCTTATCACAGACTGGAGCATTACGCACAGGTAATATATATATATATATTACCTGCTGGCGGTCGCCAGTCGGTAGTTATAGTTAGGACCTAGTTACCATAGGAAAAGCGTCTTTTGATTTGGCAATATCGTTGGCGCTGTTTGACGAATCTTCGTGAAAGTTTCCAGAAAACATGGTTGGCCCTCTCAGTTTGTGTATTGCAAGTTTCGGGGTGATTCCTCAAGCAGGGGCCAAGAAAAAAGGGGGGTCCCAAAGCACAATTCTCCATTTAAATTTCCATAGGAACTTTATTACAGGCTACAGCCCGAACTGCTAAACGGAATTACAGCAAATTTGGCAAAAAGGTAGGTCTTGCTTTAGACTGCGCCCTTTTTGTTAAATGGTGTAAATCCGTTCAGTAGTTCCTGAGAAATTTAAAAAAGAAAAATATCGATATCTGTGCACTGAGGAGGGTACGCGAACCCTCCCGAGCTTCACTCTGATTGGCTGCCTACATTCCAAAACACACAGCAATAGGCCTGTCACCCAAGACACTCTTAGAAAAATACTAATATGGCATGGATAAGGGTGATACAAATAAACTTTATGTATTATCACCGCCCCTCAATCTTTCTGGTGATTCAAATCCAGCCAGGTGTCAAACATTAATGCGGTACAACCACGGTAAACAGACAATCTGTCGTGATACCACCACCCACCAATCACTACTTGTGGAAAAAGTGTGGTGAAGAGAGTGAGCCCCTCACGGAAGAACCGCCAATCGGGTTATCTGACTAACAATTGCCAGTATACCCAATTATCATCATTGGTGACTCACTCTCATAACAGTGGGAAAAGGGAACAGAAAAAACTAACAACATGTAACAGTGTTTTTTCGATATCAGCCCCACAATCTGCTGATAGTTCCTATCAAAACTAGACAACGTATTGCCCTTGCTGTACTTTTGTGCACAATTAACACAAACCACAAAGTGGGAGAATGGATACCATTTAATAACTTTGGATGTCTCCTCCTTATACACTTGCATTAGGAATGTTGATGGATTGAAAGCAGTGGAATATTTTCTGGCAAAACGAGCAATGGAATTCACAATGCACAACAAAATGCTCATGGATATGTTGATATTTTGTTTGGAGCATAATTTTTTCCTTTTTAATAAGCAAATGTACCGACGGGTTCAGGGTGTTGCTATGGGGGCCAGCTTCTCCCCCAGCTATGCCTGTTTATTCATGGGCTGGTGGGAGGAGCTGGTCCTTAGAATGCAGTACCCTGGCATCTGTAAAGATAAAATTGTATCATGGTTAAGGTACATTGATGACTTGATAATAGTGTGGAAGGGCAATGTAGAGGAAGCAGAGGCGTTTATTGAAAGCATCAATAATAATCAGGTGAACTTGAATTTTACATCGAATATCAGTAAATGTCAGGTCTCCTTCCTTGATGTGTTAGTCAATATAGATAATAATGAGATCAAAACCACATTATTTAGAAAGGAAACAGCAGGGAATACCCTGCTACACGCAACTAGTGCACACCCGAAACACCTCATTTATAACATCCCCTATGGGGAAATGCTCAGGATGCGTAGAATATGTAGTGATGAGATAGAATTACGAAAACACCAACAGGAAAGCAAGAGTAGATTTCTGGATAGAGGCTACAGTGCTAAAACAGTAGATGCAGCTATCGTTAAGTCGAGACTAAAGTCTAGGGAAGAGCTACTAGGAACAGTGGAAGCCAGTGCTATTGAGAACAAGGGAAGTACACAAGTATTTGAGGACACACCCAGACTAGTAATGACATATAATCGACAGCATAAGGAGCTGCGCAAAATAATACAGCGCAATTGGCATCTAGTTAAGGATGATCCTGTTATTGGTGAAAGTCTGCCAGACTACCCGGCAATAACATACAGGAAGGCGACCTCCATGGCGGATGTGTTGGTAAAGAGTAGCCCTGAGTACAGGGAAAACACAGGGTGGTCATTAGCCCGGAAGGGGTTTTACAAATGTCCCAGTTGTAAGGCTTGTACATATGGTGTAAACAAAACATGTTATATGACAGCCTTTAGCCCAAAACCGCATACCATAAAATATCACTTAACTTGTAAAAGTGAGTATGTGGTTTATATACTAGAATGTAGCTGCAATTTAAAATATGTTGGCAGTACAAAGCTTTCAAGCCACAAGAGAATTTTGCAGCACATCAGGGCGATTAACAACAACGACCCCAATTACCCCATGGCAAGGCATTTCCATGAGGTAATCCCAAAGATTTAAGATATTATATAATTGATACTGTCCCAATGCAGAGAAGAGGTGGGGACAGGGAAGGAATGTTACGCCGGTTAGAAACACACTACATACTTACATTAGATACAATGCAGCCTAAAGGTTTAAACATGAGTGAAGATTTGTATACGTTTTTAGATTAATAATTTTGATTATTAATAATTGCACTATGAAGACTGTGGTTATTTATTGATGAGAAAATGTTCCAACCCCCATGAAATATCAGTATATAAATATCTTATTAGTTTTGGTATAATATGTATGAATTTTTTAAAGAGAGGTATTTTTAGTATATCTATTTTTGTAAACAACATGGGTTTTTAATTATTTATGGAATTTTAGCGACTGAATGAATGAATTGATTTGTATTTCGTTGAAATACTGGTTTTATCAATTGTTGGAATAATTCTTTGAAAGTCGAAAGAAAGCCTTAAGTTAGTCATACCTATGAAAATACTGTCTCGATATCTAATAATACATTAAGTACATATATTCTTTGGTTGAAGAAAAGCTTCATGTATATACTTAATAGTTAAGCTATCACTTAGGGTGTTATGATTGGATACAAGTTATAGTAGTTTATATTTATAATTTGGTTTGTTTAACACATTTTGGTATTAGTTGGATTTGAGTTCTGCGGATGCACAGTAGCACTATGGTGATTAGATGTACAGGAAAATAACAGTTAGAGGTAATATAGTTTTGGGCTTGAACAATGGAACAAGGTTGGGAATGCAACATGTGGCAGTTAATATTTATGTTTCAAAAAATGTATTTTACATTTATTACTGATTCCCATGTTTCGTGTTTGTATTTGAAGCAATTATGAAAAACAGTATTCTACAGATAGTCATCTACTATTCCCCGTGTTTTCAACAAATGTATTTTGTATATATATATATAAACACGCACATATATATATATATATATATATACACATACATACACACACACACACACACAGACACATATATATATATATATATATATATATATATATATATATATATATATATATATATATATATATGTATATAAACATGTCACTGTTGGTTTGTTCAAAGTCTCAAATCTCCGAAAGTTCTTCACCAATTGCTTTGAAATATTGATACCATGTTGCATTCGAATACGAGAGTGTTTTTATATACCCAACGTTGGATTCGAATACGTGCGTGTCGAATACGCGCTTGTTTTTAATAGAAAGCACAAACAGACACATAAAATGTCAATGTGCGTTTGATAAAAATCTCAAATCTCCAAAAGTTCTTCACCAATTGCTTTGAAATTTTGACACAACGTTGCATTCGAATACGAGAGTGTTTTTGTATACACAAAGTTGGATTCGAATACACGCGCGTCGAATACGTGCGTGTTTTTAATCGAAAGCACAAACAGACACATAGAAAATGTCAATGTGCATTTGATAAAAATCTTAAATCTACGAAAGTTCTTCGCCGATTGATTTGAAATTTTGACACAACATTGAATTAGAATAAGCGCGTGTTTATATATACACAATGTTGGATTCGAATACGAGCATGTCAAATACGAACAGACCCTATCGATTGTACAAGTACAATAGACGCATAGAGACAATAGTCTACCTATATAAGGGTGGACACTTGGTGTCAGGATGGCAGACCGGGAAGTGGGTGGAGGGAGGGGGGAGGAATTGGTTCACTTGGCAACATTAAGAAAGGACGCATAGAGACAATAGTCTACATATATACACTTGGCAACATTAAGAAAGGACGCATAGAGCCAATAGTCTACATATATTAGGATGGACAGTTGGTGTCAGGCTGGCAGACCGGGAAGTGGGTGGAGGGAGGGGGGGAGGAGTTGGTTCACTTTGCAACATTAGCGCGTGTTTATATATACACAACCTTGGTTTTGAATCTGTGCGTGTCCAATATGCGTGTGTTTTTAATTGAAAGGCCGAACAGACCCTATTGATTTGGTTGCTGCGCAACAAATACAAGGGACGCATATAGACAATAGTCTACATGTATTAGCATGAACAGTTGGTGTCAGGATGGCAGACCGGGAAGTGGGTGGAGGGAGGGGGAGGAGTTGGTTCACTTTGCAACCCAAACAGACCCTATCGAGTTTGGTTGCTGCACAACAAATACAAGGGACGCATATAGACGATAGTCTACATATATTAGGATGGACAGTTCGTGTCAGGATGGCAGACCGGGAAGTGGGTGGAGGGAGGGGGGAGGAGTTGGTTCACTTTGCAACATTAGCGCATCAGACCGGGAAGTGGGTGGAGGGGGGAGGAGTTGCTTCACTTTGCAACATTAAGAAAGGACGCATAGAGACAATAGTCTAAATAGATTAGGATGGACAGTTGGTGTCAGGATGGCAGACTGGGAAGTGGGTGGAGGACTTGGTTCACTTTGCAACATTAGCGCATCAGACCGGGAAGTGGGTGGAGGGGGGAGGAGTTGGTTCACTTGGCAACATTAAGAAAGGACGCATAGAGATAATAGTCTACATATATTAGGATGGACAGTTGGTGTCAGGATGGCAGGCCAGGAAGTGCGTGGAGGGAGTGGGGAGGAGTTGGTTCACTTTGCAACATTTGCGCATGTTTATTTATACACGTTTGATTCCAAAACGTGCATGTTTTTATTGAAAGGCCGAACAGACCCGCTCGATTTGGTTGATGCACAACAAATGCAAGGGATGCATATTGACAATAGTCTACATGTATTAGAATGGACAGTTGGTGTCAGGATGGCAGACCGGGAAGTGGGTGGAGGGAGGAGTTGGTTCACTTTGCAACCCGAACAGACCCTATCAATTTGGTTAATGCGCAACAAATGCAAGTTACGCATATAGACAATAGTCTACATATATTATTATGGCCAAAAACATATTGTATACCCACAAGCATTGTGAAATTAAACATATTAGAAACGTGCGCTTACTCTTTTCTTTCTCTTCCATTTAACCAGACAGAGCCACAGCAACGCGTGGTACAGCTAGTAGATATATATATATATATATATATATATGTATATATATATATAAATAATGGTGTAGTTTCCAAAATAACAGCACGCTCCAGTTACAGTCTGACAGCAGAATTTTATTTCCAATGTTACGCATTTCGAGAGTAAACTCTCTTGATCAAGATAAAATTCTGCTGTTTGACTGCAACTGAGAGCACGCTGTTATTTTGGAAACTACGGCGTTAATTATTGTCGCCGGTGTATCTACCGACTTTAACGCGGCAACGGACAACAGGCGGATTTCCCAGGAGGAGCCTGTCCGCTTCAGAAAAAAAAAAAAATATATATATATATATATATATATATATATATATATGCCCCAACTAAAGGTATCCCACCTTTGACGATGAACTTGAATGAACCAGCGAATTCTGCACCTTCAAGCAGCATTCCTTTATTCTTTAAAACCGGACATCAAAAGGTGCTCATTTAAATACCCAGCCCTACGCGTTTCACAACTCCTTGCTGCTTGTTCACGGGCTTATGGCAATGTTCAAAGGCAGATTAGCATGGAAAAGGAGCCCTCCATTTCCAGTCCTTTAATAGGTGCCGCCCCCTGATGGGCTTCATTACTGAAAGAGTTCTGAGACTCGTAGTTTTCTTCACGCTTACATTTATGCAGTTTCAAAAACAAAACGTCGCTTTTCCTTCTTCTGTTCTATTTTTCTCGACGAACAGTGATGAGCAGAAAAGAGATATTTATGTTAACATCTTTATTTTTCCACCCTTCAGGTTATTTTAGAAAAGCTAGAATCTGTCTTGATTTTTCTACACATTCGAGCTACAGTGTTTTAAAAATCGTACTTGTATTTAACTGATTCTAATGTATTTTTTGCCACAAATATTTAACTGGTTTATGATGTGTTTAATTTTGCACTAGAGATTCAATTTTTATTCTTCATGTTTACAAGCATCCAATCTGTTTCACATAAAAGAGCAGCACACCAGGCATTGCACTATTTTGTGGCAAGGGTGACAGTGTGGCCATGTGTTATTAGAAATAAAGTACCCTCTGATATACATTGTAAGGATATTGCTAGTCCTCTTAGAGTTCCATGACCTTATAAAGCAAACCAGCCTTTGGCCTCAGTCCTCAATATGGTCACGGAACTCCTCAGTGACTTACAGACCTTTAATGGCCGATATAGCCTACTAGGGATGCTATAAAGCTGTTCTGATGGCAGAATGCTCTTATTGAAAATACAAAAGCCTCCTGCGAGACTTAGGGAGTTTACAACCCCTAGCACTTCTGAGACTTCAGACACTTTCACAGCTTTTACTGTGTGTATCTGGCCATTAGACAGACAGACAGACAGATACACAGACACACACACGCACACACACAAACACGCGCACACACACACACACCCACACACAACCCAACACACCTCCCTCGTTCTGAGGCTCCAGTGATACCAGTGCTTAATTTGAGCCGGTGCTTTCCGGCACCTAATTGTCAACACCATACTTAGAACAGTCTACCACATGGTGGCGCTGCTCATTTAATTTAGAGATGAGCAGAACAACGTTTTTTTAGGAATACATCATACATTAAAATTGCTAATACCTGTCTCCCCAGCCATTCCTTGAGCTTTGGGGAGCAGGAGTAATCTGAACTGTCGCATTTACATGCAAGAAAGGTTAGCAGTTGTGTGTCAGTGATGACAAGGGCGATGGGTGGGGCAAGCTGCAGTGTCCTCCTGGTCAGAAGCCCAGCACTTAATATTTTATAATACTGTGAGCAAGAGGGGGAGGGAAGAGGGGGCTTGCTGTGTGTCCTGATGCACAGGCTCTGTCTCTCACTTTTACCTGCCTAATCCACATATTCGAAGTGGCTGGGCAGAAAGAGAGGCAGAAGATGTTGATTAGGACATTGTAATGTTGAGAGCAGCGGTCCTATACCAGCTTTTATAGGTTCTCACTGCTCCACTGTCTTCAATTCCACTGTTCTAATGAAGGATAAATTCTGCCTTACCAAGCTGGTCACAGTTTAATGATTCACAAGAAACAGAACTCCTGAAGTATTTTTACTGTTCTCATGTTCTGGACCTTTGGCGGATCACAGATTTATGGTAAATGTGTGTGTGTGTAGTATACTTGTAAAGCGCACAGCTGCCCCAGCAACGGGGCGTCCCGGCGCTGTATAACTCTGGGGAACACGTCCTGGCTTTCCCAGTGGGATGGTCCCTGCTGGGAGTCCCCAAGGTGGAGCCAGGCATCCCCGGAATTGGTGGGGCCGTTGTGGAGATTAGGCAAGCTAATGCCCAGAGTTGCCGAGTGTGATCCCTGATTAGAGTAAGCACCGGAGCGAGAATTATCGAGTCCGCTGACCAAGGTCCACGACCCTGCCGCGTCGGGAATCGAACCCTGGTCCTGGGCCGACTTCTGCTCTCGGGTCTGCGGCCTCTAACCAGTGAGCCACACTACTCCATGGTAAAACTTTTTTTCCATTTTTAATATTTTCCTTAACCCCTTCGGGGAGGATGACAAGCTCAGCTCGTCATGGGCGTAACCTGCGCTACGTGGATGACGAGCTGAGCTCGTCACGTAACGCGGGATTTTTAAAATCGCAGCGCGCAGCGGGAAAACCGCTAGCGCGCATGCGGTTAAGAAAGTCAGATTTTTCAGTTACATCCATACTCTAAATGAGGTCCAATCTTTCCCACCACCCTATAAAGGCGTTAGGAAACTCCCTTGAGCACTGAGAAGAAAGCTGCTGTAGCAGAAGAATCACTAACATTTGTGCTGAGTATTGTGAACTGCAGTCGTTTGCCGATTGCTGTATGAATAGGCTTGCGATGTAGACAACTATAATGTGATTCTCGTTCCACTTCGAGGCCGGGCATACTTGTTTCTTTTTTTAGTGTTAATGTGTATAGTTGACATTTGACCTTTTAAGATTACCAGTTTAAATAATGTGTATCTGAGAGATTGAAGCCTCTGTCACAGCAGAAACGAAACATTTTGATGTTTAAAGCCATGTGTTATTTTTTCAGTTTATGAGGAAAGACTATGGAGTTGCAAAGAGCTGTCAAAAGATCGACTTCATTCCGTTTCCTTGTAGCAAACCAGATACAATTACAGTAAGAACGATCAAGAGGAGATTGGAGGTAATTAGAATAGTGTTTTACTTGTACTGTTTATTTCACAAAAAGATTTTAAATAGGAAGAATTTCAGTGAGGAATTAAATGCAGAAAGTGTGCCAACCACCTGTTTCGAAAGGATTCTCCTTTAACCAGCAGCAGAGAAGATTTTGAAAAATCATGGAGCCAAATGGTCCGTTTTAAAGCCCAATTTTTCTAAAGGTGGCTAAAAACACAAATGTTTTACTGACCGTTTTAAAAATGTTGGTACTTTATGGCTTCCCGAAGAGCGCCACCTTCCATATGTTTTTTAAGGGGTCTCCCTTTAAGAACATTTTAATAAGCATTTCTAAAGCCGGTATGTCTGACTAGTATATTTTTTTTGTTTTAAATATTGTACAGATTAAATTAACATAGGAGAAGCTTATTGTTTTGGGTGTTTTATTGTGACCTGCACGATTAGAAATCCTTTTTTTTTTTAAATGACAGGTGCTACTTTGTATTTTAGAATGTTGGCATAGTCCTCTGTGTGTTGGTATGTGCGTATTGTTATATGACAGTGTGTGAGATATGTGGTTTTGTATTACAGTCTATGAATGCATATATAAGTGTGAGTGTTATGTGCCCCCTGGATGCTTTGTCGTTTGTATGTATGCTTGTGCTTATACAGGACACGTTGTGTGTCTGTGTATTAGTGAACAAGTTACTTACCTTCGGTAACGTCTTATCTGGTTGAGACAATATCTAGCTGCAAATTCCTTACAGATCTACCCATCCTCTCCACTCTGTGGACAGATGTCTAGAGTCAGGGCTGATCCCTTTCAGGGCCCTAGTTTGGACACACCATTGTCAATGCACTTCATGGCTCAGTGCTTCTGGCGAGGAAAGTCATGAAAAGTAACTGTATCTCAGCACACCAATGTTGCCACCTATATAGGTGAGATGGACATCACTTCCGGGACAGACGCTGCCGCCACGCAGAGCCGACCAATGCCACCTACTGGCGTGTATGAGTACTTTTCACAAATATTCTTCCGGACTCAGACAGCTGTGGAAATTTTAGGGTAAGGAATCTGCAGCTAGATGTCTCTATCAGATGTATGAATGTAAGTTTGCATGTTTATTTCTCATTGTGTCTTTATGAGTTTTGATATGGGTGGCTGTATGTTGTCTGTATGCATCAATTTGTGAACGAGACTGTGAGACATTTTATGTCTTTATTCATTTCTGAGAAAGTTTGCCTATGCATTTATGTATGTGTTCATGTTAATATTTATACGTGTGTTTGTGCCTCTTTGTTTAGCTGTCTGTTTTTCTGTACATTTGTGATATGATTTGTTTCCTGCCCTCTCATGCCTGCCACTGGAGAGCGTGCCTAGAGGGCTTTCCAGTGTTGAACTAAGCTTTCTCACATTATACTATGGGGCATATTATCAAGAAAGGGCGTTACATTATCGCTGCTTTTACCGGCAGGAAACTGCCGATAAAGCGACGATAATGTGCTTGATAATATGCTCTATGAATTCCAATCGAAGCCCATGTTAGATGTGAAGACATCTAACATGGGCTTCGATTGGAATTCATAGAGCATATTAACAAGCACATTATCGCCGCTTTATCGGCAGTTTCCTGCCGATAAAAGCGGCGATAATGTATCACCCGTTCTTGATACTATGCCCCTATATCTCTCTCTGTTCGACTCTTGGACAATATTCAGATCAAGCCATTCATTTCAGATTTGTGTTAACAGATTGTTAACACAGATCTGAAATGTTGATTTAGCAGGTGCCTATGCCCAGCCCTCTCTGTCTTTCCTGGACTCATCTGTCACCAGTCCCCCAACCGGTCCGCCTCATCTCCCCCTCTCACTCATTCTCTCACTTTGACTGTTTCACTCTTGTGCCTCTGTGCCTTCTGCCTCATGCTTCTCTCCCTCTCGCTCTTCTGTCTTTTGTGCCTTTTCACTCTTTGCTCTTTCCACCTGTTGCTCATTTTGGCTTTTGTGCATTTTCACTCTTTGCTTGTTTAGCCTCTTGCTTTTCATGCCCTTAGTGCCTTTTTTCCGTTTTATAAAGCGCAGACTTGAGTCAAAGGTGTTGGAGCATTTTATATGAGCACCAGTTACATTACAGCAGAACATATTCATTTTTGTAGGCATGGGGAGATTTAGGGCCTCATTAAGGCTTTGGTGGTCTTGGAGTGGGGCATCATGGAGCAGGGCCGCCACGCTGCCTCCCCATTCCAGGACCAAATCTATAGGAAACAGCCTGCCAGAGTATGACTTTTTAAGTCTCTGTCGTGCGGTCCTTTGGCGTTCACACTGCGATGCCTATAAAAAAGGTACCGCAATGGGAATGCCAAAGCAAGTTTCTGCATGGCATTGACTTGTCCATGCCCTGCAGGAACTGGGTGTGCATGCAGACAGGGGGGCACACTATGTGCCCCCGCATGCACCCCATGCCCCAGAGGTGAAAGGGGGTCCTGTAGGACCCCCTTTGTGTCCTCTCCGCCACAGTTTTCATGAGGGGCTCACTGCCATGAAAACCATTGTGGAGAGGAAACTTGCAATGTACTTGATGGGGTCGCTGTGCCCCGTCAATCATATTGCAGCCTCAAGACCGCTGCAACACCATCAGAAATCACGAATCCCTGACCACAGCAGGGGTTCCATGGTGGCCCAACCCCCCTGCTTGTAATAGGCCCTAAGGGATTTGCCCAGAATCATTGGATGTTCAGCTGATGCCGAGACTCAAACCGGGTTCCCCAGTTCCAATGTTGACAGCTCTGGCCATTATGCTACATCCCTCCATTATTTTCTCTTTTGCTTTTTTTACCTCTTATTCATTTGCCTTTTTTCTCAGTTTTTGCTCTTGCCCTTCCCCTCTTTCTCTTTTGCCTTTTGTGCTTTTCTTTGACTTTTACCTCTTTTTTGCTCTTTTCCCTTTTGCTCTCTTTTCCTGTGCCATTTTGCAATCTCTTTGGTGTTTTATTCCTATGCTCTTTTTACTGCTTCCCACCTCCTGTGTCCCTCTTTCATGCTCCTTACCTGTTCCTTCCTGTGCCACCAACCCTTTCCACACTCCTTCACCTCCCATGACCTATTTAATGGTGACCGCTGCACAGATTCGCGGAGTGAGTGCCAGCTAGCTCACCAAAGGCAAACCTATCTGGGCCTGACCATGCCTGGATCACGTCCAGTGCCAAAAACCCTGGTCCAATTGCTCCCCAACAGTACTTCACAGCATACCTCCAGTCACTCAACCCAGGACTCCTATCCCTCTGCTGCACCACACTGCATAACATAGAAAGAGCCATCGATTGCACCCATTGCCGTATCACGTGCAAGAAGCCACCCACTACGCTAGGTCTATCTACACACCCCCAATGTACACACAGCACACCTCCCACTAGCAAACACTCACCTAAAGACAAACTTTCATGCATGCTCTTCAGCACCCCCTCGCACAGCAAGCAAGCTATAGAAATCTGGACCCCTGCGTCCTTATGGAAATGTGGCTTACCAAATAGTTGGCACCTGACATTGCCACAGCCATCCAAGCAGGATACAAGGTTGCACAACAAGACCACCAACACAAACCAGGAGGAGGAATAGCAATCAATTTCATGGAAACCATAAGCTGCACTGCAACCACAGAGAATGCAACCCTCGTTATGGAGTACCTATATTTCGAACTGCGAGTCTCAACAACCTTCACCCTGTTCATCTCTTGTCTACCATTCGCTTGGACTACAAGCAAGTTTCATTACAACATGGAAGATTTCATTGTTCCTTTCACCCTTGACTCTTAAGCCTACATCTTTCAAAGAGACCTTAACTTCCACCTGGAAGACTGGAGCAACCCCAGCGCTACCACACTGCTTGGAAGCTCAGGAAACCTCAGACTGACACAACACTTCACTGACTCCACATACTCCGTCAGACATACCCTCAATCCCATCTTGGCCACTTTCAATGGCATTAAAGTCACCAGAACCATGCCTCTTACCTGGACTGACCATGCCATCTTCCAGATAAAAAACATCCCTAGCCAAACAAAACCTGCCACCACCAACTTGGCCACCCGTAGCTAGAGCAGCATCCCGGAATCGAAGTGGTCCTACACCCTGCGCACGAACTAACCCAAACCCACCGGAAACATAAACAGCATAATCAAACAACTTGACAAGTTGATCACAGACTGCGCTGACTCCCTGACATCCTGTAAACACAACAACCAAAAGAGAACCCAGAAGCAGGCAAGTTAGTACACAGAGGAAATCCATTCAACCAAACAATACTGCTAACAATTGGAAAGAAGATGGAGAACAACTCACAAAGAAACCGAAATGAACACCTTCAAAGTGGCACTGAAATGCTACAACCAGCATATCAGAGAAACCAAGAAGAACAAATGCAATAACTGTAAAGAGATCATTGAAATTGTAGAAGTCTTCACCGCACCAGCCTCCACCACCAACAGCATCACCCCCTCCCAAGACCTATGGGACCACCTATGGGAAATATTCAGCTACAAATTCCATACTATCTATAACAATTTCGACCCTCAACCCTACCCCAGCAGCCTCGCTTACAGACTACCCACAAAAAAACTCAGAAGCACCATGGGAACCAGCCAATACAGGGCCCCAACGGGCCTTTGCCCCCACTACACCTGCAAAATGGACACCTCCCCGATCAATTAAGTGCTCCACTAAACACCTCCATCATCACTGCAATGTTCTCAAAGGCCTTGAAACATGCAGTGCTCAATGCACTGCCAAGAAACTGTAGGCAGGCCCCACTTATAAAGTAAACTACTGCCCAAACTCCCTACTACTTAACCCAACCAAGGTTTTGGAGAAATCCAGCAACAAACCACTTGCCCACTACCTCGACATAGACCAACTCCTGGACACAACTCAGTTAGTCTTCAGATCCAATCACAGCGCAGAGACTGCCCTCATTGCAGCAACCAACGACATCAAGATGAGCCTCGATCAAGGAGAATCAGCGGCCCTCATCCTGATTGACCACTCAGTGACCTTAGACACAGTCTTTGATTCCGCCCTGATAAGAATGCTACATGAAATAGGCATTTAAGGACCCGCTCTCAACTGGATCTGTTCCTCCTTACAGGAAGAACACAAAAATTCAGCATGCCACCCTACATGTCTGAAGGCAAGAGCCTTATCTGTTGAATCCCCCAAGGATCATCTGTCAGCCCAACTTTGTTTAACATCTGCATGACCCCACTGGCTACATCATCAGTTCGTATGTCAACAACATTCTTTCCTATGCAGGCTACACCCAACTGTTACTCTCTGTCACTGACAAGATTTCCATGACAAAAACCAACTTTGTCACATGCCTGACCATGGCATCCACCTGGATGAGATCCAACTGCCACAAGCTCAACTCAGACAAAACTGAAGTTGTGATTTTCTGAAGGAAGACGTCTGATTTGGGTTCCACATGGCGGTCGGCAGACCTTGGTTACACACCAATCCCCTACTGCCACACCAGAAACTTAGGAATCAACCTAGATGACAAGCTTGACATGGCCTTCCAAGTAAATGAGGATGTTGCAAAAACTCTTCAAGTGGCTACTAGGGAAAACCAGGAAAACAGTCATACTTGTCCTGATAACTAGCAGACTTGACTACGGCAACACACTCTGACACGGGAATTACCAAAGAGCTCCTAAACAAGCTCCAGGCCACCCAAAATATTGCAGTAAGACTTGTCCTCAACCTACCACACCACACCCAAATCCCTCCACACTTCAAGGAACTTCACTGACTCCCCATACACAAAGGCACTCAGTTTAAAAGCCTCACACATGCCAATAAAGCAGTACACAGCATAGGCCCGCCTACTTTAACAGCCACGTACACCTCCACTAACCTTCCAGGCACCTCCACTCATCCAGACTCTCACAAGCACATGCACCCTGCGTACACAAAAGCAGAGCAGGAGGTCACGCCTTCTAATTTTCCCACAAAGCATAGCTCAATCTCCCACAGCACATCAAAGCCTCCTCGTCACTTCTTGAGTTCTGGAAGAATAATTTGCTTCTGCAACCCAAGTAACAACCTGATAAAACAGCGTATTGGGATTAATGCTTTCTGCTAACATCAGCTTTGATACACAGGTAACCAGACCAAAACTTGGCACAACCAACTCACCCCTCCATCCATTCAAGGTTGTTAAATTGAGTTTCATTAAACTGGGTATTAGTACTAGTAACATATGACTTCCTCTCTGTTGCATGTAATAGAAAGAAATTCAGCTTATTTCCACATTTGTTCTTTTCAGTGTTTTGGTGCTCCTTATGGTTCTCCATGTGTTACATTAAGATAATAAATTAATCGGGCCATGGCTTGGAGGTTGAGCAACATAGTGACTCCCTCTTAAGCTCCCAGTTTCCTTCCACAACTACCAGCTTTCTGCAGTGGCACCCAGGGCTAGGTTCTCCTCATTTGGTCCTATTATGTGTTCCCTTTGATGACCTGAGCATATTCTGTGCCTGAGCTTGAGTGAATTACACAGAATCCATCCAGAGACTGCGATGCTCGAAGCCTTTAAGAACCTGCTCTGCAAATGGCAGGAGGAGTGCACTGCCTTCCCCATCAGATGGCTAGTTCCTGCTTTGGGTGAGGGCCACAGCCTCAGGAGGGTCACATAGACAGAAGGAGACCACTGTCACCTGCTTCACTCTCCCCAATGGTCTCCAAGAGTGCACACCCACTACAGTGACCTAAAACACCTGCTTCTGGGCTTGGCGCGGACAGACAGTGACAGCTTTCCTAATCGGCACTGTAATTGACGACGATCATCCTGTTCATCATCTTATGAATTGAGTGCAGTATTATCCTCCCACCATGGAAGTTTTCTTCATGAAATTAAGTCAGTCAAATATCTTATTATATACAGAGCTACCTTATGGCTGATGTTTGGTTGCCTGTCAATGACCAGGTGTTTGAAAAGGAACAGCTCTGCAAGTGGCTTTCGCATTTCATACACAACTATTTTTTGCAAGGTGGTGATTTGATTAATGTGTGCTTTGTGTATTCAGCTCATCGTACCGGATAATACTATCTGCATGAACAAAACCATAGTAGTTATGGCATCCAAGAATTTTCTATATGGTATTATATATCTGGTGTAACTCCTGTTCTTATTACACTGACTAGGCATCCATATTCTTTTGGTGTTTCCTCACTTCTCTGATCAAGTGCTTTCTCCAGGCTCCATCACGAAGTCGGATCCTAAGCCTACCAAAGAGAAAGAATCAAAATGCTTAAAAAGGACTAGGCAAAAGGTGCATATCCCAGATTCTCTGGCGAAAGACCAAACATATGACTCATTCTCCTTTGATGTTATCTTGAAAAATTTGATGTGGTTCACACCATTGCCCAAAGTACAAAAACAAATCTTTTACAAGTGGAAGTGGTTGGAATTTGAAAAGATCTTAAAGATTTGAATATCAGACTCCGGAAATCTGACTCTTTGATACCCTCACTGAAACACAAGATTACAGACTTAGAGGGCTGCAGCAGGAGAAGCAACATGAGAATTGTTGGTTCCCGTAAGGTGCAGAGGATAATGCTTCCTCCATGATTGCCTTCTTGGAACTGTGGCCTTTCATCAGTGCCCAATATCACCTTCATGCAGAACTTGGGGTGGAGCAGCGGAGCGGGCCCACAGGATTCCTACCTTTAAACCAAAATATGTCTCTCACCCAAGACCACTCATCTTCAAACCGTTCCATCATCAACCCTTCTGAGCTAATCTTGGAACACATGAGAAAGGTCAAATTTCTGACCTGGGAAGGAGCAGAAATCTCAATTTCACAAGATTATGCGAGAAACACAGTCCAATGCAGAAAAGGTTTCTTGGCGCTAAGGAAGTCTCTCAGAGACAAGCTTATCCAATCCTCCTTTGAGGTCTTTTCTGGAGACTAAATCATAGACTCAGATGAAAGAAGGTGATCCACTCACCTGAACGCTCTGTTTCCATACTATGAGTTCCACATTTCTGTTGTCTGTAAGTATGCCTAATCTTTGTTTCCTTACAACTGATTATAGTCACTTGCAATTTCACAACTGGACACTGATCATCCCATTGGAGATTGGATAGAGAGCAGAGCAGAGAGCAGAGCGTGTGGCCAGACTGTCGCTGAGAGAGCAGAGCGGAGCGGAGCAGTTACGGTACAGGGCTGAGCAGCGTGGTGATCTCAGCCTCCAACGGGAGTCAACGGTGGCAAACCGGCAACCGGTAAACAAACGGGAATAAATTACCCGACGTGAAAAACGAAAAACGAAAGACCTGCAAAACTCCGCAATTTGAAGTTTTCCAGCCACAGCTCACAGCCACAGCTCAGCATGGGGGAGTGAGCTGCGTGGTGCGTGGTGATTCCAGCTACCCAGGTGATTCCAGCTACCATCGCGGTCACGGCGCAGGGCTGGGCTGGGCAGGGCGGAGCTGAGAAGGTGGTGACGCCGTGGTGATTTCAGCTAATAAAGGAAGCTATCAGCGGCAACCACGACTGCAACCGAAAACGGAAAAACAAGCCACAGTATAGCACAGCATTACTACGCAAATACTACGTGGAGGGGGACAACCAACCAATCAAACCAAAAGGGGAGCAAAGGGATATCGGACAACTGACCCTCCCGCTTCAGTTCAAAATTTGTACGGACCAGCCCGTGAAGCTGCTGACTGCACCAGTAGCACTAGACCAATCCCGGGAGGGACCAGATATACACTAGGACTAAACCGGTGAGTGGTGTGTTGGCGTGCTGGTGTGGGGTGCACAGGGGGGGGGTGCTAAAGGACTAGTGTTTTCTGCCATTGAGGCAGCATATTCAAAATCACGGTCAGTGTGCACCCTAAGTTTCCCTAAGCTCCCCCAGCTTTCCCCAGCTCCCCACCTTCCACCTTCCACCTTCCACCGTCTGTCGGTTGGTTGCAACCTAGGGCCAACAGCCTAACATGAGATCTGGCAAAATTCGAGGGGCCCAAGCGATTAAGGGCGGGGCAAACAAGCGAAAACAAAGGACTAAGCCATCTAAGGGGGAGATTGAGGCTCAGACAGACGTGTCCACAGCTATAGAGAAGAGCCCCCTACCAGAAACAATTGACCTGATGGTCTCAAGTGAGTTAACGGAGCAAACACAGGTCCAAATTGCCGCGACCAAACAAACAAGAAAAACGACGAAGAAAGAAGGGGGAAATAAAATGAACATAACTCTGGTTCAGCCTAAAATTTATACAAAATTCTGTTTTCTAAAGAATCCAGGGGACGTTTTATTCTCAAAGATTAACAAAGTATCAGGCCTTCAATCGCCTCTTGAACCATTCCAATCAAGCTTAAACCATCATCCCAGAGATAAGCGGCCCCGATTGGAAGACAGCTACAGTAATAGCATCGGCCACAGCAGAGGAGACAAAAGTATAACATCTATAACACCACCCCAAAAAACTTCAACACCTCAGCGCAATAATATCAAAATGGGGCAAAAATTCGAGATGGCAGGTACCCCGGCAGGACGGAAATTGACCATGGATGCCAATTTAATACAAATACATCATCCAAAGGAAGCCATGGATATGCTGCCATCAAAAGTGGAGAAGAATATCTCTAACATCAACAGTAACATCGAGAATGTCAGCATGAGTAATGAACTAGGCCACGAGGGCATAAGCAATAATGAGGAGGGCATGAGGAAAGAGGGAATAGTAACCCCACCAGCACAGTCATTAGAGACGGAACCCTCATTAGTAGTCCTTGATACAACAAACAACGAACCCACACTAGTACCCAAGGCGTCAGAAGGGACGCGAAATAAAGATGTAAGCCAGAAGAATTGCACTCCAGAGGTGATCGAAATCTCTTCTTATCTAAGGAAAGAGGAGTGGGAGGAACTCATGGCGGCCTACCCAAAAGACCTGAGCACAAGTAGGACGGCCAATGAGACATCAAAAAGTGGAATGGCCCATCTGCAGACAGATATAGCAGGTATGGAGGGGCCAGAAATAGCGCAACCCCTCAAAGTGCCTCATGTGTCCAAGGAAGCGGGGCTCAAAGAGTGTCATGGAAACCAGGATGCAACTCCAGCTCAGGCCAGGCAAGAAAGCGCATGGCCCAGTCTCCTTAATACAGTACAACTCCTGGTGGATGCAGCACACTATCAATCGGAGAAAATGGACGCCCAATTAAAGTTGTTAGACATGCTGGCCGTATTTGTAGTTGCAATAGATGGGAAGCTGGGCACGTTAAATTCGCTTCTTCAGAGTAAACTTACCCAACTTGAGGATACCAAAAGGAGAAATGGCATTGAGTGTGAATGTGGCCCTATCATTGACAAACTGGCCACCCTGCCAACACTAATGTCGGACTTATGCGGACATCTCAAACGATCTGCCGAACATAGTCAGAAGATCAGCAGCGACGTATTGGGTTGCCCAAAATTAAAAGGACCCGGCAAAGTGCCTACTGCACAAACAGGGGCGGCTGAGGTTGACGCCACCCTCAGCAAGGACACTGCTGCCAAACGGCATGATAAAATATCGAAGACCGGTGGCCATGATCACCCAATGACAGAAGAGAAAACCCAGGACACAGGGGAGAATAGGATGGAGCCAATAACGCCTCTATCAGCAGGAGTTGGAGACGACGCGGACACAAACCATAAATTAAATGCCAAACAGAGGAGAGCGAAAAAAACGCGAAGGGAGAAAACATAAGCTCTGCTCTAAACGTGAAGGCTTTAGGCAACTTTTTGGGCAAACTAAGACCGCAGAACAAAGCACGACCAACCTGGTGGAAGAAATACCACCAAATCGTGAATACGATGAAAGAGGCGGCACATCTGAAGACATTGCCCAACCAGCAAATAAAAGCTCATCGAAAATAGCAGCTGATCCACTAAGCAATCAAGCTGCGGTGCCCCAATATTCTGGGTCCATCACTTCACAGGCCGACCCTGGGTCACGGAAACAGCTAACGTACAACATCCAGCCTAGCACAAAACCCATGGGAAGCCCAAAAGCTTTCACAAGTCCAAGGGGAGAAAAAACAGGAAGACAAGATCTGGGACTCACTGAAAACCAAATATTAGCCATCACTAAAGAAACTGTGTCAACTTATCTACAAGTGGACCAGCCAATGTCAACAATTGCCCCTGTAGCCCTGACTTCAAATAAGCAGTTTCCACGCCGCGAAACCTCTGATCTAACTGAATGTGTAAGGGATCAAAGCTCAGCATGGGAGCACAATCGAGAGGGCTTTCGGGCATCAGTAAATACAATAAGCAATACAAAGCAGACAGCAACACTAAATACGGACAGTGTATCTGGAGGGGTAACCAACCAAGGGGAAGGTTCGGATGCCATATGGTTCACCCCTGATTTTACCTCCGAAGGAAGTCACGATATCCTTAACAGAGGCAACATCTTGCGATTATTGGCCCACATCCCTTCACTGACTATTGTGGCAAGCTCTGACCTGAAGTCTATTGAATTTATAGCTGCGGAAGGCACAGGAAAAGAAGCGACGAAGGCAATTTGGGCTTCGGTAGACCTGGCACAAAAGATCCTTATGGAATCCGAGACCTTTAAAAACTGGGGCATCACGTTGAAGCCCTTTACAAAGCCACGATACCCGGACGTACTGTGCTCTGAGAGAAGCCTGAACCTGAGGGAGCATGCAGAAGGCAGTAAAATATCGGTTCTTAGGGGTGCTGTCGGGCCAAGTTGTACTGGCGGAAATGGGCTCATTGAATTCACTCTCAGGGAACGACATGGTAGACAAGCCTCTAACGGGTGGCAGGAACAAAGACGGTTCGTGAGAACCATAACAAACAGCAATTGACAAGTGCAGTGGACAACAACGGAGCACCCACAGGATCAATTGCGTTTATGTTCCTGGAATATAAATGGCCAAGCATCCAAAATGCTTGACTCGGACTTCATAGCTTATATTCGATCCTTTGATCTAATTGCGCTACAAGAAACCTGGCTTGCCGAGCCCCCGCACCTTCAGGGGTACCTACGCTTTTTCTCCGGCGCAAAGAGCTTAGCCAAGTACGGTCACTTAAGAGGAGGTTTGGTAATATATGTATCTACAACTAGCTTTGTGATGGCTAAAGAAATCGGGCCCTCGGCGACAGCTGCGCTTGCAGTTAACCTGACTCTGACAACAGGACAAGGAAAAACAATTAATAACTGCATCCTGGTCAATGCTTATATTCACCCCAAAGGAAAGAAAAAAGCAGCGGAGGAGTTATATGCATATATAGAAGAGTGCATCACGGGGGAAAAAACAGCGAACTTAGTACTCACTGGGGACTTCAACCTCAATCTTATGGGAACAACACAGGAGGAGGGTACCATGGCACAAAATACATTCTGGGCCCTGCCACAACAAGGCAAGCTACAAACAGCCAATCAATCAAAACTGGGAAAGAAGGTACTCGAAGCACTAGAAAACTTCAACATCAGGGCACTAAATGGCCGGTTTGCAGGGGATAATCCGCCAGCTTCAACTTTTCACTCAAGATTAGCTAATAGTACGCTAGATTATACCTTCATGTCACTTTCACTCTTCCAATTCACAATATCTTATCGGATAGGGAACCAAACAGATAGTGATCATTGTCCGCAGGAAGTCACTATGGACCTTGCAAAACCAATTTACGAGTGTTCGACGGCTCCTAAAGAGTCCATCTACACCGTAAATTTTAAAAAGATCAAGTATTCGGCTGCAATGGGTGAATTTTTGATTGGACTGGCAAAACAACATTATATGGAGCGCACAGGCCCCAATGAAGTAGCGAAATGGGTGCAGTTTACTACTACCCTTGTAGTGTAGCTCCTATTTTCCGAATAGGCTCTGCGCATTGGAATAATACCTACAGCAGTAAAGGCCTAGACCAGACGTTAACTAGGTCTACTACTGTCGATACTAGACTTAATTTTTGGGTTTGCCAGCGTAGCTCAGAGTTCGCTAGAAACTTTCTCGAATGTTCAAGGAGGAATTAACTTCCCTGATTAGACAAGAAGGGATTTAGTTTCTGACAACCATAGAACATGACAACTTTGCTCTCCCCTAATCAAGAGTCAATCTCGAGAGTCGTGTGAGCACAAGGCAATTATTTTACTCATTCAGTACGTGCATTCTTAGTCTCATCAGATTGTAGAGAAAAGGAAGAGACGGGCGTGTTCAATAAAAAGGTGTTATTTATTGATCAGTCTCTTTTCTCATACATGAGAAATGGATCGATATTATTGCAATACTTATAGTTAAGTAAAGTGCATACATTAAAAGCAATAGTATAAAATAATACTGTAAAAACATTGATATGGTTTCTGAGCCATATGATGTTTAAAATGATTAAAATATATTTACATACACATATACATTTGACTAAACGTACTCAACTGGTGTTTCTAAATACGCCTACCCCGTGTACCTGACCTAAGTCTAATGCGTGGGCGGGAATAGAAAGTTACAGTTTAAGTTAAGTTTGTTTTTGCCAAGTGAATAACTAAAGAATTCTCTGTGAGGGGTTATTCAGTTCTGTACCTGGAAGTTAGGATGAATGAGGAATGGTATCTCTTTCTCTGGTCTCGATATTCCAGGCTGCCTGCGAGGGCTGCCCAGAAACGCCGGTGCTGGGTCTCTCGGCTTGAGATAGCAGCGCGTCTCTCAGCGCGTCAGGAAGGCGGGGCTGCTGCCAGCGGGGTCTGCTTCTGCTCTCGGCTTCGGCAAGTGTGGCTGCTCCGTCTTGTCACCACGCGTGTCTTTGCATAGGGCAAGATCGGCAATATTTATACCTTAAAGGTGCCGAGATTGACGTAAGGATGGACATAGATACGTCAATAAAGATGTCATACGACTTGCTCGTTAGCACATTCTTTTACTGAAGTTCTCTGTGAAATCAAAACAATGGCCGCACGGATTTTCCAGGTTGTCATAGGTTTGATTTGTTATGAGAACGTCGTATGCCTTATCAGGGGCTGGAGGAATGTCGCTTGTCTAATTAGATCTCAAGCGTTATGACCTAATCAGATAACACGTTCCTGTGCCGTAGTGTGACTGCGTCAGATAACGGTATCTGCATCATGGGGGCTTTTCTTGCCTCATGGGCTGACTGTTAGTTAACTTGATAGTTAGTTTAACCAGAATAGGGTCAGGAATAGGGGGATTAATTCAGAACCTATAGGAATACATGACACCCACTCCACGCTAACTATGGACATATTTACTAATCTATGCATAGTATAACATAGTACAACATACTATAGAGTATAGTGTATACCTTACCACCCCAAAATACATAAATGCATTTTGAAATTTTCAAATATACTGAAAAATTGCAGTCATATATATTGTATGCACTTAAGCTATGCTACGCATTTGTAGACATTATTGCTTATTTGGTATATGAGAAATACACATGAAATGGCTCTTAATATAGCTATACAGAAAGAAAGTTCGAGACCATTTCATCACATAATAAAATATTTGTGAACATCCCAGCGGGCAACTAAAGTTTATAAAGTATCTAAAAATAGAAATCTTAGTTCTCTAGGAATAGTTTCTTACTTTAAGCAGAAGATAAGTGTCCCGAAAAATTTGTGAAAAATAATTTGGGGCTGCTAAAAAATTGTTGGCCGTGAACTGGTGGGAAGAATTGTTCATGTGACTTTATTTTTAAAGTTGAAGGCCGAATTCAGGGAACGCCGTGTGCGAGCTTGCTCAAAAGTCTCTATTTCTGTTCTGGAGAGAACATCATATCATTCAGGCTTTCGAAAAAACTGTCAACAGCTTCATGGGAAAGTTCCACTAAGTCGGAAATAGGGGTAACCATGCATTCGTGCGCATGATTGTCTGCATTGACATTCTGATTCGCATTGCTGACAGAAGGTCGTACCTGTTCGATGCTGCTTTCATCTTGAACTTCACTACTCTTCAATCGCAGTGGTGAAGATTCCAGGAATGCCGTCATCAGGATTGGCAGCCTTTGAGGGCAGCACAAAGCGTGAACCTTGGTAGGAACCAACAGTGTATCTGCATCCACTGGCGCATCCGATTGTAGCGTCAGACAGGTGTCTAACACGCATTCTTCTCCGCATAGCAGACACCTTAGTACAGGTAAAACACACCTTTGCCACATTGGTCGAAATGATAGAAACCAAGTCATGTTTAGGTCTCTAAGCCGGGAGAGTCCCAGGATTTTTGATATCCGGTCCCGGTATCCAATGGCTAGGATCGTATCTTCCATTGTCGCGAGAGTTTGATCTGTGACATGGGTTGCCATAACGAAAAATAAGGACTAAGAATAGGATTCCTGCAATTAGTCCCAGGATCAGGGGAAGTCCGCCAAAAATCGAATGGACGAAATCTGGAAAAATACCCAGTATGGCTTTGAATGGTGTTAATGCCATCGAAAATACTGTCTTAAATACCCCTGAGATCCCATTGGTATCAGAAATATTTAAGATTTCGCTCAGGATTTCCGCGAAATGTACGGGGGAATTAGTTGATAATAATGTATGTATCTCTGCAGTCGTCCTTGCGACTTGTAGATCATACGTTTCTTTTGATGACGTGAGCCTTGTAGGCGTCTGAAGAAGCACTGTTTTCATTCTGCTTAAAGTATCTATTCGAATAGAAGTAATTTTCAAACTGGGCCATGCCCTTGCCTCCCTGTCTGGAAAGGAGCTGGGGAATAAAGAACGTCCACAGCACTTGACCTTCGCCGTCGTAGTGACTAGATAAGGAGTCCCGGGCATAAGACTACAACATCTGCGGTCTACAATAAGAATGTAACTCCCATTATAGAGTCTTTGAAAGAATGGTTCTATTTCAGTTGCAGGTGCGCCTTGCTGGTGACATGAAAGGTTGTATGAATTCCCTTCACAGGCTCCGTGCAAACTAATACCGTTACACAGAAGCGTGCCGCTTAGTGACATAGCACAATTGTTGCCACTAAGAAACACTTTCTGTCCTTTATTACTGACACATGCATGTGAATAGGGCAGGTTCCAATTTGTTTTAAGGTACCCCTTTCCCAATTTCTCGTACATGCCAGCCTGTATATATTTTTGGCAGTATTGAAACCTGAAGGTTGAGATTGGAATATTTATGATTCCGTGTATTATCCATTCACTGACAGGTCGTTCTGACATTGTCATTGGTAATCTTTCTAGTTTTTCAATGCTCAAGATTGTATAATCAGCACCCTTTTGCGCCATACCGATTTGTCTATCAGTAAGGTTAAAGATTTGGAATAGTGACGTTGTGTTGATTAAACGCCAAGGCACATAGCCTGAACGCAGATTTTGTAACGTCCAGCCAAGCTGTACAATAGAACGCAATTGTGACTGACCATGTTGTAATAACAGTAAATCTTGCGATAATATATCGATTGCTGAAGACACAATGCTGTCCAATGAAAAAATTCTGGAGGACAGAGTCATTAACCCATTGTCCACTACAGATAGTGATTTTTCCAAATTAATACGGTCAATTTCCCGTATTCTTTCTGCTGTCTCAATTTGAGTAACCTTCCAGGCCTCATTGTATGCTGCATATACAGAGGCTGCTATGAAACGCTTTTGACGCTGTTTGCGTGGTCCCATTATGAAATCACGCAAGTCAGCACCATCAGTAAGTAAAGTTAGGTGTTGCTTAATTTCAGGCAGTGTGGAAGTTTGTAGCCATTGAAGGCATAATTTGCCCACACTGTAGGTTGTTATTATCCCTGGGTGATGTCTTTGGGGATATCTAGGGTCTGGCCTGGTCATTTTGAAACCCTGTGTTTTATTCAGGAATCTATCTTGACAGTTATTTGTATCTGTGGGCCAGATCAACCATTGTTTCCAATCAGGATGTGTTCTGTTTTGGTTTAGTATATGGTTTACGTCTATCTCTTCATCTGTATCAGAGCTATTGCTAAACATTGTTGGCTTTGGAATAGACGGTTTAATTAAATCTTTGATTTTGGCTAAGCCAAGACAGGTGGTTTGTTAAAAAGTGTCATTTAAAAATATCATTTGTTCTGGGATCATGCAGGCTCTAAACAAAGCTTCTATACCCTGTACTTGCCATTCTTTTGTACCCCAAACACTTTTCAAATCAACATTTTTGTCCCAATAATCAAATCCAAATGTATTCATTTTTTCAAAGAATGAATCTGAATATATCAATTTTGTGTTGGTTATCATGGTTTTCATCCCTGTCTTGTTTGACAATTTCAAATAAAATGTTTCAGCATTACTTATGTTAAAACCTGAAAAATATGAATATTTGTCATATACGGTTCTAGAGCTTCCTTTTGGAGGTGTAGCACAATGTTCCCATTGATTATAACTTAAAACATTTCTAGGTTGTGCAAATTTATGTAAAAAATGGTTACCATAATGGTTATAGCAATACATACTATCATAATTTGTAGAACCTTGCAAATAATCATGTTTTGTAAATTTAGCAGACATTACTAAGTCAGACATCATGTTGTTAATACTTTCGAAGTCCCAATCATCAGCAAATGAGTTTGGTTTTGCAAAGTCACTCAAGGAGATCTTGATTTGGTGTGGATATTTCAGGATCTCGACCGGACCATAAATTTCATAGTCAGTGTTGTCCCAGGCTACCCCACCAGGTATAGGATTGGCTGTGAAGTTGGCTGAAGAAAGTTCTCTTTTCTCGACGTGTGAAGATGTGTGTGGTTTGAGGTCCAAGTTGATGTTCTGACTTGCTGTGTCCATTTTAGCATATTTTCCCTCAATGAAGCGTCCCAAAGTAAATACCATGATGAGCCAAAGTACGAGGATAAATGCACCAAAACCCACCCAAAATTCAATCCATGGAGAAACCAGATATGTTTCTTTCAGATGTTTCAAAAGTTCCTTAGCTTTGTCTTTAAAGGATTTTGATGATGGCTGTGTCTTTGATTCACTGAAGCCGTCAGAGGAATCATCGAAGTTGATGAAGTAACCGGATGCAGTTCTGTCAATTGTTCCAATTGGTTCAGGATTTCTGTTTTTTGCATTTTCACTTGGTACTTCAGTATAGATTGGTGTGTCTCTGCTAAATGTCTTTATTTGGGTTTTCAGAGGTCTGAGTTCTATTGCATTGTTGCATAGTCCTTCTTGTTCTTCTTTAGGCGTTTCGAATGTGATGAGCCTTTTTGTTAGGACCTCTGTGCTGGTAGCAAACCTTGGTGTTCTGCTACTTATTGGGAGTCCACTTGGCCTACTGTTTGTTATCGGCCACATGTTGTGGTTTTACCAGGTCGATGGATACAACTCGGTTCTCCTTTTTACCAGCAAGTGGCGGTAGTACAACTGATCTTGTCCCGTTGACAGACAAGACAGGAACTGCTTTTCTGTAGGAAGGCCCAAATTCCTTCTTTACCGCGATCTTTTCCCTGACTAGATCCCCGACTTTTGGAATCCAGACAGGTCTTGCTGGGACAGGTGGTGATTCTTCAGTGGTCGTTGGCTGTTGTTTCAACTGTATGTTGCTCAGGTCTTTTCTTGTTTTGTTTAAGTCCTGCAAAATAGCCAAACGGTCTTTGACATCAAAGCTTTTTTCTTTAACCACTGAAGTCTGACTATCAAGGTCAGAGATCAACATCCTAGTTCCAAATAATAATTCGTACGGACTGAATCCCTTCAGAGAATTTCTTGGCAAGTTATTTAGACTACGTTGGACACTTATTAGATGTTTGACCCACCCAGCTCCCGAACCTAATATCCTTTCCATTATAGATTGCTTTCTGCCTTGGTTTTTTCTTTACACCATCCCGTATCCTCAGGAAGGAAGTGAGAAGATTCCCGCTGGACTGTGCTCATTCGGCCATGTTTCCCCCCAGGCTGGTGGGCTTGAGTGAAAACAGTGGTCGAACGTAGCATGCTCTTAGCGTATATGCCATTTAGACTCGCAAATCTTGTTTAATAGTCCGGACGTCAGCCGAGTGCTGGTGATCTACATTATAAGTGGAAACTAGCCTGTATATGTTAATCGCAAGCCATTCTTTTTGTTGGTAATATTATCTGCCTTGATACGACGAGGTATTAAACTGCTTCTCTCCCCACTGCGATCTCTGTTGCAGTTTGGGCAGTTTTTTACAAACATGGTGTAGTGCAGGCTCATGCCTGGCCACCAGTACCGTGATTGTAATTCTTCCAGAGAATCTTTTAATTTAAGGTGTCTGAGACCCTCGCCCATGTGTGCGTCTGCGATTAACAAGTTTCTCCTGTCCATGTTTGGAATCACTCTATCCCCCACTCCAGGGATTCGAGCAAAAGGGACGGAGTTTGCATCGATTATGTATGTATAATTGAGTGGATAGTTGATCGGTAGTGCTGAGCAGTCGCCGTTTGATGACGTTTTCACCGCCAGCAATGTTTCACCGTCAATGTATTTTAATGTACGCTTTTTTCGATCTACGGGAGCCGGTTTAGTGGCTGCCGCTGCGGCTGCTTCAGCCAATGAATTCCCCACAACGTGAACGCCATCACGCTGATGACTCAGTGAGTGTGTCACGTGAGTCTTTGGTAGTTATTTTTTCAAAAGAGCTACTTGTTCCCAGAGCAGTTTCTGCTTTATTGGTGCATCTGTGTCATCTTTGTAACCGTTCTGAATCCATGTCTGCAAATCCTTGTTATATGCTTTGACGCAGTAATATGAATCTGACACTATAAGTGTCGGGAATTCGCGATCCGCATTATCTAGCGCCATTTTCAAAGCTATTATTTCAGTTTGTAGTTCTGAATTTGTTTCTACTGAGTGTGATTTTGTTAATAGAGGTCTTAGTTTACCTCCCCGCCACACTTCTTTTGTAATCTCACATGTGGGGTTGTATGCTTGTTCTCCCCAAACGGAGGGTTGAGCATGTCCGTCTGTATAGATTACACAGGCGTAATGTCGTAGAGGCAGAATGTCGATTGGCAGAGGATACATCTTTTCATATTTTAGATTTTTTAATTCTTCTAGTTCTGGATCAAAGTAGTAGTATACTTTGTCCGTTGTGATTGAATTCACCCATTGTATCCATTCCGGATTCAATGTTGTTGTTGGTAAATTACACGGTGTTGTTAATGCCTCAAAGGCTGATTCTGCTGTTCTGACTGTGATATGTCTACCGTCAGCTATGTCTTTTTCTCTAGCTATTGCGGTTTGAACTGCACGAATGATTTTTTCTGTATTACTGAATTTCTGTTCAGCTTCTGTGTACAAGTGTGATTTGAATGCAATTGGTACCTTTTCTCCTTCATTAGAAGTCAGGTATGTGAATCCGCATCTCCCTGGGATGACTTGAATCACAAGATTGCGTGTGTTATCACGTGTTTCTAATTTTGTTTTAATTAGCATGTCTGTTTGTAAGGATCTCAAAATTTCTGTGTGTGTTTGAGTCCAACTGGATCTTTTAAAGTCTGGTTTAATTAGATCATAAAGGGGTTTGACCCTTTCTGCGTAATTTGCAATGTATGTTCTTCCGAAATTTAGGAAACCTAGAATCGACTGTAGGTTTTTTAGTGTTTTAGGAGCTTGGATTACGGCACATTTCTCTAGGAAATTGTCAGCCAGGCTTTTGCCTTCACTTGATAACTCATATCCTAAGAATAGGACCGTCAGATGGGCAATTCTGGACTTTTTAAAGTTGAATTTGTAACCCTCTGCAGCGAACCCAAGTATTATGGTGTTCACCCTTTTCAAGTGAGTCTCCAAGTCATCATCTGTTAAGTAAATGTCATCGACATAAGATAATGCTTCATCATCATATAGTTGTAGTAATTCTGTTACTCTCGCTGAGAATACCCCCGGGCTGTTCTTGTACCCCTGGGCTAACCGACAGAATTGCTTTTGAGTGCCATTTACTGAGAATGCAGTTAAAGATCTGCTCTCTGGTGCTATGTTTTGACAAAAGAATCCATTGGAGATGTCCAAGGTTGTTTTGTATTTTTTGCGCACTATGTTATTCATTAGTGCAGCACTGTGTGAGTTTTGCACTGCAAAGGTTTTGCAACATGTGTTAAGGTGTCGGTAATCCAAAACTAGACAATATGAATTGTCTGGTTTGGAGACCGGAAACAAAGGATTGTTCATTTGTGAGGTGCAAGTTTCAATCACCCCCTGGTATTCTAGCTGATCTAGTATTTCATTTACCTGTTTTTTAGCTTCTTGCTTAATTGGGTACTGCCTTTGTGCAGTAGGTTGTGATTTTAACTGGATTTTGTGAGGAGGGGAGTCCTCATCCCATCCTACATGATTTTTATATAAAGCAGGTGCTAAGGCCACTGCCCACTTTCTAGCAAGTGTGTATTTTTTATGAATCGGGATTTGATTCGAGAAGGCAGGCATAATTACTTCTTCGCCATGAGGGCACTCCCTGACAAACTCTGGTGGCCAGTCTTTTTCAGCTAGAAGGATGTCATAACCCTTTGAGAGGTTATCCCAAAATAGTCCCCTTATTTTCCTAGTCTTATCTCCCTCTATACGTAATGTTATCTCGTATATCTTGTGGGGCTTGCTAACTCTGGTGTCTGCAGTTTCCACTTGAAGGTATTCATTCGTGTCCACTGTCTCCAGATGATTCATAAGGACTTTGCGAGCTATGCTCACCTCTGCTGCGCTGTCTAGCATTGTCTGAGCCCACTCTCCGTTTTTCAGTTGTGTCCTCAGTATTCTCGGCATTTTTAACTACCTTGATACTGGCTACCTTCTTTTTTGGAAATTGTAATTTCTTTTTTAGCTGAGCAGGTTCCTTGTCTTTGGACTTGGCGTGCTCTTCTGATCGTCCTCTTCTTTCCGATTTCTGCGAGGAAGTCTGAAAAGATTGAGAGGGACGTGTATCAATGTCTTGATATCTATCAGGTTTTTTAATATTATCCCTATTTCTAAGGTTATATCTATTCCCAGAGGGGTCACTCTGCGGTGACCTCTGTCTTTGGTTTAGAGATTTCTCTCTTCGCCTGGGAGACCTCCCTCGGGACTGGAATTTCTTTTCTTTAGGATTGGATTGTTTGTTTCCATCCCAGTTCTTTTTTGATGAATTATTATTAAAAAATATTTTTTCTGGACTTGTAGTCAGTTGCGGTTTTACTGGTATTCCACCTAGACTATCTCTGCCTAGTTCTTCATAGGATTTTTCTATGATTCTGGCAATTTCAGCTGGTTGGTCTGCTATATCTGTCTCTTTTAACCTCTGGCGGATCGCCACGTTTGCTGCCTCACCTTTTATGTTGGCTAATAATATAGCCGAGACCTGCTTGAAGTCTTTTAGTAATTTCATACCAAGAGTTAAAGCAGGTTCTGGACCGTATTCATCTTGAATTTGTTTTAGCACATCTGGTATTACCGAAATGGATGGAACACCGTGCGTTTTTGTGTAGATGGAAGCAAAGACTGTACCCCAAGTGTCACAGTCCTCAATGTGTGGTGCGATTCCCATTGGGAGACATATAGTCAGAATCCTGTGTTTTTCTAATGGGGTGGTGTCAGGAAACACCGCCTCTATTTGGGTAATTTTCTGTGCCAACCAGAATGGTATCTGTTCCCGTTTAGCTGGAACTTTACCTAGGCAGGATTGGATGTTCTGTGGTGTAATTTTATTTGTGTTCCCCTGGTGAGGGGTCAGCTGTGGAAGTTTAATCGCTGGCTGAATTGTTGAAGTCCGCATTACATACTGAACTAATTGTCTATGAATTTTTAGTAGTTGTTTTAGCTGTATTAACAGCTCTGCTGCAGGCATTCTTTCGATGTCTGGATGTGGTGTGTATCCGGCTAAGACCGGCCACGTTGCTCCTGGTCTTCCTAAAGGACCGAGTCTTGTAATGTGATTGTTATGTTTTAGGGCGCCATCAAATAAGAGCAAATGCTCTTGGAATTTGAGTGGTACTTCCACCTCCTCGAAAGGAGTGTACGTTTCAGGAGGTTCCTCTACTTTGTAATAGTGGAAGTACTTTGTTACAGCATTTGCTGCTGGAAAATGTATCCATGAATAGTATACCTCTGTCTGCCGATATTCGTGTGCCTCGATTACGAATATGACTGTGCCACCTCTAGGTGTCAGTCCATTTTCTATAAGTTTTAAGGTTATAGATCTCCTTTTAATGACCGGAATGAGTGTTATATTCGGGTCTGCTGCTTGCATGGTAGCATCAGCATCTGCGAGTTCAGTTGCTAATCTAACTGCCTCTCTTTCATCATCACTCTCTGCCATTTTACAGACAGGATGGTATTATGTTTGTTTGCAGGTCAGGTTTCTTTATGGAAACAGAGATTAGATGCACAATATTTTGGGAATGTTTTTATCCTTCAACGTTGACTATACCAAGAACCATACATAGGAGTTCCCTCCTGCGAGGTTTTGGAGGATATTACCTTTCACCCACTCCAGACGTCTTTGGAGTATAATGGAAAAAGGGGTCTGAGTGAGAAAGCACGACTGAGTTACTCTAAATGTCTTACGTTAGTTTTATCGCGCTTTCCAAACACGTTGGGCGCCATGTAGTGTAGCTCCTATTTTCCCAATAGGCTCTGCGCATTGGAATAATACCTACAGCAGTAAAGGCCTAGACCAGACGTTAACTAGGTCTACTACTGTCGATACTAGACTTAATTTTTGGGTTTGCCAGCGTAGCTCAGAGTTCGCTAGAAACTTTCTCGAATGTTCAAGGAGGAATTAACTTCCCTGATTAGACAAGAAGGGATTTAGTTTCTGACAACCATAGAACATGACAACTTTGCTCTCCCCTAATCAAGAGTCAATCTCGAGAGTCGTGTGAGCACAAGGCAATTATTTTACTCAGTCAGTACGTGCATTCTTAGTCTCATCAGATTGTAGAGAAAAGGAAGAGACGGGCGTGTTCAATAAAAAGGTGTTATTTATTGATCAGTCTCTTTTCTCATACATGAGAAATGGATCGATATTATTGCAATACTTATAGTTAAGTAAAGTGCATACATTAAAAGCAATAGTATAAAATAATACTGTAAAAACATTGATATGGTTTCTGAGCCATATGATGTTTAAAATGATTAAAATATATTTACATACACATATACATTTGACTAAACGTACTCAACTGGTGTTTCTAAATACGCCTACCCCGTGTACCTGACCTAAGTCTAATGCGTGGGCGGGAATAGAAAGTTACAGTTTAAGTTAAGTTTGTTTTTGCCAAGTGAATAACTAAAGAATTCTCTGTGAGGGGTTATTCAGTTCTGTACCTGGAAGTTAGGATGAATGAGGAATGGTATCTCTTTCTCTGGTCTCGATATTCCAGGCTGCCTGCGAGGGCTGCCCAGAAACGCCGGTGCTGGGTCTCTCGGCTTGAGATAGCAGCGCGTCTCTCAGCGCGTCAGGAAGGCGGGGCTGCTGCCAGCGGGGTCTGCTTCTGCTCTCGGCTTCGGCAAGTGTGGCTGCTCCGTCTTGTCACCACGCGTGTCTTTGCATAGGGCAAGATCGGCAATATTTATACCTTAAAGGTGCCGAGATTTACGTAAGGATGGACATAGATACGTCAATAAAGATGTCATACGACTTGCTCGTTAGCACATTCTTTTACCGAAGTTCTCTGTGAAATCAAAACAATGGCCGCACGGATTTTCCAGGTTGTCATAGGTTTGATTTGTTATGAGAACGTCGTATGCCTTATCAGGGGCTGGAGGAATGTCGCTTGTCTAATTAGATCTCAAGCGTTATGACCTAATCAGATAACACGTTCCTGTGCCGTAGTGTGACTGCGTCAGATAACGGTATCTGCATCATGGGGGCTTTTCTTGCCTCATGGGCTGACTGTTAGTTAACTTGATAGTTAGTTTAACCAGAATAGGGTCAGGAATAGGGGGATTGATTCAGAACCTATAGGAATACATGACACCCTGGGACAATATGCAACAAAGCCAAAAGTACGCACAAGGACGAACAAGCTGGGCACCCTTCCCCAAGTATATAGAGGGAAAATAAAAGAAATTAAACACTCAGGGGCAGATTTATGTTGGGAATGCGCCACGTTTGCGTCACGCAACTGTGGCGTAAACGTGGCGCATCCCTACGACCCATTTACAACGTGACGCATTAGGGCAGATGCGTCACGTTGTAAAGCCCTGCGCCACTTGTGGGCGTTCCGGCACAGGGTGAGCGTTCCGGTCCAGGTGCGCCTTGCAAAAGTGGCTGAGTGAAATCTATAAGATTTCACTCAGTCACTTTCAGGCCAATGCTGCGTCAAAACCCTGCGCCTGCTTGAAGCAGGCGTAGGTCTTGACGCAGCATTGTAAAGATGGGGCACCCCTGAGCCTTGCTGGAGCTGCATCGCGCTTGCGACGCAACTCCAGCAATGCGCCACCTTTACGGCACAGATGCGTCACGCATCTGTGCCGTGTTTGCCCCATGGTGCGCCGCATTGTAAATGCGGCTCACCATGGGTGGCGGAGCAGCGGCGCAAAATAACTGGCGCATCCCTGGGGATGCGCCAGTTATCATAAATCTGCCCCTCAATCTCTAAGTTAACTAGAGCAGCACAGCAGGACCATAACAACAAAGGGATGCTGCATCAACTCTCTAAATTAAAAGCTTCATTAAAAAAACTAAAGTGGGAAGCAAACAGAACTAAAGAGGAACAACTCTGGGCAACACTCCATGAGGATATAAAAAAGAATGACGGTGCAAGTTTTTGGAAAACAATAAACTCATTAACGCACCCTGCAAGAATGGAGATTACATCAAACATCACAGAGGCAACTTGGGCAGTATATCTCGAAAACCACTTTAACCGAGATTTGTCGGCCAATCAGAATATGAGTAAACCTTTCCCTGTACGAGCCCATGAGGACGGCAATAGCTTACAAAGGTCCCCAATCGACCAGGATACGGTCCCTGTGCGAGCCCATGACGTCGGCAATAGCTTACAAAGGTCCCCAATTGACCAGGATACGGCAGGGGACGTAGATCATATATTACTGTAACCCATAATAAAGCGGCAAATAAAGAAAGGAAGAAGGGAAGGCGCGCCGGGTCCAAACGGGATTCCGCCCGTCCTCTTCAAACAAGACATGGACTATTGGGCAGCGGCACTTGAACCGCTTTTTCGGGAGATCAGGGACACTAACATCTTACCAGACACTTGGAAGGGTTCCATCATTGCCCCCATATATAAAGCAGGGGATAGAGGCCTTCCTCAGAATTACCGGCTAGTTGCCCTAATCGATAATGATGCGAAGTATTTTGCAGGTCTAATACTGGAAGAACTAAAGGCATGGGCCATGAGGAAGTCTCTTATACCTGTCAATCAAACAGGCTTCGTTAAAGCAGTGGGGACAACAACAAACATACTGACAATGGGTATGCTTATAGATAAGGCAGAGATGAAAAAAATGCCCCTGCACCTCTGCTATATTGACTATAAGGCGGTATTTGACAACATCAACCGCAAACTACTACGGATAAAACTCAATGATTGGGGTATCCCAAAAGGTTTGTTGGAGCTGTTAATCAATTTACATACAGACACTTGGATTCAGATAAAGGTGGGGGACGGCTCAAGGCTGTCAAGGCGGATTCAAACTAACAACGGCCTTAAACAGGGCTGCGTGTTGGCCCCCACACTGTTCAACCTGTTCCTGGCAGACTTGGTGCCCCTATTAAACAACTGCAACTCACACTCGCCAAAATTAGGAGGCCTAAATTTACCATGCCTCTTATATGCAGACGACCTGGTGCTAATAAGCCATACAAGAGTAGGGCTCCAAAATCTCTTAAATACGACCCAGCGATATTCCGAGTTAAATGATTTAACAGTGAACCTCGAGAAAACGCAAACAATGACAATCAGCAAGAACAAAAACAAGAAAGTCTTCTCGTGGTTCTGGAATAACACTCGCATTAAAGACACCCCGTCGTACAAATATCTAGGTGTGAAGATTGACAGTGGTGGCCAATTTAGCGAACAAAGGGCCAGTATAAGAGGCAAAGGCATCGCGCTGGCAATCGCCTTAAAAACACTAAATAACAACCTCTCCGGCCCTTCTTTGACCCCTTTACTACACGTCATACGGGCCAAACTGTTACCAACTCTAACTTATGGGAGTGAGGCCCACCGCGGCAGAGATGCCGTAACACTTGACAGTACAATCGTGTCGGCATATAGAATCATCTTCAGCCTTCCAAAGCGATCCTCCCCAGCACAGATCAGATTGGAGTTTGGTATTCGGTCACAGCTTTTGGCACGACAGGGGGCATATATCTGCTCATGGGACAAAGTAAGGAAAACGACTGAAGAAACGTTGAACGAATATTTATGGAAAGAGCTAGAGCGGACTCAAAACTCACCAGCAGCAAAATATCTGGAAAAGAGCATAGTGAACACCGGGCTGGCAGAACTCTGGGCGTCCCCTACAGATCACAAATCACTAAATAAATTGGTGAAGAAATCGATAAAGCTTCAGTCATGGGTCCAGGATAAAGCCATCCTATCAAAAAGATCTCACGCATGGATGGTATTAAACACATACCTGACACAAGCCTCCCAGTCTTATCTCGGTCTAGGTTATACAAAAAAAATCAAACTGTCCTTTTTAAGATATAGACTGGGCCTGCTACCATGCATTTTATACCTCCCTCACTGGCTGAGATCGAAAGCAGGAACACTATGCAGGCTATGTGGCATTGGGGCTGAAGACATGATGCATCTACTATGCTTGTGTGAAGAACTGCAAGAAGAAAGGAAGCTCCTGCTGAAACGCAATTTTATTCTACAGGGTGTACGCACACGAAGGAGTGCAGTGCTAACCTGTTTCTCAGCACAGGACCCTCAGCTGAGCTGCAGTTTCGTGAAATTTTTAAAAGCAGCGGAAAAAAAAACTACCGAAAACTGACCCATGAATAACCTACAAACAGGACATATGATTTAATTTAAATTGATGAATCATCTATGTTGTAAATTTTAATGAATTTTATGGAAAACACGAATAGACTAACAGGCCTACAAAGTGGATGAGAAGCACAGAACGGCCTAATGTGGGCGGCTGGCAAACAAAATCATTTTTTATGCTGAATAGCTTATGCTTATTGCACTATAGTATAGAATTGATCTTAAACGCATGTTTTTTTATGAGCATTTTAACTTTCTTATTGTGTACTGTGTTGCATTGGTTTTAATTAACTGTGCAATAAACTATAAACTGAAACTGAAACATTGGAGATTGTGCTTATCCATTCCGCCTCATCTGGTGTGGTATCTGGCTCAACGGCTGAGGCTACAATTGTTGTCATTCTAAAAGAAGGAAAACACCTTCTGCCCCCTAACAATTTTAGACCCATTTCATTGATCAATATGGAAGAAAATTTCTATGCCAAGATACTGGTTAGGCACTTCGAAACAAATATAACTAAATTCACCCACCCCTCCCAATCGGGTTTTGTAAAAGGTAGACTGGTTAGTGATAACATTCATACATTTTCCCATATTATTGAAAAGGCCTCTCCCCCTCAATCTCCCTCCTCTGCTGCTATTACCCTACATGCCGAAAAGGCCTTTGACAAGGTTGCAAGGCCATATCTGGAATCAGCGGTACATCGCTACAACCTAGGAAAACGTTTCCTAAATATTACCATGGCACTTTAGACAAACCCCCCAGCTGGTATCCTGATTTCCTCAGAAGATCCTGAAAATGCCATCCTAGACATTATCAATGTTATTTCCACATACTACGGATACTCACTTTACATAGGTAAGACAGTGGTCCTTCCTCTGAATATATACGCTGCCTCTCTGTTTGTGTGGGCAATTCGGGCCTACCCGGGAAAACAAATTCCTCAAAATATCTAGGAATATGGTTTAATCATAATCTGGCAGACAAAATACAATGAACAAAAATCCCTAAGCAAAATAAAGGATTTATTGTCCAGCTGGTCTCCTAAATATATCTCTTGGTGGGACAGACTGGAATCTCTCAAAATGATGATGACCCCTCTAGTGAACTTCTTATCAGGTATGCTCCCCATATGTCTTTTTCTTTCCTACATAAAATCACTTCTGCTTTAAGAAACCAAGGATTGCCTTCAAAAAACTCAGGTTGGACGTACATGAAGGTGGTTGTAGACTACCCAACTGGCTTATATGGTTTCTCAGTGTTCTCGCTGGATGTAGCCTCCAGCTATTTGCCCAGCATGGCTACTTATAGAACAACAATAGTGTTATCCCTGCACCCTGGCCGCACTGATTTCGATAACCACAATGCAATGAAGCACTATCCTAGACACTCGAACAGCATTAAAATGAGTCAACAAACAGCTGGGCAGTGACTTCACTAAATAAAAATCTGCCACTCCTTTCACAACTCTGATTGGTCCCACCTGGCCACCTAGGAAAGTAAAGGTATTCATTTGGTGGAAGATCTGTACTCTGATAAACCAACCTCTTTCCTTGTCTAAACTACAGCAAAATATTCTCTGGCTGATCTTGATTTTTTACAAGTTTCAGAAGCATAAGGCTAAAATCTCTAAACTGAGCCCACTGCAGCCTCCAAAACACGTCACCTTTCTATGTAAATTCCTTCAGTAAGGGCATACTGCCTTGAGAATCTACTAATTATTACGCATACTATTAACAACCTCTCATCTGAATTTCTACATATCTCCAGGCCTAGGACCATGACCTCTTATCTACACAGACATTGAGCAATATCTGTTCTCATATCCTTTGTCACAAGCTTATACCCTCGCTGACCAAAACTAACATTTTTGCTTCTCTTTACCTTTATTGGACTCCAGACAAACATTTCAAAGTACAACCCTTTGAGACAGACATTTGTTGGTCTAGTGAAACCAACTGAGGTTATCCTGAACATAGGTTCTTCAAATGCTACTGCCTCACTTCGTTTTTGGAATCAATTCAGTCCCACCTGTGCACAATGTTCTGTGTCAACATTAACCTTGACTTCATGTTCATAATTCTGGGTCTATATGCTACCCTCCACCCTCTCTCACTATTTGAATTGGATTTAGCCCTTCTGGATCTCTTATTAACTATAGTCATCAAGGTTATCCTCATGGACTGGAAGGATTTTAACCATGTTTCCTTCCACACTTGGTGGTCCAGGGTTATGTATCTTAGGGGTACTCACCTTACACAAATGTTGATAGAGGGCAACCCTAAAATCTCACAAAAAATATGGTCTTCACTTGACTATTTATTCGTAACTCGTCCCAACCCTCTACATCTCTTGCTCAATGACGTTATCTGTTCCTCACACTTGCTCTTTGACATGCGCGAATCTTAGACTTTCTCCCTCCTTTTCTTAATCTTCTTTTATTGTTTATTTTTATATTTTTTTGTCTTCCTATTTTATTTAGGAGTAGTTTGGTCTGTGGTAGATTTCAGGTTGTGTCTATGTGTGTACTACCTTATCGACAGTGTGGCACTATTAATACAGTGTTTACCCTACGGGTGGCCCTTTATTTCATCTACCTGCTCAAATTCTACCATGTGTCATTTACCTTCGACCCATTTTTCCCTAACGTTTGCACTCTTATGGCCTATTTCTGTTTAAGTATGGCAAATACCTTTATTTCATGATGTTTTATAAATGTTAAATCCCACCTTTATACTCATTTGTTTGGAAAACTCTTCTATAAAAACCTACTGAAATAAAAATGACGATAAATGAATAATTACGGAATGTATTTTTGCCTTAACTTTCCTAATTCTCTTACTTGGCAGAACAACAATGCCCAACTCTTTGGGGCCACATTGATCAGCATTTTGTGAAGGTGCAAAATCAATAAAAGTTACACAAACCGGTACAAAATTCTGATGTATAATTTACTTCCCAGAGCACAGTTTTGTATCCATTGGAAAGTTGCCTATAATTAAACAAGGAGTGCTTTGCATTACTTTGCATCAAGGGGCTGTCCAATGAGTGGTACATGGGCATTCCCATACTATTGCCCACAGGTTTTGAAGCAAAGCCATATATACTAAAAAACATTGCTTTGTGCCAAAATAATACATGCTCTTCGGTGAGGGCCAAAGTAGTAGAAAAGTTTTTCTCATCTAAACTCTTCACACTTTGCATATTTACTGCACTGTACAGCACACATGCAAAGTGAGAAAAGATTTAAAGTATGTCTAGACCTAGTATTTTTTACTTTCAGTACAAAACCTGTGCTACACTTTGGTGCAAATGTGTGTGCATGGTGCCAGTTAGCCAGAAAGTGTGCTAGTGCTTGGGAAGAACTTAGCAGTGCCATATCTTTGTAGGTAACAGCGCTGTCTTGCTCTCTCACACAATGTGTTGCTTGTGCATTGTGTCAAATATTCGTAAATCTGCCCATTCATGTTTATCTTCAGGTTTTCATGTGATCTATTATTATGCAGTCCTCGTAAATAGACATTTTGCTGCCTGGCGTGTTTGATGTCTACACTGGTTGCTTTGCATAACTATGATTTTGTTTTCTCCACTATTCCATTACAGGGCATACCAAGGCACCTTCTATTCACGGATGGGGAGCCTAACTCAAAAAATCTAGTGTCGCAGTATGACGATAATTTCCTCAGACATGGGAATTGCATCCTGCCTCCTCTTCGTCACTGGGACCGACAAACCCAAGGATGGATTCCTGAGCGATCTGATTATCCCATTCGAGGTGCATTTCTGTCTCTCAGATTACAGAATATACAGTATTCAGTAGCTGTATCCCTAAATTCTCTTTATCCTGGTACCAGTGATTTAGATAGTTCATGACTCTATAATCTTTAAAGTTGATTATTATAACATCTCCACTGATGTCCTTTGGTCTAACACCCAACCAGTTGGCCCTCCTCACCAGTAGTATCTCTCCGTTAATGTCTGGAGGAAGGGGTCTATTCTTTTTTAACCAATGTATGGTTTTCTTTTTGAGGCTCCTAAAGTCCTCATATTGGCCTGAGAGTAGTTCCGTAACCCCTGTCAAGACGGCAACATAAGGAGCTGATTCAGGGGGAAGCATGATTTGAATCTCACGCCGTGATCTAGTTTCTGAGCCACCTTTGGGAATATGGTTATTTTTACCAAATGGTGTAGTGTCCTTTTGTTTAGCCCTGTTAGGATCTGATATGTTTTTATTTCCCCCATTAGAATCTCTGTTTGCTACGGCAATGGTGGTGGTTTTATCCCCTGTAGTTTTTATGCCTTGTTGACTTTGCAATATCAATGGAGGATTTTTAAGAGTCGACCCAAGCTGTGGGGTTTGCACCATGCTAGTGTTATCCGCAATAGATTTAGTTTTTTTTTGCCCTTTCGATGTTTTGGAGTCGGGTCTAGTGTCTTTCCCTTGGTGATTTGATTGGATAATAGATTTCCTAGAAGCTATATTCTTGGGTGTCTGTTTAATGAGTTCCCTTGTGAGTTCTAAATTGGTTTGGGTGGTACTTTCCAGCTCTCCTAGCTTTTCTGAGATGATTTGTAACCTATGTACTATGGGCAGAATTAATGATGTAATCAGTTGCTCTAGTTTCCCCACCGTTTCTTTCGTCAAGAGGGGTTGTGCTATGTGGTCATTTTGCCCATTTGTCTCAGTCGATGTCAGGTCTGTTGCTGTGTCCTTAGCGTTTCCTAATTTAGTATCTGACTTTTTCCTAAGCTTAGCGGTTCTGCCTTGGGATATGTCCACCCCTCGTTTCCTCTTTCTAATAGCAACCCGGGGCTTGGGCATTATGGGTGACAAGGTAAGTGGTTGGGGCAGTGTCAGTGGAATCCCTTCCTTTGGAGCCTCATTTTCTAATAGATCTATTATGGGGTTAGACATGAGAGTCTGATCTCGTAACTGCATGGGAATGCTAATATCTCCCTCTTTATCCTGAGAATCAAATTGGAGTGGAGGGGGCAGAGCCTTGCTGGTGGCCCCTAATGAGGCAGTGTTATTGTTAGACGGGGATGAGCATGAAATGAAATGAAATGAAAAATTACATTTCTATAGCGCATAACTACCCGGAGGCCTCGCAGCGCTTTAGACTGATTACTGTGACGGGCCTACGGGTAGTTAGTACGCTTTTGCAAACCGGTGGGTCTTTAAGGCCTTCCTGAAGGACTGTAAATTACTGTCCTCCCTCAAGGTCAGAGGCAGAGAGTTCCAGAGCCTTGCCGCTGTAAGGCTGAAGGAGCGGCCACCCCACCTGGCCCTCTTTACTCTCGATGTGGTTGCCAAATGCAATGTTCCAGAGCGAAGGGCTCTGGGGGGGGTGTAGGGTGACACTAGGGAATGCAGAATAGCCGGGCCTGTTCGATGGAAAGATTTGTGCAAAATGCACATGGCTTTAAACTGCGCTCGAGCAGCCACCGGGAGCCAATGGAGGTCTTTAAGCGCCTTCCTGGCAGATTGCCAGCGAGGGATGTTAAGCAGCAGTCGTGCGGCACAATTTTGGGTGACCTGGAGCCTGTTGACCACTGCCGCAGGGGCTCCCAGATATAACACATTCCCATAGTCCAAGCGAGAGAGTACAAGGGCCTGCACCATGACCCTCCTCGCCTGGATTGGGAGCAACGGGAGCACTTTGCGGAGCATTTTCATCAGCCCGACGCAGGTGGAGGCAGTTTTACTGGCTTGAGCTGAAAAGTCCAGTGCTTTGTCGAGCCAGATTCCCAAGCTCTTTATCAGGGGCTTGGGGGGGGGGATACCGAGACATGGGGGCCAGATGGAAATTAAGTTGGTCAAAGGAGAATTGCCCAATAACATGATCTCGGTTTTTTCCCCATTGAGTTTGAGGTGGGAAGATTGCATCCACTTAGCAACAGCCTCTAGACAAGGGCCCAGACTGTTAGATGAGCCCTCCGAGTGGTCCAGGGAGACCACCAGTTGGGTGTCATCGGCGTATGTAATAATACGCACACCGAACGGGTGGACTATCCCCTCTAGAGGCTGCATGTAAATGTTAAAAAGGGTGGGGCTCAGGGAGGAGCCCTGAGGAACACCACACCTAAGCGGCTGCTTAGATGAAACCACCTCACCCTCAAACACCCGGAAGGATCGCTCGTCCAGGAAGGAGGTCAGCCACGCAAGGGCCGCGCCCGACACACCCATGCCCTTCAAACGATGTAATAGTGTGGCATGGTTGACTGTGTCGAACGCGGCACTTAGGTCGAGCAAAATAATGGCTGTTTTTCCTCCCTGGTCCATTATGGCTCTAGCTGCCTCGGTTACTGCCAGAAGGGCCGTCTCAGTGCCATGCTGAGGACGGAACCCCGTCTGAGAGACACATAGTAGGCCGTTAGATTCCAGATAGTCCACCAAGACCTTGTTAACATGTCTTTCCACCAATTTACTCATCCAGGGGAGTAACGATATTGGACGAAAGTTGGACAGGTCGTTCTGATCCAAATTTGGTTTCTTTAGCAAGGCCCTGACCATCGCACACTTCCATGGGGCTGGAACAGAGTTAGAAGTGATGGAGATGTTAAGGACGTCTAAGATGTATGGGCAGATAGTGTCAATCACTTTGACTAGGGCCTGCGGGGGGGCCGGGTCGATCGGGGAACCCGAGGTAACTTTATGGATCAGTTTATCCAGTGACTCAGGATCCAGGAGGGGGATGGTGGCCAGTGAACAGGACAAGGGTAGGTCAGAGTCTGACGTAGACGTCAGACCCAGGTCACTCCCCCCTGTTGGAAATAGGGAGTATATAGTTTGAATTTTTTGAGAGAAAAAAATGGCGAGATTATCACAACGGGCCTGCGCACCGTCCGATGCTAGGAGCTCCGGGGGAGGAGAGATCAGAGATTTTACGATTTTAAACATTTCTCTAGGTGCATTCACTGCCCGAGTGATTTTCGTGCCATAAAACTCCGCCTGGGCAGTTTTTATTTGATTTTTATAGTGCCTAATCGCGGTTCTGTACTCTGAGCCCTTCATCTGAGAACGATCTTTCCTCCAAGCTCTCTCCGCTTTGCGGCATCCTTGTTTCAAAGTTCTAAGAGCAAGAGAATACCAGGGAGCAACTTTAGGTCTTTTTATAGTTTGCAGAGAGCTTTTCGGAAGAACTTGGTCAAGAGTCTCCGAAATCCAATTGTCAAAGTTGAGGGCTGCCGTATTGGAGTTACTCGTTTTTTTAGGTGGATATTTAGAGAGGACTTGTTCCCATTTAAGGGGCGATAACGAGCTCCACTTCCTACCCCAAAATTTCTCCTGGGTTTGTAGTGTAGGGGGAGTGCCTATGGGCCAGGTAAGGGGAATTAAAAAATGATCAGTCCAAGGTAGTGAAATCGGTGCTTCGGTTAAAAGAGTGTCTAGATTGCTATAGACATGGTCTAGAAGGTGTCCTTTGTTGTGTGTTGCAAGGAACCCCTTTTGAGATAGGCCCAATGCCTGAAGGTTTGAGCGAAGGCTATTGGCGGCACCATCCAACGGATCATCTAGGTGCATGTTTAGGTCGCCTAGCAAGGTGAGATTTGCTCCGGTGACCACCAGGTTAGCTGCCAAGTCCGTCATGTCAGTGATGAAATTGCCCAGTGGACCGGGTGGTCGATAGACTAGAATGCCGGAAAAGGTGAAGGTAGGAGAGAATTGAAGAGCGTAGCATAGGCTCTCACAGGCTAACGTGGTGGAGGAGGTGACACGACATGTATAGGTATCTCTATATATGATGGCCAACCCTCCCCCTCTCCCAGACTGGCGGTCCAGTCGTTTGATGGTATAGCCCTGAGGAATAGCCCATACTAATGCTGGGTCATTTTGTAGTTGGAGCCATGTCTCAGTTAGAAAAAGGGCCTCCGGATTGAGCTCCTCAATCAATAACGCTAGTTCCGTGTGGTGTTTTGGCAGGGACCGGCAGTTAAGGAGATACATGTTTTTATTATGCGTACAACAGTGTAAAGCTGGAGTCGCGGATGAACACCAGTGACATGTTTTACAGCCGGCGCTACTATTGATAGGAGGAACCGAATGTAAACAACGTGAGTCGACTAGAGGTCGTAAGGAATGCAAACAAGAAGCATTATAACGAATACGGTGTCCTACCATAATGCCGCCATAGAATGCAAGGGAGACAAATCCGTTATACTATTGTCCTTATGATTATGCTGTACCTGTGTTGCAGAGGGAATACGTGGAAGGGATATGAATGAAGGTAAAAGGAACGAGTCCTGAGTATTAATGGTGGTATCCGACAAATTGATTCTAGGGCACGGGGGCAAAGAGCCAACAGGCAACGACAGACGTCTTTCATTATGCTCAATTGCAGTTGTCACGGCTCCGATAGTCCTTTGTAGCATACGATCAATGGCAGTCAATGAATGTGTAATGGCCTTGGGGTTTTTAGGAGGTAATTAAGTGATATGAACCATATGACTAAAAATGACTAGTTCTTACTTGCTGGTATATTGAAGTCCTATGCGATGAACGCCCTTGGGCCAAAAGGGGTGGCCCAGCCCAGCCTCCTTCGGCCTCCGAACGGCCACAAAACGGCCCGCCCTTTGCCCGGGCTTCGCCCGGCGTCCCGCGGAGCTGGGGTTGCGCTGTATTAATAGCGCCGCGGGTGCCGGGAGATTACGTTGGCGGCTCCTGCCGCTCGGCCCCCTGGGTAATGCAGTCCTCCACTCGGCGGTTGCTGATGGAGGTAGTGGCGGCGGGAGGACTACTACGGTGATGGAATGGGGTCAAGAGCGGTGGCGGTGGTTATGGCAGGCAGTGCTCCACTCCAGGAAGGAAAAACAACACGAAGAATCTCGCAAGCCCCAGAAAACAAAGGTATTCAGGAGAATCTCACGGTCCACTGAGGCCACTCTTGTTCCAACTCATTAGTAGATATTTATGTAAAATTCAGAATGCAACCTTTGAAAATGTTCCTCCCGGAAGATAGGGAAACATGAATTCCAACCTCAGACATTATTTATTGTCTATACCTAGAATTTCATGGAGTGGCAGCCGACACAATGAAGAGGTGGTGAGGTAGGTGGGGGTGGCGCGGGGGAGTGTGGGACGGCGAGCGCGGGGAGTTAATAATTGAAAAGAAAAACAACTTACCTGAAGCTGGTCACATCGCTCCTCGGTGTTCTGCTGCTTCCTGGTCCCAGCAGACTCTAGGACAGCCGCAGAGACTCCCTGTGCGATCTCATGCGATTAGAGCAGCGCGGGGATTGGCCTGAGCAGGCTGGTTTGACGCTCCGCTCAGGACAGGGAGTCTGTGCTGTTTCTTCAACCCAGCTGTTCAATACAGCTGGGTTGGAAAACCCAACTGCGCATGTCTGTTTGGCCGGCCCAAGACGGCCGACCAAACAGATATGTGCACTTAGAAGAGCAATCCACTCCTCCCTTCCATGGCCCAGCCCGGCCCCTCTCCACACACGCTAGCTCAGCCAGCAGGTGAAAAATAAAATGATGATAGAATATCGTTTTTTTTTCACTCGCTGACTCTGAGCTAGTGGGGCGACGGTCCTCCGCCATTGCGGAAGCACCACCCCTGATTTGATGTAATGACGTGACACGTCTCATTCGGAACTTTTTCAACCCAGACTTAATAACATTGACTGCCGCTATCAATAGTCTCAATGAAGGGACTCTACTAAGGTCAGCAGTCTACGGAGAACCATTTGCCTCGCTCTAGTTGTTCTCTGGGTAATTGTACCCCTATGTTCAATTGTGATCAATGTTATTTTAAAACCCTATTGTTCTGCGGCAAATTGCATCCCTAGATTTAAATATTTACACACCACAACTGACCACAGGAGACACAAACAAGGGAAATGGCTCATTTGTTTTTCTACACTTAACTGGACAGCTTTGACGGAATTACAGCTGACTTATTTCTGTAAATGGGAGTAACTTGTGCTTGCGTATGATACATCGGGTACAAGTATTTCTCCCATTTGCACCGATCTTGCACCTGCTTTCGCATAGTGTTAGTTTTTGCCGATGCCTCAGATTTACAGATCCTTTTAAGTCTGGGGCAGCATCAAAAAGCAGTGCAACACCTATTGCATGCCCAATAGGGGCCGACCAAACCAGTCATGTGCACTCTGCCTTTTCTCCATGTAGGCTGCATGCAGCCTACATGGAGAATTGCCTCCCCATAGGGACCTGGCTGGTCGGCGTCCAGATCAATCACAACGTTGCCATTGCACCGTTGTGATTGGCTTAGGGGAGGAGAGGGAGGCTTCCTGATTCCTGTTCCTCAGGAGAGCAGAAGAGGAGCAGAGATGAACCGGAACCAGCCCGGCGAAGGTAAATTAACTTTACATTTTCTTTATTTTAAATTAACCCCCCCCTGCTTGACCCCCCATTCCCCCCGCCCCACCCCCAAGTCATGCCAGCCGTGACTGGCTCCTGCACTATTCAAATAATGATCATATTGCCTGCTAGATAAATGCAATTGTGACTGTCTTGTTTAGTAGTAAAAATTAGCAATAATCTATGTTTAGTGGGGTCCCTAGGGTTTTTTGCCCCAGTGCCGCTGCACTTGCTGCACCATTCCAATCAAGCTTTTTTAATTGCAAGGTAACTGAAATAATGTCTACCTGTTTAGTAGTCAAATATAGCAATATCATGTGTTTAGAAGAGTTCTGACAACTTTTGGGCCTGGTGCTACTGTACCTCTTGCACCATTCAAATCATGACCCTACAGTCTGCAAGGTAACTGCACTTGTGGTTTCTTGTTTTGGAACAAAATATAGCAATATTAGGTGTTTAGTGGGGTGCCTGGAGCTTTTGTTCCCGGTGCCACTGACCTGCTCCACTATTGAAATCATGACCCTAGTGCTTACTAGATAACTGAACTCATGACTGCATATTTATTTGTAAAATTTAGCAATATTAGGTGTTTAAAGGAGGTCTGACAATTTGTGTGCCCGGTGCCACTGCACCTGCTGCACCATTTAAATAATGACCCTATTTGCCTGCAAGATAACTACACTTGTGACTGTCTTTTTAGCAGTAAAATGTAGCAATTTTAAGTGTTTAGTGGAGGCATAACAACTTTTGGCCCTGGTGCCTCTGCACCTGCTGCACTGTTTAAATCTGGCCCCTTTCAACTGCAAGGTAACTGCAATTGTGACTGCCTGTTTAGTAGTAAAATATAGCAGTATCGATGTCTACAGGAGTTCTGACAACTTTGTGTCCCAGTGTCACTGTACCTGCTGCGCCATTGAAATCATGACCCTTGTGCCTCATATATAACTGTACTTCTGACTGCCTGTTTAGTTGTAACATTTATCAATAAACTGTGTTTAGTGGTGTGCCTGAAGCTTTTGGCCCCGGTGCCACTGGACCTGCTGCACTATTGAAACCATTACCCCAGCGCTTGCCAGATAACTGCACGTGTGACTACGTGTTTAGTTGTAAAATATAGCAATATTAGGTGTTTAGAGGAGATCTGACAACTTTTGGTCCCAGTGCCACTGCACCTGCTGCACAATTTAAATCAAACCCCTTTTAACTGCAAGGTAACTGCAGTTGTGACTGTCTGCATAGTAGTAACAAATATAGCAATATTAGATGTTTAGGAGTTGTGACAACTTTTGGGTCTGGTGCCACTGCACCTGCTGCACTATTCAAATCATGACCCTGTTGTCTGCAAGGTAACTGCACTTGTGACTGCCAATTTAGTAGTAAAATATAGCAATTTAAAGTGTTTCATGGGGTGCCTAGAGATTTGGGGCCTGGTGACATTGCACCTGCTGCACCATTGAAATCATGACCCTGTTGCATTTGTGACTACCTGTTTAATAGTCAAATTTAGCAATATTTGGTGTATAGTGGAGTTTTGACAACTTATGGCCCTAGTGCCACTGCACCTGCTGCACAATTTAAATCAAGCCCCTTTTAACTGCAAGGTAACTGCAATTGTGACTGTCTGTATAGTAGTAAAATATAGCAATATTAGGTGTTTAGGAGTTAAGACAAGTTTTGGGTCCGGTGTCACTGCACCTGCTGCACCATTCAAATCATTACTCTGTTGTCTGCTAGGTAACTGCAATTGTGACTGCCTATTTAGTAGTAAAATATAGCAATTTCAAGTGTTTAGTGGGGTGCCTAGAGATTTAGGTCCTGGTGACATTGCACCTGCTGCACCATTGAAATCATGACCCTGTTGCCTGCAAGGTAATTGCACTTGTGACTCCCTGTTTAGTTTTCAATTTTAGCAATAATCTGGGTTTGGTGAGGTCCCTCGAGCTTTTGACCCCGGTGCTACTGCACCTGGTGCACCATTCAAAGCAAGTCCCTTTTAACAGCAAGGTAGCTGCAATTGTTACTGCCTGTTTAATAGTCAAATATAGCAATATTACGTGTTTAGAGGAGTTCTGACAACTTTTGGGCCTGATGCTACTGCACCATTCAAATCATAACCATGTCATCTGCGAGGTACTTGTGGCTGCCTGTTTAGTAGTAAAATATAGCATAGTTCTTGTATATTAAATGTATTTGTAACGTGTAGTGTTTTCTACATCTTTTGGAATTTCAGCATAATGAGCAAATAGATTAAGTTGAAAAAGCACAATCTGAAGTGCAAAGAAAGGTCCAGCGGCATGAATAGGAAATGCAACATATGCTTTAAGGCTAAAGCATCTGCTTTACACATCTAAGAAATAACAAGCACTGGTAATGCATCGGTTTTACCTATGTAAAATAAAGATCAGTTTTCATCCATCATCATCCCGGAGAAGGAAAGAGCTCCCTGACAGATAACACTTTGACACCCTGTTGCACCCCTCAATTGTGTATGGGTGCACATGTTGCAGACATACATGCCCTCAGGGAATGCACGTCTGCAACATGGCACTGTTGGAAAAGCAAAAAAAATGCTTTTTCAAAGGTTGGTGGTAAATAACGAATCCTTAACTGAGGAATGCACTAACTTGAGTGCTCCCTACATCCTGGATTCGGTAATTTACCGAATCGGTATGTTAAGAATTCGGTATTTTACCGAATCCTTAAATTACCGATTCTGTAAAATACCGAATCCTAAAAAATGCCACCTACATCTAAAAGGCCCTAAACCGGTCAGTAACGGCCGAAATTCGGTAATTTCGTCCGTTACCGACCGGTATTGGGCGACCTACATCTGGCCCTTAATCTCTCCGGGTGATACATTGTTAGATGAATATGCTGCAATAGGAAAAGACAAAGGGCCATATGTATGAAAGTACCGATTTGCGATTCTGAAATAGCGATTATTATTAAATCGCTATTTCAGAATCACAAATTTGTATGTATGTACAAATTCGCTTTTTTTTGTGAATCCTTAGTATTCCTTAATTGCGATTAGCAAATTGCGAATCGCAATTAAGGAATACTTTCCCATTCATTTCTATGGGCCAGGAGGCCCATAGGAATGAATGGGAAGGTATTCTCAATTTTGCGATTCGCAATTTGAAAATCGCAAATTTAGAATAATTTTAAGGGTGCAGGGGTGTCCGAAGGACACCCTGTTGCACCCCTGAAATATGCATGGGTGCACATGTGGCGCAATACATGCCCTAAAGGCATGTATGTGCGTCACATGGCACTTTGAAAAATGCTGAAATGTGCATTTTTCAAAGAGTTCGCAACTTACCACCAACTAGAAGTTGGTGGTAATTTGTGATTCCTTAAGGGCATTTTGCTAATTTTTTGGGCTTCATACATTGCATTTAAGGAATCGCAAAATTTGCGATTCCTTAAATGCAATTGCAAAATAAGGAATCGCAAATTTTGCGATTCCTTATTTTGCATGCAGATTTGTGTGACACATACCATTTACCGAAAATGCGTTCACAAACGTTTGCGAACACATTTGGGCTTGATACATATGGCCCAAAGCCTTATGAAAATATAGTTCCACCAAAGCAAATGTTAACAGTATTTCAATGGTGGAAAACTGAAAAGAGAAGAAGACAAGGAACAAGCATTGGTAAATGCAGGGAAATATGCTACAGCCAAAAGAAATGGAGGAAAGGTAAGTGGCACGTTCAGGAACCAATAAGAAGCCAGACTAAAGAGAAGGCTGGATGTAAGCCACTTTTAAGTTTATGTTTAAAACAATAGAGTTCTCAAGCACAGTGCAAGCGCTGTGCAGGCAAAACCTACAAAGCAAGCATTCCAGCAGAGTTAGAAGCTGTCTGCCTTTTCCGTGGGAAGAGATCTTATCTTGACAGTGAATGGGGTTTAAACAGTGTGAACAGCTTTAGTAGAAGTATCATAAATGCATGCAATGCAAAAGTTCCACACAAAAGCGAATGAACACAGTTATTTGGCTATGGGAACTGATAAAAGCCTCCTTTTAAGATATATTAAATACAAGAGATTTCACAAGCACATCGCAAGCGAAACCTAAAAATGAGTAAGACATTTGCAATTCACAAAAATGCATACTTACATTTACTGCAGTGGAAATATAGCTTAAATCTACTCCAGCCAAATCTCGGAGTAAGTCAAGCCCCCCACATGGCCATTCATTTGCACAGTAACTCAATCCTATAGAACCCTAGTGCAAATATGAGATATTTAGGGGCATATTTACAAAGAAAAGATGCAGCATGGCCCTGGAAGCAATTAGAAGTGCCGCACTGCATCATTTACAAAATGCAGGGGTGCACGTAATCACAATAATACAGCGTACCCCTGTGTTTTCCCTTGCATCTGCATTAAAAGCTGCCTAACGGCAATGCAGACACCCTTGCTCCATGGTGCAAGGGTGCCTGTGTTTCAGGGATGATAGTTTATGTGCAGTAAGAGACACCTTCCTGCACATAAACAATAATTAAAGGTGATTTGCTCCTTCTATGAGTGCTGCAGGATGCAGCACACATAGAAAGAACAAACAATGAGGAGAAATAAAAGTATTTTTCCTTGTGGTGCCACTCTAATGCCTGCTTTTCAATGGTATTAGTTTTTGGCGCTGCCTCGAATTTACATTTTCTTGTAAATCTGGGGCAGTGTAAAAAAGCAATGGGTGTTGCCGTGGAACGGCCATAGCAACACCCATTGCCCGCCTCTTTGATGCAGAAAACTGTGTGAAAGGGTACGAAATTAACAATGCAGCGTTAAGCCACTCAAAGTGGCTTACCGCCGCATTGGAAATATGGGGCCTGGCATTGCACCACTGGAGCGTCATAAAAAGTGACACTCCAGTGGCTCAACACCCTTGTAAATATGCCCCCTAGAATGGTATGAACAGATCTTGAAGGATGCGTTGTAATTTTCAACATTTTGGGAAATTCTGTTTTTAATTCGCAATTAATGTGTTTGTTTACCACATCACCCTCTGCACTGCCTATTTCACTATACAGTTCAGACACACACTGGGGCATATTTACAAAGAAATGATGCAGCGCTGCACTGTGAACAATTTACCAGCGCCAAGCTGTGTTATTTAAAAAATGCAGGGATGCACTTGTGGAAAACGTGTAACATTTTACTTGGCATAAGCTGCAGCCATTTTGGCTGTGGTGCCCATTTAAGTTTCCTTCGTAATTCTTTCATCTTTTCACTCTGCTTCTGCTATGTATATTAGTTGACTTCCTGACTCAGCTAAAAGCAATGTACGTGCTGAGAGTTGTAGCTGCCAGAACATCTGTTAACTATCAATTATTTACTGCTGCCATAAGCATTTCTGCCCCCCCACTTTGCTGACCATGTAGTTTTCATCTGCCCTTGTTTGCTGATTACTATTTCTAAAACGTGTTCTTCCTATTTCTGTTCACGTGCTTACACTGCACAACACCGGTATAAAAAGGGCACTGATTTGTGAAGCTAGTATACTACCTCAGGCAGCACTTGAGAGTGCTGTGTGGACGTGGTCCCACTCATGAGTGATTAATAAACTTGTTATTTATTTCCTACTCCAGTGCTGATCTAAACTTTGTTGGTTTTTGAACCTGTGGACAAAAGGGTGACCCTGCACCAGTGTGCCCCTAAAAAGGTATATTTCCACCCACCGTATTCAGAAGAATACGGTGCACCCCTGTCTTTTCCCTTTTGCCGGCCCTAAAAAAGCTGTCTACTGCCAAATCAGACACACTTACGCCATGGTGCAAGGGTGGCTGTGTTTCAGGGATGATTGTCTATCTGCAGGAATGAACACATAAACAATAAATAATCATTAAAGGTTATTTGCTCCTTTTATGTGTGCCCCGGGATGCTTGATGGCTTCCTACACTCTCGAAAGGGCCCACCAGGTGCCGGCACGGCCCCCGGCCCCGGCCGCCCTCCGTGCCAGGTGGTGGCCAGGCTCCTACATTATAAGGACAAGGATATCCTACTTCAGAAAGCTCGTTCTGATGGCCCAGTTGTGGTGGGTAATAGTAGAATCTCAATATTCCCTGATTATACACTTGAAGTCCAACAGATGCGAGCCACCTTCTCAGAGGTCACAAAGGTTTTGAGAGAAAAGGGCCTCCAGTACTCGCTGATCTACCATTCCCTGCTCCGCATGGTAGTGGATGAAAAAACTCACTTTTGCGACAACCACAAGGCAGCATGGGAATGGGTAGAATCATACAAAACAGAGGGCTTGCCTGTGGGGCGGGACCTAGCTGTGAACCCCCGAAGCCAGAGCCCAAAGATATGATCAAAGAGACGCCTTGTGCCGGGCTCATGAAAGAAACCGAGCCCCTCCCAGACAGAACAAAAAGAGCGGCGCACTACAGGCTGTAGCGGAGATAGGCTGTGCTGTGAGCCCTGCATCAGAAGAGGGGCGGGGGGGGGGCAATCAATTAAAGGAACTGAGGGCCCAGAATCTGATTCATCCAGAGGGGATAGCCTACAGATGCCAGAGGCGGCCCCCAAAACAGGCAATGAGATAATATGATATGTGTCCCTTGTGCGAGCAGTAACAGTTCCATTTTAGATAAGAAGCGTTGACACACCCCCTGCACTGCCTAGAAATGTATGTGACCCAGACAAGTATGTGGACCGGCACTCATCGGATCTGTGCCTGCGAGTTACCTCAAGGAATTGGGAACCCCCGCCCCCGGGTCCTCACCATAGTTGGTTTGGTTTGGGACCTTGCTAAGCCTTGCAGATGTGTGACTGGTTTAGGTGGCTGGCCGTTGCCATGCTTTCCTGGGACTGGGGAGTTGTGGTTAAGAGAGGGTTTTTTGCATATAGTTTTTTTTTTTTAGCTGGACAAAGAGTGTTTTTACTGTATATGTAGGAGGGGAGTTGGGTTGGAGGCCAGGGGGAAGAAACTGAACAAACACCTTTGCGATGGCATCTACTCAATTGATGTTGAAATTCCTCACATGGAACATTAAGGGGATGGGCTCCATAGCTAAGCACCATAGTATACACAATCGTCTGAAGAGAAGTGGCATGCAAATTGCTCTGTTACAAGAGACGCACCTACTCAAAGGAGAAGTCGAAACAAATACATAGACGGTGGAGAGGACAGATCTTTGCCACCTCCTTCTCAGCGTATGCCAGAGGAGTATTGGTCTGGATACGAGCAGGGGTCCCCTTAGAACCAACACAAACCCTGATTGATAAAGAAGGCAGATATGTCCTCAATGTGGGGAGATTATTTGGTAAAGATATCACAATAGGCGCTGTGTACGGACCAATCCACGAACAGGGGGCTTTCCTGAACTGCCTCTTCGCCCAGCTGGCGAATGTACGAATGGGGCTTGGGTGGTGATTTTAATTGCATCACAGACATTTTACTGGACCACTCCCACCCCCCCTACCAGGGGCGCAGGCACACCACATAGCAGCAGGGTTTCGGGAGTGGAGAGAACAATGAGGGTTGGAAGATGTTTGGAGGGTCCAGCATGAATACGATAGGGAGTAATCTTTCTTTTCCCCCATGTATCTGTCACGATCTCAGGCTCCTCAGGATCAGGGTGATGCTTAAAGGGGTCCACCTCCTGACCTCCCCACACTCTGACTAAAGAGATACACAGAGCATAGAGGTGATCAAGCGAAGGATGGGAAAGGGTAGGAGCAGCAACAAAAGGGAAACCTGAACGAGAAGATGGAAGGGTTAACCATAGGTATCACTCTCTACACTAGATAGGTCGCACTAGGAATACAACACACCTATAGAGAAGAAATGTCGGAGGTGAACCCTTCCTCTCTTTTCCTTGAAACAGATACTTCTTCCTTCTATATTCAATCCAGAACCTTCCTAGAAGACGAAGCAGATATTAGCAACAACACAATTGGATCCTTTCGGAAGAGACACAACCACTCAGACCGCATACATACCCTATCTCGCACTTCCTCTACTGTAAGCCAATCTCCTTTAATGCCAGTGAGAACAATAGTGGAAAAGTCATGAAGGAAAGAACATGTGAACAAGTACACCGATCCTTCCAGTAAGATGTTGTTTGCTCCTTAGGAAAAAAATGATGATAATGCCCAATGATATATTCCAATAAACAGAACCAGCAGCTCAAGCAAAACAAGAGAATCCCCAGTAAGCAAGGCAGTCAGAGATAAAGAAGAAAGCACAAAGTTAGAACCTTACACCATCCTAAGCTTACCGACACTCCAATGCTTCCTCTGCATCAGGCTTGAGAATGTCCATGTAATCTTCCTCTCCAGAGGGGACAAGGCTGCTTACTTTGGAAGAACAACTAGAGCCAGAAAAGTCTGTGTTCCTACCCAGCCAGACAGAACACCGTAAATCAGGAGTAATAATGAGCCCCTCCCGTGTGTGAACGCAAAATCTTCTCTTTCCCGATGCAACCGCTACTGAGAAGGGTTAATATTCACCCTTCTGCTTCACCGAGCAGAAAGGAAGTAAATGCGTGCCGGGACCGGAACGCCTGCTCCCCGAGCAAGATCCGGATACTTGGGATTCCCTTCCCCGCTGCAGCCGCTAGCGGGAAGGGTCAGGGAATACCCCAGCTTCACCGACCAGGGAACGAGGAAATCTGCAGGAGCCACTCCTCTGGTTCCCACGTACTCCGGAATCGCCTTCCCGCAGCGAACAAGTTCAGATGGTTCCCCAGCCGGGGAACGCGAGGAAGAACAGTGTTGCCAGATTTTTAGATCAGTCCCAAGCCCAAAGCCGCTCAAATATAAGCCCAAAATAAGCCCAATCAGACCAGTTTCAGCCCAAAAACCAGCCCAAACTCGCAACTCTCAAATTATGCAGAAATAGTCACCAGAAACCACTTAAAGGATGAATCTAAATTCTATTAAATAAACGGATAGTGGAAAGGGCTTAACTGGGTACCTGTGTTAATGCTACTCATTTTCATGACCCGTAACCACTGTGACAGTGCATAGCTGCCAAAGTTTCAGATTGCTTATGTGTGACATTTTCATAATTTCAGTGTAATTATGAGTGACACTCAACGACTATGAGTGACACTTTCTTTCGTGCAAAAATCAAACCAACCCTCTGCAAACTGTCAGTTCCACACAACTGGCGCGCATCGTGCTTTGAATGCATGCCAATAAAAATAGCTTTGTTGTTTCTACAATGACGGCAGACAGACGTGAATGAGCATTAGCCTTGACGCCGTGCCACCAACAAAATTATTTTTGGCACTCAAGTCATCATTCTATGTTTCAGTCACCCACGTTACCACATTTGAGGCTAGAACATAGACATCATATGTGTATATATTTCAAGGAAAGGAGTAGACACACAAAGCGGCAAAAGGCGAGGCGCACCAGCATATTAATTAGAATAAGTTCTTAATGAGTCTGATAACTACATATGTAATCATGTACAATGTTTCACACACGTCCATCAGCATATAATTGTACCAGCATACATTTTTACACATACATTTATGTATCCATACTTTTATTCGGAGTGGCTGTCTCCAAGTTGGGTATGTTTTTCTGCGCTTGTATGCTTTATTCATGAAGTCTGATTAATGCATGGCTATGCATTTGTGTCTATGTTAAGCTTGAGTTTGAGTGGGTATACGTGTGCCAGTGTATATATGTAAGTATATGTGAGCGTTTGTATATGCTCGCGTATGTGTTGCTGTAGGAATGCAGTTATGTAAGTCACTCTGTAAATGTTTATACAAACGCCTGTGAGCTACATTTTTTCAGTATAGTTATGTGCATGTCGGGTAGGTGTATGTCCTGTGAGGTTGCCAGTGTGTTATAGGTCCTAGGTCAAGGAAGGAAATTTGCCCCTTGGCCACAACTTGAACTGTGAAATACAACAACAGCCATGGTTCAGTGAACCCTCTGTGCCCGGCGCCACTCCACCTGCTAAACCAATGGAAGCAACACCCGTGTAGGTTTGTAAAGAAGGGGCAATGATAAGCATTTACAGAAGATGTCAGAGTACGTATGTATGCTGATGTATGTATGCATATTGACATATGTGACGCATGACTGTCAGAATCTATGTAAACATTGCAGGTCTCGGTCCACAACATGCACATTGCTGCACTCTCCAGAAGACCACGTTGGCGCATATGAAGGTGAGGGTGCACAAAGGCCTACACCAGAGCCGGGGCCCGGGAACCATGCAAGCAGCACCAAGGCCGCCGCGGTGACGCCCTGGACGGGCTGCCCATCCTTGCCATTGCCTGGCTCGCGCGCCTCCTCCGCCTCCCCCCATTCAGGATCAAGAAGATAAAAACAGTCAGTGCCGCGCAAGGCTGTCAATCATTGGTAGCGCTTTCGCGCGCTACAAGATTGACAGAGCACAGAGACAGCCTTTCAGATGCTAATCAGAGCATCTAACTGCTTATGGGTTAAAAATAACACTGTTTGGCAAAGTGGCAAAATACATTGTTACTCCCCAACAATTAAACGTGCCAGGAGGCACAGAGAAAGGAAAAAGAACCCTTCTTCCCTAGCACACCCTGGACCTAGAAGCTGGTGGGCTCTGTGTTGAAGTGCATGCAGCACATGCAGCAAGTGCGCCTCCGTGAAGGAAGCCAGTGATGTGCGTGGACATGGAGAGGATTGTGGCGAGAATAAAATGAGCTCCATTAACTTTTAAAACAGATACGTGATAAGAAACAAAGAATCATTACCTAAAGGGAGTATACGTTTTCTGTTGAGAAACATCTGAAATTGAAATGGATGTTTGATTGTGTTTATATATTGTGGGGATAATATACTGTTTACTTGTATTCCGCGCTTGGTGGTACAAAGCGCCTACGCGTGTTTCACAGGACAGTAGAACACGTAGCACCTAACTGCAAACTTGAAAAAACTTTGTTCCTGATATCAGGTTTCAGTGCTAAGACCTACCAGAGCCTCCTTGCCCACAGTGAGGATGGAGGTGTAGGACTCCAGGTAGACCCGGCTGCACTGCTTGATCACCTCCAGCCCCTTCACTGTGATGTCTGTAGCATCGCCCAGACCCAAACCCACAAGGTAGAGCATACTGGTGTCAGCTGGGGGCAGCGCGTGCCCTGCAGTGAGGAGTGCACCCCAGGATCTGAAATAGTATGGGCTGGGCGCCAGTAGACAGAGCACAGTATGATGCTGACAGTGTTCCCACTTCCAGCCCAGCTCTCTTGATACGAGACACGGTGTCTTGGCTACACTGCACAGCACTTCACACAATTCACACGTGTGGGTGTGGTCTTGGGTCCTCCACCAATCATAAGCATTGTGCTGCTCTGATGTCAGCGCGCGCTGCGCGCTCATTTGTCACCGAATCTTCTGGCCACAGTGATAGGCGCACGCCACGGCCTCATCATGGTCGGTGCCCGCCCAAGCCAGAAAAAAGCGCACACACGCTTAATAGCAGCTCAATAATTAGCCCCCCGCCAGGCATAGGTTTTTCCCGCACAATTGGAAAAAATGTCGCTCAATTGTGCGGGAAATAGCCCAGTCTGGCAACACTGGGAAGAAACGGGCTCCCACCGCGGGGAGCGAAGCGAGCAAACGCAGCCTCAGGCACAGGCTGATCAATCAGAATCACGTACAACGGCCGCCCTGGTGTTGCCCGTATGAAGGGGTTTGGCCTTTCCCAGAAGGCCTTCTGGGAATTGGAGTCTGGCCGAACTGCCGGTTCGGTTGGCCCCAAAGTCAAACCCTGACCTATCAGCACACATGAGATTAGACACTTTCTCATGGTCCCCTGACCGTATTGGCTCCATAACACACACATAATACCTGGGGCGCACTTTCTTCTACCATAGCCCACTCCTGATGCTTTATAGACCTCACAGGCAGAGACCTCTCTATTCCCACATGGAGACTTGACCCTCGGCTACAGGAGGATGTCCTGTTTGGAGAATCTTTGCGTTCTCTCTTTGGCACGTTGTTTGCTGACAATGCACACTCTGCATCTCCTAGATTAGTGGAATGGGAGGCATTTAAGGTGGTAGTGAGGGAAATTGCATGGGGCAATCAGTTGGATTCGGAGAGAACTTCATCGTGAGCTGGACACTACAGACAGTGAGTTGAGCTCTGGATGGGGCCCAGGGTACAGAAACCCAAGTGCAGGGCATCCTTCAAGACACTTGCACGCAACACAATGAGGCGTTGGAATGGTTGAGGTGCCATGATTATCAGGAATACCTAGATAGGGCCCAGAAAGACGGGGGGAGACCCGGACGTTTACTATCATGGCTAGTCAGACCAGATACTTGAAGGATGCCAATTACACAAATTCTGGCAGACACAGGTACACCCATCTATGACCCAGATAAAATCAACTGGTTATTCTAGGGATATTACGAGAAGCTGTATACCACCTGGCCGACTGGGGCTCACCTAAGGGCTTTTCTTGATTGGTTACAGCTCCAAACAGTAGGTGATCAGGTGGAAGAGTCGTTGGGAGGACCCATGATACTGCAAGAGGTCTGTGAGGTCATCGCTACGATGGCCACTGGGAAGACCTCGGGCCCCGGTTGGCCTCCCCGCAGAGTTTTATGTGTAATATGTGGCAGAGCTGGCACCTTCCTTAGTGACTTTGTATGCTGAGTCCCTGCAGCTTGGCCACTTAACTGAAACTACTACAAATGCCATGGTGATCCCATTCCTTAAGACACCAGCCCCTGGCACCAGAGTTGTAGACTACAGTCCCCTCTCCATGCTCAATATGGATTTCAAAATATTTAATAAAGTATTAGCACTCCGATTACTACCGTATATGAAGACTCTATTCCAGCGGACTGGCTTTATCCCTTCCTACAATACCTCCTATAACTTATGTAGACTTTACTTAGTGCTATATCATGCAGAAGCACGGTCCCTCACACAAGCAACTATATTGTCGATCGACCTGGAAAAGGCCTTTGACACGGTAAGCTGAGATTACCTCCTTGAAGTGATGAGATGCCTGGGCCTAGGAGATGGATGGGTGAATTGGGTGCGATTGTTATATTCGTGCCCTACGGCCCGGGTTTGGATGGGCAAACCTATATTGTCAGAATACAAAATAACACGTGGTACTCGTCAAGGCTGCCCCCTGTCATCCCTCCTATTTGCCTTGGCTATAGATCCTTTGGCAGCACTATTTCGGCAAGGTGGAGAAGGTATGAATTGAGGGTGGATGGAAGAACACATGTCATCTCTTTATATGTGGATGATCTTTTGGTCTACTTGAATAATGCGGAAAGGGGTTCTAACAGGCCGTGCAACTACTAGAAGGGTTTGGTACACTCTCAGGCCTACAGGTTAATAAAAAAAGACCTACATGGTTCCGGTGGCGGACCCTTTGCCCAGGTCCTCGACCTCACCGGTTGAACTTAACTGGGTACCTAACACATTCCGATATTTGGTCATTGAGGTCTTCCACTAATTAGATGACTTGAAGGAGGGCAACCTAGATAGAGCATTAAGAGTACTCAGGTCTAACGTGGCATTTTGGCGCTCCCTGAGACTTCCCATATTTGCCAGGATCTCATTGACCAAAATCGTCATGCTGCCTTGCCTGCTATAATTTTATACTAACTTACCGGTGATAATGCCAGCGAGGTGGTTCCGACAGTTGGATTCTCTACTACAGAACCTAATTTGGGGGGATTGGAGATAGAGAGTGTCACTGGAGACCCACTGGCATCCAATGACGGGGGAGGCATCGGAGTGCCAGCTTTTGAGCTTTACTCTCTGGCATCTCACTGCAATGGTTAGCCAAATGGGTGGAAGCAGTGAACATGGAAGGGGCCTTTTTGATGGAACCTGGCAGACGCCCCCATCTATTGTTGGCAAGGTTGTTAGATAACTCTACCAAGGTCCCATATACCTCAACCCTACAAACCACTGCCCTGCAGTGTTGGAAACGCTGCATGGCTAGGATAATTACGACTCCGTGTTACTCTTCGGAATTGCCTATGGTGGGGCTACAACACGCAGACGGAGAGCCACAATCGATCGCCTCATCAGACCAGATGGTAAGCTGGCTGGACGTAGGGAATGACACTGTGGACGATTGCTGCTGGGAGAAGGTCTTGCTTCCCTTTGCGGTTCTGATGGAGGAGTTCGGTCTCCAACCCGGACAGTTCCTGCAGCATGAAGCCCTGACCTGGGCGTTTGCATAGTTATGGGGCTTGGGAGGTGAGGAACTGGAAACGCATGATGTGTTACATTTATTACTATTACTATTACTATTATTATTACCTCAGCAGGACATCAAAGCAAATGGTTTTATGCCTCCCTCCTCTGAGCCTCCCTTTCCCCTCTGAGGGTTCTACAAGACAAATGGCAAATGATTCTGAACAGGGAATTAACTGACTTGGAAAGGAGTAAAGTGTTGGAATCCCCAAGAAGATATCCCACAATATGTGACTGAAGTACGTTCCATTTAATTTTATTCACATGTCATATATGACACCCCATTGCCTTTTCATTGCTTATGGGGTGAACCTAGCTGCTGCCCAAGATGTGAAGTAATTGATGCAGACTTTGTGCATATGACCTGGGGCTGTGAAAAGTTACTCACATACTGGATGTGATGACTAAGATTAATGCCACACTGGGGTGCACTCTTACTGACACGACGGACACCTGCCTCTTAGGACTCTTCCCCTACCCGCCAAAACGTAAATCAGGTATAGATTTATCGACCTGGCCTAGATACTGGCTAAACGACGGATAGCCATGGAATGGAAGTCAGTCATTGGCCCCAGATATTTATCTGGAATCGTGATGTGGTCACTTGGGCTAGTGCTGTAGAACCTTGCATAAAGAGAAGACCAGTAAGCTGAGACGAAGGACGGCATTTTCCTTTCCTCCACTTGCCACTTTACTTGTCTTGCTGGGACTCCAGCATCCAGTGTCCCAAGCGCCAGGAGGCGCCAACGTGATTTCCAAGCACTAGGCAGCGGCGCATATTAGCGGCCTCAGGCTCCCGCAGTGTGGGAGCCCCTACGGACGGCATTTTCCTTTCCTGCACTCGCCACTTTACTTGTCTTGCTGGGGCTCCATCATCCAGTGTCCCAAGCGCCAGGAGGAACCAACGTGATTTCCAAGCAACAGGTGGCGGCACACATAAGCAGCCGCGGGCTCCCGCAGCGCGGGACGTGTGTGAGCGTGCCCTCGCCACGCCTGGGCAGGCCCATCTGTTCCCGTCCGCAGCTGATCTAGGCTGGGCTGGGCCACATCTCTTGGCTTGCCATCACATGTTCAACTTCTAGCGGACAATCTGAGGTAAGAGGATGGGGAAACGTAAGTTAACCATGCCCACCGCCAAAGATCGCCCATTAACCTCTACCATCAATAGCTTCCTGACCACTGCTATGAGGGCTATCAATAGAGAGATCGAATGTGTGGAGGAGAGACTAGGGGCTACCAAACGGGCGATACACAACAGCATATTGGTGGAACCTGCAAGCCCAACAGAGAGTGAACAGTTGAGGAGTACTGACTTACCCACAGGTGCCTTAGCAACAAATGTTTATGAAGTCTCCAGTACAAAATTCAATACTAACAACAACCAGCAAGGTTGTATTTTAGATACTTCACGGCCACCTCCTCTGAAAAAGGCAAAGGCATGTAGTAAGTCTAAGAGGGAAGTACCACCACCGGTAATTCACCAGAAAGTACCAGTATGAGGAAGAGTATAAAGGATCCTGATTTGGAAGCTGACCCTGTGCCCCAAAGATAACAGAGGCAACGGCCCAATTTGCCAGTTCCCTCGATCCAATAGTGAAATCATTGAAAATCTTGATTGGCTCAAGTTTATCCAGCCGAACCTCTGGGACAAACAATGCACCAGGTCTTGACCCTCTGTCCTCATGCCATAATACCTTGTACACTAGGAGCTCAGTCCCCTCGTCTTTGGACCTGCCTCCTGGTCGCTTCCCTGTTACTGACATCAATACTCTAACTCGCCCCTCAGTCTCAGACAAATATTGCACCTTACTCAGCCGGTGGCCAGTTAATAACTTTAAATGAGACAAATGAGGCTGGAGATTTTAATCCTGCTGTTAATCGTTCTGTTAAATGAAAGATAAGTCTTGAAATAATTCTCCATCTCCCACCTGAAGCCACCCCACTGGTAATAGTCCTCAAGAATGTGCCATCTCTACCATCTAACAAGGAGGAAGATCTGTTACAGTTAAAGAACAAAACTATACATTGGCTAGTGAAATCTACGGACTGGCCAAAAAGCGAAGACCTATTTCAGCACATAAACAATGTTGAATGGGTCTCGTGGGTGGGTACACAACCGAAAATGGAACTAGGCGATTGTGTTGTAAATTTTAAAAGTAGGTAATTCGTTAATTCTCTTATGGATAGGCTCTCTTGGCATAGCAATGCCAGTGGCCCCATTGGGGCGGTACATCTAGGGTATTACTACAAGCCAAATCCAGTTGCAGTGTATAGGCAATCTTGCACCACTGATAATGCTATATACAATTACGCTATCCCAATTTCTAATTGCTTTTCTCTTCTAGATCACGTGGATTGACTGCACCATATGCCGTATGGACTAGATTGACACACTAAACGTGATTTAGAACAGAGCTCTGCCAAGGGCATCACTGGTGGCTTGGATAAACTAACACAAGATGACCTACTACATTCAGGCAGCCACATTTTCCCTGACCCATCAAGGATAGTTTTGATGGAATCCAATAGCACCCTACCAGGCGAGCAAGCCCAACATTTGTTGCCTTCCTATATGCCTATGAAATCCAAGGAAGGCCGTGACATAAATGCCCAAACAAGTATCGAAGTAGCATCCAGCAGACACAGCAGCAAAACAGTCTATGGTAGCCTCTTTTGGAATATTGCTGGCATCTTTAACAAGCTAAAATTTAAAATTTGGCTTCATTTCATAAAAGGTTACAGTATTGTATAGCTACAAGAAACCTGGCTGAGAGAGATTGTTTACATTAATGGTTATGCTTCTATACACACCTCAGCCCTGAGCGGTCATCCTAAGGCGTGGCCTATTAACCTTGGTAGTGACAACACTATCTGGCAGAGTAGGTACGACCCAGCTTCATTCACCACATTTTCAAATCATTAATATTCTTTTTAGAAAGACTGTGATGTTGGTCATTGTTAATTTTTTTCATAACAATTTTAACATTAAAAATACTGCTATTGCAGAAGAGCTAGAGAATTTATTATGCAGACATATATATGTGATAAACACTGACTTTATTGTTCTCTGGGGGGGCGATTTAAAATTCAAATTATCCCCTTTATCACAGCAGTTCGCATGTTGTTTATTAGATGGGGCCAGGGACGGCGGCTGTCATTTTATCACAACCCCTGTGGGAATATTTGTATTTGACTGCTTTCAAAATTTTCTCTTTTTCTAACAGTTGGTCTTAATCAACCAGAAGGTATGGATCCAGTCTCATTCATGGGTAGCGGGCAAGGGCCCTAATTGACCTTTCTGAATATTTCAAACCTCAATCTGTGACTTTTTCTATTCTTAAAGGCCGGCTTTAGTGATCACCATCCGCTATCCATCCACCTAGAGATTCAAACTGGTGACCCTTCTGGGGCAATTAAATTATTTCCTATAACTCACGATAAAAATAAGAGGCTAATGCGCAAGTGGTCCACCGTTAATCCAGACTCCTTATTCGAACGGATCTTAATTACCTACATGAGTCAAGTTTTAGAATGTCTGGAAGATAGTGTAAATCCTTCAGCCATGTTAAAGGCCTTTGCTGCAATAACTGAGACCATTAATGTTGCTCTATCTAGTGATCATAGATTAATACCCCGAAAGCAATGTAAATGGTTCAATAGCGCTTGCTCACAATCCTACAATAAACTTGTTAAGGCATTGAAAAAAAAAACCTGGGACAACTTGGTGGTAAAACATATTCGATATGACCACAGGATTTAAACCCGTATGACATTGCTTGAAAAAGCACATTATTCCCTCTCAAGACATGGAGATAGGCCCAAAAAACAACTCGTTAACCACTCCGGATCTGCATTGCAGGTGTGGAAAAGAAGAAACTGACATCAGCGCGCCGGCGAGGGAGTTATATGGACTCTATCGACGTCACATTTGGTGGCCGATTTCAGTGCGGAGTCTCTAACACCCTCTGCCGGCTGTGAGAAAACATTTCTGGGTCCAATGTCGCACCTGGGAAGGATTCTAAAGTAAGGAATCTGCGGCTAGATGTCTCTATCAGATAAACACTGCAAAGTGGAGAGAAGGAATGAAAAACAGTGCGCCAATTTACTTACCATTAAGAAGGCCTTCAGGTGCAGCGCCATGTGAATGCCTGCACAACCATAAGTACATCTAGGCCAGATGTTTTTTTTATAACAGATATCAAGACCTGAGTATCAAATTGAAGTCAGTAGGAAGAATGCTAACTCTCTCCATATGCCTTCCTCTTGGTCAATCCTGTTGATTATATGAAATTTAAACTCTTTTAACCCTATTCCCAAAAGCTATTTTGGAGATTATGAAGTCATTTTACTTTACATATCATGCAATTCGTTCACAAACCTCTGGTCGGAGATCCCCGCTAGAAATCTCCACTTCCCCTCACTCATCTTTTCTGTAGGGAGCACACTGCCACAGGTGCAGAGATATCTGTACACAGAGGAATACATGTAGTAGGAAGTGTTCGATAGACAAGGGGGAGTTGTGAGAATATAGGCAAATAATAATGAATAGGCGGGGTTTAGGGAACAAAACAGGAACACAACTAAAAAAACATGAGTAAGACAATTGCAAGTCACAAAATACATACCTACATCTACTGCAGTGGAAATCTGGTTTAAATCTACTCCAGCGAAATCTCTGAGTAAGTCAATCCCCCCACATGGCCATCCACTGGTGCAGCAGCACAATCCTATAGGACGCAATAGAGTCAGCAAATAAAACTAACACAAACAACACATAAGAACAAATATATCATAAATTACAATAAATTATATTATAAAGTGTATTTCTTTTTGCAAATCAAAATAATGTATTATCAGAATATAAATATATTTTTTAAAGAAATAAATACATTTTAATTTAATTTAAATAGTACTATAAATTAAAAATAACTAAAAAAATATTAACATAAAACATAACTTACAACCACATTTTTAATGCGTTTGGTACGAATAATTCTGTAATGGGGTATTAATATTGTAATAAATATATTTTATTAAAAAAAATATAAAACATTACTTTAAAGTGTACTTGAATAGGATGCTACATTTTTGGAGTACGTCGTCAGTGATGTTATTAATGATGTAGTTGAACATGTCACGAGTGATGTAATATGTGAAGTCCTAAACAGTGTATGGCAGAGGTGCAAGTTTTAGTTAGCTCAGTAAACTATAACTCGTGAATGTCAGTGTTTTTTCAGGTTTAAATGTGATGTTATGACTGACATTTTCACTACACTACAATGTCCCTTCAACCTTTGTTTTTTTCAGTGAATTCCTAGGGTTTTTTTGTACATAAAAATTGATATTATTGCCATATCTAACTACAACGTCACTTTATCCTTTGTTTTCTCAGTAAATTTCTAGGATTTTTTGTGTAAAGTGAAATATTACTAGGATAGTCAGCTATAACGTAAATATTATCTTAAGTTTTTCTTTTTAATTTTCAGTGGTGTGCTTTGATTTTTCAACTTAATGCCTTTTAATAATTTGTATATATATATTTTTCCTTTCCATGGGTCCAACAATACTCCTGCAACTAATGGGAGTTTCATGTGTGAGCCTTTTCCTATGAAGTGGTCCCAAATATATGGAAGCAACAAACAGCAAAATCTACTTCACCCCACACAATCAGGCTTCAGAGCCACGTACTCTACGGAGTCAGCACTGCTCCTTGCTACAGAGACAATATGCAGACATGTTGCCCTGGTCCTATTGGACCTTAGCGCTGTCTTTGATACAGTGTACCACAAACTGCTTTTGCAACATCTCAGATTAGGAGGGCTGAATGGCGCAATGCTAAAATGGATGGCTTCCTTTCCGCAAGATTAGACCTTCCAGGTTGCACAACGCCCACATATCACCAAAAGCATAGCGCTGTCCCAAGGGGTTCCTCAAGGCTCAGTTTTGAGCCCTACTCTTTTTTATCTTTACATTGCACCCTTAGCAGAGATTGTGGAACTGCAGGAAGTCACCATTGTGTCATATGCAGATGACAAGTAACTGGTTGTCTTGCTGTCACACGCCTCTGATATAGCAGCCCTTAAGCTTTCATCTTGCCTGCAGGACTTGGCTTCCTGGATGACAAATAACTGCCTTAAATTAAATGGTAGTAAAACAGGTATTTTATTGGTGGGGACATCCCCTCCAGCATGGTGGCCACAGATGATAGGCCCTACCCCTACCCTTACCCCAAGAAACAGGTTAAAAACCTAGGAGTTTAGTTGGACTTCACTCTCTCTTTTGCGGCATAAACCAAAAAGGTGGCAGGGAAGTGCTTTGGAATCCTTAGAATGTTGCAGAAAACTCTGGACGTTCTCCCCACCCCAGCTAGGAAAACTCTGTTCCATGCCCTGGTAACATCTCAACTGGACTACTGAAACGTTCTCTATCCACTGCGAAGGCTCTTGATGACCTGCATTGGCTGCTGGTTAAGAAAAGAATCCTTTTTAAAACCTTTTAAAATCTTATGCATTAGTCACCGTAGCTTCCAGGGCAAAGGTCCGAGTTATCTGCATGACCTTCTCACCCCTTATAATCCCACACGCCATCTTAGATCGACCAGGACCTATCTGGTCAAGGTTCCTAAAGTACTAAAAGTATGAATGGGCGCGCGCTCGTTCAGTTATTTGGCAGCCAAAAACTGGAATGCACTCCCTCTCTCTATCCTTGCTGAACCATCGGAGTCTCCCTTCCGAAAAAAATTTAAAACCTAGCTTTTCCAGCTATAGCTCCTTTATTCTGTCTCCAGAGTTTAGCCTCAGCGCGGGGACACACCAGTTGGTGTAACCAGGTGCTTTACAAGTGATACTATTATTATTATTTATTACTACTTTTTATTCCAGGTCCAGTAGAAGTACAGCAGAACCTGGAAATTCTAAAAATGATTGTGTTTTTTGGGCAAAAATTCCCTTCTTTTCACTTTTTGGAGCCCTGTGGGAGTATTACGGGAGTATTGTGAGACTAACTCAAGACCTTTGCATAGGAATGAAAGACATTTTATTAATTGAAATCATAGTCACCTTCACCCCACACTTTTCACCTCATTTCTCATTACCTTTTTGGCGTAATAAAAGCTTCTGGTATTCCCTGAGCCATTAATGACATTTTTTCAATTTTTTTGTTGGGCGCAGGTCAGGAGAGACAAGAGGTGATGATGGAGTAGAAACAGAGCTATCCCACACCACTAAGAAGTTATTTGTTTGGCAATTTTTCAGCCTGCCTCCTGGAGAGAAAAAATATTTTTAAAACATGTTATTTTTAACACCTGCAAAAAACAAAAATCTCCAGAGGAACTGCTAAAACTAAAAAGTACTCACATGGTATTTCAGGGTTGTGACAACAGAAATGAGCCCCTCAAACCCATCTTCCCCTGAAGCTGCTCTCGAGAGCTGGTATGGACAGGGATGCAGCGGGGGCATCCACATCAACCTCTGGACCATCAGTTGCAGCAAGAGATAAATTGCCCCCTGAAGTGCTGCAACACCAAGGAGATATAAATCTTGCATGCCAAGAGATGTTCATGTACTGTAAGAGATGCAGCAAGATCATCTGTGCTGGTGAATTAAGCACAACTGTCAGGAACAAATTAGCCCAAGGAAAACTAGCTTGTTAGTTTTTTTTTAATCCCCCTAAGTTTACTTTCCCTCTTTTTGTTATTCTTGTGAAACCCAACAAAATAAATTAAAAATACAAAATAAATAAAAATGTTCAAAAAATACAAAAAAAGTAATTTTTAGAACCAACTCTTCTGTTTTAAAAATAGGAAAATGTATGTTATGTTAGTCTTTTAATGGTAGTGTATCATAATAGCAGTCTGTACATAATAATAAAAGGTAAGTAATATGTGTCAGAAAAACTCTAACAAAATAGATTTCACTGTCAAAAAGTACTTTATTCGGTTAAAAAAAACAATAACCATAAAAGCAACAAGTTAAGATTTCATTTACAGTGAATATTAAAGCAGTTTTTATCTAAGGAGGAGGAAACACAATTTTTCACAAAAAAACAATTAAAAATCATCCATACATATCGATTTTCGCAGTTTAAAAACATGTTTAAGGGGGCGTGGCCAAGATGGCGGCGGAGTAAGACGTCTTGCTCGGTCCCTCCGTCGCCGCTTTCCTTATAGCTTTGTTTTTTGCCCTGCAGAGCACCCTGTACGAGGTCCGTGGCCGCTGCCAGGCACTCGGACACTGCCTAGAAGCTCCCCGCGAGTCAAGCGGCTGGTTGGAGGCTCCGAGACCGGCTTGCTGGGCGCGGCCTTCCATTGGCGCGCGGCCGGGGCGTCACGTCTTGGGTTTCCGGAGCTCGCTGCCGGCGAGCGGCTGCTGGAGTCCCCGGAGCAGAAGGCCGGAAGTACGAGGGCCCGCACAGGGAGCTGACGGCCACCGCGGCGCCGCCTTGCGGCTGGTGGGCCGCTACCGGGGGTACGGAAAGTGCACTCGTGAGAGACGGATGCCGGAGGACATCGGGTGACCCCATGGAGCCGGGTAAGCAGGTCACCGCGTTGAGAGCGAGAAGTGCTAGGGTGCACAGCACTGCGAGCCCGCAGCCCCGTGAACCTGGGGGTCGGGGCTCAGCCCCGAAGAGGAGACCTACTTGTCCCTGAGACCCGTGAAGAGAGGGCAATCGGCACCTCAAGGGCTGACGGGGTATGCCGGTGAGCGGCCACGCGGTGAACGCGGCCTGTGACCGCAGTGAGCAATACGCTTGGTGGCGGCTTGGTGGTCCTCCGGACAGCGTGCTACCCAGGGCCCTGCCCACGACTGAGGGCCCTGGGCCTACACTTGAGCCCCTCCTGCCCGGGCCTGCGCCGAGATGCCCCGACCTAGCTGCGGAGCCAAAGAGCCGGCGGGCACGACGCAGAAACGCCGCCGGGGGCCCCCTACCGTGTTTGGCCCCGTGACTGTGGTGTTCAGACAGAGGTGTCCGCCACGTGAAGCAGCCTCTGGGTATAGTGACTCGCTCGTGACCCTGGTGTGTCGGAAGGGAGACAGTGCACCGCCTATTATCGAGGGGCTCCGAACGTTGCCTGGGGGCCCCGGCGGCGAGGAAGCATCATGGCGTCGACCAGGCCTAAAAAAGATAAACCCCCAAAGGATGGGGCCCCGAAGGGCTCTCCGCTGCGGCCTGCGCCAGTGGCCGACAAGCACCACAGTCCTGATGACAATGAAGCCCCTGCCACCAAGGCCTTTATGCGAGAGCTCTTCATGGCCATAAAGAAAGATATCCAGGAGTTGCGGACTCAGCTGGCCTCCGATCTCAGGGAGGTGCGGAGGGACGTTGACGCCATTGGAGACAGAGTCGCAACTCTAGAGGAGCATGACCTAGGGACGGCCGAGGACATTCATCAGCTGCAACAGGATGTCCTACGCCTCACGGAGCAGAACCTGGACCTGCAGGCACATGTGGAGGATCTAGAGAATAGATCTCGGCGCAACAACGTCAGGATTAGAGCTGTCCCGTGGAAAGGAGAGGGGAGGGACCTGCGGGAATATGTCGATGGGCTCTTCCGCCACGTCCTGCAGGAGGAAGTCCTCCGCGAAATTCAGATGGACAGAGTCCACAGGGTCGGCCTCCCACGAGGATCCAATGCACCCCCCCTGATATCTTGGTATGTGTCCATGATTTTCAGCTGAAAGAACGGATTCTGAAGAAAGCACGCGAGCACGCTCCTCTTCTGTTCCGGGACCATCGCCCGGTGCTATACCAAGACCTTGCGGCCTCCACCCTGGCAAAGCGGAGAGTCTTTTGTCCGGTCACCACCTTCCTACGTGAGCAAGGGGTCCCCTACTCCTGGGGGCACCCTTTCCGACTGGTCTTTAGGTGGAAGGGCAAGTTGATCCAAGTGCGATCTCTGGAGGCGGCTCGTGAACTGCTGGGACTGGAGGGTGCGGAGGCCCAGCCGGAGGCCTCTTCCTCCCCTTCGAGACGGCGCCATCGTTCCGCGGAGTGGCAAACAGTGGGCAAACCGGCAAAACCCTCAGGTCCGGACTTATCCATTAGTCTCCAGGAGAGAGGAGCAGCAGTGGCCTCGGTGGCGAAGGTGAAGGAGGCTCCAGAGGGGTCCTGATCCCTAGCTTTAGACACTTGCTCTCTGCAGGATGCTGGCTGACGTCGGAGGGACCCGAAAGATGGACCTTGATGGGTAATGTAGTGCCGTGTTCCCCGAAAATACTGTCCTGTATCAGGACCTGGGTGGCTGGTGGGGTTAAGTCCATGCCCCCAGCCCTTTGGACATATGTGACGGACTATCGTTCCCTCCTCTTGTCTTCCGAGCAGGAGGGTGCTGTCAAATTGTTGGGGGGTTTGTTTCTGGGGTGGTTCCTGGGGGGGGGGAGTGGTGGGCTGTTGGGGTTGGGGACTGTGGGAGGGGGGAGGGACTTCGCATCAGCCGTTAATTGCCTCCATTTTGGAAATGAATGCTCTGCTGTCCAGTTGCGGTGTGCCCAGTTTTAGTGGAGCTATCTGTGTTTTGCTTTTACGATGGGGAAGGACCTGAAAATTGTTAGTTTGAATGTACGGGGCCTTAACAGCCCAGTTAAGCGTGCGGCGATTTTGTCACTGTTGGAGGGGGCGGAAGGCGATATCTGTTTGTTGCAGGAAACACATCTCCTCGCTAAAGATACCAAGAGAATGAGCGATAGGCGTTTCCCGATCCAAATGTGGTCCTCTTGCACAGCAAAGAAGCAGGGAGTAGCGATACTGATTAGCGCGAAGGCTCACTGCAAGATCTTATCCGAGGTGGTGGATATCAGGGGCCGAATTCTAGCTGTCCGGATCCAGTGGGGCGACACACGCCTTACAGTGGGCTCCCTTTATCCTCCCAATGCGCAGCAAGAACCCTTCCTGACCTCAGCTCTTGCGGATGCTCTGATGTCCCCTGACCCGTGGGTGCTGGTGGGGGGAGATTTGAATATGGTTATGGACTCGTCCCTCGATAGGTCAGAAGCGCGCTCGCACCAAACAGGGGCCATATCCAAAGGGGGTCTGTTGTGGCTACAGGAAGGGGGGCTCCATGATGTTTGGCGTACCTTGCACCCGTTAGAGCGCGATTACACCTATTACTCTGCGACTCACAAGACCTACGCGCGCCTGGACCACTTCCTTGCTTCCACTTCCCTGATGCCCCAGCTCTCTTCGGCGGAGATAGCCCCACGCTCTTTATCCGATCATGCTCTCATCTCAGTGCGGGTGGCGGGGGGCAGCGGCTTGTGATCATCCGGGGGCTGGCGGCTACGCGACTCTCTCCTCAATTCCGCCTCAGTGGTGGAGCGCCTGCGAGACACGATCACGCATTACTTCGCTACTAATGATGTAGATGGCATGCCGTTGAGCTCGGTATGGAAAGCGCTTAAACTGGTAGTGAGGGGCGACTGCATAGCGGTATCGGCGTAGCTGGCTAAACTGCGCAAGGAGAAACGGGAAGAGCTTGAGCATGACGTGCAGGGGTTGGAGGCGATCCACAAGCGTACCGGGGCGCAGCTTGTCTGGAGAGAGCTAGAGACGAAAAGACGCATGCTTAAACATCTGGACCTTGACTGGGCCGAGTACGCGCTCTTGCGTTTGCGCCACACGTTTTATCTTAGCGGAGATAAAGGAGGCAGGATGCTAGCGCACCGCTTGAGGGCCCGCACGCAGCAGACGGCCATCCCGGCTATTAGGGACGAGCATGCTGTGGAACAGACAGCTGACGACCGCATAGCGGCGATCTTTCACCGTTTTTATCACACGCTGTATGCGTGTGAGCCCCCCGAACCCGGCCGGGTCCAGGCCTATCTGGCAACTTGTTGTATCACACCCCTCTCCCAGAGCTCAGCGGCGTCTCTCAACGAGGAGATACGCATTGAAGAGGTTATTTCTGCTATTTCGCGCTTGAAGACGGCCAAGTCGCCGGGGCCGGATGGCTTCTCGGCCACCTTTTACAAGAAGTTTTGTGGGGTACTGGCACCCTTCTTAACGTGCCTCTTCAACTCCTTCAAGGAGACGGGGAGGGTGACTCCCTCCATGGCCGAGGCGGTCATCACGGTCATCCCCAAGGCGGGTAAGGATGCCAAAGAGTGCGTCTCGTACCACCCCATATCCCTCCTCAACATAGACATGAAACTGTTTTCCGGTATCCTGGCCGCGCGCCTCAGCCCGTTCATGGACGGAATCATTGAACCCGATCAGGTGGGATTCGTCCCTACGCGACAGGGGGGTGAGAACACCAAGCGGCTCCTCCACCTGATGGACTCGGTGCACCGTTCCCGTACACAGGCCTTCTTCCTCTCTATAGACGCTGAGAAGGCGTTTGACCGAGTCGACTGGTCATACCTGTTCGCAGTCCTGAAAACCTTTGGACTGGGAGACACCTATGTCAACTGGGTGCGTTGCCTCTATGACTCCCCTAGGGCGGCGGTGCGGACCAATGGATGCCGTTTGGAGCACTTTTCCATCACGCGCGGGACGCGACAGGGTTGCCCCCTGTCGCCCTTGCTCTTCGCGCTCTACATGGAGCCCTTTGCGCAACGCCTCCGGGACAATGCGGCGATACGTGGGATCCGATTTGGTGCTGATGATCACAAAGTGAGCCTGTACGCTGATGACGTGATCCTGTCGCTCACCCAACCTCATTCCTCTTTGCGGCACCTCACCCGCGAGCTACAGGAGTTCGGGCGGTGGCTGGTTTCAGGGTCAACTTCCTCAAGTCCCAAATCCTCAACCTCTCAGTGCCGGCGGAGGATGTTAAGGACCTTCAGAGGGACTTTGACTTCCAGTGGGTTCACACAGATATCCCCTACCTGGGAATGCGTTTAGCACCTACGATTCCGCAGACCGTCGCCCTCAACTACGGGCTCCTGATTGGACAGACGGCCAAATCTGTGTCGGACTGGTCCCGGTTGCGGCTCGCCTGCTTCGGCCGCCTGGCAGCGATAAAGAAGACAATCCTCCCGCGCATCCTCTATCTCTTTCAGATGCTGCCCTTGCGCCCCCCGCCAGGAGCACTGAAGAAATTGCAGAGATTGCTCACCACATTTTTGTGGGATCATAAGCGTCCTCGTGTAGCGTTTGCCCGGGCTATGGCCCCCCGAGATGAGGGTGGCCTGGGCTTCCCTTGCGTAGAGGCATACTATCAGGCTTCTTGCCTGCGCTTTATCCTCGAGTGGAACAGACCTATGTCCAGCAAACACTGGCTCTTCATGGACCAGACGGTCGCGGGTCGCAACCTCTGGCGCGAACTGTGGCTCCCGCGTAAACACAGGGCGTGGGGCTTATACTCATCACCGGTCACATCTCCGACGATGGACGCTTGGGACCGGCTAGCACGCAAGCGGGGTTGGACCACCTTTCCGTCCCCTCTGACGCCCATAGTGGACAATCCGGAGTTCCCCCCGGGATGCGCCTCGCCGGTGTTTCAGCGCTGGAGGGAGCTAGGATGTAAAAGAGTGGGCCACCTCTTCCAGCTGGAGGGGCTGATCCCGTTCTCTCTTCATCGCGAATACTTTGCGCTAACCGAGTCCGATGCCTTCCCGTACTCGCAGGTCGCGCACTGGATCACACTGCCTTCTAACGTGGCGAACATGTCCCGCCCCATGACGAAACTTGAGCGCTGGGTTGTCTGTAAGAAGGATGACCGCCGGATTATCTCTGAACTCTACACCCTAATTATTGCGCGTCCACATACACAGCGCACCAAGGCGCAGGTTTGATGGGAGACAGAGTTGGGCCGCCCGCCGACGAGCAAAGAATGGGACAAAGTACACTATTGCGCACACCACACCGCTTCTAATGTGGCGGGGGCCGAATCCGCCTACAAAATGGTGTCCTACTGGTATCACACTCCAGCTAGGATACACGCGTGGGATCCCAAATGCCCGAATCTCTGTTGGCGTGGCTGCGGAGCGACGGGCACCCTGACACATCTGCTCTAGCATTGCCCCAAGCTGGTGCGCTACTGGCAGGTAGTTTTGGATGACATAGATAACGCATTTGGTATTACATTTCCCAGGGCCCCGGAGTACGTGCTGCTAGGTCTACCACATCCTAAAGCGTTCCCCTTGCGCTCCCTGCGGGGTAGGCAGATAGCCCTCTCTCTCTTGGCTGCGCATCTAGTCATCCTTGCGCAGTGGCGCTCCCAGACGGTCCCCGACCCGAGAGATTGGATTAGAAGGCTGTGGCTGCTGTTGGGTATGGAGAGGCTTTCCCTCTGTGTGGATGGCAAGGGAGAGTCATATGTGGAGCTTTGGGAACCATTTATTCATTTGCTATCGCGTGATCTCCGGGAGGTTACATGCCCCAAGTTCCTGCAAATTCTGCAGCTTATCTCGTTAGACCCAGCGCGGGTGGGCTCATAAGGGGATTGGAATGGCTTTGTGAAGGCGGAGACACGGTGGGGGACAGAAGCGGAGACACGGGCAAGGCTGATGTGGAGTGGGGTAGGGGGGAGGGGGGTCTAGAGGGGGAGGGGTTTGGAGGGGGTGGGTAGGCTTCTGTTTTCTTGTTAGTGTTTGTTTTTTCTTTCCTATAAAATGCAGTACCAACATGAGAATTGGTTGCGCCATCTGGCCGTCAGTTCCTCCTCGCCGGGTCGCCCTCCGGGATGTAGACCCTATGGCTGTGTCTCAATGTTGTCTGACTATGCTCTGCCGGCCGGTGGATGTAGGAAGCCCAGCTGTGTTCAATGACATGTCGCTGCTTAATAAAAAACGTTTGATTCTAAAAACATGTTTAAAAAATTCTGATAATGATGCAACAATAAAAACAGTGTCCATTCTTTGTAATTTAAGAAACGCTGGGCGACATCTATTTAAATTCATATCTTTGAGTGCAGGGACAATACATTTTCTACGAGGCAAAGTGTAAAATTTACAAAAAAATAAAACATGAATATCCGATTGCAGAGACAATTCATCACATGGGCACATACACAGTTCTTTTGACCAGAGTTCATTTCTGGGAAAGTCAATAACCTAAAAAATATATTGAGTCTAAAACGTGTTAAAAAGAATCTATCATGATTAGACATAGGGAGGCTTAAGTATGGCTGTAATTTATCTCCGGTTAGAATCAACTCATGTGAGCAGACCGTCTTTTTCTTTATTTCCCTCAGGTACTCCAATCTTAAACAAATTTACTTCAGGTTTCCCTTAATTTGTTAACGCACATTTTACACAAAATTCATATCATTGTTTGTGCTGGTTTATAACTAATAGGAATTCAATGCAGTGCAATGCACTGATGTGTATTACTTTGCGCCAAAGCGGCATTCCACAGGTGCTGTATGGGTGGGTGTTCCTGTACATTCACTCATATCTATCTATAAAAACTTCATATCTAAAATAACTTGTAGGCATGGATTTGCACTAAAGTCCTATGCCTCCATGATAATGGTGTAACAAGGAGAAATACTGTTATTTATCCAGTATTTGGGTGTCTTTCATAGATTCACATGCCTGAATCATTCCCCGTCGTCGAGACGGGAGCCTCCGGTAAATAAAAAAGTAATGTCCTATAGACATACATAGAGAAAATAGGCCCAAGGGTCTCCCCTTAGTGGCCTTTCCTTGTCCTTATGTAAAAAGGACCAAACTCTTACAGTCAGCCAATCAGCTCCGACCTCCCTCTAGGACCTCCCTGGGAGGAGCCCCAGTCCCTCAGATTTTCTACCGCACGTTGTGCTAGGGAGTCTCCAGCTTGAGCTCTGCTCAAGATTACTTATAATCATCTAAACTCTCTTCAAAAGTGATTCCTCGCTCTCAACCCTTCAAGGATTCTTCACTACACTGTTTGCAGTAAGTGGCTTCTTTCCACAAACTTCTTCCATGTCGGAGTCACAGAAGAAAGCCCTGTTCAGGGCCTGCTCTTCCTGTGGGAAGAAGAGGATCCATGTGGATGATAAGCATGAGTTATGCTTGTACTGCCTTTACCCAGATCATGTCTCGGACAACTGCAGGATCTGTAGGTCTTTCCCTAAAAAGACTGTGAGAGACAGGGAAGGACGCCTTCTCATCTGGCTGGACAGGCTGAAGGTCAGAGACAATCTTGAATCTTCTGAGAGCAGTGTTTCCAAAAGCTCAGAAGTCTCTAAAAAGAGGCCTAGGGTATCTTCCCCGGGCCCCTCAGACACTCCTCCTACGAAGACAAAAAAGTCTTCAGAGGCAAGATCTACGTCATCTTCAGTGTCTGTTCAGGCTGATCACACCTTCAAAAGACCTGCTCCATCGTCTACCAGACAGACCCACAAAACAACCTCTGTCACAACCACTGTGTCGACGACATCAGCGTCATCGCCTTCAGCGTCGACGACGACGACTACTTCCTCAACATCATCAGGTAGACCTGTTTCCTCTATTATATTACTGCAATCGTCGTCGACGACGAAGACCCTGTCGACGACGAGAACCACACCATCGACGACGGCATCGTCATTGACGAGCCCACCGTCGTCGAAGAACTCACAGACGTCGACGAAGACGTCGACGACGAAGACACCGTCGACGGCGGGCTCGCCGTCGACGAAGGTACCGACGACGACAACATCGTCATCGAAGTCGTCGACGACCAAGGTACAGTCGTCCACGCAGTCGACGACGACACCGTCGACGAAGACACCGTCGACGAAGACACCGTCGACGAAGACACTGTCGACGACGACACCGTCGACAAAGACACCGTCGACGAAGGAACCGTCGACGAAGGAACCGTCGACGAAGGAACCGTCGACGAAGGAACCGTCGTCGTCGACGAAGGGACCGTCGTCGTCGACGACACCGACGACGAAGGAAGACTCGTCGTCGGAGATGGCATCGGAACCATGGAAAAAATCCGAACTAGTAGAGATGCCGACCCTCATGCCACCGCCGTCGACGACGCACTCGACGTCGACAGGAACACATACTGCGTCTAGCAAGTCTAGAAAAACGCAAATTACCCCGGAAACCACGTCTCCGAGCAAAGTGGAGATGCAACCACCTCACGACATCTTCCAAAGTGAGGAATCCGAAGAGGATGACCACTTGGGTCCAGCTACCTCCATCTCGGACCTCAACGTCAAGTGCCAAAGCACAGATGAGGAGCAGGAGGACCTAACTTTTCAGGAACACTCCATCCACACTAGTGTCCGCACGGAGGTCACCCCCATGATATGCCTGCCGGCGACTCTGGTCAATGACCTGCGGTTCCTTGTGCAGGACTACAAGCAAAGATTCCCGGATGCGGACAGTGGTCATCAGACACCGGTAGACCATACACCAGCGTCTGCCCCAAAACGGTCTCAAACTCACCCCCAAACCCACCGTGAGACCCAGCCTCAGGTGATGGACTCCTCGGACGACGACGAGGAGGAGGAAGAATTGGAGGAAGGAGAGGTCCAGGAAGTCCACTCGGTCCACTCGGACCAGGATGGAGATACCGAATATGGAGATGACGAGTATGTAGCGCCATCCCCGGCTTCACCTGAACCGCGACAGGCGGATTCGCCACCTGTGGACATAGCAGGCTTCCACAAACTTGTGGAACGGGCAGCGAAGAGATTCCATATGGTAGTGGAATCAACGGAAACGGACTGCTTTCTGCATGACTTCAAAGAGCAGACACAAAAGGCAACCAAATCTATTCCAATCATAGAGTTCTTGTGGGAACAGGGCAAGAAATTGATGCTGACACCCGCTTCCGTGCCTGCGGTTGTTCCGCGCCTGGACAAGAAATATAAAGCCCCACTTAAGGTGGCGGCTTGCCTCAACGGGCACCCAAAACCTGACTCGGTGGTCACGCAGGCGGCCCAGAAACACTCCCGCAACCCTTCCTCCCCACTGTCCGCTCCTCCGGACAAGGAAGGCAGGAAGCTGGACACGATAGGGAAGAGATTCACGTCCACGTCGGCCATGACCATCAAGATCGCGAACTCCATTGCCTTGTTGGGGCGCTACAATCGCCAACTCTGGGAGGACATAGCCCCATACCTGAAGGAACTGCCTGATGCCGTAAAGGGGGAGGTCAAGGCTCTCCTGTCGGAAGGTCAATCTTCGGCGGCGGAAATAATTGACTGCGCGATAGATGCAGCCATGACTGGCTTCCGTCAACTAGCCGGAGCGGCTGTGCTACGCCGTCAAGGATGGCTGAAGGCGACGTCGTTCCGCCAGGAAGTGCAATTGAAGGTGCTGGACATGCCCTTCGACGGCCAGCATCTCTTTGGGGACAAGATCGACGAGGCACTGCAAACTATCAAGAAGGACACCGACACTGCAAGGGCGCTAGGCACGTTACAGTCCCGGAACCAGTCCTTTCGAGGAAACCGATCCAGAGGTCAGTCCTCTTATCGCGGTTCCTACCAGAACCGGTCCTCGTATTCCTCTACCAACAAAAATCAGTACCAACATAAACAACAACAAGCCCGTCAATCTTCATACGGACGATCTACCTTCAGGGGCAGGAATTCCAAAAGGGGCGCTGGCGGACGCCAGTGACCGATTACTCCAGCCAGTCCCACCACCCTCTACATCCTTTCAAATTGGAGGAAAGCTGACCCATTTCCTCGACAATTGGCAACACATCACCACGGACCGATGGGTTCTCCAAATTATAAGATTCGGACACTCTCTCGAGTTCACGTCCCTGCCTCCCAACACACCTCCCAAAAGGCGGACGCACAAACATCTACGGCTCCTTACCCTAGAACTCGCTATAATGCTACAAAAAAGAGCAATCGAACGAGTTCCAGCATCCCAGAAGGGGAAGGGGTTTTATTCACACTTCTTTCTTGTAAGACAGAAAGAGGACAAGTGGAGACCCATTCTAGACCTTCGGGCACTCAATGCCTTCCTACGGAGCCAATCGTTCAGAATGGTAACGATTCAAGAAATCCTGGGCACTCTCGAACAAGGAGATTTCATGACATCCTTAGATCTCCAGGATGCCTACTACCACATCCCCATCCTCAAGCGTCACAGAAAGTTCCTGCGGTTCGAGGTAGCGGGCCGACATTATCAGTTCAGAGTCCTACCATTTGGCCTCAAGTCCGCGCCGCGGATCTTCACGAAGTGCCTAGCTCCGGTGGCGGCATATCTGCGTCAGTTGGGTCACCAAGTCTTCCCTTACCTAGACGACTGGCTGGTGAAAGCACCCTCAGCCGAGGACGCGGCGGCATCCTCCTGCGCCTGCACCAATCTTTTTCAGAGGCTAGGATTAACCATCAATCTCAAAAAATCCTGCACCACCCCTACGACAAGGATCACCTTCCTAGGGGCTGTCCTGGACACGGAGTGCGTGAAGGCCTTTCCCTCGAAGGAGAGGGCGGACAAGATACTATCTCTGGCCACGGCTGTGGCGACAAAAACATACATCAAAGTGCGCACTTACACATCCCTCATGGGAATGATGTCTTCTTGCATACTCCTTATCCCTCACTGCCGACTCAGGATGCGCCCATTGCAGGAAGCTCTCGCAACCCAATGGACCCAAAGCACTGGCTCTTTCGAGGACATTGTGCAAATCACACCAAAAATGTCCACAAGCCTAGCTTGGTGGAGGAACCGAAAAAATCTGAATGTAGGATTACCGTTTCTCCTTCCGGCGACACCTCTGGTGGTCACCACGGACGCCTCCTTGGAAGGATGGGGCGCCGTTCTACAAGATCTTCGAATCAGCGGCAAGTGGGACCCTCAGGAAAAACTGCTCCACATAAATCTCTTGGAGCTGAGGGCGGTCTATCTTGCTCTACAGGCATTCCTGCCACGCATCCAGAACTCCCCAGTGCTCGTCAAAACGGACAACACCACGACGATGCACTACCTCAACAAACAGGGGGGAACGCGTTCGCTCTCTCTATCACGCGAATCGCAGAAAATCTGGAACTGGCTAGTGTTACACGGGATCCAACTCAAGGCGGACTATGTCCCCGGAAAAGACAATACTATCGCGGATGCCCTGAGCAGGCAAAGATCCCTCTCCCACGAGTGGGAGCTGAGCGACAACGCCCTGGAACACGTCTTCTCTCAATGGGGAGTCCCGAACATCGACCTGTTTGCCACCAAAGACAACGCCAAATGTCCGCACTACGCAAGCTGGCATCCCCAACAAGGGTCTCTGGGGAATGTATTCTCCATCGGATGGTCCAGCGCGTTTGCGTACGCCTTTCCTCCGTTTCCAATGATCCCGAGGCTCCTCAGGAAGATGAAGGCGGAGCCATGTACCCTAATCCTGATTGCCCCGTTCTGGCCGAGACAACACTGGTTCTCGGATCTACTTCGACTTTCCATCAGGTCACCGATCCGTTTGAAGCAGCACCCGAACCTCTTAACAATGTCCAACGGTCAGGTGCAACACCCGAACCTCCAATCACTCAAGTTGTCGGCCTGGCTCCTGAGCACAGGGAGTTCAGTGGACTAAATATCCCGCAGGACTGCAGGGATATCTTGTCGAAAGCGAGAGCGGATAGTACAAACAAAGCCTACACTCTCAAGTGGAAACGGTTCTGCATGTGGTGTGTGGATCGGGATCTAAGACCACTCTCAGTCACCCCATAACAGATACTACCGTACCTGCTGCATTTAGCACAGTCAGGCCTGGCACATGCATCCATAAAGGTTCACCTCGCAGCTATCTCTAGATTCACTAGGACTTTCACAGGACCTTCTCTGTGGTCCAGTAGACTAGTCAAACAATTCCTGAAGGGACTCTACAGATCCTTTCCGAGGCCTCGGAAAGTCCCTCCGACATGGCAACTGAATCTGGTACTCAACCAACTCATGAGAAGTCCATTTGAACCCATTCATCGAGCATCCATCAAACACATCTCCTGGAAAACAGCACTCTTGCTCGCTCTAACATCAGCCAGGAGAGTTAGCGAGCTGCAAGCTTTGTCCATTCAAGAACCATATATGCAATTCAGACAAGACAGGGTAGTGCTGAGACCAAACCCTAAATTCATACCTAAAGTCCCTTCGGACTTTCATCTCAACGAGCCAATTGTCCTCAGGTCCTTCTTTGCAAATCCGTCCACAGCAGCGGAAAGAGCGCTGCATTCTCTGGACCTTCAGAGGTGCCTAAAATTCTACCTGGACAAAACTAAGGCTCTCAGGAAATCTTCACAGCTGTTTGTAGCATACAGCAGACCAAGAGTGGGCCTGCCTCTCACGAAGCAAAGCATCTCCAGGTGGATATCCTCAGCGATTGCATTCTGCCACGACAAGGCCGGACGGCCTTTAACTGAACATGTTACTGCTCACTCCACCAGGGCGATGTCCACGTCCGCAGCACTGTTCGCTGGGGTGCCAATCTTGGACATTTGCAGGGCGGCGACTTGGAAGTCACCGCACACTTTCTCCAGACATTACTGCCTGGATATCGAACTTCAGAAGGATGCGGCAGTGGGCCAGGCAGTGCTTCGCCATCTCTTTCAGTGATGTGAGCCTTCCTACATCCCGCCATCCAGGTATGCACGTTCCTTGCTATTGTGATGTTACTGTTATGCTGTCCACATGTTGTATGACGACACATGCATTGTCTACTGTGACTACAGAGCATTTCCATCACGCAGGTGCATATCTGATTGCTAGCTATTCTGATTCAGGCATGTGAATCTATGAAAGACACCCAAATACTGGATAAGAAATGCGTTACTTACCTGTAACAGCAGTTATCCAGTATTGGTGTCTTTCATAGATTCACATGCAACCCTCCCGCCTCCCCTGGAAGGTCTCACATCCCTCTCTAACAATATTACGCCAACCTAGTTGGGTGCGTACGAAAATCTGAGGGACTGGGGCTCCTCCCAGGGAGGTCCTAGAGGGAGGTCGGAGCTGATTGGCTGACTGTAAGAGTTTGGTCCTTTTTACATAAGGACAAGGAAAGGCCACTAAGGGGAGACCCTTGGGCCTATTTTCTCTATGTATGTCTATAGGACATTACTTTTTTATTTACCGGAGGCTCCCGTCTCGACGACGGGGAATGATTCAGGCATGTGAATCTATGAAAGACACCAATACTGGATAACTGCTGTTACAGGTAAGTAACGCATTTCTTCTCTTCGATTTTTCCTCTCTGCATGTGTTATGTATTCTAAAGTACACATACATAGAGGTAATTTCCTCAAAGGATAGATTATGTATCTTAAGGGTCCCTTCCTGAACAAAAACATAATGGAGCACAACGTAGAAATGCTTGTGCTATAGCACAAGGATTTCTATGTTTCTTTGTTGGTAGAAGCCTGTAGAAAGTGTGTCAATGCATTGAGAGAACACAACTGGGAACATGACTTGGGATGTCTGGCGGCATAGTAGGGGCATGGCCATCTAAAGGGGCTTGCTAGTCTGGAGAGAGTGGGCTCTCTTTGAAGACTTTTGTAGAAGTTGGAGGCTGAGTGTGCTCATTAGGGGCTTGGACTCTAAATGCTGCTTGGGTGTCTGGAGTCAAAGCGTGTGCGTAGAAGGGCCTTGAACATCTAATAGGGCTTGGCTGTCCGAAGGGAGTAGGCTCTCCGTGAAGAAGGTGAAGTGTTTGCATAGTAGGGGCTTGAACACCTAATGGGACTTGGATGTCTGGAGGGAGTGGGCTCTCTGTAAAGACTTCTGTACAAGGCATAACCTGTGTGTTGCAGGGGCATGGCTATTTCACGATGCTTGGGAGTCTGGAGGTGAAAGCTGTGTGCAGTAGGGGCATGGTCAGCTAATAGGGCTTGGCTGTCTAGAGGGAGTGGGCTCTCAGTGAAGCCTTCTGTACAAGGAAAAGATTGTGCTTAGTAGGAGCTTGGACACCTAATGGGGCTTGGGTGTCTGGAGGGAGTGGGTTTTCCCTGGAGACTTCTATACAAGGCAAAGGGTTTGTGTAGTAGGGGCTTGACCACCTAATGGGGCTTGGTTGTCTGAGTGAGTGGGCTGTCCATCAAAACGTCTGTAGAAGGTGAAGCAAAGGGTGCACATAGTAGGGGACTAGCCCCCTAATGATACTTGAGTGTCTGGAGAGAGTGGTTTCTCCATGAAGACTTCTGTACAAAGCTTAGGCTGTGCATTGTAGGTGCTTGTAGGTAGTATGCTTGGCCACACGCATCTCATTGATTGAGCCTGAGAGATCGCCAACCCACATAGGTGTGTAGTAGAGGTTTTCCCACCTAATGGGGCATAGGCCATGGAGGGAGTGGGCTCTCCATGAGCACTTTTGTACAGGCATAGGTGTGAGTAGTAGGGGCTTGACCACCTAAGTGTGCGTGGATGTCAGGAGGGAGTGAGCTGTCCATGAAGGCTTCTATACAAGGTGTAGTCTGTGCATTGTAAGGTCTTGACCACTGAAATCTCATCAAATGCGCCCAAGAGATTGCCAACCTGCAAGGGGTCTGGTAAAGAGCAAAAGGTGTGCGTAGTAAGGGCTTGCCTCCCTACTGGGGCATGGGACTGTGGAATGAGCGGGCTCTCCTTGAGCACAACTGTACAATGTGTAGAGTGTGCGTATTAGTGGCTTGGCCACTTAAAGAGCACTGGTGTCTGGAATGAGTGGTCTATACAGCAAGAAGTCTGAACAAGGCATAGGTTGTGCATTGTAGGGCCTATATGCTGAAGGGATCACCAACCTGCAAAGGGTCTGGTACAGAGCAAAATCTGTCTGTAGTAGGAGCATGAACACCTAATGTGGTGTGGATCTATGGAAGGAGGGGGGTCTTCATGGGCACTTCTGTATAAGACGTAGGGTGTGCGTAGTAGAGGCATGGCCAGCCAATCACAATTATTTATTCCCCTGCTGGACTCCTGTGGAGGGGGAACATCCTTTACAACGCAACTTTTACAACGCACTACCATTACAACGCAACTTTTACAACGCATGTCATTACAACGCATTGCGCTGGGGGGCGCTCTAGGATAGGGAATAGATTTAATTTACTATCCAACACCTTCCCTACTATCCACGGGGACTGGAGTTGGAATAGTAAATTAAACTATTCACTATCCAGCACCCCAAAGCGCTATGCGTTGTAACAGCCTGCGTTGTAAAAACTGCGATGTAAAGGTAGGCGTTGTAAAAGTATGCGTTGTAACGTCATACATCCCCTGAGGAGTCTCACTGCACTAATATTTTTTAACTTTTAATTCACCAAAACGGCTAAACAGATTTACAAAATCACAAAAAGATCGCTCTTTGTGTAAAGATTTAGCTTTCTGTCAAATTTGGTGTAATTCTGGTCAGCTGTTTTATTTATATTATTGTCTAATTTTCACAATGGAAATTGTGTGGGGAAAAGCATTATGGGACGACCCCTTTTCTCTAAAACTGCTTGAAGGGCCACCTAAAACTTTCCAGCAAGGCGCTGAGGTGAATGATTTTTTGTTTGGAAAGTTTTATGAAGATTTAGCTAACAAACTGCCAAAGTTATAGCAAAATAAAAGAAACTCTTCTTCAATGGAGAGTCCATCCTGACTATAACTACACAGTGGTGACTGGCATGGTGTAAACATGTGGAAGGTTCCTAATAGTAACTTTGCTGTCATGAATTTGGTTGTAGGAGACTCTACCCCTCTAATTCTCTGACCAGTAATGGCAAATTGCATCCATGAGAGGATCTCCACTTAAGCTTAGTTGGAGCTCCCTCTATACAGAGATTTTTTTAGGTCTCGCCTGTCGATGCGCATGCGCATCGAGCAAGCGAGACTATAGGGGCTCATCGACTCTTTATCTAACTTGCAAGGAATCGTGGCGATTCCTTGCAGTGCCCGTGACTTTTAAGCTCAATGCGCATGTGCATTGAGCTTAAAAGCGCGTGCACAGCCGCCCGCATTCCTCCGACACCTTTGAAGTGAAGCTTAGCTTCACTTCAAAGGCCCGGCTTCTTCACACCCACATGCCGCTCTGCCCCGCTCCGCCCCCTCCCCTGAGTCATCCTGCCTGCCCAGACTTCTCCTCCCCCCTACTTACATCCCGCTTTCACTTGTTTTACTTACTCTTGTCCCATATACACATATTCCTTTGGATAAGCTATGTAGCGCCCGCCTCCAACAGCCCCACACGTTCTCGGGGGGAAGCTGACATTATCTCCGCTCTTTGTTTACACTGGGAATTCTTGTTCCCATGGTTATCATGACTCGCCACAGGCCCGTCAATCGGCATGCCGAACGTTCTTTGTAACACGCAGACCGACCAGCCGATTTGAATCGTGTATGACGGGGCACGTCGACGGGAGTCTCTCCTCGTTTTCACCATTGACATTTTACCCTATCACACGTTGCTTTCCATTACTCTTCCAATATAAAGAATCTCCCTACTGAGCCAATGGATGACACACCTCTCCAGAGGCGACACGCTCACACGCTTTGGGATCTGCTAACACTGCAGGACCCGGCGCCCACCAGCCCCCTCGCACCCCTTGTGAAGGGATATGTTGGGCATTGCTGCTGGTTCGTTCCAGCATTGACATGCCTTACTTTGCACTCATGCCCAAGTGCGCTTTTTTTTGTTTGTTATTTACCGGCCCCCGTTCACGCATGCACACCATTTGGTAACGTGCATTCCGCAATGTGTGCATTACTTTTGCATCATCTCCCATTGTCCCCATCTCCGGCCCACCCCATCATGCACACCACGAAGATCGGCTAATCCGTTTTAAATTGTACCACCTTTCTTCATACTTAGATCTCTATTATGTATATACCTTTCCCTGTTCACCCATGTATAACGTATTGAGGGCCTTTCTCGGCTAGGACTTTAGACCTACGGAGTTGCCGGCCGCTCTACACTCATTGTCCTCCACTTTTTGATGTCTCTGATATTCCATATGTATTATCATGCCTCTCTTACTATGCTTTAATACTATTCAGACCAATTTTGAGCGCATCTCCTTCTTTCTTCTGACATCATTTCAACACCCTTTTGAGACCTTCCCACATGCGCCACCTCTGTTAGCACCATGATTCGAGCTCCCATCTATGCTCTTTTTTGTTGCTCAAGAAGCTCTCTAGTACCATGCTTACACATCTTCCTTGTTCCACAACAGTTCCATGCATGAGGCCCTTATCAAGGCGGCCCTCCAGAACTATTGGATGCATCATTACTCACCGCTGCTAACCCAAGCATAACGGGTTCCGTCTAGAGATAGACCTACCACGTATGGTTCCTCACCACATTGGACATTTAGACACACACGGAAGATGGGATGCAGCGACCCTCAACCCCTCACTCACCCTCAACCCCTCACCCTCAACCCCTCATCCTCAACCCCTCACCCTCAACCCCTCACTCACCCTCAACCCCTCACTCACCCTCAACCCCTCACCCTCACTCACCCTCAACCCCTCACCCTCAACCCCTCACCCTCACTCACCCTCGACCCCTCCCCTTCGACCCCTCCCCCTCAACCCCTCACCCTCCCTCACTCACCCTCACTCACCCTCACCCCCTCACCCTCACTCACCCTCACTCACCCTCACCCTCACTCACCCTCACCCTCACTCACCCTCACCCTCACTCACCCTCAACCCCTCACCCTCACTCACCCTCACTCACCCTCAACCCCTCACCCTCACTCACCCTCACCCACCCTCAACCCCTCACCCTCACTCACCCTCAACCCCTCACCCTCACTCACCCTCACCCTCACTCACCCTCAACCCCTCACCCTCACTCACCCTCACTCACCCTCACTCACCCTCAACCCCTCACCCTCACTCACCCTCACCCACCCTCACCCTCACTCACCCTCACCCACCCTCACCCACCCTCAACCCCTCACCCTCACTCACCCTCAACCCCTCACCCTCACTCACCCTCAACCCCTCACCCTCACTCACCCTAGACCCCTCCCCCTCGACCCCTCCCCCTCAACCTCCCTCACTCACCCTCACTCACCCTCACTCACCCTCACCCCCTCACCCTCACTCACCCTCACCCTCACTCACCCTCACCCTCACCCTCACTCACCCTCAACCCCTCACCCTCACTCACCCTCACTCACCCTCAACCCCTCACCCTCACTCACCCTCACCCACCCTCAACCCCTCACCCTCACTCACCCTCAACCCCTCACCCTCACTCACCCTCACCCTCACTCACCCTCACCCTCACTCACCCTCAACCCCTCACCCTCACTAACACTGAAACCCTCAATCACCCTCACTCTTACTCTCACTCACACTCTACACCTCAGCCTCACCCTCACTCACTCACCCTCAACACCTCACCCTCACCCCCTCAACCCCTCACCCCCTCACCCTCACTCGCCCTCACCCTCAACCCCTCACCCTCAACCCCTCACCCCCTCACCCTCAACTCCTCACCCTCAACACCTCACCCTCACTCACTCTCAACCCCTCAACCTCACTCACTCACCCTCAACACCTCACCCTCACTCACTCACACTCACTCACCCTCAACCCCTCACCCTCAACCCCTCACCCTCAACACCTCACCCTCAACCCCTCACCACCTCCCGCTCAACACCTCCCGCTCAACACCTCACGCTCAACACCTCACGCTCAACACCTCACGCTCAACACCTCACGCTCAACACCTCACGCTCAACACCTCACGCTCAACACCTCACCCTCAACACCTCACCCTAAACACCTCACCCTCAACACCTCACCCTCACTCACCCTCACTCACCCTCACTCACCCTCACTCACCCTCACTCACCCTCACTCACCCTCACTCACCCTCACTCACCCTCACTCACCCTCACTCACCCTCAACCCCTCACTCACCCTCACTCATCATCACTCACCCTCAACCCCTCACCCTCACCCTCACCCACCCTCAACACCTCACCCTAACTCACAATCACCCTCACTCACCCTCACCCTCACTCACTCTCACTCTCACTCACCCTCAACCCCTCACTCACCCTCAACCCCTCACCCTCACTCACCCTCGACCCCTCCCCCTCGGCCCCTCCCCCTCAACCCCTCACCCTCCCTCACTCACCCTCACTCACCCTCACCCCCTCACCCTCACTCACCCTCACTCACCCTCACCCTCACTCACCCTCAACACCTCACCCTCACACAGTGCAATAGGTCTCAGAGGATTTTTAGTTAAAGCTTTTACAATTGTTTATGGCTTTTTTGATTTGTAATTCTTTAGCATTGGCTACAAGAAATAAAAATGCTAAAGATTTACAACAAAAAACCCATAAACAATTCTAAAAGCACTAACTCTAATGCTGCGAGACCTATTGCATTTCCAATGCTTGTTCATGTATACCTCCCTTTGTGAATAGGTCCATTTGTTTTACCCTGGTAATTTGTGGTGGCTCCTGGCTGCTTCATATGCTGCTAACTGTAGCAGTTTCATTTAGCTTTTGCTCACTTTCTAACTTAAAAAGATTTTGCATTGCTTTTCTGTGATATATGTGGGTGGCCAGTACCTACACCTTGTAACAGCCACATTAAAGCTTAGAGTATTCTTAGCAGAAATTTAGAAAATAGTTTTTGACATTATATGGAGTTCTTGGTGCAAGCTTTTGAAGCAGCCATGTGAGAGCTCCAGCTTTCTAAAAATTCTTCATCTACTTGTGACTTGTTTCGGGGGTATAAACGACAGAAGAATCCCATGGGCTTGCATCAGTAGTGTGCTCATGACAAGAATCCTATACAATCAGCAGTTCTATAAAATGAGTAGCGTATAAGAATTTAGATATCTACAGGCATGAAAATTAATTATTTTAATGGGACCATCTGAGGAATGATGGCAAAATGTACTAAACCCCCAGCCAACATCATCAAACAAAGGAATGGTCTAGAATGCTTATTGTTGGTGATTGTTAGTAATGCAGGATTGGTTAAAGAGAACTGTTATTTTAACTTGATGTTCCTTTGATAGAGATGATTGCTGTGTTGGTACTGAATAATCATCTTTATTTGCGGTTGCAGCGCCACCTACCAACTTTGGTCTTGTTCAAGAGATGTCCAAAAAATGGAGAGGGCAAATGAGTGATGACCTGAGAAGTGTTTATGCTGATTCATATAGACTACCTCCAAGGTCTGCCATGACCTTTCCTCGGTTTACGGCTGCCCCACGCATACTTTCCAGCATCAAACATGCACCTGATTACCTCTGCAAGGACCCGGACTTAAAAGCACAGCGAGACCTGCAAGTTCCTGACCATGGAGTAAAAATAATCACAGAAGCACCACTAGTGGACCCGGCCTGTTAAGACAAGATCCCTGCTATGCCTACCTGTTTCAATTACTTACTTTCCAAAAGCTCAGTGGATAATCTGTATACTCCTGTAAAGCCCACCATTGCAGCAACAGCCTGAGTCACCAGTCCTTACATCGCTGATATCAACCCCAATAAAGCTGATGATGCTGAAAAAATGTAAATTTTGAAACTAAATACAAAATACACTTTCTACTTGATCTGTGTTAATTGTATAAAGTTAAAAGGTTGTGAATAATTGTGTTAGGTGCTTACAATAAATATAATTTGGGTCTATTGAAGGGACTTTGCCCAATGGTGATGTGCCTTTTATTCATCTTGTAATGAGTGCTTATGCAATGTAAAATCTGTGATATTCGCCTAAGCAGAATTTGTGTAAATTTTGTTCCTCATTTTCAACAAAGTCATGACGTGACATCATCATTATTGTACATCGAATTGCGATGCCTTTGAATAAACATTGACAACATTTTTGTCTTTAATACGTGAGAAGTATACCTCCTTAAAATGTGTGCATGGATATTAACATAATCAAACGCCTGTTGATACCACTGGAACTGACCCCGATGAATACCCCAGGACAACTGCTCTGATACGGGCAAACATTCAAGTGGCTATGCTAGCCACTCCCTTATATGTAACGGAGATCACGGAGATCACTGATAAGGCGAGAACACACACGAAGAAGGGTCGGAGAGTGAAACCAGAAAAAGACGTCAGAAGATGGAGGGCGGAGACTGGCAGTGAGGAAGAACGGCAAGGAGAGGAGAAATCCACGACAGGAGAGCAGAGACCGGCAACCCAAAATGAAACCGTAGACTGCGAGAAGATCTTGAAACCAGAGGACACCACGAGGATTCGACCGGCAGATCCAGCGCCCACAAGGGAGGTGGAAGACAACCAAAGAACCCCTAGGTAAAGGCAGCCTGGACGAGACCGCCATGGCTCACGGACAGAGCCATAGCCTCAGGGAAGTGCCGGAGGGTTTTTTTCAGAGGGCTTGTGGTGGGCTCATGCATAGAGATATTTGCGTGGGCTTTGAAGGAAGTGTGGTGGGGAGAATGCAAGACTCACTTGGACTTGACACTTTCTCTCTCTTGTTTCTACTTGTGCTCACTTCCCCACCCCACATGTATCCAGTAGAGAATAGACACATCGGACAAGGTTAAGCGTCCCCTCAGTTTTCCCATGCACTAGTCTTAAAGGTGAAGGTTAACCTAATAGGCCAAACATAAAATACTAAGGTCTTTCCCAATGTGTGTTTTCCCTGAGGGGCAGTTCGAAGAAGGAAGATATCCTGAGGACAGAATCAAGGCCCACGGGAAAAAATTAAACAAAACCTGATGGACCTAAACACAGCGTGCAGTCAAAGACCTTTGCGTTTTTCCATGTGAGAGAGGTTTATACAGAGAAAAGAAAAATAAACACACATTAAATAGAACAAATGTCTGGGCCAGTCTATGAAGCCTGTGATAGTGCATTAAAAAATAAGAGCACAAGTTAAAGTTTGATGGACAGGGTCCTTCACAACAAATGTGGCAGTGTACCTCGTCAGACTTGGGTTGACCATTATGTTTCTGCCAGCACGAATCTACACAGATGTCCCAACTGATTTGGTGTGCTCTGTGTAAGTAAATCAGTCCACCTGCCCTATTTAGAAACGATGATCTGATGTCCTTTTTAGGTCGAGCCTAGGCAGCGCGCATGGACTGTATTTGAGACATACTCTATTCACTCCATGTGCTCACAGCCCGCGTACTGCTTTTTTTTTTTTAACAGTTGTTTTTATAAAAATAAAAAGCAACATCAGTCAAATATTGTTGAACAATCATTACATATTCAGACATGTGTTGTCTATAAATTTTAACCATCAAAAGTTCGGTTTCACTCAGCCATCTGTATCCCTCCTGTTCCATTCCGTCATTTCCATTTCTGTGGGCGGTGAGACGCACAAGTCACCCCATAAACATTCCACTTTCCCCATTTCCTATCCCACTTCCTGGGGCAACCTCTAGATTTGAAAACCTCTTTTTCTGAGATCATACATTTGTCTAGGTCCCTCACCCAGTTTCCTGATGATGGGATGTCAGCTGCTCCCTACTTCATAGCTATGTTCCGTTTGACCAATATATATCCCAGGGTGACCCACTGTTGTTCCACATCGGTGAGATCTGTCGTTTCCCATAAGTTAAGGATCCCTAATTGTGGTGTCAGTGTGATGTCTTTCCCAGTGCTCGTTGCATGTGTCGTGTTCGTGTAGCCCTTTCCCATAGGGCCTCTATGAGTGAACATTCCCATATAATGTGATAGAAGGTTGCCTCCCCGTTACAACGACGGAGACACAGAGAATCTTGTCGGCTCCCAATCTTTGCAAGGGTGACACCCGTGAGGTATGTGATATGTAGGACTTTTAGTTGGACAATGCGGAGCCTGAGAGGGATAGCTGCCTCCCTGGGGGACATCAACTCTGTTTGCCAGTCGTCATCCTCAAGCTGTCCCAGATCTGTTTGCCATTTATCTCTGAGCGATTGAAACAGGTCTGATTATTACATAGCTTTTGGTATTTAAGCGACACAGATTTTTTTGGCAGTGATTCTGAGAGGAGATGATCCTCGAGGGGAGATGATTCCGGTAGTTCCTCTGTACCCTGTAGAGCTTCTGCGGATGCGTGACGGATCTGGAGATAGCGAAATACCTCTCCTTGAGCTAGTTTATACTCCTCCTTCAATTCCGTGAACTGTAGTATTCTACTCTTTTTCCACAGGTGACCTATCTTCGAGATACCAATAGTATTCCATCTGTCGAACCCGTGCTGGTTGCAAAGGGTACCCAGTTTTTGAGCTGACCACAGCGAGGTAGCCCGGGTCAACACATCAAGCCAGCCAAGTCTTCGATTGGCCTGATGCCAGACCACCAAGGTAAGGGCTGTGGGGCCCAAATAACGGCCTCTCCGAACCTTCGAGTAGAGGGCCCCTAGGTACCCCTCTCGACCCATTTTGATAACTATCCAGGAGAAAGGCGGGGTCCATCGGGGGCGATACAACCATTGGTTCACCACCACCAGCTGTGAGGCCCAGTAGTACAGACGCATATCTGGGAGTGCTATACCCCCATCGTACCATCCCTTGGTCAGTTTAGTGATGGCGCTACGGGTACCTTTCCGTCCCACAACAGAGTCTCAACCTCACTCTCAATCTTTTTTAAAATATGACTCGGGGACCTTGTATGGGCAGCTCTGGAGGATATACAGGAAATGGGGGAGATCCAACATCTTGTATAGCTTGGCTTCGCCCAACTGGGAAAGGGGTAGTGTTCGCCAATGTTTGACATCGCTGCATAATCTGTCCAGAGGCGCAGATAACTTTTTAATGTAGAACAGTGCAGGATCAGGGATAACATAGATCCCTAAGTACCGAAAACCCTTGGCGGCCTTTTCTATGTTGCAGTAGGGCGGGAGTGCAGGGATCAGACCGCAAAGGGCGAAAATCACGGATTTGGACCAGTTAATGGAATATCCTGAATATTTACAAAAGTTAGGGAAATATTTAAAAAGTCTATGCACTGATCTTGCGGGTGACTCCAGATATAATAGAATATCATCAGCATAGAGGGATATTCTGTCTCCCTCCCCTCCACCCATTTTAAACCCCTTAGCAATGGATCTCCTCTGACCCATGATGCCAGTGGCTCCAAGATCAATGAGAAAATCAATGGGGACAGGGGGCACCCCTGTCGTGTGCCCCTTCTTAGTGAGAACGTTCTGGAAAAGCGGTTGTTGACCTTTACTTGACCCTTGAGTCAGTGTAGAGCATGGGTACTCACAAACTTTCTCTCGGGGGCCAAATTTACACTGTGGTTTGTGTCCGAGGGCCGCACCAGTGGGGGCGGGGTCAGTGGGGGAGGGGGCGGGGCTAGAGCAAATAAAAAACTGACCATGAGGTTGATCACTGGTCCCTGCAGCGGACACCTTCATCCACTGAGCCACCAGACCCGGCATACACACATCTCTCTCTCTCGCTCTCTTTCACTCTCTGTCTCCCTCTCCCTCCCTCTCTCACTCTCCCTCCCTCCCTCTGTCTCCCTTTCCCTCTCTCACTCCCTCACTCTGTCTCCCTTTCCCTCTCTCACTCCCTCATTCTGTCCCTCCCTTTCCCTCCCTTCCTTTCTCTCCCTCCCTTTCCCTCTCTCACTCCCTTACTCTGTCTCCCTTTCCCTCTCACTCCCTCACTCTGTCTCCCTTTCCCTTTCCCTCTCACTCCCTCACTCTGTCTCTCTTTCCCTATCTCACTCCCTCACTCTGTCTCCCTTTCCCTCCCTTACTCCCTCATTCCCTCACTCTGTCTCCCTTTCCCTCCCTCTCTCCGTCTCCCTTTCCCTCCCTCACTCCCTCACTCTGTCTCCCTTTCCCTCCCTCGCTCTGTCTCCCTTTCCCTCTCTCACTCCCTCATTCTGTCACTCCCTTTCCCTCCCTTCCTTTCTCTCCCTCCCTTTCCCTCTCTCACTCCCTTACTCTGTCTCCCTTTCCCTCTCACTCCCTCACTCTGTCTCCCATTCCCTCTCACTCCCTCACTCTGTCTCCCTTTCCCTCTCTCACTCCCTCATTCTGTCACTCCCTTTCCCTCCCTTCCTTTCTCTCCCTCCCTTTCCCTCTCTCACTCCCTTACTCTGTCTCCCTTTCCCTCTCACTCCCTCACTCTGTCTCCCTTTCCCTCTCACTCCCTCACTCTGTCTCTCTTTCCCTACCTCACTCCCTCACTCTGTCTCCCTTTCCCTCCCTTACTCCCTCATTCCCTCACTCTGTCTCCCTTTCCCTCCCTCTCTCCGTCTCCCTTTCCCTCCCTCACTCCCTCACTCTGTTTCTCTTTCCCTCCCTCGCTCTGTCTCCCTTTCCCTCCCTTACTCCCATAGCCCCTCACTCTGTCACTCCCTTTCCCTCTCTCACTCTGTCTCCCTTTCCCTCCCTCACTCCCTCACTCTGTCTCCCTTTTCCCACCTTACTCCCTCATTCCCTCACTCTGTCTCCCTTTCCCTCCCTCTCTCTGTCTCCCTTTCCCTCCCTCACTCCCTCACTCTGTCTCCCTTTTCCCCCCTCACTCTGTCTCCCTTTCCCTCCCTCACCCGGTCTTCCTTTCCCTCCCTCACTCCCTCCCTCACTGTCACTCCCTTTCCCTCCCTCCCCCTCCCTTTCCCTTCCTCCCTCCCTTTCCCTCCTACCCTTTCCCTCTCTCACTCCCTCACCCTATCTCCCTTTTCCTCCCTCACTCCCTCACTGTCACTCCCTTTCCCTCACTCTGTCTCCCTTTCCCTCCCTTACCCTCCCTTTCCCTTCCACCCAGGGCGCAAGTCCTAAAAAAAGAAGTGGGGGGACGCTGACATCACAACAGGAAGTGATGTCACGAAAGGTGGCTTGCACCATCAGATTCATTGCCTCACCCCTTAGATGCGATTGCATCAGAGAAGCCAGCGCGTGAGCAGCGTTCTGAATGAGCTCCAATCTCACCCCAGAGAGGCCAAATAGTGAATGTGCTGCTCCATTTGCTCCAGTTATCGAGCTCCCGGTAAAATAAGTGGGGGGACGCTGTCCACCCGCGTGGTACCTCGACTTGAACCCTGCTTCCACCCTCCCTTTCCCTCCTTCCCTCTCTTACTCCGTCACCCGTTCTCCCTTTCCCTTCCTCACTTAGTCTCCTTTTCTTTCCCTCTTCCTCCCTCTCCCTCTGTCATCTCACCCTCCCTCTGTGTCAGCCCGGGCTGAGACAGCTTCGGAGCACACACACACACATATCCGCACTGAGCACATTAACAGGTCTTTAAAAGACCATTAGCATGTTAATGAGGCTGTGTTGTTCACCTCTTAGCGCCCCTGCAGCTCCACTCCAACTATGGCAGGAATCCCCCGGCCGGCCCCCACAGAGCAGCAGAGTCTCGGAGTCGAGCTGCTGTAACTTAGTTGCAGACACTCTTTAAAAAAAAAAATGAAAACACTGGTATGATGTGCGCAAGGTCCGCGGGCCGCCAGGGAAGGCTTGCCGGGCCGCCACTGGCCCGCGGGCCGTACTATGAGTACCCTTGGTGTAGAGTATCTTAACCCATCCCTTGAATTTCAGGCCCAACCCCTAGGCATCGCAGCACCTCAAAGAAGTATGGCCACTCATGGAGTCAAACGTCATCTTGGCGTCCAAAGACAACACAACAGCGTTTTCTTCTATGACTCGTTTATGACCCAGGACATTATAAAGGTGATGGATATTTAATGCTGTGTTGCGGTTCGGATAAAGCCAGACTGGTCAGCATGAACTAGTGACGTGAGGACCGCGGTGAGGCGGACAGCCAGGAGTTTCGCGAGGATTTTCGCCTCAGCATTAATCAGGGAAATCGGTCTATAGGAGTAGGAACTATCATCAGGCTTCCCTTGCTTACGCATAACTATGATAGAGGCCAATTGTTGATCACCCAGCAGGACCCCTTTATTGTAGCTTTCATTATACATGTCCCTCAGGTGGGGCACGACGAGCGAGGCGGTAGATTTGAGAAATTCAATGGGGACTCCATTAGGCCCCACTGCCTTCCCCGATTTTATGCTGTTAATCGCGGAGCCGATTTCCTCGTCTGTGAGATCGACCTCCAACGCGTCTCTCTCTTTCGAGGACAAAACAGGCAGACGCATATCTGGCAGTAAGTGGCGTGGTTCATCCACCTTGGTTTCGGCAGAGGGCGTGTATATCCGCTCCAGGTGATCCAAAACGGCATCTGCAATTGCTTGGGGGTCCGTTATTGTCTGTGTGTTATCAATTTTAAGTCTAGGGACCCACCGTTCCGACTGTTCCCTTTTTTCCAACCACACAAGCATCTTGCCCGCTCGATCCCCAAGTTCGTAAAGCCTGTGACGTGTGGCCAGTAGTCTTGCAACAGCCCTCTCCCGGGCTAGGGTTTTGTATTCAAGTTGCTTTATTGTTAGACTATGTTCCTTGAGCTCACTAGGAGAACGTGAGTGTGCCGTCTCAAGTTGCAGCAGCTCTCCTTCAAGCTGCTCTACTTGTAGGTTTTGTTTCTCATTATACCCTACTTTGAGAGCCAATGCCTGACCCTTCACCACTGTTTTAAAGGCCTCCCATATTGTCTGCACCAAGTCCACTGAACCAACATTCTCCCTGAAATAGTTCTCGGACTGTGATATTAGGCTCTCTTTTATATCTGGTATCCGGAGCAACCAGGGATTAATAACTATGGTGTTGCGCTGTCTCCGATTGCGATGTGTGAGTTCCACCCATACTGGGGAATCATCAGAGATGCCCCGGGATAGACAGTGTGGGTTTCTGAAAGTTACTGATATGTACCGAGTCAGGAAAAAATCAATCTGGGAGAGACTGCCATGGGCACCTGCGTGGTAGGGGAAGTGTGTCAGGCCTGGATAGAAATAGCGCCATATGTCAATGACGCCCATGACTGTGAGAAATTCTGACATGTATGTGCTAGAACGGTTCTGGGAGCGTTCTGGGTGACTATCAACCAGGTTATTTGGGCTCATATTAAAATCCCCCCCAGAATTAGCTGACCCACCGGGAGGTCCAGCAAGAGTCTCCCTTGGTCGACCAATGCCTCCCTCCCCAGTGCTGGTGGAATGTAGGCTGAGACAAGAATTAGGGGTTTCCCTTCCCAGCTAGCCTCCACAACTGCAAACCTGCCCTGGGGATCTGCCCACGTACGTGTCAGTGTGAGTGTGAGACTTCTTTTCACCAATATACCCTTGCCCCTGGTGCCGGAAGTGTACCCTGCATGGACAAGAAGTTTATATCCCCACCGGGACAGGGCTTTGCAATTGTTGCCCACTAAGTGAGTTTCTTGTACCAAAATTAGATCAGGGGCATATCGTTTAAGGTATTGCAGTACCATGCCTCTTTTTAATTTGTCGCCCATCCGATTGACATTCAACGTCAGAGCGGAAAGGGACGTCTCTACAGAGTTACCCGCCACTTCACTGGAGGGGGTAGTATATGTGGTCCCTGGAGCGAACCCCGCGGGCAGCCCGGACGTTTGCCCGCCCCCCCTTCTGGCTGTCAGAAATGGAGCAGTGTGTGGGAAAACAGATTTGGGAAAGCGGCAGGAAACCATAATGAGCATGAGTGAAGATAATTTCTGTGACAGTGGAGGGCTTCATCCTGTTGTTTTGCAGACCACTTTGTTTCTCGTTGGTGGGCCTCCCCACTCTGCATCATCCCTCTAGCCAGACCCATGTGTCCTCTGGGGAGGAGAAGAACCAGATTTTCCCTCCGCAACAACGCAAATTCCGCCGGGAAAAAGAATTGCATACTTAATGTCCCGTTCTCTCAGCACCTATTTAACTGCTAAAAAACTGCGCCTTTGATTTTGGACCTACATGGTGAAGTCCAGGAAAATAGATATCTCACTGTTCTCTATAGTGAGTGGCAGGCAGGAGCGGGCAGCCTGAAGGATAGCATCCCGATCCCGGAAGTTAAAGACTATAGCGATTATCAGTCGAAGGAGAGCTCCAGGCTTAGGCCGCCCCCCAGGTTTCGATGAGCCCGTTCAATAGAGAAGTAGTTGGAAAGTCCCTTTGGTTTTAGGCGGTTGGAGATTAGTTCCTCAACAAAGAGATCGGTAGCCGGGCCCACAGCTTGTTCCGGGACTCCCAAGAAGCATACCTTGTTTCGCCGTGCCTGCCATTCTTAGCCATCCAGTTGCATCGCCATCTTAGCTTGGGTGTCTCGTATCCACTGGACTTCTTGTTTGAGTTGGGAGGCTACCTTTGTGAGCTCCGTTGTGACATCTTCAACCTCTTTAACTCTAGCGTCTATCTTCCGAAGGTCAGCTTGTGTGAGTGAGACCTCAACATTCACTACATCAAGTCGAGTCTCCAGTGTGGTGCGCATTCCATTAATGGTGGCCATGATATCTTGAAGCGTTAAGTCTTGTGGGGTGGGTGGGGAGCCTGCCTCGTCACGGACCTCTGACCGGGGGCCCCTTGAGCCCCTTCCGTATTTGGACCACGCAAATTTGCCTATCTTGGTTTGCAACGATGTCTTAGTGCCTCTCCCCCCTGCCATGATCCTTCTTTTCTTGGTGGGTGATAGGTGGTTTAGTAGGGGCCAAGATCGATAGTCTCTGCCGCCTGCCCGGGGCGCACATGCCTCAGGCGGCCTGTCAGGTTTTCCGGTCCGGGCACTCATTGTTGGTGCAAAGTAACGGATGTTGGTGTCCCCTCACTCACATCACTGTCTTTTGTGGCAGGAGGAATACACAGCCTCCCGGAAGCGCGGTGTGCCGAGGGGTTCTCCCTTCGCTGCCACTACGGAGGCACCACCGTTGTCTACAGGTATAGCGTTTCACAGTGCTCCCCCATTATTGTCCTGGGGTGGTGGACTGCCCAGCACGCCGCATAAGCTCAGTTCAGGGACCCCCTTAAATGCCAGGCCAACAGAGTGTCCCATACATCCACCGACCTGGGGACCAGCACAGGAGCTCTCACATCCTCCTTCACACAGCAGGTTTCTCCTGCGGTACCGATCACCGCCTCATTGGATGCATCGCCCTTCACCTGGTTGCGACACCCCCACTGCCCACAGGCCCCCTGCGGGTGCTTCTGCAGCCTCCTTAGGGCACTTTCCCTGGTGGCTCCACCTCAGTGCTGCCGGCGGCTCCTCCCTCCCGCGTGGGCACCGATCCAGCCACTGTGGAGCACCATGGCTCTACTGGGGCATTGTCCGCGCCCAGGGCACACCCGGCAACTTCGTGCCCGCGCAGGTCCCCTCTCGAGCCGGCACGATGCCGTTGATCGCCGGATGAAAGTGAAGCACCCCGGCTCGGCTCACACACCCCCGGCAGAGGAGTTCCTCCCGTGGGCTGCCCTCGATTGCCACACATCCACGAGCTTGACGGCAGGCAGCCGAGGCAGACGTTGGACACCACCGGCTCCGGGCTCTGATATTTTGCAGCAATATTACTGCGGCTGCCGTGCCGCCATTTTGTGGCGTCTCCTCCTTGACAGATCCACAGCTTTACTTCCTTGATTCAGGTGCTCACCGCAACCAGGGCTTGAAGTCCACCTGGATCAGAGTTTGGATTCAAGTTTTGAATCAGGATTTGTGACAGATGACGGGCAAGGGCTTCGGAGCCTCGCTAGTGTGCAGCCATTCCCGTTGGCTGCTGGTCACGCCCCTCCACTTACTGCTTTTGATTGGCTTAGATTACTGTCCTTTAAAAAACTTTGCTTTTAAGTTTTTAATGTTTCATGTTTGTCCCACCTTTTTCACAATTGTTATCTCTCATGGAGTATTTCCGCAGGACTTGTCTGCTTCCACTTGTGCTATTTTATTTGGTGTCTTTGGAACTTTTTAAAATTTACTACGAGCACTTCTGTGGGTGGGTGTGCGCACACGCACCTTTTATCAGCACAGCGCCCGTTTCAAAGACGCCATGCTTCATGTTTGCCACAAATCACCTCATTTTCCCTTGCAGTCCCCCCCACCTCCCAGAGCTGCTGCTTTAGACGGCCCTGTGAATCTTTTTTTTATCTTCAATATTTAAACTGATAAGGATGTCCACCATGATGTGCTTCTTCTCTTTGCAGGCACATACTACTCCGTTTCTTGTTGTTTCTTTTATGTCGTTTGTTTAACTTCAGTTATGTGGCACACACCTTACTGCATACTGTGTGACATAAGGATGCGGCAGGCATACTAGAGCCAGCCAAAATTTTCACGGTGACTTGAGTCTGTATTGTCAATCAAATGGCTTATTTGCCACTTTAACGTGTACAGGCTCTGTTGCACTTGTGGCCTCGCTAATCTGCCTCTGTTCGTGTATATATTCTGTTTGGAAGTTTCAGAACAAGCTGCACTCAGCACAGGTCATATTTCTATTTATATGATGTCTTGCTTCAGCCACCTTCCAAACCTTGGGTTCTTTCATAAAAAGAGTAAGACCAGCATGGTAAACTGCTTGCATCAATATATGTTTTAGAACAGCTAAGCAATTGTTACTATTGTGTTAGTGGGGCTTTATTATGAGTTCTGCTATAGTTTGAATGGAACAGTGTATATTCAAAATGCATGCTAAATATGTAACAAGACAGTATCAGAAATTAGGGGCGTATTTACAGCCCATTTCGCTGCTGGTGCATCACTTTTTTGGTGCACCTGTGGCGCAGTGTGTCTGTCCATATTTACAAGGCCCCGTAAGGACACCCTGTATGGCTTTGTAAATTTGACCTCCTTTCAAGCAGTACTCTGCGTGAAAGGGGCATTCCATGGTGGTTGCTGTGGGTGTACCCCCGCAACATCCATAGAACCTAACGCATTACCAGATTTACAAGTTTTTGTAAACCTGGGAATGCGTCAGATTCCTACGCCTTCCCAGGGAAAGTGTAAGGGAGGCGCAACAAGGAGAAATACCTTTATTTCTCTTTGTATTTCCTTTTTCAATGTTCACACATAGAAAGAGGAAAGCACTTCTTGTGATTGTTTTTGTGACGGGAGGTGTCCCTTCATGTACAAAAATAATCACCCCTACACCTCAGACACCCTTGCACCACAGTGCAAGGGTGTCTGCATTGGCACATGACAAACCCATAGTGCGCCAGTGCAGGAGAAAAGGACAGGAATACGCCATATCTTGTAGATATGATGCATTCCTGCCCTTTTCTTTTGATGCACGGCAGCGCAGCAGGAAGGCTTGCTGTGCTGCCATGTGTAAAAATATTACAAATGAGGCCCTAAGTCTGCCTGCTATGGTTTTGAAGTGATGGTGCTCCTATAAGAAGGAAAAGGAGAAAAGAAGGAGGACGAGACAGAACAGGAAGTGGAAATCCTCAAGATTGTTTCCTCACACATTCCTATTGTTGTCATGCTTCATCATCAGGCGTGCTCCTCGTAGGGCCAGTGCTGTAATCCCATACGGGTCCCACGAAGGGTCGCTTTAGCTGAAATCTTTTTATTGTTTTGGCCCTATGATAAGCGACCCCTGACCCTGCTTGCAGGCCAAGTCGCTCCCCACGCCGCACAGCTCCACCAGTTGTGCCCATGCCTTCTCCCCTGCTGCCTCCTGCCTCGTGAGTTCGCCGTTGCTGGGCTGCGCTGAGCAGCTCTGCTGGCTCTGCCATCCTTGTATTTTTTTTGTGGTATTATTTGTATTGCTACTGTATACTGGTTCATTGCCCTTTGTCTGTTCCTCCGTGCCCATGTTTTCCACCATCCCCCCCCTTGGCTTCTGTACCCATCGCCGTCTGTCCCTGCTCCCGCCGCTGCTCCCCTGCGGCCCGCCCCCTTTTTCCTTCTGTATCCCACTCGCCGCCCCGCTCCCGCCTCCCAGCTGCTCCTCTCTCCCACCTCACCTTAAATGGTGGCCGCTGCGCTGCGGTGAGAGCGACCCCTGACCCTGCTTGCAAGCCAGGTCGCTCCCCATAGCTCCACCAGTTGTGCCCGTGCCTTCCCCCTGCTGCCTCCTGCCTCGTGAGTTCGCCGCTGCTGGGCTGCGCTGAGCAGCTCTGCTGGCTCTGCCATCCTTGTAGTTTTTTGTGGTATTATTTGTATTGCTACCGTATACTGGTTCATTGACCTTTGTCTGTTCCTCCGTGCCCCTGTTTTCCACCATCCCCCCCACTTGGCTTCTGTACCCATCGCCGTCTGTCTCCGCTCCCGCCGCTGCTCCCCTGCGGCCCGCCCCCTTTTTCCTTCTGTATTCCACTCACCGCCCCGCTCCCGCCTGCAAGCTGCTCCACCCTCCCACCTCGCCTTTGATGGCGGCCGCGCTGCTGGCACACCAGAGGCGCGCCAGAGGCAAGTCTGTCTGCGCCTGTCCACGCCTGGACCACGCCCAGCGCCAGAACCCCTGGATCCTGCAACCTCCACGCCACCAGACTCCGTTACATCGCCAGCACCCTCCAAGCCCTCAACGCCGGCCGAAACCACTGCTGCTTCCAGGCCGCCCCGAATCGCACCCACGGACCTTTCTCCTGCCGCACCTGCAGCTTCACCTGCAACAGAACCACCAATACTAATAGGACCGGACCCAACCACCTTCGCTGCATACTCCTCAACACCCGATCCGCACGCAAACACGCCGTCGAGCTCTGGGACCTGCTCGACACCTCCACCCCAGATGTCCCTTACCTGACCGAGACCTGGTGGAAGGACTCCTCGGCACCCGACATCGCCATAGCCATCCTGGACGGCTACAAGATCACCCGCAGGGATCGTGCCAACGGAATCGGAGGAGGAATAGCCATCATCCACAAGTCCACCCTCAACGTCTCTACACACGCAGACGACACCCTCAACACCGCCGAACACCAGCACTTCCGGATCCACACCGACCCCAACACCACCCTCAGAGGAACACTCATCTACAGGCCCCCCGGACTCCGGGCTCAGTTCAGCGACTCCATCAACGACCTAGCCAGCACCCACGCACTCGCCTCCACGGACTACATCTTCCTTGGGGACCTGAACTTCCACCTAGAGAACAACAACGATGCCAACTCCACCACCCTGATCGACAACCTCGCCAACCCCGGCCTCAAAGAACTCGTCACTGCACCCACCCACGCCTCTGGACACACACTGGACCCCATCTTCTCCACTAGCACCCATGTCACCTACCACCATACCACCGAGCTCCATTGGACCGACCACCGCTGCATCCATTTCACCTTCAAGAAACAAACCACGCACCACCGCACCCAACTGCTGCCCCACCACCACTGGAGCAAAGTCACCGAAGACCAGCTGACCTCCACTCTTGCCCAGAACGCACCCACCGACACCATCGACCCAGATGCCGCCGCCTGCAACCTCAAACAGTGGATCAACGACTGCGCCAACACCCTCGCACCGCTCAAGAAACCCTGCAACAGTCACACCAGCAAGGAACTCTCCAACCTCAGCGCCAACACCAATGACATCCCGCCCTCACAAGAACTGTGCGACTCAGTGGCCACCTTCTTCCACCGCAAGATCGCTGACATCCACGACAGCTTCAACACCACGACCGCCCGACTACACCAGTCTCCACCCCCCCTGCAAACACCACCCACACCAGTCGTCTGACCTCCTGGGCCAACGTCAACGATGACGAGACACGCAAGGTCATGAACTCCATCCACTCAGCATCCCCTTCAGACCCGGGCCCTCACCACGTATTCAACAAAGCAGGCGCAGTCATCGCACCCCAACTACGAAAGGTCATCAACATCTCCTTTGAAACAGCCAGATTCCCAGAAAGCTGGAAGCACGCCTCCTCAAGAAGCCAAAGGCGGACCCAAGGACCTCCAGAACCTCCGGCCCATTTCCCTACTCCCGTTCCCGGCGAAGGTCATCGAAAAAATAGTCAACATGCAACTGGCCCGCCACCTCGAAGACAACAACATCTTAGACCCCTCCCAGTGTGGATTCAGACGAAACCACAGCACAGAGAAAGCCCTCATTGCCGCCACAGACGACATCAGGCGCCAACTAGACAATGGCGAAACATCAGCCCTCATCCTCCTGGACCTGTCAACCGCCTTCGACACCTTCTGCCACCGCACTGTCAAGACACACCTCCAAGAAGCCGGGATCCAAGAGAAGGCCCTTGACTGGACCACGTCCTTCCTCCCACCCTTCCAATCCGAAGCCACTGACATCATCTGCGGTGTCCCCCAGGGCTCATCACTCAGCCCGACGCTGTTCAACGTCTACATGGCCCCCCTCACACAAATGGCTCGCCAACACAACCTCAACATCATCTCCTACACCAACGTCACCCAGCTCATCCTCTCCCTCACCAAGGACCCGCACACCGCCAAAACCAACCTCCACGAGGGAATGAAGGCCGTCGCCGAACGGATGAGAAACAGCCGTCTGAAGCTGAACTCGGACAAGACAGAGGTCCTCATCCTCGGACCCACCCCCTCGGCCTGGAATGACACCTGGTGGCCGACCACGCTGGGAACAGCACCAACACCCACCGACAACACACGCAACCTAGGTTTCGTCCTCGACTCCTCCCTCTCCATGTCAAAGCAGGTCAGCGCCATCTCCTCCTCCTGCTACAACACCCTCCGCATGCTCTGCAGGATCTACAAGTGGATACCGACCGAAACAAGAAGAACAGTGACACAGGCCCTCGTCAGCAGCAGGCTGGACTACGGCAACGCTCTCTACTCAGAAATCCCAGCCAAACACCTGCGTCGACTACAATGCATCCAAAACGCCTCCGCTCACCTGATCCTCTACGTCCCCCGCCCCAGCCACATCACCCCCCACCTAAGAGACCTACACTGGCTCCCTGTCGACAAGAGGATCACCTTCAAGCTCCTCACCCATGCACACAAAGCACTACACAACACCGGACCTGCCTACCTGAACAGCAGAGTCAGCTTCTACACCCCCCACCCGCCAGCTCCGCTCCACCAGCCTCGCCACCGCCGCTGTCCCCCGCATCCAACGAAAGACCTTCGGCAGCAGATCTTTCTCCTACCTCGCCGCCAAGACCTGGAACACCCTCCCGACCCACCTACGGCAGACCCAAGACCTACTCACCTTCAGAAGGTTCCTCAAGACCTGGCTCTTCGAGCAGTAACAGCTCCCCCCTTCCCCCCTCAGCACCTTGAGACCCTCACGGGTAAGTAGTGCGCTTTACAAGTACCTTGATTGATTGATTGATTGATTGATTGGTGTAAGTGTAAGGGCATCCTAGATGTGTGTGGAGGAATGATAGTGTAAGACCAAGTGAGGGAAAGTAAAACTGTCTAAGAAATGCCAGATTCATTTTTTTTATTGAATTGCTCTTTTGGCAGGATTAAAAGACCCTGTGAAAGGGGCAGAGGTACTGTAGGGGTCTAATGTGCCCATGAAGCTGCAAAAAATGTGGGTGTAGTCAGGCTGACATGTTTTGCGCCCTGTGGCCCAAAAAAGATCTTCAGCACTTCTTCAGGACCTAAAAAAAGGGGACGGTTACCCTACCCCACACCTAAATTATAATGTGCAGAAAAGGTATTCCCCAGTAAAAGGATACCGGGTATCACGGCTCAAAAATGATTGTCTCACCCTTAGGATCAATCACATATGCCCCATAGGTCAGAGAAAGAGGTTAGCTGCTAAATGGCTTCTGAGTGGAGAACGCCATGAGACCTAAACCTCCTCTGCTCGCCTGGATCGATCCAGTGCCTTTGTACCATGATGAAGACAAGGAACAGTGGTGCTCTGAAGAGTAGTAAATAGATATGCTCCCACACACCACTGGCAAAGGAGGATGATAATAGGCTGGCTCCTGGAGGAAGTCACCACCACACATTTTTCAGAGCAAAGGTGAGGCAAGGAGGCTGTCATACCAGTGGAGAGTAGCCGTTCTATACACCTATTTTACGGTCCTCTATCAACAAGCCTCTTGGCTTACACCTTTCTCTCTGGCTGATGAACTGCACCTATTCTGGGTTTGGGAAGTTCACAGTGCTGCAACTACCTGCTCCATGTACTGGTGTTGGCTTGTGTTAAGGGTTCTGTATCAGCTGTGGTGTTCCTAGCCTTCTCACTTGGGTTCAGAAAAGATGCAAGAGTGCAGTGTGGCTAGCACCTCCTACTCTAATGGCACTACGTAAATATTATTGCTTGGGTTTTGGGCCTCCCTGCTGCACTTCCCTACAGTAAAAGAAAAGGGCAGGAATGCGCCATATCTATGAGATACGACACATTGCTGTCGGTTTTCCCTGTGCCGGTGCACCATGGACTGCTGTGTGCCAACACAGGCACCTTTGCACCATGGCCTCTTGTGAAGGTTTCCCTCCCTGCACAAAAACAATCACAACAGCCTTTTACTTTTTTCTATATGTGCTGGAGAATGCAGCACACATAGAAAAAGTGAAAACGGGAAGAAATAAAGATATTTCTCCTCGTTGTACCTCCGGAGGCATACGTTTTTGACGCTACCTCAGATTTATGATTTCCTGTAAATCTGGGGCAGTGTCAAAATGCCATGGATGTTGCTGGGAACGCCCTCAGCAACACCTATTGCACGCCCCTTTAACGCAGAAAACTCATAAAACTGCGTTAAAGGGGACAATATTTATGAGGCAGCATCCAGCCAAAAAAAGTGACCTAGTGCTGCCTTGTAAATATGGAGTAGGCTCCTGTGCCACGGAACATCATGAAAAGTGACGTTCTGACGGCGCAAGTGGCACATAAATCAGGCCCTTTGTGTTTTACCGGAAGTCAGATGAGTGTGTCACCTTTGTTCATTAGTGATTTCAATCTTTACAGGCCAACACAATCTCTTTGCAGTAATTAAAAATATATGGCTGGTAAAGAGCATTAAACATAGGAAAAGAAGATATACATAAAAAGCTAAAAACAATCATCCTGAACTAGCAGTAAATGCTGCGGTTGAGCAATGATGATTAGGTTGTGAAAAACCTTTTATGGGCTTACCAAAATCTTACAGAGGGCTTACAGCCTAACCATTGTTTACCATTCATTGACTTTGTTGTTGTTCTCATTTGAGTGCTTCAGAGTCTATGGTTTGTTCTCCTCTTATTGTGTTTTAACCTCCCTTGGAGCATAGCTTATTTACCATCCTTGTGATTGTATGACTTGTATTTTTCCACTGCTCATGTTTAGGGAACTTCTTTTTCATTTTTTGTTTAAGTATTCCATGAGACTGCATGTGTTGGGGGGCGTGGCTAAGCCAGCAAACATGGTAGACGTGTTCGGGTAGAGCTCCGTTGGGTACTCCCTGCTTGTGGCCGAAATTATCCGTCTCAGCTGATTTGCAGTGGCCGCTGACAGGAGGTGTTATCCCTCAAGACCTGGGGCAGACCCGAGGCGAGTACTGTCCGAGACTGGGGGCCCTGTGCTGAACTACGCTGCCAAGACCTGTGCTGCACCGAGCGGGCTCTCACCACCACCAAGGCTGCTGGCCACGCAAGCCCGAGGCTGGGCCCCACCCACTAGGCCCCATCGTATGGCGCAGTCACTCTAAGTCACTGTAGTGGACTGATGCCAGTGACGTCACACCCCGAACAGTACTGCTTACAGCGACCTCAACCTCTGTCCTTGCTGAGCTACACTGCCGCTGTGCTGCGGACATCGGACATCCTCTCTCCCTTCCTGAGCCCGGAGTGCGGGTCGCCACCGCGCCATGCACACTGCTCACCCTGTGCGCCGGTGATTGGGTGACGAGGCCGGGAGTCAGGAGGGCTCTACCGACGGCCTAGGGTCCCCTGTCTATCTACTAGGCACCCGCCGTGGAGCGACATTATTGAACTAAAACACCGGCCGGCTTGGTCGTGAGGTACGGGCTGGGGGCAGAGGAGGTGGCGCCGCTACATAATGTTGTACAGATATCGCTACTGATAATGGCACACCAGTGTGCCCTTGGGACGCTTCTTCTCACCACCCTCCCCCGCCTGGGCCGCTCGCCTCGCCTGCGCCGACTCCCCCCTCCACCGGATTTGAGCCTGGGGCCCGAGGCATGGGGGATTTGATGAGCGGCGAGGAGCGAGATATGGTGAGCCTGGGGGGAGCTAACTGCTGTAGAGCTGATCCACCGCCTACCTCCCTTTGCATGGCAGGCAGCACCACCTTGGAACTTCTGCTGCGCCCTTCCCTGGCTGTTTGGCGCCACCGCATCCTGACCTCCACTGCACCTCCATTGGTCTAGGAAAGACCCGGCCTGTTACTTAGTGATGTGCCCCTCTGAAGCTGTCTCAGCTCAGCTTCCACTCGCTGCTCCACTCAGCTGCTACAGCCCATGGTAGGGGCTCCTGAATCTTGCATATCAAGTGTTGCAAAGTCATCCTGTGCCCTGGGCACCCCCCAACTTTTTGCTGCCTGGAGCTGGTGGTAACTGACTCTGACTGGTCCTGGGCTCTGTTTAACCAGGCCTAGTGCCAGTGCCAAGCTAAAAAGGAACACATTAGAATACAGTTAAGACACCCTACATACACTGCTAACAATCGCGTTATATTGGGGTGTCAGTATAAATTTACACTGGTCATGAGCAAGTGGCAAAGAGCTAGATCCAACATTGTCCTTTTGGCCTTTCCTTGGTCCGGCACTCTGTTTACCAGGCCTCACCCGGCACCAACCATCCTATTGCCATCGTGCCCCCATCCACCCTGTTGGATCTAGCTCTTTGCCACTTGCTCATGACCAGTGTAAATTTATACTGACACCCCAATATAACGCGATTGTTAGCAGTTATAGTGTCCCAACCAAATGTATGGGATTTCAATTCATTCACTTCAACCTAACCCTAGTGTGGTGATGTGCTACTTTGTTTAAACTATATACAGGGAGTTCTATCCCGTATTTACGATGTATATATATTTCTATATATCTACTAGGTTATGTGTCCCTCCAATCCTGATGAAGACCCACCAGCAAGATAACCACTGATATCTGCATCCCTGAGGGTCGAAACGTCGATATCTACTTCCGTGTGTCATCTCCATTCCCCACTGTTTACATTTATTGGATAACTTGGAGGATGACTTTTTTCGAACATTCTTATGAACATTGTGTGTCTTATTTTTTCTGTACATAGTGTGTAACTTTGTCAAATGATTGACAATTGCTGATTTTACTGTCACTTATGAATCGCCACTTTCTTCCTCACTAATTCCCCACCTTCACTACACCATCCCATCCCCTTCCCTCTTTGGGGCACCACCAAAACGAGTGATCTACTATTGTGTGTATTTATCTTTGCATATTCGATATGCTTTCCCATTGTGAAGTAAACAATGTGGTTTCAATTCATGTGTTCTTGATTATTTTTCAATTGTGTGGTTTTATGTTCCATTACTACTGGGACCCTTTCTCCTTACTTGCTTAACTACAGAGACAGAGACACTATATACCAGAGATCCAAGTCGACAACAATAAAATTATGTTTTTCCCTGACTATACATTGCAAGTCCAGAAACAGAGGCTTAACTTTATGGCAGTTAAAAGACGCCTTCGACAATGTAACCTTCAATATTCTCTCCTGTTTCCAGCCCGATTACGTGTGATTGCCGACGGGAAAATTCACTTCTTCCAGAACCCAATGGATGCTGAAAAATGGTTGGACTCTCATGTTTCCACACACCCTGAGACCACCGCTGCCCACTCACGGTCACTGGTATGCACTGCACGTCCCCGCCGCCGTCCCCGGACAAAAAGCGGAAATGACTTTTGGCCTCGCAGGCTATCGGCCCAGATCTGAGCCAAACACTGACTGAACGGAGTGAAGCCCTCCGAGCGGCTGTGGAAATCACAGGCCCCCTGGCAGATGATCTTGCCTCCACTTCCAGCAGGCATGAACAGTCCAGTGAAAACAAACTCTCGGATGATTTGCAGGGGTCCCAAGGCTCGTGTGAACTGCTATTTGTTACTCCACAAACGTCTGCTGATCTTGGTTAATCTGCAGTATCCAGGTATGGTTTCCCTGACACAGGTATGTCAGTCGCACAAGCCAATGTACACGTCTTGATCCACGCTGAATCTCCCCACGCAGAAACCTATTGTAGTCCTGCCACCATTAAGACACATATATGAGATAAGGGCTGATTGCTCCACAGATAACAGCCCCCTTGGCGCTACGATACAGTATGCACATGCATCACAGATGTCAGCAGGACTCGAGGGGTCCCGAAGTCATGAAACGAGACCCCGCCCATTACTGTATGGCCGGAATCGGGGAGCTCCCAAACACTGATCAAGTTCTCTGCATATCACTTGTTTTTAAAGTTGTGCCTAGTGCACACCCCTTAGCTATCAGGTAAATGTTGTCTTGGTACAAGGTTTGGACGATTGCCTGTTGCAACCTCGCCCTTTTGGAATTTTTCATGTATTTCATATTATTGTTTCAATCGCCTGTTAGCATGTGCAGCTGTCAAAGTATTGGACGTTCTGGTGGGACGGGACCAATGGTAAAGCTTTGTTTCATGTCTATGGAGTCTGATTTCCCTGCATTATGTTTGTGTGCTTTTCGATTGCTGTTCCTTTTAATATGCAATCTCAGTTAAAATAGGTACCTGGAATGTACGTGGCATTCATACCCCCTCACGCAGGTATCAAATTTACTCTTATCTGAAACGCCATTGCATACAGCTAGCACTCTTACAAGAAACTCACTTAACCAAGTCTGAGCTCCCGCATTTACACCGCCGCTGGCGCGGACAGTTATTCGCCACAGGATATTCAGCATTTGCACGTGGGGTCTTGGTATGGGTAAGAATGGGGATCCCATTTAAGGTTACAGACACTAGAATAGATGTAGATGGCAGGTATGTGGTGGTCAGGGGTGAGCTTGATGGCAGGCCGCTTGTGATCACTTCCCTATATGCACCCAACACGGACCAAGGTGCTTTTTTCGACCATATTTCACAGATACTAGTGCCCTGGCATGATATCCTTTGTTGCTAGGGGGAGATTACAACTGTGTGCTCGACACATCACTGGATCGATCTTTCCCCCCTGTACACGGTTCACGCCATGAAAGCACTGAATGATTGGGCGAGGCAATGGAGTCTGACAGATTTATGGAGACACCATCAGCCAACAGATAAAATATACTCTTATTATTCAGGAGCTCACCAATTGTATGTGCGACTGGATCGCTTCATGGTTTCTACCATTTTGTTACCTCATGTCACCTCCACGCACTATCTGGGACGTACACACTCTGACCACAACCCCCACACTGCAGACCTCCAATGGGACAATACTAGATCCCCAATCCCGACTTGGCGGCTGCAGCCTGATGCTTTACTAGACGCGCCTTTCCGTGACTCGCTAGCCACTGCTGTTACGCAATATTTTGAGGATAATGCAGGAACGGTCTCTACGCCCCAAATTGAATGGGACGCCTTTAAGGTGGTGGTGCGTGGCCATAGTTTAACCACACAGGCAGGCATGCATAGACAACTGGAGGGCGATTTGTTGCGAGTGGAGCGACAGCTAGCTGAGGTTAAACGGGAGGAAAATGGGGTTGCTGCGGGCACATTGTCAAGCGCATTGTCTGCTAGACAGATTAGGCTGTCTAAATTATGCGGCACACTCTGAGAGGACCCTTCGCCAGGGCAATACGGCGGGCAAGCTCTTCTAATCCGGCAAGAGCTAATGGCTCCTATGGTCACATCCTTATGCACATGCAGGTGGTTCTGGTGTATACCCAGACAGCCATTCACGAAGAATTCGTATCTCATTATGATGAGCTGTATAAGTCCCGCACGCAGGTTATGTCCCTTGAAGTTCAGAATTTTCTGGTGGACCTCGCTTTACCGCAGCTCACTCCTGCGCAGCTAGATGACCTAAATGCTCCCCTCTTGGAAGAGGAAATTAGAGACTGCATTCTTTCCTTATCTAACGGCAAGTCTCCAGGACCCGACGGCTTGCCGCCAAAATTTTATAAAGCGTATTCCGATATCTCGCTGCCGCCACTCTTACATCTCTATGCCAAACCCATGGAGGACTCCTCGCTCACTCCTACACAAAACAAGGCTAACCTGATTTCTTTGCTTAAGCCGGGTCGCAACCCGCAACTTCTTGGTTCTTATCGCCCACTAGCGCCCCTTAATACTGATTGTAAAATATTCACATCGGTGCTAGCCAAACGTTTGGTCCCATTAGTGAAGTGAAGTGAAGACTTTAATTCATCCTGATCAGAATGGCTTTGTCCCAGCCAGGAGCACATCCCTTAACATATGCAGGCTGTTCCGTGTGCATGCTTATGCCCCGAGTGTCTGGCCACGTTCTGGATGCCTAGTGCTTGACCTGGAGAAGGCCTTTGACTCTCTGAAGTGGCCTTATCTCGCAGCGGTATTACGCAAATATGATTTAGGAGAAAGCTACATCCATATGGTGAGCCTTCTTTATCAGCGCCCCATAGTACGGGTCAAGACGGGGAAATTGATTTCTGACACCCTGAGAGTGAGAAGGGGGACGCAGCAGGTCTGTCCGCTATCCCTCCTGCTCTTCTCCCTGGCGATGGAGCCCTTGGCAGTGTTGCTCAGAGCTAGTGGAGATGATTGGGGCATACCGCTAGGCGACGACATACATGTGGTATCACTTTATGCGGATGATCTGCTCTTGTACATCAGAGACCTACAGGCTACACCTCCGGTCATAGCAGATATTTTCCGTCAATTTGAGCATATGTCAGGGCTCAGAGTGAACTGGTCAAAGTCTGGCATCTACTCTTTTACTGGCACAGTGGCAGAAACGGACATCAGTATCAATGGATCTGGTCTGGCCTGGCACTCCACTATGTTTACATTTACAGATCCCCTGCTGATGTATTAGATGACAACCTTGTGAGAGCCATAACGGCGATCAGGGCGCAGGTACGCTTTTGGAAAATGTTGACCTTGCCTGTAATGGGTCGCGTCACTTTAACTAAAATGATTATCTTACAGAGGCTGCTATATTATTTTTCAAATCTCCCCGTGTAAGTCCCTGTTGGTCTCCTTCACAGGCAGGAAGGCATTCTTTGAGACCTGATCTGGAATAAAGGCAGACCACGCATAGCGTTAAGTAAGCTATATGCACCCACGAGCAGTGGGGGCCTAGCGGTCCCGAACATGGAACTCTACTATCTAGCCTCTCCATTACAATGAGTATCAAGGTGGATGTGTGGGAGGGAACTGGCGGACACTGCGACGGCGGCACACAGGGGTCGCAGTCGCAGCTATACCATCTCTTTCATCCCTTAACTAAACCTCCCTGTCTGTCCCAGCTCTATGTGGCATTTGCCCATAAGTGCTATCGGAGGAGCCTCTATCTGACCACCGATACATGTCCTTATGCTCCGCTGATACCGCTAGTAGGGGCCCCCGAGAGACAAAGAGAAAATATCTGAAGCCGAGTTAGTGACGTGGCACGAAGCAGGGCTTGACGCAATAGGCGGCTTGTACGTGGAGGGTACTCTCCTTGCATTTGATACGCTATCTGCGGAAAATGATCTGCCAGCAGGCCAGTTCCTTTTGCATGCTGCAATACCGCGAACCTTGACAGCAGTCTGGGGAGACTTGACGACTGAGCCCTACACACGCTTATCCAATACTTACACGTGATGGGGAGGGGTCGCACTTTGTGCACTGGATAGTGGAGGCCCTGCTGACGCACACACTGATGCCGTTGACAAGACTTCGCGAGAGGTGGGCGATAGATAGGGGTCGGCCATGGACTGACAAAGAGTGGGCTTCACTACTGGCTGGAGCCACATGTATACCACGTAATTCGAGATTTAAGCTTATTCAGGCTTATATTATTCACAGGGCATATCTCTCACCGGACAAGATTAATGATTATTTTCATCTTAACACCTCCACCTCCCCACAATGTCACCTGGTGGGCGTTGACCTGCTACATATGCTATGGTCTTGCACCTCATTGCAGTTATTTTGGCGTACAGTTGTAGACACACTGGTAAAATGCACTTAGGCGCCGCTGAAGTTTGACTGGGAGACTTGCGTAATGGGACAGTATCCGCGGACAAAAAACAATAAAGCGATATCCAGGTTTAGGGATTTGGGTTTGATCACGGCCAAGCGCCTAGTCACTAAGTGCTTGTAGAATGCTGACCCTCCAACGTCGGTTAATTGGGAGAAATTCCTCACAGTCTGGGCATAGGCTGAGAGTGCCACGCTACACAAGGAGGAAACTGCGGGTCTGCACAAATTCCCGATTGCGCAGACTTGGGACACTTTTCTTAACGTGCTCACACAGACGAACACCGCAGCACACCGTACGTACCCCCCCCAACGACATGACGGAGGCCCCGACGCAGCCTACCTCCTCCCTCCCCTATTCTCTCTCATCTTACAAGATATTCTTGGTTAATGCTAGGCAGGTTAGCGACATGGACAGCAAGCCCGCTACGAGATGCTTCCCCCCCAAATACTGCATTATTAGTATGGTATTTCATTGTCGTCTCTTCAGCCGTCACAGCACATTGGTCCACCTACACATCCTCTCACCTGCTCCACAACATGCTTTTTGCAGGTTGCATAGGGCGTTTTTTTTTCTTTTCACCATTTTAGGTAGAGGACTGCGTCGCACTGCGTAACAGTGTGGGCGGAGCCCGAGATTTAATGTTTCTTAGAGGGGGCTTGGAACCCGCCCCTCTTCTCCAATGGCTGGCCTCGTAAATGCTGGCCAGCCATTGGAGGAGAGGGGCATCACTCCCTTTAAGCCCCGTCTTTTTCGGATTCGGGGGGCGTGTTTTTTGCGTTCTTTCTATCTGTGACGTCATCCGTCACTCAGCAAAAAACACGCCCACGATTCCGAAAATTTCGGAGCTTTGGGGCAGCCATTATTTATTTTTTTGTTGTTGTTGTCAGGAACAGCCCCGCTGCCACTGCAGGTAAGTTTTGATGTCCGGTTTCTTACGGCCCCTTCCTGCTCCAGCGGCGATGATGGATTCAACCCAGATCTGTGACTGGGGCTGAGTGTCTGAAAAGTTTCAGCACTCCATCCATCATCTCCTTGTGTTTGCTTCCTCCAGGTCTGAAGGCAGCGCTCTAGCATGCAACCCACTGAGAAAAATGCCAGAGTGCCCAGTGCGACCTTCAGAGACCCACAGCTTCCCTTCATCTTGTCTCCTCACTCTGCCCCTTCTGATTCTAATACAGAATTACCGCTGCAATTAAATTAATTATATCAGAGTAAGACGTATTCTTCGGTTCAGAAATGTGCGGTAAAGATGCCGACGAGATTATTCTGTTTCCTCAAAAGTTAATCCCCCCTCTCAAAAAAAAAAAAATCACCGCAGCGCTCTGGGCTTACAGCGGGCCATGCCTGCAACAGTATGTCGGCTCACACCATATGCCTGTGGAATACAAACAAGCGCCCGAAGCGTTGCTTGGAAAGCGACTAAAAAAACAACAAAAAACGG